>NC_091688.1:67127500-68377500 GCF_041296265.1 Equus caballus | reverse complement strand
CTATCTCTTTATTCAGATCTCAACAAATGTCATCTCCTCATAGAAGGATTTCATGACCACTATAGCTAGAGCAAATCTCTCTCTTCTCCCTGCTCATACCATAGGTATCAATTTTTCTCCAAAAATCTTTGTTATTGATCTCTTCCCAGAGTAACTTGCTGGTTAGCAATTCTTTCTTAACCTTTTCCTTTTTCTTTCTCCAAACCTTACTGGCTCCAACTTTCTGTGCTACTGACATATTCTCTGTTCTTTTTCTAATAGTAAATAATTTAGGTCTAACTTTTTGCTTCTTTACTCTTATATCTTAATTCCAACTATGCCACATCAGCAATAAAAACAATTCACATCTCTTAAAGTCTGTGTTTTTAAATAATTTTAAATAACAAGTAGAGTGCCCTAATTACAAAGATTTTCTCTTTTTTCTCTTTTTCTCTCATCCCAACAGATAATAAAAATGCTTGTTAAAGGCATGAGTGATTATATATTCATTTTGCTTGTTGTCCTTATTGGACTCTTTAGTTGTCAAGTTTACTTTATCTTCTAGGGTCAGTGACTACTGCCAACTAGAAGCATCCTCAGTGAATATTTGTATTAGCTTGGCTATAGAATATGTTTTATGAAATTGAAACCCAAATAACAGTGACTTAAATGAGATAGAAATATCTTTTCCTCTCATTTAATGGAATGAAAATAGAGGCTAAAGGCTGGTTTGGCAGATTTTTCTCCATGAAGTTTTCTAGGGACCCAGAATTTATTTTGTTATTGCTTCACCATAGAAAATTGCCCTTATCTTATATGGCCCCAAATGTATCATCATCACATTCACATTCTAAGCAATGAAATGGGGGAAAGAATGTAACAAGAAATGTATATCCATTCCCTTATTATATTTTTTATATCTTATAATAGATATGAAAAGTATAAAAATGAAAGAAACAAATTCTAGAGTTGAAAAGTACAATAACTGACATGAAAGAATCACTTGAGGTTTCAAAAGCATATTTAAGCAGGCAGAATAGAGTCAGCAAACTTGAAGACTGAAATTATCCATTCTGAGGAGCAGAAAGAAAAAATAATGAAGAAAAATAAACAGAGTTTGAGAGACCTGTGCTACACCACCAATATACCAACATACACATAATGGGAGTCCCAGAAAGAGAGGAAAGAGAGAAAGAGTCAGAAAGAATATCTGAAAAAATAATGGCCTGAGACTTCTCAAATTTGATCAAAGACTTGAATCTATATACTCAATAAGCTTAACAAATTCCAAGAAGGATAAACGCAAAGAGATCCACATCAAGATATATTATAATCAACCTGGTAAAAGACAGACAAAGGGAGAAGGCAGCGAGAGAGAAGGAATTTGTCACGTACAAAGAGTCTTCGATAAGATTAAGAGCCAAGCGATCAGCAGAAACCACGGAGGTCAGAAGGCAGTGGAATAATATTTTGAGTGCTGAAAGAAAAAACTGTCAATTAAGAATTCTGTACCTGGCAAAACCATTCTACACACATGAAGGAAAAATTAAGACATTCCCAGAAAAACAAAAGTTGAGGACGTTTGTCCCTGGTAGACTTTCCCTACAAGAAATGCTAAAGGAAGTACTTAAGGCTAAAATAAAAGGATACTGGACAGTCACAGGAAGTCATGTGAAGAATAAAGAATGCCAGCATAGGCAACTACATGGGTAAATGCAAAACCAGTATTATTGTATTTTTGGTTTATAACTCCTCTTTTCTTTCCCTATATGGTTTAAAAGAAAAATGCGTAAACCATTAATGGGCAGTAATGTGTAAAGATGTAATTTGTGACAACAACAATATAAAGGGGGAAGGATAGAGCTGCATAGCAGCAGAAATTTTGTATACTGGAAGTTAATGTGGTATTGGTACAAAATATATTGTTGTAAATTTAAGAGATTAATTGTAATCCCCAGGGAAACCACTAAGAAAATAACTGAACAGAAATAAAGCAGTAATGGAGGAAATGAGCAACAAAAGCAAAGACATATACAAAACAAATAGCAAAATGGCAGAAGTTCTTCCTTATCACTAATTACTTTAAATTTAAATGGATTAAAATTTCCAACTAAAATGCAGAAATTGGCAGAATATATTTTTTTAAAAAATATGATCCAACTATATGCTGTCTACTAGAGACTTACTTGAAAGAAGTTAAGTGGCATCTGTTTTATAATAAAGAGATCTAAAAGACACAATAAAACAAAAGACCACATACAAAATTTGCTTATATCTCAATTCTAAGAAATCAATGGTATAAATACATTTTAAAACAAGTGAAAGAAATTTGATTATGATGTAAGAGGATATTAAGAGATATCATCACTTTTACTGGTCATGATAACTCTGCAGCTTTGGCAATTCATACTAAAGCAATTAGAAGGGAAATTACAAGATTTAGAGATTGCTTTAAAATACTTCATAAGGAAGAAAATGATAAAGAGGGATAAAGCAAATTTGACAGAATCTTAATAATTCTTTTTTATGGGTGATGGGTACTTGGGGTTCATTTTACCATTATTTTTACTTTTTACTATATTTGAAAACTTTCATAATAAAAATTACTTTAACACTCAGAATGTGGTTACTTCTGACCTCCCCCTACTGCTTTGATCCTAATATAAGTCATCACTATCTCTCACTGGGATTATGGCAATAGCCTGCAATACCACATCCCTGTATCCACCAACGTCCCCTCAAGTCTGTTTGCAGGTAAAGCAATTCTTTGCAATAAAAATGAAAACAAATGAAACCTTTGCTTATAACTCTGCCCTGACTCCTCATGAACCTTAGAGTAGAAGTTAAAGTCCTTGCAATGTCTTAAAAGGCCTTCCATGATCTCGCTCCCCTTAAGTCTCTGACCCTACCTCCCCCTCTCAGCTCCAGTCACACTAGTCTCCCTCCTCATGCCAAGGATGTCCCCACCTTAGGGCCTCTGCTCCAGCTACTTCCTCTTTCTGGCATCCGCATGGCTAAGCTAACTCTCTCACATCCTTCAAGGTTTTACTCAAGTGTCACTTTCTTAATGAGGTCTAGGGTGACAGTCCTTATCTGATCACAATTAACATTACAACCTGTCCCTCCCCACCTCAAGTACTCTCCGCCTCCTCAACCTGCTCTATTTTTCTTCATACCATTTATCACTTTTTAATATAGTCTTCCTAATTTATTTTGCTAATTTTCAAATCTCTCTCTCTCTCTCTGCTGGAATGCAAGCTCCACCAAGGTAGGGAGTTTGATCTGTTTGTTTGCTAGTTTGTTTAATGCTCTATCCCAAGTGCCTAAAATAGTACTTGGAGCATCATAGGCAATCAATAAATATTTACTGGGTGAACGAATGAATGAATTTGTAAACCAGCAGTAAAATTACTTTTGAAAGCATTAAATATCAGACAGTGTATAGAAAAGCTACACCACAGTAAAAAATTCAAAACATGTCAATTTAGGTAAAATATAGCATTTAGAGTTTGTTGTCACTTTGCAAAGTCTTGATTGGTTTGTTTCCCCATCTAGATCGGTTTGATACTCTTCAGCTGAATGAGCACATACATTCTAATTAATGCTATGGCTTTGATTTAGTTTTGAGGGAGACAAAGCAAAGTAGAACTTCGACATTTGTCAAAATACATGTTAGGCTTTTTTTTAACATCTATTGCTGTTCAAGGGATGGTAATCAGCAAAGGATGTTAATTTTCAAGAGTTAATTATTACGATAGATGCTACAGGATATATCAGAATTATACATTTTTATTAAAAAAATTTAACACTGGGTAAATAATAAAATCTGTTTTATAACTCACTCTTTTCGAAAGAAAAATCTCGATGGATGAAAGGTTGTCAAAAAGCTGTGCTCAGTCCGCATATCTTCTCCGTGTGATACTGTACCACTTGCTTGTTAAGAAGAATCCACCTGCAGTCAATATTAAAAGAAAGAAAAAGGAAGAGTTATCTTTGAAATTGGAAGTAAAATTTACGGTATGGAAAAGGAGAAACATGTACTGTTCTTATCCATTTGCATAACAAATTAAAAAACATTAGATAAGGTACAGAAAGTTGAAAAGAGAAGATGGAGTAAGTAAAAAGCTGCCAGGCATTTTCCCGTTGATTCTTTGATAAGTTGTGATACTACTGAGAAGGATGAGAAAGAAGAGGATCAAAATGATGTTTACTTGTTTTGATTAACTGCCCAATTGAATAAATGATAAAGGAATGACATGGAAAATTCAGGGAAATATATACATTTCAGCAAGCCTCTTGACTCTCCACCACCATAACTTTATGAACAAAATGGAGAAACTTGGGCCAAAAACCAACAGAACTGAGTACATTTTAACTGGTTGGACAAATATAGCTAATGATTGTTGATTATTGAATTAATGAAAGCTTTAATTACACAAATAAGACCCTTTGGTTTTTGGCATATTAACTCAGGTGAATAACAATGCCTGACATTGTATAGCATTTTATAGTTCACAAAGTGCTTTCATGTAAAATATCTCATTTGATCCTCATCACAGCCTTGTGCTGAAGGCTGAGGACAATGTGATTATCTTTATTTAACTAGATGTGGAAACTGATTTTCAAGGGGTAAGTGATTTGCCTAAAGACATATGGTAATTCTTATGCTTATTAATATTTCAGATGATACAAACCTTAAGAGGGATAACTAACATGTTGGATAAAATAACACAAGTTCAAAAACATCCCCAAAGTGGATGCATAGGGCAAATCTAACAAGAGAAAATTAAGTTAGAGTAACTATAAATTTCTGCAATAAACTGGGCTTTTCTCTTTTGAGCATTTATCTAAGTTTGTAATTATACATTTATTGTGATTATTTGATTAATGTCTGACTCTTTGTAAAGACTATATCGTCATTGTGATCATAGTGTCTGTACTCAGCAATACATCTCTAGCACCTGGGGTAGTGCTTGGCACTTGTAGTTATGCATCAAATAATTAAATAAATTCAGCACAAAGATTATAAAAAAAACATCAAATGTAAATTTCAGAACTCAAAAGACCTATCTTGAGAGCTTTATATCAGAAAATAAAATGGGGCGTTAGTTGACAGAATAAAGGAAACAAAAAAAGTCCTTTGTAGTCTAAGCCTATGCTACTGTGCCTGATTTTAAGCTCCTCTTATATAATCAGGGTAATGGTCAACCAGATTATCTGCAGAAGAGCATATTGGAAATTACCGAAAAAAAATTCTTGACATTTAACCTGAACATGTCTTTAGTTGAAATAATTTTTAAACATTTGCAGGAAGGTAACGTGTAACAAACAGAGAATGGAGAATGGAGAATTCTAAGGTGAAACTAGGGTCAATGAATGGAGAATCTAAAGAAGCAGTTTATTCTCTATAAAGATAAAAATTTTATAAGATATAAAAATAACACGGGAAACAGGCTTGTGAAATAAGAGAATCTGAGTCACTGGAAGTATTTAAGCAGATCGAGATAAACTTTCCAAAGTCATGACAGAGAATATTTATTTTGTTGGATGGAAATTTATTAGATTCCATTTTATTATAACATATTCCTAATTAAATTGGTCATAATGTTCTTGAACATAAAATTAGTACCAAGCACTGGGGAAAACATACACACTATAAATATTTTTTCCATTTTGTCCTCTTTACGTGTTTTTTGGCACCAGAAATTATATTTACACTCTTGCCTTTATAACAAATAAGATAGAATTTTGTTTTTATTATTGTCAACTTAAAAGATATTTAGTTTTTTTAGAAAGAGAATTATATCATATAGCTATTTGTTAAGTTAAACATTTTAAAAAATATTCAAAATGTGAATACATAAAGATATTGTGCATTATTTTGTAATGTAAATATTGTATAAAATAGGTTTCAGAGGAAAGCAAAGAAAACTTTCTCATTCTTCCAGAGAATACTCTTCTCTATGTTTAGAAATTTATGAAAGAAATTTTGTGATTTTAAGAGTTAGAGTTTTGCCTGTTAGATTTTAGCGTTTGGATGCATACAGTGGGACTAACTCAGTACCAATGATGCTAGTTTTCATTTTTCTGTTCAGATTCACACTTGGCAAGCCCGTACATTGGAAGATTCTTCCTAAAGTATATTTAAAAGGCTAAATGTTTCCTGCTGTGTTGAGTGCACTAATTTCCATTACTTTCTAGTGCCTTCCTACAGACAACCACCTGTAGACGAGCAGTATTATGTTTACATATAAATAAAATAGGCTATATATGTGCTTTCCCATTTTTTCTCTGTAAAAAAAAGGTGTTTTACGCCTGCTGCTCAATGCATTTTGAACATGTGCTGTTCCATAAATTTAAAGTAAGTTTAAAAAGAAAATTAAACAAGATTCATCTGGCAGCATTGCAAGTTAGTATCATACACCTGGCACATAGTTTCCAAAGCAAAGTGATTCTATGGGAAAGAACTGCTTGATAAGCAGCAGAACTAAAAAAAGATGAGCAGATGACAGTACACTGAAAATCAGACAAAAGCCTGCAATGTGACATTGCAGGAAGAAATGGAGAAGTAATGAGATGAGACAGAGCAAAGGGAAAACCAGACCAAATAAGGAGAAAAAAATTCCTAAGTGTGAGGTCTATTACAGTGCCAAATGGCTTCCCAAGAAGTAGTGGAAACTCTGTCCCTTGAAGAGCTTCAAAGTAGACTAGGAAATCAGACTGATGACACAAAGTGGTGACAAAGCTTTATCTTAATGACCAAAGAAGAAGATAATAAAAGAAACAAACACAAACTGAAAGAGTTAGGTGATTTTGAACATGATAGTTTTGTTAATCTTCTCACTCATTAACAGTAATAATAATTGTAATATTTTAAATTTATGGAAGGTTTTGATAAGTTCTTAAAAGCCTTAACCAATCAAAAGGAATATGAGTTAATCTTTGTAGATATGTTGCAAAATTCAGAATTATAGTTGAGTCTCTGATGATATATAGCCTCTGCTCATTCCTGCATTTCAGCTTGGTAATAGCCTCAGCAGAGGACCCAGTTGAGCTGTGCCTGGACGCCTGGCCCCTGGAAACTATGAGATAATAAATGTGTGCTGTTTTAAGTTGCTAAATTTGTGGTAATTTGTTGTACAGCAATACAAAATTAATGCTTAAAACAAGAAAATAAGAAAATGCTACTTAAAAGATTTTAGAAAGAATATTAACTAATATAGTATTGAATTGAAATAAATGAGTCAAGAAAACTGTCTGCTTGCTCTTGTATTTGCTCACCTATTAGTAGCTTTATAATCTAAACTCTTTCCCAGAGCACATATTTCATTTCTATCTCTAGTTAAACTGGGGCTGGAGCCCCTCCTCTCTGTTTTTAAAATTTTGCTTTAGTTTTGAGAAAAAAAAATCAGTGAAATGACTGATTCCATTTTTAGGTTAAAATATATACAAGTTGTTTACAAGAGTAAAAATCAGAAAGTAATTGAGGAGAATCTCAAGTGTTTTCTTTGTTCTAAGCATTACCTAAATATGCTTCAATAAAGGTCATATATGAAAAGCTCATAGCTAATATTATACTCAACAGTGAAAAACCGAAAACTTTTCCTCTAGAATCAGGAGCAAGATAAGGATGCCTGCTTTTGCCACTTCTATTCAACATAACAGCAGCAGTCCTAGCCAGAGCAATTAGGCAAGAAAAAGAAATAAAACCCCTCCAAATTAGAAAGGAAGAAGTAAAATTATCTTTTTTTGCAGATGACATGATCTTATACATAGAAAAACCTAAAGACTCGGCAAAAAAAGTGTTAGAACTAAGAAACTTAATTCACTAATAAGAACTAAGAAACTAATCCACTGATAATAACACCAGAAAGAAAAAAATACTTAGAAATAAACTTAACTAAGTGAAAGACTTTTACACTGGAAACTACAAAACAGTCATGAAAGAAATTAGAAAAGATACAAACAAATAGAAAGCCATCCTATGTTTATGGATTATAAGACTTCATATTGTTAAAATGTCCATACTACCCAGAGTGATCCAGATTTAATGTAACCTTTATCAAAATTTCAATGGTATTTTTCTACAGAAACACAAAAAACAATCCTAAAATTCATTTGGAACCACAAAAGACTCTGAATAGCCAAAAAACATCTTGAAAAGAACAAAGAAGAACAAAGCTAGAGCCCCATTTCCTAATTTCAAATTATGTCACAAAGCTACAATGACTGAATCAGTATGGTGCTGGCATAGAGACAGATATATAGACCAACAGAACAGAATAAGGAGCCCAGAAATCAATCCATGCATACATGGTCAACTGATCTTTGACAATAGTCCCAAAAACACACAGTAGGGGAAGGGATAGTCTCTTCAACAAAGGATGCTGGGAAAACTGGATATCCACATGCAAAGGAACGGAACTTGAATCTTATCTTACACCATACACAAGAATCAATTCAAAATGGATTAAAGACTTACATGTAAGACCTGAAACTGTAAAATTTCTAGAAGAAAACATAGGGAAAAATCTTCATGACATTGGTCTTGGCGATGATTTCACAGATATAATACCAAAAGCACAGTAACAAAAACAAAAATAGAAAAGTGAGACTACATCAATCTAAAAACTTCTGCACAGCAAAGGAAACAATCAGTGAAGTGAAAAGACAACCTACTGAATGGGAGAAAATATTCCCAAATCATATATCTGATAAGGAATTGATTTCCCAAATCTGTAAGAAACTCCTACAACTCAATATCAAAAAAACAAATAACTCGATTAAAAAATGGGCTACGATTTGAATAGACATTTCTCCAAAGAAGACATCTAAATGGCCAACAGGTTTACGAAAAGATGTTCAATGTCACTAATCATCAGGAAAATGCAAATCAAAACCACAATGATGTATAACTTCACATCTGTTAGGATGGCTATTACTAAAAAAAAAAGAAAAAATACAGCAAGTGTTGGCAAGTACTTGGAGAAATTGAAACCCTTGTAACTCTCGATGGGAACGTAAAAAGTTACAAACACTATGAAAAATAGTAAGGAAATTCTTCAAAAAATTAAAAATAGAACTACCATATGATCCAGCAATCTCACTTCTGGATATTTACCCCAAAGAAATAAGTGTCTTGACGACGTATCTAGCCTTCTAATGTTCACTGAAGCACTATTCACAATAGTCAAGATGTGGAAACAATTTGAATGTCCGTGGGTGATGAACAGATAAAGAAAATGAGGTAAATACATGCAATGGAGTATTATTTAGCATTAAAAATGAAAGAAATCCTGCAATATGAGACAACATGGATGAATCTTGAGGACATTTTGCTAAGTGAGATGTCAGCCCAAGAAGGGCAAATACTGCCTAATTCTACTTAAACGCAACATCTAATATAGCTAAACTCATGGAATCAGAGACTAGAATGGGCTTGCCAGGGCCTGGGAGGATGAGAAAATAAATGGGGAAATTGCTAATCAATGGACTTAAATCTCAATTATTCAAGATAGCTAAGTTCGAGATATTTTCCATACAACATTGTCCTTATAATTAACAATACTATATTGCCACTTAAAAATTTAAAAATTTGTCGAAAGGACAGATCTCTTGCTAATGTTCTTACACACTAAAATAAAATTTTAAAAGAATGTTCACTTAATAAAGCAAATAATTTTAACAAATAGGAAAAAATGCTCTGTCAATTTGTATTGCTATTAAATAACTCAATACTTAAAATTAATGTTCACTTGTTCTGTTTTTATCCAAAATAAAGAGGAATTATTTTACTTATTAAATTCTCTTTTCCTACTCTTTTGACCATGAAAAACAATAAGCTGTACCTTGAGTCTAGGAGTCTGTGACTTCAACTGCTACTCTTACCAAAGGAAATCATTCACTTGATGACTCTGAAGTGTAAGCAAATGTTGCATAATGTTCTTTGCACCATAGCAATATTAATAATAACAACGATAATGACAGTCATCCTTTACTGAGTATCTGCTTCGTGCTAGTCCCTATGAGATGCTCATATTTTATTTAACCCTGACATCATTCAATGAGGTAGGCAATATTAGCCTTATTTTCAAATGAGGAAAGGGAGGCTTAGAAAATTTAGACCCATTTTTTAAGAACACTCATTTACTAAGTGTCAACCCAGAAATTTGAATGAGGATCTTAGGATATGATCCAATATGGAGTGATTCTGATAATTATAGAAATTTATCAAAAACATATTGCCTATATAGAAAAATGTTCTTTTTAAAAATATAGTATAAGAAAAAAAAGTGAAAATTTTAAGTATGTATCAAGACACTTTTAAAAAGAAGACTCAGTGGAATATTCAGGAACCAGTACTTGAGAGCAAAGCAAGAGTCAGACAGCTGCGTTTAATAGCAGTTCCGCTCACAGCTGAGCTTAGAGAAAAGCTGTCTCCACCGAACGTCTTTGCTGTGTAACAGTCTATCCAGTCTTCTACCCACCGTAATATGGCTTCTTGCCTTTCTTCATTCTGAAATTTTGATAATGGAAATCATCTATAAATTCCTAATTGCCAAATTCAGTGAAAATTTGCCCTTACTATAGCCGTGCTCTCTTAAACATTTGACACTGTTGACTACTCCTAATTGAAATTCTCTGCTTCTTTGCCTTTCATGACACTAATTATTCCAAAATTTCCTTCTATTTTTATGGCCAGTTCTTGCTCACATTTTTGCGTTCACCTTCCTTTGCTCTACATTTGAATGTTAGTGTTATCCAGAGTTCTATCCTCAGCTATCTTGTCTTCTCTATAGATTCTCTATAGATTCTTCCTGGAAGATGATACCCAACCCTTGCCTTAGCTGCTGCTTGACTACTGAAGATGCCCAGTCACATTCTGTGCTGTAGGTTCATATAGCAAAGCTTACTCTATATGTATTCATGGATGTTTCTTAACTGAACTCATGATCTCCTCCTTACTCCACAACCACATATTTCTGGATCTCTTTACTTCATTTTATATTTAGTACTTAGTAAGGAGCTCAAAGAATGTGTATTGAATGAATGGAATTACATACTTTTAAAGGTGTTTGTTCAATCTGGAAGGTGACTAATTATTGTCAGTTTTTTTTTCTAATCACAAATATTTCTTTCAGAGCAATAAGTAATAACACCATGGACTTCAAGGATCACTTATGTATCTGCTCAAAATGAGCAGTTATTTCTTCTCGCAGAGTAGCTTCAAGTAAAATTATTAAGAGGAAAGTATTTTGGTTTCCTTTTCTTCTCTGAAAACTTAGAATTTTCTTTTAGTGTTCATGAACATAGTATCCTCAAAGGCTCCCTTAACCATTATGATAAGGTGTACCAGTTAGTTATATGGTACAGCATAATTGTACTAGTAGTTATGATACTACTGCTAGATAACAAATCATGCAAAAATGTAAAATAATTTTTCCTCAGTCACCTTTCTGCAGACTGGCTGGAGTAGGCTCATCTTGCCTGAATTCAGCTTCGTTTGGCTCCAAGCTAAGGTTGAGGCCAGGTCTGCTCCACGTATTTTTAGTCCTCCTTGGACTAGTAGGTGGACCAGGGCATGTTAATTTCATGGCACTAGGCCATAGCTGAGGTATTATAGAGAGTACTATGAGTGTGGAGAGGAGGAGAAAAATGAATGTTGATATTAGAAACCCTTCACAGAGGAGGTGACGTATGATCTGGACATTAAGGATGAGAAAGCAAAATTAATCAGAGAATGAGGAAAGAGCATTGCAATTATTGACAATGAGGTACAAAATTATTTATATATGATTAAAATAATTTATTATATTAGCTGAGGGTAGGAAGTTCATTTGAGTTTTAGCAGAAAAAGCATGAAAACTGAAATCCCAACTTAACTCACAGAGTTGACTGTTACAGAATTTTGCAAACTGAGGCAGGTGGGCCCCTCTGGCATTGAGATCATGCATGTTAGAAAAGCTATAGCACATTGAATTAAAAGACACTCAAAGGAAAACTAGCTGCCTGGGATCTAGTGAATCTTACTGATGTGTTTGGTTTAGCCTGAAAAAAGTTTTTATAAAAATTTGAACCAATAATTTAAACTAGGGCAATTTCACGTAAAAATCCAAATTTCTGGCAATGTTGAGTCTGTACTCCAATACAATAAGAGTTGTTTAGAGTTGTGTGGTGAGTCCTTTGTTAAAAGGGATGTATACTTTCCAGGCTAGTTCAGACCCCACAGAGTCCTATGATCTCCCTTACCCAAGGGTGGATCGTCAGTTGCCATTTATCATTAAGCATGGACTATTTGTGTTTTCTTGTAAAAGAGAAATATTTTCGGTACTCTATCAAAAATAGACAAATGAAAGATATACAAAAGAGACATGTTTCAAGAAAAATGGGAAGAAGCATATTTGTGAGAACTATTTCTCTGTTTCACATGCAAGTGAGATTCCACAATAGAAAATGATGATAGTAAGAAGCCATTAACAGGAAGTTTTCCAAAAGCTCTGTGATCCTAGGTTTATGCTTTCTGTTACCACCAATGCTGCATCTAATCTTCACGATAATTTGTAGCAATGTAGGATCAAAAATTAGCCACCCCAAACTATGAGAATCTCAAATTGTAGTTCAAAAAACTATATTACTATCGTTTTTGAGTCCGCCTCCCTACTGTGTGCAATTTTTAGTCTCTTCAAGCAGGAGAGAGACTCGGCATGGCCTGTTCTGGGCAATGCTGTCTTGATCATCATCTTTTGTTATCCCTCCTCCTACAGTATCAACATTAGGTAAATGGGACATGTAGGTTTCTGAGGAAACATATTGTACTTTGGACTTAATAGAGTACAAAGAAATATCTCAAATTGAGGCTAAGATCATTTTAATATCCCAGAGAATTGCATAGTCTTAGGAAGTATATGAAATATGCAGTTTCCATTCAAAGAGAAAAACTTTTGGCTTGGGCAGCAAATATGTTTATCTCCAAAGGTAATTTTTCTGCTGTTTGGGTTTTGTTTTTGTTTTTCCCCGTATGTTGGACTCAAACAAGAAGTTGTCCTGGAGTGGCTGACTGTGGGCAGGATGGGGCTGACAGCCTGCTTCCCAGACTGCCAGGGCTCTGCATCCCTGACTCGGCAAGACCTTGAGAGACCCTCAAGTTCATTTCTTCAGTTTGGGGTGGGTGCAGGAACGGGCCTGGTTGTGTTGCCCAGCTTGGGTTCCTTTAGCATCCTGTGACCCTACAGGCCAAGGTCCATATGCTGCCCTCCAGAAGCAAAAGTAATGCAGAATCCAATAAAGAGATCAAGCTGGGCGGGAGCTGTAGACCTCCCTGAGTAGCTGTAGATGAATCCAGGGATATGGATGAAACATAGTTGATTTATAAACATGGTAGATTTGGAAAGTTAACCCTCCTGATCTGAGGAATGATATAATAGTTCCTTAGTGGGCTAGGAAGGCAAAGCATTTTTCACTCCCAGAAAGATTTAAAATTGAACATGGAAACACTTAAGAGATTCAAACTCAGAGCATTAATATTCTATAGTAAAGAACAGGTGCATTTTTACCATTGGTCCCTTTAATGTTGAAGAGAATTGGACAACTAGAACCACAGGGGATCAACTCTGTCATTCCATTTTAAAATCTCCATAATTTCAAGTTAAGATACCTATTTGTGAAACCATTTAAGACTCATGCTTTTTCTGTTGTTGAAATGTGACTAGTTCTTTATAATAGCTGAGAGAATTCTAGTTTTACTTTATAAATTTAGTTCATTAGCTTTATAAGAAGTATTTAGCACCTGGGAAGTTAAAGTCAGAAAACTGAAAAATATAAGAAAATAAATTTAAAAATGTTAACCATAGTTTAAAATGTTTAAATGTTTATAACTAAGCTTGTAAATGAGACTAGAAACTATTGAAAGGCCTTTAAAATAATTTGAGAATTTGCTAGACATATAAATAGAATAAGGTAAATAAACTGAGCTTAAAAATGAACTTAAAATGAACTTGAAGCTTAAAAGCTTAAAAAGGAGCTAAGTTTTTAATTATAAGTTTAATTAGTTGATTTTTTAAAGATTAAAGTAAACTTCTGAATATCCATTTCTCTACATACAAACCACCCCTGAGGGTAAAAAGCAAAACCAAAGCAAGCAAAAGCCCTCTTCATTATCAAGAACAAAGCACACAGCCATCTGGGACAGGGTGAGGGTTTAGCCACCACTTTTCAAAACTTAAGGACTTTGGGCATGTGCTCAGAGTCCTCACATTCTCCATGCCCAGACCAATATTAGGAATCAAAACTTGGCAAGAAATATTACTGGCTTATGTAAAGACGCTCTGCAAAGATCTTGATAAATTTGTAATATGACTAAAATGTCAATAGAGTTTGTGTTTGATTTTGAATGTTTACACCGAAGCCCTTAGAATCATTTAAGTTTCCTGGTTACAATTAGCTTTTGACCTCAGTTTAAATCAATTCTCTAAAGCAACTATCTTTGCTTACATATGCTTGCTGCATATCAAACACATAATTTGAGGTAACTCTGAAAAAAATTGGTTAATTTACTCAAAAAATTAGTCAGCTTATTTTTTTTTTTTAGCTTTCAACAACAATTCAAAATTTCTTTGACATTTTATACAATTTTTAGTGGATTTAGTTTCCCTAGGGGTCTAGTGTCTTTTCAGTAGAGTCAGGTTGTGCTCTCCTGTGTAGTGGAGTACTAAGTGATTTTCATTCACTCCTTTATGCCTTTATGTATTTTTTATTTTTCACGCAATGAGACTAACAGGAGGAAAAAAGTTGTTGAGACATAATGTGAATTAAATATATGTTTTTTCCAGAGACTTCTTAACTATTTAAAGTGAACCCATGAATTGTGTGGCATAACACTTTCTAGGACTTTAATACTTTGATTGAAAAGTACATCATTATTAAAGCAAGGAATGAGCTTTGCTCCAAGCACAATCTCTCCTGTGATGTATCTCAACTTGGAAGTCTGTAGACTAATTAGACACAGAGCATATGCCTCCCTATGGTTTCACTTACTTGGCTTCCATTCTTCAGTTAGAACTTGGTAGACCCGCTCTTTTGCTGTTAAACACTTCCTTTTGAAAAACTCACTTTTAATTACAAATTTAAAAAATGGAAATAAAAAGCCTTACCTAGGAGTGAGTCATAAAGAACTGCAGCAGGTGGTCCTAGCTGCATGATGGTCAACCTGATGCGATGTGACTTTTGCCAAGGACTCTGATTGCAATCCTGCTGAACTCAACTGAAATTCTCATGTCAGCCCTGTCCTGTAGTGCAAATCAATCATCAGGCACCCTTTGAGTTCTCGTGGACATTTAAGATTCCAAAACTTGAGTCCCACATACATTTACAGAAGAAGCAGGGAGAGAAGCCACTCTCCAGTCCTGTACTCAATCCCAGCATGATATACAATAATGACCTGTCAGGAAAGGAGGCTGTGTATCCTCACACTGTGACATATCCTGAGGGACTTTCTTTATGAATTTGAAAAAAGATTCAGCAGGGCTCTAGGCAAGAACTCATGCACACAATTTCAAAAGCATCACAGTCCTTTAAAATTTTTTCAGGCGGTAGCATCACCTTGGTGTGTTTTCATGTGTCCTTTTAAAAAATCATAAAAATGAAAACGATGGCCTGAAACAGTCTCTTGGCCACAAAGAATAGTCATCTGTTATTTCAAGGTTTATCATTTATCTTTTTAGCTTAGTGGGGTGCCCTTTGCCTTTTAAACATTCATTGATTTAGTTTCATTTTTGCCCATTCATAATGTGATAAACATTGAATGATTGATATGTGTGCATTAGTCGTTGTGTAGAATTTGCTAGAATTAATTCAAAGGCTAAAACTAGTCACATTTCATCTTTTCTTGGTAATCAGATGATCTTCCACACACTTGAACAATGCTGCTTATATTTTTTGTTACGAAGGCCACCTAGGAAAAACCTCTACCAGGAAAATTCACATATACTTATAAAATAAAACATGCATATAAATTTAGAGGATTCACAGATTCCTTGAAGTCCTGTATTCCAGGTTGGGTCGGGATAGTGGAAGCTGACTCTAAGACAATTGAGCATGCAAGGTGTTTGTTAGGAGGTAACATCTATGGAAAGGAAGTGAGGATGCAAGATTGGACAGAGGGAAATGTTGAGCTGTGATGCAGAACCAACAAAGCCTCAGTCAATCAATCACATGGGAGCAGTCACACTCAGGAGCTAGAATGGCCCTTCAGAGTGGTCAGGAGTTGGGCCCTCCTGTATCGATCAGTCATTGAATGTGAACTGTCCAGGAAGTGGTGGACGCAGGCCACCACGCAGTTGAGGAAATCTCTGAAGAGACTGATGGCTAAAGCCGGTTGATGATAGCACTCTCAGCAGCTGGGGCAACAAGTTCTTCCAGAAATGAGATCTCCGTGACAGTGTCCATCACACTCAGGTTATGAGAAACCCAGCCCAGAATCTTCAGCTTTCTCCTTGCAATTTTAGCCACTGAAATAATTTCCTGATTTCATTTCTAAAATCTAATTCAAAGACCAATTAACAATTTTATTAATATAATTTATGTTTTACTCACACAATAATATATTTCAGGTGTGGTTTACTGAGAAATTTACTTAATTTGTATTTTCACCTTATTTTGAACTTCCTAGTCTTTTACAGATAATTTTAACAATTGCGTTTTAATCCAGTGAATGGGTTGAAGTAGACATTAAAATAACATCACTGACATCATCGCTACAAACCTTGGTGAATCCAAAAGGGAATCTCTTTTGCCCTGGTTCCCTTAGTGCAGGTAACTGACTGACAGGCATGGAGCAAACACAGGAACAAATAGAAATAAAACAGATGGCATCATTACTCTCCTCGTTATACAGAAAATTAACTGAAATAAAAACAAGATAAAAGATAAGAGTAACATACTTTCACTCAAAAAAGTTGTTGAAGTAATTAAAGTAATCTCTTTATTGTCAGAGATTTTTTGCCTTTTATCAGCTTAGATTGTCACTGAAATATTTTTATGCCTAAATATAATTATGCAAGGGGGAGAGTACTATTTTCAGTATGCCATATTTAATTCTCTAAAATGTCTTTGTTCAGTAAGGCCCTGAAGGGTTGAATGATAGCCTGGCAGGTTTTCAATAAATAATGACGATTTATCAGTAAAGAGGTTTATTTTCAAGAGATGAATAGCTAGATACAGCTGTAACATTAATTGCCAAATCCCCAAGACAAAATAGCATTGGCAGAAATCATAAAATTTGGAGGACAACCTAGTTTGGGTGGGAGACAGAGGGTATGGGAGCAAAGCAAAGATACGTTTTATTTTAGACATGTTGCTTTTGAAGTGGTGGCACATCCAAGGAGAGATATATTAAGCAGGTAGCTGGAAATACAAGTCTGGAGCTCAGGGGGAAAAGGTCAACCTCACTTGAGCAGAGATATTTGCTTTCACTAGGTTAGGCTCGCCTGGGTTATGAAATGTGTCTGACATGTTTCAGAAAGAGGTGTCTAGGAGGCTGGGTCCCCACTCCTGTGAGTAGACAGTGTGGTCTGTTGGAAAAATTATGCCCAGAGTTACAGTTCCATCACTAGCTGTTTGACCTTCAATGAATCTCTCTGAACTTCAACTTTCTTGTTATTAAAAATAGGAATATCAAAACCTGTTAATGTTCTCTTAAAGAGTTATTTAGATCAAACAGGATAATAAGCATGAAAGCATTTCATAAATTTAAAGATGCTATTCAAATACACATTATCAATATAATAAAGCGTGTGTATGGATAGTTGTTTGAAATATTTAGGCTTGAAAGAGAAGAAGTAAATTTCACTCACCCAATGAACATCTGTTCTATTGACCACTAAATTAGTACTGGAGAGAGGAAGATAAATGAGACGTGTTCTGTGGCTCTCAAGTCCTATCAAGAAAAATAACACAGAGGCACATGTCAAGTACATGCAAATAGAAGAGTAAGAAAAGGATGTTGTATGTGAATGAACAAATGAATGAATGAATGAATGAGTGAATGAATAGGTGCACAGAGGAGAAACATCTAATCTAGACTCAAAGTTCCAAAAAGCCTCCTTATAAGAATTTGTCTTAAAGCATGATAAGCTGTTATTCAGATAAGGAAGGATTTATGGAAAGTAAAGAATCTCAAGCCCAGGAAACGTCAAGAGAAAATGTTGAACATAAAAAGTTTAAAGGGAATTGGCAAGAAATGAGGCTATGGATGAAGAAGAGGGGGAGGTGGTGGTCAGATGACCTAAGTCGTGCTGAGTTGCTTGAATTATTATGATGAGATAATGGTTGTGAGAGGAGGAATAGAGTGATCAGATTGCCATTTGGAGCCCTCTGGCAGTAGTGTGGAAGTCTCATTTGAAGGAAAGAAAATTGAAGTCAAGGAGACAAGTCTGGAAATTATACCAATAGGTGAGCAATAGATGATGGGCTTCAATTAACTCAAAAGTTTAATTTGGATTTAAAATATTGGTGACTGAAGGGTGGAAATTGAAAGAGAGAGAGGAAAGAAAAATCTCTCTCTGCTATCTTAATGGATGGTTGTATGAATTGCTGAGATGGAAAATGATGAGGAAGAAAAAGTTTAAGGAAAAAGAGAATTTTTGTTTCAGTATTCTGAGTTAAGCAGGGTCTGTGTGATGTTTAGACAGACATGTATAGCAGGAATGGGGATACACGAGTCTGAAGCCTAGTGGACTGAACCTCTGAGAGAGTTTTGGACTAGAGATCTAGAGCTGAGAACATCAGCAGAAAAAGAAATGAGATAGATGATGGATAATAGATTTATTGACTCAAATGAATGTTTTGCTAATTGCATCCATAGTGCCTAGAATTGTGCCTGGTACTTGGTAGTACTCAATAAATATTTGTCAAGTAAATATGGGAAAATTTAAAGTTGTGACAATAGACATGCATACTCCGAGAAGGACACTAAGCATGACAGAAGTGGATTGAGGTGGAAGAACCTCAGTGTTTAAGGTGTCAGCAAAGGACACTCAGAGGAGAAGGAACAGGAATATACAGAAGCATGAAGAAATTGAGGAAAGGGTCATTTAATGAACATCAAAAAAATAAATAAAATTAAGGCAAAAAAGTCAACAGTTGTAATGCACTATTACCTCGCTTCATATGACATTGGTGAAGGTGTCAATTGGGTGCTACAGCAGAGGCAGAACTGGAGGGGATTAACTGGCTCTTCTCTGAAATTTGATTTATGCGTGCCGAATCTAAGTATATGGGCTTATGGCTGTCACTGTGCACCTTCCCCATCCCATGGAGAAAGCCTTCAAGACAATGAAGTATGTTCCATACTTATTCCCTTCTAATACTTTCCACATAGCAGCTTGTTATTTTTGTAAACTTATATTGTTCGTTCCTTCCCCGTTTGAAGGTCTTTAACGGCTCGCCACTGTAATTATCCAAGCCTTATCTTCTTACAATTTGTTGTTGTTAGTGCCCTTGAGTCTATTCCAGCTCCTAGCAACCCTGTGTACAGCAGAGTGAAACCCTGCTGGGTCTTTCTGCACCATCCTCTCACCTTCAGCCGCTACATCAGACAATGCTCCCCTGCTAGTCATAGAGTTTTCATAGCCAATTTTTTCAGAAGTGGGTGGCCAGGTCCTTCTTCCTAGTCTATCTTAGTCCGGAAGCTCTGCTGAAATCTGTCCACCATAGGTGACCTTGTTGGTATTTGAAATACCAGTGGCATAGCTTTCAGCCATCAGAGCAACACACAGCTGCCATAATATGACAGCCCACAGATGGGTGGTGTGGTTCCCTGACCAGGAAACAAACCTGTGCCTCAGCACTGAGAGCCCTGAATCTTGACCACTAGACCACCAGCACTGGCTACAATTGATTTTGCTAGAAATCTTACAAGTTGGTCCCTGTCAATTTCTCCATCCTCAATCTGTTCATTATTCCCCTTTGTTTCATACACTAAACATCATTTCCTAAGTTAGGTTCTCTTTCACATTTCTTTTTCTTCTATCTGGAATGTTTTTTCATTTAGATCGTGGTTCTTTCTCATCTTTTAAGTCTTAGCTTAAATGTCACCTCCTAAAATAAGGCTCTAAAATCACCATAACCCAAAATAGGTTCACCCTATTTAATCTCTCAGCACCTCACTCTCCTTTCACTGGATTTATTTTAGTTTGTAATTATATTGATGATTGATTATTATTTTTTCTTGCTCTTTTTCTTTTTATATATTCCTTTTTCTTTTCTTCTTTTTATTTTTGATTGATTACTATACATATTCTCCACAGAATTATAATCTCCGGAAGGAAGAGTCCATATCTCTTTGTTCACTTCTTCATACCCAGAGTCTAGCTCAAAATGCGTAGAAGGAATAAACAATAACGCTTGCTTGTTTAACTGGATTTGTGAGTAATTTAGTTGTCTTTGTAGACGTGGCTTGAGGATACACAGAAAAGAAAAGAGTTTTAAATATGCCATTTTTAGATATGTTATTTGACTACCCAATAAAACTGTCTGATAGTCTGTTTTGGACATTTGAAGAATTCAGTTGCGAACATTTTAAAAAATAGTCATTTGAAAGCAGCATTAAGTATAGTAGAATTTGAAGTGCAAAACAAACCAAAAAACAAGGCTATTTTTTGTAAGGTATAGAACTGTGTGATTGAAATGCAATGTATCTTACTAACTCATCTTAGCCTTTTATTCAGCAACTTTCTCGGCTCCTAATAGAATGTGCAACCAGAAACTCTCACACTCTTTGAAGACATGCATTTATGAGATAATGTAACTTTATAAACTTAACAGTCTCCACTATTTTACTTTGGCTCTTTCCCCTCACTAAAGTAACCCTTCTCTCACTGTAATTTACACATCTTAATAATGCTACTAATTCCAATTCAGCAGATCTTTAATGGATATCTATTATGGGCTGAGAATATTGTAGTGTTGAGAACAGAATATACATTAGAAGTAGGATTCATGCTCAAGGTACTTATCATCCCTTTCAGAGAGATACGAGACAAAGGTGAACCATTTAAGTGCCAACTTGTATGATATAGAATAACGGAATAAAGGTGGGTTGCAGCAGCCACGGAAGCTGCATCTTCAAAACGACAGCTAGAATTGGGTAAATCAGAGAACATGAAAGATGAATGACATTCTGTGATGAAAGAATATTTACAAGGCTCTGAAGGGAGATTGCCCCTGGAACACACATG
Organism: Equus caballus; assembly: GCF_041296265.1. Lineage (NCBI taxonomy): Eukaryota > Metazoa > Chordata > Mammalia > Perissodactyla > Equidae > Equus > Equus caballus. The sequence continues at coordinate 68,356,288 of NC_091688.1, read as the reverse complement.
TAAAGTGTGACTGCTGACGGTAATATAGCAGGGATGTGCCCACCAGCTCTAAAGCAAAATCAAAATAGTGTCCTTGCCTCCAGGGGGAAAACACCTTTGTGAATGAATAAATGATGCTAGTTACAGAATGTCTGTTTTGAGTAAACAATGGATGAATTACTCAATAAGCAGCCTGACTATAGAAAAAGTCTGGTTTCTTGTCACATATCCTCCATACAGAGATGCAAGCATTTGCATAGAAATGAATTGATTTGAGAAAGGGCAGAAAAGGAGAAGCAACGGAGAGAGATGATGCAGCTAGCAAGAGACTGCAGAGGAAAATATCCTTATGGATTTGATTAATAACACTCTGTTCCACTTACGGTCTATAGTGCCTTTCGTAATTTAACTCATGTGGCCACCTCATATCCCATGTCATTTTAGATAAGAAGGCGAAAATATGATTTTAAAAGGGGAGTAATGACTACTTTGTATCTATAAACCATTCATCACATGAAGCCTTAATAGAAAAGTCATATACTTGGCCTTTTGAAAATAAGTAGACTGTAATTATTTTAAGAAACTAAAGTGGCTCTTACAAATGGAAATTTCTCTTACATAGAATCTGAGTGACGTTTTTTTGGTGTGTCCATCATTTCTTATTATTTTTAATTTTTTGAAGTTTTCATAAAAAAGACTTTAAAGGACACTTTTTTTTTCTATCCAGTGTATCTAATTGGAAGTAAAGCTATGTGGCTTTAGAAAGTTACGTTTTACATGGGAAACTACTCTGGGCCTTTCTTCCCCTTCCTTTTTATCCTTAAAGAAATACATATATTTGTTATTGTATCTCTAAGAAAATATTTCCTAACAGTTTTAGTAAATGTTTAAAAAAGCACTCATAAAAATTGGAAGTGCTGGGATAAACAAAAGTAAATGTTTTCTTACTGTAGAATCCTTTGACTTTTAAAAATATGCTAATGTGCATTGTGACTCTTTAGAAAGTGGTATAATATCAAAATATTTTTCAAACTTCTAGATTTCAGGACTTTTTTTGAGAAAATTCTTAAAGAGCTAGTGCTCTGCAGAATATAAAACTGAATCTGTTTCGTTAGGAAAAAGCTAATTAGAAATTAACAACATCTAAATAGTGTCAATTATGCAGGTAATCTCTGCTTTAAGAAACCTCAAAATACAGAAATCCCAAGTGGAAATACTTTTTAAAAGACTTTAATACAGAGCTCTACTTCTTATAAACTCTTAAGCATTTTAAAAACGTTAAGGTGGGTAGTATAAACAATGTTTAACAACCAGGCTTTGGAGTCGGATGCATTTGGATTTCAAGTTTCTCACTAAAGGTATGACTTTGTCCAAGAATTTATCATCATGTCTATAAAATGGGGCCATAGCAACTCCTTCTAGAAGATTAAGAGATAAATATGTACTAGTACTATTCATAGTAACTAGTAAAAACTATATGCTGTTATTCCTATATTGAAATTTATAATTATATTTTAAAAGATATGATTTGGTACAAATATAATCTTAATCATTAAGTGTTAGCCATTGCAAATTAAAAGTTAATCTGAAAGAATAGCACAATCTGAAATTACTCAGGACCTTCTCTGTTGCATTTTCTACTGTATTGTGAAACTTAGGAAGCATTTGCTTCCAGGGGTGGGGATGGATAAGTTACTGGAGTGCCAAATATATTTCATAATGAAAGTAACTCATCCATTGGGCAACCCCAAAGCTTAGCTTCATGTTTATAGATATAATTATAATAAATTTCAAAATCTAAGGTCCACCAATAGAAACCTATCATATTATTTATGTAAAAGCATTTCTAATTTCTTACCACATCCTATTAGGAGCACTCTTCTATAATTAGTTACAAGAGTATCATACACTTGCCAATAAGAGTATAAGAACTGTTTTATTACAGTGTAAAAAAAATCTCAAGGTATTTTATATATATATATTACACATATACATATACCCACATTCATATTATCTGAGAGAATGGTGAATTATCTGAATATACAAAGGAAAGTAAGATAACCTTTCATCTCAGTAGCTGCATAGCAAGAAGAGCAGAATACTACTTATGATGTGGTAGTACTTCTAAAACCTGACAGCAACTCAGGTTTTTGTTCATCTATAGAAACAATGGCATCCATATTTCATATTCTAATATTCTGGCATTTTTCTTTTGTTGCTTTTAATCACACAAGTGATTCTCTGTGACTCAAAAATACCCCCAAGAAAAGTTGTGATTGGTTTGCCATCCACAGTCGTACTACAGCGTGCCCACTAAGCATAGCTCTCAGAATGGTCAGTCACTTCCTTGACCGCATAGATGTTAAGCACCTAATTTGTGCTAATGACTCTTCCAGGAGTAGGTTCCTCAGGTGGGACAAAATAGACATGACTACTGCATCCTAGAATAGTCTCGTAGTTCAGATAGGCAACTGAGCAAGGTGACAGTGTTACAGGGCATAATACACTGTGCAAGATGAAGCCTGGAGAAATCTGGGATTTGCTTGGCATTCAGTGATTCTGCAATTTATCTTCAATGTGGCATACTTTGATTATTAATAATAATTATAATACCAACATAAGACATATACTCCTGTTGCCTTAGATAATAAAAATATAAAATAGCAATATATATATATAATATTAAATTTTAAATTATTAACATAATGAATGAATAAATGAATGTCAGATAGGTTGCATGGATTAGATTACTTAGTTGAACACTACCAAAATATGTGGCTTTTCCTTCACTTCTTCAGCAACACTTCTTACTACTTTCTCTCTAGACGTTACACTCCAGGAAAATAGTTACATGAGAATCAAGTTGTTTTTCGATTTGTTTTAGAGCAGAGTAAAATCTTCCAAAATTTTCATCAACATGGAAATTCATAACTAAAACAAGCCACAATAGACATCGTGGGGAGAGATCTGCCATAGCCTCAGGTTGTTTTCCAACCCCTACCTCCACCTCACCTCCCACACATATTAATTTTCACAGGGAACTCTCCATTTCACTATTTGATGCTTCTGAACTTTTTCCATTATTCCCTCAATTTTATCATTTGTCTTTTCCTTCTCACATTCCTTTCTATTTCATTGACATGTGCCAAATCACCTACTCCACCATTTTTTGATGTCCTACTAATTTCCTTGAGGATGATGTTCTACAACTCAATAAAACTCTTATTACTGATAGTACTAATGCATGATTTAAATAAACATCCCATTCAACAAATAATCGCTCAACACCTTGGATGTGTCAGATGCTAATTTAGGTGCTATGAATACAGCAATGAAGCAAATAAAATGAAAGAAAAACAGACAAATATTCTTGTTCTCTTGGTATTTACATTCTACTGGGCAAAATTCAATCTACAGATATCAACATGCAACTTGAGAATCAATATAACCTTGCACTAATAACATTATCTGAGTTTATTGATTAAGGCAAATCAACATAATTTAGTTCCAATTTAATAGGAAGTGATATACAGAAATTTTTCAGTGCAGCTACTCACAACATCATGGCTTGTCAGTTTTGTAGCTAGGAATACAATTATTTATGATTCTTTCTCATAAGACCTTTTTGATTTTCACTGACTATGATATGCGTATGAATAAAAATTTATCAAAATTTATCAATTGATATTTTAAAAAAAACTAATGCAGCAGAGTTGTCCTTATTTATTCATCAGAAAAAGGTATTAAACTTGCCTTTTCCTAAACTTCAACATCTTCACTTTTCTTTCAGGCGTTTTCACACAAAATGGTACTAGTTTCTGCTTTACATTCACTAATTTCTATCACCTGGAACTGCTTGTGAAACACTTCAGTTTTTGAAAATCTTCTTCATAAATTTGATTTTCTAATTCTGTTTCCAAGCTTTTCCAAAGGTGGCTAGCACATTGCTTTACTCATCACAGCCAAAAAGTAGTGAACAAGAAAATATTTGGCAGTTAAAGACTTATCTGTTGAATGTCAACGTAAAGCTGACATTTTATGACTTTTTTTAGCTTCATAACTAAAGGAAGTTCTTAAGCTTTCAATTTATTCTTTAATTGAAGCTTATTATGGTCTGAATTGTCCCCCATCTCCTCAAATTCATATGTTGACGTCTTAACCTCCAATACTGCTGTATTGGAAATAGGGCCTTTAAAGATGTAATTAAAGTTAAATCAGGTCATAAGAGTGGGACCTAATCCAAGGAAAACACCTAGGCTCAGAGACAGTACGTGAACTCTGGTCTCCTGAGGCTATGTCAAGGGCTGTTACCACTGTGGACATACTGCTTCCTCTTCTGCTTTCTGTCCTGATTTGAATGTTTCTTCATTAATCACTTATTTTATTTTGTATTTTTGATGTCTCTGTATAATTATCTCCCTCTCAGGTTAATATTGTTTTGCTAGTTTAAATTTTACATTGAAAAACCTTTTGTGGGCGAGCTCTGGTGACACAGTGGTTAAGTTTGTTATGCTCTGCTTCAGTGGCCTGGGTTCAGTTCCTGGGCACAGACCTACACCACTCACCCATCAGTGGCCATGCTGTGGTGGTGGTTTACATACAAAAGGAGGAAGATGGGCACAGATGTTAGCTCAGGGTGAGTCTTCTTCAGCAAAAAGAGGAAAATTAGCAACAAATGTCAGCTCAGGGCAAAGCTTCCTCAGGAAAAATAACATTTTGCTCAGAACACTGAAGGTTTACTTTCTTATCAACTGATTAATTAATTTATTCAACAAATTTAATGAGATTTTTCTATGTACCAGTCAATGGGAATACAAAGATGAACAAGAAGAAGTTTTTTCCTCTATGATGTTTACAGCCTGTTAGAGAAGGTAACAAATTAGGTCAGATGGTTCTAGGTAGTACAAAGGAAATAGAAGTAGAGTACATGTTTGGAGAGCGAAGGTGTGTGAGCAGGGGCTGGGGGGAGGCAGTCTATATACAATGGTCAGAAAGGTTCTCTGAGAAGATGACATCTGACCAGAGGACATTTGGTTAGACATTTGGCCTTACTTGAATGAAAGGAAAGGAGAGGCAGATGAAGATGTAGGCAAATGGATCCTAAACTGAGTCAACAAGGAAACATTCCTTAGAGTGGTGGTTCTCAAACTCGTCCCCTGGAGAGCTTTAAAAAAATCCTGATACCCAGGTTACATGCCTGACTGAGTTTATCCAAAGAACTGAAGAGTGCAACTCAGGCATTGATATTTTCATAGCTCTATAGGAGCTTTCAATGCTTGGCCAAGATTGAGAAACACTGTGTTAGATAGCAATAAACTTGTGTCACAGAAACCGAAAGTCAATGAGGCTAGAGTGGACAAAGGATGAAAATGAGGGAAAAAGCAATAAAAGATAGATTATAGGTCATGATATATTCTTGAATATTATTTTGAATGTGATGGAAAGCCACTATGGGTTTTGAGCAGGGGGCATCGCATAATTTCATTTGTAAAAGATAACTTCATCTGTAGAGTGGAACGTCGATTACAGGGGCGTTGAAGAAAGCAGAAAGTGGGAAACAAATTTGGATGCTATTAAAATAACTATCCTTAGGTCATAATAATAAAAGTGGAAGTTATGTTCAAATGAAATCTGATGTTAAGTTGATAGTTATTCATTTTTTATGTTGCCTGTGTTTTTTTACAAATACTTTTTAGAGTAATTTTTTCATCTTTGGTGTACTAGTTTGCTGGGGCAGCCATAACAAAATACTACAGATTGAGTGGCTTAAACAACAGAAATTTACTTTCTCACAGTTTTGAAGGCTAGAGGTCCAAGATCAAGGTCTCAGCAGGTTTGGTTTCTTCTGAGACCCCTCTCTTTTTCTTGCCAATGGTCGCTTTCTCACTGTGTCCTCGCAAGGTCTTTCCTCTGTGCGCATGTGCTCCCAGTATCTCTTCCTCTTCTTGTACGGACACTAGACCTATTGGATTAGGGTCGCATTTTAACTTAATCACTTTAAAAGCCTTATCATCAAATATAGTCACATTTTGAGGTACTGGGGGAACAAGGCTTCAAGGTATAAATATTTTTGGTGAAGGGACACATTTCAGGCAATAACATTTGGTGTTCTGAGATTTCACCATTGTTTCACATCTGCTTTTCTTCCTTTAGCAGTGGAAGTGGTCCTTCTATAAAATTTGTTATCATCATTTAGTCTATTCCATTTACTTCTTTTCTCCTTCTGGAACTCATTTTTGAGGGCTGTTGGAAGCTCTGGATCTAACCTTCATTTCTCTTAACTTCTCGCTCATACTTTCTGTCTCACTTGTATTTAAATCTAGATTTTGAGATAATTCCTTGGTAGATTTCCAGCCCAGGAGTTTCACCCATCTTCATTCTGCCTTTTAGGCTATTGTTTTCAGTTTAAATGATCAACCTGTAATTGACAACACTTCTAGGAAATTCTGTTTTTATACATGAATTATCCCCTGAAATATTGCTGAGTGTATTAGTTATGCTTTGTCTAAATTCTTCTTTTTGCAGGATTAACTTTGTTTCATCTTTCAGAACCTCAGATCCTTTCACCTTCACAAGAGTCTGCTTTTACGTCTATTTTAGAGGAAGTTTTCCTTCTATCTTGCTTTTCTTTGGATCTGATCCTCTTTACTTTCTGTGTTTCAGGTGTTCCTCACATATTTGGACCACAATGGCACTTTTAATTTTGTTCTTGTCTAGTTTGGATTTATTCTCCTTTAGGTATATGTGTATATATGTGTGTAGAAAATACATACATGAATATGACTCATATAAAATATTTTTATCTTATTTAATGAAATCTTGGATGAATGGGGATGTTGCAGGATTTTCTAATCTTATCATCTTGATTTTATCTCTATTATTTTGAAATACCTTATTTCTTGCCTTTTGTACTATTGTTAATTTATTTGCATTTCATGTTGAGCTACTTACTTATAGAAACTATCTAATTGTGTTTTCTGATTAAATCCTGTCAATTTTTATTCTGACACTACTCATATTTGTTTCTCTAAGTTTATTTTCATATATATGTATTATTTTTTCAGAGAGGATCAATATTTTGTTCTGTCAAGGTGAATTTTCTGTCCACAAGTGTTTGGCACTATTAGTAATATAATTACCACTCCCTTCCCTAACGAAGGTTAGTGTTTTAGAAAAGTACAGCAGGAATTTTGGGTTATGTTGGGTAAAATATAAACCAGTTTTGGTTTTGGGTTTTTTTTGTTTTTTTTTTTGGTGAGGAAGATTGTCCCTGAGCTAACATCTATGCCAGTCTTCCTCTATTTCGTATGTGGGATGCCTCCAAAGCACGGTTTGATGAGCAGTGTTCATGCCTGGGATCCAAACCCACAAACCTCAGGCCACAGAAGCAAAGTGTGCAAACTTAACCACTGTGCAAACAGGCCAGCTCCTAAACTAGTATTCTTAAAAGAAGGATAAATTCATCTTAATTATTTTTAATATTTATAAAGAAAACAGCAGTACAATTTGAAATATTGTGATAATAGTTACAAAATATAGATTTAGTAATTTTATTAAATTGTTTTTGTAGGATGCACAGATTTCTTTTAAGTATAAACTAAAAGAATGGAATAGAGAGTTAAATTTTGCACAGGAAGAACATATGAGACATGGTCTACATTTAGATATATGAATAAAATCTTCTTTTGTACATTAAATATAAAATGATTAGGAAAGTGAAAGGAAGTAAGAATACTTTAAACCTCAAGTCTCAATACAAAGTAAGAGAATTGAAAAGATCTTTCACTGACTTGCCAAATGAAATTTTAGAAAGACGCACTCCATAGTGGAAGGCCATGACAAGGAACCGAAAAGTTAGAGTTCTAAATCCTGGCCATGCTCTTTTCTAACCTGAAAGATGGAAGGTGAAGCCCTAAACATCTTTGGGGTCTTCTGTCTCTTGTTATTCTTTATAACTCCTGTCTACCTTTCAGAATTGCAGGAAATTCAAATGAGATAATAATGTATGTTAAATCACTTGATAAATTTTAAGGAATAACAAGGATCAAAGAATTATTTATTCACTTATTTAATAAATAATTTTAAATATTTACTCCAAGATTCTGTACTAAATGCTCAAGTCTCAGATAAATAAGCACAGTCCTTTTTTTCTTCCTCAAGGAGTTTGTAGTCTTTAGGGGAGTTAGAGATGTAAACAATTGTCCCTGGATGTTAGGACTCTTCCTTTTCTTAACATTTATCTATAAATATTCTTTGTAGACAGAAAGGAGAAGAGTTGCAAAACCCTTTGAACTGATTGTCTCTCCAGCTGCTGCTTGACAAGTGGGTCAGGTACACGTCATCCTTGATGTCCAGTCAGCTCTGCACAGATACCCCCAAAGCCCCGTACTCTACAGTGATGCTGGTGCTGCTGCTGATGCGGGGTCGGTGAGCCAAGGAGTCAAAAGAAAGATTTCTTGGACTCTCAAGATCTGGCAGTAGTGCTCTTTTATTTAGAGAATGGAATAGCATGGGGACAGGACTCACGGGCAGTCAGAGCTTCTGCTGCCACTGCTTCTGCTGCCCCCGCTGGCATGGGGACAGGGCCCATGGGCAGGCAGAGCTCCTGCTGCTGCCCTGAGTTGAGGGTTAGGGCTAAATTTAAGGCATGGGTATGTGAGTCATCTCTTTATGAAGACAAAGGAAAGAAAATGAGAAAAAGTTAAAATGGTATCAGTGCAGGTGGGGTCTGGTCGCTGGGTGATCCCATGACTTTTAGACAAGAATCAAATCGGATTAAGTAAAGGTCAGAAGCCACCACCCTAAATCAGTTACATGAGATTGCCAGACAGCAACCAACTTAGTTCTTGCCTTCCCCATTAAGAGTTTCTAGGGATAAGGTCATCTCTCTTCTTTCTGGTACAGAGAGGGAGGCACCTTTTACAGATAGAGATTTACCTTGGAAATGTAAATGTGTCCCAACAAGGGCAAGTTCCATTCCCCAGAGCCTCCTTCCCTGTCCCAGTTTATCAAAAGCAATCAGCCCCAAACAATCCCGATGCCAAAGAGACATATCCTGGGGTGGCCAATTTCAGGTCCCTACAAGCTCATCCCCCTTCCTTCACAAACGCAAATGTCTCTCCAAAGGGCGAGCAAAATTCCAGTCCTCGGAGCCTGCTTCTCATCTGCAGTTTTAAAAGTAACCAGCCTAAAATCCTCATCACTGCTACTCACTGATTGTATGAGGAGTAGAGATATGTATTTCTCACTGTTCTGGAGGCTGAAAGTCCAAGATCAATGTGCCAGTCACTTCAGTTCCCTGGGGAAGCCTCTTTTCCTTGTTGCAGACAGCTGCATCCTCACACAGTGGAGGAAGGGAGAGCTGTAGTCTCTCTTCCACTTCTGTCTTTGTTTTCTCCAGATTTGTTGAGGGATAATTGACAATTGAAAATAAAATCGTACATATGTAAGGTGTACAACTTGATGATTTGGGATATATATACATATATACGTTGTGAAGTAACCATCATAATCAAGGTACTTAACATATCTGTCACCTCATATAATTACCTTTTTTGTTCTTTGTGTGTGTGTGGTGAGAACACTTAAGATTTACCCTCTTAGCAAATTTCAAGGATACCATATGGTACTGTTAACTATAGCCACACTGTTGCACCTTAGAACTCCAGAACTTATTCATCTTGCACAACTGAAACTTGGGACCCCTTGACCAACATCTACCCCATTCCACTTCCCCCTAGTCCCTGGAAACCACCACTCTACTCTGCTTCTATGTGTTTGACTGTTTTAGATTTCACATCTAAGTGAGATCATGTATTTTTTTATTTTTGAATATGAGGTACCTAATGTAGTCAAACTTACAGAAATAGAAAGTTGAAAGGTGTTTGCCAGGGACTGGGGGGAGGGGAAAATGGGAATTGTTCAGTGGGTAGAGAGTTTCAGTTTTGCAACATGAAAAGTTCTGGAGATCTGCTGCATAACCATGAAAATATACTTAACACTACTAATCTAACATTGTTTTAAACTCTTTTTTCTGAAATTGATATGCTCCTGATATTTTTGGTGGTTTAAGTAGTTATTTGTTAAAGGAATTTGGGATTTGGATAATTGTTTAAAAACTATGCAGAGAGGATATGAAGGGTAGTAGGGAATTGGGTGGGGTGTCGTGTCCCTGAGATAGCTTCTCCATTTTATTGTATTGCAAAAGGAACAAAACATCGCTGTCTAGGTCTCATGACAATGGAGGGTTTGTTACGGAGACCACCCAGGAAACTGAAACTTCCTTATTTTATCACCGGCCTCCTAGCACTATTTCTTTATTACACTTTCTCCTCCTCATATCCTGAAGACTCCTGGCAAAAAAAATACCTCAATGTCTTTTCACACTCTATTAGAGAGAAGAGAAGGATTATTTCAGTTTAGTGAAATAATGGAAGAAAGGTAGTGTGTGCACACACACACATGTGTATGCACACTCTCTAAGCTATGGTATCATGGATGGAGAGATTTGTGGAGCAGACAAAGAAGACAAGATGAGCTATTTGATTTAATATCAAAGGTCCTTTTCATGCGGGGTCAGTGAGCCGAGGAGTCGAAAGAAAGATTTCTTAGACTCTTAAGATCTGGCAGTAGTGCTCTTTTATTTAGAGAATAGTATAGAATAGCATGGGGACAGGACCCATGGGCAGGCAGAGCTGGTGCGTGGGGACAGGACCTACGGGCAGTCAGAGCTCCTGCTGCTGCCCCGAGTTGAGGGTTAGGGCTAAATTTAAGGCATAGGTATATGATTCATCTCTTTACAAGACAAAGGAAAGAACATGAAAAAAAAAGTTAAAATGTTATCAGTGCCGGTGGGGTCTGGTCATTGGGTGATCCCATGACTTTTAGACAAGAATCAAATAGGATTAAGTAAAGGTTAGAAAGGTTAGACGCCACCAGCCTAAACCAGTTACATGAGATTGCCAGACAGCAACCAACTTAAGTTCTTGCCTTCCCCATTAAGAGCTTCTAGGGACAAGGTCATCTCTCCTCTTCTTCCTGGTACAGAGAGGGAGGCACCTTTTACAGATAGAGATTTACCTTACAAATGTAAACGTGTCCCAACAAGGGCAAGTTCCATACCCCAGAGCCTCCTTCCCTGTCCCAGTTTATCGAAAGCAATCAGCCCAAAACAATCCTGATGCCAAAGAGACATATCCTGGGGTGGCCAATTTCAGGTCCCTACAAGGTCATCCCCTCTTCCTTCACAAACACAAATGTCTCCAAAGGGCGAGCAAAATTCCAGTCCTCGGAGCCTGCTTCTCATCTGCAGTTTTAAAAGTAACCAGCCTAAAATCCTCATCATAAACCATTTTAAAATTAAGCAGCCTAAAAATCCTCATCACTTTTACTCTGGTCCATCAAAGATCAAACATATCTAATCAAGCATAGATGGAATACCTTCCCAAATGTCTCATTATGTTTCTCTGAAAAATTCATACTCCTCTGATAAATGTGACACGGGCTTTATTTCTTATGAACTAGTATTCTGGCTGAGACTGTTAAAGCTGAATTTCTCCTCTTCTTTCCCTGAGTTATATTAAAAAGCATTCTTGTGATTAAGAACCATTTCAAGTCTTCTTTCCTGACTCAGGGGTGAGGAGATGGAAGGCGTAAGGAAAATCTTAGCTCACCTTGTCACTCAAATAATTGTAAGCTATACTAAGTTTAATAATGTAGCTCTAAAGAAGTCACAAAAATTCTACTTGTGAGAGTCAGGGAAAGCTTAACAAGGGAGAGGAGTCGGGCTAAATCTTTAGGTATGTATAGACATATTTCAGGAGGCAAAGGTGTAGTCAAGGAACTGTAAGATGGTATTCATTAGGGATTCTTTCTGCTAAGGTGACAAAAATCTGACTCAAACCAGCTTAAAATGATAAAAAAAAAAAAAAAAAAACACGCACTGACTCACATAATTGAAAAGTCCAAGATATAAATAAGGTGATCAGCGTTTGCTCTCCTTGATGTGCCTTCTTGTATTGATTGGGTTCTTTGAATTCTTAATTCCATCTGCTGTCTTCATTCTCTTCATCTGGGAGCAAGAAGGCTCCTGATGGCTCCAGGCTTACAAGGTTCTTGTGTCTTGGGACCTTTTGGAATAGTTTTTTCTCTCTCCCATTATCAATATAAAAAATATTCTAAAGTATTAGTTTCTTATTGCTGCTTTAATAAATTATCACAAACATAGTGCCTTAAAAACAACACAAATGTATTACAGTTCTAGAGGTCAGAAATTCTAAATAGAATTCCCAGGCCTAGAATTAAGATGTCAGCAGGGCTGCATTCCTTTCTGGAAGCTCTAGGAGAAAACCTGTTCTTTGACTTCTCCAGCTTCCACAGGCTGCCTGCATTCTTTGGCTTGTGGCTCCTTCATTCAACTTCACAGCCAGCAATGGCCAGTTGAGTTTTTCTCATAATACATCACTCTGACCCTTCTGTCCCTTCTTCCTTTTGATTACACTGGGCCCACCTGGGTAATCCAGGATAATCTCCCTAACTTTAGGTCAGTGTATTGGCAACTTCAATTCCATCTGCTACTTTAATTCCCCTTTGTCACATAACATAACATATTCACAGATTCCAGGAATATGGGAAATGGGCATCTTTGGAGGCCACTGTACTGGATATGATACATGGCAATCTCTTATGGGAAAGAGAATGATGTATGGTGTTTGGCCAAGTCTCAGACTGGTGTCTATACTGCTATAGAAGGGTAGTGGCAGCATTAAAGAAATTGAGAAGAGATAAAAGGCAACCTTATATTCATTCTTGTAGGGAAAGAGGATATATAATATACATAGATGTTAAGAAGAAAAATAAAACAGGAAATTGATTTAAAGAATATTGGGGGTGGAGATGGGAGGAGACAGTTGCCTTTGTAGACCTCATGTTGTTTAGAATCCAGAGAATGAAGGATGAACCAAGAGTTCTTGATGTCTTGTGATGCCTGACTTGAGATGGATAAATTCCAAGAGGAAATGGGATCTCAAATAAGGTAGAGGTGAGGCTGTGAGTATTGGATGGGAGGGGGTGAGTCTTGCAATGATCATAGAGTTCCACGGTCTCTTGTTCTCTCTTGCCAATGGGCATGTGGACTTTGTAAGAAGGAAGGTTTTACTTAGGGTACCTGGAGCTCTTGGATCCCTCTTAATTCCCGCCCATGGATATGCAGAAGCAAGGGGAGAGGTGGTCCTGTCTGCAGCACTTCGACACTGGAGGATCTCTGTTGACACTCAGAGTACACGCTGAACGTAATCTTCTTCTCCTAAACATCACTCTAGTGACAGTGTAAAGACTGAAACAAAGGGTTACCCTGAGGAGCAAGAAATCCTGCTAGTAGACTATTTTGAAAACCCATCTGAGAGCCTGAAATAAGACAGAGCCATGATAATGTAAAGAAAAAGGTACTTATAAGAAAAACTGGGAAAACAGAATCATCAATATCAAGATTTTTATGTTATTTCCATAACCTAGAAAAATAAAGAATGCATTAGTCAGGTTCTTTCAGTTTCTAGTGACAGACACTCTCCTCAAACTAGTTTGAATCATTCATTTATTTATTTGGCCATTCAACAAATATTTATTGAAAGCCAGGAGTGGTGCCAGACTCTGGGGCTATTATAGTAAGCAACACAAACAAAGATTCTGTCATAGTGGAGCTTCTATTCTTGTGGGGGAAAGAGATGGTAAACAATGAAATAAATAAATGAGAGAATTCAGGTTGTTACGCATATCATGAAAGTGTTCAGTGAGAGTGTAACTGATAGATTCTTAAAGAAGATGTTACTTTAGTTACCAAAGGCAGGAAAGCCCTCTCCGTAGAACTGATTTTTCAGCTTAACTTAAGAAAAATGGCTTATATTGGGACATATAACTGAAATACTTAGGTGCGAAGCTGGTTTCAGATATACATAAAGCTGTCTTTCTCTTTTGGCTCAGCTTATCTCTATTTGGCATTTTTCCATAGAGAAACACTTTATGTTATGAGCAAGATGGCTGCTACCTACTTCTTACGTATACTCTTTTTTCCCGGGGTTGAGAATGGGTACCATAATGGAGAGATGCTTCAAAAACAGAAGTGAGTAGAAGGATTCTGCAAATGAACTAGACACAGGAGGACAAGGAAATCATGGCAGGCAGGCAAAACCCCTGCAGTCCCACAATACACAATATTGATTATCTAAAAACATGGGAAGAACAGTTTACACACCTGGATGGGGAAAAAATGGCTACCTAAGTGAAATAAGTCATCAATTTTAAAGACAGGAAAACATTTAAAGTGCGAGATCCATAATAATGATGTGGTAGAAACTATCGTCTAGACAATGCTGACTCTAGTCACATAATTAAATATAATCAGCAAATAGTATTCTAAGATCTTAAAAAATATTGCCAAGGGCCAGCTTGGTGGCGTAGCATTTGAATTCTCGCGCTCCACTTCAGCAGCCTGGGGTTCTCTGGTTTGGATCCCAGGCAAGGACTTGCACACCACTGCTCATCAAGCCATGCTGTGGCAGGCATCCCACATATAAAGCAGAGGAGGATAGGCACAGATGTTAGCTCAGGGCCAATCTTCTTCAGCAAAAAGAGGGGGATTGGTGGCGAATGTTAGCTCAGGGCTAATTTTCCTCAAAAGAAATAAAAAATATGAATAAAAAAATATTGCCAAGTTTTTGCCTCACAAATTTTGGTTAAATGCATAGAAATCTATATTATGAATATGTACATAAATCATACTTTGAACTATAAGTAATAGGACTAACAAATTTCCTTTAAGTAGATTACAAAACCAAAATAACCTGATGAACAAATACTATTGGACACCACTGGCTATTGGATGCAAATAAATATGGTAGAATTGATCTTGGGAAATCAAAAATAGGAAATATGGAAAGAAAAAGAAGATTTGTTTTTGTCAGGGAGGCAAGTCCAGTTCAAAAACTAATGCATCCTTTGTTGGGAATCATGTTTTATATGTAGATATCTGGAGGAATTATTAATTGCTACATATGAATGAGACCAAACGTTCAAGTGTTTATGCAGTAAGTAAATCAGCTTACCTATGTTTGCGATAAGCTTACATGCTCCTGTGTTTTTTTTTCTTTTATACCTAATGATGGGTAACTTTAAATAGGGCATGTATTTAGAGTTGATCTGACAACCAAGTTAATTGAAATGTTAAAAGTCCTCTCTTTTCAAGGGGAAAAAGAAATCTTTCAAGAGGAGCTGTGTCTTTCTTAAAAGAGAGATCACAAAACAAGTGAGACATATGATGGAGGCCATTAGAGAGAAGGATGAATGCCAGTTTGTGAAGTGCTGCTTCAGCTGTCTCAGGAGAGTAGCTGCCAAGCACACTCAAGAAGGAAATACAAAATCGGACATCTGTATGTGTGCAGCATCCACCATGTTTGCTCTGAGGAGAGAGAACCATATGAAGCAAGACAGCAAAGGTGAAATTCAGCAAGATAGCCTACTTTATTGCCATGGCAACCCAACCCTGATGAAAAGTAAAAAAAAACAATAAAATATCTCTGAAAAAAAATCTGTGCTATGAATACCTAGTGGGTTGAGGAAAGATTCACTCATGGAAAGAATCTGACATTTTAATGATTTGGTGATTCCTTGTAACAAAGCCATGGGTGATGCTTTTGGGAAATGCTGATTTCAGAAAGCATTGCATTTACTAAATTATTTAATTTGTTCTGTTGCTAAATTCAGATTTACATGTGAAAGCTGTAGTTTTGGATTAAAATCTTTAGTGCCATTGCCGAGGCCAAAGCATTAACATTGTCACTCTCCTTGATGCCTTTTGACAATCTTTTCCCATCATATTTCACATAAATTGTTTGTTCAGTAACAAAGAGAAGTTCCAGGATGTTTTGATCTTTGGTTAAAATTAAAGCTGTATTTTATATGCCTAGATTGGATTCTCAAATTTCACCCATCATTGTTTAAAAATGTCCTTTCTTCAACTTGCCGATTCTCGGTATGCAGTTTAGTATGGAGAGAAAAACATTCATTTTTTTTTCTATCTGAAATGGTTTAACTCTCACAGCTCTCTAAATTTTCCCAGACTTTAGGCAATTTTGCATTATTCCTATGATTTTTTTTATTCAAATAAGACCTCCTAGTTTGCAGAAAAAGTCTGGGAAAGCTTGTTTTCATTTTTTAAGTCAGCGTCATTGAGATAATTTACAGACAATAAAATCTACCTTTTTAAAGTGTACAGTTAGTTGAGTTTTGACAAATGTATGCAGTCATATAACTACTTCCACAATCAATTTCTTGGCAGTGTTATTTTAGTGTTTGTCAATACCACTTCAAGTTTGTACTGACTTGCTTTTGGTAAAAATAGAAATTTTTACCATATTCCACTCCTTTATGCTATTTTATCATACACATTACATGTATGCATTATAAACTCAACAATAGGGTGGGAAAATTTTTGACTTAAGCAATAAATCTTAAATAAAGAAAAAAAAATTTCTTTTTAAAGAAATTAAGAGAAGAGAGCCAGTCCTGATGGCCTAGTGGTTAAAGTTCAGCATTCTCACGGCTTCAGCAGCCCAGATTCACTTTCTGGGTGCAGAATCACACCACCCATCTGTCATATAACTACCTCCACAATCAATTTCTTTGCCATGCTGTGGTGGCGGCTCACGTACAAGAACTAGAAGGACTTACAACTAGGGTATACAACATGCACTGGGGCTCTGGGGAGATAAAAAAGAGGAAGATTGGCAACAGATGTTAGCTCAGGGTGAAACTTTCCCTGCAAAAAAAAAAAAAAAAAAAGATAGATGCACATAAAAAATAATTAAGAGAAGAGTAATACAAATCTTTTATTTATCTTGTATTTATTGACCTTATACTACTTCTGTTGTTCTTCATTCTTTTCTTTGTATTGAATTACAATTTGATAGCATTTTCCTTCAATCTGATGGACTTACCTTAGTATTTCTTTCAGTATACTTATGTTAGCATTGAATTCTTTCAATTTTTATTTATTGGAAATACCTTTATTTCACATCCATTTATAATGGATAATTTCACTGTATATTGAATTCTTAATTATAGGGGTTTTTCCCCCTCAGCATTTTGAATGTTAGTTCAACATCTTTTTTTGCCTACGTTGTTTCTGATAAGTCAGCCTTTAATTGCATCATTGTGATGTATGTGATATGTACTTTCAAGACTTTTCTCTGTTTTTGGCTTCAGCTCTTTGACTCTGATGTATCTAGACGTGTTCTCTTTGTCTTTATACAATTAGGGGTTCATTGAGATTGTTGGATGTGTAAGTTAACATTTCTTACCAAATTTTGAGAGTTTGGGCCCACTATTACTTCAGATATTTTTCAACCCTTTGTATTTCTCCTTTACTCCTGGAATTCCAATTACACATATTAGAATGCTTGCTATTGTCCTATAAACCTCCAAATATCTGTTCATCTACTTTTTCAATCTTCTTTCCTCTTCATTCTTCAGATTTAAAAATTTCTAAGTCTTCATCTTCAAGTTCCTAATTCTTCTGACATTTCTAATATGCTGTTGAACAGACAGATTTCAGCTTCAGGTATTACACTTTTCAGTTCTAAAATTTTCATTATTATTTTTTATAGAGTTTCCAGGTCTCCATTGAGATTCCTTATTGGTTTGATCATGTTGATTACTCTTAGCAAATTTTTCTTTAATTATTTGAAATAAATAATTTAATAATTATTTAATTGAATATGTATTCCTTTAATTCTTTGAATATATATGTAATATTTGCTTCAAAGTCTCTAAATCGAACATCTGAACTCACTTGAAGTCACTTCCTATTGGCTATTTTTAAACTCTGATTGTTGTTCACAATTTCTTATTTCTTTGTCTAGTTCATGAAGAGCAATTTGGTTGATAATTATGCATGATAAGTAACACATTGTAGCCATTCTGGACTCTCTTTTGTTCTCCTGAAGACTGTTTTTTTGTTTGTTTGTTTTAGCAGTCAATTATCTTACCTGTACTCACATTGTGAAATATGTCTTCAGTTTTTTGGTTTTGGGTTTTTTTTTTTAATCTTGATTCCCTTGTGGTTTCCCTGTGTCTGAATAGTTTAGAGCTTAGTCAATGATTCCAACAGAGGTTATGCTTAGACACCTCGAGCCAGTAAATTTTTCGCCCCCACTGCCCCAGCTCTGCGTGAATTATATGCAAATATGCAGCAACTTCACAGTCTCCCAGGCTTTCCATTTTCCTGAGCTCTCTGAGGTCTCTTGAACATTCTTAGTTTAGCTGCCAGCCAAGGATATTTGAAAAGTTTATTACCTCAGTTTTTCTCTGGCTCTCGTGCTTCCAAGACAAATATCCATTGAATTTCTTCTTGTTCTTCTAGCCACTCTGATATGAATCCACCACCTGCAGCAGGTAAAACTATGCAGTTTCACCAATCAAACTGATGAGATGGGAATGCCTTCAGGCAAGAATGCTACACGCTCATTTTTTATCTAATGCAGTAGGAATTTTTTCTGAGTAAAAACTTCTCAAGTTGCTGTCTGCCTTTAGTCATTTTCCAGCATCCTTAAATTTGTTTTTAATAATTTTGACCAGTTTTGTACTTTTTTCCTGCTGAAAGGAAATGTCCAACCTCCTTTTAGAGCCATTTCCAAAGGAAAAGGTTTTCTTTATTATACTACACTGGAAAAACATTTGAGATAGTTAATATATCAAGATAAAAACAAACTCTTATAGTACAGTTACCACAGACAAATTAAGCCCCTGGAGAAATAATTAATATAAGCTATAAGGACAGTTAAAACTCTGTTAAAGAAGACTTCACTTTTGAAATCAAGTCCTCTATAATTTAGAAGAATATATGTTAATGAAATGTATCCACCTTACATACCCCATACAACGCTCTCAATATTGTGGAACACGTTATTGGTGCAATGCAATCATTATAGCTTTAAAAACACGTTCCCAAAAGAGGCACATATGTGAAGCTTTCATTTGTGGTAATGAGGGAAATAAAAAATATTCAATTCCAAAAAAGTTCTGATGAGATACACAGGCATCAAATTTCCTTCTCATATTAATGAAACATGTCTAGGCACAAAACTATCATTATTTTTAAAGGAAATAAAAATTTCTTCAAAGAAAATAATATATCTTGATAATAATAGTCATAGTGTATCTTTACTGGGTGCTTACTATAGAACAAGTACTCTGCTAACCCTATTTACATAGATTTTTCCATCTGATCCTCCCAGTAACCCTGTGGTGGGTGCCATTAGCAGAAAGTCTAATCTGGACCTTTAGAACAGCAGCATTGCTTGCCTGTTACACAATGTTAGTGTTGGGGGGTGGCCGGGGGGCCCTGCTGTGCTTCATATTTTCTCTCTCTGTACATTGGGGATAATTTAAATATTCTTGACATCTAATTTCAAAATGCCATTAAATTTTAGCTTCTATTTCTCACAATGTTAGTAACTTTAGTGTACTCACCATTGTGAATAGAAACAGAGTTCAGACACCTTGTAATGTAAGCAATGATCACTGGTAATTGATTAGAGCAATGATGCAGATTTCAGCAGGAGACATGCAGTTCAAATATTCTTTATTTGAAATGCATGTGAATGAGTGTCTGATTTAAGTTTCATAGTATTGGAAGTTCATAGTAAAGACAACTCCAGAAATCGCTAAGGTCCATATTTTGTTTCCTGATTTCTTGCTTCATTCCATTTATGCCTTAAACTAATTGAAAGCCTCAGACAATCTCCTTTCTTTTCTCTACCCTCTGAACTTAATCAACTTAATCTGTATTTCTTTGAGCTCCACTTGCCTAGATCCCAGGATTTTTCTTGATTGTGGGCACACTTACTTAATTTTTAGTTATTTTATATTATCTAAGTTTTGTTTTGTTTTTTACAGAAAGTATCTGCTAAAAGTCAAATGAGCAGAGAAGCCGCTTCAAATCTCCACTTTTCTTGTTTCCGCTTAGATGAAAGCTCTGTGGGCAGTGAGATCTCTAAAGGAAGAATGCTAATTAAGAAACTAAAAGAAATAGTATTCTCTAATGGGAATTTAAAGACTTGTCAGCTTGATTGATAGCTGACTAAATGTCTATAATCTACCCCATCATCTCTGAAACTATCACCCTCCCCCATGGCCCTTGGTTTCTTTTACCTGTCTTGGTCTAATGTATGTAGCATTGGCCTCTGTTCCTTTTCAATCTATTATTAGCTAATCTTCTGGGATTGACATCTTATCACAACTGCTGTGTCTCCTCCATCTCTGTGTTTCTCAAATATTCACACTAAAGACCTACATCTGCCTCTCCACGACTTTCGCCGTTACTTTTCCCTTTCATCTTTGGTGCTCAGACATAAATACAGTTTTCTCTAGCGTGTCAAATAATTGCTTTCATGATGTCTCCTATATTTGAATCTCTTTCTTCATCTGTCTGCCAGCATTCCATCTTTAATAAAAGTTAAACTCCAGACTAATTTCCTCTAGGAATATTTCTCCAACTGAGAAAGAGATTTGTCCCAGTTTTGTGATACCCTTTCTGAACTGTCATATAAATTATACAAATTTTTCATGTTCAGGATCTTATTTAATCCCCCTAGCAACTTTGTGTAGGGGAGGTACCATTAGCTCTATTTTATACATGAAGAACTGAAGTAATAATGGAGTTTCTAAAACCACATTATTAGTAATCAGCAAAAAAGTTTCTCAAATCTAAACCCTCTCTCTTTCATGGTCAGCAATTTTTCCATTATGCTCCTCTGTCCATACTGTAAGGCACCTTGAAAAATGAGTTGGTATAATACACCTGAGATGGTCACTTAATTTAAATAGAAGTCAGTTTCTTTTTTGGAAAATAGACACCATATACCAGAAGCCATTAGATTATGGGAAGGATTATTATGTTAATAATAATGATAGTACCTACATTTCATTGAGCAAGTGTTTTGTGCACGTATGTGTGCATTTTACTTGTATGAGCTCATTAACCCTCACAAAAACATTTGAACTGCCCATGTTCTCATTTAAGGTCCATGGCTTGACTTGTCCACTAGATTCTATTTCTTTTGCACACTCAAGGATACTGTATTTTGACTAGGGCCTCCATTTTCTCTCCAACTATTTACTCCCCAGCCCACAACAAGTTAGCTTTGCTTCTTACCTTCACCAAAACAGATCTCATTAAAATTACACAACTTGAACTCTTATCAAATTTATCAGTGAACACCATGTTGTTAAATTCAGTGGTCACTACGTAAAACACTTGGGGGGAAAGGGGCAGAGCAAAATGGCGGGGTGAGCTGACCCGGGATTCTCTCCCCTCCAAAATACAACAAAGGATTGGAAGAACTGAATTTCAGAGAATAAACATAATGCCAACACGTTAGAGACCAACAATACCAAGAAGGCGGAGATCATAAACCCTACTTACAGCCTTGGAGGCGCTGGAACGGTAGGAGAGAACGTCGCTCCCTCCCCTAGAGTCTGCGATGGCTGCTGCGCGGGTCGGGAAGGAGCGGGGGAGGGGCCGCACAACCGGGGATCATCCAGGACTCCTGCTGCTGGTTCAGTGGAAACCCACTGAGGGGGAGAAAGCTTCCGTCTGTGGGGACCCCATAAACCAAGGGCCTCGGGAGACCAGAGAACAGAACTGATCTGAACCCAGACCAGCGCGTGTGAGTAACAGCCCCTCCCCCTCAGCAAAGCCAGTGGGCGCAGCCATCTTGCCCCAAGGCGGAGAGCTCATAACACGTGGCTCTCGACCCCCATCTAGTGCTGACAGGCTGTAACTGCAACCAAATTCTACCACCATGTGAAAAAACTGTTCCTCTACCATCCAGCAATTTATAAAAGCCCCAGACCAGAAGGAAAACAATAAAAACATAGAATTAAGTCCTGAGGACTTGGAATTAGGTAAACTAAGTGATAATGAGTTCAGAGCAGCTATAATCAAACAACTCAATGAGGTTGAGAGAAAGATAGAGAAACAAGCCGAGTTCTGGAGTTACTTTACAAAAGAGATTGAAATCATAAAGAAGAATCAAACAGAATTACTTGAGATGAAAAACACAATGGACCAGATAAAACAGAATACGATTCCCTGAATGCCCGTGTAGACACCATAGAAGAGCAAATTAACATAATTGAAGATAGACAGGCTGAATGGCTCCAGACAGAGGAAGAAAGAGAACTAAGAATTAAAAAAAATGAGGGAAATCTCCGAGAGATAATGGATTCAATGAGGAGTAAGAACATAAGGATCATAGGAATTCCTGAGAATGTGGAAGAGGAAAATGGAGCAGAAAGTGTGCTTAACGAAATTATTGAAGAGAACTTCCCAAATCTAGGGATCGACGGAGAAATGTGTGTAGAGGAGGGTTTTAGATCTCCTAGATTTGTCAATGTAAAAAGACGTTCTGCAAGGCACATAGTAGTAAAATTGGCAAAAAGGAAAGATAAGGAAAGAATACTCAGGGAAGTAAGAAAAAAAAGGAGAATAACCTATAAAGGAGCCCCTATCAGACTGTCAGTGGATTTCTCTACAGAAACCTTACAAGCTAGGAGAGAATGGAGTGACATATTCAAAGCTTTAAAAGATAAAAATCTCCAGCCAAGAATACTCTATCCAGCAAGAATTTCCTTCAGATATGAGGGATAAATGAAATCTTTTCCAGACAAACAAAAGTTAAGGGAATCTGTAACTAAAAGCCCTCCATTACAAGAAATCCTCAAGAAGGCTCTCATACCTGAAAAAATAAAAAAGGGAGAAAGGGGACACAATCCACAGACTAGGGAGACCGATGGATAGAACCAGAACAGGATAGCAAATATTCAATTATAGCATTAGGGTAAAGGTAAGGAAACTACCAAAACAAGGACGATCTTAGCACTCTAACTACAAATTCATAAGATGAGTTGGAATAAAAAATGAAAATAATTATTTAGGAGGGGAAGAGCAAAGGGTCTAAATCAGTATTGGTCAAGTAAGTAAGAGACCACCAGAGAATAGACTATATTATACATGAGATTCTAAATACAAACTTCAAGGTAGACACTAAAATAAGGTACAGACAGAGTCACAAATCATAAATAAGGAAAAATCTAAGAAACCCAGCATAAGAAATTGCAGTATTAAATGGGTAGTCTAAAGCAAACAGGAAAAGAAATGCAGGAAAACAAGATAATGAGCGACAGATTGACAGCATTAAGCCCACGTGCATCAATAATCACTCTCAATGTAAACGGATTGAACTCTCCAATAAAAAGACACAGAGTGGCAAAATGGATTAAAGAACAAGATCCAACAATTTGTTGCCTCCAGGAAACACACCTCAGCCCCAAGGACAAACACAGACTCAGGGTGAACGGGTGGAGGACAATACTTCAAGCTAATAGCAAGGAAAAAAAGGCAGGTGTTGCAATTCTTATATCAGACCAAGTGGATTTCAAAATAAGACAGGTAAAAAGAGACACAGAGGGACAATATATAATGACCAAAGGGACACTTCATCAAGAAGAAATAACGCTTATAAATATCTATGCACCCAACACAGGAGCACCAAGATTCATAAAGCAACTATTAACAGACCTAAAGAAAGATGTTAAAAACAACACAATAATAGTAGGGGACCTCAACACCCCACTCACATCAATTGACAGATCATCTAGACAGAAAATCAACAGGGAAATAGTGGAGCTAAATGAAAAACTAAAACAATTGGACTTAATAGACATATATAGATCACTTCACCCTGAAAGAGCTGAATGCACATTCTTCTCAAGTGCACATGGAACATTCTCAAGGATAGACCATATGTTGGGAAACAAGGCAAGCCTCTACAAATTTAAAAAAATTGAAATGATAACAAGCATCATCTCCGATCATAGTGCTGTAAGGCTAGAAATTAATTACAAGAAAAAAGCTGAGAAAGGCACAAAGATGTGGAGACTAAACAACACACTACTGAACAAGCAATGGATCATTGAAGAAATTAAAGAAGAAATAAAAAAATAGCTGGAAACAAATGAAAATGATAGCATGCCATACCAACTCATTTGGGATACAGCAAAAGCTGTATTAAGAGGAAAATTCATCGCAATACAGGCACATCTTAACAAACAAGAAAAATCCCAAATAAGCAACCTTAAAGCACACCTAACTGAACTAGAGAAAGAAGAACAAATGAAGCCCAAAGTCAGCAGAAGGAGAGAAATAATAAAAATCAGAGCAGAAATAAATACTATTGAAACGAAAAAGGCAGTAGAAAGGATCAATGAAACAAAGAGCTGGTTTTTTGAGAAGATAAATAAAATTGACAAACCACTAGCCAGACTTACAAAGAAAAAAGGGAGAAAGCTCACATAAACAAAATCAGAAGTGAGCGAGGAGAAATAACAACAGACTCTGCAGAAATACAACAGATTATAAGAGAATACTACAAAAAACTATATGCCAACAGAATGGATAACCTAGAGGAAATGGATAAATTCTTGGACTCCTACAATCTCCCAAAGCTCACTCAAGAAGAGGCAGACAATTTGAACAGACCAATCACAAGGAAAGAGATTGAAACAGCAATCAAAAACATCCCAAAGAATAAAACCCCAGGACCAGATGGCTTTCCTGGGGAATTCTACCAAACGTTCAGAGAGGATTTAATACCTATCCTTTTCAAGCTATTCCAAAAAATTAGGGAAGATGGAACACTTCCTAACACATTCTATGAGGCCAACATCACGCTGATACCAAAACCTGACAAGGACACCACAAAAAAAGAGAACTACAGGCCAATATCACTGATGAACATAGATGCAAAAATTCTAAACAAAATTTTGGCAACCAGAATTCAGCAATTCATCAAAAGAATCATACATCATGATCAGGTGGGATTCATACCAGGGACACGGGGATGGTTCAACATCCGCAAATCAATCAATGTGATACACCACATCAACAAACTGAGGAATAAAAACCACATGATCATCTCAATAGATGCAGAGAAGGCATTTGACAAGATCCAACAGCCATTTATGATAAAAACTCTGAACAAAATGGGCATAGAAGGAAACTACCTCAACATAATAAAGGCCATATACGACAAACCCATAGCCAACATCATACTCAATGGGCAAAAACTGAATGCCATCCCCCTGAAAACAGGAACGAGACAAGGATGCCCTCTATCACCACTCTTATTTAACATAGTACTGGAGGTCCTGGCCAGAGCAATCAGGCAAGAAAAAGGAATAAAAGGAATCCAAATAGGGAGGGAAGAAGTGAAACTTTCGCTGTTTGCAGACGACATGATCTTATATATAGAAAACCCCAAAGAATCCATTCGAAAACTGTTAGAAGTAATCAACAACTACAGCAAAGTTGCAGGGTATAAAATCAATTTGCATAAATCAGTAGCATTTCTATACTCCAGTAATGAACCAACAGAAAAAGAACTCAAGAACACAATACCGTTCACAATCGCAACGAAAAGAATAAAATATCTTGGGGTGGATTTAACTAAGGAAGTGAAGGACCTATATAATGAAAATTACAAGGCCTTTCTGAGAGAATTGGATGACGACATAAGGAGATGGAAAGACATTCCATGTACATGGATTGGAAGAATAAACATAGTTAAAATGTCCGTTCTACCTAAAGCAATCTGAAGATTCAATGCCATCCCAATCAGAATCCCAATGACATTCTTTACAGAATTAGAACAAAGAATCCTAAAATGCATATGGGGCAACAAAAGACCCCGAATTGCTAAAGCAATCCTGAGAAAAAAGAACAAAACGGGAGGCATCACAATCCCTGAATTCAAAACATACTACAAAGCTACAGTGATCAAAACAGCATGGTACTGGCACAAAAATAGGTGCACAGATCAATGCAACAGAATTGAAAGCCCAGAAATAAAACCACACATCTATGGACAGCTTATCTTTGACAAAGGAGCTGAGGGCATACAATGGAGAAAAGAAAGTCTTTTCAACAAATGGTGCTGGGAAAACTGGAAAGCCACACATAAAAGAATGAAAGTTGACCGTTCTTTTTCACCATTCACCAAAATAAACTCAAAATGAATCAAAGACCTAAAGGTGAGACCTGAAACCAAAAGGCTTCTGGAAGAAAACGTAGGCAGTACATTCTTTGACATCAGTATTAAAAGGATCTTTTCGGACACCATGCCTTCTCAGAGAAGGGAAACAATAGAAAGAATAAACAAATGGGACTTCATCAGATTAAAGAGCTTCTTCAAGGCAAATGAAAACAGGATTGAAACAAGAAAACAACCCACTAACTGGGAAAAAATATTTGCAAGTCATATATCTGACAAAGGCTTA
Source organism: Equus caballus (assembly GCF_041296265.1). Lineage (NCBI taxonomy): Eukaryota > Metazoa > Chordata > Mammalia > Perissodactyla > Equidae > Equus > Equus caballus. Next base: position 68,329,921 of record NC_091688.1, on the reverse strand, counting down.
ATATCCATAATATATAAAGAACTCTCACAACTCAACAACAAAACATCAAACAACCCAATCAAAAAATGGGCTGGAGACATGAACAGACATTTCTCCAAAGAAGATATATGGATGGCCAATAGGCACATGAAAAGATGCTCATTATCGCTGATCATCAGGGAAATGCAAATCAAAACTACACTAAGATATCACCTTACACCCGTTAGAATGGCAAAAATATCTAAAACTAATAGCAACAAATGTTGGAGAGGTTGTGGAGAAAAAGGAACCCTCATACACTGCTGGTGGGAATGCAAACTGGTGCAGCCCCTATGGAAAACAGTATGGAGATTCCTCAAAAAATTAAAAATAGAACTATCATACGATCCAGCCATCCCACTACTGGGTATTTATCCAAAGAGCTTGAAGTCAGCAATCCCAAAAGTCCTGTGCACCCCAATGTTCATTGCAGCATTATTTACAATAGCCAAGACATGGAAGCAACCTAAGTGCCCAGCAACAGACGAATGGATAAAGAAGATGTGGTACATATATACAATGGAATACTACTCAGCTGCAAAACAGAACAAAATCATTCCATTTGCAATAACATGGATGGACGTTGAGGGAATTATGTTAAGTGAAATAAGCCAGCGAGAGAAGGATAATCTGTGTATGACTCCACTCATATGAGGAATTTAAAATTATGGACTAAGAACAGTTTAGTGGATGCCAGGGGAAAGGTGGGGTGGGGGTGGGCACAAAGGGTGAAGTGGTGCACCTACAACATGACTGACAAACATTAATGTACAACAGAAATTTCATAAGATTGTAACCTATCAACTCAATAAAAAAAAAAATTCAGTGGTCAATTTCCATCCTTTCTTTAGTCTATCAGCAGCATTTGACACAGCTCATTACTCACTTTTCTTTCAAATATTTTCTCCATCCGGCCTTCAGAATACCAGTCTTGGCCTTTGCCTGCTTCTTTGGCTACTGCTTTTCTGAATTATCCTGAGTTTTCTATCTCTAAACTATGAAGAATCTCTGTTTTCAGTATTTTGATAACTTTTCTCCAACTCTACTCATAGTCTAGGCAATTTTCCTCAAACCCATGGATTAAATACAAACATATATACTGATTATTCCAAATTTATTTCTCCAGCAAGCATCATTCTCTTGTACTGTAGATATGTTTATCTAACATCTTATTTGACATTTCTACTCTGATACCTAAAAATCATTTCAAACATGACATGTTCAAGTCCAGACTCCTTAATTCCAAACATAGATTTAAGGCTGCTCCTTCCTGTCTTCCATCCCCTGTATCCTTCAGTTGCTTAGACCACTTATTAGTTTCCTACTGCTGCTGTATCAAATTACTACAAATTTCCTGGCTTAAAACAGCACACATTATCCTCTTACAGTTCTGGAGATCAAAAATCTGAAATGATTCTTACTGGGCTAAACTCAAAGTGTTGGTAGGATTGCTTTTTTCTGGAGGCAGTAGGGAATAACTCATTCCCTTGCTTTTCCCAGCTTCTAAAGTCTCTCTTCATTCATTGGCTCCTGGTCTGGCATTACGTAGCATTTTCTCTTTTTGCTTCTGTCAACACATGGCCCTCTCTCTCTCTCCGACTCCTCCTGAGTCCCTCTTAAAGGAATCTGATTAAAAAAGAAAAAATAGAATCTGATTATATTGGGCCTACCCTACTAATCTAGGCTGATCTCATTTCAAGATCAATAACTTAATCTCATCTGCAAAGTCCCTTTTTGCTATATAAAGTACCATCCATAAATTCCAGGGATTGGGACATATTTGGGAGGTCATTAATTCAGCCTAAAATAGACCTTAAGCTCTGTAGTCATTCTCATTTCCTCTCTTTCACAACACACATTCAATTCTTCAGCAAACCCTGCTAATTGCACTTTTAAAATATATCCATAATCTGCCTACTTTTTACACCTTTCTGATCCCAAACTTATAGGAATCACTATCATCTGGATTAGAGCAATACCTCCAAATAGCGTCCCTGCCCCTAACCTTGCCACAGCTTGTTCTTGGCCCACTGCCAGAGTGCTCATGTTACTACTGGTCTCATCACTTCACTTTGCTGCTTACAACCCTATCAGGGTTCCCAACTCTACTCAGAATTACATCCCAAACTCTTACCATGATTTCCATGCCTCTAAATCATCAGTCTTCAGCTTGCCTGTCTGCTCTTCCTTCCTATCACTTGCCTCACACACCTGCCTCTGCTGGATCAACCATAGGGCCTTTGCACTTACATCTTTGTCCTTAGAAAATTTCCTTAGATGGTTCCACAAGGGTGGATCTTTCATTATCTTTAGGTTTCTCTCATCCTGTCAGACAGGCTCCCCTGATAACATTACCTTAAATAGTAGATGACCCAAATACTTTGTTTTATCCTGTTTTATTTTTAGCACTATTACCACCTGATACATTACAAATTATTTTGTTTAATAATTTCCTGTGCTCTCTTTCTAAAGCCTATGACAGCATATTTGTATTCCCATGGCCAGAATGATGCTTGGCATACTGGAAGCAATTAATAAATATGTGTTGAAAGATTAAACAAATGAATGAATGAATGAATGAATGCATGAAAAACAAACAGCCAGTGCAAGGTAGAGATCGTTTTCCTCGCCTGACAGACCGGGACACTGAAGCCAAATTAAGTTACTTGCACTGAATTATGTGAAGAGACATAGTGGAGCTTGGATTTGAGTTTACATTTGTCTGACTCAAACCCCTGCTCAGACTGTATATTATAACATGATGCCCAGTAAGTGATGCAATCTCTTTATATGTAAAAGCATTTTATACACTCTAAAAGTATACAGAGTTTAGGCTTTGGTACTGTGTACGGCATAGGAATGATACATAGCTAATCTTTCCCAGTGATGAACAAGTTTGTACTGACTTCTTAATTCACCATAAAATGTTTTCATTTAACTAACATTTGCTCTAAGAGGCCACCAGCACATTAAGTGAAGTTTTGTAATTAAGACATATGTACACATTAGGCTTCTTTACTCTGTATTTCAAGATGGCCTGTCATGTTCTTCTCCAGAGATGCCCATGGCTCCTTCTTCTAACTTAGTGTCTGCTCTTTGTCCCTCCTTTATCTTATGTAAACTAGTGTCGTATATTCTCTCTCTGTCCCTTACTCTCCTTTATTTTTCTTCATAGGTTTCTTTCCACTAATTGACATTATTTTATTACATAATTACTTGTTAATTTCTTTAATGCTTACCTCTATCACCAGATATAAGCCCGGTAAAGGGATTAAAAAAATTTGAATTGTTAAATACTATTTTTACACTATTATTTTTTTCTGTGTTTTAATGGGCTTGGAATAGTGAATAAAAATATGAAAAATAATTCTTGTAGAAGTCAATATAAGATAATTTATTTAATAGTTTATTGGCCATAAATTAGCAGACATTCTGTACTTTGTTAGGGATGTATTAATTCATTCCACATAGTTTTACTTAGAGCCTAAAATATGCTAGGAACTAAAATAAGTGCTGGGGGAAAAGAAAAAAAAAAAGCACTTTTGACTAATATTCATTGTAATAACAGTACATTGTCAAAAATACTTTGTAACTTAGTTCTGACAGACGTGGTGTTTATGGTGGTCCTCTTGATCCTCTTTCTTGTTCCACCTCAAGGAAACAGAAATTCAGATATGGAGACCAACAGTAAAATAGCTACCATCTTGAGGTTTTAAATTATAGGTTTAAGATGAGGTTTTGGGTCAGTGTTTCTAAAACATTCTCTAAATGGCTCTGTAGTCCAGAACTGCTCTAGGCAATAACGTTGGAAGGTGAAACTTCATGATGCTGAATGCAAATGGCCAACATTCTCTTACAATGACAATCTGTTATTTTTATTTCCACAGGACTGGAGTGGTAAGTGTAAATTAGAGGTGGTTTCTAAAGCCTTAGGCATGGGTGAGAACTATGATAAAGGCGTCGCGCATGCAGTGCCAACTGATTAAGCCAGTGTAACTTTTAGGCCATGAGTGAGCAGGCACCATTGAGTTTACACAACTTTCTAGTCCCCTTAGTCAGAACTGGTAACCATTTCAGGATTTTTGGAGGGAGTTCTTGCAAGAACCAAGATATATATTTGTCTGGAGTGTTCTTTTTCCATAAATTCTTTGGGAACCTAGCATGGCAGGACTGGGTACCTGAATAAAAGAAATATCCTGGACACTTTCACTTCTAACATAGTTTTGCCTAGAAGGCCCAAAGATGACTACTACTCAAGGAATTTGAACAGATTCATACAAAAAGGAGAAACTAAATTGAGAAAGGATCCCACTTAGAGTGGTGGTGTCTTTGGATAGATTTTGAGTACCAACTTAGAAGGGATGGGGATTTCTTTCAAGGCCAGAAATTCTCATTTCCAAATGGGCAGGGCATGGCTTCATGGTGCTGGCTTTGGAGTTTGGGTAGGTTGTGTTAGGGTCTCACTTTTAAGAGCAAGTCATAATTTTAGCCAGCATACTTGGAAGACTGATTTGTCTAATAGCTAACTTTCAGATTCTTGTATTTTGTTTAAAAGATATCTGAAGGGCCACAATCACACCTTTTCAACCAAATGCTCTTAATTACCTGGTGTACTTTGCTTAAATTAAAACCAAAAACAAAACAGCAACAACAAAAGACTAATAGAGAAGACCAGCCCCTGGTGATTTATTGAGGACAAGATATCCACATGCTGGCCTGACATCCTCTGTCTTGACTGGATAGCACCAATGAACAGTAAAAAAATGACATCCATGGGAAATATGAGTTCTTAAACTCATTTGGAAAAACAAAAATTAAACAAAATTATCACAAACTCTAAGATGTGTGTGTGTGTGTGTTTAAGCCTTTCCCTGAAATGCCTTCTATGTCTAGGAATTAGATCCACTCATAAAAACTGTAAGAAACTTTTGTTAGCAGATCAAGGAGTACAGAGTATTATAGAGTATGCTAAATGAGCAAAAAACTATTGCTAAGGAAAAATATTGGAACCTCAAAGAAGTATGTAATTACTTTAAAAAGAGGCTTTGATATTGCATCAGGACAAATCCTGGGAAGATGCTCAGGTCTAGCACACAAGCTTTAGACACACAAGCTTTAGGCAGAAATACAAAGAGGATCCTTGCTTCTCGCTAGAGCTCTGTACACATTGGCTTAGGGAACATCAACAACACCAACTTTCTGAAGTTCCAATTCAGAAATCTTTTGAGTCTGGTTTTCATTTGCAGTACATGTAAGAAAAAGAGGAACATTCTCCTTTGGGAGGCAGGGTTTCAGAGCAGGGGGAACCCTATATACTAGCTTGCTACTGCTGCCAAAACAAAGTACCGTAGACTGGGTGGCTTAAACAACAGAAATTTATTTTCCCATGGTTGTGGAGGCTGCAAGGCCCAGATCAAGGTCCAGCACGTCTCGGTTTCTGGCGAGATCTCTAATCCCAGCTTGTAGGTGGCCACCATCTCGCTGTGTGCTCACGTGACTTCTTCATGGTGTGCAGAGAAAGAAAGAGATCTGACATCTCTTCTTCTTATACGGGCGCCAGCCCTGTTGGATTAGGGTCCCACCCTTATTACTTCATTTAACCTTTATCACTTCCTTATAGCCCTTATCTCCCAATACAATCACATTCGGGGTTAGAGCTTCAAAATATAAATTTTGCACGTACACAATTCAGTCCATAGCACCCTAGAAAACATTTTTCCCACTTGATGAAATGTACAGAGAAGAGCAGGAGATGGGGACCACAGAGAATGCAAAGGCCCAGACCACATGTACAGAGCTGTCTGTTAGAAATGTAGGGTCGTCACATAAGGAAATCATGGGTATTACGTCCCTGAACTTCTGTACCAGGAAATGCAGCGGTGGAGGTGGAGTAGAGAACATCTTGGTCATACCGATAGGAAAAATCGATGCCACACCAGACAGCAATGAATACTTCAAAAAGATGTGTAACTGAAGGAATCACCAGGGCAAATCTGTAAGTTTTGCTTGTGTAGGACTTATTCAGAAGCCATGTGTACAGTTATTGGAGTTCTCACTAGGACTATGTTCCTCAAAGACTAGATTGAAGATGATATTTTAGCATATATTTATTTAGGATATTATATTCATTTAGAATCTATTTTACTGTATCTATTTTTTATAATTTTACCTTTTTAGTACTTATTTTCTAAATCATGGTAAAACGCAAATAACATCAAAATTACCATCTTAAACATTTTTAAATCTATAGCTCAGTGGCCTTAAGTACATTCACATTGTTGTGCTCCCATCACCATCATCCATCCATAGAACATTTTTCATCTTGCAAAACTGAAACTCTGCACCCATTAAACTATAACTCTACATTCCTCTCTCTCTCCAGCTCCTGGCAACCATCATTCTACTTTCTATCTATATGAATGTAACTTCTTTGGATATCTCATATAAGTGGAATCATACAGTATTTGTCTTTTTGTCACTGGCTTATCACACTTAGTATAATGTACTCAAGATTCATCCATACTGTAGCATGTATAAGAATGTCCTTTCTTTGTAGGGCTTAATAATATCCCATTGTATACTACATAATTTTTTATACAAAAAATGTATAACTACATTTTTTCGATCCATTCATCTATGAACACTTGCTTCTATCTTTTGGCTATTGTGAATAATGCTGCTATGAACATGGGTGTACAAATCTCTCTTCAAGTCCGCTTTCGATTCTTAGGGTCTATAAACCAGAGTGAAATTGCTACATCATATGGTAATTCTAATTTTCATTTTTTGAGGAACTGTCATAGTGTTTTCCATAGTGGTCACATCATTTTACATTCCTACCAGCAGTATACAGGGCTCCAGTTTCTCTACATCTTAGCCAGCACTTCCTATTTTCAAGTTTTTTGATAATAGCCATTCTAATAGATGTCAAGTGGTATCTCATTGTGGTTTTGATTTGCATTTCCTAATGATTAGTGATGTTGAGTATCTTTTTGTGTGCTTACGATCATTTGTATGTCTTCTTTAGAGAAATGTCAATTCAAGACTTTTGCTCATTTTTTGAATGGGGCTGTTTGTTTTTTTGTTTTTGAGTTGTAAGAGGTTTTTTTAAAATATATTCTCAATATTAACCCCTTATCAGATGTATGATTTGCAAATCCTGTCTCCTATTCTATGGATTACCTTTTCACCCTGTTGATTATATACTTTGATGAGCAGAAGTTTTCAATTTTGATGTAGCCCAATTTATCTATTTTTTCCTTTGTTGCCTGTGCTTTTGGTGTCATATTAAAAAACAATTGCCAAATCCAATGTCATGAAGCTTTTGTCCTGTTTTCTTCTGAGTTTTATAGTTTTTTTTTTTTTTTTTAATACCAGTCTCCTTACTGGTCTGATTTTTTTTTTTAAAAGATTTTATTTTTTCCTTTTTCTCCCCAAAGTCCCCCAGTACATAGCTGTATATTCTTCGTTGTGGGTCCTTCTAGTTGTAGCATGTGGGACGCTGCCTCAGCGTGGTTTGGTGAGCAGTGCCATGTCCGTGCCCAGGATTTGAACCAACGAAACACTGGGCCGCCTGCAGCGGAGCGCACAGACTTAACCACTCGGCCACGGGGCCAGCCCCTGAGTTTTATAGTTTTATGTCTTACATTTAGATCTTTGATTTATTTTGAGTTAATTTTTTCACATGGTATAAGGCAAAGGTCCAACTTCATTTGTTTGCATATAGAAATCCATTTTTTTCCAACACCATTAGTTGAAAAGACTGTCCTCTCTCCACTGAATGGTTTTGGAAATCTTGTTGAAAATCACTTGACCTCATCTGTGAGAATTTATTTCTGGGCTCTCTAGTCTATTCCGTTGGTCTATGTCTCTCTTTATGCCAGTACAATACTCTTTTGATTACTGTAGCTTTGTAGGAGATTTTGAAATCAGAAAATGTGAGACCTTCAACTTTATTCTTCTATTTAAAAATCATTTTGGCTACTCGGAGTCCCTTAATATTCTCCGTGAATTTTAAGATGGATTTTTCTATTTCTTCATAAAACATCGTTGGAATTTTGACAGGGATTGCATTGAATCTATAGATTTTTCTGGGTAATTTTGACATCTTAACAATACTAAGTTTTCCAATCCATTAACACAGGATGTCTTTCAATTTTTGGTGTCTTCTTTAATTTTCTTCAGTAGTGTTTTGTATATTTTCAGTATATAAGTATATAGTATTCAGTATATAAGTCTTTCACTACCTTGGTTAGATTTACTCCTAAATATTTTGTTCTTTTTGATCCTGTCATAAATGGAATAGTTTTGTTAATATGCTTTTCAGATTATTCATTGTTAGTCTATAGAAATACAACTTTTTTTGCATGTTGATTTTGTTACTTTACTGTGTGTGTGGAATATCTAGAGTTTTCTACGTATAAGATCATATTGACTATGAATGGAGATAATTTACTTCTTCCTTTTAACTTTAGATGCCTTTATTTCTTTTTCTTGCTTAATTGCTCTGGCTAGAATTTCTAGTACTATGTTGAATAGAATTCACAAAAGCAGACATCCTTGTCTTGTTCCTGATCTTAGGGGAAAAGTTTTCAGTCTCTTACCATTGAGTATGATGTTAGCTGTGGGTTTCTCATACATGGCCTGTATTATTTTGAGGTAGTTTCCTTCTATTCCTAGTTTGTTGAGTGTTTTTATCCTGAAAAGGTTTTGAATCTTGTCAAATGCTTTTTATGCATCAATTGAGATGATTGTGTGATTTTTGTCCCTATTCTGCTAATATGTTGTATTACATTGATTGATTTTAGTATATTAAGCCCTAACCTTGTATTCCAGGAATAAATCCCACTTGGTCATGGTGTGTAATTCTTTTAATGTGCTGTTAGTTTGGTTTACTAATATTTTGTTGACGGATTTTGCATCAATACTCATCAGGGATATCTGTCTATAGATTTCTTGAAATGTCTTTGTCTGACTTTGGTACTAGGTTAATGCTGGTCACATAGAGGGAGCTTGGAAGTGTTCCTTTCTCTTCAATTTTCTGGAAGAATTTGAGGAGGATTGGTGTTAATTCTTAAAACATTTAGAGGAATTCACCAGTGAAGCCATCTGGTTCTGGGCTTTTTGTTAAAAGGTTCTTGATAATGATTCAGTCGCCTTATAGCTCTGCTCAGATTTTCTATTTCTTCATGATTCAGTCTTGGTAGATCGTGTTTCATGGAATGTGTCCATTTCATGTAGGTTATCCAATTTATTGGCATACAATTGTTCATAAGTATTCTCATGTACTCCTTTTTATTTTTGTAAAATCAGTAGTAATATACTCTTGCTCATTTCTGATTTTAGTTATTTGAGTCTTCTCTCCTTTTTCTTAATCTAGCTAAAGATTTGTCTATTTTGTTGATCTTTTCAAAGAATCAACTCTTGGTTTTCTTGATTATCCTTATTATTTTTCTATTCCCTATTTTGTTTCTCTCTGCTGTGATCTATATTATTTCCTTCCTTCAACTAGATTTCAATTTAATTTATTCTTCTGTGTTTAAAGTGTAAAGTTAAGTTTTTGATTGGAGATTACTTTTCCTTTTTTTTTTTTTTAAAGATTGGCACCTGAGCTAACAACTGTTGTCAATCTTCTTTTTTTTCCTGCTCTTTTTTTCCCAAATCCCTCCAGTACACAGTTGTATTTTTTTTAGTTGTGGGTCCTTCTAGTTGTGGCATGTGGGACGCCACCTCAACGTGGACTGTCAAGCCATGCCATGCCTGCACCCAGGATCTGAACCAGTGAAACTCTGGGCCCCCAAAGCAGAGTGCATGAACTTCACCACTCAGCCATGGGGCCGGCCCCTACTTTTCCTTTTTAATGCAAGCATTTACATCTATAAATGTCCCTCTTAGCACTTCTTTCTCTGCATCCCATAAGTTTTGGTATGTTGTGTCTTCATTTTCAACTCTCCCAGGATATGTTTACTTTCACTAGTGATTTTTTTTTTGTGATCCCTTTGTTAAGGATGTTTTGTTTAATTTCCACATGTGTTTGGGTTTTCCACTTTTTCTTCTGCTGTTAATTTCTAGTTTTATTCCACTGTTATCAAAAGTGATACTTTATACAATTTCAACTTTTTAAAACCTGTTAAGACTTGTTTTGTGGCCTAACATATGGTCTATCTGGAGAATGCTCTATGTGCACTTGAGAGAAATGTATATTCTGCTGTTGTTGGGTGGAGCATTCTGTATATGTCTGTTACATCCACTTGTTCCATAGTGTTGTTCAAGTTCTCTGTTTCCTCATTAACCTTCTGTCTGGTTGTTAATTTTACCTTACAAGACTAGCTTTCAACTTATGGTAGTAATATAAACTTTACTTTTCTGTAAACATTAACACTTGAAATTAATATTTGTAAATAAATTTTATAGAAGGAATATAAACTTGATAAACTTTGTGAAGGTGACATATACTTCTGCAAAGTTTGGGAAGCTCTGATTTAAGGTATGAAATTTGAAGTGTAAAAATATTGATAATTTGCTACAGTCTATTTTGTGCTTGCTGTTGTGTCAGACCCTGTGCTCTATGAATTATATAGGTTTTATTGTCTTCTTTATGATGAGGAGGAAAGCAAGATTCAGAAATAAAGCAGCTTGCCCAGGATCAGGCAACTAGGAGAGTGACTTGGAAAGAATACAAACTCAAGTCACTCTAACCTGAAGGTTTTATTTCATTGTCAAAATATAATTTTCAAATAGTTAAAAATATGATTCTTAAAGAAATAAATACGTCAAAGGCCTTATTCAATTCATGAGGTAACAATTAAGATCAAAAGGCAAGATAAAATTAATTTAAGAAGTTATCTATAGACATTTTGAAGAAAAGTAATATTAAAATAAATTGGCAAGGTTAAATAGTTTATTTCCTATGTGAAAATAAACACAATTTGGGGGAATATTTTTTCTATCAGATATAAATTCACAAGTTACATGTAACTTCTGCATGTTTAAACTCAACTGAAGAATTAAAAAAAAGAACATTCAAACACAGGTATATTTTCTTAAATAATTAAATAATCCACAAGCATGACATTGAAAGGTCATGCTGTACTCTCTTTTGATTTTCAACTTTTATATAATTTTTCTTAATACCATTATACATTATACATTGACGGGAATTTTTTTACTGATTTTAAGTTCACTGGGTCATAAATTTTGGAAAACTGGCATGAATTAAGTGACAAATGGAGGTTGATATCATGGAGCTTTTTTTAATCTGTGGAACTCCATTCCCAAGTTTTATAAAATCCCCTGCAGTCTGTGCATTATTAGCAGCAGTGTGGACTATATTTCAAGGACATGATTTAGTATCTGGGAACATTGCCTGGGAAATGCTGATACATAATGGATTTGGTGCTTAGCTTTTCTAAATTGTGTAATTTTTTTCATGTTAACTATGATTTTAAAAATGAGGTTTATAAAGACATATGATATCTTTATTTGATATAATTGTTAAATATTTCCTGCCTTTTTTTTCAGGTCTCAGCAGCATCTCATGGATGTTGAATGCAAAGCATTTAAAAATATATATTTAAAAAAACGCCAGTTAATTACATAGTAGCTTTCAGGTTAGAGTGCCTCTTCTTCCTGTATCATATGTTTAGATTATTCATAGACTACAGAAATAAGGAAGTCATATATCATAGGAATATAGATATATCATTTAGGATAACATAAGAATATTGGACTGATGAATACAGGCAAACCTTGAAGATATTGTGGGTTCTGTTCCAGACTACTACAATAAAGCATATATTGTAAAGCAAGAAAGATGATATTTTTGGTTTCCCAGTGCATATAAAAGTTATATTTAGGGGGTCATCCCAGTGACGTACTGGTTAAGTTCACACACATTGTTTTGGTGGCCTGGGGTTTGCTGGTTTGAATCTTGGATATGGACCTAGCACCACTTGTCAAGCCATGCTGTGAAGGGCATCCCACATATAAAATAGAAGAAGATAGGCACAGATGTTAACTCAGGGCCAATCTTCCTCAGCAAAAAGAGGAGGATTGACAGTGGATGTTAGCTCAGTGCTAGTCTTCCTCACACAAAAAAGTTATATTTATGTTATACTGTAGTCTACTAAATGTACAATGGCATTATGTCTTAAAAAAAATTTACATCACTTAGTTTAAATAAACCTTATTGCTGAAAAGTGCTAACCATCATTTGAGGCTTCAGTGAGTCATAATTTTTGCTGATGGAAGGTCTTGCCTCAATGCTGATGGCTGCTGATTGATCAGGGTGGGGGTTTCTGAAGGTTGGAGTGGCTGTGGCAATTTCTTAAAATAAGACAACAATGATGATTGCTGCATCAATTGACTCTTCCTCTCATGAACGATTTCTCTGTAGCATTCAACGCTATTTGATAGCATTTTACCCACAGTAGAACTTCTTTCAAGATTGGAGTCAATCCTCTCAAACTCTGCTGTTGCTTTATTAACTAAGTTTATATACTATTCTAAATCCTTTGTTGTCATTTAAACAATCTTCACAACATGTTCACCAGGAGTAGATTCCACCTCAAGAAACCACTCTCTTTTCTCATCCATAAGAAGCAACTCCTTGTTCGTTAAAGTTTTATCGTGAGATTGCAGCAATTCAATCACATCTTCAGGCTCCACTTCTAATTCTAATCCTCTTGCTATTTCCACTACATCTTCAATTACTTCCTCCACTGAAGCCTTGAATCCCTCAAAGTCATCCATGAGGGTTGAAATCAACTTCTGCCAAACTCCTATTAATGTTGACATTTTGATCTCATTCCATGAATCACGAATGTTCTTAATGGCATCCAGAATGGTGAGTCCTTTCCAGAAGGTTTTCAATTGACTTTGCCCAGACCCTTCAGAGAAATCACTGTCTATGGCAGCTATAACCTTATGAAATGTATTTCATAAATAATAAAACTTGAAAGTAAAAATTACTCCTTGATCCATGGGCTGCAGAATGTAGGTCGGATTAGTAGGCATTAAAACCACATTGATCTCATTGTATATCTCCTTCAGAGCTCTTGGGTGACTAGGTGCATTGACAACCAGCAGTAATATTTTGAAACTATTTTTTTTCTGAGCAGTAGGTTTCAACAATGGACTTAAAATATTGAGTAAACCATGTTAGAAACAGATGTTCTGTCATCCAAGCTTTGTTGTTCTATTTATAGAGCACAGGCAGAGAAGATTTAGCACACTCTTTAAGGGCCCTAGGATTTTCCAGAATGGTAAACAAGCTTTGGCTTCAACTTAAAGTCATCCGCTGTATTAGTCCTGAACAAGAGAGTCAGGCTGTCCTTTGAAGCATTGGAAGCCAGGCATTGACTATGAAAGTCCTAGATGGCATCTTCTTCCAACAGAACGCTGTTTCATCTACATTGAAAATTTGCTGTTTAGTGTAGCCACCTTTGTTAATTGTCTTAGCTAGATCTTCTGGAGAACCTGCTGCAGCTTCTACATCAGCACTTGCTGCTTCACCTGCACTTTGATGTTATGGAGATGGCTGCTTTCTTTAAACCTCATGAACCAACCTCTACTAGCATCAAAGTTTTCTTCTGCAGCTACTTCATCTCTCTTTTAGCCTTGATAGAATTGGACAGAGTTAGGCCCCTGGTCTGGATTAGGCTTTGGCTTAAGAGAATGATGTCATTTGTTTGATCTTCTATCCAGACCACTAAAACTTCTTCCATATCAGCAATGTTTGTTTCACTTTCTAATCATTTGTGTGTTCACTAGAGCAGAACTTTTAATATCTTTCAAGAACTTTTTCTTTGCATTCCAAACTTGGCTAGCTGTTTGATGCAAGAAGCCTAGCTTTTGGCCTATCTCAGCTTTTGACATGCTTTCCTCACTAGGCTTAGCTATTTCTGGCTTTTGATTTAAAGTGAGAAACATGCGACTCTTCCTTTCATTTGAACACTTAAAGGCCATAGTAGGATTATTAATTAGCCTAATTTCAATATTGTATCTCAGGGAATAGGGAGAACCAAGGGAGAGAGAGCGAGCTGGCAAAGCAACTGGTCAGTAGAGCAGTCACAACATTTATCAATTAAGTTAGCTGTCTTATAGAAGTGGTCTGTGGTGTGCCCAAACAATTACAATATTAACATCAAAGATCACTGATCACAGATCACTATAACAAATAAAACAATAATATTGAGGGGCCAGCCCCATGGTGTAGGGGCTATGTCTAGCATGCTTCGCTTCAGCAACCCAGGTTAGTGAGTTCAGATCCCAAGTGTGGACCTATACCACTCGTCAAGCTCTGCTGTGGTAGCAACCCATATACAGAAAACTAGAGGAGATTGGCACAGATGTTAGCTCAGAGCAAATCTTCCTCCGCCCTCAAAACAAAACCCAATAAGAATAATGAAAAACTTTGAAATAATGCTAGAATTACCAAAATGTGACACAGAGACATGAAGCAAGCAAAAGCTGTGGGAAAAATGGCATCGATAGACTCGCTTAACACCGGGTTGCCACAAACCTTCAATTTGTAAAACTGACAATATCTGTGAAGTGCAATAAAATGAGGTATGTCTGTAATCAATTTATTTTATTAACTTGGGTGAAGCAAGTTAATATTTCTTAAGCAGCATCTCACATGATGCAAATTCACCATTATACTAAGGAACATATCTCTGGAGATTCTCTCTGAGCTGAAATAATTTTATAAATTTGTGGTTAATTAGCTTCATCCCTGAATTTACCAACAACGGAGAAAGAGCTGAATGGCCTGTGAATTGTATGAACCTCTCACTTTACAGGTGGCCCAATAGGAGCAATGTTTAGCATGCACACAGCTGACGTGAAGCTGTCAGAATCTCCTTTGCATTCCATGCTTGCTTTCTGGGTTAATCGAGGGCTTACATGTTTAGAACTGTCAAGTGAATATCTTTTTACAAGCATTACACCAATTTCAGAAGAGGGTAAAAGAACAAAGAATGTAATCTTTTCATTCCACGTAATTCAAGAGCACTCAATTATTTGGGCACTCTGAGATCGTTATTTTATCATTATGAAGAACATACAATTAATTGAAAGATAAAGGGATCTGAGTTAGGCAAACTACACGTTTTTATTTTAAATTGCTTCTCTGTGGTGATTCCTGTTGTTATTCCAGGTTTTCCAAATGGCTTTTTTGCCCCTTAAGACTGTTACTCCAACTCCCACTTTTAAATCTTATTGATATATGCTTTCTCTAGTTTTCTCATGTAAACAAATACATTGCAATTTGATATAATTTAGAGGCTGCTTTGTTCAATCTTTGAACATCCCTTCAGTATCTTCTCCTTCCATCAGAACAACTATATCTTATTTGGCACAGTGGAATAATGTATTCTCCACTGCTCCATGTCTCATTGCCTCTTTCTTGGTAGTTTTATAATTGGATTGAGGATGATAAAATAAAAATGTTGCCAAGAAGCTTCCATAATCTTGTCAAGAATGGTGAGGGTTTTTTTTAAGCAGTTAAGGAATTTGTGGTTTTCATATTATTGTGCTGTGAAGGTAGTATTTAGAACAGTGTCTACTCATCAGGAAATTAAACTCTTTTTTTTTTTTTTTAAAGATTTTATTTTATTTTTTCCTTTTTCTCCCCAAAGCCCCCCGGTACATAGTTGTGTATTCTTCGTTGTGGGTTCCTCTAGTTGTGGCATGTGGGACGCTGCCTCAGCGTGGTCTGACGAGCAGTGCCATGTCCGCGCCCAGGATTCGAACCGACGAAACACTGGGCTGCCTGCAGCGGAGCGCGCGAACTTAACCACTCGGCCACGGGGCCAGCCCCAGGAAATTAAACTCTTAAGATAGCAATTGGAAAGGATTCATGACATGGGTATCTAACTATAATAATACAAAATATAAGCTACAGGAGAAAGCACAGTTTTAACTACAAGCATTTTTTAAGCAGATAAAGCATTGATAATGAACTGTCAGGGTTGAGATACTTTTTAAAGGTCATCTGGTTCCACCTCTTCAATCTCAATATGAGGAACATGTATCTAGAGAAGTTAAGCAACCCATCAACGTCCCACATTCCAAAAATCTTTTGGCTTTGCCCTGCTCCTGCTGAGATCTTTTTCCCTATGGATTATTGTTCAGCAGGAGAAAGCACATTATTTGCTTTACTACTTGTGTTTTGAATACTGTGTGTGTATATTCTGTGGTATCCACAAGAGAGAGGTCCTTATATTCCTTAAAGAGTCCCTATATATCTTAATCTCTTGGAAGGTGTTTAACCATTTTTTTACTAATATTATAAGCCAAAGGTACAGATGACATTTGATACTTTGCCTTCTGTGACTTGAGAATAACTGTAATTTAAAATAGGGTGATCAGTGCAAGCTCCATTGAGACCCCTCTAGTTGGTCAGTGGCTTGCAAGAGGTAGAGGAATTAGCTGTGCAGATACCTAACAGAAAAGCATTCTGGAAGATGTGCCAGGCAGTGCAATAGGCCTAAGGTGCCATCATGCCTGTTATGTTGCAGCCTTTCATTCGTCTCTTAGACTAATAGTGTTACACAGGGGGAAACATTAGCATTACTTCTATTTTGAAGAGGAGGAGAAACTCAGTTTAATCTTCCCTTACTTGCCTGTTTACATGTCCAGAAATCAAGGCCCTAGATGTTCTAATTTCAAATAGAGATTTCTTTCTTCTCCAAAGCATTACTCTTCACTGAAAGGATTATCTTAGTTCTATCAACACAAACCAGGTAATTGAACAACCATGGAGTGAATTCAACTAGGGCAGACAGCCCTTCTAAATAATTTAGGAACTCAAACTAATTTCCTCAGTGGGGGATTTTTCTAGGTCAAATTAGCATGGATAATTATTTCAGATTTTGGTTTAGCTATACAGATGTTTACTTGTAGTTGTCTTTAGAATCCTATTTCATGCTAATAAAATAAAAACCAGTTAGGAAGATAAAAATAACTTCCTCATGTCTGGCACAGTTAGCTAGTCCTAGTGCTGGCCCAGAAGTCAGTGAAAGAATTTGGATATTTCCATTTCCCTGTTCTGAGAAAACTAAATTGGCTTGTTTCAAGAAGTTGAGAGTTGCACTGGATTGTCACCAATCATGGAATGTGTTTACAGACACTCTGGAGTGATCATTATGCTAAACAAAATGCCCAAGTAGCTATCCAAGATCTATTGGAGCCAACTAGCTGTTGGTTTCAATGAGGCTCACTTCATACTCTTATTAGAATTTACTTTTTACAGGATTATATTTTTAGATAAAGCCTGGACTCCTCTGAACTCTAAATAATGGGCACAGATTCCCCTCACCCCTTATAAAACTCCAGAACAGATATCATCCCTCTGATCCATATCAGAAAGATTATAAAGAAAATGTCAGACTTAGATTGGAAATCACCAACTATTTCTGTTTTTCCTACCTTGGGAAAAATCAGTCAAGATATTTTGCTTTTTCTTTTTTTTTCTTTTATTTCTCTCACTACCTCAAAGAAAAAGAAAGTTACTAAAAATACTATAAAAATAGTATGGACACAAACTTTAATAAATTTATTTTCAGATCTTGTTTCATTATTTTTGCATCATTCTAATTATTTTAGCGTCTAATATGTATATATGGTTTCATATATTTCAGTATTGAATATGCTATTCATAATGGTGAATTTAGCCTTTGATTTGATAACCTTAGAGGAAAACACTTCAATTAAATCCATATGAAACTGACTAAGTCAACTTGGCATTATGTACAGTGATTGAGAGCCCAGAAGAATGAATAAGACTAGTAATTTGGATTATCAGAAAATTTTTAAAAGACATAAATTTGATAAATATCATTGATGCGGGGTCAGTGAGCCGAGGAGTTGAAAGAAAGATTTCTTGGACTCTCAAGATCTGGCAGTAGTGCTCTTTTTATTTAGAGAATAGTGTGGAATAGCATGGGGACAGGACCCATGGGCAGTCAGAGCTCCTGCTGCTGCATGGGGACAGGACCCATGGGCAGTGAAGAGCTGCTGCCACTGCTGTGTGGGGACAAGACCCATAGGCAGTCAGAGCTCCTGCTGCTGCCCTGAGTTGAGGGTTAGGGCTAATTTTATAAGGCATGGGTACATGACTTATTTTTACTGGAAAAAGAAAAGATGATGTAAAAAGTCATTAAATGATTTCAGTGCAGATGGGGTCTGGTTATTGTGCAGTCGTATAACTTTAGATACGAATCTGGCCATATAGATCGGCATGTAGGTGAGGATGCCCTGGGCTTCTCTCCCTGGGGCAGCCCTAATTCATACCATAAAAAATTCCACCGGGTCATATAGTTTGGCATGTAGACCAGGTCACCTTGGGCTTCTCTAGCTGGGGCAGCCTTAATCCACATCAATCGTCAATATTTATTTTAATTTCTTTTGGGGTCTATGCTCATATCTGGCAGATAGTAAAAAACTAGATAAACTTTAGTCAAATGAATGAAAGAGTAAAAGAAAGAATGAATGACGTTGGCCACATGACATTTTCATTGTTAGTTGCAAAAAACACGAAGCCCCTCGCTTTCACGAAACTCACATTTTAGTATCCACTGGGACACACGCTGTAATTCCTATCTCCTGGAATACCACAATTATTTCTTAACTAATTCCTTTGATTCTATTCTTACCCTTGATTGGGTTATATAATTAAAAACAAAATATCCTCCCTACCCAGAAAACCTCTTCACAAAGGCAGAAGAGAAAGAAACAATTTTATTACTGAATAAGCATTAAAACAGAGTTTGATGTACATCACAGGCAATCTGCTAAGAGATTGCAAAAACAAAGAAATCCCCCCCTTTTATATAGTCAAGCAGACACAACTCATTAGATACATGTTTCCAAGACAAACAATAAGTGGTTCTCAAGTAAGAGGACTTGACAGCACCATTTGTCACACGTAGTTCATCCTAAATTCACTTGGTAGTTGGGGGTGACCATCTGTGCTAGCTAATTAGCTTTATCCAAAGGGGATTAAAGAAACCTTCTCATCTCTTATGGCAAGAGGTTGTTTTACAACGTGGAGCAAGGAGCCTGCTGAAGTTAGGCTCTGCTCTCCCACAGACACTGGGAGAAAGGGGTGCTATCATTCTTGATGATTACATTTGAAAGAGATGGTTCCCTGGCTCTTGAGGAAGACATTCCTGGGTTGTAAAGCTGGCAGGAGGCTTATTTAGCTTTTAAAAAGATTTACATATGTTTCAAAGAGACAGTGAAAGAACTTACAATTACAAGTTTTCTAAGAAAAGTGCTCTGAGTAAAGAGAGGGGGGACTCTCTGCCCTTATTTTCAACAGAGAGAATTAAGCCTCTTATTTTTAATTTGTGTTTGCCCTTACACCCTTTCTAATCTCCGTGCAGAAGCCAGGAAGATCCTATAAGAAAAATCACATCTCTTTTCAAAACCATTTTAAACCTTCCCATCTCACCCAGAGTGAAAGTAAAAATTCTTAAAACAGCCTACAGCACCCTACATTATTTAGGCTTCTTTTTCCCTTTCCTGCCTCTCCCTTCTCCAGGACCTCATCTCCACCGCCCTCTCCCTCATTCATTCAGCCCCAGCGTCCCTCGCACATACCAAGTGTCCTGGCCTTGCGTCTTGATGTCTTGACATCTGTTCTTTCCTCTCTCTGCAGTGCTCCCCCCACATCTCTGCAGGGCTGCTCCTTCACTTTCTTCACTCTACTCAGATATCACCTCATCACAAGGCCTTCCCTGACCAGCTTATGTGCTATGGTACTTTTCTCCCCTGACCTTCCTATCCCCCTTAGCCCTATCCTTATTTATTTTTTCCTTAGCACTTTATCACTATTTGATTAACTGTATATTTATGTGTCAGTGTTCCCTTTGTCTATTGCTGCTTAATGAATTACCCCCAAACTTAGTGCCTCAAAACAAGGATAATGATTTTATTAACTCTCATGGTGTTGGTGCATCAGGATTTCAGACAGGGCTCTGCTCTGTCATTCTGGCTCTGGGTCTCTCATGTAGTAGCAGCGACAAGGTGGATGCAGCTGAAAGAGTGGGGCTGAAGCATTTTGGGATTGGCCAAGCATCTTGCTCTCTTTTTCCCCTGTAGTCTTGTGACCTCTCCACTGGAGCTCTCGGTGTGGGGTTTGTTTGGGCTTCCTCACAGCATGGATGCCTCAGGGCAGTCTGATCATTTACCTTGTGGCTGAAAACCTCCAGAAGAAGTGTTCCAGCACTTAATTGACCAATATAGTCACAAAACCAGGCCCATTTTCAAGGGGAATGGACATAGATCCCACTGCTTGATGGGAGGAGTAGCAAAGTGACACTGTGGGACATGTGTATGAGATGCGAGGTATTGTTACCGCCATCTTTGGAAAATGCAATCTGCACAGAGTCTACTATTGTGTGGCACTTCTGACTAGACTATAAGCCTCATAAAGGCGGGGACTTTGTTTTATTTACTGCTGTGTTTTCAGCACCTAGAAATTTGCCTGAGACAAAGTAGATATTAGATACATATTTAAGTAAAATAATAAATGAAATGTTGAATAAAGAATGATCCTCATGGAACCTTGTTATTCCTATGTTTTAAAACTATGCACATTCATTTACATGCCAAATAAAAGGATTTTCCCTTAAATATATTCAAGTGAGTCTCACAGATCTGCCTACATACAATTTGTTGAGGAGAAGCCTGTCTGCACTGTAGGCCCTTTAACAGATAAATCTAAAATTCAATCTGACCATGCCATTCATCTGCTTAAAATCCTTCAATGGTACCAAATAGCCTAAGGCAGCGATTTTCAAACTTTTAGACCATGGTTCTCAGCAAAAAGTATATTTAACATTTTTCCCTCACCCCCTAGAACACCAGCCCGCACAAATACATACTCACTGTACGTACAAACATACTTATTGAAATCAAATCCACGTACAATGCAATGCATTTTGATATTTTCTCTTCTCTTTTCAGTTTTCTCTCCTCTCTTTTCCTTTCCTCTCTTCTCCTCCATTCTGTTCCCCTCTATTCTCACCCAGCATTCTTTTCTGTTTGAAATGGGCAAACAGCCATTGATGATTAAGTAGCTAGGAACTAAAGTTTTCTTTCCCTTTTGGCAATTGCTGATTATAGCTTTTAGCTGTTTAACCCACCCATTGTTAACTGTGCTGTTTAGGTAATATGCTATCTGACTCCCACTAAGTTCCTATAGATAATCTCTTCCTGGATCCTGGATCACCATAGTAATGTGTGTTTGAACTGTTTTCAGGAATTAGAACCCCTTGTCCACTTCAGGATGGTTGAGACCAATAACTCAACAACGCAGATGTCCAATAAGCGACAGTTTGATGTCAACAGGCTAATAACTCCACCCTCAGATCAGACTAACACTGCCATTTTGTGAACATGCATCCTGTTCACAAAGAGGCATTGAGTCTGACTACACTTGCAAAAATCATCAATTACCTCACTGTTCCTCACCTCTAATCATCTATCTCCATATTTCAGACCACCTTGCCCCCAATGCCATAAATATCCCTGAGTCCCCATTTTCAGAGATGCAGATTTGAGACTTATTCTCTTGCTTCCTCATACGGCTGCCTTGTGATTAAATCCTTTCTTTGCTGCAATCTTGTCTCTGTGTTTGGTTTTCCAGGTGGGGGCAAAAATGAACCTGGTTCATTAACATCTTCTATTTTGTATTTAATTAAAAATAAACAAAGAAAAACCTCAAACACTGGTATGTATGGTCAATTGAATTGATTTTCAGACCCACTAATAGGTCACCATTTGCCTTGGGCCCAGGGTTCCTATATTAATCCTATAGAGTTAGAATCCTGAACGTCTGCTTTAAAAAGATTCCAGGTGCTTCTTATAATTAAACATCTCAGCTAAATCTAAGTCCAAATTTCTTAGGAGGCACTCAAGACCCTGCACGATGTGATGCCCATCATCCTCTCCAGCCTCATTTCCCACCACTACTCTTTTTTTTTCCACTTAATGCTATAAAATGGACCCATTTGTGATTTTTGCACCATACGAACTTTGCCTTCATTTGTGCTTTTCCCACCACCTGGATCCGTTACTCCTTTACTCATCTGCCTCTTATTGTTCACCCAGCCTTGCAAAAGATGTAAAGAACTCACAGAAGAGACAAACATAACTTAAATGTGAAGAAATGACCTAGGTAACCCATATTAAGGGAAAGGTAAATGAAAACTACAGAAAGATTCAATTTTCTCCTTTGAAAAAGAGAAAATTGTTATCACATTGTATGGGCCAAGGTGAGAGAAAGTGGTCATTTGTATACTTTGTACCTGAGAGTATAAAAGGGTAAAATTAACAGCAAGAACAATTTGGAAATATATATTGGAATTTTAAAACCACATTCCCTCTGACCCAGAAATTCTACTGCTCAATCACTATGCTAGTTCCTATTCCTTTAATTCTAATTAATTAATTAATATATTGTCACATGTGTGGAATGATGTTTATATAATGTTGTTTGTTGCAAAATTATTTCTAATGTTTTTAACTCTCCTAAAAAATCTATTAATAAGTATTGTTAAACTATTTATAGCACCTCTATACAATACAATATTAAGTAGCCCTTAAATAGAATGAGACCAATTTTTATGTGCTGATGATGGAAAACTATCCAAGATATACTGAAATGTTAAAAAAAAATAAGATTCAGAACAATGTGTATAGTATGTGTTCATTTGTTAAAATGTGCATTTGATTGTACATGCGTAGAATCTCTAGAACTATAATCAGCCACTGGTGGTAGGGAAAGTGTAGGTGCTAGGGGACACCGGTTAGGAGAGAAACTTTTCACTGTGTATTTTTTCACGTCTTCTGAATTTTGTACCTTTTTAATTCTGTTAAAATATATGCAATATATTTAAGTCCTTTGGTGCTACCCATTTTGTTAAAGGACTGTTCCGTTTTCTTGGTGAAGGATTTCTAGTCTAACCTACTCTAGCTGGGTAAGAATAAAGATGTTACTGTCATCTTATAATTGTGATCCCCAAAAGTAGAGGCAATTGCCTATATAACAGAGTAAGTCCAATAATTTCCTAAATTCGACACTCTACGAAGATTAGAATAGGTGAGGGTGTGTTTAAATAAAATAATGTTTACTCAGATTAAGCTTATTGGTCTAATCAAAGCACTAAGAGGTTTTCCCCGTAAAAACTGCCCATTGCTTTCATCATTAATTATTTGGGCTAATAATTAAGATGTTCTAAATACAGACTTAATATTTGTGAAATTAAATTTTCATTTTGCTAGTTTTCATTCACTTATTATTGAGATCTTCTGCCCCATTGATTTCACTCCACTTGTTAATGATATTTGGGTAAGTTCCCCCACTAACTACAGATCAACCTAATCACAGTGTCATCTCATCTATTTTTCTCTCCATCTGGCTTTTAATGGTTCCACATGATACAACATCAAATTTCTCATTGAAATTAGAAAAGTTCACGTATATGAACTCCTCTGCTCTGTGTGTAGGATAGAGTTGATTTGAAGCTGGATTGGAAAACTCTAGCCCTATTTTTGGAGATGCCTAGATGACTGGCTTTAATTTTAATTGACATAGGAGCAGTGGGATTTAAAGCCTGAAACTACTCGGGTAGCTCCCAGGACCAACTTGTTTACTGATTGTTTTCACTTGGCACAACCAGTTAGCTAAACTTGCTTGACTATATGACCAGAGAGTCATAAAAGACCCCACTGGGAATTTACCTCCTGGTAGATTATCTCCTGAGGTCAAGATTCATTGCACAGATCTTGAAGGTTCAGTCTGGAGAGGAAGCCCTTGGAGAGCTAAGAAGGACCTTTTGGAGCTTGCGCATGGGCTGTCTCTGGACCTCCAATGCTTGCCTGCACTCTTCTCTTGCTGCACTGCATGCAACCTCTGCCTGTGTATTAAAGCCTTCTGTGACTCCGCCTTGTGGATCCTGGTGAGTCCTTACGAATCTTTGTGAACTCTCTAGACAACTTTATGAAAACCCCAAAATTATGTTAGTCTGGGATTTGTTTTCATAGTAAGCCCACGCAGCCTTCTAATGATCACTTCTTTATAGGCCTAATAATCCTTTATTTAATTAGCTTCTGTAAAATTCTGAGGATGAACATCAAACTTACAGATATATAGCTCTCAAATTGTAATATTTTTCCTCTTTTAACAGTTGGCATTTTGTTTAGCATTAGTTGTTGAACTCCTATACAACTGATAATGATTTTCAAAGATTTCTCTAATCTCAAACCAAGTTTGAATTCTTGCTTTAAAAATCTGACTGATGAAGCTTGGCTTAGATGTCAAATCCACTGTAGCCTGGTGACACACAAATGTATATAGCATTGCAGGATGTCTCAGGGTCTCACCTAGCAGGTCCAAGTTTGGTCTCAGAGACTGGCAAATGAAATTTCTATAATTATATTCTAGTTAACTCTGAGTTTCAAGGGTTTATAGGCTTAAACAACTCCATTCTCCATCTCCTGTCCACTTCCCACCAGAGCTCCAATGCCAAAATTCTAATTGTCCATTTGATATTAATAGGTTGCACCAAAGCCAGCATATATAAAATGAATCCCCTTTGCTTGAAATATTTAACATTACTAATAATAGTGTCTAATAATTTTTATGTGTGAGGCAATATTTATTTGCATATGTAATCTCATTTTGTGTTCATGCGATCCCTTTATGGTGGGTACTTGATTAGCCTTCTTTTACAGATGAGGAAATTGAGGCACAGAGATGTCACATAAGTTCCTTAAGATCACAAAGTTGATCAGCAGTGGAGCTGCAATTCAAACTCAAATCATTTACATTCCAGAACTTGTAGTTGTAAACTATTTTACACTGCTTTTCATAACAGTTTTCTTTTTTGAATTATTCTTTCTCTAAATTAGTTAAAGAACTAATGTCATCTTCAATATCAGTTTTCACTAATTTCTCACAGTATCATTAACCAACAACTTTGGGGGTCTTCACACGTATTTCATCCCCACCCCTGTTTTCACTTAGGCCCTTGTTCCTGGAAAACTGGAATGCTGCAAGGGCTTCTCAATGTGCTTCCTGCTTCTGTCTTTTCCCCTGTCAATTACCCTCTGCGTACAGCTAATGGGATGATCTCCCTAAAACAAAGAGATCATGTCTCTGATCATGTCTTAAATTTTCTTTGAAAAGCTTTTAACGCTATCACATTATTTGCCAAAAGATGTCCAAATTCCTTTGTATGGCCAGGACATGCCAATCCAGTTGCATAGTTCCTTTTTGTTCTTGCCTTATACTGTTGCCACACATGGAGACGCTGGTCTTGACAGTTCACATTACATTTCCTCCCTTCTCTGACCAGCATAAAGCCCTTGTATTTTCTCACCTCTGCTTCCTTTGTTAGTCATAGTCCTTCTTTACAGAAAGCACAACTCAGATCCGTCACCCTGTTCAATCTTTCAAACTGCCTCTTTTCTATCTTCTTTCACCGAGCAACTACCACCCGTTTAATGCTTTCATTGCCCTGTGATGTCAATTCTGTTTTCCTTTGTCCACGTCTCTTAAATGGTACTTTATCCTGCTGAGAGCCTAGCTTGACAATTTGTACATGATAATTAACTAATTCACTAACATTTATTGACTGATCGTTTTGTGCTTCAAAAACTGAAATATGATAGTTTATTTTTTCTGCAGATGTTTTATAGGAACAAACATCTCAAAACTCTCAGTGCAGCAAAAAGTAATTTAAAAGGGCACTTGCTAACTGCTTCTTAGTTATAACAATGGAAGCATCTGGGGTATTTTTACTTTCTGTCCAATCAGTGTAAAACTGTATTCTAGGGGCAGATAATGGCTCTGGTTGCAGCTAAGGCACAAAGAAGGGTACTCAAGCATTCATTTCTGAAAGGCATGGAATTAGGAAACCAGGTGAAAGTGCTTTGTGTCTGTGGCATTAAAGGTCACTAAGCTCCTACATCATGCTGACTTGGGATCTACCAACCCCTCGGCCGTGAGAGCTTGACTTTGTGGAGTGCACTCAAAGGATTGATTTCTCAGTGTGGAATGGCCTTGACTTTAAAGCTGGTGATTTTGCTTTTACAAAGAAATGGAAGCCTCCTCATTCTACGCCAAGGTAGCCTAGAGTGAAGAAAACATTCTATAAGACACTTCTATTCCCCCAAAACATCATCATAATTTATTTATTAACCCAACTTCATCAGAACTTGTTTTGCCCTGTATGAATACAACATGTAGAATGTATATTTGTGTGATAAAACATTATTTTTGCTTTAAAGTGACATTACTATTGAGTATACTTATGCTGTGTAGATACATAGCACATAATTGGTTATATAGGTAAAATATAAATTTATTATGAGGGCATACTATAAAATAGAACAAGTAGGTGCTAGAGTAACATACTTATAAAGACATTTTAATGAAACATCAATGAGGAATACATCCTTCAAGTCTTTCTAGGCTTGAAAATATTGATTTGTGCTATAACACTATCTGAGAAACTTACAACTTAAAGTTGGAAGTGATCTAGGGATTAGATAATTAAAATTTACTACCCAGTGCCAGTGTATCCTGCACAACACTGCCTGATGATATGTATTTGTCTGCTTATTAATGAAGAGTCTACTCTTTGTAACATTGAAGCACCTCTCTGAATGGTGGCCTACCTTTGACTCCATGGCCATTCAGCAATGTACCTAGTACCAGAAGGTGATCTAAAAAGACAGACGAATGTTACATAGTGCGAAACTTACTGACTTAGGGATTGCAAAACAAAAGTGGAACAAATAGTCTTACCTAAATCTTCAATCAGACAAAAGTGCACTAAAATTCTGTGCACATGTAATATATGGCATGACTTTCAACATTTTGCCATTTTCACTAAGGATGAGTAATTTTAAAATGGATATTTGCATTCTGGCTAATACAGCAGGGGTTGTGTTATTACAGTACTGACTGCAGCAGCTTAGAAGCCAAGACATTTGGAGTGGGTTCAAAATTGATTTGATAACTCACTTGAACATAAGGATTACATTTTACCCAAGATGCTAGCTAATCTACCATAGGCAATTGATTTTCTAGTTTTTATATAGAAATTCCCCAGATTACTCCACAGACTCTCAATTTGGGTTGACCAGACTAGGAATCCCCCAGGACACTTCATTAATCCCCAATAATGGTACAGCTCTGTGAATCATTAAACCATTCAGTATTTCAGTTTTCTCACCTGTGAATGAAGCTGCGTAGTCCCTGAGGTCCCTTTGGCTGTAACACTTAGATGCAGGTCTCTCCAATTAATTCTTAGCTTTATGGTAATTTGCTCACTTGCTAATATATGAAGAAACACTGTGCATTCTGAAGACTAATACAATGCTTTCCATATAGAAAACCCTAAGTAAATATTTGCTGAATTAATGATTTTCTATGGGAAAATCAACTGATTATGGGTATAACAGTACTCTGTTGAAATAAGCCGGGATCTTTTCTCTAGTTTAAGCTGTGTTTATCCTAGTCTGTTATAAGTCTGGAGGATGTGTAGGGTATACCAACAAAAGGACTGCTTGAACAAGAGGTCAGGTTAATAGTTGAGAGAGGACTCATTCTAAGAGGAGGGCAAATGTGTCCAAAGGAAATACCTCAAGGTCAGAGGATTGTGAATATTTTAATGAAAAACTCTATTCTGTCTCTTAGTCAAACTCCCATCTGTTCTTTCTTTCTCAAATTTATATCCAGATTCTGAGAAATAGGGTCAACAGCAAAAATGGAAAGAACATTTCCAAATTAAGGTCATAGACTGAATGCACACCAAATTTCCTCCCTCTTGAAACTCCACTAAAACTACAGTGAAGACATTTTTTAAAAAGACATAAATCAACAAAGATAGAAGCATAAGGATAGAGATAACAGAAACAAAATTTTTAAATCTAGAAAATATAGATAGAGGAGTGTTAATTGACCTAACATCCAAATAAAGCTAAATCCAGTGTTGACAATAGGAAAAGTGAAATCATCTTGATTTACACTGCAAAATAATAAAAAGCCTCAGAAACTGAGACAACCGGTCCTGTGTGATGTAAGTATAGAGAACCTCAGCCTGCTTTTCTTACCTCTATCCTTGAATGCAGGCAAAGAGTTTTAAAGATTGTTGTCTGGGGAATCTCATCAGTCTCCAAGAAGATACTTAGAGATATGGAATTCTCTAATAAATAGATCAACATACATCTTGGTTTGTCTGGCATAGTCCTCATTTATGTTTGTAACATTGGCATATTATAAACAGCACTTCCTTAATCTCAAAAGTTTAGACAATGACTTATATGCTTACTCTACACTTTATTGAAGCTCAAAATTGGCAAATTACAAATATAAGCTTAAAACTGCCAATCAGCTTTTAGTTCTCTCACTCCTTATTATAAGCCAGTATTATAAGATCTCTGAATGAAGCTGCTCATATGGAAGACTAAAGCACACACACATACCCCCCAAATTGGCAAGGAGAGGAAAACTGGAAAAGAACAACTATTAGCAATATTTTTAGAGAGACAAGATGATTTATTATATTCATGAATCAAAAAAGATGCTGTAAAAAGAAGAAAAAAAGCTCTTGGAAATAAAAAAAAATAGTAAAAATGAAAAATAATGTTTTCTGCAAAAAGAAGGGTGGAAAAAAGAAAGTTAAGGACGTATCCCAGAAAATAGATAACAAGAAAGGAGAAGTTATATCCCTACATTGTCCTACTTTACAAACCTCAACAGAAACCTGAAACTTTATTAACTGAAGAAAATTCAACAGATGGTCTCTGGAATGAGAGGGAGATTGAACCTACAGAAAAGATACGGAAACCATAAGGCCTGTTCAGTATGTCAACATCTGAGTAATAGGAGATTCACAAAGATAAAACAGAAAATGGAGAGGATTTTGTTATAAAAAATTCCTCAAGGAAAATTTCAGAATGGAACGCTGTGAGTTTCCATACTGAAATGGCCACTGAGTGCCCAGCATAATCAATGAAATATGAAAGTCCTTGTGAAATTTCAGAACAAAGGGGACATCTGCATTTGCTCATGTCAGTTTAGGTTTCACTAGACCAGTTTTCCTGCTGGGCTCAAGTAGAACATCTAGAGAAAAATCTAGATACAACATAAAACACAACAAAACAAAAAGTACATCTTCAGTATGAAGACATTGAAGAACTATTCAGGCAGTGAGGACTTCAAGATTCAAGACTCGAGAAAGAAAGGAAGCACAGTGAGGTGTTCCTGACATTTGGCTCTACTTTCCTTCTGAGGAAGTTATGAATTCTTAAGCCAAAGAACTAAGAAACTGAGCAGAGCTTTTCTTGTTCTTTCCGGCTGGAGGGTCAAAAGTTAGAGTTTAGAGTCCACTAAGGAATAGAGGCCTGGTAAGCTTCCTAGACATTTAGTTGAGACCCCTAAAAGCCTACACTCTAAAAGTAAGAGCAAACTAGAAATAGACCAAGACCTACCTTCAAATCAACTTCGATCAGCTGAATCTCAGATTGAATTAAAGAGGTATGCCCCTAGTCTAAATCCTTTCTGGAAGAATTTAACATCCAGAGCCTTAATTTATCTCTAAAATTTTTATATACCATGCATTTGAACAACAGTCATAAGGAATACAATGGACATGGAAGTGTAAAATTTTAAGATTCTTATACTCTATACTGGGTCGTATAATATCACCAGAAAGGGATCAGCTAATGATGTACACTATAAACTTTAAAACATCTACTAGATAAAATAAAGATACTAGCTTGTAAACCAACAAAGAGATAAAATATATTTAATTAATCCCAAAGCAGGCAGAAAAAGAGAGAAGGTAAATAAAAAATGTATGGTACAAATAGAAAACAAAGAATAATATGATCACCACAGTGAACTGTAACTGTAGGGGAGGAAAGAAGATGGCCTTGGAATCTGAGATTTAAGTCGGACCACATCAAAAACACACTAAATGTGATGGTCTAAATACTGCAATGAAGAGACAGAGGTTGTCAGATTTTTTTTTTAAGGCATACCTTTTGGTGAGAAAGATTGGCCCTGAGCTAACATCTGTTGCCAATCTTCCTCTTTTTGTTTTTTTTCTCTCCAAAGCCCCAGTTCACAGTTGTATATCCTACTTGTAAGTCATTATAGTGCTTCTGTGTGGGATACCACCACAGCATGGTTTGATGAATGGTGTGTAGGTCTGTGCCCAGGATCCGAACCAGCAAACCCCAGGCTGCCGAGAAATGGAAAGTGTGCACTTAACCGCTGTGCCACCGGGCCGGCCCCTACCTTGTTTTTTCTTTCTCTTTCAAATTCAAACTGGAGCAGCAATTGCTTTATTTGGGCTGTTTGTTTTCTATAGTGAGTTTAAGTTCTTATTTGTCTATATAATTCCATCAATTAACATTGCTATTTCCATTTTCTCTGATTGGAATAATCCCATTTCCATTAGTAGTAATGATAATAACAATTTTTATTTAAAAATCTTGCAATGACCTTTTTGAAAAATTATTACAATCAAAATTCTCATTTGGTAGCAGAGGTAGATCAAAATTTTCAGGTAGAACACATCTAACTGGCTTCATATGTCACATAATTTTATTGCTTTGTAGACACATCTCCTGTATACATATATATATAACAATAATAACATGTTTATATTGAAAGCAGGAGCTGTTTCAGAGGCCATTTCTGTGGAAAAACGGGACAATAGGAAAGGAAATTTTCTACTGATTTTTATTAGAACAAAAGTTTCTCTCACGATGGAAGAGGATACTAACACCCTGCTGCATTTTAGGAGGATTTTTCTTTGCTGTTCATGGAGCGTTTGAGAAAGGCAGCATCTGCCAGTCAATAATCCTGTGCCTGTAATTCAGTTGTATTGTTCAGATGCAGAATATGAACGGCAGAAATGACAACATATTTTCCCTACCCGGGATTGTTCCATGAAGAAGACTCTGTCAGAAATTTGTTAAAGTCTACCAAAAGGAAATAAAAAAGTAAGAAAATATCTATATGAGTTATGAAATAACTTATTTCATTGAACATAAATTCCATTTTATGTACACACCAGGAGACATGATAATTGTTTTACTTTTGAGAATTCTTTCTTTTTCTCACTCTCTTTATTTTAATGGAAAGAAGAGAAAGGGAAACAATCTAAATTAATTCAAAATTATTACAAGAACAGACTAAGCTCAGTTATCGTCTCCATCACGCCTTCGTCACTGTTGCCTTCTTACCCTCTGGAGTGAGGTTTCTTCCATAACAGTCTGTCACTTTTACCAGAACATTTATTATGAAATATTCAATTTATGTATTGATTCCCTCCTGTAGAACGTGGACTCCTTGAGCGTAGTCGATACATCATAGTCATCCTTGTATCTTCAACACCTAGCACAGTGCCTAAACATAGCAATAATCAACGAATGTTTCTTAAGGAAATGTCTATCAGTGGACGATTGTTAGATGAGCAACTCTAGCGGAAGTTTTCCAGCCATTTGTTTGAGTACCAGAATAATTTTTAAAAGTCAGATGTTTAGATACCTTAAAAAGTCTAAGTAGGGAACTTTGTATCATTGCTGTAGATTGAATATTTAATCATGGAAAGAACATCTTTAACCCTACCCTTTTCACTGCTATTTTAAAATTTGTCCTGAAGGTGGCAATATTGACTAATTTCTGAAAATTTTTCTACATAAAGCTTTTATGGTCACCTTTGATTAAAATTTTATGTTTTAAAATAAATGTCTTTCCCCCAACCCCTATTTATTGTAGCGTAGAAGAAAATATAATACTACTATCTTCCTTTTGTATCTAGTAACCTTGAATGCACATGTTGAAAGAAACCATTTGTAACTTTGAAAAATAAAGGTTAATCTAGATAAAAGGTTCAGGATAGCGCTCCTCAAATGTCCAATGGAAGATCAGTTTTTAGCACAACATATGTTACCTGCCAAGCAATTTATATCAATCGATGTGTTTAACTATAAGTGTAAATCAGTGCTTGCTCTTTTGAGGTAAAAAGTTATTTTCCTGCTATATTTATTCAACTTCAATGTGACATTTTTAATATTCAATGTGATATGTTAATAAAGGAATACAGTGATTTTTTAAAAGAATTACTCTAACAAATAACAACAACGAAAACAACCACAACAACTAAAAGAAATTCTACAACCAATACATATCTTTTAAAAGCTGCCAACAATACAATGTGTTTGATTATCACACCTGGGCATGTATTGTTATATTTTCTATTCTCCATTTTTTCGATCATAGTTATCAAATAAACAAGGCTATACTAATTCATATTCATCCAAATTTTCAAAACCCACTGTGAAATAGAAAGGTAGCAAGTCATGTTTCACAGAGGTTAATTGACTTGTATATGATCCGTCAGAGGCAAAGCCAAAAATGGGACTCTGTATTTCTTATCTCTAGACAGTGACAACTGCTCATGGTTATAACACTATCATTATATTTATAGACAGTTCAACCTCTTCACATAGCTTCTGGGAAATATGCTAATGCCTGCTTTCATGCTATTTTATATTAGGATTTTGTTGTATATACAATTTATGTTCTGGCTTATAGCTTTTTGGGCTCTATGCACTAGTGAAGCATGCAAAGAGAGTTCTAATGCATTCCTTGTCAAAGCTAATATGAAGATCCCTTCCTATTCCTTTCTGTAAAACACATTTAGAAAATTGTCTTAAATTCTTTAATGAGGCTATTCTGAATCGGATGGGATTTTTAAAAGATAATTTTAGGATCAGCAAATAGAGAAGCTACATGGTCTGATGAAGACAATGTGGAGGAATCATCACAGCCACATGGAATTAACTAGGTGTGTGGGGGAGGGTGAAGGGCTGTAAGGCAGGCAGGAAGAAAGCGGTGTGTGGGGAGCTGAGAGGGAACTGGACAGTGCCTGCGGCAGCATGAAACAGATGGAGATTTCTGACAGGTGCAGTGAGAATGCACCCAGACGGTATACTCACAGGTTTTAAAGATTCTGCACACTGATACTCTATTAGCAAGGAGGACATATTCCAACATCATAATTTGCCAAAATAGAGTTGCCAGATGAAGAAATCAAATAGATGGCGTGTTCAGGGATATAAATTTCCCTGCCACCGCATCTTGCCGGGGCAGCGGGGGGCAATTTCTTCTTTTCTTGGCCTCAGGCCAGGCTTACAGATGCTTGCTGGCATTTGACCACGTGCAAGGAACTCTTGCAGCTCTTTCAGGTGAAGCAGAAACTGCCTGTGACACTGGAGTCATCGACGGCCCTAATCTTGTGCATGCTCCTCTGATTTCAATGATCAGAACACTGGGCCACATATCTGTATCAGGAAATCCACAGACTTTCCAGCGGAGCACGGGTCTTCAAACAGTCCTCTTTGTTCGCCACTTGCTAATTGCTATTTAATTCCCCTACAAGTTGTCCCATATTGCATTAATGTTAAGATTAAAATAGTGCTTGAAAAAGGTATTTTTCTTAAAGTCTTGCCTCTGAGGAAATCTAACTTCCAAAAATAAGACTAACTTGTAGTATTTGATAGTAATAGTAACTATCATTTCTTATTTTTTACAGAAATAATCACTCAATATTTAATTCTTAAATCTGTTCCACTACAGTTAAAATTCTAAAAAAAGAAAAAGCATATTAAATCTCAGCCTATTAATTTTAACTTTAATAGACAATTAAAAGAGCTTAGTGAATAAACAGATTTGTAAACATATGTTCTCTGGTTATCTTTGGGCTTCTAGGTCCTTAGGAAATATTCAATCATTTAGTGATCAAGAATGAATAAGTAGTCAGCCCCATGGCCCAGCAGTTAAGTTCACACATTCCACTTCAGCAGCCTGGGGTTCACCAGTTTGGACCCCAGGTGTGGACCTGTGCACCGCCTGTCAAGCCATGCTGTGGTAGGCATCCCACATACAAAGTAGAGAAGATGGGCACAGATTTAGCTCAGGGCCAGTCTGCCTCAGCAAAAAGAGGAGGATTGGCGGCAGATTTTAGCTCAAGGCTAATCTTCCCCCCCACAAAAAAACAACAAAAAAAGAATGAATAGAAATTACAGAAATTCTTTATGTATAATTATGG
Organism: Equus caballus; assembly: GCF_041296265.1. Taxonomy (NCBI): domain Eukaryota; kingdom Metazoa; phylum Chordata; class Mammalia; order Perissodactyla; family Equidae; genus Equus; species Equus caballus. The sequence goes on along the minus strand of NC_091688.1, from coordinate 68,295,758 downwards.
AGCAACTTATATGTGGAAAGACTGACATTATTTAAACACACATATACACACAGAGTGCTGCGGGCTGGTGACACACTTTCCTTTGAAGCATCTTCTGTGAACATCCATCACAATCTCTATCACACTGTATTGCAATTGGTTATTTACTTATATACCATTCTCATTTTATCATAAGTTCCCTGAGGCCAGGGCTATATTTTCTTCTTTAAATCCTCAGAGCATCACACAGTACATGGCACGTAGCGATAGATACTGAACAAATGCTCATTGGCTGATAAGTTGAATTCATAAATCTTTACGGAGAGTTGATATGTGAATTCACCATGCTGGCTATAGAATCTCTTTATAAAATGAGGTTTTGGGGTGGTAATCTGGTTAAATATTTGTTCTGAAGCTACGTTTTCATAGTGAGCCCATTTCTTTTACTTAGAATGCATGTTGTCTGGAGTGGCTACATGACGAGGCAAGGCTAATGTTTCAAATATCTTGAACAAGCACTTTTCTCCTGAAAGTAATGGATGAAAAATTTTACAGTATACTTCAGTATTCTAAATACTTTGGAAATTTTATCCAGGGGCTTTTTTTTAGCGTCAGAAGGGAGTAATTATTGAATAATAAACAACATTTGTATAGAGCTTTCTATGTTTCTTGAAATAATTTTGTATAATGTCTTATTTATTTCAAATGACAGAGATCCAACTCAAACTAGTTTAAGTTGAGAGAGAACCTACTGATTCACGCCAGATAACAAATCTAGCTTTAGAAACAGCTAAGTTCAGAGATTCGAATGAAGAAGTTTCTTTTTCCATCGTTTTGTCCGGCTTCACAGTATACTGGCCTAATTCCCAGACTGAGTCTACATGTAGGTAAAGATTAGTTGTGGTAGGTCTATACCAATGTCCTCGTGGCTCTCGATCCATATGGCTCATCTCAGTGAATACTCTGATTCTGCTTGGCTCAGTTTGTGTCCTGAACCAATCATGAACCCAGAACCATCCTTGAGTCAAAATTATTGTTACAGGTAGATGAAGTCTTCTCATTACCTTGGTCTGGGTCATGTCTTTTCCACTATGACCAGCAGTAAAGAGGCAATGTCAACCAAACTTAAAGTGTATGGAATGGATTCTGTACCAAGGGTAAAAAAGGGCTTTTTTTTTTTTAAAGATTTTATTTTTTCCTTTTTCTCCCCAAAGCCCCCCAGTACATAGTTGTATATTCTTTGTTGTGGGTCCTTCTAGTTGTGGCATGTGGGACACTGCCTCAGCGTGGTTTGATGAGCAGTGTCATGTCCGCGCCCAGGATTCGAACCAACGAAACACTGGGCCGCCTGCAGCGGAGTGTGCGAACTTAACCGCTCGGCCATGGGGCCAGCCCCGGGCTTTTTTTTTTTTTTAAAGGAGAAGGCATGAGGGAGAGATTGTGATGAGATAAAAATTGTGCACTTGAAACTTTAAATCCATTATCTGATTTATCTAATTAATCCACTTATAATATGTGTGTTGCCTGTCTATTTAGGTCTAGACATTAGGATAGACATCGAGATGACAAAGATCATCTATCCTCCAGCACTTGCCTCTATACTTCACTGTATTCCTCTCATTCTTCTCCCTTCCCTTTCCTAGTGGTCTCTTTGGCCTTTCTGGACTAATGGCTTTAGCTTAACTTTTAACAGCTCCTGATATTCACTACAAGAGAAATGTTCTTTATCTCCCAATTTTGGATTCCTGATGAAGGGACTCATTGACTCAGTGTGGTCTCCAGCCCATCCCTGAACTAATCCGTGGTTTAGGGAGCAGGAAAACATTGTACAAAATGGTTAGTCCATCATCAACTATGAGTCCCAGAAAATCAGGAGACTAGGCAAACAAAACACAGTGTGCCTTACAAAAGAATCAAAGCACTTTTAGCAGTTGGTCTAAGAATCCGTGGTTCCCAATGTGCTTATATTGACCAAAAAAACTCAGCTGTTCTCTGATTAATGAACTTGCTCCCCAAGATATTACCTTGTCTCCATTCTCCCCAGCCAGAATTATTGTTTCACAAAAGAAGGAAAAATCCAAACAGAATAGCTTAAGACATAGAATCACCACATGATGAAACTGAGGTACAGTTGCCCCAGCGTATATATTCTGTGGCAAAGTTAGCATTTGAAGGGCTTTCCCTCCCAGAACCTGTCATTTCCTCTAAATCAGAGATTGTAAACTAGCAGCTCACAAGTGATTCTGGAACACAAAAATATTTTGTTTGGTCTGCACATTTATTTTTAAAATTTAATTTCCAACTTTTAAAAACCAGGATATCAGTGTAGTGTGAGTGGGGCCAGGACACAGGCATCCTTCCCTACAAGGGTTGGCAACCATTCAGAGTCTCTGTCTGCCTTGCCAGGGCTCCATAGAGATGTATTAACCATTTGTCTACTAATCAGTTCACAGTGGGGCTTTCAGAACATCCATGAACTCAGGTTAACCCTGAGTAACAGTGAGCAAGATAAAGACAGGACACTATGTAAATTTGCGCAGAAAAAGTTCAGTTCCCTTTGGCTATTATCAGCTTACGGTGAAATCCAAAATAGCTTCCCCTTGGGTCCTAAAAAATCCCTGTGCTCACAACACAAACCAGATGAGGGAAGATGCTCCTTTAAAGCTCATAGCAATGTAAATGCTGAACCTTCTTCACAGGCTGCCAGGGGCTGCACAATTTATAACCCAAGCTGTTTTTCATTAAGTCATACAGCTCACTGACTCCACTAAATTAAATTTCTTCACCACTTGTTGGAACTGATGTTCAAAGCATCAAGTCAATCAGCTTGATGTCACCTGCTTAGACTCCCTACTACAAATGTTAATCCTACTTCAATTGTTAATCCTATCATTTTGATCCTGTAACATGGTTAAGAACAGCAAAAGTGACTAAGTAGCTTCATAAATCCCATACCACAAAGAGAATAAGGGAGAAAGTCAAATTGCCTAGAAGTGAAGGTGAAAAAATTGCAAAGAATAACAGTAAATCCTATTTTAAGAGCCTTCGCCACTCATTTGATATTTCCATAGTTGAAGCAGGTATTTCACTCAGGAATACCTAGAGAACAGAAGACTTCTGAAGATCATGGTGAACCTACCTGCAGATTAAACAGAAATGTTGATTCAGATCTCAACACTCTCTGGCATTCCTGTTCTAAAAACACATAGTATCTGTACTAGTTTTGTAGGCCTGCCATAACAAGTTCCACAGACTGGGTAGCTTAAACAGCAGAAATTTATGATTTCATAGTTCTGGTAGTTTCATAGTTCATAGCTAGAAGTGCAAGGTCTAGGTGTTTGCAGGGTTGGTTGCCTCTGAGGGCCATGAGAAAAGAATCTCTTCCTAGGCCTCTCTCCTTGGCTTGCACATAGCCATCTTCTCTTTATGTCTTCATGTCATCTTCCTTTTGGACGTGTCTGTGTCCAAATTTCCTCTTCTCATGAGAACATCAGTCATATTGGATTAGGGCCCACTCCAACGACTTAATTTTAAATAAACCAACTCTTTATAAACCTGCTCCAAATACAGTCACATTATGAGGTACTGGGGGTTAGGATTTCAACATATGAATTTTTGTGGGGGACAATTCAGTCCGTAACAATATCTGCTCTACTTATGTTGTGTGTTCAAAAAAGGAGATAAACTAAGTTAACAGTGTGTAAATAGTTGAGAAGCTGGCTACACTTTCCTTCTCAGTCGTTTTTGGTACACAAAGGCAAGATTGAAAACAGATGTCTGAGAATTCCAGATGAGAAAGTGGACATGAGAAAATATGGTGCAGAGCTCAAATAATTATGAGTACCAGCCTGGCTAGTCCACAGTTTTGACCCATGACAAAAGTAGTAGAGTACACAACCCTACTGTAAAATCATCTTTGAGTAATGTGGCCACAATGCAGGGAAAAAGAATTCAAATAATTTCCCAGGGAACTTAGTGGATTAAAGAATAAGATAAAGATTTGTAATCATATCTCAAAGTGTAAAGAATTTTGTTTCAGGAACAAAGATGGCTCAAGCAATCCTCCGCTAAAATACAGACTCATTAGGACCTTGTGTATCAGCTGAATGATAGGATCATTTGAAGAATTTATATGAAGTTTCCATGAGGTCTAGCAAAGCCAAATATGCCCCAAAATTTGGATGCAAAAGAAATATGCTCTGCAGGAAGAAAATATTGCTTGCATTTTTAAGCAAAATAATCAAATTTCGCATGAAGGAGAACACTAGAGCTGGGTGGCAATCTTTCCACAGATCTGTGTAGAGCTTATTTCTCAGGCTACAGTTCAAAAGATTGATGATAATGTGTTTTAGAATACTAAAAATTCAATTTTAATGTAGATATCCAGGTAGAGTCCAAGTGAAATATTCTTCTGAGAAAATGTGATGATCACACTGCTTCCGGTGGTGAATCCTGAGATTTCCCATCAAGGCATAATCCCATTACATTCATGGACGTGTTCAAGTGGCATTTAGTAAAAAACTCCATAGAATATAAGAATCAGCCTTTCTTTTCCTCAAACTGCATGCACTCTGTCATGGACTTCTTATATTCATACACTTGAAACTATTTGTACAAAATCTGAGAAAAATGGTGTATTTTTACATCTGTGTATCCTGTCTATTTATCTGCCTGTCATCTACCTATCATTTGTTTCTCTCTCTATATACGTATATCATATGCTATAAATATACTATTTCACTCAATTTTTATCTTGGAATTATAACCATGTCAATAAATATAGCTCTACCTCATCTTTTTTAATGACTGGATAGGATATTGTAGTATAAACAATGTAATTTATTCAAACTTTATTCTTACAGGGTAAAATGATTTTTAATGTTTTTGTTTGCTTTTAGGAAAAAGAGAAAGCAATAAGGAATTTTGAGCTAATAACTTTATATTATTTAGTGGCATAGACTTGTCACTAAAGGATGATGATATAATTCATAAAGAGATACCAATAGAATTGGTAAAAGATTATAAAAAAGAACCAGAAGCTTATTCATCCACTGAGCTATATAAAGCAGAAAATACAGCAAGCTTCCATTTGGAAGAGTAGGATACCTATGTTTCCCAAATTTTCTCATCCCGGTACTTCATCGAACTAACTGAGTTAATAAATGTAGACCCTTCCTGTTGTAATTTCTTTTAATCTCATGTGCCAAACACCTGGAACTGAGGAAGAGTAGATATATGCCACTAAGCCTATCCTTCCCTGATATTATCACACAGATTATATAATTTTATGCTAAGAAAGTCTATTTTTTACCTAGTGTTCTAGTGTTTATTTACTTCCCCTGATATCTTCCCGTAATCAATTTAGCCATTAGGATCTGGCATCACTAGATAGTCTGACTTCAGACAAAAACTCAGGAGATGTGCTGTGCGTATGTATCCCATGTGATTGACACCCATAGAGTGCAATTGCAATGTAAATATGGCCCATATAATTGTGCAGCGGGAGAGCCCGTGATATAATTTAAGGCAAGATCCCCAAACATTGTTCAAAGATAATGACATTTTATTCATGGCAAAAAAATAGGAGACTTTTCAGAGATGATGACATAAAGACATCATGTTCCCAAAAGGAAAGATTTTCCAGAAATTATCCACAGGGATATACAACTACTGATATTACTAACTATGAGGAATGAGGGTTTATTTTTCTGGAGTGAGAGAGTGAGAAACTTCTCCTTGCTATGTTAAAAATAATTATTCTTAGGCTTTATTTTTTAGAGCAGTCTTAGGTTCACAGCAAAACGGAGCAGAAGTTACAGAGATTTCTCAAATACCCCTTGCCCCCACCTATGCATCTTTACTATATTTTTAAAATTACCTTTCTACTCTCACTCCAACTTTGAATTTTCTATGTCCCTGCTTGCAGACTAGTTGCAAGTAGTTGTTTCAAAAGGAATCCAGCACATTCCTGATTGTTTACTGCATTATTTCATGGGCGAGTTAGACAATTTTTTTTTCTGTTACATTACTTAGCAAAGCCACAGTTAAGGCCTATCTGAGATGCAGATCTGCAGATAATTTTTAAAAGTGTAATTACTAGGAAAAAATTTTGATATAGTTTACTTAAAATTTTGATAGATGCTGATAAAATGTTTTCCCAAAAGGCTTCAACAAATTACACTTTAAGTCTAAGAGACTTCCCCTTTATCCATGCCCTTAAATATCAATGATGTTATCAATCATTAATTCTAAATTTTTTACCAAGTTGATTGGCGAGTATTGCATAATATTGCTAAATTAATTCGTATTTACTTGAATAGATTAAGGTTGATCCTCTTTCCATGTTTATTAGCCATTTGTGTTTCTTTTGTGAATTACCTGTTTATATCCTTTCTCATTTTAAAATTAGGTTGTTTCTCTTTTTCCCTTTGAGACTAGATCTGTCAAACTTGAGAGTGCCTTCCTTCTGTATAAGATACCTATTTTAATTCCTTTGATGACAATGAAATTATAATTAAAGGACTTAATGAAACATAGGCCGTTCAGATTGTCTTCATTTATTCTGTTTTAATTATAATGGTAAAAGCCAGCCAAATTTCACTTTCATTTCCTCACCCCATTCGAGAAGATGGGATTCTTCAGGAATTTCTCAAATTCCATCAAATTGGCAGTGTTGTCATTTGGTGATTGCTTAGCAAATGCTGTGATGTGGGAGGATGTGGGATGTATGACTCTCCTTTTGTATTCACTAAAGGTGAAATGAAGGGTCCACAGTTTTTACTTATTTGGTTCCCTGAAACACTTTATCCCTATTATAGACACAGAAAAAGGAACATGCATTCTGTCTTATCAAAGAGGGCTTTAGCAGTGATTTGTAGGCATTTAAAGTTTTCTGCCCTGGGAATATATAGTCTGTCTTTCTCTGGGAAGGGGCGTGTATTGACTTTGGCATAACTTGTTTAATATGAACAGATCATAATCACATTCTATTAATCACTCTGCTTCCCATGAGAAGGAAGAGGCATGACATGGGTATTCTGGTTCTTAATCCCCATGAAGGAGATTTTCCCAGGAGTCTCTTACCCAGCGATTTTTTTTTTAACCAGGCTAGTAATTTTTTATCATATAATTTACAGATGTTTTCTTCTCATATCTTCCTGGCTCTTAACTCTATTTTATTTTAACTGTACACTTTTTTACTTTTATGCATAAATGCACAGAGTGTTTAAATGACTTTCCCTTTGCTGCATTAATATCAGACCAGATTTAGTTATCATGGTCTAAGTTCTTTGATTAGGATTCATCAGTTTGTTTTGGGGAACATTATTGCATCAAATTGTAGTTTTGTTTAAAGGAAATTCCTAGGAAGGCATTCTTAACATGCAGCTGGATTAGGAAGTAGACCATGTGCTGAAGTTGATTTTGTTCCTAATTATTGAAATAAAGTTATTCAAAAAATCTTACAAAACTGGCCAAATATGAAATAAAGGGGCTGCTTATTTGGAGCGTAATTATATATTTGCTTTCAAAACACTTTTATCTTGAGTAGGTTATGTAATGCTACCTAATTATTCTGAATTTATTAGGAAAATTCTTGCTTCAGAGTCTTCCTTCTGACACTGAGTTTCAAATTTTTTTAAACAGGTATGGATTAGAATTAATTTGTAATTTTGTAGAGAGAGTAATTTTGGAACTAAAAGCCATCATTTATTGAGCATTTACCATGTGGCAGTCACTCTGCTAAATGCTTTCATATGCGACGATACTGAATCCTTGCAGAAATCCCATGGGGTATTTATAATTGTTTTTATCACACAAATAAAGAAACTGAGGTTCAAGGAAGTAAAAATATTTTCTCACTGTCTCACAGTAAATGATGGGTTCATCTGATTTCAAATTTGGTTCTCGCAAGCACTGTGCTTTACTCCCTCTTCGGCTGAACAGAACTATGGTGGGGGGATGTCTTCTACAAAAGAGAACGTCCTAGATTCAGGTGGTTTAAATTTTCTCCATCTTCCCACTTGAGCACATTATTTTTGTAGTCCATGTTTAATTAGCCTCTTTGACTTTGGAATAAAACAATATTTGCTTTATAATGATCTCCATTACCAGACAAGTTTTTTTTTGTTCACCAGGATATTGTTATCCATATATAAATGTTAAAAATAAATTACTTAAAAAGTATGTTTGTTTCCATTTTGTTTGTTTTACTTTTTAGATTCCCTATATAGATGATATGATACAGTATTTGTTTTTCTCTGTCTGACTTATTTCAGTTAGCATAATGCCAAGTCCATCCATGTTATTGAAAATGGTAAGACTCCATTTTTGATGGCTCAGTAATATTTCATTTTATATGTATACCACATCTTATTTATCTATTCATCTATTGACGGACACCTAGGTTGCTTGTACATTTTGGCTATTGCAAATAACGTCGCAATGGTTGCCAGAGGGGTGGGGGGTGAGGGGGTGGGAGAAATAAATGAGAAGACTAAGAGGTACAAACTTCCAATTATAAAATATGTCATAGGATATAATGTACAGTGTAGAGAATATAGTGAATAATATTGCAATAATTTTTATGGTGACAAATGGTTACTAGACTTATCATGGAGATCACTTCATAATATATTTAAATGTCGAATTACTTTGTTGTACACCTGAAACTAATATACTATCATGTCAGGTATACTTCAATTTAAAAAATCAGTTATTTCTTTAGTTATGATGATATCATATAAAATATAAGTTTCATAAATATTATTGGTGATACAATAGGTAACATATGTCAGATATGCCTATTAGTTATATTTTACCAAAATGTGTATAATTCTTCACTATGTATATTGTATTTTAACAGTACTAAGATGAAAAATTTCAAAAACTAAGTTCTTGCTAAATTGTATATTTTTTATATTAGAGAAAATCTATCATTTTCTATGTTTCCTGTGAAGATTTTTTTGTTATCTTTTAAATGATTCATGACTAGACATAGGTACTTTATCCTGCAATGGAACAAAGAATTATTTCTGTCACAGTTGAATGGCTTAGAAAGTAGCAGGGGTTTAGAACCAAAAAATAGATCACCAACCTCTAGAGCAAGAAGACAATAGTGGCTTCTTGCTAATGTTAAGCCTGTTCATAGGGCAGACTTTTTCAAATATCAGTAATAAATGATACATGGTAAAGGAGTGAACACAGAGATAAGGGCAGAAAAAGTACTTTTTGCAAAAATGAAATAATGAGCAAATTTCTCACTAGGATATGGTTTTATATATTGGGAACATTTTTAAGGCCTCTAAGGTAGCATCTGATTGTTTCAGAGATTTATATTCTGTGTAATTAAATTATACACACTGTAAAAATATATTGGCTAGACAATTGCAACATAAACTGTTTTAGTGGTGCATTTTAGAATTTGAGGTTTTATTTACTGACGTTTGTTGCTTTTGTCCCTTTTTGGGGGTAGGTTCTATGCTTTAAAAAATCTATTTCTGAGGACTCTGTGGCCACTTGCACAACAATTTCTACCCTTGATATCCTCAGCCAATTCTTCTCTGTTAATAAAAAAAATTCACAAAATTTATTCATTGTGTTATATCATTCCCCTTTCTGTGATTAAGGAAATCTATTAAAGTAAAGAAGAGCTTTTTTGGCAGTCTTTGGCTTACTGTATCAGTATTTCATCATAAAACTTTGTGCTTAGTAGGCAAACAAGGGCATTTTAAATTCTTTTACCAGCTGAATGCATATAGTATTCTGTTCAACTCATCAAGACATTAAGCTATTTTGGAGGCTTCTAAGCATCTTCATCTATATTCTTAACGCTATATTTTCTCAATCTTTTAGGTTTTACAATATGTATTTTTAATTTCATCAACATTACTGTGACAAAATTTTCACACCATAGGGGCTGGCCCCGTGGCCGAGTGGTTAAGTTCGCGCGCTCTGCAGCAGGCGGCCCAGTGTTTCGTTGGTTCGAATCCTGGGCGCGGACATGGCACCGCTCATCAGACCACGCTGAGGCAGCGTCCCATATGCCACAACTAGAAGAACCCACAACGAAGAATACACAACTATGTACCGGGGGGCTTTGGGGAGAAAAAGGAAAAAATAAAATCTTAAAAAAAAAAAAAAAAAATTTTCACACCTTAGGTTGCATCCACTAAAGTGTTCACTTTTATCAGTTTTAATCACTTTTGACAGTTGTATACACATGAGAAACCACCTCTTCCATCAAGATACAGAACACTGCCATCACCCTCAAAACATTTCTCAAGCCCTGTTGCCTCTTTCCCTTCCTGTGCTCCTGGTTCCAGACAACCACTGATTTGCTTTTTTCATAATTTTGTAGATTGTTGTACTTTCTAGAATTTTCTAAAAATGAAGTCAGATAATATGTACTCTTTCATGTCTGGGTTCCTTCAATCAGCATTATTAAGATTCATCCATGCTGTATGAATCCATGCAGAGAAAACAATATGTTCTTTTTGTGTTACTAAGTAATATTCCATTCTATGTAATAAACATTCCTTTAAAAGTGGACATATATTTTCATTGTTCTTGGGTAAATACTTACAGTGGAATGGCTGGGTTTAAGGATGGTATATGTATAGCTTTTTAAGAAAACCCCAAATAGGGTTTCCCAAACAGTCATATCATTTTTAATTTCCACCAGCAGTGGGATATACTGAAGTGAGATATAAAACAGTTCTATTTACTCTATATCCTCACCAAGACTTGTTATCATCAGTCTTTTTTTTTCTTTAAATTTCAGTGATTCTAGTAAGTGTATAATGGATAGGCTACATATACGTGGTCAGGAAACACTACTACATGGCAGTCTGCGTGTGTGTGTGCGTGTGTGTGCATTTGAAAGAGGGGGTGGTAGATAAAACTACAAAATTTGAAATTCATTGTCCTTTAGCAAGTCATTACGTTCTTATTGGACAATTGTTTATCTTTTCTGTGTGTGTGTGAACTGCCTTTATAAATCTTTATGAGATTTTTTCTGGATTGTTTTCTTTCTATTATTGCATATGAATTCTTTATATTTTCTCAGTACACGTCCTTTGCCAGATAACAGTTTGGAGAATATTTCTCCTATCTGGTCACTTGAGTTTTAATTTTTCTTAATATGTCTCTAAAAGAGAAGATTTTAGTATTAACGAAGTCAAATTATTAATATTTTACAGTTTGTATTTTTTGTGGCATATCTAAGAAAACATTGCCTACTTCAAGTTGCAAAGATTTTTTTCTATGTTTTGTTCTAGAAATTTGTTCTAGCTGTTACATATAGATTCATTAGAATTTCGATTTAATTTTTATCTATAAGTGAGGCAGGATTGATGTACATTTTCAACATGGATATACAGTGTCCCAACACCATTTATTGAAAAGTTTTTCTTTCCATATTGAATTGATTTGTCAAACTGTCAAAAATTAAACAACCTGTCAGAAAAGTCTATACACACATACACTATTTTTTATTTTTTGAAAATATCTTATTCCATCAATATATATGTCTGCTTTTATACCGAAGTGACAGTGTCTTGATTACTGCAGCTTTATAGTTAGTCTGGAAATCTAGTATTGTGGTTTTTTCCACTTTACTGTCTTTTAAAATTGCTTTGGCCATTCTAGATCACTTGCATTTCCATGTAAGTTTTTAAATGACTTGTCAATTTGTATGGAAAATCTATTGACATTTAGTTGAGATTGCATTGATTCAACAAATTGAGTTAGTGAAAACTGACATTTTAGAAATACTGAGTATTTCTAAATCATGAGATTGTCCTAGAATTTTCAGTGAAGTGGTCTTGCACATCTTTTCTTATATTTATTCCTAAGAATGTTATGCTTGTTATCTCTATTGTAAAGGTTAATATGAAAGTAATATATTTGAAAAATTTTTTTTTAGGAAGATTAGTCCTGAGCTAACATCTGCTGCCAATCCTCCTTTTTTTTTTTGCTGAGGCAGACTGGCCCTGAGCTAGCATCTGTCTCCATCTTCCTCTACTTTTTATATGTGGGATGCCTGCCATAGCATGGCCTGCCAAGGGGTGCCACGTCTGCACCTGGGATCTGAACCAGCAAACCCCAGGCTGCTGAAGCAGAATGTGTGAACTTTAACCGCTGTGCCACCGGGCATGCTCCTAAAAGTAATATTTTTAAATTTGATTTTTTGAATATTTACTAATATATAGAAATACATTTAGTTTTAAAACTTTTTATTTATTTATTTACTTTTTGGGGGGAAGATTAGCCCTGAGCTAATGTCGGTTGCCAATCCTCCTCCTTTTGCTGAGGAAGACTGGCCCTGAGCTAACATCCATGCCCATCTTCCTCTACTTTATATGTGGGATGCCTGCCACAGTATGGCTTGACAAGCCATGAGTAGGTCTGCACCTGGGATATGAACCAGCAAACCCCCGGCTGTTGAAGTGAAACATGTAAATTTAACTGCTGCACCATTGGGCCAGTCCCAGAAATACATTGATTTTTGTATATTAGACGTATATCTTGCAACCTTATTAAAGTGACTTATTAATTCTTACAGTAGTTTTGTTGATTCCTTCGGACTTCATATTCAATAATTATGTCATTTACAAATGTAGACAGTTTTAATTCTTCCTGTCTAATCTATATAACTTTTGTTTTTATTTTTGTTTTTGCTTGTCTTATTGCTGTAGTTGGGCTCTTCGGTACCATATTGAGTAGAAGTGGTGAGTGCAGGCATCTTGCTCTTTTTTCTTTTTTTAGGGGAAATGTGGCGAACATTGTACTGTTAAATATGATATCAGTTGTAGGTTTTTTATATACGTCTTTATTAAGTGAAGGAATTTCCTTCTAATCCTAGGTTGCTGAGAGTTTATTTTTTTTAAGATCGGCACCTCAGCCAACATCTGTTGCCGATCTTCCTTTTTTTTCTCCTTCTTCTTTCTTCCCAAAGCCCCCCGGTACATAGTTGTATATTCTAGTTGTGAGTGCCTCTGGTTGTGCTATGTGGGATGCCATCTCAGCATGGCTTGATGAGTGGTGCCATGTCTGCGCCCAGGATCCAAACTGGTGAACCCCTGGGCCACCAAAGCAGAGCCAATGAACTTAACCACTCGGCCATGGTGCTGGCCTCTGCTGAGAGTTTTTCTCATGAGTGGCAATTGAATTTTCTCAAGTGCTTTTCTTTTCATTTATGAAAACATCATAACATCTTTGTCTTTTTTCTGTTGATGTGGAGAATTATATTGATGACATTCAGATGTTAAACTACTTTGCACTGTAGGGGATGCCCTAGTTGGTTATGACGTGTTATCCTTTTTATATCTTGTTGGGTTTGATTTATTAATATTTTGCAAAGTATTTTTGCATCTACATTCAGGAACTGTATTTTTAAACATTTTTGTAATGTGTTTGTCTGATTTTAGTATCATATTATGCTGATTTAAAAAACAGATGGAAATATTCCCTCATCCTCTATTTTTTGAAAGAGTTTACTTACATTTTACATTATTTTTAATTGACTATGTGTTAAAATTTACCAGTGAAACAATCCAGATCTAGAGTTTTCTTGATGGGAAGGTTTTTGCAAAGGAATATACTTTCTTTAATAGATATAGAACTAAATAATTTTCTACTTTATTTTGTGTCAGTTTTGTGAACTTGCATTATTTGAAGAATTTTCTATTTGTTTTCAAATACATTGGTATGAAGTTGTTTATAATAATCTCCTGGTATCTTTTTTCCAATTTTTTATTGTGATAAACTATGTATAATATAAACTTTACTATCTTAATCATTTTTTAAACATATAGTTCAGTGGCATTAAATTAAATCATGTTAGTGTACAACCATAACTGCCATCCATCTTCAGAATTCATTTCATGTTGCAAAACTGAAACTCTATACCCATCACACAATAACTCCCCATTCTCCCTCCCTCCAGCCCAAGACAACCACCATTCTACTTCCTGACTTCATGATTTTGGCTATTCTAAGTATCACATGTAAGAGGAATCATACAGTATTTGTCTTTTTGTGACTGGCTTATTTCACTTAACATAATCTCCTCAAAATTCATCCATGTGGTTGCATATGTCAGAATTTCCTTCCTTTTTAAGGCTGAATAATATTCCATTATATATATGAGATGTATATATACATATATATGTGTATATATATATATATATATATATATATATACACCACGTTTACTTATTCATTCATCTGTCAACAGACAGTTGGGTTACTTCCACATTTTAACTACTGTGAATAACATTGCTAGGAACACAGGTGCTCAAACTTCTTTGAGATCCTGTTCTCAAGTCTTTTGCTTATATACCCAGAAGTAAAACTGCTGAATCATATGGGCATTCCACATTTATTTTTTCGAGAAACCACCATACTGTTTTCACAGTGGCTATACCTACCATGTTAACTTCCTACCAACAATACACAAGTATTTAAACTTCTTATATCCTCTCTAACAGTTGTTATTTTCTGGGTTTGTTTTTATGTTTTGGATAGCAACCATTCTAATGAATATGAAGTAGTATCTCACTGTAGTTTTGATTTGCATTTCTCTCATGTTTAGTGATGTTAATCAGCTTTTCATGTGCTTATTGGCCATTTGAATATCTTCTCTGAAGAAATGTCCATTCAAGTCCTTTACCCATTTTTGAATTGAGTTGTTTGTATTTTTGTCGAGTTTTAGGAATTCTGTATATATTCTGGGTAATAATTTCTTAACAGATAATTTGTAAATATTTTCTTCCTTTCTGTGGGTTGTCTTTTTACTCTGTTGATAGTGTCTTTTGATAGTGTCTGTTGATTGTGTTTTTTAAAATTTTTTCATGAAGTTTAATTTGTCTATTTTTCCTTTTGCTCCCTGTGCCTTTGGTGTATATCTAAGAAGATATTGTCCAATTCAACGTGGTGAAAATTTTACCCTATCTTTTCTTCTAAGAGTTTTATAGTTTTACGTCTTACATTAGGTCACGGCTCCATTTTGAATTAATTTTTACATGTGGTGTTAAGTAAGGGTCTGACCTCATTCTTTGGGCATAATCTTTTATAAATATGAATTAAGTCAATGACTGAGATGTATCAGATATTCTTTGTCTTCACTGATTATTTTTATATTACTATTCTATCAATTGCTGTGAGCAAGATACTAAAATTTCCTATTATATTTGTGGAATTGTTTGTTTCTGTCTTCGATTAGGCCAATTTTTGCCTTATATATTTGTGTATTTTGAGGCTCTGCTATTAAGCACAAGCATATTTATGAATACTATGTCTTCTTGATGAATTTGCACCTCTATTGTTACAAAAACGTCTCTTTATCTTGAACAATTATCTGTGCATTTGAATTATTTAAATATTGCAGAATTTTGTTTTAATTTGTCTATCGCCTTTTTAGCTATATCTTTTTGCATACCTTTTTTTTTGAGGAAGATTAGCCCTGAGCTAACTGCTGCCAATCCTCCTCTTTTTGCTGAGGAGGACTGGCCCTGAGCTAACATCCATGACCATCTTCCTTTACTTTATATGTGGGACGCCTGCCACAGCATGGCTTGCCAAGCGGTGCATGTTTGCACCCGGGATCCAAACCAGCCAACCCCAGGCCACCAAAGTGGAATGTGCGTGCTTAACCACTGAGCCATGGGGCTGGCCCCTTTTTGCCTACTTTCAAGGGCTGCTCTGAGATTAAAATTTTTACCTTCATCTTTTCACAGTATTTTGAGTTAATTTTGTGTCACTTCATATAAACTGTAGAAACTTTATAACCACAAAGTTCTATGTATCCTCTTCCCCATCCTTTATGAGATAGCTCTCATATGTATTGTATCCACAAGACAATTTTAACTTTTGCCATAAACAAACTTATTTATTTAAAAATCTTTAGAAGACAAAATTGTTTTTTAAAAATATTCTCCTCAATATTTGTCATCCTTAAAGTTCTTCATTCATTCCTGAAGATTCATGGTTCCCTCTGGTATCACTTTCTCTCAGCCTGAAAAACACCCTTCAGCATTCCTTGCAGTGCACTGCTGTTAGCAAGAAATCTTGTAGTTTTCTTTCTTCATGAATTGTCTTTGTCTTTATTCTTGAAGGATATTACACTGGATATAGAATTCTTGGTTGAGAGTTTATTTTTTCAGCACTTCAAGATAATATTTCCCTCTCTTCCACGATCTCTTATGAGAAGTCTATAGTCATGTTAATATTCTTTTCCTTTATGTGATAGGCAGCCTTTCTCTGGATTCTTTCAAGTTTTTTTATATCTGTGGTTTTAGTAGTTTGACTCTGCAGTGCCCTGCATCATTTTCTCCATATTTATTCTATTTGGAGTTTGCTCAGCTTTTGGAACCTACGAATTTATGTGTATTACCAGGTTTTGGAAGTTTTTGTCATTATAGCTTCAAAAACTTTTTCCTGTTCCATTCTCTGTATTCTTTCTTCCTGAGATTCCAATTATCTGTTTTTTAGAACTTTGATATTTTCTCAAAGGTTCTAAGGGTATATATTCTCTCTCATCTTTACATTGTATAATTTCTATTGATCTAATTTCCTTATTCATTATTTATCATTTTCCCTTTTATATCCATTTTTCTATTAAGCCCATATAGTAAATTATTTTATTCTGTATATCTTTGTTCAATTCTAAAATTTCCCTTTGGCTACTTTTGTATAATGCCCATTTCTCTTCTCACATTTTTCACCTTTTTATTTACTGTAAGTAAATTTCTTTAAACTAATTTAACAGTTTATGCTCTCTGCTTTAAGGATTTTGTCTGAAAATTACAACATCTGGTTCATCTGTGCATTCTTATCAGATGATTGTCTTTTTCTTTGATAATAGGTCATATTTCTTCTCTTCATATATCAAGTAATTTTGGATTGCATTCTAGACATTGTTAGTGTTCTATTGTTCAGAGTACATTATTCTGTTATAGACCTCAGAAAGGAGTTTACATTTTTATTTTAGCATGTATTGGACTTGATTAAAATCAAACTTCACATTCTACCCAGTTTGTGGTGGATTGTCACTCAGATGTCAGCTCAAATGGCTTTTAGTTTGCTCTGCATATGCATAGCTGAGGAATCAATCAGTAACATGGGCAGAGGTTGCACACATAATTTGTGGTTCTCCCTCTCTGATTCTCTGTTCTCTGAGGCTCCCCCTCAATCTCTTGCTGTCCCCTTTGCCCCAGAATCCTTTCCTTGGTTCTTCCAGCCAGACAAATTGATAATCTCTTTTATTTTCACTATCTAATGTGTTTCATGATTGCTGATGCTCCAAGATCAAAGCAACAAGCATAGATAACACATTCCCTACAGAGCATTTCCTCCAGGTTTCAAATTTCCACTTCAATCTACCTGATTTGGTTCTCTTCCAGTCTTCAGAGTTTTGATCTTTGGGAGTATTTTTTTCAGAGCTCATAGTTTTATCTTTTTTTTAAAAAAATTAAGACTTTATTTTTTTAAAGCAGTTTAAGGTTCACAGAAAAATTGAGGGAAAAGTATAGAGATTTCCCAGATACTTCCTGCCACCGCACATATATATCATCCCCCATTATCAATATTCCCCACCAGAATGGTAATTTGGTACAACTGTTGAACTTACATTGGCACATCCTAATCATCCAAAGTCCATAGTCAACATTATGGTTCACTTTTGATGTTGTGCTTTCTATAGGTTTGGAGAAATATATAATGACATGTATCCATCATTATGGTATCATACAGAGTATTATTTTTTGCCTTAAAAATCCTCTGTGCTCTGCCTATTCCTTCTTCCTCCTCCTCACCACCCCAACTCCTAGCAACCACTGCTCTTTTCACTATCTGCATAGTGTTACCTTTTCCAGAATATTATCTACAGTCATGCACTGCATAATGATCTTTTGGTCAACGATGCACCGTATGTACAATAGTGGTCCCATAAGATTAGTACCACATAACCTAGATATGTAGCAGGCTATAGCATGTAGATTTGTGTAAGCACACTCTATGACGTTTTCACAACAAGAAATCACCTACTGATAAATTTCTCAGAACACATCCCCGTCACTAAGCAATGCATAACCATACGTGGAATTACATAGTATGTAGCCTATGCAGATTGGCTTCTTCCACTTACTGGTGTGAATTTGTTTCCTCCATGTCTTTTCATGTCTTAATAGCTCATTACTTTTTAGTGCTGAATGATATTCCATTGTCTGGATGTACCAAAGTTTATTTATACATTCACCTACCAATAGACATCTTGGTTGCTTCCAAGTTTTGGCAATTATGAATAAAGCTGCTATAAACATCCATTGCAAATTTACTTGGACATAAGTTTTCAACTCTTTTAGCTAAATATCATGGAATGCAATTACTGGATCATATGGTAAGAGTATGTTCAACTTTGTAAGAAACCACAAAACAATATCTTCTAAAATGGCTCTACTATTGTTTATTTCCACCAGCAATGATTGAGAGTTCCTGCTGCTCCACATCCTTGCTAGCATTTTGTGTTCTTAGTGATCCAGATTTTGGCCACCGTGTAGTGGTACCTCGTTGTTTTAATTCACAATCTCTGATGCCATATAATGTGAAGCATCTTTTAATATGCTTATTTACCATCTGCATATCTTCTTTCATATCTGTTAAGGTCTTTGGCCGATTTTTTAATTGGGCTGTTTGTTTTCTTATTGTTGTTTTAAGAGTCCTTTGTATGTTTTGGATAATAGTCCTTTATTAGACATGTCTTTTGACAATATTTTCTCGTAGTCTGTGGCTTTTCTTCTCATTTTCTTGACATTGTCTTTTGCAGAGCAGACGTTTTTAATTTTAGTGAAGTCCAGCTTATCAATTGGTCCTTTCATGGATTGCGCCTTTAGTATTCTACCTGAAAAGTTATTCCCACACCCAAGACCATCTAGGTTTTCTCCTATGCTATCTTCTAGGAGTTTTGTAGATTTGCATTTTATATTTAAGCATGTGATCCAATTTGAGTTAATTTTTGTGAAGAGTATAAGGTCTCTGTATATATTAAATTTTTTTGGCATGCAGATGTTCAGTTGCTGCAGCACTATTTGTTGAAAAGGCTATCTTTGCTCCATTGTATTAAATATGTTTATTTTGTCAAAGATCAGTTGACAATGTTTATGTGGGTCTATTTCTGGGTTCTCTATTCTGTTCCATTGATTTATTTGTCTAGTTTTTCACCAGTACCACATTGTCTTGCTTACTATGGTTTTACAGTAAATCTTGAAGTTGGGTATTATCAGTCCTTCAAATATGCTCTTGTCCTTCAATATTGCTTTGGCTATTCTGGGTATTTTGTCTCTCCAATAAACTTTGGAATCAGCTTGTAAATACCTAGTTTATATTTAGAAGGACGCATTTGTTAGGTGCTTACTCCTCCATGCTGGAAGCAGAACACCTATAGCATACTTATGAATGTTACAATTTCAGAAGAAGTAAAAAAAAAAAAGGAAAATTATATCAAACAAATCAGTAATAATAATGATCTTGCTCCTGATAATAATAATAATAATATGACCACTGATATATTGAACATTTTCATAAAGCCTATAAAAACATATACACTATTGATTTTCTCATCTTTCTCTTTTGTCACTATTTGACTAGAATGAATTTCTATTGTGATTGTTTTATATACTAGGGAAGAATTTTCTTTTTGGTTTTAGTGAACATACCGTCTTTATTTCGTCCTGACCTCATATGTCTAGCAATTGTAATTCTTCCATACTGCACTGCTTCAACTGTTCTGTCCAGTATTTTAACAGTTAACATATTAATAGTTTCATTTTTAGAAATAAAAATAATACCTTATTAAAGGTATTATGTAATGTAATATCTTATGAACTACCTTATTAATGAAATACCTTATTAAAATTTGGTGATACATTTGTAAAGAGGATATAGAAGCCCTGTGCTCATGTTTTAATGAAATCATTTTCTTTTAGTCCCTACACTATCTTTCCAAGTTCCACAAATCGCTTTTTTAAAAGCATTGGTTTTGAGGCAGAGTCATCGAATTTTATATTTCAACTCCTCTCCTTACCAGTTATGCAAATTTTGCAAATTATTTAACTTCTAAAGTTCTTAATTTTATCTATAATATGCAATAATAGAAAAGCACTTCATTAGGTTGATAAAAACTTAAATAAGAAAATGTGGTAATTCATCTGACATAGTAGCAGCTGTACAGTATGCTCAATAATCAGTTATTTCCTCCAAAGAACTGTAACTTAAAAATGAAGCGTTCAGTTACACCAGAGTTTGTTTAAATGGAATATCATTATTTTGTCTTAAAAATAATGTAATAGAAGTGAAAATGACATAGAAAGAAAGTATTCATGGAAATTTGAATTGCTTTTGTGGAATCATTTTAAGTTTCAGATAAGATATTTATTGTACATACAGGTTTCTCTTTCCCTGAAAAGGTATAATGCATATTTTAATGAAATTTCATTGTCTTAGTGAGAACCATATTAATTTAACTGCATACTTAATTGCTGGAGAAAAATGATCTGAATGCTAATGTCAGATTTATCTGTTATTTAGATTTGAAGATGAATACCTTTAGCAGTTAAGTACAGGATTTACATTGGCAGCTATTTAAATCTCATAAAGGATAAAAAGTTTTGTCATTATGTTTAATAAAGGTCAATTCTTGCTAGTAAGATATGGTAAAATTTCTCATATTTTCAAACAATGATAACATAAAGGATTGTTCTGAAAAAAAATTTATAGCTAAACTTTTATCATGGCTTTTATTGTTTGTACTTATATATACATTAAAGAAAAAATTTAAATACCCAAATAAATTTGTATATGACTTAATGATCATGCAACATAAAATTAAATGCCAGAGTTAAGTATTCTAAATTAAACAGAAGAAATATACTTTATTAATACAAAATGATACGTTAATCAGGTCTGTGTCAATAAAATATAAAATTGGTCACATGAAAGAGCATATTTTCTTGTGATATTTACTTGAGTTAGGTTAAAAAAAGCTTGTTTGAATTTATGCTGAAATATAGATTGATGAGGCAGAGGAGAGTAAAAATGTGATGCTTTGAGATATTTATTGGCTTGTATATTTCTTTATATATTGATACTGTTGAGTAATCTACAGTCTGATACAAAGTGTTTTTTCTCTAATGACCCGGTGAACAGTCAAAACATCTATCAATAACGCTCCATTGTAGACTTGAAAATATTTTATTTGGGAAAGTTCCCTAATATCAAACATTCCAGGAAAGTGTAGTGTTTAATTATATTTTAGGAAACATGTGGAGAATGGATAGCCTTGGTAGGGTATATCTGTAATGCTACAAAGAAGTGGACTGGCACTCAGAGTATCTAGTTCTACTTTTGGCTCTTTTACAAATGAATGGTCTAATCTTCAACAAGCAATTTAATCTTTCTTAGTGTGGTGACTTGTACTATGCCAATTTAGTTAAAGGGAAACCATATTTCCCAGAATTTCCTTTTCTCCATTGTTCCAGGTTAAGTTTAGCCATGTGAAAAATTTGCTTGAGATTTGGAAGGCAGAAGTGAAGCAGCAGCCTTTATGCTCTAAAGCTCAGTGCCGGATGTCATCTACTGTGACAGCTGTTGCCTATTGCTTCTGGTCTACTGGCTGCGCTTAGTGTTGTGGGGAAGCACCCAGACCCACAGCATCTCCAGCTCTCTCCAGGTCTCCTCTTTCAGCTTCTTCAAGTCCTTAATTAGGTAAATCTGCTACCCCAGCTTAGAACATCAATTTATTCAGATCACTGCATCATCAAGATTGCAGATGATGAAAGCAAGATGTAATTTCACTATGTTTTCATTGGTTCCAGATTTCTCTTGTTCTCCCTCACTTCACAAGTGGCTATTCTTTCCAGCTGCTATTTCAGTTCATTTTTGGCAACTTTAGGATTGTCACTAGATGCAAAGGCAACAGCCCTACGTAGACTTCTCTAACAACTATGTAAGATCAAATCTCTATAAGTCCTTTATTCTCTATTATTTGTTATGGCTTTAGAGCTCTGATCAAACCTAACTTAAGTGATTGGCTCCAGTTTAATTATTTTACATGAATGGCGCTAGACTAGATTGGAATTTCTCAGAGTGTGTTAGCTAGACAAGACAATGCTTGAAGAAAGATTTCTGCCATCAAATCCCTTTGGGAAACGTATCATTTGGAAGCCTGTGATGCTAGCCATTGGTAGAACCCAAGCAGTAGCTAGAGGCCAAGGAAGTTTCTTGGTGCTGTCTCTATGTTTAGTCTCCTGTGGCACAGAGAAAAGTAAAGAATGGATCTCCAGGGGCAAATGCAGGATATCCAGCATAAACATGGACTCTTTTTTAGAATTAGCACATTTTAGTAAATATTGGACTAGACTATCTCTTCTAGCTCTAAAATTCTATGACTATTTTATGTATCACCTTATTAAATTACGCTGTTGGGAATAAGTGTCAGAAAATTTTTGAAAGATGTTTTAAAAATTTCAAAAGTAGTGCACTGCAGTGATTTTAAAAAATATGAACAAGAAATGAAAATCACTATCATCCCATTATCAATAACTAGTCATAACACGCTGGTATATAGTTTTCCTTTCTTTGTGCCATGCATGCACATGCATATATAAATTGTTTTTACAAAATATCATTTTATAGTTTTCTTTTTAAACTTAATAGAATATTATGTTTAGTTTGCCATGTGATTATTATTATTCTATAACACTGCCTTTAATAATTGTATAGTGATATATTTTGGTATATATCAGAATTTATTTTTACCAATATTTACTTTTACATATTCAGCTTGTTTTTCTTTTTTTATTTGTCTAGAGAGCACTACCATAAGCATCTTTATAAAGAGGGATAAAATTAAAGTTTCTAAACAACCAGTCTACTTGTACAAAACATAACAAATGTATAATTAATGAAAATAAGTGATATTGTTGCATAACTGGTATGGCCATGTTGGCATATGCCAGCTGAATGTACCATCATCTTTTTATATTTATTTACACATATTTTAAGAAAAAACTGAGTCAAAATATGTTGCATTTTACTGGCTTTGATATGTATTTCAAAACTGTACTTCAGAAATATTGTTAGAGTACTTGCATTTAGCAATTTAATATTCCCTTATTTTACATGCTTTGCCAATCTGCTTAGGAAAATAGGTTTCTTGTTTTTTAATTTACATTGATTATGTTTTTAATGATAACGAACATTTTTACATGTTTATTAGACCTTTGTTTAATTTTTTGAGAATTGATCAAGTTCTTTGTTCCCTTTTCTTTGAGAAGGTTTTTAATTTTTATTAATTTTAAAATAATACTTCATATATTAAGAACAAAAATGTGTAATAATTCAGATCAGGTATTTTACTTAGTATATATAGCTTTATTTCCAGTAGTTTTCATGTTAAGAAAACAATTTTATTTTCATGTTGTTCAATTAATCAATCTGTTTTTTCTTACTCCTGAGATTATATGAATATTACTAGGTTCTAATCACAATACCAATGTGTGTGTTGGGGCAGTGCTTCCCCACACCACCAGCAAGCAATTCTCTGGCTCCAGCTGGGTGTCTTACAGTTCAACTCATTTCTGACACTATATAGCTAGATATCACCTCAGATTCCACAAGTTCTGGGTAATGATCCCACAGGGAGAAATAGTCATTCACAGGGGCCTCCAATTCAATAACGCATCCCTCCCTCATCCACTATCCTACTCCCCTTGACCTTCACTTCTGTTTCCTGGGATGGGACTCCCTAAAAAAATTAATGACACAAAAGCCACACACTTCAGGTGCTACTTTATGAAGAACTCAGGCTAAGTTAGCATTAAAAAAGGATTTCAGCTCATTTTAGGAATACCGTTAAATATGTTTCTAAAATTTATTCTATATTGCTCCATATTATATAAATATGACTTCATGTTACAATTATAAGTTATTGAATAATAATTGTGAAAATGTTGCATTTTTTTCAATTGTTTTTTCGGTAGGAAGAGAAACAAGAACTTCATCTCATGAATTATAGAACTTGGCTATTACCACCTAGGTTTTAAAGTTTTAATAACTACCAGAGTGAAGCAAACGTAAAGTGCAAAAATGTATGAATATAGAGGTAACTGAGAGGCATAGAAAAATTGAGCTATTTTATAATCAAGCAGCAGCAGGCCTATTCAAGAAACAGACCATGGAAAATAAAACAAACCCTCTGGGTTGCTTTCTCAGTTTTTGCCTTGCTCAGTTATATTAATGATTGTGTAAGTTTGATTCTCAACCAAAGTATTTATATCATTTTTAGACAAAACATGTCTTTAAAATGTGGAAGACAAAGGAAAAATCAGTGCAAGCAAAGAAAGTAAAAATTTTTGTGATCAATTTGTATTGTCTTACTTGAATACTATTAAACCATTTAAATTCTAGATCAAAAATTAGCCGCAATATATCTAGTGATAACTAGAAGTTTATTAGGCTGGATAGTCAATTTAAATATTTAAAACTACCATATTTAATTCTTAAAGTATGTGACATAAATGATGTCATTAAAATATTTATTTGATTTTAAAACATAAACTATAACAAGAGACAAAGAAGGGCACTGCATAATGATAAACGGAACAATGCAACAAGAGGATATAACACTTGTAAATATCTATGTCCAACATGGGAGCACCTAAATATATAAAACAATTATTAACAGACATAAAAGGAGAAATAGACAGTAACAAAATAATAGTAGGGGACTTTAACAATCCACTTACACCAATGGATAGACCAGCCAAATAGAAGATCAAGAAGGAAACATTGGCCTTAAATGACACACCAGACCACATGGACTTAGTAGATACATACAGAACATTCCATCAAAAACTGCAGAATAAACATTCTTTTCAAATGCACATGGAACATCCCCCAGGATTGATCACATATTAGGCCACAAAACAAGTTTTAATAAATTTAAGAGGATTGAAATAATACCAAGCATCTTTTCTGACCACAAAGGTATGAAACTAGAAACAGGAAGAAAATCAGAAAAGCCACAAATACATGGAGATTAAGCAAAATGCTACTAAATACTGATTGAGTCAATGAAGAAATCAAAGGAGAAATAAAAAATTACCTGGAGAGAAATGAAAATGAAACTATGACATGCCAAATTCTATGAGATACAGCAAAAGTGGTTCTAAGAGGGAGGTTTATAGCACTACAGGCCTACCTCAACAAACAAGGAAAATCCCAAATAAACAACATAACAGTGCATCTAAAGGAACTGGAAAAAGAAGAACACATTCTGCTTCGGTGGCCTGGGGTTCACCGGTTCAGATCCCATGTGCAGACATGGCACAGCTTGGCAAGCCATGCTGTGGTAGGAGTCCCACATATAAAGTAGAGGAAGATGAGCATGGATGTTAGCTCAGGGCCAGTCTTCCTCAAAGAAAAAAAAGAAGAACAAAGCCCAAAATCAGTAGAAGGAAGGAAAAAATAAAAATAAGGGCAGAAATAAATGAAATAGAAACTAAAGGAAAGATGAGAAAAAAATCAAGGAAATCAAGAGCTGTTTCTTTGAAAAGATAAACAAAATTGACAAACCTTTAACTAGACTCACTGAGAAAAAAAGAGAGAAGGCTTGAACAAATAAAACCAGAACTGAGAGAGGAGAAATTACAGCAGACACCTCAGAAATACAAAACATTATAAATGAACACTATGAAAAGCTATATGCCAACAAACTGGATAATCTGAAAGAAACGGATAAATTCTTAGAATCATACAACCTTCCAAAATTGAATCAAGAAGAAATAGACCAATCACCAGTAAGGAGATCAAAACAGTAATCAAAAACCTCCTCCAGAATTAAAGTCCAGAGACAGACAGCTTCTCTGGGGAATTCTGCCAAACATTCAAAGAAGACTTAATACTGATCCTCCTCAAACTCTTCCAACATTTGAAGAGGAGGGGAAACTTCCAAACTCATTCTATGAAGCAAACATTACCCTGATACCAAAACCAGAGAAGGATGTCACAAAAAAAGAAAATTACAGGCCAGTATCACTGATGAACATCAATGCAAAAATCCTCAACAAAATGCTAGCAAATTGAATACAACAATACATTAAAAAGATCACACGCTATGATCAAGTGGGATTCATTGCAGGGATGCAGAGGTGGTTCAATATCTGCAAATCAATCAACATGATAAACCCCACTAACAAAATGAAGAATACAAATCACATGACCATCTCAATAGAAGCAGAGTGCCGGGGTCCCGCCCCGGCGGAGTCCAGGTTCCTGAGGGATGGACGGCGTCGGCGCGATGAGGGAGGGGGAAAATAAAGGGGACGTGAGACTTGGGTTGGTGTTAGCAAGTCCCACTTTACTGTGCACAAGTGTCGTTTATATATTTTTCAGGATTAGTACAGAAATAGTTTTACAAATATTCTCAGAGAGATAAGGAAGTAAGAAACGAGCACAAGAATATTTATTAGCATTCCATTCTATAGAGCATAAGGTTAATGATCGTCTTCTCTGCAATTAACTAGTGTTTGTTGTCTCTAAGCTAAAGGAGATAGGTACCTAGGCGTCTGTTGTAATTCATGGTAAAGTTAAATCAAAGAGAGAAGGTCCAGGCCTCCGGACAGGACAGCAGCCCGTCTGGTTACATCCTGGTGGAGCCATCCCTGCCTCCCTCAATCATTTACGCCATTAGTGTAGATGGTTAATGGGAACAAAAGGCGACTCCAGGGTGTCTTATCCCCAGGGCTATCTGCATTCTCAGCGGGCAGTTAAACATCTTTACTTTTTCACGCCCTTTAGGGGGTGGAAGCATTCCTTTGTCTTTTAGATTGTAGAGCTAACGGTCCCTTAAGTACACTGCCGGAGAAAGTATCATATTGTTAGTAAAGTAAAGGGCTGAAAAGCTAAACTAAACTATATATCTTCAAGAATAAAAAAGAGAAATAAGTATACACATAACCTTGATAGAAAGCATGCATATAATTCAGAAAATATCGGGGGTGTTGGCCGGCCATCCTTCACCGAGGGGCATTCTTGCACCCCTCGGCCCTTCTACTCACCAATTATTTATTATTTATTGCTTTTAGGAGAAAACCTCTATAACATTTTAACAGAAAGCAGAAGGTCAAGAATAATATATAGATACTTCTTGATCATCCAATTAACCAGCAAACTTAGAAGGACGATGCATATGTATATTTAGACAAAGAACTGGAGGGAGAAGGAAACATTAACCAGATGGAGGCCATAAACCTAATTCGACATCTTATCTGGGCAGGATTCCTTTCTGATTGTCTCAAATGGGACTGTGTGCTCCTCCATTAATTAACTGAAAAATATCTTGAAAGTTACCTGCAGGTGGTCACATTCTCTTACTATATCTAATTTTCCCGGGAGGTAGTGCCTCCCAAGCAGCCACCCAAAGGAGTGAAAACTGGAGGTTAAGATAGGAAGAGAAATGAAGGGCAATTAGAAGCAGCACAGGTTTCAGAACTATGTGAGGGGCTGGCCGGTTATTCTTCACCAAGGGGCGGCCCTGCACCCCTCGGCGTTAATCGGCTGGACCCTGTCAAACAGCCGATCAAATGATGTAGCCACGGCTCCCAGCAGCAGAGAAAGCATTTGACAAGATACAGTGCCATTTATGATAAAAACTGAATAAAATGAGTATAGAAGGAAAGTACCTTAACATAGTAAAGGCTATATATGACAAAACCACAGATAATATAATTCTCAACGGAGAAATACTAAAAGCTATCCCTCTAAGAATGGGAAGCAGACAAGGATGCCCACTTTCACCATTCTTATTTAACATAGAATTGGATGTCTTACCCAGAGCAATCAGGCAAGAAAAAGAAATGAAAGAGATCCAAATCTGAAAGGAAGAAGTGAAACTGTCACTATTCGCAGATGACATGATTTTATATATAGAAAATCTTAAAGAATCCACCAAAAAACTTTTAGAATTAATAAATGAATATGGTCAATTTGCAGGATACATAATCAACATACAAAAATAAGTTGTGTTTTGGGGCTGGCCCCGTGGCCGAGTGGTTAAGTTCGTGTGCTCCGCTGCAGGCGGCCCAGTGTTTCGTTAGTTGGAATCCTGGGCACGGACATGGCACTGCTCATCAAACCACGCTGAGGCAGCGTCCCACATGCCACAACTAGAAGGACCCACAAAGAAGAATACACAACTATGTACCGGGGGGCTTTGGGGAGAAAAAGGAAAAAATAAAATCTTAAAAAAAAAAAAAAAAGTTGTGTTTTTATACACTAACAAGGAAGTGGCAGAAAGAGAAATCAATAATACAATCCCATTTACAATTGCAAGACAAGGAATAAAATATCTAGGAAGAGACTTAACCAAAGAGGTGAAAGATCTTTACAGCCAAAACTATAGAACACTGTTGAAAGAAATTGAAGAAGACACAAAGAAATGGAAGGATATTCTTGGATTGTAAGAATTAACATAGTTAAAATGTCCATACTTCCTAAAGCAATCTACAGATTCAATGCAATCCTCATCAAAGTTCCAACATTTTTCACAGAAATAGAACAAAGAATCCTAAAATTTTGGGGCTGGCCCCGTGGTTGAGTGGTTAAGTTTGCGTGCTCCACTGCAGGTGGCCCAGAGTTTTGTTTGTTCGAATCCTGGGTGCGGACATGGCACTGCTCATCAAACCACGTTGAAGCAGCGTCCCATATACCACAACTAGAAGGACCCACAACGAAGAATATACAACTATGTACTGGGTGGCTTCGGGGAGAAAAAGGAAAAAATAAAATCTTTTAAAAAAAAAATCCTACAATTCGTATGGAGCAACAAAGGACTGAATAGCCTAAGGAATCCTAAGAAAAGAATAACAAAGTTGGACGTATTGCACTCCCTGATTTCAAAATATACTGCAAAACTATAGTAACCAAAACAGCATGGTACTGGCACAAAAACGGACACATAGATCAATGGAGGAGAATCAAGAGCCCAGAAACAAACCCACACATCTGTGGACAGGCAAGTTTTGACAAGGGGCCCAAGAACATACAATGGAGAAAGGAAAGTCTCTCCAATGAGCGGTGTTAAGAAAACTGGACAGGCACATACAAAAGAATGAAAGTAGACCATTATCTTACACTATACACAAAAATTAACTCAAAAAGGATTAAAGGCCTGAATGTAAGACCTGAAACCATTAAAATACTAAAAGAAAACATAGGCAGTACACTCTTCAACATCGGTCTCAGCAGCATATTTTCAAATATGTCTGCCCAGGCAGAGGAAATAATAGAAAAAATAAACAAATGGGACTACATCAAACTAAAAAGTTTCTGCACAGCAAAGGAAACCATCAACAAGATGAAAAGACAACCTAACAATTGGGAGAAGATATTTGCAATTCATATATCTGATAGTGGGTTAATATGCAAAATATACAAAGAACTCACATATCTCAACAGCAAAAAACTAACAACCCAATTAAAAAATGAGAAAAGACCT
Organism: Equus caballus; assembly: GCF_041296265.1. Lineage (NCBI taxonomy): Eukaryota > Metazoa > Chordata > Mammalia > Perissodactyla > Equidae > Equus > Equus caballus. The sequence goes on along the minus strand of NC_091688.1, from coordinate 68,266,228 downwards.
GAGCAGACATTTCTCCAAAAAAGATATACAGATGGCCAACAGGCCCATGAAAATATGTTTGAGATCATTAACTATTAGGAAAATGCAACTCAAAACTATAATGAGATATCATCTCACTCTCGTCAAAATGGCTATCATTAACAAGACAGGAAGCAACAAGTGTTGGAGAGGATGTGGAGAGAAGGGAACCCTAATACATTGCTGGTGGGAGTGCAAACTGGTGCAGCCACTATGGAAAGCAGTATGGAGGCTCCTTAAAACACTAATAGAACTACCATATGATCCAGCTATTTGACTGCTGGATATTTTTCCAAAGAACATGAAAACATGAATGCATAAAGATAGATGCATCCCTAAATTCCTTGCAGCATTAGTCACAATAGCGAAACTTGGAGGCAGCCAAGATGCCCATGAAGCAACGAATGGATAAAGAAGATAGGGAATAAATACACAATGGAATACTCTTCAGCCATAAGAAATGGTGAAATCCAGCTATTTGTGACAACATGGATGGACTTTGAGGGTATTATGCTAAGTGAAATAAGTCAGAGGGAGAAAGTCAAATACTATATGATCCTACTCCTAAGTAGAAGACAAAAACAATGACAAACACATAGAAACAGAGATTAGATTGGTGGTTACCAGAGGGGAAGTGGGGAGGGAGGAGCGTGAAAGGGGTGATTAGGCACACGTGTACAGTGATGGATGGTAATTAGTCTTTGGGTGGTGAACATGATGTAATCTACACAGAAATCGAAATATGTAATGATGTACACTTGAAACTTATATAATATCATAAACCAATGTTACCATAACAAAATAATAAATAAATAAAATAAAATTTTTAAAAAGAAACATTATAGAAGTCCCTCCCCAAAAATAAAAGAAAAATAAAATATTATCTATTTGTGATCAAGTTAATAGCTGTATGTCAAAAATCTCAATTTCAAAGTCTACTTTCTCTTTCTAAGACAAAGAGTTGGTAGTTAAGAAAAATTTCTTTAATCTTGTTTTCTAGTTCTGTTTCTAATGCAATGATTAGTATTATAACAAGGATTATAGTTAAAAATATAAGAACACACATTGTGCTTATTTCCTATAAATGACACTTTGCTATATAGTATGGTCAGAATAATTTATGTTCATTTGTAATAGAATATGCAGTTTCTTGACAAAAATAGGCAGGAGAGATTATTCATTCAATACATTTGTTGCCAGACCACTTTATGCCAGGCCTCTGTAGAGTGACTATTGTCTTTCTTTGCCTGGGACAGCGTTGTTTCATGCCTGTTCTCCTAGTATAACTATTAAATAGCTCCCTCTTATACTCCCAAATTGTCCTAGTTTGGATGGTAAACTATATGATCAAACTAGATACTGGACTGGGAAACAACTAAATATACAAACAAGAAGCGTATGTGGTACTTACAGGTGCTATGCGGTATATGGACTAGCTACATTAGATTGGTGGGTTTTGGCCACCAATGCAGTATAGACCCCAATGCAGAAATGACATTTAAGGTGATACCTGGAGCTAGTCACGTGAAGATTAGGAGAAAGAATTCAAGGGAGAAGGAAAGGCTAGCGGAAATACGCTAAGGTGGGAGCAATTTGTCACATTAAGAAAACGGAAAGAAAACCAGCATGGCAGCAGAGGGCAATGAGATGAAGGAGATGAACAAAAATAATTCAGAGAAGTAAGCAGAGGCCAGATCATCTGGGGCTTGCTAAACCAATGTAAAGAATGTTGGTTTTATTCTAAATTCTAAAATGTGATAAGGATCTATCTATTGGAGAGTTTCAAGTTGGGGAATGATATAATCTAATTTATGTTTTAAAAAAGCACTCTAATTGCTAAATGGAGATTGGATTATAGGGGCAAGAGAGAACAGTTGGAAGTAAGAGACAATAAGGATTTGGGCTAGGATGTACGTTGTGGCTTGGAAAGAAGAAGATGGGTCCAGGCAGTCTTCTGTAGAAATATTTGACACAGACTTGCTGATTGATCAATGAGAAGAGTTATGAGAGAAAGAAAAGAAGTAGCTCCTAGAATTTTGGCTTGAGGAATCTGGTGCATAGAGAAGCTATTTTTTTTAAAGCTTGAAAAAATCAAAAGAAAAATATCTTGTGAAACAAGAAAATTACATTCAATTCAAAATCAGTGTCAAATATCAGAAACTTTATAAATAAAGTTTCATTGGTACAGAACCACACTCATTTGGTTGTCTATTGTCTATGACTCTTCACCCTACAATGGCAGAGAAGAGTAGCTGGAACAGAAACCATATGGTTCACAAAGCCTAAAATATTTACATACTGACTCTTTACAGAAAGGTTTGCTGATCCCCAGTAGAAACAACTCTTTTGCAACTTTGTGAAGAGAGGAGACAACTGGATTTGGAAAGGATTAGGGAGAATGTCCTTTTTTTAAACAACAGATACTTGAACATTTTAAAATGTTAGAATAAGTCAATAGAGAGAAACAGAAAGGAGGTAATTGAAAAAATTAGATAGTGAGGAGGGAAAGGAGCCAGAAGAGATGAGAGAAGAGCATTTAAAATAAGTGATATATCTGTCCTTTGGATCTCAGATGGAGAGAAGATAGTGACTGTAGCTGCACCTAAATGTGGAGATTTGGTGGCAGAAAGAAGCTTCTGGTTTGAGAAATTTTGGATATGAATATGGGGGAAGGTATGTCCACTTTAAGTTCCCCTTCTGACACCTTCTGCTAAAAAACAAGAATCTGAAAATGTACTAATAGGGTAATAATCTCATTCAAAGAATAAATTCTGTGATCATAAGAAATATCTATAGTTGGAAAGCTAGGTTATTTTCCAAAATTTTAAATTTACTCCAGCATAGTATTTTGGAAATAAAATATTTATAATCCAGATCTTTCTGGTTGAAATTTTCCATTAATAACACAATGCTGGCAAATATTTTAGGTAGCGTTTAAAAATTTGTAATGGTAAAAAAACTTTTCCGTTTTCTTGATTCAGTGACTTAGTGCATGCTATATTTCCTTTGTAGCACTTAAAACTTTACCTCACATTGTTTTACAATAAATATTTTTGTGTAAAGAAGTAGTTTCAGATTCTTACTCACTATCCATTCATTTTGCATCATACTTTAATGAAAAAATACATTGCAGTGAAATTTTGAAAACGACGTCTCCCTGAACATCTTCTAGTAATGAAGTGTAATAAAATTTTATACCTTTTAAGAAACTGTGTTAGGGCTTAATAAAAAAGCTCTAGCTAAATCAACATTTGCTACTTGAAATTTTAAAGTTTAAAATCATTGGTAATTTTCTATAAATAGTAATAACACTGTGAGGTGTTAACCACTTTAGGGGTATTTTGATTTTAATGATTGATAGGCTATTTATTAAACTTATACTTGGATAGTTACCCTGTTATCCATCAGGCAGTTCTCCGAGCACAGAATGCAGATATTTAGGCTCTAATACATATAAATATAGTTACTCAGTTCTTCTTTTTTGTTCCCTCAGCAAAAGCCTTGAACATGCATGTGCTCAATTTAATTGTTTCTTGAACAGGTATGTTTTCATTGCTACTCAATGTCATCTGATTCAGTTGTTTATTTACTTATTTTTGGATGAGGAAGATTTGCTCTGAGCTAATATCTGTGCCAATCTTCCTCCATTTTTTATGTGGGTCACTGCCACCTCATGACTTGACGAGTGGTTTAGGTCCACGCCAGGGATCCAAACCCATGAACCTGGGCTGCCAAAGCAGAGCACATTGGACTTAAACACCATGCCACAGGGCTGACCCCTGATTCAGTTATTTTAAAGAAAATGACTAACACGAGCGCTATCATAAAATGCCAGCCAATAAATGCAGGTTTACAGGTAAAAATAGATTCTTAGTTTCTTTTGACTTTTGAGAGAAATAATGTTTCAAAAATAAATTTATGCAATGAAAAGTATTTTTAATCAGATTTACAAAGAATAATTTTTGTCACGAATGTTTATAAGAAATAGAGATGAAAATTTAACTGGAGTTATGAGAAGAACTCATGAACAACAATGATTTAAATTAATGTCTCAGGGCCAGCCTGGTGGCACAGCGGTTAAGTTTGCGCATTCCGCTTCTCCGGGGCCGGGGTTCGCTGGTTTGGGTCCCAGGTACAGACATGGCACCACTTGGCAAAATGCCATGCTGTGGTAAGGCATCCCACGTATAAAGTAGAGGAAGATGGGCATGGATGTTAGCTCAGGGCCAGTCTTGTTCAGCAAAAAGAGGATTGGCAGTGGTTAGTTCAGGGCTAATCTTCCTCAAAAAAAAAAAATAGTTAATGTCACTGTTACATGAACCAGAAATAATATTTTACCTTATTGTATTTAGAAGATTCTGTTAGTTTGGATTCACTGAGGAGCAGAAACCAAAATGGAATTACACCACAAAAGATACATTGGGGAAAAAATCTGTGAAGAATAAAGTGAGAGGGAGCAAGAGCTGTTGGGGTGAGATTTCAGGCTATGATCCAGGTCTGACACCTGTGAAAGAGGAGACAGAAAGAGAAGGATTAGGAAGAGTATTAAACTGCAATATAGTTCTGTATCAGTTTTTCTAGCGTTGCCATAACAAAGTACCACAAGCTGACTGGCTTAAACAACAAAAATTTCTTTCTTTACAGTTCTGGAGGCTAGAAATCCAAGATCAAAGTGTCAGCAGGGCTGGTTTCTTCTGAGGCTTTTTCCTTGGCTTGGAGATGGCAGTCTTCTTCCCATGTTTTCACATGGCCTTCCCTCTGTGTCTCTTCTTCTTCTTTTTTTTTTTTTTGACTTAAAACATTTATTTTTATTTTTTTTATTTTTTATTTTTTTTATTTTTTTTATTAATGTTATGATAGATTACAACCTTGTGAGATTTCAGTTGTACATTTTTGTTAGTCATGTTGTGGGTACACCACTTCCCCCTCTGTGCCCTCCCCCCACCCCCCCTTTTCCCTGGTAACCACCGATCAGATCTCCTTATCAATATACTAACTTCCACCTATGAGTGGAGTCATATATAGTTCGTCTTTCTCTGACTGGCTTATTTCGCTTAACATAATACCCTCGAGGTCCATCCACGTTGTTGTGAATGGACCAATTTTGTCTTTTTTTATGGCTGAGTAGTATTCCATTGTGTATATATACCACATCTTCTTTATCCAATCATCAGTTTCTGGGCATGTAGGCTGGTTCCACGTCTTGGCTATTGTAAATAATGCTGCGATGAACATAGGGGTGCAACGGACTCTTGAGATTTCTGATATCAGGTTCTTAGGATAGATACCCAGTAATGGGATGGCTGGGTCATAGGGTATTTCTATTTTTAACTTTTTGAGAAATCTCCATACTGTTTTCCATAGTGGCTGTACCAGTTTGCATTCCCACCAACAGTGTATGAGGGTTCCTTTTTCTCCACATCCTCTCCAACATTTGTCACTCTTGGTTTTGGATGTTTTTGCCAATCTAACGGGTGTAAGGTGATATCTTAGTGTAGTTTTGATTTGGATTTCCCTGATGATTAGCGATGATGAACATCTTTTCATGTGTCTATTGGCCATATTCATATCTTCTTTTGAGAAATGTCTGTTCATGTCCTCTGCCCATTTTTTGATCGGGTTGTTTGTTTTTTTGTTGCTAATCAGTGTGAGTTCTTTGTATATTATGGAGATTAACCCTTTGTCGGATAAGTGGCATGTAAATATTTTTTCCCAATTAGTGGGCTGTTTTCTTGTTTCAATCCTGTTTTCCCTTGCCTTGAAGAAGCTCTTTAGTCTGATGAAGTCCCATTTGTTTATTCTTTCTATTGTTTCCCTCAACTGAGGAGTTACAGTGTCCGAAAAGATTCTTTTGAAACTGATGTCAAAGAGTGTACTGCCTATATTCTCTTCCAAAAGACTTATTGTCTCAGGCCTAATCTTTAGGTCTTTGATCCATTTTGAGTTTATTTTGGTGTGTGGTGAAAAAGAATGGTCAATTTTCAATCTTTTGCATGTGGCTGTCCAGTTTTCCCAGCACCATTTGTTGAAGAGACTATCTTTTCTCCATTGTAGGCCCTCTGCTCCTTTGTCGAAGATTAGCTGTCCATAGATGTGTGGTTTTATATCTGGGCTTTCAATTCTGTTCCATTGATCTGTGGACCTGTTTTTGTACCAGTACCATGCTGTTTTGATCACTGTAGCTTTGTAGTATGTTTTGAAATCGGGGAATGTGATTCCGCCGGCTTTGTTTTTGCTCAGGATTGCTTTAGCAATTCGCGGTCTTTTGTTGCCCCATATGAATTTTAGGATTGTTTGTTCAATTTCTGTGAAGAATGTTCTTGGGATTCTGATTGGGATAGCATTGAATCTGTATATTGCTTTAGGTAGTATGGACATTTTAACTATGTTTATTCTTCCAATCCATGTGCAAGGAATGTCTTTCCATCTCTTTATGTCATCGTCAATTTCTTTCAAGAAAGTCTTGTAGTTTTCATTGTATAGATCCTTCACTTCCTTGGTTAAGTTTATCCCAAGGTATTTTATTCTTTTCGTTGCGATTGTGAATGGGATTGAATTCTTGAGTTCTTTTTCTGTTAGTTCATTGTTAGTGTATAGAAATGCTACTGATTTATGCACGTTAATTTTATACCCTGCTACTTTGCCGTAGTTGTTGATTATTTCTAATAGTTTTTCTATGGATTCTTTGGGGTTTTCTATATATAAGATCATGTCGTCTGCAAACAGCGAGAGTTTTACTTCTTCATTACCTATTTGGATTCCTTTTATTTCTTTTTCCTGCCGAATTGCTCTGGCCAGCACCTCCAGTACTATGTTGAATAGGAGTGGTGAAAGTGGACACCCTTGTCTTGTTCCTGTCCTCAGAGGGATGGCTTTCAGTTTTTGTCCATTGAGTATGATGTTGGCTGTGGGTCTATCATATATGGCCTTTATTATGTTGAGGTACTTTCCTTCTATACCCATTTTACTAAGTGTTTTTATCATAAATGGGTGTTGGATCTTGTCGAATGCTTTCTCTGCATCTATTGAGATGATCATGTGGTTTTTTTCATTTTGTTGATGTAGTGTATCACGTTGATTGACTTGCGGATGTTGAACCATCCCTGTGTCCCTGGTATAAATCCCACTTGATGATGGTGTATAATCTTTTTGATGTGTTGCTGTATTCGGTTTGCCAAAATTTTGTTGAGGATTTTTGCATCTATGTTCATCAGTGATATCGGCCTGTAGTTCTCCTTCTTTGTGTTGTCCTTGTCAGGTTTGGGGATCAGGGTGATGTTGGCTTCATAGAATGTGTTAGGGAGTTCTCCATCTTTCTCAATTTTCTGGAACAGTTTGAGGAGAATAGGTATTAAGTCTTCTTTAAATGTTTGGTAGAATTCTCCAGAGAAGCCGTCTGGTCCTGGACTCTTATTTTTGGGGAGGTTTTTGATTACCGTTTCTATTTCCTTACTTGTGATTGGCCTATTCAGATTCTCCATTTCTTCCTGATTCAGTTTGGGGAGATTGTAGGAGTCTAGGAATTTGTCCATTTCTTCCAGGTTGTTCAATTTGTTGGCATATAGTTTTTCATAGTATTCTCTTATGATCTCTTGTATTTCATTGGTATCTGTTGTGATTTCTCCTCTGTCATTCCTAATTTTATTAATTTGCGATTTCTCTCTTCTTTTCTTGGTGAGTCTGGCTAGGGATTTGTCAATTTTGTTAATTCTTTCGAAGAACCAACTCTTTGTTTCATTGATCCTTTCTATTGTCTTTTTTGTTTCAATATCGTTTATTTCTGCTCTTATTTTTATTATTTCCCTCCTTCTACTGACTCTGGGCTTTGTTTGTTCTTCTTTTTCTAGTTCTGTTAGGTGTCATTTGAGGTTGCTTATGTGAGCTTTTTCTTGTTTAGTGAGGTGAGCCTGTATTGCGATGAATTTCCCTCTTAGGACTGCTTTTGCTGCATCCCAAATGATTTGGTATGTCGTGTTCTCATTTTCATTAGTCTCCAGATGAAATTTCATTTCTTCTTTAATTTCTTCAATGACCCATTGTTTGTTGAGAAGCGTGTTGTTTAGTCTCCACATTTTTGCACCTTTCTCTGCTTTTTTCTTGTAGTTGATTTCTAGTTTAATAGCATTATGATCAGAAAAGATGCTTGATATTATTTCAACTCTCTTGTATTTATTGATGTTTGCTTTGGTTCCCAAAATATGGTCAATCCTTGAGAATGTTCCATGTGCACTTGAGAAGAATGTGTAACCTGCTGTTTTTGGATGAAGTGTTCTATATATATCTATTAAGTCCATCTGGTCTAGTTTTTCATTTAATTCTATTATTTCCTGTTGATTTTCTGTCTGGATGTTCTGTCCATTGGTGTTAATGGTGTGTTGAGGTCCCCTACTATTATCGTATTGTTGTTGATGTCTTCTTTTAGTTCTATTAAGAGTTGCTTTACAAATTTTGGTGCTCCTGTGTTGGGTGCGTATATATTTATAAGTGTTATGTCTTCTTGGTGGAGAGTCCCTTTTATCATTATATACTGTCCCTCTTTATCTTTCTTTATCTGTTTTGCTTTGAAATCTACCTTGTCTGATATTAGTATAGCGACACCTGCTTTCTTTTGTTCATTATTAGCTTGGAGTATTGTTCTCCATCCCTTCACTCTGAGTCTGTGTTTGTCTTTGGGGCTGAGGTGTGTTTCCTGGAGGCAGCATATTGTTGGATCTTGTTCTTTGATCCATCCTGCCACTCTGTGTCTTTTGATTGGGGAGTTCAATCCATTTACATTTAGAGTGATTATTGAGATGTGGGGGCCTACCACTACCATTTTGTGTCTTGTTTTCCGGTTTTCTTCAGTTTCCTTTGTTTCTCGTCCCATGGTTTAATCTGTTCTGATGTAGAGCTGCTACTCTCTGTTGTTGTCCTTCTACTTATCTCCTCTGCTCTTGGTTTTGTAGCCCCTTTCCTTTTTTGGATTTTTCAGGAATGAGGGTTTTCCTGAGGATTTCCTGTAGAGGAGGTTTTGTAGCAATGAACTCCCTTAATTTTTGTTTATCTTGGAAAGTTTTTATTTCTCCATCGTATTTGAAGGATATTTTCGCTGGGTAGAGAATTCTCGGCTGTAGATTTTTGTCCTTCAGATTTTTGAATATGTCATTCCACTCTCTCCTAGCCTGTAAAGTTTCTGCTGAGAAATCTGCTGATAGCCTGATGGGGGTTCCTTTGTAGGTTAGTTTCTTTTGCCTGGCTGTCCTTAGTATTTTCTCCTTGTCATTGACTTTTGCTAGCTTCACTACTATATGCCATGGAGTTGGTCTTCTTGCATTGATAAAGTTTGGAGATCTATTGGCTTCTGTCACCTGAAGATCCATCTGTCTCACCAGATTTGGGAAGTTCTCAGCCATTATTTCTTTGAATAGGCTTTCTGCCCCTTTCTCCTTCTCTTCTCCCTCTGGTATACCTATAATCCTTATGTTGCATCTCCTAATTGTGTCTGATAATTCTCAGAGAGTTTCTTCATTTCTTTTTAGTCTTGCTTCTCTCTCCTCCTCTGCCTGCAGCAATTCTATATTGCCATCTTCCAAATTGCTAATTCTTTCCTCCATATTATCGGCCCTACTGTTTAGAGCATCTAGATTTTTCTTAATCTCCTCTATTGTGTTCTTCATTTCCAATATTTCTGTTTGGTTCTTCTTTATCGTATCAAACTCTTTTGTGACATAGCTCCTGAACTCGTTGAGTTGTCAGTCAGAATTCTCTCTTAACTCATTGAGTATTTTAATGATGGCTGTTTTGAAGTCATCATCATTTAGGTTATATATCTCATTTTCTTTGGGATTGTTTTCTGTGTATTTGTTACTTTCTTTCTGTTCTGGAGATTTAATGTATTTTTTCATATTGCTTGATGTTGTTGATTTGTGCCTCCGCATGGAGATAGAGTTTAGTTGCTCCTTTCACTTGTTTCAGCTGCTGCGGTGGGGGAGCAGCTGTTTATACTGCACCAACCAGGAACCCTGTCCGCAGTTGCTAACTGGGCCTGGGCCCCTCCTCGTAGCCACAGCGGTCCTTTGGATTCCCTCCTCTGCCATGGGGGCCGTCACAGGGGGGCTTCAGGCTACTGGTGCCTACTGTTGCAGCCCACCTAGATGTGCTCCCTCCTTGGGGTCTGCAACGGTGTTATGGGCTTTTCCAGTGGCCAGGGGTGGGATCACTTATATTTGGCGCTCTGTTGCTGTTGGCACCCACAAAATCTCACTTGTCCTCTATGGGTCGCAGGAGAGCTATTGGCATCTTCTACAGTCTGTGGTTAGTTCACCTAGCTATGCTGCTTTTGCCCTGGGGTCTTCTAGCCTTGTGGCTGCCGGCTGGGTGCCTTCTACTGGTGCTGTGCAGAGGCTTTCCCTAAGGCTGCTGTGAGCCTGTAGGGTTTCCCCCTAGGCTACGGAGCTGGGTCTCTGGAACTCCCCCCAGCCCCAGTCCTCTCCAAGATCTCTGGCTATCCCTAGTCCCGCGGGGCGGGCAACAGCAGCTGGGGGTCGCCCCGCCCTCTGAGATTCTCTCCGGGGCTTTCCCAGAGTTGAGTGCTGGGTGTGGCCCCTCTGCTAATGGCAGACAGAGAGTTTTGTCTGCTGCCTGGGCAGAATTCTGTAACGTCCCCTCCGGGGCACAGAGCAGGCCTATGGAACTTCCCCCAGCCCCAGTCCTCTCCGAGATCTCCGGCACTCCCTAGTCCCACTGGGTGGGCAACGGCAGCTGGGGGTCGCCCCGCCCTCTGGGATTCTCTCCAGGCCTCTCCCGGGAGCCGTGAATGCTGGGTGTGGCCCCTCTGCTAATGGCAGACAGAGAGTTTTGTCTGCTGCCCAGGTGGAGCTCCGGAGCTTCCCCTCCGGGTCGCAGAGCCGGCCTTTGAAACTTCCCCCAGCCCCAGTCCTCTCCAAGGTCTCCGGCACTCCCTACTCCCACGGGGTGGGCAATGGCAGCTGGGAGACCTCCGTACCCTCAGAGACTCTCTCTGGGACCCTCTGGGCGCCGCAAACACCAGGCGGGGTCTCCCCGCCAATGGCGGGAAGAGACTCTCCCCGCGGGCTCAGGTGTGCAACTCCAAAGTTTCCCTCTGCGTTTAGGAGTAATTGCGGGGGGTTTAGGTAGGGTTCTGGTCACCTGTTTCCACCGTCGCTCCTCTGTTGTGTGCTCGCTCCTGCCCTAGATGTGTGTAGATCCTCTGGGGGCATCCATTGGAAGAAAGCCGCTTGCGGGTACTAGGCTGCTTGGTCGGGGTCGGAGAGTTTTCACCTATTTCCACATCCTCCTGGAGGAAAGTCCGTCCGCCTTCCGATGTATAGTCGCGTGGGTATCTCAGACGTCCTGAGATGCTGTCTGGATATCCTTTGTCAAGCGATGTGTCCAAATAATTGTAGACTCGAAGGGGGAGAGACAAAGAGGACTACTCACGGCGCCATCTTGGATCGATGACCTCTGTGTCTCTTCTTATAAGCACTCCAGTCCTATTGGATTAGAAACCCCCCATACGACCTCATTTTATCTTAGTTATCTCTTTTAAGACCCTATTTCCAAATAGAGTCACATTCTGAGGCACTGTGGGTTAGGACTTTAACAGAGGAATTTTGGTGAAACACAACTTAGCCCATGACAAGTTCCAAGAAAAGTTCAGCCAGACCACTGAGGAGCTGAAGTATTTGAGCAGTTCCCTGTGTTGACGGGAATAAGCCAACATAGACACCCCAATCCTGCTCAGACACAGCCTGAGAGCAGTCGCTGGGAAGTGTGGCATTGGCACAAGCGTAGTGTTGGAGCCATAGGGGCAGCAGCTGAGGTCATCAGTCAATTGTATTCCCTACAGAAGGAGATCTGAGCATTGTGTTTTTGCGGCTATCACAAAAAACAAATCTTGTGTTTGCTTTTAAGCATCAATGAAGGACGGTGTCTTAAGACAATGCATATTCATTTATCAAAAGTAAAGGTACTGAATTACCAATAACATTTTACTTTGTTCAAATGGACATTAGTAATAACAAAATTCATAAAAGTTCATTAAATTAAATTATTTAATAATTATAATATTAATAATTATTAATTAATAATTAATAATAATTATAATATTAATAATTAAATTCATTAAAGTTAAAAGCATTCCAAACTCTTTCCAAATATTGTAAAGTTTAAAGTGTAATTTGTACAGTGGTATTGGAAAATCTGTAGACTCTATATACGCCTTTGGAACACAGCAATGATCCATATATTGACATAAGATCCCTGTTCATCAGAAGAATGAACTACGGAATGCTGGCAACTCCCAGAAGCTGGAAGAGGCAAGGAGTGGACTTTCCCCTACAGCCCGCAGAGGGAGTGAGGCACCTGCCGATGAATTGATTTTAGCCCAGTGGTACTGATTCCAGACTTCTGGCCTCCAGAACGATAAGAGAATGAACTTCTGTTGTTTGAAGTCACCAAGTTTGTGGTAATTTGTAACAACAGTCACAAGAAACTAATACAAAAGGTATAAAGCAACATTTCTTTTGAGCAAATGTTAGTTTTCGTGCTGATTCCAAATGCAAGTGTTAACAAAGGTATGGTAAACTGCTTTTCAAAATGAAAATTTCAATCAAAATGATGTGTCATTGACAAAATAAATTTTCTTTTCAGAAACTTTCATTTATGAGTTCGAATATAACTAGTAAACAGAGTGCATGAAGGCATTTGACAAAATCATTTTGTTTACTGAGCTTTTTTTAAACTGATGAATCTTCTCATATGAAGTGTTTTGTTGATCTGCCAGTGAGTTTTTTTAATTTGTCGAGCACAGTGAAACTGACTGAATTATCTAATAAAAGAATAAACCTTTTAAAAACATCTCTTTTCTTTTGGTTTAATATCTACTGATCCTACTTTTATTCTGGACTTTTTCAAAACTAATACCTGATGGGGAAACAAAATGTATAACATGAATCTAAATTCTAGCAAAACAGTCAGTTATTATTTAACAGCATTTACCCTTATATAAAGTCTCTAAAATGTGGCCTTCTATCCAAAGAAGTGATAGCATTTAAAGGAAGACTTGTGGAAGTTTCGAGAAGCAAGATTCTTGTAGCAACTACTGAAACAGGGAGAGTGGCTAACTGCCTGTTTTTCTAGAAACTTCTCAGTGTGGTGTGCTTGATCTTGGTAATAAATATGTGCCTAAAGTGGTGCAGTTTCAGAAGCCTGACTTTGTTGATTACTCCCAGCGGATCCAGTGGCAATCAGTACAATATCTCATTCATTTCTCTGGGTCCTGGGGATGTGACACTAAACAAACAAAAAGTGGAGGAAGACAGACAAAAATAAACAAACAAGTAATTATCAATAGTGACAAGTACTGGGCAAAAAATTTGGCAAGATAAGTTGAATATGACATGCCTTAGGATATTGCTATTTTATAACAGTGTCAGGAGGCCTCTCCTTACTATAGTTAATTTTAGGATATAAACCAAACAGAAATCTGGGAGAAGAATATTCCAGTTGGAGGGACTATCAAAAATTTAGAGAGTGAGGACAGATCATGCAGGTCTTTGTAGCCCACAGTTACAACTTTGGCTTTTACTACAAGATGGAAAATGGTATAGGTGTGGGTATGTTGATAGTATTCAGTGATAGTAAAATGATCAGAGAGCTCTTTGTGATGGCTTTTATTTTTCCATGAAGTTTGGCAACTGAGAAATTGTTCTGATGTAACTGTGAAGCAAGGTCAACATCTAGGGATAAAAGTTGGGTGGAGGTAAGGAGGAAGGGAGAGAAGATGTGAAATACCTGTTTTAAACACTAGAAAAGAGAGAATACTAATATTAATTGACTATTTGAACTTGTGACAATGAATTTAGGGGGAGCACCATCAGAAGAGTTGTGTGTGTCTGTGTGTGCTTGCGCACTCCTGGTATATTTGTAATAGTATTAGTGTTTGTATTTGTAACAGTTGTAATAGTTTCTTATCCATAATAGAAATGACATTGTAGAATAATAAAATCTTTATTATTATTTAAATCTGTTTGATAGTGGATTGTTTGACTCATACATCACATTTTCCTACCAGTTGGTTTCTTCTCTTACATTTTACTTCTATTTTGTGAAAATTCGACTAGTATTGACAGGTATTAGGTGACTGAGACGGAGAGAGCTTGATATTTGTCGGAAAGCTAAAGTGTTAGTAAGAGAGGCAATAATGATTGGTAATGGAATATAAGGTAGATAAGAAAAAAGACAAAAAGGCAAAATGCTATAGGGCTAATAGGTTGGAAATCTAACTGAGATCAAAGAATGGCTTAAGTGAGAGTACCAGAGTAGGTAACCAGTTCAGATAGCAGGTGATGTCTGAGAATGGGCTATTGATGTATTTATTTATTAGATTGGCCCTGGGCTTAAATCTGTTGCCAATCTTTTTTTTTTCTTCTTCTTCCCAAAGTCCCCCAGTACATAGTTGTATATCCTGGTTGTACGTTCTTTTAGTTCCTGTATGTGGGATGCTGCCTCAGCATGGCTTGATGAGCAGTTAAGCAACATTTGCACCCAGGATCTGAAGCAGCGAAACCCTGGGCCACTGAAGCAGAGCGCATGAACTCAACCACTTGGCCATGGGGTTGGCCCCAGAATGGACGATTTAAAGTCCATGTTCCTAGAGTGGTAGAGTTATGGGTAATGGAAATGTCAATGATATGACTACAGAACAAAAGGCTGAAATGGAGTGTAAGAAGAAAACAGAAGTGAGAAGGTTAAGATTATGAATGACCATGATATTGGAAAGATCAGTGATGTGGCTATTGAATTTGCCAAAATGGTGTTAGGGACATGAGAGCAAAAGGTAAATGCTGAAGTCATCAGTATACAAGAAAATGTACCCAGAAAGGTAATGGGATGACAGTTAGTAGCTGGTAAAGTTTATTGACATAAATTCAAATTTGGAGTTTGAAGAGGAAGCATCAAGTTTTGGGAAATGGCATTGAAGAACAAGAAGGACATATACTAAACACTCAGGCGTTGAGATACATGGAATTGAAAAAAAATAGCCTCCACTCACAAGGACTATAGAAATAGCAATATTGTAAAGGAACATCCCAAGTTTTAACTAAGACAAGAAATAAAGGAAACATTGAAGAAAAGATTTAGAATACAGTATAGAGTGATTTTTCTTTTTAATTATCAATAGACTATTTAATGAGTTTTGTACACAAACTCCCTATTGAAAATAAATTTAAAAATATGAATTTATTTAAATGTTTATATAACAAAGTAAAAATGTAGAACTATAAATGTTTGTAATAGTTGTGATAGTTTCTTATTCACGATAGAAATGATATTATTGAATAATAAAATATTATAATCTTGTTGATACTGGAGAGTTTGAGATACAGATGACCTTGCCACCAGTTAGTTTCTTTTCTTATATTTCTTCCATATTGCTTCCATTTTGTGAAAATTGAGCTGGTGCTGACAGGTTATTGAGTTTGTCAGAAAATTCTTTCTGAGGATAATGGATAATTCTGAAGATAGACCCAGAATCTAGAGTTTTCTCACCAAAGGTCTTTGCTGAGTTGCATTAAATACTAAGTTGATAACGGTGTAGTACGCTAAAACTTTACTGTTGAACGTTTTCAGTTTGGGAGACAGAAGCAAATAAATTTGTTATTCAGTTGCTGATGTCATTTGATTCTAGAAAGTATTCATCTTTCTAGGAAGTGAAGAAAATCATCAGGACAACTTTCAGTGAGTTTTTATATCACCACTTGGTCCTTTAATGATTTCTAATATTTGTTTCTCTAAATTAAAATTCATAAAATTCTCAATTAGAAAAAAAGTTTCAATAAACAACACATAGGAGAGTCTTCGGACCTAAAGTAATAATTTAGACTATTCAACTTATTGAGGTAGGCAACTTTATCAAGCCAAATGAAACAAAGATGGGATGTTTGCCAGAAATAGGTGTCACATAGAAAGGTTTCATCTCACAACGTGAGAATCTCTTTCTCTTTGAGCACAGATGTGAACATGATGTGACTTGGACCTTGCAACCAGTATGTTACAATTACACTCAGTAGCTATTATTTAATGATGCTCACGCTTATTGTTATTTTCAACACCACAATCAAGATTCTTTGTTTTCTGTGAATAAAGCAGCTTTGGACTGACCTGACTTTACTCAAGAAGCAACATCCTTCCACGTCGTTCACACAGATAGTCTATTCCATCCCTCAGGAATAATCATTAAATGAAATCAAAGAAAACATGAAAACTTTCCTCTTTTAACATGGGTTTTCAGGCATTAGAGAAGAAAAGGCAATCAAGTACTTCTATTTCATATTTGTACCACAAATATATCAAGAATTGATTCATACTCTGTATAGCAATAATTTTTCTTAAAATGTAATGCAAAAAATATCTACTATAGCATCTATTTTATAGTTACTGCTCTCCTAATTTTTAGTCATTCTTTTTACTTGACAACCAATACTGTTGCTTGAGAAAGTGATTTTCCAATAATCCTATATGTTTTGTCTTGCGAATAGACGTTTGTCAAATACTGTACTTTTAATGAAAAGGACTTGGTGCTTCATGACACCATTTGACAGCTTCACAACAGGTAAGGCAAAGTGAGGACTTCAAGTGAATTAGTGGCAGGCTCAATAAAATGTAATTCTCAAATATTCATGATCATATTAATGATTAGCTAGAGTACTACAGTTTGAAAAGTAACAGTTTTGGTTCTGGGGTCAGATCGATCTGAGAATAAGTTCTAGCCCTGTATGTCCACGGACTTATTAACTGGCTTCTTTAAGCATTACTTTTTCTCGTCTCTAAAATGAGTGTAATAAAGTTCTTAACTTCTAGGGTTCCTGCAAAATTTATTTGTGAAATTTGATTTATTGAACAATTGAGAGAATAGATTCATTCAACAAATACTTGTGGCAAACATATTTTAGGTACATAAGATTTTTAACATAGAATTTTGCACATCAAAGAGTTCATGAAATACTATTAGGTTTTAGCCAAGCTTGTGAGACAGATGAATAAAACTAGAATCAAATTTATCTTATTTCAAAAGAACTACGAATGTCACATACATCATAAATTCGCATTAACATGACCAGTACCTTCTTTCTTGGTGTTAAACTAGGAACCCCCAAATAATAACCAGAAAGTTGATTGATAAACAAATTGAGCAAGGAGAGTTAATTAGAGGAATCAAATATTTGTCATCACGTCAAAGTAGCCTGAGGCAATATCTTCACTTTAGAATGGTCTTGTGAATGGACCTTTAATTTCCCTGTCTAAGGCTTGCTCTCTTCTAAACATCATTTAGATATGCCCTGCAACAGTTACTTTACTTTTTTGATGCCTCCTTAGCTCCCAGGGTCTCTCAATAGATAGCACAGGTGTTGCCATTGTTTTGTAGATATGTTACTGCCTTCTAGTCACAGTTAAGTCTAGCACCTCCAGGAGTAGATAACCCAAGTTCTGTCCCCATCCAAACCACTTCTGAAGCTCTAGAATATGAGAAACTTCTCTGGAATCTTCTGGAATCTTCTCTGGATAAAATGGAATCTCCTTTTCTATAAATTGGATATAGTAATTGGCCCCATTTATTTTTGTAAAAATGTTTCGTTAAATAATGAAATGTATGTAAAGTGGATAGCATAGTTCTTGGCATGTAGTGTCCGATAAAAATGGTTACTATTGATGAGATATAAAGTTTACTAGATTCCGGCTAGTTCTGAGCCATTCTGCTTCTGTCTGTTACTTCTGCTTATTACTATGAATATCATTTATGTGTTGAATTTATAGTTCAGTAGTCAGGGACAATTGTATTTCCAAATTGAGGAGATGTTATATTTTAACCTCTAAGAGCTAAGGCACTTTTCATGGAACTGTCACTTAATCCTAGTGTGTTCTTAATCTTAAGATTAGTAGCAATTTGTTGTATTATGTGTTTTATGTATTTTCTGTCTTCTCACATTAGAATGTTAGTTCCTTAGGACAGGAATTTTTGTCTGTTTAGTTTGCAGATGTTTCCAAGCACATAGTAGGCACTCAATAGATATTTATTGAAAAAATAAAGGAATGAGTGAATGAATGAGGAAAGTGGCATGAAGTCAGTTTCCTAGGGAGTACACATTAAAATTTCATCAGCCCTGTACCTAAAGAGTGAATTTTAGGGGGGCCAGCCCCACGGCCAAGTGGTTAAGTTTGTGCTCTCTGCTTCAGCAGCCTGGAGTTTCACCAGTTCTCATCTGGGTAAGGACCTAGCACCACTCATCAGGCCATGCTGAGGTGGCATCCCACATAGCTCAACTAGAAGGATATACAACTAGAATATACAACTATGTACCGGGGGGCTTTGGAGAGAAGAAAAGGAAAAAAAAAGGAAGATTGGCAACAGATGTTAGCTCAGGTGTCAAACTTAAAAAAAAAGGGGTGAATTTTATCTAAAAAATACCAAATGATAGATTCCTGCTCTGGGTAGTATTGATTTCATGCAGTAATGAAGAGGGCCTGTCCCATTTTCTACCACATCTAGTATTTTATATATGAAAAAACTAGGAACTTAGAATCTTTCACTTGCTTTGTTGCATTTTTGTTTATAGAAAAAGAATATTCACTCCTAGATCTTTTGGTAAAATAATCATTATTTAAATTTAGATCAATCCGTTAGTCTGTGGAAATGCTAGGTGTTATGATTAACAAGTGAAAAAAAAAGTGTGAAAGTTAATTCCCTATCTGAGTTTTAAAATAGTCACATTGAAGGTACATGAGAGAAAAGATCAAAGTCACAGAAGAAAGTGGTCATTTCTTATTTACTAATTCAAAAGGACAGAGTAAAAATAGATATGGGTATTTTACCTAAGAAAAAGAAATTATAAATGGTTGCTAAATAAGATTTATTTCAAGAGAAAAGGATCATTTGCAATTTCATTTTGGTTTATATTTCTTGAAATATAATGACAACAGGAGAAAAATAGCAGTGTTCTGAAATGAATAATGCTGGTCTGATGTTGTTGTTACAATTTTATTCCTATTATAGGATTGGGAATAACTGAGTAGTGGATTTAAAAAAGTTAGTTAGAAAACATGGGGAGAGATGTCTGGGAAAAATAATGAAAATAGTTAAATATGGTAGTAGATTTAGTATAATATATTGAAATTGGCAAACAGTTACCCATTAATGATTAAGCAGCTAGGAACCAAAGTTTTTTTCTTTTGCAATTACTAATTATAGCTATAAGTTGTTCCACTGCCCATTGTGAACTGTGCTGCTTCGGCAATATGCTACCTGACTCCCACTAGGCTCCTGTAGATAGCATCTCCCTGGAGCCTGGGGCATCATGGTGATGGGTGTTTGAGCTGTTTTTCAGGAATTAGAACCCCTTGTCCACTTCAGGCTCATTGAGACCAACAACTCATCAACTGTGCCTGCACAGATGTCCGATAAGCAACATTTTAATGTCAAGAGGCTAACAACTCCATCCTCAGATCATGCTAATGCTGCTATTTTGTGAACATGTGTCCTATGAAGAGGCATGGAGTCTGACTACGCTTATACTGATCACCAATTACCTCACTGCAATCATCTATCTCCACATTTCAGACCACCTTGCTCCCTACCCCATAAATATCCCTGAGTCCCCATTTTTGGGGAAGTGGGTTTGAGACTCATTCCTTGCTTTCTCACTTGGCTGCCTTGTGATAAAATCCTCTCTCTGCTGCAATCTCACCACCTTGGTGTTTAGCTTTCTGGGCGACAGGCAAAAACAAACCTGGGTTCAGTAACACTATTATGTCCTTCAGAATTTTTTTTCTTCAGAAAAGTTTCTTCAGAATTTTTCTAGCATTATCTCTCATCACATCTTTCAAAGACCTGCTGATGTTGTTACACTGGATTACTATTTCCCAAGCATGCTTTGTCTTTTAGAGCATTTATTCCTCTGAACATACTCTTTTGTCTGAAATACAACTGAAAGGATTCAATATCAGAGACAAATATAAGTTCATTCATGGAGATACTATGATAACTTGGGCAGAATATATCATTCATTTCAGTTCCATACACTTACATGCCACCTGATTACATACCAGGCTCTGTGCTAGGGGCTGTGGCTCTAAGATGACAGTGACAGTGTTTGCCTTTAGGAGGTGGTATCAGTCAAGCTTCAGTCCAGGAAACAGTAGCCCTTATATTCACTAGGTAATTCATTCCCAGTAATTTATGTTACTGACTTACCCTGTCTTCTTTGGACCACCAACACTCATTCTTCAGTCGTACTCTCCTCTTCCTTGCCTTTAAATTTAACAAAGCCAGATAACCAATCCAAAATTGCCTTTCTTGAGGATATGCTGTCTGCAAACAGTTCTGATATAAAAACTCTGTCAGGGCACACTACAGGAAACAGAAACAACTCTAGGTATTCTATACACAAAAAGAAATTGATTATAGGGAATCAGGTACTTACAAAGTCATTGGAAAGGATGGAGGCGTGCACTCTGTGCTAAGTCTCCTGAAATGATTCCCAGAAAAGGGCAGAACTTACCCACCAGGGAGCTATTCGTTCTGACAAAATCAGGAAGGTGAGGAATGGAGAGACTGGCCCTGGAACACTGGGGTTCAATCACACTCACTGTAGCTGTGAACCAGAGAGCAGGAATTTGGGATCAGGAAACCACCGGAACTCTGCTGCAACTACATCTCAATCCCATGAACCTGGTCCCTGGCCACACAAATTTAAAATCTGGCTTCTGCTTCTGCCGAAACTATTTTTCAACACTTGCAAAGATAAAGACTGGATGCTGGACTACTGCTACATCATAACTCCTTGCTTGTCTGGAATAAATAGTGAAAGAAGCATAAAGATGGTCTCTACTTCATCTGCCTTCAAATTTCTTGACAGTGCAACTTGAAGTGTGGCAGAAACTAATTTTAATCCAGAAATATACCTAAAGTCTACAAGGCGTGAAGACACACTAGAAGGGGTGAGAAAGGACTATGTTGGCCAAAAGGATTTTTTTTTTTATTTTGCCTGTAATATAACCAAGAATATTATTAAAGGTGTTAAAATAGAGATTGGTACAGAGTGTTATGAAAAGGCAAAAGAAGAGCCCTTAGTTTGGCAAGATTTCTTAGAAGACATAAACCCTAACTGAATCATGAAGGAAGAGTAAAGATAAAGTGAGCTAGGCTAAGTATGTAAAGGGCATCCCAGAAAAAAAGGGCAGGAAAAATGTAGACCAGCATAATGCTTGTAATCTATCACAAAAATATTGGTAAAAGATGATAAAGGTGAGGCTAAAGAGAAACATACCCACATCAGGAAAGTCTCCTGTGTCCTGCTAAGGTTCTTGAGCTGTATTCTGTGTATAATGGAGAGCCACCAAAGTCTTACATCTGGAGAAACAAAATCAGATCTGCCATTACATAAACCATTCTGGCAGCAGTGTGGAAAAGAGATTGGATGTTGGTGGGTGGGAGGAGACTAGATACAGGAAGGGCAATCATTACACTTTAGCAGTTTTCCAGATGAGAGACAATGAGGTTTAAACTAGGGCATTTTTTATATACTCTAACACTTACATTTGATTTCAGTTACGTGTGTTCATTTTTCCTCTCCAGATTGTCAAGTTATCATTGAATGAGGCAGGTCTTATTAAACTTTTTGTCCTCAGGATTTAGCAGAGTGATTGGCACATGATAATCTCATCAGTTAATGAGATTGACTTGAATTTAAGATTGCTCAAACAAAGTACTCACCAAAACCACATTAAATGTGGAATTAAGACGGCAACATTTTTGAGTCTGACAATACGATTTTCCCTTTCTTCAACAAAATCCTAGGTGGAGAATGGAAAA
The DNA here is from genome assembly GCF_041296265.1 of Equus caballus. Taxonomy (NCBI): domain Eukaryota; kingdom Metazoa; phylum Chordata; class Mammalia; order Perissodactyla; family Equidae; genus Equus; species Equus caballus. The sequence continues at coordinate 68,244,339 of NC_091688.1, read as the reverse complement.
AAGAATTAGTAAATTGCACAGAATTGCTACAATTTTGCTTTAAAATAGGATGTTAGCTAAAGTAATTATTGTAAATTAGCATAATTTAATAGAGTAATATATTATCGTAATTTATTCATATTTTTCTCCTAAGGGTTCAAACTATTTTATAGGCTTACTATATCTTAGATTATCTGAGTGGCTCTATCCTGATTCATGCTTTGACTGGGGGCAAGTAATTTAATCTCTGTTCTTTATTACCAAACCTGAAAATTTAAGATAATAATTTTCCTTCTTTTTCATCATCGGGAAACACTGCAAGTTAATGAACTACTCGTTATATAATGTTTGAATTTAATCAATTGAAAAAGAAACCTACATACCTACCAAATATCCTCGTTACACTATAGTATCAATAAATGTATTTAGCTAGTATGTTGAGAGTGACTGTTGTAATTCCTTCATGTTGAAAAGAATGACTTGGTCATTTCTAAAAGGATATCATCTGTCTTCATAGCTAAGAAAATAAAATGAATAGGACATGTGTTGCTAGGATTTTAAGACGCAACTGTGAAAATTGACAGAATGTGATTGAAGATAGATGGTTGGAAGGTAAATGGTAACAACACAAGGTAAAAAGTAAAGTGGAAGAAGAATCACATTCCTTAGAATATTCCCCTTTATCTTTTCCTATAAGAATCTGGCAACTTGGTTCAAAGACATTTTTTTCCATAAAATCTTTTTTGTAATATGTCAACTCAAAATAATTGTATTCAATTTATAGGAACAGCTTCAGTTATGTTTATTTTGTAGTTATGGATTTATTCCATTAATATATTGTTCGAGCTTTGTTGTTTCTTAACTTAGACTTGTTATTAGAGAAGTTAATTTTTTCTTTTGTCTTTGCATATCCACACTTAGCACAGTGCTGCACAACTGGTGGTTCTTTAGGAGGCATCAACTTTTAGATAACACAGAAGACATTTCTAGGAAATAGATGAATTCTTTCCTTCCTTCCCTTCTCAGATACTTAGCCTTGTATCTACAAATGATCTTTCTACTAAGCCTACTAATGATCTTTCATCCCTTGCCTGAGACTTTCACAAACTAGAAGCTGTACAGGATATTGTAATGTTTACTCTAAAGAGAATCAGAAAGCTTAAGTTTGAATCTCATGTCTATCCATTAATATTAGTTTCACGTTACAGGGAAGTCATTAGCATTTCTTTCTTTCTTTCTTTCTTTCTTTCTTTCTTTCTTTCTCTCTCTCTCTCTGTCTCTCTCTGTCTCTCTCTCTCTGTCTCTCTGTCTCTCTCTCTCTCTCTTTCTGGAAGGTTCACCCTGAGCTAACATCTGCGCCAATCTTCCTCTACGTGATATGTGGGATACCTCCAGAGCATGGCTGACGACTGGAGTAGGTCTACACCCAGGATCTGAACCCAAGAACCCGCACCACTGAAGAGGAGCGTGTGGAACTTTAAGCACTTGACCACTGTGCTGGCCACTACTAACATTTGTTGAGATTTGATATCCTTACTTGTAAGATATAACAGTTGCTGTATGATTTTTGAAAGGGGAGAGAATAATAATTACATTGTTACTTATAGTTACTATGAATGAACTCTTATCATGTGCCTGCCTCTGTGGTAAATACTTCACACACATTGTCTTATTTAAATCTCACAACAGTTATACGACATTTGCATATTTTTACACACATGTTGTGGATGAGAAAACTGACACTTATAGGTTAATTGCATTGTCTCAAGTCACAGATCTAGTAAGCATTAGACATGGAACTCTAATCTAATCTAGTTTATTCCAAAGCCTGTGCTTGTCACCACTATCCTGAACATAATAAAAATCAACTAAAGCAACATATAAATGTCAGCTTTTTATGAACATTGACTCACAGCCCTGAGGAGTCCTTTAGTCTGCTGTACACAAAATATATGCACTGAATTTTCTATTGTATTTATCTCAACCCCCAATTAAAAAATAGTTTGTTCTGTATGCTGTTCCAAATTTAGAGATGATTTCTCTGCATATTCTAAGGTCACAACTGCTGTCTGATAAACTAAATTATGATTGGAAAAAAGGTAAGAAATGAAATAGATCTTTCTATTTGCACCACGTAGCACATTTTTAACCATGATCCTAATAAGAAAGTACCCTCGTTTTGGTCAGTGGGGTCATTGTTAGAAATTCCAGGTAACATAGAAAAGAAAATACTATCATCTCTTGCTGATGAAGCAGATATTTTGAGACGACTGGAGACTAGTGATGCTGTTTAAATTATACCCTTTAGATAAATGCTGGGGAAATTAGATAGTGACAGCTACTGCGACAGATATTTGGTAAATGAAATTCAACATTAACATAGCTTATGCTCATAGTCAAGGGAAGAGAGAGAGAAAGAAGAGAGAAGTTTCCAGAAATTCAAGGGATGAACAGGGTCAGGTTGCCATGAGAGCACAATGGAGAGAGATTATCAGGGAGAATGTTTGCTGAAGGGTGACATTTGAGTTAAACTTTGCTAGATAAATAGGGTTTTGCCACGGACATTATGGGGTTTCTGTACAGGTGGCATGTGCAAAGCTTTACAAGATACCTAGTGCTAAGGAAAATGGACAGTTCTTAGGATGACTGCCCGGGAGGGTGCCAGTATAATTTAGTTACATATAGTTCAGAATCTTTTGAAAATAAATGAGTAAAACCAGAAATGGTATAGTCTGAGGTTCACATAGAGCACATTGACCTTCTGTACTGTCCTAAAAAGAAAATGGGACTTAATCTTAATTTTAAGTAGTAAAAGTGATATTCTCAAAGTTGCAATTTAGGAAGATCATCCTAACACAAATTTGGATGAAGAACTAGAAACATGGTAAATTGTTAATGTGCTAACTTAGTAAGTGCTTACTATATGTCGTATACTGTAACAGTAATTTATAATGCGCACTTCTTAGATCATCACAACAAATTATCAAGAGATGATTTGCTCCTTTTTACAGGTAAGAAAACTGAGACCCATCAAGGTTAATTAACAGAACGATGGTCAAGTAATGGTGGGTTCAGAATCACACTCAACTTTCCTACACCAAAGACATGCTATTTTATTCTTTGACTTTTCATAAAAGCAGTAATCAAGGACTTAACAATAAATGGATGGACTAAATTCCCCAGCTTAGGGACAGCGGAAGAGGGAATGGAGTTGAGAGATATGAATAAAATGTGAAAAAATTTGGCGATTTTCTTCACAAATAGAACTGTATAACCTTTAAAGGACTATTCTTCAAATAAAAATAATAACTCTATCTTCAAAAATCCATTAAAGAACAAACTGGAATTACTTGAAAGTACTTTGATCTCAGAGAGAACTTTTGAAAATCTCTGGGTTTAAAAAACAAAGGGAAGTCTCAAAACAATCAATTGTAACTGAGCATAGGGAATCTTGAACATAAACAAAGTCAGGAATGTGATTAATCAGTCTGAGGTGAGCTTTGCAAAAGATGTTAATAATGTCTAATAAAAATAGTTACCAAGCACTTTCAAACATAAAGTACCATACAAGGTTAATAATGATGATCACCGTTATAATACTTTTCAATTGCATGGCACTTTTCATCTGAGTTCAGAGAATTACAGAGACATTAAGACAGACAGCAAATGTCCAGTATTTACAATGAATAGTGGAATGATCCAAACCTATATAAGACATGATGAAATCAGAACACTAGCTTCAAATTTTTTATTTCTTCCATGTATTTGTAAACTTATACTATGTCTTAAATAACAGGAAAAAACCTTCATAAAATATTGGCATGAAAAACATCCAGGTTAGTCTTTTTTCCTTAACTTTGTCCTTTTTTTCCTCTCAACTTTATTATGCAAAGATTCAAACATACAGGAAAACAGAGTAGAATAATACAACCCTGTATATCACCTCCTTATTTGACGACTATTAATATAGTCTTTCTGTTTCTCTCTCATCAATCTTTGCTGATCCATTAGAAAGTAGTTGCAGATATCAAAATCTTGTAACCCTCAATATTTCAGCACACATATCTCTAAAATAAGAACATTATTTAACATAACCACACTTCCATTATCGTACATACAGATTTTATATATAATGCATATTGAATTTTCTTCAATTGTCTCAATAATGTCATATGTAGTTTTATTTTGACCCATTATCCAATAAATCAGATTTCATTCCTTGCATTCAGTTGTATTTCTCGAGATTTTTCTTTAATTATGAAATTGATTGCTTTGAAAAAATAAGACTAATCTAGAATGTCTCACTTTCTGGATATGTCTTATTGCTTCCTCATTATACTATGTAACTTATTTCTCTATCTACTATATTTTCTCCAAAAGAAATTACATCTAAAGCTTTGATTAGATCCAGGTTAAATATTTTTGCAAGAGTGCCTCTAGTTGGTGCCGTGTACTTCATCAGTGGGCACATATGTCAGGTTGCCTTACTGTGGTTGACACAAATTTTGATCACTTGACAACTGTCTGAATATCCTATCACCCATCTTTTACATGATGTATCGATTAATGCTTTCTGCCTCAAAAAGCAACTAAATCCTTAATTATTTTCCTATACCAATTTCATAAAAGGAATTGCCATGCTAGTCACTTATAATGATGGGAAATGACTTTTACTTTCTTTTTATAAGTATCGCAGTGGACAAAAAGGTTATTGTTTATATAATATTTTATAGTTAATTGCCGTTATCATTTTTTTTTTGATGCTCAAATTGTCTGAAATGTAGCTGTTAAAAATCCCTCTGAACTTGGTCGTATATCTTTTGACCCTCCCCCATGAGTCCCTGAGTGCTTCTTGCCTCAGCACAACAGTGTTCTAGGTTTACCATGCACTTTCCCTGATCCAGTCTTGACTCAATCATTTCTTTAATAAGGCATACACTATATAGAATGCATCTTTTTGCATAAGAAAAGAAGATAAACAGGAATTTCATACCTAAGTATCTCCTTACTTATGCAAAAAGTAAAACCTTAAGAAAACCAAAATGAAACAATAAAAATAGTTATCTACAGAAAGGTGGAGAAAATATGGTGTAAATATTTAGTCAGGGGAGCAAGACTTTTATGAGTAAACAACTTTATAAAGTTTTGGTTTTTGTACAATATATTTTATATATTTAAAAACTGAGTTTAAGTAAAGGGAAGAAAAAAAGAAAGCAAACCTAAATTTGAAAATAACTGGAAAGAAATGAATTTAACTTTCTTTCAAATTGGTAACGTAACTGTCAAAACGTACTTTACAAATTTATAAATTCTTTGCTACTCCTCCTTTCAAAAGGTAGAATTTAATTACCTTCCTTTTGAATATGGGCTGGTCTTAGTGATTTGTTTCTAACTAACAGAATATGGAAGAAGAAGCTAAACCAGGGGGCTGGCCCCTTGGCCGAGTGGTTAAGTTCGCGCGCTCCGCTGCAGGCGGCCCAGTGTTTCGTTGCTTCGAATCCTGGGCGCGGACATGGCACTGCTCATCAGACCACGCTGAGGCAGCGTCCCACGTGCCACAGCTAGAAGGACCCACAACAAAGAATATACAACTATGTACCAGGGGGCTTTGGGGAGAAAAAGGAAAAAAATAAAATCTTTACAAAAAAAAAAAAAAAGAAGCTAAATCAGGAAAATTGTCACATCCTCCATCTGGTTGTCTGTCTCAGAACATGTACCATAGAGGCCTGAGCCATCATGTAAGAAGTCCAGCTACTGTACTATGAACCACCACACTGTGAGAAAACCAAGCAACAAATGCAGAGGCCATGAGTACATGTCTCACTCAACAGCTAACACCAACCACTAGAAATGAGAGTGATCGGGCCTTCATAATAATTCAGCATCCAGGTGTCCTTTCAGCCACTTTAGTTGATGCTGCATGGAAAAAAGACAAGTAGATTTATGGGCAAAGTAAATAATTTTTTGTTTTGTTTTTCTTAAACCACAAAGTTAGGTGTGGTTTATATTGCATCCATAGATAACTAAACAATAATATTACAGAGAAAATAATTATTTAATGTGACTTGAATGCAGAACTCTGTACATCTTAGGAAGGATGTATTCTAAGAACAAGCAGAACTACAAGAAACCTTGAACTTCACTCTATAAATTAATGATGAAACATATTAACTAGTTTTATTTTAGTAGGAAATAAAAGTAAAGAGAAATATAATACCAAAGACTTTAAATACTGTATTATTACATCTGAATTGGACATATGAATATGAGCCTACTTTATTTATATATTCCTCCCCACACACATACACATACACACTGCCTAGAGCTCTTAAGTGAGAAGATCCAGCAACAATGACATCCCAGATGTAATGAGTAAACCTAATACTCAAAAATTTTCGTTTAAATACCGCTTCCTTCAAACTGTGTCTAACCCCTCAAGCTGTTTGTTCCTGGCTATTTGTACATGGGGCTCTTTCTACTTCCCGTTAAATTTTCACTGACCCTTCATTTTACTTCTACTCAAATCCTTGCTTTCTAACTTATTTCAGGTCTATCTGGTTTCAGATCCTGTTCAACTGCATTCACTCTTTTTGGATTTGACCATGGAACCTGTTTAGGTTTTTATCGTTGATGTTTTCTAGTGCCCATGCATGCTACTGGATATCATATCAGACTCATGTGCTATACCCTTGATCCTTTCTAAAATATGCAGGCATGGGCATTTCTTTATTTTGCCTACTTAGTGTCTTATAATCTTGCTGTATAGACCAAAACTGATTGAATTAGCAATGATAATGTGGTAAAGGGAACCATCCGCAGGCTAGGTGCGAGAAGATCGGTAGCATATAAGGTGACCTGATATAAGCATTCTACTTACTAGGAAAAATTCTGTAAAATACTATCTTAGGAAATTTAGAGTTTGGGTACACAAAAAGAGAACAGACAATGAAGAAGTAGATTAGGGAAAAACCAACAGTTGAAGCCAAGGAAGTATGTAAAGAAGCAGATTTAGAAAAAGTCAGAGGTAAGAGGAGCGGGGTGATGAAGTTACTAGAGTAGTAAGCACTAGGTGTCCCCTTGCCAAATGGCTTGGGTCACCAGAGCTGCAGCTGAGTTAGTGAAATTACTGCTGAGCCACTACAGTTGTTGTTGAGCCCAAAGTAGCCATGGCTTTGGCTTTGACTCTTCATGAGAACAGTTTGACTCTTGATATGTTTTCTTTGCTTCCTTACATTTGTCTTTACCTACTAATAAACCATATCACTGGAAATAGCCTGAATATACCTTTTTTCTTTGTGACCTGAAAGACACAAATTAAAACAGACTCCTCAATATTCTCCAGTTTTATACACTTTCAGCTGCTGTAAATGTCTTATGATGCCTGTCCTAGAACGGCAAACCTGATGTTAGTCTCCCTAACTCTGGCCCTCAAATAGAGGAGATACGGTACCTTATTTATTAAATATTTATTGAGGAATTAATTATATTTCAGGACTTTTTCTCTGGGGAGGATATAATCCATGTTTACTAGGGAAAACAATCAAATTGTTATGATTAATAATATAGTCTGCTGTGTGTTATAACAGATAATGAATTGAGTCCTGTGACTTCAACAATAAGGTAAACAGCCCTTCCTTAATGAGTCAGGAAAAGGTTAATAGAAGCCATAACATTCAGTCTTGATCTAAAGTAAACATGTAGCAAATAAAAAGTAAAAGAGACTTTTGGGCAGAGAAATATTCAGAGTTATGAAGTGTGAAAGGGACATATTATTTTTGAAGAATGATGGAAAACTGGCTAGTGTATGTAGTTCATGTAAAGAAGTAATGACACTGAGAAAAATAGGTTTCAACTTACTTTAATTTGACCGAATAATACAGCTAGGCTACAAAAAAGACCTAACATTTTAGGTCATTTGTACAAGAGCTGCTTTGACTGTGTAGTGTTTCAAATTTCTTATTACTCAATAGCTGGCTATGTATTTAGCCAAAGTGTGTGAAATTTTTTTTCTGTAATTAAAATCAAATGAATTGGTTCACATTAGTAGATATAATATTTTCATGTTTATATTAAACATGTTAATTTTGATCATGTTTTATGATCTCTTATAGACAATTTCAGTTGACTATATCTGAAGTAATATGTTAATAGTTTTGTTTAAAAATCTCAAATGATTCAGCGAAACATATTGCTACGTATGACCTTTTATACCTTGAGGTTTTGGATGGAGATTCCAAACAGGAATGGGGGTTAGATGTTCTCACACGCCAAAGAGAAGTCCCAGATAATCTGTCCACATCCAAGAGACATCAAACTCCTTCTGAAACCTCTAGCCCTGCACCCACCTCCTGGTTATATAAAGGGATAAAGAATAATCAAGAAGGAAGATAGGTAGTGAGAATTTCTTTGGAGAATCTGGTTGGAATGCTATGAGTTTAAGGGTGTTTATCTATCTTCCCAGTCCCCAACCTCACCTTTATCTCAAAGCAAATAGGGCAAGAGGGATTTGATGAGAATGACTTGGAGTGTTTACAATCTGTTCTCTGGAATTCAGAGGATACAGAAACATAGAACTGAGACTATACTCTTGGTAGAAAAGTCTAATGTCCAAAAGTGGTTGGAACTGCCCCTGATAGGGAAATAGGAGGGAAGGACTAAGCTTTAAGAGTTTGGCAGAAAAAATGCTGTCTTCTCATGGCCAGACTGAAGATCATTGAAGTGTTCGTGTATCTGGGCATGAATGATCTTGAATGGACCTTAACTATAATTTCAGGCCTACCTGAGCAGAGGTTAATGGTATTAGGAGGAACAGGGAGAGGAGTCCTAGGCAACCAGTTGGATAATGGTGCCAGAGAATGGTACAGGAAAAACTTTTGATAGCTGCCTCTGAAGAATTAAAAAATTCTGCTTAAGAATAGCACTTTAGCAGTTAAGAATTAATACGAAGCCAGTGAACTTCGGAAAAGAAGAGGTTGGTTGGGTTTGCGTTATTAGTTGCCAAAAATTATTACAGATCTGAAGTATTAAGGTAGTATCAAATGGAATGGAATAGAGCTCAGAGTAGCAGTAACCACAAGGCAATAAATAATGAGTTTGACTACATTAAAAATAAAAACTTCTATTCATCAAAAGACACTATAAAGAAAGTTAAAAGATAAACCAAAACAAATCACTGGCTGGGAAAGTATTCACAACACCTATCACTGACAAAAATCCCACAATATATAATGTGTTCCTACACCTTCATGAGAAAAAGAAAATCCACTGGAAAAATCATAGAAGAGTTCTACAAGCACTTGAATAATAAGGAACTTCAAATGGTCTATTAACATATCAAATGATACTCATCTTCAATGATCATCAGGAAAACACACATTGATAATCAAGGAAGTCCGCATCGAAACCACATAAGATATAATTACACACTCACCACATCTACAAAAGTTAAGAAGAAAATCTAATGATACTATTGTTGAGGATATGGCAAAATGGGAATTCTCAGACCATGATGTGAGCATGTAGTGTTATAAATATTTTGGAAAACTAGTTTGGCATTATTTAGTAAAGTTGGATGTAAATATACCACAAGGTTTGGCAATTCCTTTCCTGGGTAGGGAAACTTTTCATCATGTACCAGAAAGGCAGGTACAGTAAGTTCATAGCCACTCTGTTTGTAGTTGGCCCAAACTGGAAACAATCACTAGTTGATCAACAGAATGAAATAAAATGGACTATATTCTTAATATGACATAGAATACAGCAATGCAAATGAATGAATGACAACTACCCACCCAAATATGCATGAGTCTGCTAATAATAATGTGGAGAAAAAATAAGCATAAAAATAATATATATGTCGTGATGGTGTTTATATAAAGTTAAAAACTGGGCAAAGCTATATTGTTTAGAACAAATTCATAGGCATTAATATAGTAAAAGAAAAACAATCAAACAAGGAAAACATTACCACAAGAAACAAGATAGTGGTTACCTGTGTGGGGAGAAAGAATGTTGCAATCTAGGAATAAATAGAAGGCATATCTGACACTGCTTTTTTTTTTTTTAAACTTTGGTGGTGATTATGAGTAATCCTTTTAAAATTATATTTAACCTTACATATGTTTTATGCACTTTTCTTCATATGCATCACAGTTAAAATATATTACTGTTAAATATTTTTAAAAATCCATAGCATATGTAGTGTTGCCGAGTTGATAAGCAAAACTCATTTCCTCTTATTTCTGGTTAATAGCTATGCTTCATTTCCCCGACTTACTTGCAGCTAAGGATGGACCTGAAGCAGCATTCTACCTAGTAGGATGTGAATGGAAGTGACATTCGGGACTTCATGACTTGGTGCATAAATATTTCCTCTATGTGGTTCTCCATGCTATTTCTCTCTTTTTGCTGTCTTTATTGGAAATAATACCCAGCAAGACCTTCAAAGGTACTGTTGATGTTGGCAGAGACACTAACATCCTGAACGATCCTGTGTGATTATATATAAGCAGGAAATAAGCCTCTATTGTGTTTGAATTTTTAAATATTTTAACTTACTGTAAGTAATACACATAATATCTCAAAATTTTCATGAAATTAGAAGGAAAAAACAGAAATTTCATGTTTACATAGAACTATCTCTTAACACATAATTTTTATGGGCTCTAAGGTAATTGTTTAGTTTTTAATCGCCAGTAAGTAGGGGCAAGTCTCTGATTGGGTATCTTAAAAATTTTTATCTACAGTTCAGGATGAATGAGTCAAGGTTGAATCTGTAATTGGAAAAGAAGCAGTAGTCACACACATTAGCTACAATAGGGAGAAGGTCATTTTTGTGATTTGAATAGTGTTCATGTTTCTTACCACGTTCAGACGTGATTAAGAATTAAATTGCTTTTGCTTTGATTCATCATGATCACAGAAGGGACTTGTCTGATGAACTGTGAAATTATTTATGTTCGACAGGAAAACACCAATGCCTATCTGTGAAGGCAATGAAGCTCCTAGCAACACCAAGGTCTGGCTGACAGCACCAGACAAGCTCCCAGATGTCAGCCAGCTGCTTTTTTCTTACTCAAAATCATTGGACTCTTCTAAAATTAGGCTGTTTATTCTTATTTTTATATTTTAAAAATCTTCATATACTCTTGATATAAGTCCTTTATAGATATATGGTTTGCCAACAAATTTTCAGTCTGTAGCTTTTCTTTTTATCCTCTATTCTTTTATCCCTATGTTACTCTGGGGATAACCTATTACCTGATGTCTTTTATCCTTTTGGATAGCCAAAGTTCGTCATTTTGATAAAGTTCAATTTATCAAATTTTATTTTATGAACCATACTTTGTATCATAATTAGGATACTTTGCCTAATCTAAAGTCACAAATACTTTCTTCTGGAAGTTTTAGTGACAATTACATTATTTGATTTTTAAATGATAGAGTAATCTTGCATTCTAGAATAAATTCCACTTGCAATACATTATTATTTTTATAAATTGTTGGGTTTAATTTGCCAAAGTTTTTTTAAGATTATTTTGTGTATGGTAATGAGCAGTATTGATCTGTAGTTTTCTTTGCTTGTAACATGGTGAGAAGTATTCTCTCCACTTTAATTTTATGGAAGAGTTTGTGTAGAATTGGTATTATTTTTTTTCTAAATTTTTGGTAAAATTCTACAACAAAGCCATCTGAGCCTGTAGTTCCTTTGTGAGAAGATATAATAATAAATTCAATTTCTTTAATAGATAGGGATGTTCAGGTAATTTATCTCTTTTGGAGTAAGCTTTGATAGCTTGTATCTTTCAAGTAATTTTATCTAAGCTGTTAAATTTATTGTCATGAAGTTGTTCATACCATTCCTTTAATGTCCATTTAATATTTCTAGTGGTAACCCCTCATTCCTGATATTGGTCATTTGTGTCATCACATGTCATTTCTGGATTAGTCTGGTTAGAGTTTGATCAATTTTATTGATCTTCTGAAAGAATCAAATTTTGGTTTCACTGATTTTCTCTTCTCTTTTCTATGTTCTATTTCATCGATCTCTGTTCTTATCTTTATTATTATTTTTCATTCTGATTACTTTGAGTTTCACTTGCTCTTCTTTTTCTAGTTTCTGAACTTACACCAAGGTTACTGATTTGAGGTTACTGATCTTTCTTCTTTTCTGATATGCATATTTTCTGCTATAAATTTCTCTCCATGTAATGCTTTAGCTGCATCTTCCAATTTTTTATTGAGGTTATGATAGTTTACAACATTGTAAAATTTCAATTGTACATTATTACTTTTCAGTCATCATATAGGTGCACTCCTTCACTCTTTGTGCCCACCTCCCACCTCCGCTACCCCTGGTAACCACTAAATAATTCTCTTTGTCCATGTGTTTATTTATCTTCCACTTATGAGCATACTCCAAATTTTGGTAGACTATGTTTTCATTTTCATTCAGCTCACAGTGTTTTTTAATTTTCCTTTTCAGTTATTTTTAGACTCATTGCTTATATAGAATTTTTTTTAGTTTCTAAATATTTAGGAATTTTCGAGATCACTTTCTGTTACTCATTTGTAATTTAATTCCATTGTTGTCAGAGAACACACTTCATAAGATTTGAGTCATTACTAATTTATGGAAGCTTGTTTTATGGCCCACTATATGCCCTACCTTGGCAAATGGCTCATTGAACTTAAAAAGAATGTGTATTCTGCTATAGTTAGATGATATATTCTACAAATATCTATTAGGTCAAGCTGGTTGATAGTGCAGATCAATTCTTTTATATATCAGCTGACATCCTTATCTTTATTTCTCTGTATATAATGCATCTTTCCTGCCCCTACTCTCAGCTGTCTTTAAGATTTTCACTTTATCGCTGTTTTTAGGCAACGTTATTATGATATGTATTCATGCAGTTTTTTTCATTTTTCTTCGGCTTGGGGTTTATTTAGCTAATTTTCTCTGTGTGTTTTCATCATCTTTGGGAGTATTTGAACCATCATTTCTTCAAATTTTGTTTTGTTACTCTCTCCCTCTCTTATATTTTAGAGCATACAACTGCATGTATATTAGGCCTCTTAAAGTTTTTCTACAGATCAATAATGTTCTGTTCAATTTTTTTCAGTGATTTTTCTGTGCTTTTTATTTTTTATAGTTTCTACTGCTATAACTTTAAGCTCACTTATCTTTTTTCGGCATTTCCATTCAGTTTATTTTTTATTTCATACATTACACTTCTCATCTCTAGCATTTCAATTTGGGGTATTTTAAGTATCTTTCTTGTCTCTATTTAACATATTCAGTTTTCCCTCTAGCTTTTTGAATATACGGGAATCAGTTATAATAATTATTTTAATGTCCTTATCTATTAGTAATATCAAATATGACAATTCTGGATTAGTCTAGATTTACCAAATTTTTGGTTCATTACAACTCATGTTTTGCAGTTTTTTTGCATGCCTGGCAATTTTTAATTGGAGACCAGTCATTGTGAATTTTACCTTTTTTGTACTGTAAATACTTTTGAGCTTTGTTCTGAGACATGGTAAAGTTAGTTGGAAACACTTTGATCTTTTTGGGTCTTTATATTCTATGATTTGCCAGGTTGTACCAGAGCAGCATTTAGTCTAAGGCTAATTTTTCCCATTACTGAGGGCAAAATATCTTGTGTATTCTACTCAATACTCCATAAATTAAGAGATTTTTCTTCTGTGGGTTGTGGGAACAGGATCTCTTAGCATCCCTGTGTGAACTCCAAGGTCTTTCCCCTTTAATTCTTTCAGGTAATTCTTTTCCCGTAGTTTCCTCACATATGTGCACTGACCAGTTGACTCAGCTGATCCTTCAAGAGAAACTCTGCTCAGTTCTCTGCTGTTCTCTCTCTTTCCAATTCTCTTCTGTCCAATATTTTGCCTGATGTACTCTAGGCTCTTTGGCCTCCCCAGATTCCCATATTCATCTTTGCAAATCATTGAACTCTGCTTGGTGTCTTCTTCCTTGCACTGTGTCCTAAAAACTCTCTAAGGCAATAAGGCAGCAAGTTGAGACAATCAAAGGACTCACCATATTTTTTCTCCTTATTTCAGGATTTATTGTGATTTGGTGTATAATGTCCAATGTCTCGAAAATTGTTATTCCATATTTTTTTTGGTCTCTTCATTGTTTTAGGTGAGAGTTAAATGTAGCCTCTTTTTCCTCCATCTTGGCCAGAAGCAGAATAGTAGTTTATTCTTGGTTGCCCGTTAGTTCTAGATGCTTTTTTTACCATTTTGTGCCTAGGAAATCAACACTCTCAAATTATCTATCTGTTTGAGGGATGGTAATGATAGAAATTAAAATTTTGCCTATATAATTTACACCTGTATTCAAGCATGAGAGACATCAGTTCCTTCAGGCTCTGTATGATCCCATACCTGGAAGATTATACCAGTAATTCTGAGAAAAATCACCTGCATTTGACACACAAGAAGGCTAGGTCATCTTTTAAAGACTCTAGCTCATTTGGGACAATACTCAGAGGTTATGCCACTGGTTTAGTGGTTTAGGCACCAGCACTGTGCTGTGGTCTGCCGCCACGCTTTTCCCATGTCCACAGCTTCAATTCTTGATAAAAGTGGTTCTCATATGGACTTTCTTTCTATTTCTCTCTTTTCTTTTCTTTTTTTTTCTTGGCTGAGGAAGATTCTCCCTGAGTTAACATCTATTGCCAATCTTCCTCTTTTTGCTTGAGGAAGATTTGCCCTGAGCTAACATCTGTACCATCTTCCTTCATTTTGCATGTGAGTCACCACCACAGTATGACTGACAATGAGTAGTGTAGGTCCATACCTGGGGGCTGAACCACTAGGCAACGGGGCTGGCCCCTCTATTTCATTTTTTAAAAAGTTCTACTTTGAAAATAAATTCACAGCTCTTTGCAAAATATTTATTTAAAAAATATGAAGACATTTACAATCAACAATCTTTTAAGGAACTAATTTTATTCAAAAATTTGGGATTTTCTCCTTTTCTCCTTTCCCTCTCCCACCTCATAAACTAAAGAAGTATGACTGCAAATCAAACCAGAGAAAGTATTTCCTTTTTATGAGACTTGTAGCCTTAGATAATCTAGGTTTATTGCCAACTTCTCTCTTTGATTCAGTTGGCCTATTCCACTAAGGTTAGATTCTTCCTTAAACATGTCTGAAACATAGAAGTGAATTAATTTACACTGTCATAGAATTATCTCAAGATCTATTCAGTGCATTTTAGATTATCAGAAATGATGAAATTTGTAAATTAAAAATAACTAGACATTTGGGCCAAATATGTAGATACTCTACTAGCCCTGATCAAAGTCACATGCATTCATCTTTAGAGCTGAATTCACAAAATAGAATACAAATTTTTTTTCTGTGAGTGTTTTGTTGTATTTATTCATGACAGTTTTATATCTCAATTACATACTTTTAATTTTCCACTTGGAAGATGCCTATTCTGAATAAAAATTTATTTTCAAGACACTGTCCTCTGAATACTATATTGAAAAAATCCAATTAACTTACACAAATTACAGTGCTCCAAGGGCATTCTTCTTTTTCAGAAGAGAAGACTATAAAAACAAAATTTAATACTCACAAATGAAAACATAGTTGCACAGAGTTAATTTTTTCTGTTGATTTACCTCCCTCAACCAGCCCAACTTCCCATGGTACATTTTTATTTCCCCATTTCTAAAATTAGTCAATAATATCAAAGTATTTCTCTGCTCTTTTTTTTATCCCTGCCAGACCCAAAGCTTGACAGTTATCAGAGAATACATCTAGAGGAAAACAAACATCATATCTGCAGTATTTCAAGGATTTTTCCCTCCAAAGCTTTACTGTCTAAGTGTCAATATTGACCATTTTGTTTGTGTTTCTATCAGTTAAACTTCTAAACCAGTGGTTTCCTGTTTCAGTTCCTTCTCAAAAGGCTGTGATGCTTTTAATGGGTTAAGTTTTAAAATTAGGACCAAATTTAATTTTGACTATGACAACTACACGTTAATAAAACTTTCGTGTATTTATGTTATTCATTGTTTTAAGCCAGTCTTTGGTAAAAATGTACTAGAGGAAGAAAGATTTTAAGCCTTAGGAACTCACTGGACTCTTAATTTTCAAGTACTAAATGCATGCTCAGAGTATTTCAGTGAAAGAGAATTTATTATAAGAACACGTGGGACAATGAGGCCTTGAAGGGACTGGAATATGTTTCCTGAAATAAAAGGAAACTGAGAATATAACAACACAGCCAAAGGAAATACGTGGACAAAATATGATAACTTTTCTTGTTCTAATTTTGGTGCATAAATTCACTTTCAATTCTTGTATAGAATTTAAATGACAAAAACATAAAAATAACTATATATCTATGTTAATGGGCACACAATATATAAAAACATAATTTGTGACATGGATAACATAAAATGAGGGGATGAAGCTGTAGAGAAGTAGAATTTTTATATGTGATTGAAGTTGTTAGTTTAGAATGCAGTGTTACACCTTTAGGGTGTTTTATGTAATTGCAATGGTAATCACAAAGAAAACATATATATAATACACACAAAAGGAAATGAGAAGGAACTAAAAGCTTGTCTCTACAAAGTAGTCAAGGAAACACAAAGGAAGACAGTAAGAAAGCACATGAGAGGAGCTGGCCTCATGCCTGAGTGGTTAAGTTTGCACGCTCCACTTTGGTGGCCCAGGGTTTCACCAGTTCAGATCCTGGGCGCTGACATGGTATTAGTCGTCAGACCATGCTGAGGCAGCATCCCATATAGCACAGTCAGAACAACCTATAACTAGAATATACAACTATGTACTGGGGGGCTTTGGGAAGAAGAAGAAAAAAAAAAAGAAAGGAAATGAGGGACAAAAAGCTATAAGATATACATAAACACCATTAACAAAATGGCTTTAGCAAGTACTTTCTCATCAGTAAGTTATTCAAATGTAAATGGTTAAACTCCTCATTCAAAAGCCATCAATTGCTGAATGGATTAAAAAAAAGCAGGATTCAACTATATGCTATCTACAAGAGGCTCACTTCAGAGTTAAGGGCACACATAGCTGAACATGAAAGAATGGGGAAAAAATAGAGTAGGGGTAGCTATGCTAATATCATACAAAATAGACTTTAAGTAAAAAACTATTACAGGAGACAAATAAGAACATTGTATAATGATAAAAGAATCCATTCACCAAAAAGACAAAACAATTATAAATGTACATGCATCAAATATCAGAGCCTCTAAATATATGAAGCAAATTTTAACAGAACTGAAAGGACATGGACATAGACATATAGGTAAACATCCACACAATAATAGTAGGGGACTTCAATATTTTTCAAAAATAGACAGAACAGCCACATAGAATATCAATAAGGAAACAGAGGACTTGAACAGCACCATAAACCATTTGGATGTAAAAGATATATTTAGAGCACTCCACCCAACAAGAACAGAATATACATTCTTCTCAAGTGCACATGGAACATTCTCCAGGGTAGACCACCTTAGGCAACAAAACAAGTGTTGACAAATTTAAAAAGACTGAAATTATACAAAATATCTTTTCTAATCACATGGAATGAAACTGCAAATCAATAGCAGAAGGAAAACTGGAAAATTTCACAAATATGTGAAAATTATACAACATACTATTATACAGCCAAGAGCAAAAGAAGAAATAGCAAAGAAAAGTAAAAAAATATTTTGAAGTGAATGAAAATAAAAATGCAACATACCTAAAGTTATGGGATGTGTCAAAAACAGTTTTCAGAGGAAAGTTTATAGCTGCAAATGTGTACATCAAGTGAGAAGAAAGAATTCAAATTAATAATTTATCTTTATCCCCTAAGGAACCAGAAAAAGAAGAACTAAACCCAAAGCTAGCAGAAGGATCAAAATAATGGAGATTAGAACAGAGATAAATGGAATAGAAATAGAAATAGAAAAGAAAACAAAACTAAGAGTTGATTTTTTGAAAAGATCAACAAAATTGACAAATGCATAGCTAGATTGACAAAGAAAAAAAGAAAGCAGTCTCAAATAACTAAAATAGAAATGAAAGAGGGGACGTTTCAACCAATGCCATAGAAATGAAAATAATTATAAGAGAATACTATAAACAACTCTATGCCAAAATATTGGATAACAGAAGAAATGGATAAGTTTCTAGAAACGTATAACCTACCAAGATTGAATCATTAAGAAAGAAAATTTGAAAAGATGAATAACTAGTAAGGAGATTGAATTAGTAATCAAGACCTCCCAATAAAGTGAAGTCCAGGACCAGAGGGCTTCAGTGGAGAATTCTACAAGAATTTAAGAAGAATTAATGCCAATCCTTCTCAAACTTTTTCAAAAACATTGAAGATGAAGGAATACTCACCGACTCATTCCATGAGGTCAGCATTACCCTGATAACATAGCCAGATAAAGACACTGCAAGAAAATAAATCTACAGATCAACACCTCTGATGAATATCAATGAAAATTCCTTAACAAAATGCTATCAAACAGAATTCAGTGGCATATTAAGAGGATTATAAATCACAACCAAGTGGGATTTATTCCTGAAATGCAAGGATGGTTCAACATATGAAAATTGACGAATGTAATATATTGCATTAACAGAATGAAGAAAAAATCATTTGATCATCTCAATTGATGTGGAAAAAGCATTTGACAAGACTCAACACCCTTTCGTAATAAAAACACTTAAAAAACTAGGAATAGAAGGAAACTATCTCAACTTACTAAAGTCCACATATCAAGTGCCCACAGCTAACATATTCAATGGTGAAAGGACTGAAAGTTTTTCCTCTAAGATCAAGAACAAGTGAAGGAAGCCTGCTCTCACTACTCCTATTCAATGTACTATTGGAGATCCTAGCCAGAGCCTTTAGGCAGGAAAAGAAATAAAAGGCATCCAAATTTGAAAGAAAGGAGTAGAATTATCTGTTCACAGGTTGCATTATCTTACATGTGTATAACACTAAAGATTCCACAAAAAAATTTAAGAACTAACAAGTGAATTCAGCAAAGTTGCAGGATAGAAAAATCAACACTCAAAATCCCTTTTATTTCCTTACACTAACAATAAACAACTCTAACAGGAAATTAAGAAAACAATTCATTTATAGAAACATCAAAAAGAATAAAATACTTAGGAATAAACCTAACTAAGGAGGTGAAAAACTTGTACACTGAAAACCACAAAGCATTGCAGAAAGAAATAAAAGACATAAATGAAAGAATGGCATTCTGTGTTCATGGGTTAGAAAACTTAATATTGTTGAAATGCCATTACTATCCAAAGTCATCTAGAGATTGAACACAAACCCTATCAAAATCTCAATGATAGTTTTTGGGGAACAGAAATGGAAAAGAAATTTTAAAATTAACATGTAATACCAAGAGACCCCAAATAACCACAACACTTTTGGAAAAGAATAATAAAGTTGGGGGACTTACTCTTCCTGATTTCCAAACATAACAAAACTACAATACTGAAAACAGTTTGTTGCTGGTATAAAGACAGACACATAGACCAAAAGAATAGACTAGAGAGCCCAGAAATCAACCCTTATCTACGTGATCAAATGATCTTTGACAAGAGTGCCAATACTAATCAATGGGGAAAGAACAGCCTCTTCAATAAATGGTGTTGGGAAAACTGGATATCCACAAGCAAAAGGATGAAAGTGGACTCTTATCTTATAGCAGATACAAAAATTTACTCAAAATAGATCAAAGACCTAAATCCTAAATGTAAAACCCCAAACTATAAAACTCTTAGAAGAAAAAGCAGAGGAAAAGCTTCAAGATATTGGGTTGTCTACACTTTCTTGGATATGACATTAAAAGCACAGGCAACAAAAGCAAATTGAAAAAATGGCACCACATAAAACTTAAAAAACTTTTTTGCATCAAAGGGCACATTCAACAAATAGAAACACAACCTAAGCAATGGAGAAAATATTTGCAACCTATGTATCTAGTAAGAAGTAATATCCAGAATATATAAAGAACCCCTGTAATTCAATGACAAAAAAATCAAATAACCCAGCTAAAAAATGGCCAAAACCATCAATATTTCTCCAAAGATGCTATTGAAATGACCAGCTAACATACGAAAAGATGGTCAGCATCACTAATCATCAGAGAAATGCAAATCATAACTAAGATGAGATATTTCCTCACACTGATTAGGATGGCTGCTGTCAAAAAAAAAAAAAAAAAAGAACAACAGAAAATAAGTGTTGGCAAGGATGTGAAACATTATTGGAACCTCTGTGCACTGTTGGTGGGATTGTAAAATGGGGGAATCTCTGTAGAAAACAGTATTGCAGCTCCTCAAAAAATTAAAAATAGGCCTACCATATGATCCATCAATCTCACTTTTGGGTATATATTCAAAATAATTGAAAGCAGGATCTCAAAGAGGTATGTGCATGACCCTGTTCATAGCAGTATTATTCATAATAGCCAAAAAGTGGTAGCAACCCAAATGTCCATTGACAGGATAAATGAATAAGCAAATAAGCAAAATGCAATATATACATGAAATGGAATATTATTCAGACATAAAAGACAATGAAATACAAATACGTACGACAATGTGGGTGAACCTTGAGGACATTATATTAAGTTAAATAAGCCAGTCACAAAAAGAAAAATATTATATGATTTCACTTATATAAGATATCTAAAATAGTCAAATTCATAAAAACAGGCCATAGAATGGTGTTTGCCAAAGGGTGGGAGGAGAGGGAAAAGGGGAGTTGTTGTTTAATGGATATAGTATTTCAGTTTTAGAAGATGAAAAAATTCTGGAGGTATTTCACAACAATCTTAATATGCTTAACATTAATGAACAGTACACTTGAAAATGGTTAAGATGGGAAATTGTATGTTACGTGCTTTTTACCACAATAACAAAAAGAAGCTTTGGGGGCCAGCATAGTGATTAAATTTGCAAGCTCCACTTCGGTGGTCCAGGGTTCGCAGGTTCGGAACCTGGCCGCAGACCTAGCACACTCGTCAAGCCATGCTGTGGTGACATCCCATATGAAATAGAGGAAGATTGCCACAGATTTTAGCTCAGCAACAACCTTTCTAAAGCAAAAAGAGGAAGTGTGGCAACAGATGTTAGTTCAGAACCAATCTTCCTCAAAAAAAAGAGGCTTTTGATTAATTAATTTCTATTTAGAGGGAGTTTTTTCATGTCATTAATTTATATTTTTGGCTACATCGTTTCTTTCAAATAGCTATACCATTCCCTTAATATTAATTTGTGCTTAATATAATTTGTAAGCTGCCCTCTTGAACTGAAAGCTTAATTCAGGTACTTTGGATTCATCTTGTTTCTTACTAGGGCCGTTTAAAGCCATTCATTTTCCTCTTAAGATCAGTTTATCCCCAATTTACATGGCTTGGTATGCAGTACCTTAATTGTAATTCATTTGTAAAAAATTGTAACTTTTGCTCTTTTCCTGTTTAACCAAAAATTGCTTTGATATGTTGTAAATTTTTATTGATATAATTCATTTCTAATATATTCTGGTTAGTGCAGATGGTTTGTACATACTTATTTTTAGTAATGTCTTGAGCTATAGCTTTTTCCTTGCAAATTTGTAATTATTGTGCTTTCTTCTTTTGTTTGGCACAAAAATCTATATATTTTGCTTACAGCAAGCGTGCTAATTGTTTCTTTAAATGTTATACATAAGTACCTATTTGTCTACTTAACCTATTGATTTACAGGAGAGTTATGTTAAAATCTCCCACTATGTTTGTAGCTTTATCAATTTGTTCTTTCATTTTTAAAGTTTTTGATTTATTTTAAAATTACGTTATTAGTTACTTAAGGATTGATGACTATTTATTATACTTTGGGGGTTCCTTCTTTGACCCACATGAAATTTGTTCCTCCTTTCTGGTTTATGCTTTTCACCTTCAATTCTATTTTGTCCAGCATTAATATTGTTCTGGCTGTTTTCATTTATGTTATTTCTATGAATCAGTGTTAGGAAAGGAGAAAATTGAGTACACCCTGTTATTATTATCCAAAATAATAAATTTTATTTATAATTCTCTTAGACTTTAAATGTGGATAATTCCAAAGAAAGATCTTGTTTGATGATTTTATTCTGAGAAGAAACATGCAAACTAGAGGAGCTGAAAGAAAGCTAAACAGGAAGAGAGTAACATGAGATCGTCACACAGAGGGAAATTATGGGTGAAGAAAATTTTCAATAATACGTTTTCATTGGTGGTGTGGGCACAGGGAGAGATTCATAGAGAGAAGGATTAGACATCTTTAAAAATATTTTAGAGTATTTGGATATTATGTGTTTAATATAATTTTCTCCTTCATCTTTCACCAAACCTTCAGTAATATCTTCACTTTTTATCAGTGTTTTAAAATGCCATCTGTACATGTACACACATGTATCTTTTTATGGTGATGATGAGCTGAGATTGGCCTTCAGGTGAAAACAGAGACTGATTATGGAGACCTACTCTTATTTGAGTTACAAAATATTTGGGGCACAACAGTGTTTAAATTTTTATGTCCCATCTTTGTTTTTAAAAATCCATGTCTATTGGAAAAAATGGATTTGAAATTTCAGGTCAAAATTAAAGCAAATCTGATTTTTCATCCTCTGTCACCTAATTCTTACTAAAATTTTCATCAAAATTTTCACTTAGAGTTTACTCTGAGTAGACTCTTCAGGGATCTAAGATAACACCAGTCACACGAATAGGTAAATAGTGTACTGATTCTTTTATATATCACAATAGTGGCCTGAATTTTAGAATGTGGGCCAAATGATACACTGTGCATAGAGCACATTTACAGACTGTATTCCAGATGCACATTTTCTTTTTTGAAATTTAAAATCCCTCATGTTGAGACAGGAAAAGCTATTTGATGCATTTTAAGATGAGGCTGTTGAGTGCAGTTATTAAGCATTTTACCTAAAGTTGCCTCCTTGCTATATAATGAAGCCACGTCTCAAGCTAAATTTTTCTAATACTCAGAATTCTTTCTTCAATAATATAATTATTTCCTTGATTGATTTAGCATGAAAGTTGCCAGTCTAAAAGTTTTAACATTTAGAAAAACAAAAAGTACATGTAATGAGCACTATGTAGGAAACCAGAAAGTTATGTGTTAATACATGTAACGTGTTTTTGAAGATTAAAGCCACTTTGTATTCTTTTGACTCTAACATATATGGCTTCACTCAGACTCATAACTCTGGTTGGAAAATAAAATGATTTTCATGATGGTGAAATGACATTTGCTTTCGTCTTCCTACAGCTCTGTTTGTGTGTTACTTGCAAGAGAGTTCCCATAAAGCAATGTATCTTAAATCACTGAGACATAATATTCTACAGGCAACCTATGACAATGATAATGACAATTTCTAATTAGCTGATCATCCAGCTACAATTACTCCATGATAAATTAGGATCTGAGTATTAAAAAAAAGTAATGAAGTGCTTGTGTCATAGCTTTTTGTTTAAATGAAGTACATTCAGCCAAGAAGGGCAGAATAGGTTTAATTTACCCCCTATCCTCTGTTTGCATAAAGAAAGCAAACCATCATTTCCAAAACCTAACCTCAAAAGTTTAGCTGAAGGTTTTATTTCGGAAGAGCTTTCTTGGTGCTGAAGTATTATTTATCGCTATCAGTTTTGGCTCCACTTCTTTTAATCATCTGATATTTCACATGGAAGGCTTTCATGATTACCTTTGAAAAAGCACTGATCTATTGTTAAAAAAAGACAAATAGAGCTCTGAAATGTAAGACTGTGGTTTTGGATGAGATCACCCAATATGTATTATCATATTAAGTTTAAATGATTGACAGCTTGTTCTTTGGAATCTATGTCACAAATGGTATTGTATGCAATTATATTAATTAGTCTAATAAAAATCAAAAAAGTGACATCAAGTACTAATATTATTAAAAATATTCTTGCTGGATTCTCTGTGTTTGCACGCATAATTAGATAGAAGATTCAGCTGACACTCTATTGTGACATCTAATATAAAATGAATAAGTTTATGGAATGAAAATAGGTATGCCCTTCACCGCCTTAAAAATTAGTTCAAAAGAAGCCAAGTTAAACAATAGTAGGCAACATGAAACATAATTCCGTGATTTTCGACTACTTAAAGACAACGGCTTATGTATATAGATTCTCCTTGACTTTATTTTCTGTCTGCATATGATCCTGAGCAACTTGAATTTGAATTTCTGTCTTGCTTAAGCTTTAGCTCTCAAGTAATTATGCTTTATAACACATTTGGGCCCTTAAGTTTGAATGGGTTCAGCATAGTAGATAAGTGCACGCTAGATTCATCTCACCAATGTGTTGGAATCCCTCCACTCTGGCATCAAGTGAAAAAAATTTAAATGATGATGAACTTAGAATTTTAATCAACTGTAATTAATCTTCTGTAGCTTTTTCCTAAGCGTGAATCAAGTGTATCTGCTTTCTATCCTAATTATAATATTGGTTGCAACAGAGTAATTTGTCATGCAAAGCTGCTTTTATGTTGCATTGAAGTCAAAGTAATACAGTTGGTAGAAGTTTGCTGATTTTGAATACTGACACGTAATAAATACTCTCAGAAGTTCTGCTGAAGGCTTCTAGTCTTGGAAATCTAAAGATGCCCCTTTGAATTCAGCAAAGACTCACGCACTCTTATCCTTTTATAATCTTAAATATTCCTGTTTCCAAGGATAAAAAGAGGGCAGAAAACACGGCTAAATAAGAATGGCACCATTCTCTTGGGCTTGGTGTTTCAATGTGTTTGAAGGACATACTCTGTTCTGTCTGCTAAGTCAAAAAGTCAGCCTTTCAGAGTGACACACGGCACATTCTCACACCCTGAATCGACCTTCGTGGGTCACAAGGAGACAGATATCGCATCTAAGATTAGAATTCCACAATATTCTTCAACTTAACCCAGTGAAGTCAGAATCTATATCTTGACATAGCTGGTGTTAGCCCAGGCTCTTGAGATGCTAGTTCAGTCTCTCAAACACTGAGTATAGCCCTAAAAGGCTGCATTTACTTGTTCAAAAATATTTATTGTCTATTTGTCATGTGTAAGCTCTTGCTACAAGCTATGTGTATTTTAAGCTGACCTGATGGAAATTACACTTTATTGAAGACATATAAAAATGTGTACCAAAACAAATGTAGCATCACAAATTATAATAAATGTGATTAATAAAAAATTAAAAGAGGCTTTAGGAGATGCTAAAGGGGGCTAGGAAGGCTTTATGTAGAAGACATGTTTAATCTTACAACTGTATGGTGAGTAAAAGTTAGCCAGGGACACAGAATAAAGAACATTGCAGGGAGCAGGTACAGCATGAACTTCTTTCTACACCTGGCATCTCCACATCTGCTGGCTTGACCACTCCATCAGGGGCCTATATTTTGTTTTAAATGTGCTGCAATGTCATGCTTCCAATATTTGATCAAGTTCAACAAATACATGCTTCAATGTTTCTATTTATATAAGATTCTGTGTGTTGAGCAGATTGTAGATAAGTGGCTTGCACTATTTGACATTTCACACAAATCAAGAAGTGTGGAAATATTGAGTTGCTTATTTCTTAAGGTCAATACCACATTTTTTGCACTTGTGTATTCCGATATGTACTAGCATACTGGCTTGTATTGGAACTATATCCTGAGGTTTGGGATAGACAAAATAACACTAAGAGCACACATTTACTTTGTTCTTTGAATGAAAAGAAAGCGATGATAGTAAAGCACATGTACTTTATCATTGGAATTAAATTGGTCATTGACAAGTCAACTGTGAGCTGGCTTGAAAAAACATTGGTACTACTTAAGTCTCTGGCTGTGCAAGGATAATACATACTAGAAAAGAGTCTAAGAATGAAGCTAGTGGCTTGCAAAGCTGGAGAATCAATGTAGAGTAAATTCACTCTTTTTCTTGCTGACAAATTATAATGCTTTCAAATAATTCAACCATGCTGACATAATAGTAAATAAAATATAAATGTGTTTTAAATGTTGATATTAATAGAAGAGGTTTTTATTTACTGCCAAGGAACCAAAAATGGTCCTACAGCCACAGAAAATTTCTGCTAAGTATTCTATGCACATAATTTTTAGTTGTTGTGTCAGTCCCAGTTGGTTATATTATTACTCCATTTAGGTCTCTAAGAATTTGGTGTTACTACAAATCCTGATGGAAGAATTATATTCTATAAATCATGACCCTTGATCCTATGTTATGCCCACTTTTCAGAAGTGAACTAATTTTATCTTCATTAAAGTTATCATTATCTTTATTCTTCCTTCAAAATTTAAAAATGCCCGTATTGGATAAAACCATTGCCTGCTGGATGGTACCACTCTGTCTCATGTTGCCTATGAAGAAGATGGCTTGTCTGGTCTGTGTTGGCTTAGAGAAACAGCCTCTTCCTGAAGCTGACGCTGGTATGTGAATTCAACCAGGGCTGATGTCATCCTGCCTAAGGGTCATTACCTTGGCCACAAAGATCCTATTATAGGATAATGAGTTTGGTGCTTCCTGCCCCCTGGAAATTTTCTTATAACTATAAAGCAGTGTGGGAGCAGAGTTCCCCTCTGGCGATTGACCCACTTTTCATCCAGCAGTACAAACCCAAGAACACCTCTCCATGAGTGCATGCTTTACGTTTGCACCTGAGGTTTCTAGGATTGTTTGTCCTTGCTTTCTTGCTCTACACTTGGCATTCAGTTTTTAGCTGTTATAGAATATAAATATATTAACATCACTAATTTTTAATTATTTTAGTATTTGTGTATGTCTTTAACTTTTGGAGTTATTAACACCAAATCTTCATATGCATTGAAGTTAATTTGGTCCATATTGGAATATAAAATCAAAAGTGCAGAAGCCACATCTTTACTTATTATTTTTTATAAGATCAGTCATAGAATGTTATGTGCAAAAAAGTATTAATTGTTTTATAAAACACTTCTGTTTACTGGTTAGGTCATTTGAAAGAAAGTCTTACTATTTCTAGATAATAATCAACAAAGTTTAGGAAAAAGATTTCGGTATTCAGCTTATGTTCTAAGAATTTTGCAATGGACGTCTATTTAAGTCCATTTCTCTTTTTCCTTTTCTTCTCTTTCTTCCAATTATAATAAAACGATGCCTTTAATACTTTCTGGTAAGGATATAGCTAATGTGATTTGGATAATATCTACTCAGTTAAAGCATGAAATGCATTCTTTTTTGTAGGTTTATAAATTCTTTAGAATTAAATGTATTTTCACAAAGTGCTTCTGATTATTCCACTTTAATCCTCTAAACATTCATTTGATCTGTCATACAAAACACCATAATTTTAAATATTTTTATTAATTATCCACAGATAAATGTTATTTACTAGCAATAAGTATTTTTAAAATAATAGCATTAAGTACTTTTTGTTTATTTTTTTTCCAAGTAATTTTAGTGGGATTATAATGGTTTATAACATTGTGCAATTTTGGGTGTATACTATTGTTTACCAATTCCTGAATACGCTTCATCATGCTCACCCTTAGTAGTCTAATTTTTATCCATCACCACTTGTGCCCCCTTATTCCCTTTGTCCACCCCCCGCAAGCCCCATCCCCCCTGGTAACCACTAATCTGTTCTCTTTATCCATGTATTTGTTATCTTCCACATGAGTGAAATCATGGAGTGTTTGTCTTTCTCTGTCTGGCTTATTTTGTTTAATATAATACCCTCAAGGTCCATCCATGTTGTTGCAAATATGACAATTTTGTCTTTTTTATGGCTGAGTAGTATTCCATTGTGTGTATATACCACATCTTCTTTATCCATTCTTCCATTGATAGGCACCTGGGTTGATTCCACATCTTGCCTATTGTGCATAATACTGCAATGAACATAGGGTGCATAAATCTCTTTGGATCATTGATTTCAAGTTCTTTGGATAAATACCCAGTAGTGTGATAGCTGGATCATACGGTATTTCTATTTTTAATTTTTTGTGAAATCTCCAGACTATTTTCCAGAGTGGCTGCACCAGTTTGCATTCCCACCAGCAGTCTGTGAGTGTTTCCTTTTCTGCACATCCTCTCCAACATTTGTTGTTTTTTTGTCTTGGTAATTATAGCCATTCTGACTGCTGTAAGGTGATATCTCACTTTTGGTTTGATTTGCATTTCCTTAATAATTAGTGATGACGAGCATCATTTCATATGTTTCTTGGCCATCTGTATATCTTCCTTGGAAAAATGTCTGTTCATATCCTCTTCCCATTTTTTGATTGAGCTGTTTTTTGTTGTTGTTGTTGAGATGCATGAGTTATTTATATACTTTGGAGATCAACGCCTTGTGTGATAAATGATTTGCAAATATTTTCTCCCAGTTGGTGGGTTGTCTTTCCATTTTGTTCATGGTTTCCTTTGCTTTGCGGAAACTTTTTAGTCTGATGTAGTCCCATTTGTTAACTTTTTCTTTTGTTTCCCTTATCTGAGTAGACATGGTATTCGAAAAGATGTGGCTAAGGCCCGTGTCAAAGAGTGTACTGCCTATATTTTCTTCTAGGAGTTTTATGGTTTCCGGTCTTACATTCAAATCTTTAACCCATTTAGAGTTAATTTTTGTGTATGGTGCAAGATAATGGTCTACTTTCATTCTTTTACATGTAGCTGTCCAGTTTGCCCAACACCATTTATTGAAGAGACTTTCCTTTCTCCATTGTATGTTCTTGGCTCGTTTGTCAAAGATTAACTGTCCAGAGATGCATGGTTTTATTTCTTGGCTTTCAATTCTGATCCATTAATCTGTTTTTCTGTTTTTGTGCCAGTACCATGTTGTTTGATTACTATAGCTTTGTAGCATGTTTTGAAGTCAGGGATTGTAATGCCTTCAGCTTTGCTCTTTTTTTCTCAGGATTGCTTTGGCTACTCAGAGTTTTTTGTTGTTCCATATAAATTTTTGGACTCTTTGTTCTATTTCTGTGAAGAATGTCATTGGGATTTTGATTGGGATTGCATTGAATCTGTAAATTTCTTTAGGTAGTATGGACATTTTACCTATGTTTATTCTTCCAACCAATGAACATGGAATATCTTTCCATTTCTTTGTGTCTTCTTCAATTTCTTTCAGTAATGTCTCATAGTTTTCAGTGTACAGATCTTTGACCTCTTTGGTTAAGTTTATTCATAGGTATTTTATTCTTTTTGTTGATTGTAAATAGGATTGCATTCTTGATTTCTTTTTCTCCTAGTTCATTGTTAGTGTATAGGAATGTAATGATTTTTTAAAATTGATTTTATACCCTGCAACTTTGCTATAGTTGATTATTTCTAATAGTTTTCTGGGGGATTCTTTAGGGTTTTCTGTATATAGAACCACATCATCTGCAAATAGCAAAAGTTTCATTCTTCCTTTCCAGTTTGGATTTCTTTCATTTCTTTTTCTTGCCTAATTGCTCCGGCAATACCTCCAGTACTATGTTGAATAGGAGTGGCAAGAGTGGGCAACTTTGTTTTCTTCCTGTTCTCAGAGGAATGGCTTTCAGTTTTTCCTCATAGAGTAGGATGTTGGCTGTGGTTTGTCATATGTGGTCTTTATTATGTTGAGGTACTTTCCTTCAATACTCATTTTATTGAGAGTTTTTACCATAAATCGATGTTGGATCTTGTCAAATGCTTTTTCTATGTCTGTTGAGATGATCATGTGATTCTTATGGCTCATTTTGTTAATGTGGTGTGTCATATTGATTGATTGTGAATGTTGAACCATCTCTGCTTCCCTGGAATAAATTCCACTTGATTGTGGTGTGTGATTCTTTTAATGTATTGCTATATTTCGTTTAGCAATAGTACTTTTAAAATAAAAATTAAATGATTAAATGTATTGCATTAATTAATAATTGCCATAAGTGGCAACATAAAATGTCAACACTGGAGATTAATAGTGTGACAAAGAAATGAGGTTTGATGTTGCATTCTTTTCTTATAATTTTGTATTTCAGAATTTATTTTCAACAAGATTACCACGATTCATTTCTGATTTTTTTTCCTACGTCATGGCAAAATGTCCACAAGTATTTCAAATATGAGATTTTGTAGTTTCGTTAAAATAGCATTTGAAATGTCATTTTAAATAATGTTCAAATACACCAATTTATTTTTACAACTTTAAAATGTTTATACGTAGTGAAAACTCATTTTATTTATTAGAACCATCTTTCTTCATTTTAGAAGGAATATTTAAGGTAAATTAGTTTAAAGATTTGTTCATTTTTGTTAAATGGTTAAAGTACTCTTAATAAAATGTCATGTAACCTATGTCTTATTCTCACTTCTCCCACAATTTTGTCAAAATTTTTTTAGAAAAATAACACATTTTAAGAATTTTCCCTAAATTAAACAAAATGAAATGAAAATTATTTATACTGACTATATCATCCTCATGAATCTAATAGGCTTATTTAATTAAGAAGATGATTCCAAAATCTCAACTCCATCTTGTATTTAAAGAGTAGTAAATTGCTTAAAAAATCAATAGTCTAAAGGAAATTGTTGTCACACTGGAATAGACTCCATCATTCCACATTTATCATTTGATTTATTGAGCCATTCTCTGGGCTAAATATACAGATTCATCTCACTTGTCACGTCAATTTTTAAAATATATCTCAGACCTTTTTTCATGAGAAAACAATATAGCTGATTCATCAAAACATTCATCAAAGATCCTAACAACTTGTAGCTGATATTTTTTTAGAATTTACCAAGTGATTGCATTCATTTCCTCCACTGATCATCCTAACAGCACTAAGAAGTACATCAGGCGAGCACATTATCCCCATCTTTGTAAATGGCTAAACTCAACCATAGGGAGGTTAATGCTTTGCTGCAGACTCGCATCCAGCAGCTAGCTCATTTGGGATTTGAAGCCAAATTTTCTGAATAAATTGAATACTTTTCACTCCATTCACTTCACAAAAGCTAAATTTTTGCCAATACTTAACGCACATTTTACCTTTATCTCCAAATTTATATCCTATTTTATAACAAAACTTACATGTATATTGGAAATCCCTCATTTACTTCGCAGTACTAAATTGTCCAAGCTCATGAATGCCTTGGCAAAAGTTTAGTTTTAGGGAACACCGCATTAAAAGAATGTGTTGGAATGCACCATTTCCCCTGTCAATTTAGAATCCCAAAGCAACATCAACAACAAAAATAAAAAATAAAATAAATCAGAGAGAGAGAGAACAACTTACATTTTAATTGGTTATATTTATTTCATTTCATTATAATCAATTTTAAATCAATGACTGTAATTTCTAGTGAATGGGAAATACAGTTGAACATTGATAAATGTCCAAAAATTCCATCAGAGCTTATTGAGCACCAGAGAGATGAACGCAGTCTGGCATGAGGGAAAAGCCAGCACCATCTTGGAAAGCCATATGAGGTTACCTTTATACTCTCATTACTGCATTTTGCAAATGACACTAGATACGTATTGCCTCTATTTTGTTAGCTTACAACTTTGAAAAAGTGTAGGGTTCTTGCCAGACTTCAGTAGTGCAGACAGGATAAAGTGTTACTTTGAGCAGATACTCAGCAAAGGTTGCCTCACCCACACCCTAAATTAAAAGGAGTAGAATATATACAGTATTTGGTCAAGTTTTGGAAAATAAAAAAACTTCTTATCTTCTATTTAGTGTTATCTGATCATTATAATGACTTTCTCATCTGTAGTCACATCTCCATCCTTTGGCTGAATATATGTATTATGAATTAGAGGTTCTTTTATCTAATAGACATGAACAAAATGACCCAAAGGACTTACAGAACCCATGCAGCAAGGCACAGTGGGACACATTTAATTATTTTCATCTTCATTTTTTGTTGTTGTTTTCGGTCAAAACTTTGCCAGCGTAAAGTGATAGATGCCTGTTATTTTGTTTATGATCTTCATCTTATTTCTTTCATTTTTGTGTGTGTCTAAAACATTCTCCCCATCCACATTCTATTTACTTAATGGAATCATTATACGGAAAAATTTGAAACAAGTTCCCATTAATCATGCATTTCCACCATGACTTCAGTGAGTAATTTGTATGTACGT
The DNA here is from genome assembly GCF_041296265.1 of Equus caballus. Taxonomy (NCBI): domain Eukaryota; kingdom Metazoa; phylum Chordata; class Mammalia; order Perissodactyla; family Equidae; genus Equus; species Equus caballus. The sequence goes on along the minus strand of NC_091688.1, from coordinate 68,212,169 downwards.
GCTAATAGTCTTTAAAAAAATAGGCTCATTGTCCCTATGTGCAGTCCAACACAAAACAACTTGATCGTGAATAAACATTAGCTCTAACTCATGTTCCATGATGTGTATGTATATTGAGAGATTTCCTTATTATGGTTTAATTTTGAAGACCTCTTTATTTATTTGTGTATTACGAAATTCCAAATGAGAATTTAACTTAATTCGTATTTGCAGCTGTTTTCACATAAATGCTTTTCCATCTAGAATATCTAACTTCATGAAAAGACTTTTTTTTCATTTCTCTTGGGCTATTGAAATATAAAGCTATTTCTTCAATATCCAGGGCGACTAAAAATAATTCTTTAGAGCACTCACATATGCTGTTTTTTAAATCACACATGGGTGTGCTTAAAAGTTATTATTTTTTTAAGCAGATATGACATTTTATAAACCTTTTGTATTATATAAAACTAGAAACAAAGTTTTAACAAAAAGCTGTGAATTGGTACAGTTATATTTCAGAATCTAAAATTTCTCTCCATGGGCAGTAACATGGAAGTTGGTTAAAGCATTTTAAGTAACTTTAGCTGGTCATAATGCCTGTTTTTTCTTCTGCTGTGAGAGGTAACTTTTAAATTATGCTTAATAATAATTCTTTTTCTTCATGTGGGAGAAGATTCTATAAGTAATTGGAGGATTTACAGTAGAGCTACAATTTAAGACTGGACAATTTGCTAGTATAGATACTATTTCCCTTTATTCACAATTAAACTATTGCCGGCTTTGTGTCCAAGACGGTTTGATTTCTTCATTCAAGGAAAGGAATAGGAAATTAATTTCTTTCTATTCTTTGTCATAGTAAAGGGTTTGATATTTCCTGAAGTAAAAACAAAACAAGAGTAGCTTTGCTAAATTGGTCATATTCCAAAATATATTTGTTCTGGCAAACTATGCTAAAAATAACAATAACTCTAAAACCACTAGCACTTTTGTGGAAAAATCAGTCCATAGAATGAGCTTTGAAAAATAGTAAATAAATCTCTATAAATTATTAAAATATGTTAATATGGATACAGATCTGAGACCTGTTGGGAAAAGGGCTGGTTGAGTTAAGGTTTGTGGACTTGTTCTAACCCGGGAATGTCCTGGAGGTGGGGAGGGATGGTCATACATAAGAAAAAAATTTCTGAAGTGGCCTTCTATTCTACATTTACATTGATCTCTGAAAGGATAGAGTGCATGGAACTCATTATCATTTGTTACTAGGGACTTTGGATTCTCCAGAATAAGAGTGGTTGAGATATTCTTGTTCTAGATGTATCATCTTGTTAGTATCATAGCACAGTTCAGAAGCTGGGGATACTAAAGCAAGAGATTGATTCAAGGATAGCTCCAATGTTCTTCAATTTTTGTGCAAGAGTAGGACAAATACTTGGTTTAAAGAAGAGACCACATTTAGGATTTAGGATTCAGCTCATCTTTGATGGGCTGCAAGTCAGACTCTGTAACTCCTCTCCACTTGACATTGTCCTAAGGAAGTTAAAAAAGAAAGCATATTTTTTTGCCATATTCTGTAGTCTTTCATAATGCATGTTCTAAGGGAAAAAAAAGTAAATATTAAGAAAAAACTTATTTTGAAAATTGAACACAGCCACTCATACAAGGTTATGTGGATTTGACAAAATCGTGAGGTTAAGTGATGAAGTTGAAGAAAAAAACTCTTAGTTTTATTGGGAGATGTATACTAAGACTCATTCAAAGTATAACAATTAAGGGCCAGCCCCAGTGGCCAGTGGTTAAGTTCAGTGTGCTCCACTTTGGCAGCTGGATTAAGTTCCCAGGTGTGGACATACACTACTCATCTGTGGCCATGCTGTCGCCAAGGCTCACATACAAAAAAAAGAGGAAGATCGGCAATAGGTGTCAGCTCAGGGTAAATCTTCCTCCACATGAAAAGAAGAAAATTGCCAATAGATATTAGCTCAGGGCAAATCTCCCTCAGAAAAAAAAAAGAAAAGAAAAGAAAAAAGAAAAACCAAAACAGCTAATTTTATTAGTTACTGATGAATGTAATACTTCTAAAAATATTTCTGCTTTGGTTTTTCTTCCAAGTTTTTTTGGTTTGTCTGTTTGTTTGGTCAAATGTTTCATTGAGTGTAGACATCTAGAGTACTACAAAACATGCATTATCTGTAGATTAAAAAGGGAGCTAGCTTATTGTCCTCAATTGTTCACCCTGTCAAATCTATCAGACTTAGTGTACATGATGAAGATTAATGAAGTATCATGAGAGTAATATGGTTCCCAAAAAGCTTCTACAATCTGGAATATGGCCTTCATCAGATGAAAAGCAAAGCTGTTCATCTTTAGTGAACCACACAATATTTTAACTTTAAAACAAATCAAAATAATTTCATTTGCAGATGATTCTTACCTCCCAACTTTATTAATCCTTTCAGTTTTCAGAAATTTTAATTTAAAAATTGTCTGCCCCTGGAATATGTACATTTATCTAAATAATAACTAAAATTCATTTCTACTTCAGTTGTTGACGTGTTTTATATAGGAAAAAGAATAGCTTCCCCTTCAACAATATAGTTTCTGCCTTGTTGTCTGTACTTTCCAGCAGCCTTGACTACATTTTCAGAATCTCCTTTTTACAAGTTTTTGTATTTAATTACTTTAACCACAAAAAAATCTTATTTCAAATCTGTGTAATCTATCCACCCACTTAGTAAAAACAATGAAAAAGATATACAGAAATTTAAAAATATCTCTTTTATGCCATTGAAGACCTAGTATGGCCAAACTCCAAAAGAAGATAAACCTATTGAAGTTTTTATGACACCATGCCCTGCTTTCCCATCTGGGTATTTGCTGATACACAGCTATGTAGTTGAGAAGCTGACAAGTTGAGCAGAAAATACCTATTGAGAGTCAAAGAAGCTGATCAGAGCTTGTAGCAGCCTCATGAGTCTAGGAAGACAAAATTGGAATTCTGGGCTTATCTGGACTTGAGCCAGGACTTGAGTGCTCAAGAAACTTGATAGGAACAGAGAACAAAGATCTCTGACCAAGAGTCTGAGCTTCTTTTCATCTTCACCTGTTCATTGACTCATGTGATAAAGCTGAGCGGTGGTAGCTAAGCAGAAAGTTTGAAGCTATCTATCAGCAGTCTCAAGGGGCTGGGGAAATACACATTTGAGATAAGGGTACCAAAGTAGATGGGCACTGGTAAAACCTACAAATTTTCCTTTGTAACACCAAACTACACCTTGTGTTACTAAGGGTATCTCAAAAATAAGCCAGATTTTACAAACACTTCATGAAACTCACCCTGTAATTAGCTATGTCTAGTTGGATTAAGATGATACACTCCTAACTGCCAATCAGAAGTTAAAGAAAGTCTCCCTGAAGAAGGTAGCATGCAGTGCATCTATATTATTTTTATACAAAATTTCTGGCATTCATTTAAAATTTTTCTGGAAAACACAAAGAGATGCTAAAACAATTCAGAGATTGCAGTCAATAAATACAAAAATTAAAATGTATAATGTATTTAGAAATGTAAACCATAAAATGATGACTATGACCAGAGAACCAGGATGTAAATAAAATTTATATAGAATTTAAAGGAAATTCTCCAAAGGAATTAAAATAACTAAGAATGAAAACTATATACATCTTAATACCAAAATCAGACAAAGACATCACAAGAAAACAATAGACTAATATATTTTGTGAATATAGATGAAAAATCCCTAAAAAGTACTACTGAGCAAAATCTAGCATTTGTATAAAAGATTTTAGAGAGGAAGGAGGGATCAAGATGATGACATAGAAAGATCTTGAATTTCCATCCTTATTGAACATACAGCTACACAGGGAGTAATTTCCTCTGAGAGAAATCCAGAAACTAGCTGAGTGACTTCTATACATCAGTTTAATGAGAAAAAGCCCACATCAAAATGGGCAGGAAAGGCTGAGACACACTTTCACCATAAACCCTATCCCAGGCCCAATACCACACAATAGGGAGGGAACCCTCAATTCTGAACTTCTTTCTGAGGAATAAAGAAATAAGACTATACATCTAGTGTCCCAACTTTTAAGATTCCCACCTGAAGGATGGGACCCCAAAACACATAGCTGTTAAGTCAATGGGGCTTGTATCCACAAGTCCCACAGGACAAAGGCAAAAAAAGAAGCAATTCTTAATGGATGCAAGAACATACCCCCTATGGCTACAAACCCCAGCTCAGCACAGAGAGATCAGACAAAAATATCCATATCTCAGTTTGTTCCTGGAAGGGGTTTAACTGCATCCTTTCCCAACTGCTGCCTGAGGGTCTGGCATCTAATCAGCCTGAATCTAGGTGCTTGCTTTGATCCTCTGCTTTGGGATATTGATGGGTCTTGGCATATCCTCAACTACTGGAAGCCACTAAGAACTAAGAAGGTGGCTTGAAGAATTGCAAAGTTTTGAGAGGCAACAAGAAGCTTCGGCTGGGCTGATTGATGAGATTCATTGCTGAGACAAGACCAGTCTGTCAAGACCGGGAGAGGTAGATGTTTTATCTAATGCACAGTGATGAACATAGAGAGTCAAGGAAACTGGAGAAACAATGGAATGTGCTCCAAACAAAAGAAAAAGATAAATTTCCAGAAAGAGATCTTAATAAAATGGAGGTTAGAGATTTACCCAATAGAGAGTTAAAATAACAGTCATGAGACACTTACTGAGGTCGGGAGAGTAATGCATGAACAAAGTGAGAATTTCAACAAAGAGATAGAAAATATAAAATGCATCAAACAGAAATCATAGAGCTGAAGAATACAATAATCGAACTGAAAAATTCAGTAGAGAGGTTCAGCATAAGATTAGATCAAGCAGAAGAAAGGATCAGTGAATTCAAAGGCAAGATAGTGGAATTCATCCAATCAGAAGCAAAGAGTAAAAAAATGAAAAAGACTGAAGACACTTTAAGGGACTTACGAGACACTATCAAACAGATCAATGTTCACATTACATGGGTCATAAAAGGAGAAGAGAGAAAGGAGCAGAAAGCTTATTCAAAAACAGCATGGCTGAAAACATATATAATATGTAATACAATATTATAGAGGTTGGCCACTGTAAATGTTACGTTATAAATTAAGATTAGGGTTAGGGTTAGAGTTAAAGCTACAGTAAGGTATAGCTAGGATTAAGACAACTTCTATGCTTTAATATTTTTTTTGAAAAATAGATGAAAATCTCAGGCTCTGGAATCAAAAACTTTCCACAGGAATGTTCAGGAAGGAGGGAGGTTTAAAAGTGCAACTTAACGAAATGGAAAGCTGAAGGAATACCCTTTCATGAGATTTTTGGGGGTAAGGCTTAACAGCAGCCTGACCCTAGTCTTGGTGGAATTCCCCATGATTCTCTCTAGAATATGGCAAGATAGGCAGTTTTGTGAGGGGCAGTCACAAGGCTGTTTGTCATCTGCCTCCCTACCTTGCAGGAAGCTGCCTGAGACAGGGAGACTATCCTGAGATAGTTCTGCAACTGTCACTTGTTTCTGGGGAGGTCTGGGACTTCCTACCTTGCTTTTCCCCTCTTCAGATGCAACTATACTTTAGAGTTGCATGTAGTTAGAGTTGTTTCCTCAGTGATAGCGTGGCCTGCTACTTGGGTCTTTTGTCATCTAGTTCCTCCACTTCATTGTCATTCTGTGGAATTAGGCACACAGGGAGATGACACCATACTGATCTTCCTTTTGCCATATGTATAATTAGTAAACTACCTAAACTTATATGAGCTCATTGCTACCTTCTTAGACAAATCTATGGAAGTGTGACAAGCTAACCTAGCAGCTACCACTGCACTGATGCTTTGGGACTGCTTAACATATTGTAGTAAATACATTGAGAAATCTTAAATGTAGCAGAGAGGGGAAAAATATTATCTTCAAAAGGGTAACACTAAAATTAATATCTGACTCCTCAGGAAAAACAATAAAAGGCAGAAGACAAGTGGATGATATAGTTAATGTGATGAAACAAAATGACTAGCAAATGAAAATTCTATATGAAGCAAAAATATTCTTCAAAAATGAAAGCATTATTATATAGTCTGCATAAAAATTCCTCTCTAAAAGAAATATATCAGGCAGGAAAAATATCGACTCATTTGAAAGCCTAAAAATGTAAGAAAGAAATTGGAAAAGCAAACATACGAGTGAATCTTAATAAATATTGATTGTATAAAACAATAATAATGATATCTTGTCAACCACACCAAAGACAGTCATTAGCAGAACATTTCAAATGGTGGTGATGGTTTAGCTGGACCAAATTCACAATTTTGCCTTGACTTATGGAAAATACAAACCAATCATGAGATGGCTAAGGAGGGAAGGAGTTTCTACTTGTATCTGTGGGAGAGAATCTCTCATTGTGAAAAGTTCATTGACTCTTGGGGACTTCAAAGCTATCTTTGTACTCTGAAAACTGAGATGGTGACTTGTGGATGTTGTGGTTTCAGGACCTATGTCCACAGGTTCAAGATACTCTGGAGCTGTGAGTTCTCAGAGAAAAGGAGAATAAGCGAGATGACATTATCTTTGATTCGATCCTATGGCTCTAACTCATAGTCTGGAAGTCATATTGACAACCGATGACAATAGAGTCTCCTTCCTGTCTCAGGCTGTCAACAGGGTTGTTGAAATGATCCTGGAAGTGCACCTAGGCTTACTTAGCAGCAAGCTGAGTAGGCCTATGGACTCCTACAATCACCCTAATGAGAGAGGTCATGTGCATATTTAACATCCCAAGTACCAGTGGCATGCTCCTCACAGCACGAAATGATGCAGTAACAAGCCCTCTTCCTTTTGTACAAAATTCTCTTCACTTGGGTCTCATAAAAAGGAAAAGCAAAAGAGAAGAAACATCTCTTTTCTTTTATGTATATTCATTGCATGCCCAACATTTTCTCCACTATGCCTTCTCTGTGACCTTAACTTTTAAGTCTCATTGTGATAGATACTGTGAGACTCCCATCCTCATCCATTTCATCGGTCTGGCGCACCCATCTCCTGGCTTCAGTGGGTCTTAGATGCTAATGGCTCATATCTTTGCCCTTCTCCAAACATTTACTCTCGTCTGAATTGCTGCCACTTGCCCTGGACAGTGTATAATTTCTAATAATTTCCACCCCAGGGTCAAATGACTAATAAGTGACTTTAAAAAAGGATGACCACTTGTCTCAAATGGGATGGACTTGGTGATGTAATTTGTGCTCTAGAACTCTCTATGGTGCAATGCTGAATCTTGGTTAGCTCTCTTTTCCTGTCCTAATTTCCTTTCTCTTTTTTTTTCTCTTTCTCTAATTTTTCCTTTCTCTTTCTCTAATTTTTTTCTCTTCTGAAGGTAGTCTTTGACAAATCGCTTTCTATAGTTTCTACCTCAAGCTCTGCTTCTAGGAAACCTGAGTTAAAATAGTTGGCATTGTGACTGATCTAGGAATCAGACTCTAAGGAAAGGCTTTGGGGGTAGATCACTTGCTCTCCAAATGGCGATGAAGATCCCGTCATTGGTTGGAGCTGGATTATTGATAGTCCCTATAATGCTGTAGCTGTGCCATTCCTCAGCATTCACATCTGGTAAACCAGAGAGGAATCAAGTTGGTGCAATGCCTCTGGACTTGGAGAAGCACAGGGGAAATAACTGTAAACACTATGGAATGAGGTGTTTGTTGCTACGTGCCACTAATTTATTGAAAATATAACATGACAGACTCAAATTTATTAATTTATTAATCAACACATAAAGCAAAATGTGAAGGTCAGGGAGCCTTCTTGGTAGCACTTAAGAAGACATTCATCTCCTGCAGTCAGAGGGCAGACATAGCTAAAGGCCAGGCCTGGGACCTAATTGAAAGAGTATCAGAATGTCAAAGAAGGCTGAAATTATCAGCCCAGTGAAATTTCCTATGCCAAAAGCATGTTTCTTATAAGGAAGGATAGGGACCCTCAAACTGAAAGAGCTACATGTGTGGATGAACTTGAGAATATTGAGCTCCCAGATTCTCCTGAATTCTCTAGGTCTTCAGAAATGTTCATTTTACCAATGTCAGAAGAGTGATAATCCTCCTTCCATCACTTATTTCAATATTATGTAAGGGCCTCCAATGCAGTTGCCTTAGAAGACGGTGCTTGTCCTCCTCAGGACATGTCTCCACATCCCCTCCTTGCCAGCGAACTCAGGATTAAATCTCAACAATGCTTGTCATATTTTGGAAGTGCTGAGTATGCTAAGAGAAACAAGGGATTATACACCAAAGGAGTTGCAATAACTGGCTGACATATATAGCAGTGACTAGTAAAGAATGCCTGGAGTATATATTGAGCATGGCATATGAAGGATAATTGAATATAAAGCTTTATAAGAGAGAATGTGTTGACATGTGGCACTCTATTCTGATGCAGGGTGTATTGCCCTAGCAAAGACCGCAGGAATAGGGTCTAATATGCTGCTGTTGTAATGGCTCTCATGGGCTTAGAAAAGGTGATGGCCCATATTAAATGAACTAGAGATTCTAAAATGGCTTTAGAAGACTGTGGAGGAAGGGATAAAAATATTTGTAAAAGTAGCAATGCTAGATAGCATTTACTATATGAGACAGGGATGCCCAGCAGCTGTCTTTGTTCCTCAAGAGGGCCAAGAGGATATTCAATTTGCCAAAATAATAAACAATGTGCTGAGAAGGGGAGAAGCTGAGTGGCAGCTACTTTGGTAGGATAAGGCTGATAGTAGGAGACACTGTTATAAAACTGGGCCTGAGGGTAACAACGAGAAAACCAGGATCCTAGACTAGAGGAGGTCTGATGGTAGCATTTGTCTTTGAGAAGGAAGGTGGGCAACAAGATCAGAATGGCAGCCAGGGCCCTGACCTCAGTGAGAGGGGGGCATCGTTTTCTCCCTATTAGACTAGAGCTGTTGGAGGTCCATTTATAAACAGAGTCCTGAATCCAGAGTCCATGGACCTATTCAGTGGTATTATCTTGGTTCCTTGTTGTATAACCACAGTGAATGTAATTCCTTCATTTTACATGAATGTGAGAAGCTGTAAAACTCTCACAAATTGGTTGACCAGTAGAGTAAGATCCATTGTAGTAAGAAAGATCAAGTGAAAGCTCCTGAAACTTTACCCTCTTACTAAGACAGTAAGTAAAAATAGCACCCAATCCTAGATAGAATGGTAGTGACTAATGTCACCCACAAATTCTAAAGGCTCCTACACAAATACTTAAAGATCCAGTTCTAATGTTCCTTTATATTCACGTTTAATTCTCTAGTCAGGTCCCTGCAAAGACCAGGTGACGAAGGGCTACCACAAATTTCTCCATGTAGAATCCCCAGTTGCTCTTGCTATGCTGCATGTGATCTCTTTATTAACATGGTCTTGAGTAAGTGGTGAAGCTATTTATCTGAAAAAAATGCTATCATTTCTATAGCAATCTGCATGGAGTATCAGAAATAATTTGCATTCATATGAGATTGACAACAGTCTTGTCTCAAGGCTGTGTTAATTCTCTTGCTCCCTGCCAGAATGTAATCCAAAAGGACCTAGACTGTCTGGACATTCCGCAGGCTAGGATACAGTTCTTCAACAACTAGTCATTACATAGTGTTGGGTGTTGTGTCCCCAGTAGGTGGAATACAAGGAGTGGATGTATTAATGGCCCCATTTACCATCACTCCCAGTAACTCACTTATAGAGTTTGTGCCTCCTGACCCCATGAATTTAGGCATTGTTGGCCTAGAGTCCTGGGTTCTTCCAAGAGGCACAAGTAAGAGTTCCACTAAACGCATAGCTACAGCTTTCACCCTTTGGGAAACTAGTTCCAATAGACCACAGAGCACAGAGAGAAGTTACCAATGGTCCCTGCATACCATGAGGAGGAAGGACTGATGCTATATAATGGGGCTCTGGAGAAACTTGTTTGTACCCAGGTGATCTACTGGAGCATCTCTTATTACTTTTATACCAAGTTTTAACTATAAATGAGGAAATAAAGCAACCATGGCCTCATAAGGGCATGGTCACCAGGCAGGACACCTACACCCACAGAAGTGCTGTACAAGGGAAAGGAAACTTTGAGTGCATCTTCGAGAAGGGAGGTCACGAATATCAGTTAGTTCTCAAGACCAAAAGCTGAGGTAGCACCTGTAGCTCATCTCATGAACCCTTTTTTGTTAAGTTTTCTCAGAATGTGACCAACCAGAATCTTGGAAAAACTATTCCTGGATAGAGTAAACTCAATATGAGAAGGAAGTGGATCTGAGTGGTGCCAAGTGTTGTCTGTAGTTAGTGTTTCTCACGTGCCTCAAAATTCCTCTTAAGGGCCCTTGTACTCATCCACCATATCAGTGGGGTGCAGGTAAAATGCCTCTCTGGGAAAAGAAATCCCTGACTTGTACTACTTGCCAATTTCTACTGTGTAAAATCTCCCATCATGGCTGATTTCAAGCTGCCAACAGTTTAATCCATAGCCTGAAAATTTCATGAAAATTCCTGCTATGAATGTTGGCTGAAAGGGTTCATGGCTGAGGCCTCTCCAGAGAAATGCCTTTGCTAGAAGGGTAGTTTTGCTAGCCACTCCCTACCAGTGAGTCAGGAGAAGGCTAAAGAATGAATGGAATGGGGGCAAAAGGCCATCCCTCTTGCCTCAAGTTAGGAGAAACTCTAAGGCATAATTTGTGTTCGAGAAGCCTCCATGGCACCAGGCTGAATCTACTCTCCAACACATCCTTGCTTAACTTTCTCTCCATGTCATATTCTGATTCCTTCTCTTCAATTTTCCTGAAAGCACACTTAAAATATCAGAATCTTCATCTCAGTCTGTGCTTCTAAAGGATCTGACCTGAGGCATTCACCAATAACCCGTTTCTTAACCTTTATGTGTGACTTTGTGCTATTTCCCTTCATTCATCTTGCCACAGCTCTATAGACATAAGTAAATGATTTCTTTATTTGTTTTATGCTACCTCTCAAGAAAATTGACTTTCAAATGTACAGGGTAGAATCAACATGGTTGATAACATTAATGAATAATTTCTACTTAGATTGCAAGAAGAAAATATATAGGTAGACATTTTGACTTTGAGCTAATTTAATTCTTAAGACTCAGAATAAGAATATCCCAGGACACTAAAAGAATTGTAATCACGGGAGCCACCATCAGGGAATCTCAAAGAGATAAGCCAAAATCTATAAATCACCAATCTTTTAAAAGTAACACAGTGAAATAGTGGCACCAAATTTATTAAGCAGAAAAACTAGTATCTAGGAAACACTTATGAGAATAAATACAAAGAAACTTAAAATAGAATTAATATACTTAGAAATATAAAAAAGTGTATTTAATCTTTGAAAGAATATAAGGCATTTACAAAAATTAGCTAAATAGATATCTTGGAAATGAAATAAAAACTACGAGAAAAATACAGCCAAATTACTGACAGAACAATAATATAACAGGCTCATATGAAGAGCTAATTAGCAAGCTGGATAATTGAACCAGGAAAATTTCCTATGGTTAAAAATTCAGAAATGGAAAATATTTCAAAAACTTGAAATATAGAGGGTATAAACAAAAAGATCTAAAGAAGGTAGATCCAGTCTAAGAGCAATTCCAGAAGTAGAAGTAAAGGTAACATTCAAAGAAATAATATTAAAATTTTTCCATAGCTAAAGAATAGTATTCATCCTCAAATTGAATGGTCCCGCTGAGTACCAAGAAAAATGAAAGAGAGGAGATACGTAGATACCTAGATGATGGATTAAACAGACAGATAGTTATAGATAGATAAATATAGACTGATGGATAGCTAAACGTAGATAGATAGATAAAATCCTGTGAAATTTCACTACACCCTGGATAAAGAATGCATTAAAGCTGTATGAATAAATGTCAACATTAAGCTGAGATGGATGGAAACGTGAGAGAAAGGTTTTACTTAATTTAGGGTATGAGAAAAGACAATCAGAATGCACAGCATAGACAGCAGCAACATTTTGTGAAAGAGGGAAGAGCTTCCTGTCCCCCAAAATTTTTACTAACAAATGCATAGTTTCAAATGACAAAGTCTTGGTATATAAAGGTCACATAAGAACCATCAGGAGCATAACTGTCTCTTGCCGGATCCAACCTGTCTATCTACATAGATAGTTACATAAGGCTGGAGTAGTCCATCACGTATCTTAATTCAGACATGTGCTGGTGACCTCCTGACTTGGGCCCTGTGTCCTTCATTAATCTAGGGGTTAAACGTTGTACATTACAGTCCATGAACAACATCCTTAAACTCTCCATTGTAATACTGCCCGGCGCAGGAGCTTTCCTGAACCCAGTGTTGTGGAACCGGAGCAGGTTCATTATCCAAGTCCCTGTCAGAGTTGTGCTAGTAAACATTGAGATTAGATATTGGCTTATTCTGCAATGAAAAAATCCCAAACACTTCTGGAAAGACTATAGTAGGTCTTCTACCAAAACAAAGCAAACAATAAGCAAAACAACAACAAAAAGAGTGACAGGTTTAGATTTCTCTTTGGCAACACTAAATGTTAACAGTGATTTTTTTTTTTTGAGACAGAATTTCTCAGAGCAAGTTACTTTCTGGATGTACGATATTTGAGGAGGTCATTGACTTTTTCAGGTCAGTTGGTCTAAAATCTTAAATCAGCCATGCTTGAAGTTATTTATGAGAGCTATTCTGCGACAGAGGCAATTTGTTGTAGTTCTAGACATCCTCTTCGTTTTGCAGTGAATATTGTTTTCTCACCTGTTTCAGGGACTTCTCATCGCACCAGGATTTAGGCACAGACAAACTTTTGGGCACATTTGAAAAAGCAGTGAAGTTTTTGTTAATTGATTTTCCCTCTCCTTTAGTGTAACCTTCCTTGCTTTCCACTAGGTTCTCCTTCCCCTCCTTTCTCCAACTCCATCTCCAATCCACAAGAGACCCCAGCTATTCCTCATTCGGAACGTTTGGACTCCCTACCCCTGGTGTTACAGTCCATTCTCGCCTCCAGAATTTCCTCTCTCTGATTTGCCCTCTTCTTAAAACTAAGACCTTTTCCTTTCTGACATGGCATTACAGTGTAATTAATACTTGCTGGGAACACATAGCATAGTGCATACTCTGGAGCCAAATATCCGGATTCTATCCTTATATTACTTTTTTAGAGCTGTCATAGCAAAGTACCACAAACTGGGAGGTTTAAATAACAGAAATTTGTTGTCTTGTGGTTCTTGGAACTAGCAGTCTGAGAGTAAACTGTTGGTGAGGTCAGTTTCTTCTGAGGGCTGTGAAGGTGAACTGGTTCCATGCCTCTCTCTTTGTTCCTGGTGGTTTGCTGGCCAACTTTGACATTCCTTGGCTTCTGCTACATCACCCAGATCTCTGCCTTCATCTTCACAAGGTGTTCGGTGTGTGTGTGTGTGTCTTTCTCCAAATTTCCCCTTTTATAAGGATATTAGTCATATTGGGTTAGGGCCCCACCCTACTCCAGCATGACCTCATATTAAATTAACTAATTACTCCCACAACAGCCCTATTTCCAAATAAGTTCACATTCTGTAGTATTGGAGATCAGGACTTCAGTATATGAATTGAAGAGGGAGGCACAGTTCAACCCATACAGCCTCTACTACCTGAGCCAAAATGTTTGCATCTGCTAAAATTGGAATAACACTATTATCTACTTCATAGTGCTTTATGAGTATTGAGAGAATTAATATCTATATAGCACTTAGAACAATGCTTGGCACATAATAAGCACTACTGACAATGAGTAAACATGTTGTAGTTCTGATATTAAAATATTCTAATAAAGATGTTCAAGGAGGGGTGGCCCCATGGTGTAGTGGTTAAGTTCAGCACTCTCCACTTCGGTGGCCCGAGTTCGTGGGTTCAGATCCTTGGTGCAAACCTACACCACTCACGGGCCATGCTGTTGTGGTGACCCACATATAAAGTGGAGGAAGACTGGCACAGATGTTAGCTCAGGGCTAATCTTCCTCAGCAAAAAAAAGAAAAAAAAAGGTATTCAAGGAAATGTTTTTTACTCACATCCACCAGAGCTTATATTTGCTTTGAACAAGCAGAGTTTTTGGTTTTTTATTTTTTACATTCCACGTGAAATGGCATTAGTAAAAAACCACTAATAAGGGCCACTTATAGCTCCTGAAATATAACGGTCACCTGGGGTTAAGAAACCACACAGACTTAGGCAAAAATCAGTTCATCTTTTAGACAATTGCCTACTTTGTAAAGTGTAGAGATCATATCATTAGTGTATAGGTAAGTCAGAACTTAGATCCAAAGTCTTATGACTTTACATTGAGCATTCTTTTTGTCATCTCCATGAACTTAAAAGTCATCATCAATCAATAATGTTAATAATATTAAAATTAGAACAAAATGTAGTGATAAGACAAAGAACATATTTTTTAAAAATCACACAGATTGATGATCAGAAAGATTTTCGCTAGTATGTTCCAGTAGCTCTTAGCTATTTGGTCATGCATTTCAGGAGAGTCATGTGACATATTCTTTATAGCTTCATTCAGACAATTGCTACTGTAGTCTGCTTTATGTGCAAAATTTTTAGATTTTAACATAAAATTCTAAATGTACATTTCCATACATTCATGTGGAAAAAAAAAAAGAAAGAAACAATGCCAGAAAATTCTCTCAGGCTTGTTAAATTAAGGCATAAACATATTCAATACTGTTAAGATGTAAATGAACAACACACTACATTCTGATACAGCTGTATAAATGTTTGTACTTCTATAATCTTGATAATAATAAAGCTTTGAGGTTATTTTTGTACACGTACTTTCTAAAAACCCATTAACACCTTTTCCACCTGCTTGCATTTTATATTTTATGTTGTGATATTGACAAAATGATAAAGTTCTTGCTGTAATTTGTTTGCACATTATTTTAAGTGTGCTGCAAGCTCATATGAATAGAGATTGTAAGGAACATTTTTAGGCAATTAAAAAATGAGCGCAAACCCAAGATCCAAAGTGATGGAAAAGATTTAAATGGTACAATAAGAAATTCAGGCCTTTAAAAGAATTTGCTATTTGCAATTTTGATGACTTATGTCTTAACTCTTTTATTTGGTTTATTTTTTTCATCAACTTTATTGAGATGTAATTGCCATACAATAAACTGCACATATATAAAGCATATAATTTGATAAATTTTCACTTATGTCTATATTTATCCATCACCACATTCAAGATAACATAGCCATTAACCCCAAAAGTTTCCTTGTAATCTATTGTAATCACTCTCTGGGACCTCTCCATACCTCATCCTCTAGCCTCAAGAAATCATTGTTCTGCTTTGTGCAATTATAGATTAGTTTGCATTTTCTAAAATAATATACACATAGAATCATACAAGGTATACATACTCTTTCTTGTCTCGCCTCTGTCAGTGTAATTTTCTGAGATTTATCCATATTACTGTGTGTATTAATAGTTTATTTTGTTTCATTGCTGATTAATATTACGTTGTTTGGCTATATAGCAATCTTTCCACTTACTTGTTAATAGCTCTTTGGGTTCTTTCTAGTTTTTGGCTATTACAAACAAAGGTGCTATGAACATTAATTCACATGGTGTGTAGTGGTATCCTAGTGTAGTTTGAATTTACATTTTACCAATGCTTTTCTTCTTATCTCACTGGTCACACCTTTGTTTCTCTGCTGGTTTCTCACATAGCTCATCTCTATATGAAGAGAGACAATGTTGCACAGCAAAGGAAACATTCCACAAAAGGAAAAGACAACACATTGGGAGAAAATATTTGCAAATCATATATCTGACAAACAGTTAATTTCCAAAGTATATAAAGAACTCATATAATTCAACAACAAGAAAATGAACAATCTGATCAAAAAACGAGTGGAACATATGAACAGACATTTTTCTAAAGAAGAGATACAGATAGCCAACAGGCATATGAAAAGATGTTCAACATCACTAATCTTTAGGGAAATGCAAATCAAAACGGCAATGAGACATCACCTTATATCCATCAGAATGAACATGAATAACAAAATAAGAATCAACAAATGTTGGAGAGGTTGTAGAGAAAAGGGAATCCTCATACACTGCTGGTGGGAATGCGAACCAGTGCAGCCACTATGGAAAACAGTACGGAGATTTCTAAAAAAAATTAAAAATAGAAATACCGCATGATCCAGCTATCTCTCTACAGGATATTTATCCAAAGAACATGAAATCAACAACTCAAAGAGATTTATGCATCTCTATGTTCATCACAGCATTGTTCACAATAGACAAGACACGGAAGAAAACCAAGTGGCCATCAATGGAAGAATGGGTAAAGAAAATGTGGTATATATATATATATATATATACAATGGAATACCACTCACCTGTAAAAAGAGGACAAAATTGTGCCATTTGTGACAACATCAATGGACTTTGAGGATGTTATACCAAGTGAAATAAGTCAGACAGAGAAGGACAAATACCATATGATATCATTCAAATGTGGAAGATAAACAAACATATAGATGAAGGGAACAGACTCATGGTTACCAGAGGAGAAGGAAGTGGGGGGAGGGTAAAAGGGATAAAGGGGCGCATATGTATGGCGATGGATAAAAGCTAGACTATTGGTTATGAACATGATGCAGTCTATACAGGAATTGAAATATAATAATGTACACTGGAAATTTACAAAATGTTATAAGACAATATGACCTCAATAAAATAATTTTTAAAAAAAGAGAGAGAGAGACAATCTTGTAAAACACTCTGAGAAAGGGGGAAATTTTCTCTTATTCAACTTCAGCTCATGATTTCCCCAAATCTTTCATTTGTGTTATGGATACTTTCTGTTTTCCTATTGGGGTCCAAGTTTCGAAAGGCAGAGTCCAGAAGGAGACACTTTCTCCTTATATTTTGTTTGAGTTTTAATCTTTTATTTTGTTGTATTTTATTTATTTATTTTCCTAACACTCCTCTAGACAGTGGCTGCTGAACTCTATAATTGAAAATGGTCAGACTGATATGGTTCAAAATGGCCACATCTGGCTTAGCACAGAAAATGAGATTTGAAGTGATGTCTCTGTGAAGAAATCATCTACCCTCAAATCTTTAAAATTTGTCAGAAATTTTGAAGCATCTATGAAATCATATAACTTATCCCTTCAATGTAAAATCGGATGAACCCACTGATGTCTTAGAAAAGTAGGTCATGTTTGTCATCTGTTACTATGTGCTGCATCTTTCAAAAAATAATTCTCATTTTGTGAGCTTCTTTCTATATTAACCATGGTGAATAGCTTCAAATTTTATGTTTCTGTGTTAAAAAAAAAAAAAAAAACCCAAACAGTGATTAGAAAATTTTGGTACTCTTTGTACAAGTTAGAAAATTCCAGTATTTCACAAATGTTTTGTTTCTATACTTTGATGCAGATGATTCACAACTTATTGTGATGCTTTTCTTTTAAGTTTGGTTTTGGCGAGTGGTAGTATGAGAGATTGCTGCTGGTCCTGAGGTCTTATTTATCCACACAAAAGTTACCTTTTTCACTACAATCAGGTCCTCTTCCAAAGGTTTTGGTAAAAATTGGGGGCAGAATATCCACATCTGGGCTGGCCCTGTGACTAAGTGATTAAGTTCCCCTCCTCTGCTTCAGCAGTCCCGGGTTTCACTGGTTCGAATCCTGGGCACGGACCTAGCACCGCTCATCAGGCCATACTGAGGCAGCGTACCACATAGCAGAACTATAAGGACCTACAATTAGAATATACAACTATGTACTGGGGGAATTTGGGGAGAAGGAGAAAAACAAAGCAAAGATCGGCAACAGATGTTAGCTCAGGGCCAATCTAGAAAAAAATGAATCAAGATCTTTCTTAAATAAAAAAATTCACTGCATTTCCAGAAATCATCTCAGTACATTTACTTGGCCCTTGGTTAGGAATTTTAGTTTGTTTAGAACAACAACAAAGAAGGCCTAATTTATGAATAATCTTGAATTTACTTGTACATCTAATTGGAAGGAAAATGAGATAAATCTTTTGTTTTAAGGTTCTTGGATCATTACTTTAGATTCTTCCAGAAAAAGATGAAGTCTCTTGACCAGTTTGCTCTTTTGGAAGGAGACATCATAAGCAATAAAATATTTGAACACTTTATTGTGAAAGAATGTAGTTAAAAGTGACAAAGTCATTAGTTAGCACTGACAAAGTCTTGGGGCCAGACCAGTGTCATAGTGGTTAAGTTCATGCGCTCTGCTTTGGCAGCCTGGGGTTCGCGGGTTCAGATCCCAGGCACAGACATACATACTGTTCATCAAGCCATGCTGTGGCAGCATCCCACATACAAAATAGAGGAAGATTTGCACAGATGTTAGCTCAATGACAATCTTCCTCAAGCAAAAAGAGGAGGATTGGCAACAGATGTTAGCTCAGGGCCAATCTTCCCAACCAAAAAAAAAAAGTGACAAGTCTTATCTTATCTCTACAAATAAATCTGTAGACACTGAGGAAACTACACACATTTTTGGAATGATACTTTCAGGAGTGTTACTTTGAAATGTGTATTATTTTTTTTCTCATAGATGATATAAAGAATGGAGACTTTGCCAAATACAGCTTCATTGACTTGTAGACAGAGAAAGTGATGTAACATAAACTCAGTTTAAAGGGTCTTAGATAATTCCAGTGTTTCTTGAACAGAAATATATTCTCATCTTATATGATAATCTATGGGAGCTCAAATTCTACTTCTTTGTATGTATCTTTGGGAGCCAAGTTTTACTGAAAGTGTTCAAATAAAAATAAGATAAAAATGCTGAGTGACTGAATTGCAAAACTGACACTTTGGTCATGTCAACAACAATTTAAAATCTCAAAATTTTATTCATTTCCTATAACATTATCCTTTCTATTAAAAGTTGACTTGATGTTTTAGTTTCACAATTTATATTAATTTTATTTATTTTTAGGAAGTGGGCAGTTTGCATAAAACTAAAATAACAAAGATTATTTTCATATCTCATACTCATAAAAGGCATCCATTTACAATGCAACAACATAGCTACATCATATGAAAATTTTACTTGAGTTGTTTTTATTACTTTTATTTTGAGAGACTGTGGGAGCCATTTCCTTTACCAGACACTCAAACATAAGTCAATATATACTCATCTAGGAAATATTTAATTCAATCCTTTAGTACAAATTAGCTATATCTCTAGATGTGGAAGCACCAAACAAAATGCCATTCTGTCTTTCCTACTCTTTTCTCCTTTTCTCTTCTTGTATGAAATAAACTGCATTTAAAAGTACTATCGCCAATGTTTGAGAAATACTGGAAAATGGGATTTGTACTGGAAAAGTAGAAACTAGACAATGAACATCTTGTTTTTGCCACAATATATAAAATATTGTTTCTCAGAAAGTACATATTTTTAAGCTTCACATTAAACCCCAACAAAATTCTAGAATGAATTATTGTAAAGAGAGTTTTGGAGAATGTGAAAAAAATCATGTAGTCATGCCTATTTAACACGAGTATAGTAGTCAGTTTTGCTGGATTTTGTGTGATAACAAACAATCCCAAGGTATAAGTGTCTTACAGCAAAAAGGAAAAGCTTTCTTCCTCATTCAGATCACAGGACAGCTGTAGATGAACGGCAGCCCTGCTCTACGTTATCTTCTCTCTGCGTGCGGGAAAACATAGCCTCTATCTGAACATCGCCTTCTCAGGGCAAAAAGAAAAGTGTGGTGGTGAGATCATTTGTTTGCTCTAAAAGCTTTATCTTTGAACTGGCGTGTACCACTTCTGCTATTTCATTTGCCAAAGTGAGTGATCCAGCTAAATCTAAGAAATAAAAACTGTGGAAGTTATATACAAAACACATGTAAGAGGACTCTGAAAAGTGTACAGAAGAAGGGAGACTGGTTGGGGATCTCAGGACCAAAGAATGACATGATGGTGAGTTCCCTGGGTTTTCTTTTTGCATCATATGTCCCAGACAGGGTGTTAGAGAAGACAGTAACCCAGAAATACCAAGATTGAAAAAAAAAAAAAAAAAAAGCCCTAGCAAAAGCCTGCTCTCTTCAGCCAGAGAACAAGGAAAATAGAAGCCCAGCAAGACAGAAAACTTTTAAAACATTACTGCTGTATTGCAGCCAAATGGAAAAAAATACAGCCCCACCATCGCTCACATAAGGAAAGGCCAAGCAAAGAAGCTAGACTTCTACTCTCACCAACCTTTAACAAGACAGCCTCCCTCCTCTCTGTCAGAGTGCTATCAGAGAAGGTCAAGTAGAGAGCCAGCATTTTCATCCCTGTCAGAAGCTAGGGCCATTAAATAAGCAAAGACATAGAAGATTTCAACGACATCATCAACCAAACAACCAATTCAATTGCCATGTATAGAACACAGAATAAGAACAGCAGAATACATATTCTTTTCAAGTGCCCATGAATATACATGCCATATATTTTATGCCTGTGCCATAAAAGAAACTTCAACAGACTTAAAAGATTTGAAATCATACAGAACCTATTCTCTGACCACTGTGGAATAATACTAGAAGTCACTAATGGCAAGATAACGGGAAAATCACCAGACACTTGGAAGCAAAGTAACACATTTCTAAATGATTCATGGGTCTTTGAGGACATTTCAAGGGACATAACACTATACACTGAACTGAATGAAAATACACCATAAAGATTTGTGGTAAAGTTCTAACGCACTACTGAGAGGGAAAATTATAGTACTGGATGAATACATTAGAAAAGAGGAAAAATATCAAGCATACTACCTAAGCTCCCACCTCAATCACTTAGAAAAAGAACAAAGTAAGCCCAAAGCAATCAGAAGGAAGGGAATAGTAAAGATAAGAGACAAAGATCAAAGAAATTTAAAACAGAAAACAATAGAAAAGATTAATGAAACAAAGATTTGCTTTTTCAAAAAGATCAATAAAATTTGCAGACCTCCAGCAAGACCATAAAGAAAAAAAGACAAAGTAGAAATTTCTAATATAAGAATAAAACAGTGGATATCACTACAGACCAGGCAGACCTCAAAAAGACCATAAGGAAATGCTACGAAAAACTCTCACACATGAATTTGACACTGAGATGAAATTAATTAATTCCTGGAAAACATAAACCACTATAACTTGCCCAATTCAAAACTGTATTCATAATTTGTAAACTTCTAAAAAGAAATCTCCCAGCTCAGATAATTTCACTGGAGAATTTTAACAAACATTTAAAGAAGGATAGACATGAATTCAATACAATCTCTTCCAGAAAATAGAAGAGAAAAAAAGTTTTAACTCATTTTATGAAGCTAGTCTTATCCTGATACTCAAACTAGACAAAAGTAGTACAAAAAATGATGACAGACCAATATCCCTCATGAATGTGATGAGAGAGTGAAAAAATAGTCTCATAGAAGGAATACTACAGTCAAATGTCAGGAACATGTGAATGTTAGCTTATTTACAAAGTGTCTTTGCAGACGTGCTGAAGTTAAGGATCTTGCAATGGGGAGATAATCCTGTATTATCTGGATAGGCCCTAAATGCCGTTACCAGTATCCTTATAAAAGAGAGGCAGAGGGAGATCAGACACACACAGAGGAAAAGGTGATGTGACTACTTCAGCAGAGATTGGAGTGATGCAGCCACATGCCAAGGAATGCTGGACAGCCATCAGAAGCTAGAAGAGTCAAATAATGTTTTCTTTTCCAGAACATCTGGAGGGAGTGCAGCCCTGCCAATACCTTGATTCCAGATTTCTGTCCTCCAGAACTTTGAGAGAATAAATTTTTGTTATTTTAAGCCATTAGGTTTGTGGTAATTTATTATGGTACCCTTAAGAAAGTAGTACTGCATTTGATCCTGGGAATTGGAATGCTCCTTTAACAAATAACCTAAAAATGTGGAAGTGGGTTTGTAATTGTTAATGAGTAGAGGCTGGAAGACTTTTGAGACACATGATAGAAAAAGTCTAGATTGCCATGGAGAGATTGTTGGTAGGAATATGGACATCAAAGGTGCTTCTGGAGAAGGCTCAGAAGGAGGTGAGGAGCATGGCAGAGAAAGCTTCTTTCATCTTAAAGAATACATTCATAGCCATAAACAGAATGTTGGTGGAAATATGAATCATAAAGGTGACTCTCGTGAGAGCTCAGAAAAAAATAAGAAACATGTTATTGGAAACTGGAGGAAAGAAGATCCTTGTCATATAGTGGCAGAATACTTGGCTGAATTGTATCCTATAATTGAGTGGAAAGCAGAAATTGTAAGCAATGAACTTGGATATTTGGCTGAGAAGATTTCAAGCAAAATGTTTAAGGTGCAGCCTGGTTTCTTTTTGTCACTTACTGTAAAACCGTAGAGGAAAGAGATGAGCAAAAATGTTAAATGAGCAAAAGGAAAAAAAAGCCAAAAAGGACCAGCACTTGATGATTTAAGAAATTTTCAGCCCATCCAGATTTCAAAAGATGATAAAATTATGAGAGTCACTATTAAAAGCTGCTTTGGAGAGAAGGCTAAGGTATGGCTGGACAACCATTGCTGAAGAGATTAGGCAAACAATTCATGGAAACACTCAACCATTTTAGCAAAAGCCTGGAATACAGATGGGGTACTCTTAGAAAGATCTGTGGGTGACCATCTTGTCCAATGGTGTGAGTCCCCATGACATAGATTGGAGACTCATCTGCCTTCTGAGAATGGTATATTAACAGAAATACAGCCAGCTTGGACTGCAAGGAAAAGAAACTGTACAGAATGAAAGAAACTTCTTGTGCTCCCAAAATTCTACAGACAGGAAGCAGACTAATAAAGCTATTCAGTGGGAAACATGTGGTACATTTCAAGAAAAATAAAGGATCTCTCTGAGGGCTGGACATTGGTCCTAGAGAGCAGAGCTATGAGTACAGTGAGAGACCCAAGCTGTTGGTGCAGACAATAGAGCTGCAGGTGCCAAGGTGGAGCCTTGAGCCCAGAGAGTGTGGTTTCAACCAAGGAGAATTTTTCTTAGGCCTTGAAACCTAATGAAATTTGCCCTGCTGGATTTTGAACTTGGGTGGGACCAGTGATCCTTTATTTCTTTAATTATCTCTTTTGGAATGGGAATAATAATGGGAATAAGCAGTCTACAACTGCGATTCTATGCCGGTACCATCACTGTATTGTGGAAGCAGATAACTTGTTTTCTGGTTTCACAGGTCTACAGATAGAGAACAAGTTTATCCCAGGATGAATTATATGTACTTGGATTCTCATACAAACTTGATTTAGATGATGAGATTTGGGACTTTTGAGTTTATGATACTTAGAGGAGGTTTTGGACTCAAGGTTTTGGACATGATTCTGTAGTGTGTGAAGATTTTGGGGGAGTTGGAATAGAGTGAATGTATTTTGTATGTGAGACGAACATGAATCTTTGGGAGCCAGAGAATTGACTGTGGTAGGCTGAAAAAAATGACCCCCAAATATATGTTTCCTTCCTAACCCCCAGAAACTCCAAATATTGCCTTATTTGGCAAGGGAAGAATATTAACTTATATGACAAAAAGTGTGATTAAGTTAATAAGCTTGAGAGGAGATGCTTATCCTGGATTATTTGGGTAGGCCCTAAATTCCATCACAACTATCTTTATAAAAAGAAGGCTAAGGGATTTTAGGCACACACATCAGAGAAGGTGATGTGAAGATGGTGATAGAGATTAGAGTGATGCAACTAAAAGTCAAGGAAGGCCAAGGTATGTTGGCAGTCACTAGAGAGTAGAAAAGGCAAAGTATAGATTCCCTTTCAGAGCTTCTGAGGGGACCATGGCTTGGTCGATAACTGAGTTTGTGGCTATGAACCCCAGAACTGTAAAAAATAAATTTCTGTTGTTTCAGGCCACCAAGATTGTTATAATTAGTTATACTTGCCCTAAGCAACTAATACAAATGTAAACAAAAAAAATTCTTAACAAAATATTAGCAAATAGAATTCAGTAATATATTAAAAGAATTTTATACCATGACCAAGTAGAGTTTATACCAGAGATGCAAGACTTTCAAAATTTGAAAACAGATCAATGTAAACCATGAATTAACAGGTTAAAGAAAAAAAAAATCACATGAACATATAAACTGATGCAGAAAAAGTATGTAACAAAATTCAAAACCTACTATGATAAAAACTCTCAGAAAAATTGAAATAGGTGGACCTTATTCAACTTGACAAATAACATCTATGAAAACCTACAGCTAACAATATACTTACTGGTAAAAAACTGAATGTTTTCACTCTAGGATGAGAAACAAAGCAAGGATGTATGTCTGTTCTCACCACTCTTATTTAGTATGGTGCTGTAAGTTCTAGCCAGTGAAATAAGCAAAAGAAAAAAAGAACAAAAGAAGGAAAGGAAGAAAAGAAAAGGCATATAGATTATTGTAGCCCCTTGCAAAGTCAGGAGCAACTGACCCCCAAACCAAAAGTTGGTTCTCAGGCTTGTACCGATGATGACGCATGCATAGACACACACGAGAGGGTATGAGAAGGTTTATTATTTATATAATTGGGGCCTCTGATAATAGTAGGGAAGGCCTCTCAAGAAGGTCCAAAATGGCTTGAGAGAAAAAGGAAAGGACACTTCCTGGTTCTTATTGAGGTTAGTGGGGCCAGGATGAGTGTTCCTGCACAGTCAGGGACTTGTATTATCTGAATCTCCCAGGGCCTCCAAAGAAATGAACGCTCAGACTTTCTTCCCTTCTTGTCCACATATGGAACAAAAAGGGAAAAGGGAGTGGTGAGGCTTAAAGGTTCTCAGCAAACCAAAAAATGGAGTCAGACTTTTTATGGCACAAATTAGAAAAAAAGAAAGAAAATTGTCCCTATTTGCAGATCATGTAACTATCTGTGGTAATCTTAAGGACTCTACCAAAAAAACTCAAACAGAAAAACACTTTTAGAACTAATAGGTCTAGACTTTATTAAGGTCATAGGACACAAGGTGAACACACAGCATTCAACTGTATTTCTATATATTAACCATGAAAAGGTAGACACTGAAATTGAAAATAAAATTATATATATGAAAATATATATGATATGTCATATTATTAATTAATATATAATATAATATTATAAGTATATAATAAAAATACATAATTATATTTGAAATACGTAGAATATAATTCAAATTAAAAATGTAAAAGCATTTATAATCATTAAAAATGAAATGCTTAGATGTAAATATAGCAAAACATACAGGATTTGTATGGTAAAACTAAAAACTCTGGTGAAAGAATTCAAAGATGTGAATAAATGGAGAGACAATATCATGTTCGTTGATTGAAGACTCATCATAGTAAAGGTGTCAGTTCTCCTCGTTTTGTTATACAGGTTTAACTCAATTCCTATCAAAATGCCAGCAAGATTTGTTGTAGATATTTATAAGATTACTTTAAAATTTATATAGAAAAGCAAAGAAACTATAATGGTTAAAACGATTTTCAAATAGTACAAAGTGGGAGGAATCCCACCAGACTTCAAGACATTACATAGCTACAATAATCAAGTCTCTGTAATATTGGAGCCAGGACTGACACATGGATCAATGGAACAAAATAGAGAACCCACACAAAATACACACATACAAATATACTCAGATGGTTTTTCACAAAGGTCTGAAAGCAATTCAGTAGAGGAAAGATAGCTTTTCAACAGATGATGCTGGAGCAATTGGATAAGCAAAAAAAAAGAAGAAGACTTTTGATCTGATTACCACATCTTATACAAAAATTGAATCAAGATGAATCATAGAGTTAAATGTAAAACATAAATTATAAATGTAAACGACTAAAAAACTGCTAGAAAAATATAGGACAAAATATTCAAATACTTAGGCTAGGCAAAGAATTCTTAGACTTAACAGCAAAAACATAATGTATATAATGATAAATTGGTGTGGGGGCCTGGAATTGGCTACCCCAAGATATGTCTCTTTGGCATGATTATTTGAAGCTGGTTATTTTGCAGACAGGAAAGCAACTGAAAAGTAGAATTTACTTACCCTTTGTAAGAGACATTTGCATTGTAAAGGAACTCTCCATCTATAAAGATATCTCCCTCAGTACCAGGAAGAAGAAGGGGAGATGATCTTATCTCTAGAAACTCTTAATCAATGGGGAAGGCAAGGAGTTAAATCTGCATTTGTTTATTGTGCCTGTCTGGTAACCTCCTGTAACTGACTTCCCTCCCCCTCCCAACGTTGGCATTTTTTTAAGGATTAAGCATCTTTCCTTAGGCTAGGAACTGATTGCTGCGCTCACCTGTGACCACCCAGCTTGAGGCAACAGACTTGCCTCCTTCTATGCCCTCCGAGATAGCAGACCCACTACCTGTTGTGTCCATCGAGCGAGCGCTGTGCCAACAGGGCAATCTTGTGACTATTGTGGGAGGGACATTTCAATCATATGTGAAACATCCTCTTTGGGGGTATATAACCACTCTGTGCACCCCACTTCTTCAGTGCCCTTTCTTCCTTCAGGAAGAAAGCCCCGGGCCATGGTCCTCATAAAGCATTATTTCATTTTCTCCTGCTGTTCTGTCTCATGCGGATTTAATTTGTTCTCCAGCCAGATGAACCCAGAGAAGGTAGAGGAAATGTCTTCCTCCCCTACATTGGACTTTATCAAAATTAAAAGCTTTTGTTCTCTGGGAAAGACCCTTTTAAAAGGAAGAAAAGACAAACTAGAGAGTGGGAGAAAATATTTACAAACCACACCTCAACAAAGTACTAATATCTAGAATATATAAAGGCCTCTTAAAGCTCAACAGTAAGAAAACTATCAATCCAATTAGAAAATGGGCAAAAAACATAAAGAGACATTTTACCAAAGAAGATATACATATGGCAAATAAGCAGATTAAAAGAGATTCACCATCATTAGTTGTTAGGAAAAAGCTAATTAAAACTACAATGGGATATCATTACGCATTTGTCAGAATCACTAAAGTTAAAAAAAAAAAGATAGTGACACCACCAATGCTTGTGACCAGGCAGATAAACTGGATCACTCATACATTGCAAGTGGGAATGTGATTTGGTATAGCCATTAAGGAAAAACAATTTGGCAGTTTCTCAAAAAACCTGAAAATTAATTTACCCTACCACCCATCAATTATTCTCCTGGGCATTTATCCTAGAGTAATTAAAATTTATGTTTACACAAAAATTTGTACACAAATGTTTATAGCAGCTTTATTTATAGTGGCAAAAACTAGAAACAATCAGGATGTCATCCAACAAGTGAATAGTTAAACAAATTGTGGTATAGCCATACCATGGCACACTGCTTGGTAATAAAAAGAACTATGCATATACACAACTCAGCTGTATCTCCAGAGAGTTATGTTGTGTGAAAAACATGAGGCCCAAAAGATTGCATATGGTATGATTCCATTCATGCAATAATTTTGAAATGACAATATCATAGAAATGGACAACAGATTAGTACTTTCCAGGGGCTAAGGAGGGGACAGGGTAAGAGGGAAGTGGTTATGGCTATAAAAGGATAACAGAAGGGATTCTAGCAGTGATGGAAATGTTCTGTATCTTGACTGCATCAATGTCAAAATCCTGGACGTAATATTATACTACAGTTTTTCAAGATGTTACCATTAGGGAAATTGGTAAAGATAACAAGGCATCTCTCTCTATTGTTTCTTACAGCTGCATGTCAATCTACAATTATCTTAAAATAAAAAGTTTAGTTAAAAAACATAAATGTGATAAAGTCTTAAACTTAGGTTAAAAAAATAATTGTGCAAAAACAAATTATGGTTTATTTGATTTGGCAGCACTTCATATGAAAATATATATATGATTGAAGTATCCAGAAGCCAGCCTCTAATATAGTGGCACCTAATAAATATTTCTGAATGGACAGACTCATAAATGATCACTTAATAGGTCCTTACTAAAAATTTTTGAATGTCATAGAAATAAACAAAGCTACTAAACTGGCTCAAGTATTCTTAGGCTGTATTCATTGAATTGATCTCCTGACAACTAGAATGTAATAGTCCCATTTTACTCAACAATGATCAAGTTATACAAATTCTTATAAAGAATCACCATTGCTATTTATTGGGTTTTAAATAGGAAAATATAAATTGGCACACACTTTGCAGAGTGTTAGCTGTGTTTGTGCCTCAGCTCTCCATTACAGGAATTGTTATGGCTGATTTAATGAATAGAAGGAATATGGAGAGTCGATCGTATTAGAGAAATTTAGAACGTCTTTGATTAGAAGCAATAGAATACACCCAATTACAATGGCGTTAATAATCGGGGTTTATTTTACACAATGAGAAAAGTCTGGAAGCAGTTAGCTCCTGACATTGAATTAGTAGCTTAACAATATCAGAGCTGTTGTTCTGCAGTTCTCAGGTTCTTTCCCTCATGGTCACAAGACGACTATTGGAGCTGCAGCCACCACATTAGCAATTGAAGCAGGATAAGGATGGCAAGCTAGAGGGAAAGGCAATATTTGTGCCAGACAGAATGAAAACTTTCCCAGACACTCCACAGCAGGTCTTCATTTGTGCCTCATTGTCTAGAACTGTGTTATATGAACACCCCTGGCTGGAAGTTGTCAAGAAAAAAAAAAAAAATGGAAATGGAGATTTGGTCATTCAACCGAGAGAATCTGCCACAGGTATGGAAGAGCTGTGCTTATGGATGATGACAGCAGCACTGAGAAGTATTAGAGAGGCTTTTTTAGTGGATATCTGAGATGTCTGGATATCTGGTGATGTCTGATATTTGGTGGATATCTGGTAACATGGGGCCCAAATAGACTGTTGCCTTCCGAGAAAATAAAAGATGAGCCTTCTAGGAGAAGATATCTACTTGGTAGAGAGCCAGGTCAGAATCTAATGCAAAGACAGAATAGAAAGTTTACTACTTTTCTGCCTTTGCTACATTAAAAAGAAAGAGTCATTTTAGCAGCATTATTCACAATAGCTAAGACGTGAGAGCAACCCAAATGCCCATCAACTGATGAATGGCTAAAGAAGATGTGGCATATATGCATGCAGTGCAATACTATGCAGCCATAAAGAAAGACAAAATCGTCCCATTTGCAACAACATGAATGGACCTTGAGTGTATTATGTTAAGCGAAATAAGCCACACAGAGAAAGACAAACACCACATGAGTTCACTCATATGTGGAAGATAAACAAATACATGGACAAGGAGAACTGATTAGTGGTTACCAGAGGGATAGGGGGTCAGGAGTGGGTGTAAAGAGTAAAGGGGCACATATATATGATGACTGACAAATAATAATGCACACCTGAAATTTCACAATGTTATAAACTATTATGACCTCAATAAAATAATAATAATAAAAAAGAGAGAATGGTTAAATAAAGTGATATATACTATGGAATGCTACTCAACACTAAAAACGAAACAAAGTTTCAATACACACAATTTGGATGGATCTCAAGGGAATTATCCTGAGTGAAAAAAATCCAACCTCAAGAGGTTACATACTGTACAATTCCATTTATATAACATTCTTGAAATGACAAAGTTGCAGATAGGGAGAACACATTAGTGCTCCCCAGGGCTTAGGTCAGTAGACCAGAGGGAGGTATAAAAGGGTAGCATGGGAGATCCTTGTGATGGAACTTTTCTGTGTTGTGGCAATGGTCACAAATCTACGCCTGTTAAAATTGCATAGAACTAAATGCACACACACACACATATGCATCAAGGAGTGCTTGTACAACTGGTAAAATTTGAATAAGGTAGGTAGTTTGTATGAATATCAGTTTCTTATTTGTGATATTGTACTAAAGTTATGAAAGATATTACCATTGGGGGACGCTTGGTGAAGAGTATAAGGGATTTCTCTTTATTATTTCTTACAACTACGGGTATTTCTTACAACTACACCTACAATTATCCCAAAATAAATTTTTTTTAAATATCTTAAAAAAAAAAAGAAAGTAATTTTAATATCATTCAAGAGAAATGAGCTCCTGGGAGCTGTGATGAAGCTGTAGATATGCTGTTTGTTTCTTATGGTGGCCAAATTACTTTTTTTTTTTTTTAAGATTTTATTTTTTTCCTTTTTCTCCCCAAAGACCCCTGGTACATAGTTGTATATTCTTCGTTGTGGGTCCTTCTAGTTGTGGCATGTGGGACGCTGCCTCAGCGTGGTTTGATGAGCAGTGCCATGTCCGTGCCCAGGATTTGAACCAACGAAACACTGGGCCCCCTGCAGCGGAGCGCGTGAACTTAACCACTCAGCCATGGGGCCAGCCCCCAAATTACTTTTTATGATACATTTTTAAGTTCTTTTGGGAGTGTGAAGCACTGCTTTTCCAGAATTTTTTACAGATACAAGATGTGAACTTTAGTGGAGTTTCCCATAACAGTGAATTTGATATTTATGGGTAAATCAAGACAAGGATTATCCACAATGCATTTTAAGGATGCTGAATAACGTAACGGTTCCTCAAGAGGGGAAATAAAATGCTCTTAGTTGTTAAAATCTAGATAGAGAATGATATAATGATAACTCAAAGTACTAAGACTACCTGCACTTTGTACCTTGGTGAGTCTTTGTTTTTTGTTGTTTTGTTGAGGAAGCTTGGTCCTGAGAGAACATCTATTGCCAGTCTTCCTCTTTTTGCTTGAGGAAGACTGTTACTGAGCTAACATCTATGCCAATCTTCCCCTATTTGGAATGTGGGATGCAGCCACAGCATGGCTTGATGAATGGTATGTAGGTCCGTGCCCAGGATCCGAACCCGCGAACCCTGGGCCGCTGAAGCTGAGTATATAAATGTAACCACTATGCCACCAGGCTGGCCCCTGTGTTTGTTTTTTATGATGGTGCTTTTCCTCTGTCTGAAATTTCTCTCCATCCCTTTCCTTTTCTACCTGATGTAGACTTACTATACATCCTTCCAAACCTCACTAAACTACCAATTTTTCTGCCAAGATTTTTCTGATCCCAATACCCTGTTGTCCCCTGACAGAATTCGTCTTCTTCCATATCTTCCTCTAGAACTTTTATAAATAATCTGGCTGGATTTACGAACAACCTTACCTTCAGTATTGATGAATTACCTATCTGCTTATCTTCTTTAAAACATAATGGATATATTACTTCAGTGTGGATGTATAATTTATCTTTGAATTCTTAACAATGCACAGGGATATTCAGTCACTCATTTGTCACTTGTAATTCATGTAATATTTGCTGATTTTCATTTGTCACTTATAATTAACCTAATGTTTACTTCATGCCCACTATCTGCCTGGAAATGTGCTTGGTTCTAAGTATACAAAGGTGGAAAAAAGACAATTAGATTAGGTCCTGGCATACAGTGGCGAGAACAGTGAGACAGAAGCTAATTTAAAATGTAGTGTGAAGAGTGATATGGATGTCCAAGGTAAAGGAATGTACAAGGTAAAATAGAGGCACGTATTTTGCATTCATAAATTTGTCTTTAATTGTCAATGGTCACCACATAATTTTTGCTATCGTTTGTTTTTTCTGAGGGTAGTAACTGGCAATTTATTGCTTTTTTTTAAATTAAGTGCTCATGTTTTTTGAAATATGGTATAAGAATATTCATTGTCACAGAGTAAGAAAGAACAGAGTGTTAAGCAAGGAAGTCTCTGGCTTCTGATGTGAGAACCACAGAACCTTTTTTTTGAGGAAGATTAGCCCTGAGTTAACATCTGCTGCCAATCCTCCACTCTTTGCTGAGGAAGACTGGCTCTGAGCTAACATCCGTGCCCATCTTCCTCTACTTTATATGTGGGACGCCTACCACAGCATGGCTTGCCAAGTGGTGCCATGTCTGCACCCAGGATCGGAACCAGCGGACCGCAGGCTGCCAAAGCAGAATGTGCCAACTTAACTGCTGCTCTACCCTGCAGAACCTTTTAAAAGAAATAAAATATAGAAAATGGAATTTCTAGAAAGTGAACTATTATTCAGTGATTTGTATCTTCATTCTCTGCCATTCTTGGAAAATATATCCTTATTTCCCTTATAAGCTCTACTGATAATTTTAAGTAATTCTAAATTCATATATCAGTATTTAAATTTACAGCTATTTACATCTATCTGTCTATCTATCTATCATCTGTCACCTATCTATACACACACTTAGGTAGTATTTAGAGTATTGGCATTCTACTGCTAGCAGTAATCTTGCTTATCTCTGAAAACGCCGTGTGAAAACTGAACCAAGCTGATCCTGTGGGGATTGTCGCATCCATGCTCGTCCCTGAAGTGGAGCTGACCCAAGGCAGCAGGCCCACAGCACTCCTCACTCTCCTGTACATAGTCTAGCTCGAATTTTACTGATATTTTTAGGTTTGAGAAGTTTTAAACAAACAACATGTCTTTCCAGAAAGCCCCATAGTATGGGTTTTGATTCAGACAAGAAGAGAGTTTTGAATTCAATTTGTGTTTATCCAAAGCTTCCAAGGTTAAAGTCAATCAATCAATCAGTTTAGAAGCTTCTATTGAACACCCCTAGTATATGGTGGGCTCTAAGACAGCTGTTATAGAGCATCTGGATAATTTAAATCCAGCTTTAGTGGTTCTCTCAGAGGGCAGACAAAATTTTTATATAATTTTCATATTTCCTTGGCATTGAAACAACCATCACGATTTAAATCCATGATTCATTGTTCTTGATAATGAACTTGAATGTTATTTTAGCACGATAATTGCTTTGTGTTGATGTTGAAATTAGTCAACAATAAAGACCTCTCTCTGTAAATATACATGTATTTAAAAACAAAAATGCAAATCTTCTTTGGGAATAAACATAGACTTTTTGTAGAAAATAATTATCTAATGTGTAGAGAATTTAAATACTGAAGTTATAAAAACATATGCTGCCTAAATACAAATGATAAATTTATAATTTTCATAAATATCTCAGCATTACATTTTCTAAAACAGAATTTTATTTGCCTCACATTTTCCTGGTGAAAAAATAATTAGGCTACATATTACTTGTAATTAGTTTCAAGTACATTTCCTAATTTCTCCAAAGGGATTTCTAAGTACAGAAAAGACCAAAACATAGATATGTTTTTATTTAAAAAGAAACTATTCCTGTTTCTTTTAAGGCAGAGTTCATTTATTCAGCAAAACTCAGTGTGTGCAAAGACTATGTCAGGAGAAGCTAAGGAAAATATAAAGCTGGACAACAGAGTTTCTCTCCACGGGGCGTTTAATCTAGTAGACAATATAAAGGGATGCTCACAAAAAGCAAAATGAAGGCAAAAAGTAATACTTGGTGGTGTGATAAATTGTTATAGAATTCAGAAGTTGGGGCGAAGAGGAAGAATTACTTCCTGGTGGACGTGAAATTATAGAGTAAAAACCCTCTCTTAACTAACCCTCAGGTAACCAAATAGTCTCATTCAGTAAAGCTGTCTATTCTCTCTAGGAATCATACTGATTAACGTCGCAAATAGTCTGAGAACTAGTAACTAAGCTGCTCTTGAATGCAGCCATACCGATGTGCATCTGGCACTTGAACTGAATGCTTACCAAGAGTCAAAACTCTGTTTTGCCAATAGTATTTATTATCACATAATTTATAATGAAGTAGTATTGAAAAAACTGTATTTATAAAAATCAAGTTAAATCTCTGCAAAATTTTAATAAAACGACTTCCTAAAAAATTGTTTTTAGGTTAGAAATAGGATAAATATTTTAAACTATTTGAAAAAATATATCTCAAATCACTTCACAAACATTTTTGTTTTTGCTCCATTTCAAGGAAAATAATATTGAAATAGTTGCATTCTGAGTATGGTGAATAAATTAAAGATTGGAAAATCAATATTCATTTTATACATTTAAAGTACAAAGAAAATATTAAAGGCATTTGTCAGCTGCACTCTGCTAATTCAAATCACTTTCACACTTTTCATTTGAATCTAACAATTCTGTGTAACACATGGAGTAGGTCTTATCATCCAGCTTTTGCAGATGAAAATTTAAGCTTCATGTAAGTTATGATTTCCCAAAGACCATACAGCTAGAATGTGACCAAGATGGAACTTTCACCAATGTTGTTTAAAGTTGAGTCCAATAATTGTTCCTACCTCTTTTGAAGTAGAATATTTTGGAAGAAAGAATTCATTTCCTATCATGGAATAAATGAGTGATGTAAATGTGAAATGTATGGATATGAACAAGAGTAAGA
The DNA here is from genome assembly GCF_041296265.1 of Equus caballus. Lineage (NCBI taxonomy): Eukaryota > Metazoa > Chordata > Mammalia > Perissodactyla > Equidae > Equus > Equus caballus. Next base: position 68,177,843 of record NC_091688.1, on the reverse strand, counting down.
GATAAAATATCACTATTCTAGTGGGTTGAATGGTGTCTCCCCCAAAATTTTTGTCCATCTGGAACCTGAGAATGTGACTATATTTGCAGGTATTATTAAGGAAAGGATCCCAAGATGATACCATCTGGATTACAACTATTCCAATAACAGGGGTCCTTATAAGAGACAGAAAAAGCAAAGGACACAGGGAGACAGGGGCTAGCCTTGTGAAGATGGATGTAGAGATTGGAATGGTGCATCCACAAACCTAGGAATGCCAAGGGTTACCAAAGCCACCAACAGCTAGGAGAGAAGCATGAAATGGATTCTCCCTCAGAGGCTCCACAAGGAGCCCATTCTTCCTACATCTTGATTTCAGACAGCTAGATTCAAAAACTGCAAGAGAATAAATGTCTGTTATTTTAAACCACGCAGTTTATGATAATTTGCTACCGGAGCCCCGGGAAACTAACAAAACTACAAAGACACATAAATGAGGAGTCACAGGTGTATTTTCTGTCAGTATTAGTTCATTTTAGGTATCTAATTACTATTGATTTGTCAGACATTGAAAAACTGGTTTTATAAAGCCACTGTTCTTTTTTAAGGAAACAGACAATATTTGTGTAAATATTCTTTTCAACTGCCTCAGTTCCAGAAACAGTTTTTACTATTTAAATTGGCATTAAAAAATCAGGAAAAAATATATAACAAAGAAACACTTGCAAGTACATTTCTCCAGTAAAAAGACTTCCCTTTATAAGCAGTTTAAATTGCTGTTTTTAAATAAAAAAGCTCCATGGGTTTATGTTGATTCTAAATGGTCCCACTTAAAGCTATTTTTGTTTGCCTTTATTTGTAAAATGGTGGATTACATAAGGCCAAAAGTGAAATGCAGATTTTTCTTTTCCAGCAAGAACCATAAAAATTAAAATCTTAAGAGGATTATAGTGGCCCAGAGAGAAACGGAACGACTTGTGTGCATTGCAAATTGTGACTAAATTGATTCAGTGATAAATATTGAAAGGAAGTTTTTTGCCTGTAAGTTTCATAAAGCTAGCTCTCAGCTAACTACTGCCAGTCCTCCTCTTTTTGCTGAGGAAGCCTGGCTCTGAGCTAACATCCGTGCCCATCTTCCTCTAGTTTATACTTGGGATGCCTACCACAGCATGGCTGCCAAGCAGTGCCATGTCCGCACCCGGGATCCGAACCAGCAAACCCTGGGCCGCCGGGGAGTGGAACGTGCGAACTTAACCGCTGCGCCACCGGGCCGGCCCCATAAAGCTACTTCTTAAAAAGGGGTTTTTTACTTGGAAAATTTTAAAAATTATGCCAGGTGGTTACTGCTATCAAAGAGGTGACACAGAGTGGCTGGCTGGGTGGCATAGTGCTTAAATTTGCATACTCTGCTTTGGCTTTCGAGGGTCCCTGGGTTTGGATCCCAGGCACGGACCTACACATCACTCATTAAGGTATGCTGTGGAGGCATCCCAAATACAAAATAGAGGAAGATTGGCCCAGATGTTAGCTCAGTGACAGTCTTCCTCAAGCAAAAAGAGGAAGATTGGCAACAGACGCCATCTCAGGCCCAATCATCCTCACCACAAAAAAAAGTAACAGAAATTATATCCAGCCCACTAGACACTGGTTTAGAAGGTCACATGTAGATTCATAGTTGTATTAGTCAGGCTTCTCCAGAGAAATAGAACCAATAGGATATTTATTAATTAAATATAGGAATTGTCTCACATAATTATGGAGGAAAAGATGTTGTATCATTTACCATCTGTAAGCTGAAGACCCAGGAAAGCCAGTGGTATAATTCAGTCCAAATCTGAAGGCCTGAGAACCAGGAGTGCCAATGTCTAAGAGCAAGAGAAAATGGGCATCCCAGCTCAGGCAGAGAAAGCAAATTTGCCCTTCCTTTGCATTTTTGTTCTATTCTGGTCCTCAACTGATCAGATGATGCCTACCCACATTGGTGACAGCAATCTCCTTTACTCAGTCTACTGATTCATATGCTTATCTCTTCCAGCAACACCCTCACAGACACGCCCAGAAATAATGTTTTATGTCTTCAACCCATTAAGTTGACATATAAAATTAACCATCACAATAGGGTACCTGAAAAGCACTTTCCTTTTACCTCTTAGCTGTACTGGAACTCTGTTTCGGCTGACCGTTAACCAATACATTCAATAAGTAGTTCTCAACCTTGGCCACATATTGAAATTACCTGGAAGGTTTTAAAAAATACCTGTCTCACCCACAGATATTCTTATTTAATTAGTCTGGGATGTGACTTGAGTATGAAGATGTTTTAAAATTACTCAGGTGATTTTTATATGCAACCAAGGCAGAAAATGATTAAATTAGATGTTTGTATTCCATAGCTAAGCACCCCTGGCCCCCAACTGAACCCTGGAAATATTCCCATCTTATTGAAATAATCTGGGCTACTTTATTTAATATTTAACACATGGGAACCTTTTTCTCGTAACATTATTTAATTTTTTCATGGAAAAATGTAGATTACTGCACAATTAAGATAATTAGTACATTTGTAGGCCTGGAAACAACTAACTCTATTCTACACATCTGAGACTGAATAGAGCATGGTAAACCATTCCTTGGATGTAGTATAGCACTGTTTCTCAGAGTTTAATCTTAGTACTACTTGCATCAACCACATTGCTCTTAATAAATAAAGCAATGAACAAAGGAATAAATAAATTGCATTCCTGACCTCTTCTCCAGACTTACTGAATCAGAAATTCTGAATATGGGGCCCAGAAATGTATGTTCTTAAGAAACAATCTAAATGATTCCAGTATACACTGAAGTTTGAAATATATTAGCATAAGAACTCTGTCCTATCTAAGCATTTATATTGCTCTCTTCTAAATTGAATTTGTATATCTCATTATATGTGTAAAAGTAAAGCGTGTAGTAATCTGAACCTGAGGAGGAAAATATGAATATTTGATTAAAAAGAGGTTAAATATGTTAAGTATTATAAATTGGTTGGCTCTAAGAAAATCCAGTGTCAAATACTTGGAGAAAACAAAGTCATGACCTTGCTAATCTCCATTAATATAGAATTTATGGAAAATGTTAAATCTACCTACAGATCATTGTTAGAATACTTCAAAGTTTTAAGTGGTAAGTTTATTAATAAAAATTTCTGTGTATAGATAATTTTTACATATGGAATTTCTTTTGTTCCAGTGACTTATAAACTAACTTCAAGGAGAATTAGAAAATTACAAAGAAAAATCTTTAAAGGTAGAAATATCTTCAGAGATAACATAGCTTAAATTCAGAGGGAAAAAAGAGGTATATAAGCCTAATCTCAAAACTGGATTCTTCTGGAGAGATTTTTTCTATGTTGGTCATTTTTCCTTTATGTCTTCCTCTCCTTTTCTACCCGCTTAAAACCAATCTTCATCTTCTCTTGAATCCAATTTCTAGACAGCTTATTACAGGCCATTCTGGTCAGAGTCATGATTGTCTCTCACTTGGACTATTTAGGGTCTTCAATTTGCCGTGGAAACTCCCTCCAATTCACTCTGTCAGTGGTAGACCAAATACATTTTCTAAACTATAAATATCACTTTACTCTTTGGCTTAAAACTTTTCAATGGTTTCCCATTATCCTAAAGATAAACCTGAAGTTCTTTTCGTATATTACGTGCTCTCCATGATGTGGCTCTTGCCTTCATTTCCAGCCTAACAGATGTGGTTCTCAGTGGGAACTTAGACAGAAATTTTGAAGTTCATATGGGGTGTTATTCTTTGTCATACAAACTGTGGGGGAGGGGCACAATTGCCATTTATTCGATAGGAACTGGGATGTTTGATATCCTTCATTGCATAGGAAGTGTCACATAATGAAAACTCCCACGTGGCTCTTACATTTTCAACTAGATATCATGTAGACAGATAACTTATTTTAATTATTTGAACCAATGATGTAAATGACTTTCACATATGAAAAAAATTGTTATTAGTATTCTATGAAGATTTGCCAATTTTTCCAGGTAGGTAACTGTTGTGTAAATCAACAGAAGAGTGCACTTTATTTGGAATTTTAAAATTATTAACCATTTTGGAAAATCATGTCACTTGTACAAAGCAATAGAGACTCAGCAATATTAATTATTCAGGTTAGGGCTCTAATCTCACCTGGAATCTGGCATGCTGGGTAGAAAAATTGACTTTTTATGATTAACTCCAACACATGGACACAGTTTGTGGAAAAGTGTAGACTGAAATTCAGTGAGCATGCATGTACCAATGACTTAATCCAAGCATAATAGAGACTGGATGTATGACAATTTGTAGGTACCAGCAATATTGAATGGTAATCTACTTATTACTGGGAACAGAAAAATCCCAAAGGAAAACCTCAGCTCTGAAGTTCATAAGGATCAGATAAGATTCACATTGTATAGAATCATCAGGGACAGCTTCATGGAGGAATTGAGACGAGTCGGTATTAGAAGATTTTATAGCATTTGATTAGGCAGAATAGATGGCAGAAAGGAAATGACAAAGAGGAAGGAGGGGATTATTAAAAAACTGGAAAGAGAGTATCAAAAAAAATTTAGGCCCATTTTTGTTATATTGAATCATGAAAACATACCCCAATCCAGATAAATGGCAAAATCTAAAAAGATGTTTTAGGAAGTCAATGCCTTATCCATTGGGTTTCTGGGGCTAACTAGGTAAATATGTTAAATGTGAACTTTGTCCTCTAATGGAACAATCTTTTTAGCAGGATCAGGAGCTGCCATGTCGCACAATTCCAGTGTTCAATATTAATTTTGTATTTTGCGTTGTTCTCTGAAGTTGTACAAGGATAGTTGTGCAAAATAGGCCCTCCATAGATTATTCCTCTTTACTGGGGTTATCCCTCTTAGCAAGATAATTCTGTTTCAACTTTCAGTGGAAAACTATGTGCCTGTCATCTATTCATTCCACATCCATTTTGTCACAGGCATATTTAATCATTTATTTCAAGCCTTAATCATTTAAAGCTTTGAAATTGATTGAAAATAGAGGTCAGGGTAGAGAGAAGATATTTCTTTACTCATAGAATGCTAATATATTTGATTGAATGCATGAAGAATTGCAGAGTTTGAGTTGCATTTGAAGAGGATAATGTAGTATTCCTTTGCTTAAATATGCTGCAAATCCAGTACATTCACCTTACAGTGTTTTATATTAATTCACTAAGAAAGAACGAGTGCATCTTGTTTGCATGTGTGGGGGTACGTGTGTGGGAGGGAATTAAGAATTGCCAAGAAGAAGTCAGCAAAGGGAGAACGGACCTAATTATAGGTTCCTGAGCCACTTTTGCCTGTTTCTCAGCGTAACGAAACTCCATAAAAGGGTATGCCTGTCCCTTCCACAATCACAGAACCGTCTAGGCCTCAGTATTGCAGATGCAAACCTATTTTTTTACATCCCCCAAGAGCAACTTCTCCAGTATGAATTTGCTCAGTGATCCCCTAAAATACGGAGCTTGTTGAAAATGAGGTTTATTGATAAGTTCTACCTCGCCTTAACTTCCATGCATGGGGTGAGAGTGAGCTCTGAAATCAAGTTTACAGCATAAAGTTGCACCAAAATCCTGATTACATAAAAGCTTAATAGTCATGTTTTACTTCTATTGTTTAATTGGCTGTAAACTGCTGATGATAATCTTCTAGCCAATTCCTATCAAGCTGATACACTCAGGCCAAATTATGAATTTAGCTTTTAACAGTGTTCACCTACCATCTTTCATGGACAGTCCTGGTGAAACAAATTATACCAATTATATTCTGAAGTTTAAAGTTTTCCTTGGCACTTTATTTTTTCTTGAATTACAAATTTAAGAAGTTGATTTTTCCTTCCCAAGTCATAATATCCCTTTATTTTGCCCACGAGTTGGCCTGCCAGCCTCACACCCTGTGTGCCTTCTCTCCTCCTTCCCAATCTTCCACGATTTCCTATTTATATTGTTTAATAAAATAGAGAGAATAAGAACACAGGTTCTGGAGACAGACTTCCCACGTTCAAATACCATCTGTATCAATCATTAGCTATATGGCCTTTGTAAAACTTTTTGCGCCTCAGTTTCCTCATGTAAAAATGAGACTAAAAACATTATTGAGTTTATCCATTTGTTATGATGGTTTAAAGAGCTCATATTTGTATGAAGCTTAGCACCATATGTGATATGTAAATGGACTCAGTAAATATTAGTTATTATTATTGTTCTTGAAATTGTTGTTGATGGTGTTATAAAGTTTACATAATTTCAATGAATTTATTGTCTTAAATTTTTCTATTTGCTATGTTTTCAAATTATAACCTGTACTTTCATAGATTTTAATATTCAAATAAACCAAACATTTAACCTGAGTCTGTTTTTCTTTAGTAATTTTTTCTAGCATCATCACCAAATATCTTTCATTAAATAGACATGCTTTGCTATGTTTGTTTTTATGTGAAGTGCACAAATAAGTGGCAAACCATACTTCCCAAAAGCTTAAAGAATTACACCAATGTAGATATTTATACGTGAGTACAGTCTAATGATTTAAGGCTACAAAATTGTTATATTTTAAAACATTAGGCTGTGGCAGGAGGACAAGAATAGTTCACTTATTTCAACAATTCTCACCTTTTAGATTTGAAGAAGTAATTTCAAAAGAAAATTAAAAATCATGACTCTTTACATGATAGCAATTTCACTTTTAGTATTCGTTTTTTCTTCAAGAAAATATGCGATTATTGAAAGCTACTATAAATTAACTAATTCTTTTAACAGAATTTATAAGTTATTTCAAGACAGCAGTATTTAAACACTTATAATAAGGATACATATGGGGCATACATGTATTCAGGCTAAAACAGTGTTTGGTGAACCAAACCTTGTAACTGCCCAGTCGTTTCAGACTATTAATTTTACCTTCAGGAGCACCATGTCCAAAGAAACAGCGGGTTCCCTTTATTTACAACATCTTCTTAGTCCTTTTGCCAAAATTTAATTGTTCTCTAATTGTGGGTAACTCAAGCAGAAACAATAACAAACAAACAAAAAAAGTAAAAATCAAGTAATAAATACCATATAAAGTTTTGCCTCACATTCAAATAGCTGCTTTAGGGGGCAGAAAGCACTTTCCTTTCATTTTGTATTTTTAAAAAATTTTGCCTATTCCAATAGAATGCTCAAATTTTCACTCCTTAAAACAAAATACACAGTCGCTTTAAAGAGTCAATGATTTGCACTAGTGTGATCACCAATAAACTTAGATATAAATATGTGCTATATTTTTGCAAAAGAGAGAGTCCGTTAGCAGCCATCAAGATAATCTGACCTGGTATAAGATTCTCTCTCTTGGTTAATAAAAATATATTTTAATATTAATCATAACTATTTCACATACTAAAGTTATTTATAGAAAGACCTCTTTTTTTTTATTGAGTTAATGATAGGTTACAATCTTGTGAAATTTCAGTTGTACATTAATGTTTGTCATTCGTGTTGTAGGTGCACCACTTCACCCTTTGTGCCCACCCCCCCACCCCACCTTTCCCCTGGTAGCCACTAAACTGTTCTCTTAGTCCACATTTTTAAATTCCTCATATGAGTGGAGTCATACACAGATTATCCTTCTCTAGCTGGCTTATTTCACTTAACATAATTCCCTCAAGATCCATCCACGTTATTGCAAATGGAATGATTTTGTTCTGTTTTGCAGCTGAGTAGTATTCCATTGTATATATGTACCACATCTTCTTTATCCATTCATCTGTTGATGGGCACTTAGGTTGCTTCCATGTCTTGGCTATTGTAAATAATGCTGCAATGAACATTGGGGTGCACAGGACTTTTTGGATTGCTGACTTCAAGCTCTTTGGATAAATACCCAGTAGTGGGATGGCTGGATCGTATGATAGTTCTATTTTTAATTTTTTGAGGAATCTCCATACCATTTTCCACAGTGGCTGCACCAGTTTGCATTCCCACCAGCAGTGTATGAGGGTTCCTTTTTCTCCACAACCTCTCCAACATTTGTTACTATTAGTTTTAGATATTTTTGTCATTCTAATGGGTGTAAGGTGATATCTTAGTGTAGTTTTGATTTGCATTTCCCTGATGATCAGCGATGATGAGCATCTTTTCATGTGCCTATTGGCCATCAGTATATCTTCTTTGGAGAAATGTCTGTTCATGTCTCCAGCCCATTTTTTGATTGGGTTGTTTGATTTTTTGTTGTTGAGTTGTGAGAGTTCTTTATGTATTATGGATATTAAGCCTTTGTCAGATATATGACTTGCAAATATTTTTTCCCAGTTAGTGGGTTGTTTTTTTGTTTCAATCCTGTTTTCATTTGCCTTGAAGAAGCTCTTTAGTCTGATGAAGTCCCATTTGTTTATTCTTTCTATTGTTTCCCTTCTCTGAGAAGACATGGTGTCCGAAAAGATCCTTTTAATACTGATGTCAAAGAGTGTACTGCCTACATTTTCTTCTAGAAGCCTTATGGTTTCAGGTCTCACCTTTAGGTCTTTGATCCATTTTGAGTTTATTTTGGTGAATGGTGAAAAAGAATGGTCAATTTTCATTCTTTTACATGTGGTTTTCCAGTTTTCCCAGCACCATTTGTTGAAAAGACCTTCTTTTCTCCATTGTATGCCCTCAGCTCCTTTGTCGAAGATAAGCTGTCCATAGATGAGTGGTTTTATTTCTGGGCTTTCAATTCTGTTCCATTGATCTGTGCACCTGTTTTTGTACCAGTACCATGCTGTTTTGATTACTGTAGCTTTGTAGTATGTTTTGAAGTCAGGGATTGTGATGCCTCCCATCTTGTTCTTTTTTCTCAGGATTGCTTTAGAAATTTGGGGTCTTTTGTTGCCCCATATGAATTTTAGGATTCTTTGTTCTAATTCTGTAAAGAATGTCATTGGGATTCTGATTGGGATGGTGTTGAATCTGTAGATTGCTTTAGGTAGAACGGACATTTTAACTATGTTTATTCTTCCAATCCATGTACATGGAATGTCTAGAAAGACGTCTCTTGATTGATGCTGTTTAGCCAGAAGTTACACAGGTGAGAGTTAAATTACTGTCTCCTTAACAAGGATTTGGTATGGCGACACAGGAGACTTTATGACAAGGAATGTGTTGAGAGATAGAGGAAAGTTTCATAATGATAAAAAACATCATCAGAAGAGGAAGATATAACAATATTTATTTTACACACCACTAATAACAAAGCTTCAAAGTATATAATGAAAAATAAATGAACTAAAAGAAAAAATAAGCAAATATTATAATTGCCAATTTTAACACAGCTTGGTATAAGTAACAATTAACTACATAATTAATTAAGATATATAGAACATTGCACTGAACAATGTCAGAATACATGATCTTTTTAAGTACATATAGACTTTATTTAATCAGTTTTTAACTATAGATAGACCATATGCTGGGTAATAAAGCAAACCTCAATAAACTTCAAAATATCAAAATCTTACAGATAGTATCTGGAGCACAGAAGAAAGAAAACAAAATTAAGCAACATAATAAATTTAACAGAATATAGTTTTAAGTCCCCCAAATGTTTGGAACTTAACCCTTCAAAATAACTCCCGGGTCAAAAAAGAATCCACAATGGACACAAAGATAGCCTCCATGTAGGAACTCCATCTTCCCTACAGAAAAAAACACATCGAGTGGCCTTGAGTCTACATGTGAAGGAAAGGGGCCCAGCTGAGCCCAGCTTTCCAGCTGTCCTTGTCAAGAGTATTGGGCATTCAAGTGAAGCCTTTCTGAACCCTCCACACAAGCCCCGGCACAAGGTGAAAATAATGAGGAACCCTAGTCGGTTGATGGTATGTTGAGTAGAAAAGTTGCCAACCAAATTCTGTTTGAATTCCTGACTCACAAAATCCTAATATATAATGAAATGTTTCCAGCCACTAAGACACCTGCTGGGTTTGCTAAAACTGCCATCTAGAAAAATAAAATTTTATTATGAGACTAAAATCCAAGTTCAACCGTTATTTGCAAGGTGCTTCAGCATGGGAAAAGTGTGCAGAAGGAACTGTTCCATTTCCTGCTGATGCCAAGAGATTTTTACGAGCATTTTGGAAACTATGGAGGCTCACAGTGTAAGTGTATTTTCACATGCCTGGGGTGGGAGAGCAAAACAGCAGGAGCAGGAGGTAGTCTCTGCAGCTAATGACCAGCTAGGCCTGGTGTTTCATGTGGTTCTCAGGCTTTCATAGTGACACTATCAGCTAGGAATGCTTGAGGCACTCATTTCAGTCAGGACAACTTGTGGGAGCCCCCACAGAAATTTCCCTGACTGGAGCTAATGTTGTGACTAGACTGGTCCTAGCAGTTCTTATTCTGATTGTAAGACATAAATCAGCATCAGGGAACTTTGAAAAATCAAGTGTATTACTGACAAGTCCTGGAGAGTACACATGGGCATGCCTGGGGCCACACAGTGAGGTCACTGGTAGAGAGAGAGAGAAAGAAAGTGTGTACCTGGGGTTCTGCCTTTATTGGAGTAGAGGGTGGGGACCTAGGGTTTCACAGGTTCACTCTTTGTTGGCAAATTTAAGACACAAGAACAGGAATTAGAGCGTGGGATCACTCAAGTGGTCAGTTATCTAGGTTATCCAGGGCTTTCTTAAAGGAGAACTTCATGGGTGGGGGCAGCCTGGTTCCTTTTCTAGTTGTTTAGCTAGTAACTGTGTCACACAGTTGGCAATTTGCTTATTCTACATCTACGCCTTTGAAACCAATGCCTCAGCAATCAAAAGCTTAATGTCAGCCACTTACATTACAACCAAAAAAGCCTCTTGTCAGGCATTTACACTATACCTGAGTTTTAGCTGAGTAAGTAGAAAGTCACTGGGCATGAGGAATTTTCCAGGAGCCTTGACATTTTCATTGGACTTCTGAAAGACTCCTACTCATTCTTCAGTTGCTGAGTCTAAGTGCTCTGGAAAGGAGGGGAAGTATGTGTGAGTTTCTTTTGTCCAACCCTCAGGGGCTAAGATGTGCCTGAAGAAAAGTTGGCCTATCTGGATTGTGAGCGTCACTGACTTGGTAAAGAAGTCACACAGGCGAAGACTTGACGAACGAGAGAAAAGATGTTGGACACGAGTGTCTTAATGGACTCCAAGGAGGTAGATGCTGATATTCAAGGCCAGCAGGAATGGTACATATTTAAAAGATAGTAGATGGTGGGGGCTGGCCCAGTGGCCGAGTGGTTGGGTTCATGCGCTCTACTTCGGTGACCCAGGGTTTCACCAGTTCAGATCCTGGGCATGGACATGGCACCGCTTGTTGGGCCATGCTGGGGCGGCATCCCACATGCCCCAACTGGAAGGACCCACAACTATGTACTGGGGGGCTTTGGGGAGAAAAAGGAAAAATAAAATCTTTAAAAAAAATAAAATAAAAGATAGTGGATGGTAATGTTAAGGACTAGAAGTCCCACCACCACCGCTACCATCACCACCAGAACTCCACAGATGCTATTTAACCCTCCAGAGCTCAGATCAAATCAAAAAAGAACCCTGAAACTCAATGCAAAAAATCCTGCATATAACTGAATAAAAAGTAGATTGGCTGACTTTCCCCTCACCTGAATTATGCTACATTTCCACCTCTAGGTTAAGTAAGAACTAAAGTTAGAATTTACATTAAGTTACAGAAAAATAAAGTGTACTGAATTTTTTTGTATTTCTTTAAAGGTTTTCCTTGTACTTTTCATAAATTTAAATTCATTGGTATGCTTTAACATAAGATTTAGTAAGTATACTATTTTTCCAAATTTTATTTGATCACAGTTTAGGTAGAGTCCAATATAAAAGGCCAAATTAAAAATTTACCAAGTTCCTAAGGATTTAGTCAATTTTCGTAATTTTAAATGTTATAATCAAAACATTTTTGTTAGCTGTTTCTTGAGATATGAATATAAATTGCTTTTTTATATTCATTTATGGTTATTTTCATACATAAAGGCTGTTCTTAATCATCTTTCCCTCAATCCTGCTGTCACAGAGATAGAAAACAGCATAAAACATTTTCAGTCTCCACAGGTCACTTAGAATCATCAAATGACCTCGAGGTAAAGCAGACTATGTCCTATTACCAAACCCCAGGAGTCGCTAATGCTTCTGTTAGCATAAGGAAGCAATAGAATTTACTTTTCTTGCTTAGAATACAAGGAAATTAACTTATCTGACTTATTAAGAACTTTGCCTCATTTACATTTTTATTTTCTTCGTTTTATGAGTATGAAAGTGAATTCCAAAGGGCAACAACTGGCGTGGAAATCAGTGTTTTTAAACTATATATAATGTTCCTTTCATAGGAAGCCAGAGCGATGGAGAAGACAAGGATTGATCCCAGACCAAAGGGTGCAGCAGGCCCACGTTTTCCTATTCTCCTTACCTCTCTGTGCTCCTCCTATCCTTCTCTCCCTAAATCTTATGGATCATGAGACTGCCTTCAGACTTCCCACTACGATAGCTTCTGACTCAGGAATATCCCATTGTTCTGCTCTTTCCCTTTCCTCAATTTATTTTACTTAACGTGTCTTCTGGGTCTGCTCAGAAAGAGATCATTATTCTTAAGATATCAAAGGATGATTAGAAAAAAGAATACTGCCTTTCTTTGCTGAGATGTTTGCAATTCATGTGTCGTCTTAAAAAGGGTGACCCATGGGGCTGGCCTGGTGGTGTAGTGTTTAAGTGCACACATTGCTTCGGCGGCCTGGGGTTCACAGGTTCGGATCCCAGGTGCGGACACGGCACCACTTGGCAAGCCATGCTGTAGTAGGCATCCCACATATAAAGTAGAAGAAGATGGGCGCAGATGTTAGCTCAGGGCCAGTCTTCTTCAGCAAAAAGAGGAGGATTGGCAGCAGTCAGCTCAGGGCTAATTTTTCTCAAAAAAAAAGGTGACCCACAAAGAGAGTTTTACATGAATTTGTGGTAAATACTTCAAGACAAACTTTATAAATATGGACTTGCTCTTTGATTTTGGTTCAATTGTCAATTAAAGGATCAAGAGGTACTAATGTGGAATACCAGTAAATAACAGTAAAAAAATTATAGCTGACATTTTTACTATGAAGTCATTTGTTGCAGATTTTTTCTTCCCAAAGAATTTACATACCAAATATCCTCAAACTTAGATTGACTGCATCTTTAAACACTCAGGGAACAATCTGGAAGACTTACCATGTCAAAATATATACTTTTAGGAAGAAATCCCATACTGGACATATATACAAAGTGTTAGAATTAAGTGAAATTTTAAAGTTTGAAAAGTTCTACTTTAACATTAAACATTTGTGTTTTAAGATAATATTTGTCAGTATTTACCAGTTGCCTGAGAAAGGCAGACCTCTGAAATTTGATTTACTCATAGCTTACTGTTTTTCATGGGCTTTACTTTTTGAGCTACCCGGGCTCAGATAGATAATGCTGTACTTAAAGAAAAGAATCGCTAACTGTGATAAATGCCTATAAAATTCCTATATTTTCTAAGGCACAGCTAGAAGATAAAAAATAAATAAATTGGGAATACATAGGAAAGCTGATGTAACACCTTATTATTACAGGAAAAAGATAACAAAAACAAGTAACTAAAAGGTAACTGAAAAGGAAAAAAACACCGACTTGCTCTTTAGATAAAGGAATACTATTTTAACATATAAAAGTCATCTCAGACTAAACATGTCTGAAAAGCCACTTGATCCACCTCTTGCACTCCCACCCCAAATCTGTTCCTTCTCCAGTCTTCCCCATCTTGGAAAATGACACTAAAGTTCACTCTGTTGTTCAAGCTCAAATGTTTTAAGTTGTTCTTGAATACTTTCAAACACACTGCCTATTCAGTCCTTCAGCAAGTCCTGTTGGTTCTATCTTCAAAATAGTTCCTGAATCTGCTCATTTCTCCTCACCTCCAGGGCTTCTGTCCTTAGCCAAACTACCCCATTTTTCCCAGACCACGCAACTGCAATGTCTTCCTAATAATTCTGTTTTGATTCTTTTCCACCTACAAACTCTTTTCTGTACAGCAGCCAGACTGATCATTTATACATGTAAATCAGATGCCACACTCCTCCACTCAGATCCCGCTGTGTCTTCTTATCCTCTCAGAGTCAAAGCCAAATGTCACCTCCTCTAAAAGGCTCTACAGGACTCGACTCAGCCCCACCCCTCCAATCTCGTCTTCACTGCACTTTATTTCATCTTTCCTTAGGATTCTCTTCTCTCAATTCTCCATGAAACTCATCCCCTTATTTTATTCAGAGTTCTGTTCATAGTATCCTCTATGGAGAGAGGATTTTCTTGATCGTACCATGTAAGTTCTCTAGTCCTTGCCCTGCTTTCTTTCCTACAAATAACTTATCAACTTAGCATTGTATTTTTCTGTATTTGTTGATTGCTTATTATAAGCTCCCTCAACTAGAACATAAAATCCATAAAAGATTTTGGGTAGTGGATCCTTCTTTGCTTTCCCAGAAATAGTGCATTACCCAGAATAGATGCTCATTAGATATTATTGAATAACTATGCTAATGAATAAACTGTAGTGGGCGTTCCCTCTCTAATGCATCACCAAGTCTCCAGGCCAACAGTCTTTGAGTATCACATAGCAAAACTTCCTTGGATGACAGTAAAGAATTTCATTACATGTTAAACTGCATGTCTCATCTTTAATTTCAGGCTTAGGGCTAACATATTAATATTCATTTAATAAAACACATTTTGTATCTTATCCTTTCAATCAAAAATAATAATCAGTAAGAGAATGGTTCATTTTAGGTTAGCTGAGAGGATGAGTAATGTTCTAGAGATGACAATGCTGGGTAAATAACATTAATAAATTAGTTTCATTATCTGGTAAATATAAAGTCTTAGGATATAAATATGACAAGTTCTGCAGTACACATCCAGTAACATTTGTCTCAGCAGGCAAAGAAGACTCAACTTCTCACCAGAGGTACCTGAGAGAGATACATTTAAGTGTTCCTTGATAACTAGCATATGAGATTTAGTTTCAAACAATTTGAATTTTAGAAACGTAAACTAACATATTAGATCACTGGTTCTAAACTGGGGGTGACTTTGCCCACCAGGAGACATCAGTAATGTCTGCAGACACTTTTGGTTGTCACAACTTGGGGGAGAGTGCCACTGGCACCTTTTTGGGTAGAGGCCAAGAGTGCTGCTAAATATATAAATATATCCCAAATATACTGGGTAGCCTCCACAGAAACTATATGGCCCACAATGTTAGTAGTGCCAACGATAAGAAACTGTGTCATACAGGTGGGACTGTAATTTTGAGTTTTTCTTTAGGTTAGAACGTGGAAGAATTTTGACACTCCTTTAAAACATCAAGTTTATTACGCTCTGTTGATGATCTCGAAGCTGCAAACAGCTGTCAGACCTGTTGACTCTGACTCCTACAAACTTGAAGTAACTGCGCCTTCACCTTACTTTCTGCTACTATTCCTGAAAATGTGCTAAATGAGAGGCCACTTACCTAGTTCTGGAGACACTGGGAACCCAGGGTAACCATTTCTCTTTCTATGATATTATTTGTTTATTTCATTACTGACATAGACATTTTTTTACAGGAGTTCATTGTCTTTTTCCCAAAACAGCATATTTGCTAAAATGACTATTGTGAACTGATTAAGTAAATACTGACTCAAATTTTTCAACTAAATTGAGTAAACTGAGCCATGTTTATTGTAGAATTATCTATTTTAGCTTTTCATAAAATGAAGAAATATTTTCTGATCCAGTATGTTTCATATTTTTCTGTTATTGGGATAAAACAAGCTCTGCTATTGAGAAACTTCTTTAATTTCTTTGATTCAGTATTATCAAGAAGCTTCTTGACTTAATCTGGCAAAAATAGGGAATGGCTTCTTAACAGGTAGAATCAGTTCTAGCTAATTCTATGACTTTTATGCTATCTTGGATGTACATTTGAATTAAGAATAAAATGTCTTGTGATTTCATATGACAATGTGTTACATGGTATATTTAAGTACATTATATACATATATATTAGAAATTAAAGATTTTTTTTTAGACAAATCTAGATTAAATCAATGCTTAATCGCTTACTTGTGTGACTGGATGCAAGTTATTTAGCTACCAGGAGCCCTAATTTCTTAATCTGATACTATCTCATGGAGTATTATAAAGAAAAACAAGGTGATCAACGTAAAATGTCTCACATGGTCCCTGACACTAGGTGTTACATAATACCACCTGAGTGGTATTATTATTAATATGTAAAAATTTGATTATTATTAATATGTAATTATTATTATATTTATTATATAATTTATATATTATAGTATGTAAAAGTTTGATTTTCTTATGAAACTGGAAGGTTTGTAATTCTTTAGAAAATTTGATCAAAATCTTTGTACCATATTGTGGTCCATGTTACCTCTTTATACAGAGGAAAATATCCTAAGAAATTCATTTATTTAATAAATACTATTGAGCATCTTATATGTGGCATATACATAAGAGAACAAAATTAGACAAACTTCATTCTCCTTTAGATGCAGGAAGAAACAGATAATAAGCAGATTATGAAAATACAATTCAATACATGAGTAAAATAATAGCATATCAGATGGAGAAAAGTTCAGTAAGGAAGGTTGAGATTACTTGCAGGTTTATATTTAGTTTTATGACAATCTCAAACTACGTTCTATGTACAGTGTAACATAGGGGTCAAGGTTCATTTTTTTGTTCCTCATGGATATTGAGTTATTCAGGTTGTTGTTGTTTTTTTTTTTTTTGCCAGGCACTTCACTTTCTTCATTGAATTGCTTTCAACTTTTATAAATAAATAAATAGATAACACATGATCTCATAAATGTGGACCTATTTCTGGCCTTTCTATTCTGTTTTATTGATCTATTTGCCTTTCTTTATGCCAGTATCACACAGGAAAGATGTTTAAATATGAAAAAACTTAAATTCCAAGTATGTGTATGATGTGTTACGTGTGCCGTATGGTTCACCCAATTTTATATAGGTTTAAAAAATCTGAGATTTACAATATCAAAATAGCAGGCATTATTTTGATAACTGAGTGTATTACTGAGGGTATAAATATACTAAATATCTCTAGCCTCTTTAAGATAAATAAATTTCATACAAATGATATTCTTGAATAAACATTAAGCAAATGAAAGGTTGATTGATGATACTTGATATAGACAATTTTTTTTTTTGTCATGGGCCATTTGTAGCCATCAAATAAAAACTGTAAAAAAAAAAAAGAAGAAAAAGGATTCTAGAATATTAGCCCCAGTTGAAGATCTTAAATGAGAGGAGAAATCCCTATCACGGCTATTTGCACAAAATAGGAACACGTTTAATACACAGCGAATGAATTGATACATGCACAAAAGAATGGACGTTCTTGAAATACAGATTGTTCTGACCATAATCTACAGTATGAACGACATAACAGGCTACTTTCATATATTGACAAAGGCCAAGCATCCTGAGATACTATGACAATTTTAAGGAATTTCAAATTTTGAAATGAGATATGGATATGTACTATTTCTCTGTGTTTATCTTACTTCTCACAACTATATAAGGCAGTAGGTATTCGAACTCTTCAAAATTTCTTTCCATCTCTTTTAAGGTATCTTATCTAAAGGAAAAAAGCTATCTTATAGTGACTTATTTTTCCAAAATCACACTTTCTCAATTATTTCACACATACACACACACCAAAAAAAACCCCAAAGATTTTCCATAAATCTTTTGATGGGTTGGTTAATTCCAACTTAGTTATGTGCTCACAGTGTGATAAAATTATAATGTATTTCCCTTTCTGAAGTTTGGATCTAGTTCAGGCCGTGGGATGTGGAATTACAATAAAACAAATCTCACCATCTGGAGGTTTGTGAGTCATAATATTTTTTACCTTTATTGTCACTGTCTCTCTTTACAAATTTATAAGTACATGAGAATAAACATACACTATTTTCAGCTGAGTTTGTCAGTGCAATACACATTTATGACAAGTAAATTGCCAAGAAAACATCTACAATGAATATGATTTTGATGATAAGTTGTACCTTGAAAATAGAAATAAAACTTTCCAGGGCATCTAATTTTTATACTACAGACTAGGAAGAGACTTTTCTCACTTGAAGAATTAAATGTGTTGACAATTGCAGAGCAACGAAAACCTACCAGCTACAACCGACTGTGCTGTTGTAGAGATCAACCCTGTGGAAAGCCTAGCTGTTCTTCCCTAGCTGCTAAAAATCTTCCCAAGTAGCTAGAAAGCTGACTTCCCATCCAGATGATGCCTCATGAAGATAAGTTTCTGAAACATCCTTGGTCAATCATGTTCAGATACTACAGGCTTTCAGGAAAATGAGAAAATTAAATGCAAGGTCTGTGAAGCTTGAAATCATTGAAATTTTGAAACATAAATGTTGACAATTATTTTAAGGGTCTGTAAATAGGAGACAAAAGCTTACCATTTGAAATTTTCCAGTTGGCTCAAAGTCACTTTCCCAACATTTTTGGTTAAGAACTGACAGGAGAAGAAGTTGGTGTGAGTGGAGTCTACTTCAGGAAGAACCAGGCTTCTGAATATTAACCAAGGGCTTAGTGAACAATTTAAATCCTATGGAAGATAACATATTTACTCACTCCCTTTATTTCCCTCAGTAGTAATGAGGAGTCATGGCAGTTTTACAGTTGGTCTGTAATTAAACTTTGTTCTAGTGAGCAATCTGAGAAGATGCTAAAGGAAATTTAGGACTTTCCAAATCGGGATAACAAAAAAGAAGGGTACGCTATGGCATATGTGTACTCCCATAGTATCAAGACTTTGCCTTTCTGAGTACTGCCCACACCTGAACTCTGGAAATCAAGCAATAGAGAGCACGTTAGATATCCCTCTGTTCATTTCTGACAAAAGTTATTCATATATTCATTCATTCAAAAAATAATTGTTGGACGCTATCTATTAAGTTCTTGGCACTGTGCAAGTTGCTGGTAAAAGAGAATAAGAAAGGATATCCATCCTCAAGGAGATCACTAATTCATATAGTTTCCAGATCAGTAAGTGACATTTGCAACATGATATTATAAGGACTATAACATCAATAATGCAAGTACTATGAAGACAATGAAGAAAATCAGATCAATCCTTCTCAAAAGTGAGTTGGTGGGAACACAGAAAGTTTCATAAAGAAGATAAAGGTTGAGTAGAATTTTGAAGAAACAAAAGGATTTTGCTAGATGTGATATAAAGAGAAGGACATTTGAGAATGAGGAAACACACACTGGTACCTTCTTGACTGACAATAGAAATGTAAGTTAATAAGCGAACATGGCCTTTTGATGTAATTTTTCTATAATGGACATTGCTATGCAGCCTAATCTGAAATATCATACCATGAAAATGTAGATGTGGGGCTATTGAAACATCTTCACTACACTTACCGGAAGCCTATTACATGTTAAGCAAACAACAATACAATTACATAAAGTGGAACACTTTACTGATGATTTCTGTGTGATTCTTTAGAAAAGAATTTTCTTTATGCACAGGGCTTAATAGTCTGATCACGTACTTCAACAACAGAGAATCACATTTCTAACATGTCATTGAAAGCAATTGCGGGGTAGTTTCAGACTATAATCTTCTGAAATGTTGTAGAATTTCTTTGCATTAACCTGTGCACATTTGAGCTAACACATTTTGTTACTAGAATTTCACAGACCAAATTCACATAGTACTTTATATTCTCTCTCCCTTAGATATACTAATCTAACAAATGACTGGTTTATTTTCAATCATAACACATATATGTAACTGAGTTGTTTTCAGTTTGGGGGGAAAAATAATATAGTTTCTTGAAGTATAGTATTAAGGCCCTCAACTACCATGATTAACAGGTAAAAATTTGTCTTTTTCCTCCAACTCCCAGACTTTTCCCTGGTATGTCCAAGTTTCTAGGAGTTGGGGTGGGTGTCAGTATTCAACTGTGTTGCCTTGATGGTGGTGGGCTATGAAACTGGATGTGCTATCCTCCCTAACAGATTCTTTGTTGCTGTTGCACGTTCAAAAGAAGGAGGTCTGGGATCATTGCTGAAGCATCAGTGTCTAAAGAGATTTCCCTTTATACTGCTCACTTTAAACTATTAATGCCTTCAGAAAATCTACAAGTTTTCAGCGATGTGTCTGGGCAGATCTGTCTGTTCGCACTGCTTCCACTATTGATGCAATAGTACCTTTGCTCTTTCATACCTGTTGTATTCTTGGCACTCTTAAAAATAAGACTGGAAAAGTTATATTTATGAATGAAAGATTAAGTTAAGTATTAATGATAATTTAGCCAGGAATATTTTGGCTATGTATTTTATTTTATTTTATGTCCCCAGAAGGCCTACTCAAGAATGAAGATATTGACTGAGAACTCTTCATCTGTGAGCAGAGAACAACACATGGAAGGCTTCACTTTTGGTGGTGTGGGCTGAGAGCATAAAGGCTGGCCTCAGCCCTGCCTCTGACAGCCAAATAAAGAGAAATTTAGGGGTGTCAACATCCATTCTGGAAGTTGTAGATTTCCCCAGGCAGATAATTTAATTTCTTAATTTTTTAAATGTAAAAATAAAGAAGACATAATCCTTTGCACTACAGGAGCTTTTGCCAGAGAATTGCCAGAGAATCTCCTGCCTTTGCCCTAACCTGGACTGGAACTGCCTCTTGGAGGAGTTGACACCACAGCAAGATCTCAATGACAGATGAATGCTGGGATACAAAGACAGGCCCCCCAGCCCCTCTTGCCTCATGGTGGAACCCTCACTCTCCTCCTAAGAGAATTTCTTTAATACATCACTTTTAAAATAATGGCTATCCAAGGCTCTGCTTTTTGGAATCCTGACCTAAGATGATGCCAAAATTACTCTTGGAAGCAGACTATAAGAAAGAGGTTCTTCAGGGGCCTGCATGTGACCGAGTGGTTAAAGTTCCATGTGCTCTGCTTCAGCAGCCCAAGTTCATGGATTTGGATCCTGGACGGACTTACTCTGCTGAGCAGCCATGCTGTGGAGGCATCCCACATACAAACTAGAGGACAACTGGCACTGATGTTGGCTGGGGGCTAAGCTTCCTCAAGGAAAAAATTAAAAAAGAGGAAGATTGACAACTTGGCAACGGATGTTAGCTCAGGGCCAATCTTCCTCACCAAAAAAAAGAAAAAAAGAAAAAAGAATGGGGTTCTGAAATTCTGAAGGTGAGTCACCTGCCAGCAGGATGGCAATAAAAGCTTCAATGAAGTAAGTAAATTATCGATATGGCTGGGAGACTGTAACAGCGACTGCTCAGACTTTCATCAATTAACTAGAACAGGCTGTCTATGGAAGGGGAATCTCTAGCTGGTGCAATATTTCTAATGTTTCAGAGGTATAATGTAAACAGTAATTATAAGGACTGTAGAATTTGATGGCTGTTGCTAAGTGTCATTGATGTATTGAAGAGAGAAAATTAGAGACTCTCATCTATGACCAGCCTCATGGGCATATTGGAAAGCTTCCTGGGCAGCTCTTTTAGAGACTCTTATTGCCCACAGCCAGAGGGCGGACAGAGCTGAAGACCAGGCACAGGACAAATTGTAGGACTCGAGATCTGTAATGAAGGTGGAATTTATAAAACAGAGCCTTAATAAGAAAGAAGCAGGATCCTGAGACTTCAGATGGGAATATCTAGGTTGATGCACTTGAGAATCCGGAACCCTCAGATTCACCTCTTAGTCTTAATACTTGCCCACTCACCTTCCTGCTATATAGAGGCCTCAAACGAGGCAAACATCTTACAAAACGACATTTGCCTTCCTCAGGAACTGGCCCCAGCTACCCTCCTCGCCATGCATGATTAGAGAAAAATGCGAAAAATTTTCAAGTAAAACCATTTTCTAGCTAGAGAAACATTTGGGTAAAAATAATCATTTGAGTAAATAGCATTTATGTTTAAAATGCAAAAAATCACGATGGGAAAGCTGACCCGTCTCTATTATACTCAGTGGGAGCCACGTTAATCAGGCCAGCGGTAAGAAAACCTGACTGTGAAAGAGGTTGGCCTTCTAAGGGAGGAGATGGGTTACATGCCAAAGGAGCTGCAAGAGCTGGCTAACGCATCAGCAGGAAAAAGGAGAATATGCCAGCGAGTGTATTCTGAGAGTACAGGATCAAAGAGGACAGAGTATAAGTTGAAAAGTGGAGTTTTTTGATATGAGAACATTCTTTCATGACACAAGATTTAACACCCCAGCAAGGGGCTTGGAAAGTATTCCTAATACACTGTTTGGTTGGTTCTTATAATCTTGGAAAATTATATGGCCCACACTAAATGATGTAGAGAAGCTAGAAATCTTTCAGGGACCAGAGTAAAGGATAAAATTCTCAAAGAATTGGGCACATGAGACTGGGTCCACGATAAAAGATTGGAAAGCTGCAAGATGACTATTTTCCAAGATGAAAAGAAATGCGCTTGTAAGGAAGACACCAGCACCACTGAGAACTCAATCGTGGTTGTTTTTTCTCCACAGTGCTGATGACAGGAGATGCCAATACAGACGCATGCTCCTTTGTATCAGTGGGATGATAGGAAACCAGCATAGAAAAACCCAGGTGACAGCACTTCAGTGCCAGAGGTAGAGTGGGTGTAAATACCAAAATGGACAGCGAGATAAGAACTGCAGCCAGGGGCACCTGGCTCACCATGATTTATGGAAATGCTAGTAGAACATGATATTCGCAGGTCAAAATAGACAGGCAGCTGCAAAAGGACGAATATATATATGACAATGAAGGAGCAAAATGCTGAAATCAGCCGCCCAATGAAGAGTCAAAATCCTTCACCTAGTTTCAAAAATTGAGCCTGCGCTTAGATAGAGAACCATTTGACTAAAGGAGAGGTTCGGTCTCCATGAAGAAAGACCTTGCAACAAGAGGTGGAAGACAGTATATGGTGTTGGCGCCACTTTATTGGCCCACTGTGCCCTTTCCCCAGATGTCAGGAGTGGTGCTTTCTGAGGGCTTATAGCTGCCCTTTGTACGGAGTATTGACTTTGGAGAAATGGGTGCTGCCTTGCTCGGGAGATCATGTGCTCCCTGATCCCCAGCTCTTGGGGCTGTTAGAGGCTACTGACACAGGGTACAAAGGTCCTCCTTGCCTCAACTGGGACCAATTGTGTGGTGCAACTGATGCTCCAGGATGAAGCTAATCTCCAGCTGAGACCACATCCTTGCTTAGCTTTCTTTCCCAGCCCTATCTTGCTTCCCTCTCCCCACTTCTCCTAAAAGTACTCCCTTGCTGAATCACTTCCACAAGCAATTTCACTAAAGTCACTATTTTGGCTCTTCTTTTAGAGAACTTGACTTTGGAACCATACTCAAAGTGAAAATCCTATATGTATCTGGAGGCAGAAGAAGCCTGATGGGAGATTTTGTATCCTAAGTGCCCCTCGAGTTTGGTACACAGTTGAGGGACTGCAAAAACAATCCTGGTTCTCTCATTTGCTAGAGTATGCAAATGAGAGCCCCTCTACATAAACCTTAGTTCCATCATCTGTAAAATTGGGATAATAATAGCATATATGGCATAGTATATCCATGAAAAAATACTCATTACAGGGCCCGGCTCAGAATAAGTGTTCAATATATGGAGGTTATTTATTATTTGTTTTGTCGTAGCCGCTAGGTATTATTTCTTCATAAGACACACCACAGGATTTAATATTAGGGGCCAGCCCCTTGGCTGAGTGGTTAAGATCATGTGCTCCACTTTGGCAGCCCAGGGTTTGCCGTTCGGATCCTGAGTGTGGACCTACACACTGCTCATCAGGCCATGCTGTAGTGGCGTCCCACATAGAGGAAATAGAATGACATACAACTAGGATATACAACTATGTACTGGGGCTTTGGGGAGGAAAAGAAAAAAGAAAAAGAAAAGAGGAAGATTGGCAATAGATGTTAGCTCTGGGCCAAACTTCCTCTCCAAAACAAAACAAAATAAACAAAAAAAAAAGGTTACCATCCCTCAGGACAGCAGAGATGGGGATTGGAGCTGAAGTTAAAAAAAAAAGATTTAATATTAATAATAATTACAACCATTAAATGAATGCTTACCTATGTCCTAGGCGCTGTCTTAAAGCATTTTATGTGCATCCATGTAATCCTTTCAGTTACTCTATGAAATAGGTACCATTCATATTTATATTTTGCATATGAGGAAACTGAGGAATGAATGGATAAATGGCTTGCCCATTTTCTCATAACTGGTGACAGTGAAGATGAGATAATAACCCAAAACTCAGATTCCAGGCCCCACACTCTCAACTGTCACACGGTGCTGGCTCACTGTCATTAATCTTAATAAGGACAAAAATGAAATTTAAGAAGTAACTAACTTGAAATAGCACTTTTTAGAAGAAAATATAAATATTATGTCTCTCTTAATACCGTCATCATTATCCTTTCAACGCTTTTTTTGGGAGTATTCAATTATTTGGCTAGACTACATTTGCAGGAAAAAAAATCCCAGTAAATACATTTTATTTTTACCATTTGGTTCCTATTGTGATGCAAAGCTGGTTTGGATAGGAAATATGTGACTATTATGTTTTATCAGCAGAAATTTGGAAGCAGCTTGGTGCTAAATCTGCTTATATAAGTCAATTTTTTTCTATATAGAATTTGAACCTTTACAGATTTCTTCTTACTGTGAAGATTATCTTTCCAGAACTATTTTGTATTTTGATTTGTAGGAAATTCTTTAAATCATGCTGGAAAGAAAATGCCTGCTTTGATTTCTGAGGCTTTTTAAAAATTCCTTTTGATGATAGAAACTAGAACCCTGATGGTTTAAATTATATAACTCACCATACATTTGTGGTCAATTTCATGTAATCAACCCATTTTCCTAGTTCTAAGTAAAGTGTATTATTGAAGGCATAATTGTAATAATTTCTTAGTATATGTTCCTGCCATTAGGCTAAGCCGCTAGCCTGTAGAGTCATGCCATGAGGTTAGTATTCAGACCCTCATCTTACAATGAGGAAACTGGGACCCTGAGGATGCAAGGAAACAACCACATTCACACAGCAGCACTGCAACTGGAACACAGGGACAATAACACATCAAAGCCCATCCTCATTTTAATCATTTCCCTGAAGAGGGAAGTCAGAATCATTCAGTTCTGGGGAAATATAAGACATGCAGTAGACACGTGGGAGAAGTAGTGAGTAAGAGAAGAAATACGTTCTCTGGGAATTAGCTTATGCTGATTGATAGGCCTAAAGGAATTCAGATAAGTGCTTGCGATGTTTGGGCAAGTTTCTTTCCTTTGATTTGTTATAGGATGCAACTTTAAATGTCTAAACATGCGGTCAATTCAATGAGGAAAAATCAGTCAACTTGTTTGTTATTGTGTATTCATAAGAAAGACTAAAGGCAGTATGCAAAGAACATTGCGTGGAATCAGATAGACCTGGATTTGAATTGTGGCTTTTTATCTTGAGATAATTCCTAACCTACTTGTGCCTCATTTTCCTCTCCTATAAAATGAGGATAGCATTGTCTACCACTTATGGTTGTGTGGAAGATTAAAAGTCATGCATCCAGTACATGATAATCATTGCTACCATCACTATTAGACAGATTTTTGTATAGACTTTGTGATAATCATACTATAAGAGTTCTGTGTTTTGTTTTCCTGTACATAACATTATGCCACACAGAATCCAATCATCATGATCATCAAGGTAAGTAGATTAAAGTAACTACTTAAAATAGTCTTTGTTAATTTAGTGCCTAAGAAGGCATTCGTGTGAGTGTCCTAGTGTTGCCGTACAGTACCACAGACGAGGGGGCTTAAAAGAACAGACCTTTATTCTCTCCTAGTTCTGGAGGCCAGAAGTCTGAAATGAAGGTGTGGCAGAACCATGCTGCCTCCAGAGACTCTTGTGGAGGATCCTTGCCTGCCCCTTTTGGTTGGCTGATAGATGCATCACTCCAGTCTCTGCCTTCAACGTCACATGGCTATCTTCTTCTACATCTGTGTCCAAATTTCCCTCTTTTTATAAAAACATTAGTCAAATAGGATTAAGAGCCCATTCTACTTTAGTATGACCTCATCTTCACTAACGACATCCGTGTGACTCTATTTCCATATAAGGTCACATTCTCAGGTGCCAGGAGGTAGGACCTCATCATATCATTTTGGGGAACACATTTCAACCTATAACAATACTTAAGGAATGTAAGTAATTTTTAAAAATTGTCACATTAATGGCTCTTTCAATGAATCTAGCATTCTCCCTAGTCATACTGTCCTTGAGTCAAGCTAATACGAAAGCAATCCTTCCTTCCATTCTCACCTAATTCTCACCCCCAGGGTCCCTGGCTTGTCGTTATCACCACTGTGGGCTTCCCTCAGACCTTATATTCTTCCCATCATACCTTGCATCACACATTCCCTGGATGATTCCTTTGTTTGGCATGTACTAGGATATTTTTGCCCAAATTATTTACTTATTTGTAAGAATCACTAACGTAGTTATCATGTTGCGCCATTTGCCAATGTCTGAGTATAGACTATTTATGTAGAGATTTTTATTCATCATCAAAATAATAATTTACAGACCCTCAGGTCATACAAAAATTGACCAGTTTTCCGAAATATATAAGATACTTTAACATACTCCTCTTTATTAGGTTTGGAATTTTTATGCACTCATGTACATACTGTAGGGATATTATTGGTAAAACTAGAGCTCAGTAAGTCACAGTGATGCTACAAAGCAGTGCCTGTGTCTATAAAGTGTTCTGCTGTCCTCTCTTCTTCAGTATCATTTTCTTATTCACTCTTTGTATATGTTGTTCAATAGATGTATATCTATCCACAGCTCCTATTAATTTGTCATATTTATATAACTTTAGTACAGATGAATAATCAGTGCCTCAGATATTTTTTATACCAAAAAAAGTAAATTTAAAAACTAATTCTGGAGTAACTGAAGATTATTGTCTTATGAAAATAAACTAATTAGTGAAAATAATTTCTTCCTTCTAATGTTCAAAGTATATTTTTGGTCTGTCAAGCATTTTTAGTGTCAAGGGAACTATTTTTTTTAATAAATTCATCCAACAAATGTACCAGCACCGTGGCAAGCATTTGAGAGTTACACAGATACATAAATCAGAGCCTTGACTTCAAGGAGATTAGATTCTAAGAGGGGAGAGTAAAATGATACAAACTATTAACAGCTGCTCCCTATAAGGCAGAATGAAACCAACGCTGTATAGAGATACAAGGTGCCATAAATGAGACAGAAGAAGTGGTTGTCTGATTAAGGCAGAGGCTTCAAGTAGGAGGAAACTTTGAAGGTCTTTGCAGGATGAATGGAATTTCTAGAGGGGGGAACACTTCAGGAGGAGGCACTAGCATGAACTCAAGTATTTATAAAATTCATCAAATATCTATGAAATGGATTTTATGGGCAATAATCTTTGCTTAGTGTTGAAGTAGCTACTGACATGAATTAGAAAAAGAACTTACTCTTAATAAATATGTAGTCTTTACAAATATAAACATTAGCTGAAATAATTATAATTGAGGAAAGAATTTTTTAGGGACTGGATTTATACCCAGTTTGGCCAAAAAAAATTGAATTCATCAAATGGTAATGCAATTTCCCACTTCATTTGTCTATCATATTGCTGCCTAGGTAGGATATTTTATAATGAAAATTATTTCGGGCTACAGTAATGCTAAAGAATGGTGATGTATTACCCAAAACACTGTTTGCATTATCTCTATTTATAGTTCAATTTGTTTTCTTAAAGATAGCTCATTGTGGTATGTTTCTTTAACTTCTGTGTTTTTTCTCTTTCTCTTCTTCATTTTTCAAGACTCAGCTAAGCCATTATTCCCCAAACCCACTGTACAGTTCATTTTTCTCTATAAATTGCTTTGTACATAAGTCTGCATTATTTGACATTTCTCACTCTATTTACATATCTGTCCTTAATAGATAGTAATTTTTTGTAGGACATGTATTTAGTTTCATTTGATAAGAATATTTTCAAAAAGTAAAATTATGACTCTCAAACAAATAAAAAATAAACGTATATCAAATATTTTTATTTACTTTATTGGTTAATGAAGGGAACAGTAAAAGTTAAAATTGGTTCAAAGGCGACTCCAAAGAACAGACATACATATAAGCCACTGGGAATTTGAAAATGAATTTGCTAATAGATGCAAAACTAGTCAAGCTCTACAGGATGGAAATTAACTTAACCTCCATGGGTCAAATCTTGTCTCTATGGACAAGAATTATTTTCATTACTATCACAGTTTTTTTTATAACTTACAGAGTTGTAAGACCCAATTCAAGAGAAGGCTCAGACAGCTATGGAATTAGGTAACTTTAGAAGGGTCTAGAAGGCTCTGCTAGAAAATGCTCTGCTTTCTGTTCAAAGGCCACTCATTAATCTTTTTGCCCATTTCAAGGGTTTCAAAGGTCTTTACAATGATACATATATCTTTGTTACACTTGTGTGGTAGACAATTGATAACTTCATTGTTGAATAAATGTATTATGCTTGTTTATTCTCTTTCCTGATCAGGCAATGAGAATTCTACCCAAAGCAACTAGACTGTAGCAAAAAGAGCCTTTGAGCTGGTACAAAAAGAGTTAGAAATCTGGGTTGGAATCCCAGTTCTGTCATTAAGTAGTTATACAATATTGGGCAAGTATTACTTTCTTTGAGCTGTATTCTTTTCGTCTGTAAAGTAAGGATGATAACATGAAGTCTGAAAACTTACTTTGAGAATACAAGATTAAAAATTTGAAAATGTTTCCTAAATTGCAAAGTGCTATCTAAAAGTGAATTGCTGTTTTTATGATATATACTACCAGATTTTCTCTGTGGATATACGTTGCTTCTATTTTTCTTTTCTTTTCTTTTCTTTTTTTTTTTTTATTTACTAGTGTACTATTAATTAGATTGCTGTGAGAATGATATCTCTCTGGGAAGAAAAAAATCTAACAAATGCACCTGCATTTAAACCTATTTTTAACTCCATAATAATCTGAGAATAACTATTTGCTCTTTCAGAAGTTTATCCAACCCAAATACCTGAATTAAAGGTTTAGAGATTTATCTTTTTTTTTCTTTTTACAGAAGATTTCATGCTATGAGCAATACATTTAAAGATGTCTAGGTCTCTAGCTCAATGGAATATTTTCCTCTAAATAGGAAGCACAGGGATATGATTTTCATTCTTTTGAAAATATTTTAGTGAAGAGAATCATTTTCATAGATTTCTTCTTTATGCCAATCACTTTGTTTAAAGAAGGAAATAGGTTTTTGATCTGTGATATACCTGCTGGCTTCTGTGAAATGCTCCATTTTCTCTGCTGTACAGTTTTATTTTTTGACTAGTTAGTAATGTGAAAGGTGTGGACTTGATGATATTTTAAAGATTTTAAATAAAAATTTGAAGGCTCCTGAAGCAGAAGACCCATGCTGTATCTGGATGAGATGAGTTTGACGTCTTTCATCTCCAACAATCCTTTCTTAGTGAGGGGATGAGTTGGAAAAGGGGAGTTGATGTGAAAAAAAATCAAAGAAGATAAAATAGAAAAAAGTTGGTGAATAACAAGCACTAAACCACTGTTTGATTGGTTCACAAGTTTACTTCCAGGTCATAGTATTTTAATGCTGTGGCTCTCAGGCTTTGCTCCTCTCCTTTGCCCTGTGTATCAACGTCTATATTGTTTCTCATCATGGATTTAAAAAACAGGAGAGCGGAGACCTAAGAAGTGGAAATTTAATTTGGTTGATGAGCAAATGGCATCTTAATATTATTCTGTGATAGTATTGCAATAGAGAGAAGTGGTGAGAAAGAAGTTGGTGAGAGACGTAGCCAATCTCTATTCTTTCCTCAGTGGATTCCAAGTGCATGTGCTCCAAAAGGAAGTCTCAGCTTTCCCCCACATTGGCTTAGCATTTGTAGGCAACTGCCTAAACTGAATCATCCTAGTAGAGTACAGGATAAAAAAAGTGACTCTAATTTCACGTAACACACAATTTTTCCTCTCATCTAAGATTTTTAGTGGATCCTCCAAAAGTCAGTGGGGTAGGTGTGAAGTACCCTCACATACTGAAGTGAAATTCCAGGTCACCTATGAAGGAGGTTCAAAGAAATTTTGAAACCAGTTCTGTAAGTCAAAGTCTATCACTCAACACTTGCAATAAAGGAGATGGTATGGAAAGTATTGGAGGTTTGATGAGGCTGTTGAGAGAATCTATTTAGACAGTATAGTAAGGGTACTGTGTGGTTCCCCATTCCTTGGAGAAGGGCAAGTTGGCAGATGAGGGAGATCAAGAGAAGCTTTGACCAGCTAACACTCAGCTAACACTTAGGAAATGTTAACAAGATGTACTGCCACATGGAAAAAATATTGCATGTGAACTAAGACATAATATTTGGAGCAAATGTTATTTCAGTATTATGTCTAATCTTTTGCTAAAAAGTAATTAAATTCTTCTTTAGAATTCTTTTTCTAACAACCATGTAGTACAATACTTTTTCAGTAAGTAAAAATCAGTGTATAAATTATCATGAGTACTCAAAACCTATTTGAAGTGTCTGACCAATGATAGAGATTCAGTAAATATTTGTTGATTTATGAATGGATGCTGGATTCTAGATAGAACTGGCAAACTGGTAGGATGTCCCAAGAGAAGCATATTTTCAGGGGATTAAGGAGCATTTCATGAAGGAACGTGTCCTAAGGGAAGAAGGAGCTGAGGATGAAGATATTAACCTTATAATAAAATCAAAATCCTCAGACAAGGATCTTTGAAAGAATGCTAGTTGCTATTAGAGGCCATTCTAGCTATCTTGGACCTATATCTGGGTCCCAGGGAGAGGGAGACTATAAATAAAAATTGAAAGTTTTACCTAGATCTGAAATGCATTTGATGTCCTCTAAAAGAGTACAATACCAAAAAGAATCATTCTTCTTCGTGACACCACTCTCTCATCTCTTCTGTCCTTGCTCTGGGATGACATGGGCCAACATGAAGCTTCAGTAGTCTGAAGGCTCAGAGAGGCGCCCAAGGGAGAGAGACTGGTCCTGCGACAGGTGGACTGATAACAGCCCCGAATGGATGAGCATCCATGCTCCTGGAAACTGTGCATTAGACAGAAAACAGAGTCGTTTCCTTGGTGCCTAGCAGAATCTTCAGAGACACTGGAGTATTCCATTTGAAAGGTGGAATGTTGGGTATGGTCATGGCTTGAAGGATTTCTAGGGACTTGGCAGAGGGCCGAAGATAGCAGAGTGGTGAAAGGACTGGCATAATATTGATACCTAAAGTGGACTTACACATACCCCCATAGAATGCTGAGGAGGGAGTAGAATGCTAGTTACAGAGAATAAGCTCATTTATTAAAGTTAGTCTAATTTTTTTCAACTCTCTTGAAGAAGTCGGGAATCACTGCAGCTGAGTTGACCATATGAGGATTTATTTTAGCCACATGAAGTGAATAAATTAATCATTTGCAAGAGCCATCCTTCTAAAATATTAGCATGGTCAAAATTCCATTCTATTACAATTTCTTGTTCCACAAAAGAGGATTTATAAGGCAATGAAACCCCGAAAATACAGTCTATCTCAGCCTAATATGCCACTGGATAGTTTAAAAAAAAAAGAAAAAGGAAAAGGCTAAAACAAGCACCTGTGGCTCAGCGCCCAAATGTTTTATTTCCCTGAATAAAGCTGTTGGAGATCAACACCTGCATATTTTCCAACACGATCTCATTTTATAATGAGCATTTGGTGAGTATACCGAGGTTCCAGGTGTCATTGTCTTTCCATTCTCTGGCATTCAGAAATGTAGCATTTGCATGACAAATGATTGCACCGGTTTTGGCAGTGAAGGGCCATTCTGTTGTGGGAAGATATGAAGAAAGGGACCTGCAGCTGAGGCCAGTTTAATGTAACTCTTATCCGCTTGGCTAGCTCCTTTTGGACTTCTCCTTGTTTCTGTAGGGTAGAGGCCCTGACTGTATCAGTTCACATTGCAGCTGTGGCAATCAACTGTAAGCTAAGAAGTTCCCGCTACTCTTTGAGTGAAATCCACTTTCATGTTAGTCATCCAGCAGACACTTCTGCTGTATAAATGGAACAGACTATGAAAAACTGAAAGTGGGTCAGTAACGACACATCTTAATATTCCTCCAGTTCTTGTGAAGTATTCATGAAAATTGAAATACAAACCTCCATGGAACTGATCAAGTTTTACACATATATAAGCCATCCCTAATACTTTTCCAAAAGTCTGTACTGTACGATGAAGGATAAAATAGTTTTTTTTAAAGTGCTCTATATTGATCAGGTGTGCAGATGGACTCTTGCCCATCTTCCACTTCAGTATAACCACATGGAGTAAAAAAATGCATAGAAAATATTTATGAAAGTACACTCTTTTGCTCTTTCATTAAGTGAGGGGATTAATTTCATTAACAGAGAGATGAGGGCAGAGCTGCTTGTAAATGGTCTTTTGTGTGTAAGTAGATGAACAAGGGAAAAGCAAAGCAAAATGGTTGGAGACAGATGGGTGAGAGTTGGAACAAAGAGACTTTAAAAATCACATTTGAAATCATAGGAAAAGAAAAAATTCTCAAGTTGAATTATTAGGTAGCTGATACTATTTGCAATCGTCATTTACTCACTAAGTAAATCTTACTAAACTCTTACCAATTGCAGGCCACTGTGCTGGGTACTGGAAATAAATTTCCTCTCCTCCAAGAGGTTTCAAATTTTGCGGGGAAGAGAAAAGTTCTATATATGTGAAACAGCTGAAAACTATGATGTTATTTTATTGTTAAAAGAAAGGAGATTCTAAAATGCTCACAAAACAGGTTAAGTGCCTTTAAGAATTTATCTATGTTCAAATTTAACTTAAAGGCTCACAAATTTATATTTCCAACCAAGATTTATTTTCTGTTTCACATATCCAACTGTATACTCAACATCTCCACTTGGATGTTTCAAGGGCGCAAAATACTCAACATTTTTAAGGACTAAATGTCTTCTAACAAAAACAGCTCCTGTTTCAATGTTTCCTATCACACTAACTGATCCTACAATACATCCAGGTGCAAAAAGCAAAAATCCTGTTTTTCTTCGAATCAGCTATGACATTTCTCTTCTCCTCACCCACATATCTAATTCACTACCAGTTTGTGTCTCTTCTACTGTTAAATATCTTAAATCTGAGTATGCCTCCTCTTCACTGTCACCACTCTATTCCAAGCTATAGTTTTCCATCATTTAGATCATTGGCCTAGAAACTGGTCTTTTCCCATCCACTTTGGGCTGTTTTCCATTCTTTATGCACACTGCAGGCAGAATGATCTTTTTGGTCCCCAAAATGCAGTTCGTATGTTATCTCTCTAAAGGAAATCTTTCGATGTCTGTCATGCTCTTAGGATAAAGATCAAATTTCTTAGTAAAGCAGATCAGTTGATTTCTCTTATGAACAAGTAATGGAAAGGTAGCCCAAACTGGCTTAAGCAGAAAGAGGATTTTTCAATTGCATGTATTAAAATTCTAGGAAAGTGTCTCGCTTCAGGCACAACTTGAAGCATCTGTTCCCTTCCTCTACCCAGCAGAGCCCAGAGGAGTCGTGGACTCCTCATGTGATGTTAATAAGAAATAATTATTTATAATTTTAAACCACTGATAGTTTGAGGGTTTTTTACCCCCACAGCTTAATCTAGAGAAAACCGAATATAGAATTTGATGTCTATGAATGGGGTGCTACCATAAAAAAACACCAAAATTTGTGGCACTGACTATAGGGCTAGGGGGAAAGCAATGAGAACATTGTTATAAGAGGCTGAGTAAAGGGAGACCACAGGATTCTGTTGTGAAATATTTGGTAAAATGATCACTGGGCAGGCAGAATATGTACCTTTGAACTTTAGGTAAAAAGATTTTGAGCAAAATGTTGGCAGCCTGAGTTAGTCATTATTTACTCCATTTGAAAAGGTCCTTGAAGAAATAAGTCCAGGAAAAAAAAAATGGCTTTCAAGTAGAGAAAGAAGGGAGAACACAAAAACTTAGGACTTACAGAATTGGGAGATGCATTTGTTCTTCATCTCCAGCTGCTAAAAGATTGTCAAATTAAGGTCAGGTCTAAAGGTAAAAATCAAACCAAGGGTGTGGTCACGGAAACATAACCTGGGGACAGAGACTAAACCAAAGACATAAATGTCAAAATGTCCTTAAGTCTGATTATATTGCGGCCCTCAGTAAACCATTTCATTTGGATTAAATTTCTTAAAGATAGTAATGCATTGTAGTGGCATCACAGAAGTCTGATAAACTCAGAGAACCTAAATTAAGTCTAGAAAGAGGAGAGTGGTATATCTCAAAAAGAATTGTGAATTTGGTTATTGTCACAGAGAGCTGACTGCAATCAAAGAGAGAAAAACTAGCAAGGTTGTTGAGAGAAATGTATTGCCAAAAGTGCCACGTATCTTGAATAAAAAGACTGTAAATATTCTAGTCATAAAATTTCCCTGAGACCTTCAACTCTCTCCAGGTAGGAATTTGTTTAATTTCAACAGGGGCTCACCCAATGCCTTCTTAAACTATAGCCAAGGAGAATGCCTGCAAAGACGGAGCCCAATGCCCTGGAGAACATGGGCAGAGTTGTTAATTCTATGGGACAGAACTGGGACCTGATCAAGAAAGCTTCTCTGGGTTAGGGGCAATCGCACATGTGCCCAGAGGGATTTCAGAATTTCTAAGAGCCAGTAATTACTGAGAATATTTATTTTTTCCTGTTTCTATGTGAATATTCTTGGTGATTATCGTGTCCCTGTTCCCTCACTGTACTTTAGGCATGTAGAGGAGCAAATAACTTGTCTTTTTAATCAGAAGTTCTTCATTTCAAGAGAAGCTCTCACAGCATCTAATTTAGATCACAAGGTCTTGGGCTTTGAGCCTATTTTTACTTCTAGAAGAAAAGACGTTTGAGTGCTTTGTGGGGGGAGGGTGTTGATATTTTGCCTGCAGTAGGGAAATGACTACTATGGTAGGTTGTATTAAGGGTTTACAATCATTCATTCCCATTGGACATGCCTCCTGTTACCTCTGACTTTGGTCTTGGCCATGTGGCACACTTTTGCCAATTTGATATGAACATTTCTGACTTTTGACACATCTGAACGCAGGTTTAACTGCAACTGAATGGCTTGACTGCGGTCCTCTTGTTCTGAGGTTCCCCAGTGAGAACTTTTCCCAGATAGGAGCTCCTCATTCAGCTAGGATTCTGGATTGAGAAGACGTATAAAGCCAAGTCTAGCTCATCCATAGTGGAATCCAGTAGAACCGCAATTGAGCTGCAAGCCTCATAAAGTGTATGAGAAATAAATAGTTTCTAAATTCTGAGCTTTTAAAAATTGTTCTTAATACTGCCTAACCCAGAAAATACAGATTTGAAATATTTTAAACTTTAATAATTTAAACTTTTAAACTTTAATTAAATGATAAAGTTGTTATTATATAATGCTGAGTGCAAACAGCAGTGTATAAATTTGTATGTACAGGATGACCCCGATTATATAGAAAAATATTTTTTAAGCTATATGTGTTTATTACTTGAAGGAAAAAAACACTAGAATGTAAACAATAGCTATTTTTAAATAGTGGATTTTATAGAGATTTTGAGCTTTGTATTCAGAAGATTTAAATTCAATTTCCTGTCCAGCCACTTACTAGCCATGTAAGTCTGAGATACACAATTTAATTAGTCTCCCTTTAACCATATCTGTATCTACCTCATTGGGACATTGTGGGATTAGGTAGAATATGAATGTATAGATATGAATATGTGTAAAATTAACACAGTACTTTAGAGTAAGCTGTAAATAAATGTTCACTATTATTATGATTCTTATTTTGATATTGCCTTTATGATAATTTCCTGTATTTCTTGACTTTTTAAATACTGGGTATATGCTACTCTCAGAAAAATATCAAAATCATAAAGGTATAAAAATTAAACTGCCAAGCTCTAATATAAAAACATCATAAAATGCTAAATAGCCTCTTGATGATAAGGAATGGCACCTCATCAAAAGGAATAGGGAGCAGCAAGCAGCCAACTACAGAGAAGAAGCATGCTGGAGCTGTTCTGATTAACAGTATATGGTCATCAGAGAAGCTGACTGATTAATCTCCACGTATTGTAAAGATTAAGTTGAAAGTGACCTAGAAATGAGAAAAAGGACAGAGGAGTCATTGAAAAAGATACTTCTCTCTGGAAACTTAAGAACATTCTTTGTACTCAGTGGGATGCAGTTTGATGAGGGCCTGGCTTATGTGCTAGGAAAAATACCTAATAAAGACTTGATGCCTGCAGAGAGGGAACAGGCTGAAATCTAAGCTTTTACACTTCTTTAATAGAAACAACCCCGAGACTGTGACTTTTCAGCAAAGTTACAGTATCTCTTAAGTATAGATACTTACAAGGTCTCTAACATCAAAAGAGTCCACCAAGGTCAAAGCTGCCACAAACTTGCTGGGTCGCAAGTGACTTAAAAAACCCTAGGCTGTTTTTACAAGAACTAGAAGTATAAATATAAGTTATAAGTATGTTCAGAACCTAGAGATTTTGGTAAGAACTAGACATTAATCTTCATAGATTATTTTCATCATGCAATTTATTCAAGAACAAGCAACACGTTTTTATTGATGACAGTATATACTAGGCACTATGAACAGAATGCTAAACAAGGAGTTATAAACTGTTTAATTTGGCTCTTAAATGGCACCATGACTTTGTATGTGATGCTTGCCATCTTGGGATGTCAGATGCTTCATTTATATGAAATCATGTTTGCATTATATCATCTGTTATGTTCCTTCACTTACTAACCTTTTTATATTCTTTAATTTCTTTACACCTTGATACAGAGGTATGTTTTGCTTAACTTTAGTATATAACTACAGATAATTGGCGCCTAAAAATAGGCACTTCCAAAATTGAAGTCTAATATTAAATACAGTTTATAAGTCATATGAAAGCAACTCAATGCATTTTCCCAAGTGCAGAACAGTGTAACCATCACTGGAATTAAGAAACAGAATATCACCAGCAACCTGAATGTTCCTCTTATATCCCCTTTGAGTCACTACCCAAGGATAACTACCATCCTGTGTTCCAGCAGCAGAAATTATTTTTGCCTGTTCTTGAACTTTATAAAGATGGAATCATACCGCTTGTCTTTTACTCTGTCTGGCTTCCTTCGCTTGATATTATAGCCATCAGATTTTAACAGGGATATTTAAAACAAACAGGTAATACTTTAGTTGAGATGGCATAGACAGACAATGGATGCTTAACTGCACTGTTAAATATATATTCTAAAGAAGTACCATCCTGTGGTAACTATTTTCTCACATTATAGGAATTAACCTCAGGTAAAACAAATGGAAACTAAGCTAATCTAATCGCTGAACCGAACAATTTAGTCCAGTCTCCCAATTTGTATAAGCAAAGTCACAGGTTTATTAATTTAAAATGTCTGCTGAAACTATTCAAAATTAAATTTTACTCAATTCAACAAGCATTCGTTGTGCTTTTGCCATATGGCATGTATAATATTGGGAAGCAGGAGTGAGTAGCAAGGTGAAGAATATATGATTTCTACTCAATGTAACCTTACAAGATATTTTAAGACAAATTCTTTTTGTATAAGTAGAATATATGAAATGTCAATAGAGTTACATGTTTTGGTAAAAGTTGAAGGATTAATAAACAAAATAGGAAAGATATTTGATAATCTGCTGGAGAATACAGAGAAATAGTTTTAAACAAATTGGAAGATTCAGGGGACTCTAGAGAGGTGCCCCCGGAGCTAGAAATTGGAGATTGTAATGGATTTAAAAAGGTGGAGGGGCGGGCCCCGTGGCGCAGCTGTTAAGTGCGCATGTTCCGCTTTGGCAGCCTGGGCTTCACTGGTTCAAATCCTGGGTGCCGACATGGCACCACTTGGCAAGCCATGCTGTGGTAGGCATCCCACACATAAAGTAGAGGAAGATGGGCACGGATGTTAGCTCAGGGCCAATCTTCCTCAGCAAAAAGAGGATTGGCAGATGTTAGCTCAGGGCTAGTCTTCCTCAAAAAAAAAAAAAAAAATCAAAGTAGAGAATAGAGTAGCTAAAACATAGGATTATGCTTTCCAGTCAAAGGAGACAAGTTAAGCAAAGAAACTTTAACAATTATTTATTGCTTCATAACAAAACACTCCACGGAATAAGAAATTCCACCTGAGAACTACACATCAGCTTCTGCCTAAGAATCTCCAGCCTACAGCCCTGCCCAACAAATTTCAGACCTGCCAACCCCTACAATCACAAGAGCCTATTCTTTGAAATGTCATTTTATATATGTATACATATAGATATATATGTGTGTACATACATTCACATATATATGCATAATTACTTATAATATGTTTATCTATATACCTGATGTGCTTGATCCTCCCCTGGTCCTATTCCAGGGGAAAAATGGAACACTAGGAGCTGGCACTTATTTTGCTTCTTGCTTATGTTAGCTCAGTGAGTGTGTAAGTGTTGATTGTTACTTCTAAAAACAATAACAAAACAAAAGAAAAGAAAACAAAAAAACCACTCCAAACTTTAGTGGCTTAAGACCACAGCAGCAGCTTATTTCACTTATATATTTGCAATTTGGGTAGGGCTTATCTGGGGTGGCTTGCCTTTGCTCCATGAGGTTTCAACTCAGGTAAATTCACTTTTAGTATGGCTCAGTTTGACGGTTGGAATGTAAGTGCTTATGGTCTGCTGGAAGGTCAGTTGGGGCTGTGGGTCAGAGTCATCTCTGTTTTGTAGAAGTGATCTGAGAGTGAATATTTCAGGAGAACAGGAAAAAATGCAGGGTATTTTTATGGTGCAGCCTTGGAAGTCATATAGCGTCACTTTCACCATGTTCTAACAGTTGGGGCAGTCACAAAAGCCCACACAATTTCGAGGAGCGAGTACATAGACTCTACCTTTTGATGGGTGAGTTTCAAATTTCTAGAAAACACATGGCAGAGAGTAGAATGGTAGTTGCCAGGACTGGCGAGTAGAGGAAATGAGGAGAGGGTTGGTAAAAGGTTAGAAATGTTCAGTTAGAAGATGAGTAAGTTCTGAGGATCTAATAGCATGGTGACTGTAGTTGATAACACTACCTTGTATAATTAAAATTGACTAAGAAGTAGATCTTAAGCACTCTCACTTAAAAAAAAGTGAATATGTGAGGTGATGGGTATAGTTAACTGGATTGTGAAAATCCTTTTACAACATATACATATCTCAAATCATCAAGTTGTACACATTAAATATATTACAATTTTATTTGTCAATTATTCTTCAATAAAGCTTAAAAGAAGAAATAGAAAACATGTAGGACAGGAGATATCTTTGTGTTCATCTTTGAAAGTGCAATATGCCATTGATGCCACTGTCTGTCCTTTGGCCACAATAAATATCCTCTCTCCCCATTTGCAAAATATATTCACCTCCTTCTCCAAAACCCTGCACATTCTCATTGTCTTATGGGATAAGGCTCACACTCAGACTTGAGGTATGTTAATTCCATGTGTGGATGAGGCTTTTCAGGTATAGCTCCTTGTGTATGTTACCATGAGTACCACTTTTTTTAGTTAAAAAAACAGTGAACTAAAGAGATGAATTATGGCCTCTCCACATACCTAGCATACAATGTTAGGACAGGCATAGGAGAATCAATGCATAAGACACTCTTGCTCAAAACAAAGGGAAATAGGAGGTAGTACAGTCGCTGGTCCACGTCAATCCTAAAACCCAACTGGACACACAGTTTCTTGATTAGGCGTAATTACTACTCTGAGAGCTGTTCTCTGGGCTCTTGGATCCACTGTCCAAGATCGTATTTGATCTTTTCTTTTCCATAAAAACAAACAAACAAACAAAAATCAATAAAAACCGAAACTGAAATTGAGTCCCCTTCTCATCTTGCTTCATGACCGTAAAATGATGGACGTTCAAAGACCTTTATTTGTTTTATACCGTGTCTGTCCCTGTTAGAACAAGCTGGCAGTACTTCTACCAACACATTTCTCTTAAAGTGTTGGAGATTTTTCTACGAATCTTGTTGTGGTTATTGTGGTCCACTGTCTCCACTAGACAAAAGCCACAACCTTATGAGGCTATGATGAGGCAATGCCACTAAGATCCTTAGAAGCTCTGTTGTTTAATGGAGAGAATCTGTGAGTCATTCCCTTACAATCTTTAGAGGCCCATTTGTCTGAAAGGTTCTATGTGTCACAGTCTTTTATCTTTCTGAGGCCTTGAAAAAGGATCTTAGATTCCCATTCAGGATTTGATCTTTTGTCTGAGGCCCTTTCTTAATATGCAAATCATTTGTCAAGACTGTCTAAGAATGAGAAACAATTGCATTTTTTAATCTGGCAAATCTTGGCTCCTTTATATTTAGTAGTTTTTCTTTATCTCATCTCTAACCTCTTTACATTTTGTCAGAAGCAGTGAGAAAAATAGGTGTAACTTTTAATATTTTGCCAGGAAATGTGCTTAGTTATATCATCACAATCATTAAGCACATTTCCTATTTTCCACTTTCCTGCAGGGGACAGAGTTGCCAAACTTTCTGCCATACCAAAATATAGATTTCCTTCCTTTCAATTTTCAATATCATTCTTCTTACTTTTTTTTTTTTGAGGAAGATTAGCCCTGAGCTAACTAACATCTGCTGCCAGTCCTCCTCTTTTTGCTGAGGAAAACTGGCCCTGAGCTAACATCTGTGCCCATCTTCCTCCACTTTATATGTGGGATGCCTGCCACAGCATGGTTGGCCAAGCAGTGCCATGTCCGCACCCGGGATCTGAACCAGCGAACCCTGGGCCGCTGAAGCGGAACGTGCAAACTTAACAGTTGCACCACCGGGCTGGCCCTCATTTTTCTTACTTTTTAAAAAGTCCTCACCAAGAGCCTCCTTAAAGTCCACAGGGTCTTAGAGTTACTAACAGTCCCTTCAAGTCAAGGTCCTTCCAGCTTCTGCCTGCCATTCAGTCCTGAAGCTAATGGCCGCATGTTTGAGGATTTTTAGGGCAGCACCCTGGTTCCCAGGGCCAAAATCTATTACAGCTAGTATTCCTGAGTAACAAACCACCCTCAAAGTCTATTAACACGCAAATTCTATGAATCAGAAATTTGGGAAGAGCCTGGATGGATGGTTCTTGTTTGAGTCTCTCATGCAGTTATAGTCAGACAAAGGCTACAGCTGACCTAGAGTGGTTGGGAGCTGGTCAGGCATTTCTCTCTCTTCACGTAGTCACAAGGACTCTCCATGTGTTTTCTCCATGGAGGGTAGTTTGGGCTTCCTCTCAGTGTGGCAGCTTCAGGACTTCAGCATGAGTGTACCAGTGAGCACAGCAAGCAATGCATTGTTTTTTCTTACTTAGCCTTTGAGATCATGCAGCATCATATCCTTCACATTCTATTGGCTACAAGTAAGTCATAAATCCACTCAGGTTTAAGGAGGAGGAAATTAGATTACACCTTTGAAGGAGGTGTCTAATTTCTAGGACAGAGTTTAGCGAACTTTCTGCAAAAAGTCAAATAGTAAACATTTTTGGTTTTACAGGCTACCTACAATCTCTGTCACATATTCTTCATTGTTTTATAATTGTTGAAAAATGTAAAAAACTTCCTAGCTCATGGGCAGTAAAAACGAAAAACGAGCAAAAGATAAAAAGCAAGGCAGTATAAATCTAAGCTAATGTGGTTCATAGACTGTAGTTTGCCAACTTCTGTTCTAGAAGAACGTATAGGATGAAGGATATTGTTGCTGCAGCCCTCCTTAGAGAATACAGTATGCTGCAAAAATGAATAAGAAAGGGACCCTTAGGCATATGACAAGATGACCACTGAGGCTGGATATCAGAGTGTATGAAATAGAGTAGAAAGTTAGACTCAGTGTAAAGTACAATAGACCGTGAATATTTAGCAGTGGTTTTATATTTTATTCTACACACTCAATGTCAGTTCTTAGGCCTATATTCCTTCAAAAGCTTCTGAATTCTGGGAGCTATATGAGGCATTGGGAATACATAGTTAAGACTAAGACATGAGCCCTCTATCTGGAGAGTTTAAATTCCGTTAGAGGAACAAGCACATAGATATATGATAGCATAGCATATCAGGGCTGTAAGAAACGTTTATGCAAATTACTCTTGGAGATTAGTACAGAGAAGGAAAATTTGTTTTGCTTCAAAGAATGATACGGCTTCAAAGAAGAGGGGATATTTGGTGTTTGGAGAATGAACCTAGTCATTAAGCATACAAAGGGAAAAAAGAAAGAGGAAAATGCATAATAAAACAGTTATGAAAATGCATACTATATTCAGTGAACTGTGAGTAAATTGGGATTGCAAAAGTTTAGGATAAATGGTGTGAGAATGGTAAAAAAAAAAAAAAAATGGATAGATAGAACCAGTTTGTGAAGAGTTTTTTAATAATATGTTTGAAAGTTTGAGGCTTTTGACCAGGAGTTTTCAGACCCTTTATCTTGAATTCTTAGGATTCATCAGATGTGCCCTAGGATGTAGGGAATAAGAAGATTCAATGGGCAAAGCTCTGGGCCCTCCACTTCTACCACATCTATATCTGCTTTGGCTAGAGAAATTCTCTTTTTATTATGGACTTCATTGCAGAAAAAGTAAAACAGAGCCATTGCTAAAATAATGATAAATTGATAATCACTGCTATAAGCA
This sequence comes from Equus caballus, assembly GCF_041296265.1. NCBI lineage: Eukaryota > Metazoa > Chordata > Mammalia > Perissodactyla > Equidae > Equus > Equus caballus. The sequence continues at coordinate 68,134,881 of NC_091688.1, read as the reverse complement.
ATGGGGAGCCATCAAGTGTTTTAAAAAAAGGGAGTGATATGCTGAATTATGTGTTTTAAAGTGCTGTTCTGATGATCTTGGGAGGATATGCAGTTGGGAGAAAGTAGACATGTAAAGCAGTGACACCAGTTAGGAGGCTGGCAATTTGAAAAAGACTCAATTAAAGGCAGAGTAGTGTAGATTTTAATAAATACATTTAGGAAGCATTTTTAAGGTAATGCAGAAAGAAACTGGATGTGAATAAAAATGGGAAAGTGGAGCCAGATGATGATTCGTAAGATAATTGCAAAATGTACTCTGAAGCAGATAGAATAAGAAAAGCAGGTTTGGAATTTGAGGAAGATAATGAGACTCATTATGAACATATTAGGTTTGAGCTATTATCAGAAAAATAATACTCAGTAAGCAGTGGAAAATACATATTGGAGCATGAAATAGAAGTTAGAAAATCTTCACCAGACAGAATGCAGTTAAAGACTTAGGAGCAGATAACAAAAAAGAAAAATGAATTAAGACTGAACCCTAGGAAATCAATCTTTGAGCTAGAGAAAGAGAGTAAAAAGAATAACTGAGAAATATATAACAAAAATAAGGAAAGAGCAATGAAAAATCCAAATTAAAACAGAGCCTGAGAAAGAAGTAGTCAACAAAAGCAAACTCATCAGAGGTGAAATAATGTAAAAGGATAGTTCAAAAGAAACCACTAGGTATCGGGGTGAGAATGTCATCAGGGAGTTTTGCAAAGTTTCAGTAGAAAGGTAGGAAGAGAAGTCAGATTTGATCGGCAATTTCTAGGCCTTATTGTTTTGATTCATCCTGCAATTTCACATTACTTGCTAGATCAGTTTACACTGATTTATAATTACAGGTGCAAAAATTACCTCTGTTAGGAGTCCTCGAAGAAGTAAATGAAATAAATAGCACAGACAAATCACTACATTTAAGTTTACATTTAAAATAAATTCCTGAAAATTTTCAAATTTAAAAATTTCTCGTGAAAAATAGTTCCAGAATGAAATATTGAAAGAGCATACTGTATATCTGGGAAAATGTACATCTAACAGTAAACACAGACATTGTGATAAAACTACTAGATTATAACAAAAAGAAAGTATTCTTTGGGCTTCTAGGAAAAGTCATTTATAAATGAGGGAATTCAAATTATTATTAGACATTTAAATAATAATAATCTTATGCCAGATGACAATGAAATATCATATTTCATACTCTAGGAAAGAAAATGTAAGTCAGTGACTTTATATCAACTAATTGACTTTCAATTAAAAAGACTGTGCGTTGGTATGGACACGTTCAGGGCTGCTGCTCTATCCAACACTGCAGGCTCATTCTGTGGTGTTGGAAGCAGTTTTAAATTGCTTTACTTTGGGAACTTGGCTTTTGGCAGCTCCCAGGCTTCACATAGCATGACTAGTCATCAAACAGAGGCTGAATCTCATTATTCAGACAAATCAACAAACGAAATCATGAAGATGTACTATTTGGTATGGCTTGGACTGCATGCCTATCACTGAACAAATCAACAGTGACCAGGAGATGTAAATCTGTAATTAGGATCCCTCACTAGAATCATATGGTAGAAGTGTAGAAGAAATAATTCCCCAAAAGATGGAATTTAATCTCAGAGGATGAGTACTCAGAATTAAAAAACAAAGAGTCTCTAGTCTTAGGCAATAATTTAAAAGATAAATAAGAATTCATTGTGTGTGTTAGGGAATATTCTGTGCAAATGAAATTGGAACCTGGGAAGTCAAGGAGACACAAGAAAACGATGTATCGGAGGAGGCTAGAGGGTAGAATATAAGTGGTACACGCTATGTCTGGGAAATGAGGTGTGTGTAGTAAGAATACGGAGTGTTTCACAGGACACAAGTTCATAACCAGTCTTACATGAAGTGCTTAGAAATTTAAACTTTATCCTAGAGTTGGCAAGATCTATTTATGTTTATTTCTGTCTTATCTAGGACAGCAACATTGTCAGACTGCATTTTGCATTTTGCAAAGCAATCCTTTTGGCAGTGGTTATTGGATGGGTGAGAGGCAGAAAGTCCTGTTTGGTGAGGAATGACGAGAAAGCTTCAGCTAGCGGTAATAAGAAGGGAAATAGAAAGTAAAATCAACAAGTCCTTCAAGCTTATTTTATTTGAAGGAAAATGTAAGTCAAATAGGACACTTGATTTTGGTTTGGCCAAATGAGTAAATGATTATATTATTCACAAATAGTGTGACAGTCCGTCCCAGTTTGCCTGAAACTGTTGAAATTTACATGCATAGGTATTCATTAATGACCACCTTCACTCTCAAGCATCTCACTTTGATCATTAGATAATTTTTTTTTATCAAGAGTAAGATTACAGAAGTAGAAATGAGTTTGAGGGAGAAAATAAACTATTTTAGGATATGTAGAGTTTGAAGGGTTTGTGCTATATCCAATTGTAAATAATCATATTAATCTCATCAAATATTCCTGCATAGTGTAATTAATTTGCCTATGTTGACTAGATAGTGGTTTAGCATTCTAAATAAGAGATTTGGTTCCAAAGTGGAACTGCCTGCTTTGCTTTATTCTTTCTCTGCTGACTGCTTCCTTAACCCTAACCAACTACCCTGTGAATGTACACAGTTAGGCACAAGGGATCTTGGGTTGGAATATGTACATCGATTAGCACCAGCCTATTACAGTTCTTGGGGAAAAAAACCCTCGCAAACTAAAATCCTAATGGTGGTAGTCAGTAGCTATTTTTGTATATGAAATAAAATATATGTGCAGTGAACGTATTTTCTAAACCAAAACATAGATGTTTGGCTTATAAAATTGTTTTGTGATACTTCTTAACACAAAAAGCAGAAAATGAAGTAGACTACAGATAGTAAAATATTACAATTTCTGGAATTTTCATGATTTATGTGAACAAAGGAACAAAAATTTGAAAAAATGCATTTTCTGAAAGTATGGAATGCATAGTCACCATAAGATTTCAGGACAATTTAGGAAATATTCCTTTATTATTTTATTAAATTAACAGCTCTAATGTAAATGATCCTGATTTTCTTACTTTCATTTACCCTTTTCACATTCCATCCTGAACGTCTTCCACAGAATATAAAAAGTAGCACATTAATTTTACAAATTATATATCTTTTCTCCTGGATTGAATTAAAAATATTTTCTTTGTCAGATTTCCTCCTATATCATGTATATACATTCCATGGGAGAAAAATAACCAATTAAACCAGAATATCTTGAAAAGAAATTTATTTCTCCTTCAAATCCATAACTCACTTCGGGATGTATTCTTAAATTTCAACAGCTATTTACTTCATAGTTTTATAAATGCTTCTGCTATTTTCCAACATAGTACTTACCACAAAAAAACTCAACACATTTTTTTAGAATTTCACAAATCACCTAAAAATTTTAAAAATGCAAGTACTTAAACATTCTTCCTAATTTTTCTTGTGCCCATATCACACTCTTTTAAAAATCTCTTTGATCATTCCTATGAAAAAATAATAGACACCCTGAAAAATGATGTTAAATGTCCACCTGAATGTGTTAATTAATCTTACTGTGGTAATCATTTCCCAATAGATATGTATATCAAATCATCACATTGTACACCTTAAACTTATACAATATTATATGTCAATTATATCTCAATAAACCTGGGGGGCAAAACAGGCAACTGAACACTCAAATAATAAATAATGCACATTTGCAAAAAACAAGAATCTGTGGAAAGAGGATGTAGTGATTTATTCTTTAAAAGGAATGGAATTTATAAGCTGAATCCATTGTGGTTCTGATAATGAAGCTGATAGATGGTTGATGGGCTGTTGTATCGAGCTAAAAAGGCATTTCGGAAAAGGAAGAATCAGATGGGAGAGAGAAAGAGAAGGCGCAGAAAGCCAAGTGAGTTGGTTTAGAAAAGGGAGGTAGAGAAAGCATCATGAGAAAAGAAATGACAGTAAGGACAGGAGGAAGACACAGAAACAGTAGGACAGATTTGAGCCTGGGGAAGGTTGGAAACAAATAGAAAGTGCCGCTATAGTGTGATTCCACACCATGAAGAAGTGGAAGAGCCTGCTTCTCTGAAATGAAGAGAAATATTGGTCACATTTTTAATGTGGGCATTATTCTAGTTAAGATGTTAAGATAAGAATTTCTACATGTAGCCAAAATTGAGTGCTCCAGGAAGTCATATGGTTGAAAACTATACTTTCCTTGGCAACTAAGAGACTTATTAGAAGAAAGCCACATATATACTCCTCCCTCCCTTTTCCATGGCAAACATAAGCAATACATTGTGATCCTTTTCCCTAAGGCACCTAGACATGGTCTCACAATGCTTCTCAATGCAATGCTTCAGATGGCCACTGCCAACAAAAGTTGGCACATGATCAAAATCTATTTCCCTTCTCTATGATGAACCTTTAAGATACTAATCAAAGTCACATAATATAATCAAATAATATGGCTAGAAAGGCATCAAATAACATTGAGTTCAACTCCTGCCCATAATGGTTGACTCTTTGAATTAGAACCTTCTGAAATTTTGATCTACAACATAGCTGAAAACAGAACCACTGGGAGCTTTTAAAAATCAGGGAAAATCCTCAGGTCCAACTTTTGGGCATTGTGATGCTCTTTTACTGTGTTCTAAATCCACTCCCTAAGATGAGTGTTATAGGTCGAATTGTGTCCTTCCCAAATTCATATATGGAAGCCCTTACCCTCGCTACATCAGAATGTGACTGTATCCGGAGACAGGGTCTTCAAAGAGGTAAGTTAAAATGGGGTGATTAGGGTGGGCTTTAATCTAATATCACCAGAGGCTTTACAAGAACTGGAGTCTTTACAGACAACACAGAATAGGGACAACCAGCTGAGGACACAGGAAGAGGGCAGATATCTTAGGCCTCAGAAGATAACAAACCTCCTGACGCCTTGATCTTAGAATTCTAGCCTCCAGAATTGTGGTATTTTTTATGGTAGCCCTAGCAAAGTAATATAGTGAAGAATATAGTTCAACACACCAGTTTAAAATGCAGAGATGTTAACTGACAGATCACTCCATTTTTAAATAGGTTTATAAATTCTGCCCTTTTTTCCCCCTACTACTACATTTTTGGAGGTAAAATTGTCATGAACTCAAGGCAAGCATTTGTAAAAAGCTTTGTTTTTAACTGAATGACTTATCAGCAGATGTTTTTATTGTCGGAGTCTCTTATTAATAGTTATTTCGTCTCTTTGCCTATTGTGTATTATGAACTAGCAAAGCATGATCTCTTTCCTCTATCTCATTGCATAGCACAGATTTACAAAAATAATCCCTACTTAATTTCTCTTTCATTTCATCCAAATGTGTTCCATTGTACTTTAATTATCTTGTTCATAATTTTCACTGAGTATACTTTCTTTTTATACAATACTAGAACTAATTCTTGCTAATGAATACCTTCTTTCGAATTAGGCGTTACTCTTTGTTGCTTTTGGTTTGAAAACTCCTAAAGCACCTATGATGCTATTTTTATATTTTGTATAATTTCATGTTTACTATCTATAGTCTGTGCATTGGTATACAGATGTCGCATGATATGGTTGCTATTTTTGATTCTCTAATTATACTTTTAAATGAATTAATAAGAACCTTGCTCATCATTAGGTTTAATTATTTTCTTGCAGCCCCTTCCTCACTTTCCCATGTCATTATTAGAGTTCTATACAGTACAATTTTTATGCATACATCTAGTTATATTTTTATGCATTCATCTAGATATATTTCTCCCTTTAAAACAAGATCTACAAGTATTCAGATTAAAAAATGTGTTCTTCCTAAAAATTTTCTCGATAACTTTGGAAAGTGAATGTCCTTATCCTTATTTTACAGATATGAAAATGTGTTGAAGATAATGGGTTGAATCCTAAAGAAAAATAGGGTCTGGCCCCGTGACCGAGTGGTTAAGTTCGCATGCTCCACTTTGGTGGCCCAGGGTTCACATCCTGGGTGCGGACATGACACCGCTCATTAGGCCATGTTGAGGCAGCATCCCACATGCCAAAACTAGAAGGATCTACAACTAAAAAAATATACAACTATGTACTGGGGGGATTTGGGGAGAAAAAAGCTGGAAAAAAAAAAGATTGGCAACAGTTGTTAGCTCAAGTGGCAATCTTAAAAAAAAAATAATAATGTCAGTAAGGCACATCTGACTCAGTTGGTCATATTTGTGAATCTATAAAGATATTTTTAAAATTATTAAACTCGATATTTTTAGTGACACCCATAAACAAGAATACCAGCATCTTCTGGTTTCTTTCCTCTTTCTTTTTATTTTTGATGAGGAAGATTAGTCCTGAGCTAATATCCATGCCAGTCCTCTATTTTGTATGTGGACACTACCACAGCATGGTAATGAGAGGTGTAGGTCTGTGCCAGGGATCTGAACAACAAACCCAGGCAGCTGAAGCAGAGTGAACAAAACTTAACCACTACACCACCAGGCTGGCCCCCTTCTGATTTCTTGTTAAACAGGAAAGATAACTTGACATCCAATGATAAACAGGCATGTGTGCATGTTTATACATTCAGACACACATGAATGACAATTTTTAAAATCTGTATCTTATAAAAATAATTGCAAATCACTCTAATTGTAACATAACCTGGTTTTGAACCATCTACCATGCTTGTTTACCTGCTAAATATGAGATCAGCTTTCAAAATTCAGATCAAGTATCACCTTTTTATAAAGCATCTTCTGACTCTCCTTGAGTAGCAATGACCACTTTCTTTGTAAAGCTCTGTCTCACATGTGATATTCCATTGTCTGGTTTACTTGCATGACTGCATTTTTACACTAGACCATAAAATCTTCTTGAGTATAAGAACTTATTTATATCTTCAGTATTTAGCACCATATTTGGCAAATGAAATTAATGTGCCTTGAATTAAAGAATACATGCATGTGAAGCAAAATCCCTAGACATAAGAGCCATTTGAATATGGTTTTTGCTGGGTTCGGACAGCCTAAGAAATTATGTGCTTACCTTTTGGCATCAAAAAGTGAAGTGTGTTAATGCCTCTTAACTGTTAAGAGATGGAGCTGGACTCTTAGAAATAATGCTAGTGAGTATACTGCATATGGACCATATCTCATTTTTGTGCCCCAGGGCCTACCACAGTAGCAGTAGATATAAATGTATAATGGATAAAAAGATGATTAACGTGTTCATTTATTACTGAGAAAATAACACTTGCAGCTTTGACTAAGATGATATGGACCCAATAAATATTTTTGAAATTGATAAAAGTATTAAATAGCAAATAGAGAGTGTGTAGTCAATTGATTTTTTAAATGAAATCTCTGATTATGAGATAAACCAGTTTGCTTACCTTTCACTCTTGGTACGTTCAGTGTATATGGTGAAAGAAAAAGAATGCACCTGTTTAGATACTAATTGTATTTTTCTGGAGTAGTTAAAATTCTTTACCAAGATTCAGAGGGACAGCAGTGTCACAACTAAATGCATATAAGGGCAATTTAACTGAAACATCTTCCATGTTTCTGATCCCTGATGGTAATCTGATTGGCTAATGAGTGTCTGTGTCCTTGCTCAGTGCTCATGAGTGTTCCTTTTGCTTTACCAAGCAATACCATAGGATGACTTTTCCACGTGGAGGATAAATGTTCTTCAGTCAAGGATGCAGAAAATGAAGTTAAAAAGGAAGGAGAAAACTTTGTAATACTATTTCAGCATATTTGCATTTCATCATCATTTATGTGCTTCACTTTCTATACACTTCTAAATACCAATCTAAATTTCTGCCGTCAGGAATCTTCGCCATTGCAAACTCAGACTTCTATGAAATGATGAAATTTTACTTCCTGCATTTTAAATGCAAAATCTAGCATGCTCATTTGCATGCAAGGAAATTTATGGTTATGGCCAACAGCCACATTTCTTGTCAATGATATTCAAAAGATATTTAATTATGAATAAAGAAAAATAATATTTAAACGAATCAAATTGCATACTTTTTTAAACATAAATCAGTTGCCTTTTGGTTATTTTCTCCTAGTATTTCCTGATGTTTATACTCTGCTTTAGTGAACTTAGTTTCCTCACTGCGTCCCGTGAGCCATGATCATCTTTTAATCTTTGCATGTGGTTCTCATAATCTGAGCACCCTCACCTCTCTACTCTTTACTGTTTAAGATCTCCATATTTTTAAGATTGAATATTATTGTCTTCTTCCCAAAAGCCTTCCAGAAACACTTCAGTCCCATAAATTTCTGAGTTCCTTTTTGCACCTACTGACAGTCTTTTTCTTGCTGCTGCTTAATTGTTTTAAATAAATATATATCTTTTGTCTCTATAATAGTAATGAGACTCTTAAGGATAAGGGCTATGACTTATTTTTTTTATTGTTTCCAATTTCACCAAACTAAATGGTAAGCACAGAAGTCAACAAATATTTTTTGAACTGAAATAAATAAAACTTGAAAAATGCATTTTATGTTGCAAAAACCGTTACAAAAAGCTTTATGAGAAATGCTTCAAGACTGAGGTGGGATAGAACTGACATTGTAGTATAGTAGAGGGAGCTGCTATTGTGATCCCAGAAATTGTATACTGTGATGAGGAAGTTAATGTAGAACACATTCTGTTTTGGTTATCTATTGCTGTATAGTAAATCTTAAAACTTAGACCGACAAAAGCAACTTATTGTCTTTCACGGTTCTTTGGTTTGTCTGAGCATATTTGTGTGGATATTCTGTTCCTTGTGGTATTGACTGGAGCTACAATCACTAGGAAACTACACTGAGCTGACATATCCAAGATGACTGACTCGCATGTCTGACAGTTTAGTAATGGTTGTTGATCAAGGTGCTGAAGTTCTCATTGTGTGGCTTCTCCTTATAGTTTTAGGGACAGCAGTGTCTCTCTCCCTATTAGTAGAGGGGACCCCTCCCTATAGCCTGGACTTTTCACAGAATGACAGTTGGATTCCAAAGTGGAGTGTTCCAAGTGTGTCAAGTAGAAACCACAAATCTCTGTAGGCACAGCTTCAGAAGTTACATGCATCACTTCCACCAGATTCCGTTAAAGCAAATAATAAAGCCAGCCAAGAAGAAATAGGGAGCTAGATGCCGTTTCTTGATAGGAGGAACGGCAAAGAATTTGCTGTCATCTTTAATCAAAGCATCATCTCTTTGATTTTCAATAGTGACAATCAACAAATGGCTACATAATTAGCTAATGCTTCTCAACTTTTAAAGTTAATGTCGATGACCGAACTGGATTGTCCATCTTGCAATGTTAAATTGCCCTCAAGTGGCTAAAACATTACTTTTAGTGAGGAATCTTTTGTAATATTTACATGCCTTATTGGATTTGAATAAAGCAAGTATGATACCTCACTTTCTATGGAAATAAATGGTTTAAGTGTACTATTATATGTATAACTTTTAATTTTTGTTCATAATTTTAAAATTTTTCTTCATCTTTTCACCTGGCCACTGAAAAAGATGAAAGTCATAGATCTTTCCCAGATTGTGCATCCCAAATGGTGATCCCAGACAACATGGCAATCATCACACATACCATTAAAAGCTAGAATGGCTTCAGCTCATTGCCTATGTTTTTGTGTCTAATTGTCTAGACCTAGTTGACATCTTTTTTTTCTGAGATTCTTGAGGAGTCTATCAAGGTAATTTAGTAACGTTAATAGTTTTATGAATTCCTTAAATGTCAGGATATCCTCTTAGTATAGAAACCACAGAAAACCGAAAACACCATGAGAAGGTATCACTGCTGACTGGGAGTCTGTCATATCTTCTTGGAGTCAACAATCCAAAGAAAGTGGCAAGTTAATTGTGGTTTCTTGTAAAAAGACTGCCATGGTGGCCAGACTTAGAAGAATAGTATTTTTCCATCTGAAACAACAAACCAAAAACCTATAAAGATTATCTTAAATGTTCTTTCACATTGATCTTATGATTTACATAATGTAGAATTTTGAGAGAAATATGTGAATAGGTAAACTATAATACTTACATAATTATAGTATATATTATTAGCTTAAGGAAACAGAAAATAAGTTATATTTGTTATATTTATATTAAAATATGTTATATTAAACATGTTTTGTAATGTACATTTTTATCATTTCATTTTTCTAAAAATTCTTCATTTTGAAATAAATTCACACTTATAAAAAGTTGCAAAAAGTCATCATCTTATATAACAGACGCTCAGCTTCCCAAAATGTTAATGTCTTACATAACTACAGTATGATTATCTACACCAGGAAATTAATACTGATACAATGCTATTAAATAATCCACAGGCCTTATTAAAATATCATTAATTGTCCCAGTATCCAACAGAAGATCAGAAACTACGTTTAGTTATCATGTCTATTTAGCCTCCTTTAATCTGGGAAGGTTCTTAAAGGCATTTCTATCTATGAGAGTAAAAAAAATTGTCCCTAAAGAGACATGAGACATTATCATCACTTTTAGAGCATTAATTTCCTTTCAGATATTAGAATCTGAAAAAACTTGTGAAATGGTGCTCAATTGCTTTTTTTCTCCCAAAAATAACGTCTTATAGGTAGATGATATCCCAGATACCTCAACCTTTTCAAGGACGTGCGTTTGGCCACTAGATGACAACAGAGTTCTTTTCTATTTGGCAGAATTTCTTTCAGTCTTGCCCAGATGTCCAGTTTGAAGGCTACCACTAGTGGTATCTTAACCAAAGGCTTTGTAATATTTTAATACTATTTGGAGATATATGAGAACTTTAGAGATGACACATTATGCTAGCAGATCCAACACTGTAAAGATCACATTGTCCTTTAATTATCTGTTTATATGTCTGACTTCCCTACATTGTGAAGTACTTAAGAAAATTGGTCATCTCTTATTCATGCTTACGTTTATGGTATCCAATACCATGCCAATATATAGTTGATCGTCAGTATACATTTTATATATACATATACACACATATATAGGATAATGAAGATATATCTATCTCACTCAGAAGATAACTATCTATCTCTATATCCATTATACATTTAAAAACAACTTTCAAACAAAAATTAAATTTTTGGTAAGGATCAATACTTGCCAAATGCCTTATAAACACTCTATATTGTTTAATACTTTGTTTTTCAACAGAATTGACACTTATCTTCAAATCTGTTCTTAAGAGCCTGGCTTGAAGTTCTATGTTGGTCAGTCACTGGAAAATGATACTTAGTAATTGTCTAGTCTTAATACCAAAGGGTCTTTTATTTGAGTCACACAATCCTCTTAGTCATCTTTCAGCCAACGGTGACAATATAGTCCAGATTTAGACCAATTAAATGTAAATGGAAGGATACTGTGGGATTCCTGTAGAGCCTTTGCTCTTTCCCTATAGATGGTATTTTTTTCCTTCTTTCATCTTTCCATTGAAATGAGTACATTATTACTCCTTTATAATGAGCTGTTGCAGTAGGCACCTTATGATCATGCATGGCACTCACTGGGAAAGCTAAAGCCAAAAATCTCAAAATTATAGGCCTACCTTTATTGTGCTGCAGAAGAAATGACGGCAATTGCCTACATCTGGATTCTTTGTATGTGAGATAAATGAGTCCTATACGTTTTTGCCACTATATCTGGGCTTTGTGTTACTTAAAAGCCTGATTCATTCCACATGGATATGAAGTTCATAAGTAATGTGGAAGAGAAGCTATTACTCTTTATTAATGGCATTTTAAATTCTGTAAAGCAGGTACAATGTTTATCTTTATCTTATATTAACTTTCTGATGACTAGTAGAGGGCCTCACACAAATTAGGGAGCCTATAAATATTTGCTTAATAAATGTATAAATGAATGAGTTCTTTAATTCCTAGGCATAGCTTACTTTAAATTGAAGTATTCTCTTTTTGAGATGGCCATTCTTACTCAGAAAAAAAACAAATAATAAAAAATAGATAATGGACTTTTCAGGTATCAATGAAAAATTCAAAAATTAATCAAAAGTGATACCTGTTTTCTATTTTTTCTACACACGACCTTGAGGCTTGCCAAGTGTCTACCACTTATTTCTTGATTAATTGATAATTATATAGTCTGATTTGAACTGTTCTCAGCAAATACAGTGAATCCTCCCATCATCTCTAAACTAGTAATAAACTATACTTGACTTTATGTCTTAATCCAAGACTCTCGTAAAAGCCCAAACCACCTAGGGTTATTAAATATTCTGCTTCTTAAGGGTGACTGGAGAAGCTTCTCCTTTGTCATATTCATTACAGAAAAGCTTGGTACCTGAGATGTAAAGAGATGAAGCAAACATGGGAAGCAGATATGGGAAGATCTGTGACAGACATTGACATTGAGATGCATTGGGTAACAGAAGAAGCAACAGAAAGTAAAATGCCAGAAGGAATATCCATCATTAGTTAATTATTCTCTTATTCTTTCAAAATACATTTATTGTAGGAAATGCTTTTGACTTTTTCCAAGGTCAGTAAGTCAATAAGAAAGTCATAGGGCTTTTAGGAGGTGGGTAATACAAAGTTCCCACTAGGTCAAGATTGTTCTTTTTTTTCCCGAGAAACAGGAGCTAAGAACTGAGTAGGGATGATACTGGAACTTAGAACAATGTCAATATCACTCTGATTGTTAGTCAATGCTGGTAAAGCCAAACTGTAGGAGCATATGGGGAGGCTAAGAACATGAACCAAACAAATGAGCCAGGGAACAAACAATTGTAAAAAGTAAGAACACAGGAAATACGAGCCACCAAGAGGTCAAGAAGCAAGTTCCAGGAGTTGGTGGTGGACAGAAATAGAATTTGAACTGATTGATGGGACATTTTCTTCTATCACTTTTGATCTTTAAAGGATATTTAGAACCATCTAGTTGCATTTTGAGCGAATGTAACAGCTTTCCTTTCTCCTCTTAAATAAATGAATTGCATAAAAATAAAGCACAATGAAGATCCTTCACAGAATCTGTCATCCCATTTCTTAAATTTAATGATTTTCTTAATTAATAGACTTTATTTTTTAGAGCAATTTTAGGTTTGCAGAAAAAAGTAAGCAAAAAATACAGAGTTCTCATATAACTCCTCAGCGCTCCAGGCACAGTTTCCCCTATTATTAACATCTTGCCTTAGTATGGTAATTTATTACAATTGATGAACCAGTATGATACATTATTATTAACTAAACTTCAACATTTATACTAGGGTTCACTTTTTGTGTTGTATCTTCTATGAGTTTTCACAAATGTAGAATGACATGTATTCACTATTACTTTATCATACCAAGTCCTCTGGGCTCCACCTATACATTCCTCTCCCACTATCCCTCTGAAACCTTGGCAACCCCTGATCTTTTTACAGTCTCTATAGTTTTGCCTTTTTAAGAATGTCATATAGTTGGAATCATACAGTATATAGGCTTTTTAGTTGGCTTCTTTCAATTAGCAAGTATGCATTTAAATTTCCTCCATGTCTTTTCATGATTTGACAGCTCATTTCTTTTTAGCACTGAATAATATTCCATTGTCTGGATGTACCACAGTTTATCCATTCACCCCCTGAAGGACATCTTGGTTGCTTCCAAGTTTAGAGAATTATGAATAAAATCATCATGTGCAGGTTTTTGTGTGGATATATGTTTTCAATTTCTTTGGATAAATACTGAAGAGTGCAATTGCTAGATCATATGGTAAAAGTATATTTAGTTTTGCGACAAGCGGTAAAATGTCTTCCAAGTGGCTGTATCATTTTGCATTCTCACCAGCAGTAAATGAGAGTTCCTTTTGTTCCATATCCTCTCCAGCACTTGGTATGGTCAGTGTTTTGGATTTTAGCCATTCTAATAGATTTGTGGTGGTATCTCCTTATTGTTTTAATTTGTAATTCCCTGATGCCATTTTATGTTGAGCATCTTTTCATATGCCTGTTTGCCATCTGTATGTCATCTTTGGTGAGTTGTCTAGTCAGAATTTTTGACCCCTTCTTAGTTGGGTTGTTAGTTTTCTTATTCTTCAGTTTTAAGAGATCTTTATATTTTTTGGATACCAGTACATTATCAACTACGCATTTGCAAATATTTTCTCCTGATCTGTGTCTTGGCTTTTTGTTCTCTTAACAATGATTTGTTTTTGAAGAAAATAAATTAGAAGACCAATGATACAAAAATTTTAAGCTGTATTCATAGGTTGTAGAGATTCTGCATGGCAATAAAACATTGTGTGACTATAATTATTTAGATAACTAAAGAAATTTAATAAATAGTATAATATTAAATAATTCTCAACTCTTTCTTGAAAAATTATCTCCCATTATTTGAAATAATTCCTGAAAAAATATGTGCTTAGTGGTAGTGTTGGCTATTGGTGTCATTAATTAATTGAGGTAAAAGAAGTAAGAGATTTCTAGGTTTTATTAGAATACAATGTTGCCAAATTGACAAACGATTTATAACTATAAATCCTTCCTTGTTTCTAAATATGTACACAGTAAGCAGAGGCTTGCAAATTTTTCATAGTCAGTGTTATGGATAATAGTGGGCTTCATGAACTATTTATTGATAAAAGGCCTATTTATTATTTAAAAAATAACAAATTTAATAATGCAAAAAAATTAATTCAACTTAATTTATACTAACTAGCCAAATTATAGGTTGATTTTGAACAAGTAACTGGGAATGCAGCTATATTAGACAGGATTTCCAGTTGCAAGAAAGCAAGCTCTGGCTGATTTAAGCAAAACAAACAAATAAACATACTGTAACATATTCACAGCTCAGCGTGACAGAGATGGATAGTTACTGAACAGATTTTGTACTTCCTAATCTATTTGAATAGAAGTGTTGCTGAGAAATTGCTGCAAACTATGGGCTATATCTCTCCTCACCTGTGAATCCACGTGGGCCTGGTGTCTGGGTCTCATCAAGGAACGTGAGCATAAGTGATGTGTGTCACTTTCATGGACAGGCTTTAAAAATGAGGTGATTTCTCCATTCTCATTTTCTCTTGCTTTTACTGCAGATGCTGACGAGGTCCTACAGGGTGGTAGAGCATTAAGATGGAAACAGCCTGAAGCATCCACTGACCAAAACGCCATTGGAGGTCATCGAGTTTTTGAGAAATGAACTGCTATGTTTTAAGCCACTGAATTTTTGAGAGATTTATTAAAGCAGCCACAGTTACCTTAACTGATACATGCCTGGTTTTGCTGGAATTCTGGATGATCAGGCTTGGAAAACTGGCAGAAATAATGGAAAAGTAAAAGTAAAAACCACAGCCAAACCTCACTACTGAATCAGTTGGGTGAAGATACTTCTGTTTTCACAGCTGAACACTGGAAATTGTAACTTTGATTGCCACTGGCATTGGACAATTGGTATTGCTGCTGGCTCTGCTACCGCTGGCACGCCAGGATACTTGAATTTGCTACATTCTCTGTGGCTACTACTAGAATTTGTTTTCCATGACTACTGATTTATTGTACAACTAACTTCTAACTCAAAGTCCCGGATGAAATTGGATGATCTTATGTCACATATAGTTACCAAAGCTGTAACATTAGGTGTTGGAAGGTGCTGAAAAAATGAGTGTTTGCCCTTTTTGGTATTTATTGTGGGAAGCAATCACCTAGACTCCTATGCTGGAAAGTCATCTGATTATTAGAAGATTATCTAGATATACATTAAACTAGCATTTAACACATTAATTTGAGAAATATAGTAGTTACCTATTACTGTTCAACAAATTGATCCCAAATATGGATGACTAAAACAGTTAATATTTGTTTGCTGTGACTATTGATTTATTGTACAACTAACTTCTAACTCAGTCCCGAATGAAATTGGATGATCTTATGTCACATATAGTTACGAAAGCTGTAACACTAAGTGTTGGTTTCTATGGGTCAGGAATTCATGAACTACTTAGCTGAATGGTTGTATCTCAGGGGCTCTCATGAGAGACCTCATACAGGCTACAGGCATCTGCTAGCTTGACAGGAGCCAGAGGATCTGCCTACAAAATGGTTCATACACATGGCTCTTTATAGGAAGTATCAATTTCCTGCCATGTGGGCCTCTTCACAGGACTACTTGTGTGTCTTCATGACGTGGCAGTTGGTTACCCCCTGAGTGAATGATCCAAGAAAGAGCAAAATAGGCAGAAGCCACAATTTCCATTATGATTTAGCCTCATGTCATACACTATTTTTTTTCCTTGAGGAAGATAAGCCCTGAGCTAAAAACTGTGCCAATATTCTTCAATTTATATAAGGATTGCCAGCACAGCATGGCTGACGAGTGGTGTAGGTCCACGCCTGGGATTTGAACCTACAAACCCAGGCTGCTGAAGCAGAGCGTGCTCAATTTAACCACTAGGCCATGGAGCCAGCCCCTTCTGTCGTATTTTATACATCACACAGACCAATCATGATACAAAGTGGGAGAGGACTACACAATGTGTGAATATAAGGATGTGGCGATAATTGGGGGCCATTTTGGAGAGTGGCCACCAAAAGGAGAGTGGGATTTATTTTGCCACTATACATCTAAATTTCTACTACAGAATTTTAATCATGGATTCTGTAAGTTTCAAATGAGAGAAGATTATTTTATTGATGCAGGTGGTACCAAATATCACTCTGAGTTTAACTCTTTAATTAATATCTCTATCAGTTTCTAGGATTCCAGTCCATTTTGGGGTGGGGGAGGATAGCTTGTTTTCAACTCATATAAATGACTGCCAACAGCATTGTTGATCATTTCTATACCTTCACATTCCCAAGAAAGTACCAAACACATGGGCTAATAAGAACAAAGAGATGAGATGAGAAGTTGATGCTGTTCGGTTGTGTGGATGACAGTTTAAGAATATTACTTAGATGCCAATTGCTGAAGGAGGGAAAATATAGAAACATACTGAGTATCCGAAAGAAATGATGGACATTCAGAACCAGGTGATTACTTATTTGCCCTTGCTTGAAGGAAAGTGTGTGTATATTGAGAAAATGCCAGTAAAGGAAAGAATATGTGGTTGGAGCAGAATGGACAAGGGAAAGTATGGAAGGCTACAAGGCATGAAAGGGAAGGGGGACCAGATCACGTAGGGTTTTATAGGCAATTGTAAACACACGTAATTTTACTTAGGTATGAGAAGATTTTGAAGGGATTTGAGTAAATGCAAAACATTTTTAAAATACTTTAGGGAGGGCCGGCCCTGTGGGTGAGTGGTTAAGTTTGCACACTCTGCTTCAGCAGCCCAGGGTTTTGCCATTCAGATTCTGGGCACAGACACAGCAGTGCTCATCAAGCCATGCTGAGGTGGCATCCCACATAGCAGAACTAGAAGGACCCACTAGAATATACAACTATGTTCTTGGGGGCTTTGGGGAGAAGAAGAAAAAGAAAAAAAAAAAAGAATATTGGGAACAGATATTAAGCCAGGGCCAATCTTTAAAAATAAATAAATCAATAAATAAAATAAGATATTTTATGGAATAAGGGTAAATGGAAAGAAATAGAATAAGAGAAATAGCATAGAGGTTAATGCAATAATAGAGGCAAGAAATGATGATTCCTTAAATTGTAATAATATCTTGAAGTTAGTGAGGAATGATCAGACACTGGATATATTTTGATGGTAGAGTTAACAGAATTTGCTTCTGAATTGGATGTGAGGTATCAGAGAAAGAGATAAGAGATGGATGACATCAGGATATTTGGCTTAAGCTTCCAAAGTAAGGGAACGATTTTTAGGAAAAACTATCTTTTATCAATGGCGGTGAGAATCAAGAGACTAGTTTGAATTTGTTAAATTTTTAAGACAAGCTAAACATTTAGGGAAATGTTGATTAGATAATTTGATATATCAGATCTGAGTGTTCTGAGGTTTAGAGGTCTGGAAGAGAAGGAAGATTCAGAAAGGAGTCTGGGAAAGAGTGATACGTAAGGTAGGAGAACTCAGACAGAGTGGTATCTTAGAAGCCAATTGTAGAAAGCAAATCAAGATAAGGGAACGATCAAATTGTACTAATGAGTTGAGTATAGTGAGAACTGAACAGTGAGTACTGGGTTTAGTCACATTGTTGTCATTAACTACCTTGACAAGCTCTGTTTAGATGGGCAGAGACTGAAATCCTGCTGAAGTGAGATCAAAGAGAATGGGAAGAGACGAACAAGAAGTAGCAAAGAGCTATGATGTGAAGGAGGGTAAAGAAAGGAATGGTGTCTACAGAGGGATATGGGATTGAGATACATATATATAATTTTTTTTTCCAAGAGAGAGAATCTTTGCACCCAGAGGCCATGTAGAAGTGTCTGGTACCTAATTAGTTTGTGGAGTTGAGACTTCTTATTTACTACTTATTTATTCCTTCCCTAGTTTTCATAGAGGGATAGTTTACATATAACTTAATTTTCATTCCAAGCCGCTGAGACAGAATAGAAGATAAAGATTCATATTGTTGAAAAATCATAAGAAATCCGTAGCTATACTCTCTTAGAAAATTCAGAAATGCATAGTATCTAGTTAAACCATTTTAATTTAAATGTAAGTCTTAAAGGTTTCAAAGTTTTATTCATATAGTTTTCAAATAAAAATATTCTTTCAGGGACCAATAATTAGAAAATGAAACAAATCCCATCCACTCTGGGGCACTTTCCCAATCTTTGGACCACCAGGTCTGGGTGTTTGTTAAAGAGTCCACAAAATCTCGTATAAGCATTCTGTTGTCTGCAGAGTAATAAACGACGGCATTGTATCTTTAATGTACAATATGAGTAAAGATATAAAGATATCCTCCAAATTGGAAAGATTGAGAACCACAATTTAGGGCCTAAAATACAACTATCTTTCCCATTCATGGGTGCCTGATTAATTTATAAATTCATTCAACCATACTGTTTGAGTTTGTATTTTATACAAAGCAATGTACACAAATAAGAAATATATTAACCTTAAGCAATTATAATTTGCATGTAGTGGCTTCAAATAGGCTATCAAGGTTATTTGAATAGAGTTTTATTGGAATCTGATAATATCTATTTTCTGCAGGAGACAAATTAGTTGAGAGCCTGTCTTGATTTATACATCAATTGCTTTTTCATCAGTTAGGAGAAGTTGACAATTTACTACACTTTCTCATCTGCATTATCTTGATTTTGGAGTCAATAATAGCAACAAGATACCCTGATCAGGAAAATCCTAGTATTTACTACTGAGGTAACAAATTAAGGTGACGAACATTTCTTATCTGATAAAACTACATGCAAATCAGCTTTTGTCTCACCCAGGAGCGTAAGGAATAAATTACCTCCCTTCTCTTTGTTCTCACAGCTTTATAACTATTTATCTACATATAGTATAAAGCAGAATACTTTCTGATTATATAGAAGGTGATTTATGTTAATTTGGAGATTACATTATATTTTTAAGATTATATCTTATTAGATTTTTATTGTGAAAATTTACACAGGAATCTTGTGAAATAATAAAGAATGACTATATCTTAAAGAAAGAAATGAAATAAGCATTGACTTAATTCCTTGGAAATACTTTACAACAAGTATTTCTTATGATTTGTAGGGAAATTAGTAGTTCCTACATTTAATTGATTCTTTAACTCACTATAATTTGGATTCCTTTTTTAGCATCCCGCCACCTAAATGGCTTTTAATAAAACTTGGCAATTACTTTCTAAGTCGGTCTCTCTTTCTTTCTGCTTTTATTTTAGTTTTTAATGTCCAGGGAATCTGTCTGGCATTTTACAATTCACTGTACAACTTTTCCTTCTCTAAGTCTCTCTTCTCCTGGCTTATGTGACACTCCAGCTTCCTCATATAACCTGACCGTTAGATATATTTGTTGTCAAGTCTTTTGCATTCTGACAATGTAGGTTTTTTTTTTTTTTTTTTAAACTCTACCTGTGTTTCTTAACTCTGACTTCAACTTACAGTCACTTAGAGAGATTTTACAGAACGGGATCACTTGTCCTTACCCACAGAGGCGTTTCAAAATTTTGGGGGTATATTCTAGGCATTTTTACTTCTGTAAAAGCTCCCAAAGTAATTTTAAAGTGTAGCCAGATTTGAGAACCCGCACTATTTACATTCTCCTGGAGTGATCTCATCCACTTGTTAAGCTTCAACTCCCTACTCTGCCACAGAAGATTTATAAATATGTATCAGCAGCAGTAGCTTCTCTCCTGAGCCACAGGATTGTTATAGATAATTGCTCAGTTTGGATTCCTTCTTTCCTTCACTCATTGAACATTTTTGAGGGCTACCATGTGCTAGGCACTCTGTTAGACACGGAGATTCAGAAATGAGCTGGTTATAGTTCTTGCCCTCAGGGTATTTGAGGAAAACATGGAATAAAGACAAATAAATAGACAACTAAATAATATGATTTTATAGCCAAGACAGAGGTAAGAAGAGAAAACATAAGACATACACGTAACCCAGATTAGGCAGACACAGAATTTTCAGGAATAGTATCTCAAGTATGCATAAAAGCTAAAATATGACTTGAAAAATGGAAGTATATTTCCCATGTATCAAAGAAAATGGTGATATGGGGAGAGAGAGGTTTCTTCACAGAAATAGGGACAAAGAAAGCTAGGATACATTTGGGGCAGTACATATACAGTCTTCTGCAGAACTTTTTCCTATTAACGGTCTCCCAGTGAAATACCTCTGGCTATTTTTATATCTAAACTTCATAGAACAAACGTATCTATCAGCTAAAGGGTTTTGGTTAACATTTATATAATAAAAATTTATTTTCATGCCCTCATATGCAAATGATATGTGAGAAGTTGACAGTTATATTCCAAAATATGATTGGCAGAATGTCAGACTCATGTGTACGTTTTAAAAACCACATTGAATATCAGCAATGAGGACATATATCTCTACTGTTACCGGTCCTGAGAATGCCATCATGCCCTCACACCCAGTCTGTGCCTTTCTCTGTCACTATGCACTTTGTCATTGTCCCAAATATATTTCAGCTATTTCTTCCATATTTAGATTTTGTTTTACCCAAGAGTTGTGTAATGAGTCACACAAATTTAGGACAAAAATGTTGAAAGAACATTCATAAAGAAGGCTGCAAGGGGCATGATGAAAGGGATTCCAATGGAAGCACTACAGCATCACACAAGGAAAACGACTAACAGGGATATGAGCAGAGTGCCATCTGACAATTCTTTTATGCCGGAGCATCGAGCACCTGCTCTGAAGACTTACCAATCCTTCTTGTCACAGAGTCATTGCAGATGCACCCAAATGATGAAAACTATCTGTTCCTCTGAGTCTGCTAATTGGCCTGAAATTTTCCCTTCAACACTCATCTATCCAGCGCCATAAACATTTTTTAAAACTTTATCGAATTTAATTCACATATCATACAATTAACCCTTTTATACTGTACAATGCAATTATTTTTAGAATGTTCACAGAGATGTGCATCTGTCACCACAATTTTTGAGCAATTTTATTACCCCCCAAAGAATCCATATCATTTAGCCCCCAACCCCTAAGACTTCATCTCCCCCACCCTAGGCAACCACTAATTTACTTTCTGTCTCTGTAGTTTTGCCTCTTCTAGACATTTCATATAAATGGAATCATGAGATATGTGGTCCTTTGTGACTGGATTCTTTTACTTAGCATAATGTTTTCAAGTTTCACACATGTTTTAGCACTCATTAGTACTGCATTCCTTTTTTTCCTATCAAAAACTTGTTTTATTTTTAGTGATCTCATAACTGTTTCAATAAAATTGATTTCCATGGGAATCCAATGAATTTAATCATTTTTTGTGGTAAAACACACATAAGATGCAGCATTTTAACCATTTTATTTATTTATTTATTTATTTATTTATTTATTTATTTATGTGAGAAAGATTAGCCCTGAGCTAACTGCTGCCAATCCTCCTCTTTTTGCTGAGGAAGACTGGCCCTGAGCTAACATCCACGCTTATCTTCCTCTACTTTACATGTGGGACGCCTACCACAGCATGGCTTGCCAAGTGGTGCCATGTCCACATACGGGATCCGAACTAGTGAACTCCAGGTGGCTGAAGGAATGTGCGCACTTAACTGCTGCGCCGCCGGGTCGGCCCCTAATTTAACCATTTTAAAGTGTACAACTCAGTGGCATTAAGTACATTCACAATATTGTGCAACTATCTAGCTCCAGAACTTTTTCATCACCCTAAATGAAAACCCATTAAGCGGTCACTCCCCATGCCCTCCTCCTACAGTCCCTGGAAACCATGAATTTGCTTTCTGTCTCGATGGATTTGCCTATTCTGGATATTTCATAAAAATAGAATCATACAATGTGTGTGACCTTTTGTGTCTGACTTATTTCATGAGTTTAATTTTACGTAGTTAAAAATGTTATTCTGAGAAAGGACCCAACGGCATCATAGTGCATTGCAACTTGAAAATGGGCAAAAGAGGATTTGCAGCAAACTTCTCATTGCATGAATTGACTTTTAGCAGAACAACAAAAAGCAAATGCTTATTGAGCTTGTATTATGTGCCAATGTCAGGTCTAAGTTCTTTACATAGATTTTTTCCATCTTTATTGAGAAATAATTGACAAATAAAAATTGTATATATTTGACGTGTACAATTTGATGTTTTGATATATGTGTACATTATGAAATGATCCCCACAATCAAGCCAATTAACATATCCATCACCTCACGTTATTACCATTTTCTTTGTGTCTGTGTGTTGAGAGCACTTAAGCTTTACCCTTTTAGCAAATTTCAAGTATACAATATAGTACTGTTAGCTACATTTACATGCTACACATTAGATCTCCAAAACTTCTCTTGCATAACTGAACTTTGTATTCTTTGAACATCTCCTTACTTCTCCATTTTCCCAGCACCTGACAAGTACCATTCTATTATTTGCTTCATTGAGTTTGACTATTTCACATTCCACATAAAAATTAAATCATGCAATATTTGTCTTTCTGTGTCAGGCTTATTTCACTTAGCATTATGTCCTCCAGTTTCATCTACGTTGTCACAAATGTCAGAACTTTCTTCTTTTCTCAGGCTGAATAATATTTCATGTCTATATAATATCCCATTGTATGGATATACCACATTTACTTTATCCATTCATTAGTTCATGAACATTTGGGTTGTTTCCACCTTTTGGCTATTGTGAATAATGCTGTTATAAGTCTATATATCTGTGGTCAATTTTTGACAAGGGTGCCAAGACTATACAATGGCGAAAGAATAGCCTTTTCTGCAAATGGTGATGAGGCAACTGTATATTCACATTCAACATAATGAATTTGGACTTGTACCTCACACAAAATGTAAAAATTAACTCAAAATGGATCAAAGACCCAAATGTAAGAGCTAAAACTAGAAAACTCTTAGAAGGAAAAATAGGTATAAATCTTCATGACCTTGGATTAGACAAGAGTTTCTTAAATATTTTATCAAAAGCACAAGCAACAAAAGAAAATATAGATACGTTGGATTTTGTTGAAATTAAAACTTTCTGCCTCAAAGGACACCATCAAAAAAAGTGAAATGGTAGTCCACAGAAGGAAAGATAATATTTGCAAATCATATCATTGATAATGGTCTATTATCCAGAGTACATAAACAATTCTTATAACTCAACAACAAGAAGACAAATAACCAAATTTAAAAATGAGCAAAGGACTTAAACATACATTTCTCCAAAGAAGATCTACAAATAGCCAACAAGCACATGAAAAGATATTCAACATCATTAGTTATCAGGTAAATGCACATTAAAACCACAATGAAATACCGCTTTATATCTACTAGGATGGCTAGGTCAAAAAAGAAAAATAGAAGAAGAAGAAAGAATAAAAGGAAATTAACAAGTTTTAACAAGGATGTGGAGAAATTGGAACACTCACACACTGCTGGTGGGAGTATAAAATGGCACAGCCACTTTGGAAAACAGTTTGGTAGTTCCTCAAAAAGGTGAAGAGTTACCACATGACCTTGCAACTCCACCTATAGAAATAGTATACCCGGGATAATTGAAAACATATATTGATACAAAACTAGTACCATAAACTTTCACTAGTGGCAAACTGTGCCTACTTCAAGAAAACTCCCTTATCCTTCTTCAATTTCTTTTTAGACTTCAATTCTCTTTCTCACTTGGGAGTAAAAGTTCTTTTTGTGGGATCACTTTGCTTTTTTGTTGAACATTTTTAATGTACTTTGATCTAATAAAATTTATGCATTTGTGTTTGTATTTTCCCTGTTATATTTCAAATGTTAACATTTATGGCCTGAACTACAAACAGTATATGTTACTGCATAAAATTCAACTGTTTGTTAACAGACTTGTTGTTTAGCGACGGGATAGAGGTATTTTAAGCATTGAGCATCTTAACACTATCAATTATTATGAACCTAAGCTTTTAAATCTGTTTTAATTATATTTTTCAGAAACCGGTTAGAGGTTTTAGCTTGATAAGAAAACCTTGATATATATATATTTTTCCATTGGGAAATGGGGTTCCAGTTGGCATTTTCATACATTGTCTAATTTAGGGAAAAGGATTACTGTTGTTACTTGAAAAAGACAATGCCTTTACTTCATCAAGCCCAGAACACAGAGCTCCAAGTTAGTGGCTGGTTGAGAGAAGATGGAGGCAGATTTTAGATCATAATGAATTGTATCTACCAGGATAAAAAAATTCTATAGAGATGGCTCTGGAAAGTCTTTTGAACAACCTTAGTGATATGAATTTATTTGAACTTAGAAAGTTAATTGTGCTGTCAGTGTTGAAACAGGACCAAAGGGGTGATACTGGAGGCAATCGGACTAGCTAAAATGCTCTAGCAGTAATCTATGCAAAAAATCCTGAGAAATTTTACAGAAGCAAAGAAAAGGAGGATAGAGAGAAGGTGATGGATTTTAGAATTGTTAAGGAAGTAGACTCAAGTGTACAGGAGGCCAACAAAGGGCAATAACAACAAATGGAAGCATAAAATATTGGTGTGAGGACTGGGATAATTTTCAAAATGAAAGAGGCCACTATTGTTAATTATACTGGGTAAACACAGATAAACTTTGTGTCCTGAGGAAAACTGGGACCTATGGACATCCTAATGAAGTATCACGGAAAATAATAATAGAAAACATTGTACAAGAGCATGTATGAGTCAGGTCCTGCAGTAAGTATTTTCCAAAGGTCTTATTGCATAATCCAAATGTCCATCTCATATAATTAGATTCTATTCTTATTACCAGTTTACAGATGGTACAACTGAGGTCAGATAGGCTAAAAACTTTCTAAAAGGGACAAACCAGTAACTTACTGAACATTGGCCTTTCTGATCAGCAAGCACATTCCCCCAATTATTACAATATTGTCTTTGTTTTCTGAATTGCTGATAAAGGAGTAACTGTCCCTCAAAATAACATCCTCAAACAAAATCAGTAATATCTTGACAGGTGTAGTTGAACCTCATCATGTAGAGGAGTTAGAGCTACTGTTACACTTTAGGATAAGGGAGAAATTTGTTTGGCATCCTCGTAATCCATGTGAGCACTTCTTGGCTTCCATTTGCCTTCTTTGGATGGGAAATGAACAAGCGTAGCAACTGCAGTGTGAAAAGAGCTTGGGGACAAAGTGCTCACATTCCTCATGTCAGGCCAGCAGAAAGACAACTGAGACCAGGAGGGTGCTGAGGATGAGGGAAATCTGGACTGGGTGTTACAGGAGGAAGATGATGAACGTTATTTGTGGCCTTGAGACCAGTTACAGTGGTGGGAGCCATTGTTTGTTCTACTTACTTTTCTAAGTTTCCTCCAGCAGTTCTCCTGGGTAAGATGGAGAAAGCCCACGTCACCTGGCTCTACTACTGACCACAGCTATAAAACCTGGGCAAAAGGCACGAAGCAGCAATTTGAGAATCTGAAAAGTAAAAGTAGCAGGTAAATTGGAGAAGAATATCAAAATTCGAAACCTGAGGTAAGTATACCTTTGTTTTTATTTTACTTTGGTATCTTCCAGCCTAGACTCAGTGCAGACCAAAGCACAGAGGTGGCCACTGGGGCATAGACAGGGAGAGCCAGAGAAGCACTCTGATTCTGGCTGGAGGAGCACTTTTTCATTCTCTCCTTTTCTCAACTCTCTTATCCCGTGGTGGCAGTGGCAAGCCTGTCAACAGGAGTCCTGAGGAGCCAAAATTCTGAGGGAGGGAAACTGCCTCTCTGATTAGTGGAACTGTGGCCCCAAAGGGTGTTAGTGCTTCTCTTCTCCGCCTCCTGCTGCTTGGTCCGAAATGCAAATACAGTCATGCAACAGTATGGCTGAGTGGGGTCCTAAAGCTCCATCTTTATGATTGGAATAATGAAACGGGGAGCCCTAGAAAACCAGAAAGTACTGGAGAGATTGTAGAGAGAGGGTTGCTTGGGGAAAGCAGACCCCACATGGTTGTGTATGACTCCTGGGCTCACTCCTGGGCTGCAAGTGCATAGATCTGGCCCTCATTAGAATATCAAAGACCTGGAGAACTGGACTAACAGGCCTTGGACTGGCCAAAGGTCGAGCCCCTGTCAGAGAGACTCAAATAGTCTCTCAAAGACTTTGAACACTAAAGGGACAGCAGAACCACAGTCCACGGAAGACCATTGGAACTTGTGGCCTGAAGAGGCTTTTTATTTTGAGAGGAAAGAGAAATTCCAGTTAGAAGATGAAATCGGTACTCAATTCCACAAAGCACTAGATTAGAGACAAGCCTGAGATAAGCACACAATCAATCTGTCCGAACTGGATTAGATGCTTCTTTTTGGACAAAAGAAGAGAGTTATGCTTACATCTACTATCAAAAATTACCCAGCAACTATAGTGCCATTAGAAACATGTTTAAGGAGGAAGATATGAAACATAAGTACAAAATAAAATACCAAGTTTGATTTGTTAATTTTTTCCAGATGTTTAGAACACCATTTTATGAAATACATTTAATAATTGAAATCTTTGAAAGTCAATGAATTTTAAAATTATAGGTCAGATTAACTATATTAAACACGTAATCCTAAAGGTTTGTGTTTTTGTATGAAAAGCATACTTGAAAAAGTTTAAAAAGTTTTTAAAACATAAATCTATATTTTTTAAAGCGTAAATCTATACTTTAAAATGTAAATCTTTGCTTGTGAGTTACATTTTGTTTTTTATGTGCAAGTAAATAGTTACCAATTTTCTCTTTTTTTCCAGAAAAATATTAGATGAAACCAAATATTGATTGATGAACTGAACGATTTCCCAAGGAGAATAGTTATTTATTCATGAATGATAAAGCACACAAATTATTTCTGGTACACTAGAATAGAGCTTAATTTTGAACTTTAGGTAGAGACTAATAATTTTCCCTTATGAATCTAATTATAAGTGTCATTTCAAAAACTATTTTTACTTTTGCTTCAGCTTACTGACATTTTAAATTTCTAATAATTGGAGTATATTTAAAGATTCAAAAGGAAAACAAGACATAGGTTTTACCTCTCTCATTTTGTAAGTTAAGGACACATTTTCCCAATACCTTTTCTCACATTCACTAGAGGAAAAGGCAACACAATGTAATTGATAATCGGTGAGGAGTTGAATAAAAGTCTAATTCTGGTGCCTTATTTGGTGAGATACATTTTAATACTGCTGCGGTTTCTTTAATGATTTTTAACCTATCCAGATTTACTATTTCTTCTTGTGTATATTGTGATATTGTTTACTTTTTGAGCAAAAACTTCTCTTTAATCTATAGTTTAAAATGCTTAAACTTATATAACTATTATATTTTAAATGCAACTATATCTGTTGATACATCTTTTTCCATTAATAATATTGCTTCGTTAAGCATTTCTCTCTGTCTGCTTAATTTTAGTCTTGTAAGTAGTTTGCCAATTTATCCATCTTTTCAAAATCTGTGTTTATTCTTTGCTCAACTTAATGCTTGATTTGACCCTATTATTTTGTTCTTCACCATGTTTTAATAAATTATTTTCTCACTGTTGCTTCTTGAATACCATTTCTTCCTTCTGGCTTCATTTTTCTTGTTGACGGGATGATTTCTGAGTCTGAATGTCTTTAAATGTCTTTACTTTGCATGTACTCTTAAAGATAATTTTGTAGTACATATAATTTTGTATTTATAGTTGTATTCTCTCAGCAATTTTCTCATGGCATCTACCTTTATTTTCTGGTAATTTGGGGTATTTTCTTCATATTCAGCAATGTCTCTATGATGTGTCTAGATACTAGTTGGAAAAAAATCTGCTCTATGTTCTGTGAATTTTTCAATTCATGAAATTTTTCAACATGTGAAATTTTCCTGGTAGATTCTGGGAAAGGCACAGACATTACACACACACACTGTCCTTATCTCATCAAGTATCACTTGTCTTGGCCTCTTTATTATAATATGTTGGAACTTCTTGCTTTATCTTCCACGTTTCTTAGTTTCTCTTAATTACCATTCATTGTTTAACCTTTCCGTAATGCATTCTTAAAGATTTTCTCCATTATATTGTATCAATGAATTCTTTTTCACCTATCTGTAGTTGTTAAATTCTCTTTTAGTTGTATCAAGTTTATCCCCTATGTTGGCATTTTTACTGTATTTTTAAATTTCCAAAGTTCCAATAGAAATTTGTCTTGTTTATAGTTTCATAACTTCCCTTCAGTGTTTAATAAATTCTTGTTTTTCATGAACATTATTTCTGTCTTTATCTATGTAAGGATTACAGAGTTACTTTATAGCCTTTTTCACATTGCTCTATTATCTTCTCTCTTTTTTGACATTTTGTTCAACCTGTTGAATGCCTTTCATGAAAGTGGATGTTCTTTCAAGTTTACTATTTTGTGTTTAAAATCTAATCTCCTGATCAAGTCCCCCCTGTATGGTGATATGCTGTTTGCCTAAACCCTGGTCCTGCTGGGTGTGTAGGTCTTTAGTGGGAAGCTTTGACTGTGGCTGTGCGTGGTACACTTTTAGATTTCGGTCCCATATGCTCACAACTTGGACAGCTCACTGAAGCTCTTTGAGTCACCCTTTGTATAAGGACTGCACAATTCCAGAGTTAGACTTCATGAGTGGATGTCGATTATAATTTCCTGACAAATTCAAGATGTTTGTCTTCTGTCCTCAGCTGGCCATTGAGTTCTTATGCCATATGTCTCACATCAAATCACAGAACCCAGGCCTTCTTACCATAGTGAGTTTCACTTTTATTTTCAATCAAAATGTTTCTTCCTTATTTTCAAGCACAGCTATGTATTCTTTTAAACAATAGTGTTTTTTGTACAGGTGTAGTTTGTGTACTATGAAACATACCCATCTTTAAATGTACAGTTCATTGAATTTTGACAAATGTGTACACAATCAAGATATATAGAAGCTCCGTGGTCACATAAAATTCCCTCATGTCCATTTTCATTTTTAATATAATTTTTGAAACAATTTTAAACTTATAGAAAAGTTGCAAGTATAGTACAAATAACTTTCTTTCCTAAACCATTTGAAAATAAGTTGCCGAACAGATGCCCCACCACCCTGAATAAGTTATGAGTAATTCCTAAAAGCAAGATTTTTTTCTTACAAAATCACAATACAACTATCAAATTCGAAAATTAACCCTAATACATTACTACATCTAACCTTCAGACCTCGCTCAAATTTTGTCAATTACCCCAATAATGTCCTTTATAGCAAAAGGATAGAGTTGAGAATCATGCTATTTAGTTAACAGGTCTTTATATTTCAGGGAGAAATGGTTCTTCAGTCTTACTTTGACTTCTATGACTTTGAAATTTGAAGACACAGATCAGTTATTTTGTATGATGTCTCTCAATTTGATTTGTCTCATTTTTCTCATAACTAGATTTAAATTATGCTTCGTTGGCAGGAATATTGGGCAAGTGATGTGTATTTTTCTCATTGAATCCTATCAGTTGTATACAGGTTCAGGTTATCTTCTTATTACCATGCCCTTTGTTCTGATCCTTTCATTAACAGTAAGGTGGCTTTCTCCATTGAGAAAGTATTCTTTTGGCCTTTGTAATTATAATGTATTTTGTGGAGAGGTACTTTGAAATAATTCATTACGCATTAACTCAATATATTTATTTATTTCAGTGTGGATGCCTGTAGCCTCATTTTATTCAATGTATAATGATCTACTTTTCATTTTTATTTTGATGCTGACATTGTCTCAGAGTTGGCCAGTGAGAGAGAGCCCCTTCACTGGCTGCTTTGCCGTTTTGACATGTCTCCATTCTTTAAGCACTTCCTTGCTTTCTGGCACAGTGACTGTTCCAGGGACATCTTGCAATCTCCTTGCTCTCTCCTTGAATTGTGCCATTTCTCTAAGGAGCCTTCATTCCTTTTAGTGGATGGTGATATTTAAAATCCAGCGTGTGGGTACTATGTGTGCTCATTGCCATCAGGGGTTTCATTTACACTAGCTCTCCTGTCCTTTAACCTAAAATACCTGTCTCCACGCTGCCTCCTCCTCCTCATGCCATACCTTCATCATTCTTCTTCACTTCATTTTTACACAGTTTTTAAAGTCTATATTTCCTCTCCCCATTTTCTGCAAAGCGCTGTCATCTCGCTTTTACTCTCCCTCTTCTGCTTCACAACTTAAATCAGCCTCCTGTTTCAGTTTTCATGTTCCAGTGCTTAACATTATCGCATCGTTTTTGAACAATGTATAAAAATGCAAAGAGCATCACTGAAAATATTACTATTGCTGTGAAAATTATAAGCCATTTAAATCTCTTTATTTGACATCTCAAAATATCAAAAAAAAATTCTTAAAAATATAAGAAATTTGAAATATCAAAGCTTTCACATTAATTTATTTACTTCTAGGATTAACAACACTTTTCAAAAATTTAAATAATACATCATAAATGGGGCAAAATGACAATTATTTTGTATCATATAAAAGTAAGATTGTGATATTAGTTACTTTTGGTCTACCCAACTTTTACAATATTATATTAGGAAAAATTTTTAACTTTGATTAGCCAAAGTACAAAATTTAACTTAAACTTTGATATCAATAAAATGTGTTTACTTTCATACTAAATTGTAAATGAATAAATGGGTAATTTCTACTTATGATAAGGGAAACCTCTTGTAGTACCTTGAAAAGTTTCAAAAAAACGTCCACCATGGACTAGCTCAAGAAAAACATATAATGGGTACAACGTCTTATAAATGTACAAAAATCTGAGTGCAAAACAGATGATCTTACCTTTATAAATTGATGACTGACTTTATCTGGACGGACCAAATTTATAAATGTGTGGTGAAAATATCCAAGCACATTTATGTTTTCCTTGTTTAAAAGACTGATCACATGCTGGCAGGGGCTAAATATCGTCTGGTTCACAGATTTAGCAAACAAATATTTGCCTGGAAGCAAGCTGTGTAACCGTTCTCCATTATTACTGGTAATTGGATATCTGGAAAGGACAGATAATCCTGCAAGGAAAAAAAACACAAAAAGGAGTTCAGGCTGTTTATCAACACACTCCAAACCCGAGATGCACATTCACAGTAAAGTTTGGTGCTTGATACCTACACTGGTTAGTTAAGGATTAGTTAGTTTTAACAAATATTTACTGAACACCTACTATGTCACTGTGCTAGTTGCTGGAATGACAAAATTGAATAAGACACAACTGTCCTCAAGGACTGATCTTATAGTGTAGTGAGTTTAATGCTCAAGACAGATACACAAACAGCACATTTCATGATCAGCTTTTAAGTGCTATAATAAGAATATGTTCAGGACGTCTTTCCATAGCAAGAGAGGTGCCTGCGATAATACTCAGCCTGGGGCTAAGGCACTTTTATGCATAAATCATTTTATGTAAAGTTGTCCTTCTTTTGTTAGCAGGCACTCTTCCAGAGTGATTTAAGCCTCTATGTCTTAGATATAAAACAGCTCATGCAACTTAGCTATAAAGTAGATGGCCAAATTTAGGCGTGAGAACTATGTCTAAAATGTGAAGATGTCATAACTTTCAGCTATAGTTATTTGTTTTAAAACGTCTTCTTACCCTTGAAATGTTGCAGTAGATCAATCATGACAGCACCTTCTCAGTCTTGATGTGGCAGATTACATGGTCCATGCTTGCTTGACTCTTCCCGTTAAATCACAGCCTGGCTGAGCTGACTCTCCCTAGAGAGTCATTCTCATTCTCATTCTCCCTAGAATCCTGAGGCAAATAGATGCTGCTGTCTACAGATAGAGCTGCTATCCCTCTGGCCAAGAGAGGACAGCTTGGCTCCTTCTCAGCCAGCTGGATGTCATATATCTTGCCTGGACTAATGAAAATCAGTGATTCTTTCCTCTCTTCTTTGACTCAGGAGCTTTTTCTTTCCTAATATGGCCCTTGGAGGATTGGGAGGCAATCTTCTGTAAGTGATTTTAATCTGCACTTCTCATTATTAATATATTTTAAAAATACATATATTTTTCAAATGTTCAAATGTATCTGAATTTCCTCTTTGTTGCTTTGTCTGTACATAGCTTTTGCTCACTTTTATCCTGTGGAGCTTTAGTATTTTTTAAATTATTTTGTATAAAATTTAATATTTTTATAACTTTATTGAAGCATATTTTACATGTTATATTATGTACAAGTCAATAGTTTTTTAAATAAATTTACCAACTTGTACAAACATCACCAGGAATCGATATTAGAATGTTTTCATCACTCCAGTAAGATCCCTAACGTCCATTAACTGCCAATCTCACCCTGCTGCCCATCACCCCCTACCATAGACAATCACTAAACTACTTTCTGTTTATAGAGTTGCCATTTGTGGCTATTTCATACAAATTGGAATCATGAAATATGTGGTCTCTTTCATCTGGCTTCTTTCACTTAACGTACATCAATAGTTCATTCTTTTTTGCCACTGAATAGTATTCCATTGTAAGGAGATCCCATTGATATATCAATTCACCGGTTGATGGACATTTAGGTGGTTTCCAATTTTTGACTTATGAATAATGCTAGTAAGAACATTTATGTGCATGTCTTTGTGTAGATATGTAAGATTTAGCATTTTTTGAAATCTCATTGATGTCATCAATTTGACATCAAAATGTAAGTATGCTTGTTTACTGTTCATATGATTATTGTGAGATAAAATGCAATATATAAAATGGAATTACTGATTCTTTATCTACTTTTCTATATCTCTCCTTAGGGCTTAATTATAAATTTAAATTTCTTTTTTATTTTTCA
This sequence comes from Equus caballus, assembly GCF_041296265.1. Taxonomy (NCBI): domain Eukaryota; kingdom Metazoa; phylum Chordata; class Mammalia; order Perissodactyla; family Equidae; genus Equus; species Equus caballus. Next base: position 68,101,510 of record NC_091688.1, on the reverse strand, counting down.
TATTTTTATTCACTTCTCATAATTTTTTGTATTGCATCCTTCTATTGTCTTCTGGGAAAGTTTCTCTGTTTTCTTTCCTATTACCATTTCTACTTTTCACACCAAAAATCCTGTTCCTTACTGTCTTCAATGTCTTCAAGGTGAATTTTAGTCTACTAATCATTTTGGGGGTTTTTTTCTTATTTAATTTAGCTCCTTTTAATAATTCTACTTTCAGCTCATCCTGTTGTCTTCTTATGACACTCAGTTATGATTATTTTTCATCTTACTTAGCTTATAAGTAGATATTATCACAAATTTTTAGCTTTTTGTGTTACTTGTGCTTTCTGGCTTAAGACTCCAGACCATCACCTATTCAACTACTCAGTGTCTCAATTTTTCTATCTATAAAATGAGAATCATAATAATAACTACAATAATAATAACAGTAATACATACCACATGGATTCATAGTTAAGAATATAACAAATTGCTTTCCAGATAGAGGGATAGATGGAACAGGACCCGGTATAAAATAAATGCCTAAAGGAGAATAATCTAGGCAAATACTAAGGTTTTGCTTTAGGGAATCATTCTTTATCTAAAACTGGGACCTACAATAACATATAATAAAAGAGTAGTTTAACTTCAGCCAGAATTTCAGATCTCACTAGAAAGAAAATTAATTTTTTGAGCACCTGAGGTATACCTGGTCTAAATCAGGCTTTTTGGATTTTTTATTTTTATTTATTTATTTATTTATGGTGAAGAAGATTTGCCCTGAGCTAACATCCATGCCAGTCTTCCTCTATTTTGTATGTGGGATGCCTCCACAGGATGGCTGATCAGTGGAGTAGGTCTGTGCCTGGGATCTGAACCAGGAAACCCAGGGCCACTGAAGTGGAGCACACGGAACTTTAACCACTAGACCACAGGCCAAGTCCTCTTTGGCTATTTTAAATAATTTAATCTTGTTTCATTGTAATATAATTCATGTGACACAGCCTTTTGTCCCTCACTGAGGAAACTGATGTTTAGAAAGACCAAGAAACTTTCTGAAAGTCACACAGCTATAAGAGTGTATGTGTGGAACTGGATTTCTAACTTAGATTTGGTAAAAGATAAAACCCATGTTCTTTTCACTATATTACACAAACATTTATGGTAATAGTTTGGGTAAAACTTATCTTTAGTCATAAACATAAAAACTTATCTTTAGTCAGCTGACATAATCTTGTAATTTTATTTTACCATTTTCCATATTATCTCTAGTAGAAAACAAACAGATATTGCAGACTTCATTATGTCCTAAAAATGTACAGAAGTGTGTGGGAGCCCCACCCATACCCTGTCTCATGCAGGCCAACTCAGCACCTTCCTATTGCAAGCTCCAGTGACCTGTTCATTGCCTGAGGACTTTCTCTGGCAGATAGGTCCTTACACAGGGCAGTTCTGAAGAGTTAGTTTCCCTGGGAGCAGCCATCAGCCACTGCATATTTTCCCTTTCAAGTGTGAAAACAGTGAAGGATGATCTTTGTAATCTCTGGAGGTCACCAAGAGACCTGAGCCCCAGATATGAGTGACAATTCACTCATTAACATTAGTTAGCATACTCTTTATTGCCTTTCTTTCTATCCCTGTTGATTTTCCCATTGTCCCGCTGGTACTTCCTGGGCCCAGATCATCTTCCACATAAACTATGTGGACTCAAATCCATATCTCAAGGTCGGCTTCTGAGGGAATTCAACCTAAGATGACGTAATCTGCTGTGAAAATATAAATTGTTTCAAAATTTACACAAATTTCTGGATGGTGCATAATGAATTTTTCACCTGGTTGAATTATCTTTGATATTTGATCTTTTATATTTGAGTTGAATTAAGATAATTGATTTATTAGAAGAAAACTGAATCAGTATTTCCTTGTCAGTGTTTTTCGGTTTTTTAATAGGACCACATGAAGTCATATAAAACTAAAACTTCTGTCAATTAATCAGGCATTTAATTTCTAGTCATCAAAGGTGTAAATAATTGAGTATAGCTTTGAATATACTGAATATTTCATGTTATATCTAAATATCTGTTATTTTAAATCTCTTGTCTATTAATATTCACTTCCTTTAAGGAACACCACTAGAAGAAATTTGAAATAGAACATTATATTCAAGTATATTAATTTAACAGCTATGTTAGTATTATTATTGTAATTTTTTGCTAGATATTAAAATAGTGTGTATGTATCTTTATACTAAGTATAGTTTTTTCTGAAGTGACAATTCTGAGTTTTTCTAATACAGAAATGATAAAAATCCCTTAGGTATTAGATTTCATAAATTCAAATATGTAAAGGAGATAATTTGACTCCAGGAGTTGGAGTTAAACATTTGTCTAAAATGTTTTTACATATTTTGGGGAGGAAATTACTCTGATCATCCTGAGGTTGTCAGAAATATAGAAATTATTAGTGCACACTAGGCATGAGAGCTGAATACACTAGGACTGCACTGTTTACTGTTTGTTCTTAGAAGCGTTTCATTTCTGGAGAAGCATCCCACAGCTGTGGTTATCTTTTTCAGAGCTTGCTCAAACTCCATGAGGACTTCTTTTGGATCGCTTGCTACAAAGATTACATTCTCTTTGGAGTGCAGATATCATACATCAAAACACTGGAGCTTTTGCAAGTTTTCTCTCAACAGGGGAAATACATCCTCTACAAACTAAAGGCAAAGTCGAAAGAGCAGTAAACAACTTTCTAACTCTCTTCTCTTAGTTTCTTTCATTAAAGAATACAGCTACACTGTGCCCTTCTTATAGTACACTTTGTCTTTAATACTAAATCAGTGACATGAATATGGTAAATATGTAATTATGATAGACCAATTCTTATTGTTTGCTTTTTCTTGGTTCATGGCTTGCTTAAATATAAGCAAGAAAGATAAGCGGGAAAACATCTCAAGATTGCTTCTGGAACAAATATTTTCTAAATTTAATAATTGCAAGTTTCAAAGTAGACTAAAGTTAACCTTTCTGCAGTAATATAATGCAAGACTATAAACAGAATCAAATCACAGGAATTTTCTTGAGTTAATTGTGCTTGATCTTTCTTTGTTTTATTTGACCTCCTCTTGAAAATAAGTAACATCTGAGTTCTAGAACTGATTTATAACCATCTAAGTCATTATTAGATCTATCCAACTTGAAAGAGTTATAGTGATGATTCCCAATATAACTGTACTTTTATCAAGTTCATTCTTTTGTAATTACAATATTTTGGTTTTTATCTGCTATTTCATTTTGTGTGTATAAGGTTATGACTCATATTTCCTTCATAAGCATGCCTTTTTATTACCCACTGTCCTCCTTTATCCTGTTTATTGCTGTTAATCTTAAACTCCATCTTCTGTAATATTAATATTGCCACTCTTGCTTTTTTTTTTTTTTTGCATTGCCTGCCATCTATTTGTTCATCTCTTAATTTTAAACTTTAATTTTCACCAGGCCTAGGGATTGTTTATTGTAAACATCATCTAGGCTATTTTTTTTTAATCTTGATCTGTTTCCATATTTTAATGAAAAAATTTAGTCTTTTAATATTCTATGTAAAGAATGACATGCTAAATTTTATTTCATTTTATTTCATGTGTATTACTTATTTTGCTGTATTGTTTCCTCATTTTCCCTTCATTTGTCTTTGCTTCTTTTTTCAACGTGTTCTTTATTCCAGTTTCTTTTCCTTGCTAATAAGGAATTTTTACTGTCAATTTCCATCTTTTAATGGTTACGTTTTCTTTCTCTGATCTTGTAGTCAGGCATTACGTACCAATCATGTGTCCATGAAGATGCTCAAATTCCCCTCTAATTCTGTGAACTCAAACAAGATAGATCTTTCCAATAGTCCTATTTCCAGTACTCTCATCCCCTCTCTTTTGTTTTTACCACTCCCTTTCTCCATTCTGGAGATACTGTCATAATTATTTTATTTCTCTCCCTCTCTTCATTCACTCTCAATATTTTGCTGTTATGGAGATAGTCTAATACTCACTGGAATTTCCCTTACCATAGTGCCCTCTTATTTCAAAAGTTTTTTTTGAGCTTTTGTCTTCCCCATTTCTATGCAGTCTCTCCTTATCTATAGGATATCTTGCAAGGTTCCTTGCTCACTTCTGTCCTTTCTTTTCTTTTTATTTTTTTTGAGGAAGATTAGCCCTGAGCTAACATCTGCTGCCAATCCTCCTCTTTTTGCTGAGGAAGACTGGCCCTGAGCTAACATCCGTGCCCATCTTCTTCTACTTTATACATGGGACACCTACCACAGTATGGCTTGCCAAGCGGTGCCATGTCCACACTGAGGATCTGAACCAGCGAACCCTGGGCCTCTGAAGCAGAACATGTGCACTTAACCGCTGCGCCACCAGGCCAGCCCCTGTCTTTTCTTCTTATTTCCTCATCTTGAAATCTTTATTATTTTCATTTGATGTTTGATTCGAATCTTTTTTTAAAGATTTTTCTCAAACTTGGAGAATGATAGTGATATGTATGTTCAGAATTCTTTCAAGCCCTCAAATATCTTTCTATATTTCCTTCCTAGGTAAGTTGTTTTTTCCGACTAGAAGACTGTGATATTTTCTCTTCCACCTAACACATTTTATAAGGATTTGCATTGTTGTGTATCCAGCCTGGAACCCAGGGAGACTTTTCAATCTTTAATGTTTCTTCGGTTGATAGTTTTACTTCTGTTACTTGGTTAATTATTGCCTCACTTTTACTCGTCTTTTTTTCATTTATTCTCCTTTGGAAGTTTACAGTTCATGTATTACATCTCCTGACTCTATCCTCAAATCTCAGTATTTTTGTCTTAGATTTCTCTGTTTTTGTACTGTGCTTGGAGATACTTCTTGCACTGGATTTTCTAGGCTGCTAATCCATGTCTCAACAGTGACTATCCTTGCCTTCAATTTATCTGCTGAGATTTTAAGTGAAAAAATCATGGGTTCTTTAATCACTAAATCTCTCTATGTATGTGTGTGTGTGTGTGTGTGTGTGTGCATATGTGTGTGTGATGTACTTGAATATCCTTAAACTCTCTTATTTTGATAGCCAGGTCTTCAACTGTTCAGTGGATGTGTGTTATTGTTTTGCCAACCTTTCCTTGAGCTAGCTACTTGGGTGCCTTGGAAGAGCTGTTATATTTGTTGTTGTTTTGATTTAATTGACTCGGGGGTAGTTATTGGAATATTAAGTAAAAAAAATCCCTCAGATAGAAGAAGGGAAGGGGATTCTATCTAGGGAATTTACGTTATACAAACAAGGAGGCTGTCAGTGACCTGACAAAGCACCTGGAGAAAGTCTTCTTATGCTTTGATCCCCTGAACTCATCAGGCCTGAAGGGCAGGAAAAGTCTGCCCTTCATCTTTTGGGGCGCAGTGAGAGCAAGCCCACTCTGTGGAAACTGGTATCAACTTTTTCCTAGCAAGTTTCTAATCTCTGCTAAGATTTTCTATAGCTCAAATGTTTCCTGTTCTTCACACCTTAGTGTTGACACTGTATTCTGGGTCTTGTTCTCTATTACTTGGCCAGTTTCTGAAGGAGAAAGTTTAGTGCCAATTCTCTTGTTCTCTGTGTTGGGACTATACAGAATTCCTGGCCTCATTCAAAAATACATCTGCCTGAAGAATCCAGAAGTTGGTTCCTTATGTCTCCAATACTAGGCATTTTAAAGCTTTAAAATTTTTGCTTTAGAGCAAGTATAACAAGAACACTTTGGATTCTCTTAATAAAGTGATTTCTCACATGAAATTTTAGCAATCATGTAGTTTCATATCCTTAGAAAAAAGTTTCAAAGCCACTGAGAAAAGATAGACAGAGAGTATCCATTGTCAGGGCTGTTGCTGTGCGTTACCCTCTTCATCACATGTTCTGGGCACTGTTGTAACCACAGGTTTAGGAAGAACTCCTTAGTAAAGTCAATCATGAATAAAACAGGAATCTCTAAAACCTTGACAGCTTTCCACACATCTCTCTAAAATCGCGGTCCAAAGAAAATATAATACATGTTCAAATAGGAGCCCAGAATACCTAGATATTTATGCCTAGGATAAGTAGACTATTTAGAGTTTTGTATCCAGTTCCTTGTGGTTTCAAAACACTACCACTATCCTACTTCTCATTTAAAATATGGAAATAAAATATAGGTTTCAAAGTGTATTATTTTCCAGGTTCTAGGGGCTTTATATGAATTATCTTATCTAATGTCAGATTCGTAGTAAGCCTACCATGTAGGTTTATTTTACAGACGTGAAATGGAAGCTTGCAGGAAGTAAGTGCTAGCCCTAAGGTTACAAATAGCTGGTGGTAGAGATAAGCATATTCACCCAGTAGAAAGAAAAGTGACAATGGTAAATGAGAGGCCTGTCAGAACACTATTTGACTTCTGAAGGAAACATGTGATGTAAGTCAAGAGGTACTAAAATTACATGAGCCTTTTCAACCTTACGCAGATAAAAGCAACTTCTATTATTTCAAATGCCGACCTGCTTCTGGAGACACATGCTTTCTGGAAACAGCATTGCTTAATGAAGTACTTGGCTACTCCATTTGTGACAAGTGCATTTCAAAGTGCTGTGAAAGAGCCATAGATTACAGACCTCGTCACACATATGGCTGTTAATGCAATGAGACATGACAGAGCATGAAATGTGCAATATCCATTCACGTTGAAGGCTAAGTGCCATCAATGCATATATGTGTGAATTAATACAGTATAACACACTCCTGGCCATGGAATGTCACACAGTGATGGCGAGGGGGATTGTAAAATGCCTTAATCAAATATTATTTGGAAAGAACAAGTATATGCTGTCACATCAATGACAAGGTTTAAATGTGTTGAGCTAAATAAATTATGCTGCGCTGTAGTCACAGCCCATTAATCCCATCAATTGTGTAATTATTTTGAATTACTTTATTTGAACTACATTTCAATTCTGAAGTCTTATATGCATCACAGGACACTGAAAAAGTGAATTAAAGTCAGCAGTATATCTTTTAATTCCATTTCCAGAAATAAAAGCATATGTAAAATTATAAATTGGATCACATTCACTTTTAAGTGTTTAGGGACAGAGCCATGCCCCATTGTAATTTTGCTTCTCTCTCTCTCATAGTCGTAATTTCTCTTCATTTATAGCCACTTCCCCATAATCAATGTATAAGTGTTTCAGTCGCTCCTACGTTTAAAATTTACCTCCTTAGATCCTGCATGGCCCTTTTTTCTACTGCTAATAGGAAACATTCTCAAATACAGTTCCCATTTACTGTCATCACTTCTCACTTCCAACTCCATCTTCAACTGAAAACAATCATCTGTCTCCCTAAGACTCCTACTCCCATCTCAAGTCCCAATCATTAAACTGAAAGTGTTTTAACCAAGGTGAACAATAATTTTTCCACTAACTATTATAAGGAGTTCTCTTCTATTCTCTGAGTCTTGTTTGACTATTCTTGGGTTTGTCCTTCACCATAAAGGTGTCTCTACTGAGTACGTTCTCTAAATAATGGGAACATTGGTGGATTTATGCTTGCATTCATCAATCTATGAATTTTACTGGCTCTGGATGTCATGACTTGGCCCTTTATACTCGTAGAAATATTTTTACACTAGGTAGTTTTTCTTTCAATGTCTTAATGTATTTTTAAGTTTTGGTTAGACTCATTACATTAAATAAATTTATCACTCTAAATCAAGCCATTCATACAGCATTCTTAAGTTTCTTATTTTAATTCATTTCTTGATTTATATTTTATCTAGTATATATTTTCAAGGCTGACTCATTGTTTTTCAGTATCCTGTATTCTATTCATCTGAGAATGTCATTATGTGTGTGTCTATTTGCTTTTATACAATTTTATTTCATGTGTAGGTTGATATACCTACCAATCCAGGCAAAATATAGAACAACTCTGGTGCCAAAAGGACACCTGTTGCTCTTTTATACCTCACATACCTCCTACCTTTCTCTGTTTGCCTGTTCCAAAGCCCTAGCAACCATTGATCAATTTTCCATTTCTATAATTTTGTTACTTCAAGAATATTATAATTAAATAGTACAGTACGTAACTTTTTTTAAAAAAATGTACTCAGCATAATCCCCTTGAGATTCATCCAACTTGTATTGTGCATCAGTAGTTTATTACTTTTTATTGCTGAGTAATATTTCATAGTGTAGATATATGCTACATATTTTAGCAATCGGAAACTATAAGATATGTCAGATCTACCGAGTTTATTGTCATTATCATTATTGTAAGCTGAATTATAGAAGAAAATCACCAAAACGTAAAATAGAAAGAAATGTCAATCATATAAAATTAATTTTCAAGTGAAAAATAGTGCATTTATAAGGAAAAATTGGAACTATTACAGTTGAAATACTAGGTTTCAAGAAAAAGTTAATGATTCTTTCCAAAAAATAAATATATGTCAAATATAAACATAAGGATAAGAAATCTCATTTCTTAATTTTTTCATAAAAATAGAGAAATTCAGGTAAGAATACTGTATTATTTTTGTAAAGTTATGTAACAAGTTACCAAAACTTAGCAGTCTGAAACAACACTAATTTATTACCACATAGTTCTCTTTGTCAGAAGTCCAAGTGGACTCTGTTGTGCATGTTGTAAGACTGAAATCAGTGTCCACTGGGCTGAGCGCTTATCTGGCGGCCCAGGTGAAGAATCTGCTTCTAAGCTCACACTGATTGTTGGCAGGATTCATTTCCCTGTTGTTGTAGAACTGAGATCCCACTCCCTTGTTAGCTGTCAGCCAGGTACACTCTCTCTCCTCAAGGCACTTCCATTTCGACTCACGCACCCCTTCCATCTTCTAAGTCTCAATAGCTCATTGAGTCCTTCTCATACTTTGAACCTCTCTGACTTCCTCTTCTGCTGCCAGACTGAGAAAACTTTGCTTTCAAAGGGACTCAAATTTCAGTTTTGTTTAGTGCTACTAATTGACATTGGGATTAAAAGGCACCTCAAATTGGGTGGAGCTCTTAACAAACCTTGCTTTGATAAGCCTGAGCCCCTGATGACATCTGCTGGGCTGCAAGGAGTGACTCATTCTTCTGAACTTGTGAAATAAATCTTAGCATTAGGGCAATTAGCTATAGCTGATATAAAAGGCAAAGTGATCTTTAAAAATTCCTAGGAATTTTCTAGAGAAAGAAGGAAGTAGGTGGGACATCAGAAGATAATCTTGGAGTTCTGTGACAGTTAGACCGAGTTACACAGGAGGGAGAACTCTGAGAGGCAGGCATGTTGGCCATCACTCTCCTGAAGTCACCTTCAGAATGTGTTCAGTCGTGTGTCAAGCATGAAATGGATAAGTCTACTGGAAGGGGAAGACAGCTCCTGGAAATTGAAGAGTTAAACAGTACAACTCCTGAGGGGTTATAGCAAAGGCATATGCTTGATTATTTTACTTAAAAAATGGGATATTGTCTATGTTTTCTGTAATGTGGAGAAAGAGTTTGACTTTCTGAACCAGTTAGAGATACTCTTCCAATCACAAAGGAAGCAGGGTAAGATTTTTGTTGTCACCACTGTGGGAAGAAAAATCAGCTCCATGAGGAACAGTGACATACAATGAATCTTCAGAGTCAAGCATACAGGGAGAAAGGTCATGTCTGAATAAAATGAAATGGGCAGTACATCTCATAGTGGATGTGGGGTGAATGAATCTCTCTGAAAACACAAGTAATAAATAGTCTGACTCTATTTTGAACAAGTGTTTAAAAGGAGTTAAGAACTTTTAGTTAAGTAGAAGAATCATGATGCATAGATATTCTTACCTCACTTCCCGAGAAGAGAACAATAGTAGAATGAAAAAAAGAGACCTAGAATATGTAGACAACATAAATGAGAAATTAAGATTTTGTAAATAAATAAATTATTTAAGTTTGCCCTGCTAAAAGTTTTAAACAATTCCTAGGAGGAGGAAATCAAAGATAGAAGAATATAAGAATTTCAGGTTTTAATTGACTATTTTTGAAAACCTATTTGTTTAAATGAATCATATAATGACTATAGCATGAGCCAGTCACTCTCAACTACACCAAAGCACCCATGTATGTCTTGACATAAACCAAGCTAATTAAGAGAGTCAAAGACATTCTGGAATGGCCCCTGTGCTGAATATATCCTACCATATGGAAAAAAGCATTTGGGACCACTGAAATATATAGCCACCCCTCCTAGCCGATTTCAGAAGAGACTATCAGGACAAGTCATCATTTCCTTCATATCCTTGTTTAATTCAGTCACGATCAAAGGAAGAAGCCCTCCTGTGTCCATACCAGGGTCCAGAAAGAAAGTGGAGGCCACACCAGTTATTTGAACAATGGAAATTCAATATAAAGAGTTGTATAAAAATAGTAAAAAAGAGTTGTATAAAGATATAGAATTGCTAATGAGGTAAATAAAAGTGTAAAAAAATAAAAGAAAGGTAGCAACTGTGGAAGCAGTTATCAACCATAGAGCTGAGGGAACAAAGAGAAGGGGTTGGAATTACTCTTCGTAGTTTATATCAATTTTCTCATCTTTAAAATGAGGCCGTTGGACTACATTGTGTCTAATGTCCTATGGTTAATATTCTCTACAATCTGTGCTTTAAAATTCTGTGATCCCATAAATCATGCTCAATTAATCCTGGTATGACAAAAAAAGCTAGGGTATGCCTATATTTCAGTTAAAAAAAATAAGATCTGGCATATTAGGATAGTGCTATCTGATGTATGAAGTAATCTCCAAATTATGAGAGTGCAACCATTATTGAAGCTTATTTCTTGCTCACTTAAAAGCCATAAAAAAGATGTCCCTGATTATTGAGAGATTCTCCCCCACTCAGTGACTTAGGGAACCAGCCGTCCCATCTATGTTCCCCTATTCCTCCCATCACTATACTCATCTGTGTCAAACTCAGAGGAGAAAGAACTCATAGGATTTAGACATGAGAAGATTTTATGGTCCAGTCTTGAAGTGGTGCTCGTTATTTCCACTCACATTCTATTGGTGAGAACTCAATTGCTGGAAAGTCTAACAGAGAAAGGCAGGAAAATTTAGTCTAGCTATGTTCTCCATAGGAAAAGAAACATGTTTGGTAATCAGCTATATCCTTCTACTGCTAGCTTTATTAAAAAGTCTGAAGAAACATTTTGGTGTCTAAAATCTCTAAATTAAGCTGCTTAATTAGTCTTATTGCTTTGGTTTTTCTTTTTTTAAAAAACATATCCAACTTATTTAATTTTTTAATCAATTGACTTATAAGTCAATATTTTACTTAAAAATAAAGTGCTATGCATAATTAGTTTCATCTTGTTTTTATTCCAAGGTGAAATAACTTTTTAGTGTCAAGTGACCATATTATATTGAAATATTCTCTTTACATATTTATCTTTCCCACTGATGCTTCAGCCATTCTGGGCAGGGATTATATCTTCTTTATCTTATATATACTTAGCATCAAAAAGTGCACAGTAAAACCATTTAAATTGTTAAAAAAAAAAATGACCTCAAATGAAGTAAATGTTTTAAATCTCCTCATTTCTACATTTTATTGAACAGTTTCAAGATTGTGCTTTAAAAAGTATTTTTTTAAGAAAGTGAGCAGGTTAAAATTAGGGACAGTCTCAGAAACAATATGGAAGACAAAAGGACTGTAAGAACACTTCTAGGAAATTTGTTCTTTCCCCAAAGTCTGAACCCAGCACCAGAGTTAATATACTACCTCCCCCAGGTCTCATACCCCATTGTTGTGCTTAATCTTGTGTGTCGGTTTAACTGGGCTGAGGGATGCCCAGAGAGGTGGTAAAACATTATTTCTGGGTGTATCTGTGGATTTTTCCAGAAGAGACTAGAATTTGAATCGACAAACTGAGTAAAGCAGATTGCCCTCCTCAATGTGGGTGGGCATCATCCATCCTCTGAGGGCCTGAATCAAACAAAAAGGTAGACAGAGGGCAATTTTCTCTCTATTTTTGATCTGGGACATCCATCTTCTCTTGCCTGGGGACAGCGGAGCTCCTGGTTCTCAGGTCTTCAGACTCAGACTGAATTACTCACTATTGGCTTTCATAGGAATGGTAGATCATGGGATTTATTGGCTTCCATGATCATGTGAGCCGATTCTTAGAATAAGTTTATCTATCTATCTATCTGTCTATCTATCTATCTATCTCTCTCTCTCTCTCCCCACACATATATACATATATACAGCCTATAGGTCCTGTTGCTTTAGAAAACCCTGACTAATACATCCATCCTTGGTGTGAAGTGTCAGCTCTCAGGAGTTCCAAAAGGCTTCACTAAAACTTATAAACTTCATTAGCAGAGGTGAAGGAAGAATCAACATACCCAGTAGGTTTGTTCTGTTCCAAATGGGGATTAAGAGTAAACTCACTGTTTCTAAGACCTCACCTTTACCCTCACTTTCTAGAGTCAAAAGGGGATCTGGACTCCCAGTGAAGGTGAGTGAGTGAGCTGCCAGGAATTAGCCCCCAGCAGCCTCCGACTTCTGAAGGAGGTGTAGATTAGTGACTTCTCCTGGGAGTGACGGTGCGGAGTAGCCATTGCAGCTGAGGGGGTAAAGGTAACCTACAGAGGCTTGAAGGATGGATTTTCTCTAGGAACTTTGTGCATTTGGGTAGAAAACTCTTTATCGCAATTTCTTCATCTGTGGGATGAGAAGTTTGGACTAAATGATTTCTAAGGTAGCTTTCAGTCTAAATTCTAACAAGTATAGTAGTTAAGAGCTTTTGCTGTGAAGAGAGAAGACCTGAATTTGAAGATTGGCTCTGACTCTGTGAGCACGGGTGAGTGAGTCAATCTCTCTAGATCTTAATGTTCTCATTAACAAAATGGGGATAATAATAGCATATTCCTTAGAAGTTAGCATACTGCCTTAACTATAAAAATAGCTGAAGAAAATTTAGTTATTAAAATTTCTATTACTGGATATCAATCTCTCAAACTTCTCATAAAGTAATGCTTTTTTAAATACCTCATTTATGTAAAATCTGAAAATCCATAGAATTGTTATGAGAGTTAAAGGAGATAATGCATACGAAATGATTCTGTATAAAATAAAGTATATGCGTTGTTTTTAATTGCAGAGTATTTACCCCTCAAGAAAATGGCCTTACTTAGTAATTATAAATTTAATTATCACTTTCTGCTTATCTCAGATATATGTTGCCTATGATGGGAAAGGTTTTGGAATGATCCAATCTTACCGTTTGACTCAAACAATTAAATATATTTTTTTTCTTCATTAGAATCAGAGGCAAGGGTTAATTGGGAGATGCAAGTGAATTATCGTCTTTCACTTATTCAGGTGAATGTTTAGATGTCAAAAATATATAAACTTGGAAATAACAAGGAACCCTGCAAAATAGTGGAAAATTTGAGTAGGTCTTTCACGATAAGTAGCACTTCCATAACTATTAATTTTGACAATGCCCTAATGGAGTGAGGTGGAGGAAGGAAGAAGTGGTAGAGAGGGGGAGGATGCCACGACCACAACAAAATGAAAACTAAAAGTGCAAGACACCCAGAAGGAAACTTCTCAATGTAATTGTCAGGCTGGAAAATTGAAGTGTTAAATGAAATGAAATGAAATTCCCAAACTCATGATTATGAAAAATAAGTGGAGTCTTAGGGAAAACCTTTTCGGGGAAAGTAAAAATGAGATTGCTAAACCAGTGCTGCATATATGAAAGGGCAGGAAAAAGTGAGTTTGCACCAATGTTCTTTCTTACCTAGAATTAAATGTGTGTTTCAGCCAAGCCTTATCTCCAAACTGCTAAACTTCCAACTTTTAGTTTTCTATTGTCACATCACAATGAATATTCACAAAATAGGAAATTAAAAAGAAATGTTCTGTGTGAATTGAACTGTACTTTCAAATCTCTGTTTCTGATACCCAGATGTACCTAATTTTGTTGAAGGTACCGGGACTCAGAAGTTAGATTTCACAGGAAGTTGAGATTCTCCTTTCTTTCTTGAACTCAGTGAAATTCTTCTGCTGTGTAAATCGCTTTGAAGTCAGGTTGATATGCCAGTGTTGAATCAAATTTTGTGAACTTCAAAGCTCACTCTGTTGTAGAGGATATCCTGGTGAGGCCAGATATTGCAAAAAGAAATGAGAATACGACCTGAACATTTTAACTAACTTGGTTTCTAAAGTAGTTTGTGAGGTTTCTTATTTTGTGAATATTCATCTTTTTTATATATCTAAAATATAATACTATAGTATTATTACTATCCCATTCCAAAACTTTCTTCATACTTATTTTATTCCATAGAAGTCTGATGCATTTACTTTATATGGGATTTTTACTTTACTTTTTTCTTACATGAAGGACTTTTGGGAAAAGCATAGAATTTAAAATCATAGAAGCTTCATGAAGACTTCAGTTATGTGTCCTTGAGTAAATTGCATTAAAAAATTAATTTAAAAAATCTATATTACAAACTTTTTAAGAAAGAAACAACAATATACATAGAAGTGTTTAGCATTCAACTACAGTAAATTTAAAGCATTTGATAGTTAATTTCTCTTTTTTTCATGAAACACTGAAAATTTTCAAGACCATGAATGTCTAGACTGAGTTACTTTGATTAATCACTCAAAGTGATGAATATATGGGCAACACTTTCACCCAGTTGTGTTCGAATAAGATGCTATTATATTAAAATGCTATTTTTGAGCCTTCTTCAAACACATCAAAAGCTATTACAAGAATGACATTAAGCCTTACCATACCACTTGAGAGCAGACACTTGTTATTTAATTAAATGACCAGACGCACTTTTTATCATTATGTTGAAAGTCAATTCTGTTTTAGGTAGTATTCTTGTCAAAAATAAAGGAAACAAATACCCCTGTCCTTGTGGAGCTTGTATTTTAGAGCGTGAGGAGAGGCAATAAAAAGAAAAAGAAGAGAAAGTAAATTATACAACAGGAGGAAGTGCTATAGAAACAAAGAAAACGCAAAGCAGAGTTAGGTGATCAGCAGCGAGGGGCGTCCCTCGAACAGGAGTGGAATTTTGGAATTTTACATAAATTAGTAGGGTAGGCCTTAGTGAGCCTGTAACAGGTGAGCGCAGACTTGAAGCTGAGAAGGCAAGCCCTGTGAGTAAGTGGGGGGCGTGTATTTGACGCAGAGGCAGTAACACTATGAAGGCCCTGCGGCCCTAAGGGGTGTACTTCAAACGGTTGATTAGCATGGTTTTCTGGAAGCAGGCAGGAGAACAGTAGGAGATGAGACAGCGGGGCTACTTATGTAGCGCCAATAAAGCTATTTTAAGAACTTCTGTTTATACTGGGAGTGAATCAGCAAGAGCCGTGGACGTGATTTGTGGAGGAAACTGAATTGTTTTGGTTCATATTTTAAAAGGACCGCTCTGACCGCCGTGTGAAGACTAGACAGGACAGGGACGGGAGTGGGGAGAGGCAGAGAGAGGCTGCTGCTTTGGCCAGACGGAGGGAAGAAAGCGGCTCCCACGAGGGCAGGGCGCTCGCAGTGCAGTGAGGGGACAGCAGTCATGTTCGGATTTGATTCTGAAAGCAGAGCCAACAGGATTTCCACGTGGGTTGTATGTGGGGGATGAGAGGAAGCGAGGAGTCACAGATGACCCGTAAAGTTTTCTTTTTCCGGTACGACATAACGTAACTATATTTAGAAGACAGACACGTTGGTACTAACTTACGTTGGGCGGTCATTCGTTCTCCTTCTCGTGATTTGGTCCAGCCCATGTCGCAGCATTATATTTCTGGGATCACAGACTATTAATAAACCTGCAATGAAGAGCTTAGGGGGACCAATATCTTCTGATATAACTTGGCACAAAGTATAGTTTCTGATAGCTCATATTGAATGAAATTCTACCAGGCAAATTTAAAGGAAATATTATCCCAGATTTTTTTCTTTTGTTAGTCTTAATGGTTGGTTTTTAATGAAATGCATAGGTTTTAGAGAAAGAATTAAATGTATTGGGAAAAAGTGAATTGCTTGCCATGAGAGTGAAGTTTTAGTCTATTTTAATATAATGAAAATTGTCTTTTGAAACGTATTGTATAGAATGTGTGAAATAAAATGTCAAAACAAGTACTAACTTTAAAAGTCAGTTAATACTAAAACCAGAAGCTTAAGATTATCGAAGTCAATTCAGTTCATAGTGATAAAGTAGTGGTTAAAAAGTGTTTTTAGAGCTAGAAAGATTTTAGTGAAAACTCAAATATTTAATGTATTTAACTACTTTTAGCTTCTTCTCAACAAATGAGATGATAATCACTTTAGAGAATTTGATATATGATGATGTATGCAAATAATTTCAGTAAAATTGATTGTAATTATGTGTAAGATATATATAAATTACTTAGCACAGAACTTAATATCTAGAATGTGGACACTCCCACAGCCAGCATCACTTTTCCTTATAAAATTAAATTCTGATTTTCTTTCGGAAAGAAAACCTGTTTGCCATTGAATACAATCTGCTGAGACCACAGTCAGAAACTATGTCAGTTAGGGCTGACTAAACTGCTGTAAGAAATAAACGCAAAACTATTAATAGCTCCAACACAGAAGAAGTGTTACTTGTGACTCACATATGAACCAAGGGTAGGTGTACAGGATGGGAGCAAGTCCTCCTCTAAATAGCGGTCTGGAGATTCACGATATTTCCCATTGTGTGATGCTATCAACTCCTAAAGCTTGATGGAAATCTGTATTCAGCCAGCAGAAGGGTAAATAGAACATGGAGAAATTATGTCTACTTCTTAAGAGACTAAGCCTTTCTGCTTACAGTCCATTGACAAAAACTAGTCATATGGTCACATCTAATAGTAAAGGGAAGCTGAAAAATAGAGTCCTCAGCTAGTTATCCATTTCACAGCTATAATTTTATATTCTGTGATAATGGAAAAAGAATTTTAGTGGATCACTAGTCATGTTAGCAGAAGTCATTGAGCCATACCCTAGGTAAAATGTCAGCCCTCAAACCAATATTGGCCAAGCAGATACTATCTTGTTTTTAACTATATGTTTTTGGAGTTATTTTCTTAGTGCTTGATCTATGGATTACAGTCAACATCTCAATTTATTAAAATCGCTTCAGATTTATAAACACAATTGCAGTGAGGTATAGATAATTTGCTTCACTATAGTTTCCTTCACTCCCTTCCTTCTTTTATCATTATTGTCAAATATATTATGTCTATATGTTACTAATCCAACATTACAGTGTTATAATCCTTGCTTTGTATAATTTTAGGCCTCTTAAAGAAACTAAGAGAAGAAAAGAGAAAAACATATTTATAGCCATTTTTTTTTTAATGTCCCTTCTTATTTACCATTTCTGACACTCTTCATTTTTTCCTGTGGAGTAGAGTTAATCTCTGATGGAAACTTCACTATAGTTTATTCCCCACTTCCCTCCTTTGTGCTGTTATTGTCAAAGATGATATATCTGTATATGCTATTGGACTAATAACTCAATTTCATATAGTTTATGATATTATTTTTAAAAATTGATAGGAAAGGAGAAGAAATATGTAATTATACTATGTTTTATAGTTACTATATAATTACCTTTATTAGTAGTCTTTATGTCAATTAGAATTACTGTCTGGTGACCCTCCCTTTTGGCCTGAATAACTTCCTTTAGTATTTCTTGTAAGGCTCATCTACCAGCAACAAATTCTTTCAGTCCATTTCATTTTGCCTTCATTTTGGGACAGTTTTGCTGCACATAGGATTCTTGATTGACAGCTTTTTTCTTTAAGCACCTTGAATATGTCATCCCACTGCCTTCTGGCCTTATTGTTTCTGATGAAAATCAATGATTAATATTATTGATATTCCCTCGTACATGATGAATTGTTTTTCTCTTTCTGCTTTTAAGATTTTCTCTTTGTCACTAGCTTTCAATATTTTGACTATGATATGTCTAGGTATGGACCTTTTAAAATTTCTCCTACTTGGAATTTGTTGAGCTTCGTGGATGTAAAGATTAATGTTTTTCATTATATTTGAGAAGTTTTCAGCCATTATTTTTGATAATTTTTATGCTTCTTTCTCTTTCTCCTTTCCTTCTGGCATTCCCATTGGGCATATTTTGATATTCTCCATGGTGTTCTAAGGGTCTTTTAGGTTCTACTCATTTTCCTAAATTCTTTGTTATTCTTTCAGTTCCTCATTGCATACCTTCTGATAATCTATCTTCAAGTTTGCTTATTCTTTCTTCTCCCAGCTCAAATTTGCCCTTTCAGTGAACTCTTCATTTCCGTTTTTGTAATTTGAACTCTAGAATATTCATGTGGTTCAATTTTTTATTTCTGCCTCTTTATTGGTAATCTCGATTTGAGAAGTCACTGCCATCATATTTTTCTTCACTTCTTTAGATACAATTCCCTTTAGTTCTTTGAAGATATTTATAATCAATGCTTTGAAGTCTTTGCCTGCTAAGTCTAACATTTGGGTCCCCCCAAAGGCGCTTTTTATTTCTAGGTTTTATTTTTTCCTGTATAAGGTACATGTTATCCTGTTTCTTTGTCTATTTCATAATTTTTTGTTGAAAACTGGACCTTTTAGGTAGCATTTTGTAGCAATGCTGGATTCTGATCCCCTTTCCCCTCTGCCCAGCAAGAGTTGTTGATGTTGCTATTTTGTCTTAATTTGTTTAGTGACTTGGCAGGACTAATTCTATGAAATCTTTGTTGTTAGTGCCATACAGTTGATTCCAACTCCTAGCAGCCCTGTGTACAGCAGAGCAGAACCTTTCCCGGTCTTTTTGTGCCATCCTCTCACCTTCTAGCGCTATCATCAGACAATCTCCAGTGCTATTCGCAGGGTTTTTATGGCCTGTTTTTTTGGAAGTGGGAGGCCAGGTCCTTCTTCCTAGTGTCTCTTATTCTGGAAGCTCTGCTGAAGCCTGTCCACCATGGGTGACTCTGCTGGTATTTTATTACTGGTGGAATAGCTTTCACCATCACAGCAACATGCAGCTGCCTCAGTATGACAACCAACAGACGGTGGTGTGGTTCCCTGACCAGGAAACAAACCTCGGCCGCAGCAGTGAAAACTTTGAATCTTAACCATTAGACTACGGGAGCTGGCTTCTATGAAGTCTATTTCCTTTGTAATGTAAAGCCTCAGATGCCACTACTTTTCTTTTCCCCCTAATTTTTACTTTTAAGCTTGGCTGCCTAGAAAGCACCTTGAATCAACATAGCTTAACATTCATCCAATGATTGGTCAGAGGCTGTGGTTCTGTGTTATTTTTCTGTTACGATTACTTTCATGAAGCTATTAGCCTTCTCTTAATTGCTCACTACTCAGATTTCTATTGGTTTTTCTTCCTTAAGGTATGTATCCTCCATACTCTGTTCCAAATAAAGTTGTCCACCTCAGTAGAGTTGGAGAGCTTCCAGTCCTGTCTTACTTCTTAGCTGGGCAGAACCTCTGCATTATTGCCCTGGAGGTGAGGGTGGTAGCTAGTTTCTCCTCGAGTAATCCTTCCACCCTGTAACCAGGAGCTGAGGAAGGATGGTAGCCCCTAACTTCTCAGCTTGCCTCTCCCAGCGTAGAATCTCTGCCCCACTAGTGGTTACTGGGGAATGAGAGCGATCAGGAACCCAGTATTCTTGGCCACTCTAGGGTAGAGACTGTGCCTTATGATAATAACAGATGCTTTGAAGTCTTTGTCTGCTAAGTCTAACATCTGGGTCCCCTCAAAGGCGGTTTTTATTTCTAGGTTTTATTTTTTCCTGTATAAGGTACATGTTATCCTGTTTCTTTGTCTATTTCATAATTTTTTGTTGAAAACTGGACCTTTTAGATAGCATTTTGTAGCAATGCTGGATTCTGATCCCCTTTCCCCTTTGCCCACCAGGAGTTGTTGATGATGCCTTATGAGTGGGAGCTGAGGGGAGGAGAGGAGCACCAGTCTTTTCAAACACACTTGCCCCAAATAAAGCATCCAGAGCATAGAGCTAGATGGAAGGGTTTGAATTGAAAACCCAGCAGCCTGACCTTCCTGAGGTGAAACTATAGCCCTAAAACTATCAATTTGGGGAAAGGGAGCCGCCATCTTCTTGGCTGTACCCCATCAGAGTACAGTTTCTGAAACACGGAATCAAGGTTGAGGGGCTTGGTGACGGCAGATTCTGTTTCAAATGCCTCAGACTTCCACTGTTCTTATGGATATTTAGTATATATTCTTAATAAATGCTTCTTGATTTGCTGTCTACCCTTAGACAAATTTCCAGATGGTTCAAATAGTCATTTTTTTAAATAAATTTGATCCGTTAAATGGTTGTCTTACTGGAGAAAGGATCTGCCAGTCTCCTCATACAGCCATCCACACTGGATTCTTTCTTCTTTGAATTTGAAGGTTGACTAGACGGACATGGAATCTATAAACATTTGGGAAAATGTTCCTTCCTTTGGTGATGCCGTGACCAGACTGTTCCATCTTCCCAGCTTCCAGAGCCACTGGATTCTTATCCATTGTCAAGTGTGATTATCCAGCCTTCTGTTAGTTTTGTCTATTGGTGTATTTGTTAAATAAATATATATTGAGTGCCTACATGCCTCAGGCACAGTTGTGGAAACAGGAGGTAAAGCACTGAGCAAGACAGGAGAATTCTTGTCTCCAAGCTCATACCTTCTACTGGGCCAGAAACATAATATGGAGATAAATACATATGTAACATATCAGTGATTGGTGCTATAAAAGAGAAGAAAAACTATGTGAGCCTTGGTATACTTTAAAATTTTTTGTTTATCAGTCCCTACAGCTTGAAACCCAAGAACTGTGCCTGGTATAGTAGACATTCATGAATGTGTGGATATTATTACTACTACTCTACCATCTTAAGATTGAGAATAGAAAGAGCAAGTCAAAATAATAATAAATCTCTACTGTGTATTTTTCTATAATTTCATTTAAACTTAGATGTATATATTCTTTCCTTATGCTAGTTAATATTTAATTGCAGATATGTATAAATCATTATATTATACTACAATTAAATGTGTCAGGGAATATAACATTTTCTTAATCCTTTTTCCATTTTTTGTCTCAAATATCACCTTCTCAGTGAGGCTTTCCATGAAATTCCTATTTAATCTACCTCTCTTCCCCCACCAGCACTCTGTAGCCTGCTTCTGTTTTCTTTTTGTCCATTGTCCATGTCCTGACACTGAGAAAGCACTCAATAACTACATAAAATAAGCTATTTAATTAACCTTGGTTTTAAAACTCTTCAATTTAATATTTAATAATAGTGATATTTTTCTTAACCCCTTCTGTTTGTCACAAATTGCATTAAAGGGGCTTTACCTAGATTACATTTAAAAACAATAAAAACAATCATAAAAACAATAAAAATAATCATAGTCAAATTTAACATCTGTTTTTAATCAGAACAGAAGATATGACAATAATGAAAAATACAATTAATTATAAGGTAATGAGACTAATTTTCCAACTAGTCTCTCATACCTGATATATCCAGGAGTACTAAAATATTTTCCAGGGAAGAAAATCTTAACACTCTTTCATCTGACAATAAAATTTTATTTGAATCTGCGTTTTGCGCCATCATTAATGAAGTAAGCAAAATTTAACACTAGTCTATATCATGGCCCTCACCTCCTGTCATTCTTCAACCATCAAACATACTATAGTGTGGTATACTATAGCAGTGGAAAATAAGTGAGATACACCTTCCAGAAACAGTAAGTTAAAACTTTAAATCTACTACTTACATAGTTTTGATAAATCAGATAATTATAAAGCCAGTTTGAATCTCAGTTCTTCAAATGGTGATAATCTGTGCCCCCAATACTTTAAAGTGTTGGAAAATAAGACACTTTGATGCATAATAAAACTTTATAAACCATAAAAGTCTACACAAGTATTTCATTTTATTATAAAATTACTACAATAAAATATGTGTGTGATATAAGTACATAATACAGTACATAATACTTGCAATATTATATTACATATATTATTTTACATGGTAACATATGACATATTCAACAAAATTAAGATAAAATACTAACTTACATGAGCTGATAGTTAAACATATCTACACCGTTAGCAGGGCTGTTCAGAAGGGTAATCATTTTTATTGCAAGATAGAAATTTATCGGGGCTACTTGGGAGACATAAGTGTCATAAAATCAGTGACTCAGAGAATGTCCAGAGGTCAAAAGTCATCATGGAGATGCAGACAACATAAGAAAAGAGAGAAAGAGAGTGCAGAATTTGTCATTTTAGTTGCCCAAAAGTGAGGGTGCTAATAACAGGAGATGGGGTGTGGCCAAATCAAGCTGAGGTTAAGCTGTGTATGCCCTGGGAATGGCGTTCCTCCACCAAGTTCATGTTACAATGAGAAAACCCCATGTAAACTTTATATTAGGTATTCTTGGACATTACTCATTTAAATGGGATTTTTAGTTTGTCAGTAATATAGCAAAATAAACATTTTTCTAAGTACACTTAATATGCCTGTGATCTCTTGAGAAATACTGGTGAAGTATGTATTGAAAGGACAAAGCAAAGGCAATGATTTTATAGAAACTAACAATAGAATAAAAGTCAAGGATTTTAAAGTGGGCCTGACAATGACAGTTATGATGATAACTTTCCAAAGTGAGATTTATAGTAATTTAAAATGATGAATTAACACTTCAGTAAAAAATGCCTTCAATTGGGGCTGGCCTTGTGGTAGTGTGGTTAAATTCGTGTGCTCCACTTCGGCGGCCCAGGGTTTTGCCAGTTTGGATCCTGGGCGTGGACATGGTGCCGCTCATCAAGCCATGCTAAGGCAGCGTCCCACATGCCACAACTAGAAGGACCCACAAATAAAAATATACAACTACGTACTGGGGGACTTTGGGGAGAAACAGGAAAAATAAAAAAAAAAAAATGCCTTCAATTAATGGCCACTATAAAAGATGGAGATGTTGGGAACACTGAGTATTTGGACAATTTTGCAAATATGTAATATTTATTCTCAGAATACCTAAAATTTTATTAGAGAGTTTATTTCTCTTATATCCATCCATCCATCCATCCAATAGATATTTATTGATATGTACAATACTAAGTTATGGAGATACTGAGAAAACAAGGCACTAGCTCATGTGTAACTCCTTGTCCAGTAAGAAGGCATTCAAAACCAAAAATAATTCCACAAGAACACAATATTTGTACGCATTCCTCTTTTTGGCATATCTGAATCAAAAGTTATGGTCTTAGGGCTGGGCTGGTGGCATAATGGTTAAGCTTGCGTGCTCCAGTTCAGTGGCCTGGGGTTTGCAGGTTTGGATCCTCAGCACAGACCTATTCACTGTTCATCAAGCCATGCTGTGGCAGCATCCCACATACATAATACAGGAAAATTGGCACAGATGTTAGCTCAGGGACAATCTTCCTCACATATCATCCCCCACCACACACACAAATTACAGTCTTAATGTATCAATATTTCTATCACAAATTTGAATCTTTACAAAACTTGAAATTTCAGACTACTACTTTATTCTTTTACTTTCACCCAACTTTATTTGCAAAACACAGTCTTCTTTTCTTACCTTGTTTTTCTTTCAAGAAAAAAAAGGCTGAAAATATGCCAAAATTTCAATGCCAAAGCAAAGAAACGTAAATGATGGAAGCTGTATCAACTGTTTAGGTAAACACTTTCTACAATTTTTACCTTTTGTTTACTCCAGGTGTCTCATTTCCTTTAAACGACAAATATATTATTTGCATGCATTTGTCTCTGTAGGCCTGCATCTTCATAAACACGTTTTATTCAATAAAATATTCTGTACTTCTTATACTTTATATTACTAGATTTTAACGCTATGAAAGCACAAGTTTTCCAATTTCCTGGGATGTCAATTAATTGCCTGCTGAGCTTCTGCCCTGGCAGCCGGCTGAACCACCACTGCTCTGAAAATTAAATGGAACCATTTGCTCTGGTTGTGGGTTACAACCGTATGCCATGTAAAGCACAAGTGATTAATTCTTAAGTTGTACAAGAAAGGATTTGTATTTCTTTTGGGGGATTGATTTTCACAACTGGCCACTAAGAATGTTATTATAAAGTACCATTTACAATCCATATTAATATATTGTTGTAGTAACTATACATTTCTATCCTCAGGGCCCTGAAATCTATTGAGAAGTCTTTTGTCATTGTCCCTTAACAAAGGACTGTATTATTTGAGAAGAAAAAAAGCTGTGGTGGTTTTCAGAATGCTGTGTGACTACGTAAACACATTTTGGAAAGTAATAGGTTGCATTTATTAAGTAAAGAATGAGCCTGCTTTTCAAATCCACCATTTCTATCTTACATGTTAGTTAAAGCAGTGTGCATACTTCAGCAGACTGACTCATTTGTGGAAGCAGACAACTACTCTCAGACACACAGAGTATTTGAGCCCCAGGCCCCTTTCCCTACCAGCAGACCTGTAACTCCTTAGGCATTAAGTGTGACGGCAACACCTGCTCCTTTCTTCATAATTGTCCTTTCCTTAATAATGATATTCATTTGAATATCATACCATACAAAACTTTGCACCCAGTAAAATATAGAGTTGATGAAAAAAATATGGTGATAATGAAGGTTTGTGCTACCATAAACTGTTTAATTGAGTATGAAACTGAGGTGAATCTCTGTTCTGATTTTTATTGTATGGATTAACTCATGACATGATTTCAAAGGTTTAGAGCCAATAAACCTGACCTTGTCTTCAATGTGTAACAGTACATAAGCAGCGCATATTCATACTTACAGCCAAGGGCATAGGAGGCAAAGACACTACAACTCATTTCTATTTCTTTCTTAAATAATTTTCTATTGACCAATTTAGATCACACATCCAATAAAGGGAACACAAATACAATCCCTCAGTGTGTCGGGGGTATTGGAGGAGATGTGGAATTGAGAGAGAAAAAAACTAGTGCCCTTAATGCTTTCTGAATTTCAGCAGAAAACTGAAGAACACGGGCATATGAGAAAGAGTCCTTTCCATTTCATAAAGTCAGCCACAATTGCATATGTGTGTTAGACATTGTCAAAAGCAAAGAGATAGAGTTCATTCATCGAGATATCCAGTTAGGTATCTTTAAGTTAATTAGTTCAAACCAGACATTGTTTGACGTTCTCAAAATACCACCCGGAACAAAGCAGAAAAATCTCTGCCCTCAAATTGCTTATAAGAGTAAGTAGAGCGTGAACTGAGCATAAACAGGAGCCAGATTTTAAGAGGCATATCATGCTGAATTGAAGGGATTAGATCTGATCAACAGATATGAATAGTGTTGTAGGCTTTGAAGCAAGGAATAACATAATTAGACTTTCCGTAGAGAAAGATGAAATCTTGTACCTATCTTATAGGTCATAAACAGTCATTAAAATATTTTAAACAGGAGAACAACATAAGCAGATTTGTATTGCAAGGAAACAATTTTACTCAGGGGTGGTTTGGAGATTGAACTGGAAGTTTATATTGTATTATATTATATATATATTATATTATATTATATTCATAGTGTTAGAGTAATTCCAGGAAAAAGAAAACGTAGTGGACTAGGGAGTTTGAGAGAAATCCTTTGATTTGCATTGTATTAAGGAGGTAGAAACAATAAGGTTTAGTAACTGATAGAATCTGTAAAGTGGTGAGGAAGTAGGCAAAGACAAAATAATGGAGGTAGGGGAATTAATTGGGAATTAATTAATTGGGAATTAATATGACAAGATTGTTTCACGCAATCTCTTTCACACTGTGAACAAACAGTGAAATTCTAAACACAAATTCCTTAAACAGCTACCACTTTTCACTGCTCCCCTTTGCAGCAAAATCCTGAAGAGAATTGTCTATGCTTTCTCTCTCAATTCCTCTTCTCCCGTTCTACCTTAAACCATCCAATCAAATTTTCATGAAACAACACTACTGAAACTATGCTCACCAATGTGATTAATGATTTCCAAGTTGCTGAATTCAATGGTCAAGTCTCAGTCTTCATTTTCCTTGGCCCATCAACGGCATTTGACGTAGCTTAATGCTTCTATTTCAGCAATACTTTCACCATTTGGATTCCAGGAACCTATGTTCTCTTGGTTTTCTCTCATCTCGTTGATTACTCTCTCATCTCTTTTATTGGTTTCTTCTCTTTTCCACCTCCTAATGCTGGTGTTGCTCAAAGCTCTGTTTTTTTATCCTTTTCTCAATTTATATTCACATTCCTGATTACTTCATCTAGGCTCCTGGCTTTAAGTCTCATATGCAATTTATTCCCAATTAATATCTCTAATCCAAACTCCTTTTCTGAAATCCAGACACATATTCAACTGCCTCCTTAATGTCTCCACATGGATGTTTAATAGATATTTTTTATTCAAAATATTCAAAATGTAATTCCTACTCTTCCCTTTTCTCAACCACCCACTACCACTTCAATCTGCTTCAGCTACGGCCTTCCCCATCTCAGTTGATGTCAATTAAATTTCCCAGTGGCTCAGACTAAAAACCTTGAAGTCATTCTTAAATCTTTTCTGGCTCTCATATCTCACATCCAAGTCATCAGGAAATCCCATTAGTTCTATCTCCAGGGGATTTCTAGAATCCTGTTATTTCTTACCCTCTCTACTGCTACATTTATAGTGGGAAGATCTTCATCTCTTATCTGCATTTTTGCAATGGCAACCCGACTGTAATCTCTACTTTTACTCTGTCCCTGTAAAACCTCTTCTTAAGGAAGAAGCCAAAATAAACCTTTCAGAAAATTAAGTCAGTCATGAAACTCCTCTGATCAGAATTCTTCAGTGGCTTCTTGTTTGACTCAGAGTAAAGTCAAAGAACTTACACAGCAAAGTTGTACATAATATGGTAACCCTAGGACCATCTTTTACAATTCTTCCCCTTCTTGACTCACTATCAACAACACTTATATATTTGATATTCCTAGAAAATATAGATGTACTACTTTCTTACAGACTTTGCTCTAATTATTTCTTCTTCTTGAAATCTTTTCCCTACAAATACCTGCTTAGCTAGCATCCTTACCTTATTGATGGCTTTGCTCAAATTTCATCTTCTCAGTGAAGCCTATATTGATAACCACACAGCAATTTGCCTAAAAAGAAGCAGTTAGGGGTAAAAGGAAAAAAATCAATAATGTGAGGTGTCAGAAAAATTTTACCAGAAGATAATTTTTTTAAAAATTAGTGAAGAATTGAAAGTGAAGAAGAAACTAGAAGTTTATGTAAAATAAGGACTAAGTGGATCAATTTAGTTTAGTAGCAAAGAGCTTGTCTGTGATCTTGGCAAAAATGGTTGATTTGGATTGGTAGGTGAGAAAGCCAGGGTGTGCAGGATCCTTTGTGTTTACGTCAGGGGATATATACAAGTGGGTAATGTAAGGCAATCAAAAAGACCCAGAAATTCAAAGATCATCTCCTTTCCCCCTACCTCGTGCTCGTTTTTCTTTTCTTTCTTTCTTTCTTTCTTTTTCTTTTTTTTTGGTGAGGAAGATTGGCCCTGAGCTAACATCTGTTGCCAATCTTCCTCTTTTTACTTGAGGAAGATTATCATTGAGCTAACATCTGTGCCAATCTTCCTCTATTTTGTATGTGGGATGCTGCCACAACTTGGATTGACAAGTGGCATGTAGATCTACATTCAGGATCCAAACTCGTGAATCCCAGGATGCCAAAGTGGAGAGTGCAAACCTAACCACTACACCACTGGGTCAGACCATCATTTTTCTTCTTTTCAGAAAAGGGCATCAGAATCCTTTCTCCTCACTTATATAATAGGCATAATATTACCTGGTTGATAATTGCAGAAGCTTGTCTGGAATCTTAATTTGAAGGCCATTGCTCTTCTACCATACCATTGTGCTACTGTTTATATTTTTGCAGAGGTAAAGCTAAGACTTGGCCAAATAAAGTAATCAAACATGAAATAAGCCTGCTATCCTTTGGGAACTATTTATTGAATTTATATTTCTTTGAAGTGATAATAACATGATTTCTTTGAGGACTAAATTTTTATAAAACTCTATAGAGATTACTTTATAGATTGATACACCCACAGAATGTATTCACAGGTGTCATTGTTTGAGGCATTACCTCACATGTTTGAAATATAGATGATTTTACCTAAGTGTGAGTGACAGTTATTTCAATAAAAGGTACAAAAAGTTGGTAGCTGTAGCCAGTAGGGCTGCCTTTCCTTTCAGCCTTAGGTTCAGCCTGCTGTTTCTTCAAAATGAGAGACCATCTCCAATTACTATACTTTTGGCCTGCTATTGCTTCTTCTCTACTGATGATGTTGTTTGTTGAAAAAGTGCTTGAGGGTGCTCTAGAAGTGTTACTTCTAGGTGTCTTATGGAAAAGACACACAGGGAAAGCAAGAGACACGTTGGGAAAGTAACCTTGGAGGGTTTATATTGCAGCAGCATCCATTCTTAATATCACTGCAATCACTTTTTCACATAACCTTGAAACTTTCATCCCCAAATTTACCTGTGCATTTCAACGTTAAACTTTTTCTGGTATCAAATAAAAATATTTTGCTGAGATACTCAGTAATCAATATTTACTATTTCTTAATAAATTTGGTTTTGCAAGGTCAGCAATAGGATTTAAGGTTTGAAGGCTTGGACCAAGTTGTTTTAATTACACCAAGGCATTAGAAATCCAATCATTTATCTCTTTATTTTTCATTAAAGTACATCCTTAATTAAAATAATATCATAAAGTATTTAACTGCCCACTCACTATGGAGTAAAACAAGAAAGGGACTGACTATAGAACACTTTTAAAGAAATATAACCACCTGAGTACAAGTTAACAACTTCCAAGTTATTGGCCATCTGGCTGCAACATCTGTTGCCCGTTGATTGCCAGTGTTCGTTTGCTAGGTGGGGTAAAGAAGAATGTTTTTTTAAACACTTACTTTAATGTACTTGGCCTTTTTTTTTTAAAGATTGACACCCGAGCTAACATCTGTTGCCAATCTTCTTTTTTTTCTTTTTTTCTTTCTTTCTTCTTTTTCTCCCCAGAGCCCCTCAGTACATAGCTGTATATTGTAGTTGTGAGTGCCTCTGGCTGTGCTATGTGGGAGCCACCTCAGCATGGCCTGATGAGCGGTGCCATGTCTGCACCAGGATCCGAACCGGCGAAACAGTGGACAGCTGAAGCAGAGTGCGCGAACTTAACTGCTCAGCCACAGGGCTGGCCCCCAAGAAGAATTGTTCTCACCAGAAGAGGATCATTCCATGGACAAGAGAATACATAGAACAGTGTTTTTCTTCTTTAGAAGCTCATAATTTATTGCTACATTTAAGTTGTGTTTGGAGTAATGATCTGTCTTATTGCTCTTGTTCCATCTTGGGTTAGAGATCTATTTAAGCCTGCCCACAGGTGAATTGATACCCACAACTGAATTGCTTATTCATAAACAGTTCTTGAGCACTGCCCCTGTACTCAGTGCTGTGAAAGAAGATGTGGATATCTCGAAATGAAGAAGACAGGGTTGCTTCCTTCTGTTAAGGATAAGACAATCTACAGCACAAAGTGGACTGTAGAAGAAGTAGGAAGGTGGAAGTGAGATGGGCCGGAGCATTGTCGTATTTGAAGCCTGGTTTTAGTTATGGACCATAAAGGTTCCTGAAGGCATGTTAATAAGAGTGTGATGTGAACATGACACAGATAGAGTTTAAAATGTGACTGGATAGTGAAGACATAGAGAAAGAAGCTAAAAGCTATGTAACCATCCAAGATAGAGCAGCTCCTGTCACCCTGGAATCTGGATGTTAGATTCCTAGTCTTTGTCCCTGCCCTTTCCCAGCAGTTTATCTGTCAAGCAGCGACTTCTTTATGTCAACAACATGTTTACCTAATGCTTGGCTAGCTAGCTTTACACATTTTTCCACTTTACTCTGCTTCAGGCCGGGGTAAATTACCACCTTTCTAGGGCTTTTATTAGGTTTTACTTTATCTTAAAATACTGGTTGTTAATGTTCAGACTCAATTCTTTCACTGTCTCTCCCGTCTCTTAAATCCTCTATGTCAGAAGCACTGATGTTACCTACCTAAATACTCAATCTTAAATAAATTTCCAGCATTTGACCTAGTTTCTCTCAGCCCTGTTCACAATGGCTGTTCTTCCTACCCTGTATCCCAGAAGAGTTACTCTTTCTGCCACAGTCCACTTGACTCTCAATGTCAACTATTGCTTGGAATATTCAGCTTCTCTTCTCTGCTCATCCCTGGTTCCCTGGTTATTTATGGTTTTCAGAATCATATCTGACATTGCCCACCGTGGCTTGAGACTTTCTGATCCCCATATCTGATTCATTCCTTGCATGCTGGTGAGAAGCCCCAGGTTTCACTCCTAAGAAGTGCCCATGTCCTTACCATGAAAATGCCTGCCTTATATATGATCTATAAAAGCCATTTTTCCTTAAGAAGAAACTTTAAAATCACAACATAGCCGTCATAGCGTACAGCTTCTGCATGCCTTCTTTTATTTTCTTCTTGCTCCCAGGATTAGTTTTTGTACAGCTATTTCACAAAGCTACATTTAAGTGTCCAACATATTTAATTTCATGATTTTGCTCTTTCAAGGATAATAAACTCAAATGACTTTAGAAAAGTTACATATTTACGTGAAGCCCCAATGCATAAGTCGGTGAATGAAGGTGTATCTCTTCTATATATTCAAATACAATAACAACAGCAAAACAGCTTCCAGCAATGGCACAGTAATTGCTCTCAATCAAATCTTCCATTGAGAACAACCAGAAAATCGGGAAAAATATTTTTCAAAGTCTGTTTAAAAGCATTGTCAAACTACCAAGGCAGCAAGAATCTGTCTAAGAGACGAAAAACACAGGAACTGAGCCTGATATTTGACATCATTTTTTACCCATGGAATTTGCCAGTTGACAGTGCAGTTAAAAGGCTAAGTTAAGAAGAACTTTGACAGTTTCACCAGGCAGTAGAAAAGGTTGGAATGAAAGACTCGATAAGGAGGAAAGGCCCTGATAAAAGTTCTATGCCTTTGGATAGAGCCCTTTAGGCAAAATCCTAGGAATAAGGAGGCCATCCTTTGAGTTTGTTCAGTCCCTGATTGGATTAATGTGACCCAATTCCAGCCTGTTTATCTTATAGGAAGAAAAGATAAACACTTTTGGAGGAAGTAACATCATCTAAAGAATCCAATTTTCTCTACATTATTTCAACTCTGATGTCCATCATTCAATTTAAAAATATAGCAATGAGGCATACAAGAAAGCAAGGACTGATCAAATATCAATAGAAAAAGAAAAAGAGACAACGAAAACAGACCTACAATAGATTCAGATATTAGAGCAATCAGATAATGACTTCTAAAAATGTGTGATTAATGATAAGATTAAAAATGGCAGATAACTAGAAAATATGAAAAAGAATTATATGGAAATACTAAAGCTAAGAAATACAATAACTGAAATTAAGAATTAAAGGTTTTGGGGCCAGCCCTGTGGCTTAGCAGTTAAGTGTGCATGTTCTGCTTTGGCGGCCCAGGGTTCGCCAGTTCGGATCCTGGGTGCAGACATGGCACTGCTTGGCAAGCCATGCTGTGGCAAGTGTCCCACATATAAAGTAGAGGAAGATGGGCACGGATGTTAGCTCAGGGCCAGCCTTCCTCAGCAAAAAGAGGAAGATTGGCAGCAGATGTTAGCTCAGGGCTAAGCTTCCTCAAAAAAAGAAAAAAAAGAATTAAAGGGTTTAACAGCATATAAGAAATAGCTAATGGAAAAACTGTTGAACTATAATATAGGTCAGAAGAAAACTGCCTGATCAAAGCAGAGAGGTAAAATGATGGAAAATTACAAGGGTAAGCTATATTAGGAACATGCTGACAAGGAAAATCAGAAGCATAATTGGAATCCAAGGAAGAGAAAAGATGAAGTATAGAAGAACCAATATTTGAAGTGATAATGGCTGAGATACTTTCTTTCTTTTTTTTTTTTTTGGCTGAGGAAGATTCTCCCTGAGCTAACATCTGTTGCCAATCTCTCTCTTTTTGCTTGGGGAAGATTCGCCCTGAGCTAACAGCTGTGCCAGTCGTCCTCTATCTTGTATGGGGGCCGCCACAGCATGGCCACCAATGAGTGATTTAGGTCCACACCTGGGAACCGAACCGGGGACACCAACGCAGAGTACACCAAACTTAACCACTAGACCATGTGGCCGTCCCCCTGAGATATTTTCAGAAACTGATAATATGAAGCCACAGGTTCAAGAAACTCTATGAGCCTCAAGTAGAACAAATACAAAACAAAAACTAAATCTATTTACATAATAGCAAAAGTCTGGAAACAAAAGGCAAAGAGAATATTTTAAAAGCACAAATAAATAAAGGCAAACTGGTTTCAAAGATTAACAGTTGGCTTTTTAACATGAACAATAGAAGATAGGTAGTGATCACTTACATGGGTTTACTTTAAAATAATGTATTAATGCCATATTTACGAAACCTGAGATCTTCTAGCTCTAAGGAAAATGTTCTTTCTACCATGTTATTGCAGTACAATTCATTATCTATCATCTCTCTTGTAAAAATTTTCTTTAAATCCAAACTTTAAGTCTCATTTATTACCCTACATGTCATAAATAAATATTTTTAAGTCTCTGTGTTATCTTCCTTACTAGACAGTTTAAAGGAAAAGCTGCATTGGAAGGATGCAGTAACTTTCATTGAATACCTGTGGCTAAACTTATAATGTATTAAGAATTTTTATATCAATAGGATCTGATAGAAAGAGCTTAAATTTTGGAGCCGAGTAAGTGGAAAATTAACACCTCTAGGCCTTTGTCTTACTGTGTGACTCTGGGTATTCTATTTTCTTTAAGGAGTTTTAGTTTCTTTGTTTTAAAATGGAAATTTCTTAGAAGATAAAATGTATGTATAATTTAAATGTTTTATTTTCCCTGTGAAATGTTAAGAAATATTCCATGAACTAAACCTTTGCTGTGTTTATAAAATTCTATTTCTACTACTTGCTTAAATTGGAGGACTGAAATTGCTTTGTGTTTATTGTTTTTTCTTTTGTTTATAAAAGCAATGCATTTTACTGTAAAATGTACATAAAGAAGAAAATAAAGACAATTCATAATTCTACCACACACACCCCTCTGTATTTATTTTACATGTTTGTACATATTAAGAACATGTATAGATATATATATATACATGAACATATATATTTAATTATAGATGCATTTAACTCTGATCCAATAAATTGTCTTTTTCCTAAATTTGCCATCTTGTTATTTCTACTGCAATTATTTTATCTAGATGAATATTGAGGACTGATTTTTCTGCCTGTGCACACAGGTCTATTCTCAGTGCCGATATCTGTGTTGTACCAGTTCTAAAATGTTCATCACTTTAAAATTTATGTACCCATGCAATACTGCATTTTAACATTGTCTCTGTACAAAACTAGCCTATAACCCATAAGAAAGTTCCTAACCGTTCTCAACCTCAATTTCTTCATTTGGAAAATTGAGGTTAGTAATACCTAGCTTTCTATATTGTTATGTGGATTAGAAATAGCCTATGTAAATCACTAAAGTCTTTAGTAATTATTTATTAAATAATATCCATATTATTATTGTTATTCCTTGTGGGGCATTTTTCCCATTGTACTCAAATGAGAGTGTGATGTGAGGAGACATTTCCAAAAATTTGCTCACTCGTGCACTTGTTGCTCAAGGCTTAGCTAGACCTCATGCTGGTGTTCCACTACCAGAAGTTGTAAATAAAGGATAGTAGTGATAACAGGTGGTACAGTTAAAGATGGAGAAGTTAGAGTGAGTAAAGGATGGGGAATCATAATGGATTTTTCAGATATATACCCCTAATTAATTTGTAGGATTAATGAAACTCTACGTTGTTAAGTGAAGATATGTGATGATTCACTCAATTCATGCAGCATTTTCTTCTACTGCTTTCTATCTATTCTATTTCTGTTTATTACTTATCTAGGTACAGCTGACAGAGAAGACAACAAAGTAGAATTTTGTTTTTGTTTTTGTTTTTTTAGGAGATTAAATACTAGTAGAAGGATACAGAATAAATAAATACACAAGAAAATGTCAAATAATGACAAGTACTAAGTAAAGGAATAAAATAGGATAAAGTAATAAGGAGTGATGAATGGCTACTTTTGATTGTATGGCCAGAGACGGTGTCTCTGATGAGGTGACCCAGATGGTTATGAAGAAGCCAGCCTCACAAATTATCAAGAAGTTAACCGTTCCAGTCAGAGAGAATGACTAGTACAAAGGATGCAAAATGTGAACAAACTAGGCACTGAGCAGATAAATCAAGTGTTACAGGCATTATGACCAAAGCCTGTGTAAAACAGTGAGGATAATATGAGGGTAGTTTTCATTTCACCTTGAAGTAAGAGAAATTTTAAGAAATACCTAAGAAAGAAGGTGAAATCTGAGTGGAACCTTTAATGATAAGTAAGATTGACTAGAAAGCTGAAGAGAAGAACATTAAAAAGGCCTTCCAATAGTAGAGGCAGGATGAAGGTTGATGTTATTTGAAAACCCACAGAACAATTTAGAAAATGTAAGTAATTTCATGTGGTTGGGGCGTAACATTCAAGTATGACAGGGATGAGGTGAAGGAAGTTTGTAACCACAGTAAAGAGGTAAGACTGGGGTGATGTCAGCAAAAATGGCAGAGTAAAGACCTCTGAAAAGCTGTACCTCCATAAAAACAATTTTAAAAACCTGATAAAAATTGTCAGAATCAATTTTTTCTGAACTCCAAAAATCAACTAAAGTCTTGCCAAAATCCTTGAGCATTTATTCAAGATAAAAGGCTGATTTTCAATAATAACAATGAGCTTTGTGGCATCTCAATTTGTTCGAGTCCATCTCCTTCTCCGCAGCTCAGTGGAGCCTTGAAAAATAGTGCATATTCCTGGCATTGGAGGAAGCAGAATGGGACCTTAATCCCAAAGAATTATTCTTATTTGACCTATAGCTCTTCACTGAAAATCCCACTAAAAAGACTTGTCTTTATTTGACCTGCATCCAGGACTTAAAACCTTTTCCCAGGGAGAATTTAACAGATAAATATTTTAATGCCCCAACTGCCTGAGGAAATGGATAACAATTGAGGACCGAAATAGACTAGCCCAAAAGCTTAAAAATAAAAATTGAGGAAAGAGATGTCCATAGGGCCTTTGAAAAGCTCAGAATATAGAAGGCCATGCACATGTATTAGCTGTGTGGATGCTCAGGAAAGACTTGAAAAGGCTCTAAGCTCTCATCTCTGACTGAACTTCAGACTCCACGCAACCAGAAAGGAAAGGCAGAGGCAGAGTTTTAAACTGTCTGGCTGAGTACTGAAAAAATGGTCCAATGTATGTGCACAGTCCCTTCAGCAAAGAATCAGAGATTTATTTAAAGAAGGATCTAAAGAAATCTCTATCCAGTTCAACAACTAAGCTAACTAAACTAACTAAGCAGCGTAGAGACTTCTGTAGCCACAAATGACAAAGAAAACAGATTTTACAGAATTAGTTCAGAAAAGTCACTGAGCAAACAAATGACAACTACCACAAGCAGCAACAAGAGCAAATTCTGCTTAGCAGAGGGAGATCTCATTTTCAAAGCCGTCACATTATATTCTTTTAAGTGCCCAGTTTTCAATAAAAATTTATAAGGCATGCAAAAACAAGAAAGTGGAAAAGAAGAAGTCAATGGAAAGTGTCTTTGAAGAAGTCCAGAAGTTGGACTTACTAGAAAAGACATTATATCAGCTATTTTAAACACACTAAAAAACTAAATAAAATCATATGTAAAGGACTAAAAGGTAGTATGAGAACAACGTATCACCAAAGAAAATATCAATAAAGAGATAGAAATTATGAAAAAGATCCAAATAGAAATTCGGGAGTTGAAAGTACAATTACAGAAATGAATAATTCACTAGAAGGCTCAACAGCAGATTTGAATATGAAGAAGAAAGAATCTTTGAACTTGAAAATTGATCAATTGAGGTTATCTAGTCTAAGGAACACACAGAAAAAAGAACACAGAAAAATGAACAGAGCCCCAGAGACCTGTGGAACAGCCCTTAGCATACCAACACACACGTAATGGACGTCTGAGAAGGAGATGAGAGAGAAAAGGTCAGCAAGAATATTTGAGGAACTAATGGGCCCAAACCTTCCTAATTTGATGAAAAATATTAATCAACCCACCCAAGAAACTCAATGAACTTCAAGAGGATAAAATAAAAGAGAACAATGACTAGAAATATCATAATCAAATTGTCAAGTGGCAAAACCAAAACAAGACTCTTGAAAATAGCAAAAGAGAAGGAACTCATTATATAAAAAGGATCCTTAATTAGAATAACAGACATTTTCTTGTCGAAATTCATGAAGGTCAAAAGGCAATGGGATGACATATTAAAGTGTTTTTTGTTGTTGTTTTTACCCAATTTTTTTCCAATTTTATTGAGATATGACATATAACATTATATAAGTTTAAGGTGTACAACACAATGATTTGATATATGTATATACTGTAAAATAATTACTGTAATAAGTTTAGTTAACATCCATCACCTCATATAATGACCAATATTCCTTGTTATGAGAACTTTTAAAGTCTACCCTCTTAGCAATTTTCAAATATGCAATAGAGTATTGTTAACTATAGTTATCATGTAATACATTACATCCCTAGTACTTATTTATCTTAGAACTGGAAGTCTATACCTTTTGACCAACTCCACCCAATTCTCCCTCCTCCCACTCCTAGGCTCTGGCAATCACAAATTTGATCTCTGTTTTTATAAGTTTGGTTTTTTTAGATTCCACATATAAATGAGATCATACACTATATATATATCACATCTTCTTTATCCATTCATTCATTGATGGACACTGAGGTTGTTGTCTTGGCTATTGTAAATATTGCTGCAATGATCATGTGGGTGCCGATATCTCTTTAGGATAATAGTTTCATTTCCCTCAGAAATGGAATTGCTGGATCATACGGTAGCTCTATTTTTAATTCTTTGAAGAATCTTCACAATGTTTTCCATAGTGGCTGTACCAATTTACATTCTCACCAACAGTGTACAAGGATTCCCTCTTCTCCACATGCTCACCAGCATTTGCTATCTCTTGTCTTTTTGATAATAGTCATCCTAAAAGATATGAGATGATATCATATTGTGATTCCAATTTGTATTTTCCTAATAATTAGTGATATTGAGCACCTTGTCAAGTACCTGTTGACCATTTGAATGTCTTCTTTGGAAAAATTTCTATTCATGTCCTTTGCCCATTTTTAAACTGTATTATTAGGGTTTCTTTTTTTTATGCTATTGAGTTGTATGAGTTCTTATATATTTTTTATATTAAACTCTTATCAGACATGTGGTTTGCGAATATTTTCTCCCATTCTGTAGGTTGCCTTTTCATTTTGTTGATAATTTCTTTTGTCTTGCAGAAGCTTTTTAGTTTGATGTAGTATCACTTGTTTACTTTTGATTTTGTTGCTTGTTCTTTAGGTGTCACATCCAAAAAATCATTGATCTTTTCAACCAGAAACAGTATATCAGCAAAACTATCTTTCACAAATGAAAGAGACACAACTCATTAGCAGATAATTAAAATCTGATGGTTTGCCACTATCAAATCAGCTCTACAAGAAAAACTAAAGGGTTGAAATGAAAGGACACTAGGCAGTAATTCAAATGAAGCAATAAAGGGCAATAATAAGGATGATAAAGTAGAAAAATTTAAAAGACAATAAATATATGTTTTTTGTTTTTGTTCATAGTAATTTTTTCCCTTATCTGATTTAAAATACAACCACTAAGCAGTAACTATAAACCTATGTTGATGGAAATTTAAAGCATAAAGTTATAAGTTGTGACAACAGCTTAGAGGAGAGTGGAAAATAGCACTATTTAGGAGTAGGATTGTATATACTGTTGAAAGTAAGTTAATATTAATATGCGCTAAATTGCTGTAAATTAAGGTTCTGGTGGTAATCCCTAAGGCAACCACTAAGAAAGCAACTCAAAGACATATAATAAAGGAAACAAAAGGGAATTAAAATGGTATGCTAGAAAATATTTAACACAAAAGAAGGTAGTAATGGAAGAATCAAGGAACAAAAAAGGCATAAGACATAAAAAAGAGCAAAATGTAAATAAATGTAGACGTAATTAAGTTCTACTGTAGTGGGTTGAATAGTGTCTCCCAAAGATATGGCCACATGGAAGGTCAAAGTGTAACCTTACTTGGAATAAAGGTCTTTGCAGATGTAATTAAGGTAAGAATCCCTAAACGAGCTCATCCTGCATTAAGATGGGCCCGAAATCCAATGACGGGTGATGTCCTTATAAGAGAAAGAAAGAAGACACACAGAGACAAAGGGAGGAAGGCTAATGTAAAGACAGAGTAGGAAACTGAAATTATGCTGCCAGAAGCCAAGGAATGCCAAGGACTGCGTATAGCCACCAGAAGCCAGGAGAGAGGTATGGAATGGATTCTCCCTCAGAGAGCCTCAAGAGTGCATCAACCCTCCCAACACCTTGATTTTGGACATCTGGCCTCCAGTATTGTGAGAGAATACATTTCTGTTGTTTTAAGCCTTGGTTTGTGGTAACCTGTTGTAGGAGCCCTAGCAAACTAATACATATGCCTTATTAATAATTACATTAAATGTAAATAGATTAAACTCTAACTACAAGGCAGTGATTGGGAGAATGGATAAAAAACCATGATGAAACTATATGCTGTATATAAGAAAGTCATTTTAAATATAAAGACCAAAAAAGACTAAAAGTATAAGGACAGAAAAACATATACCATGAACACAGCCACCAAAAGAGAGCTGGAGTGTCTATACCTATATCAGACAAAATACACTTTAACAAAAATTGATACTACAGATAAAGAAGAACATTTTATAATGATGAAAGACTCAACCCATCAATAAGATATAGCAATATAAATTTATATGCATTGACTGAGGGAGCCTCAAAAAGCAAAAGCTGACAAAATGCAAATGCTGACATAAAACAAAATGCAAAGGGAGAAAAAGATAACTTAACAATAATTGTTTGGAACTTTAATTTCCCACTCTCAGTAATGGGCTAGTTAGCTAGGCAGAAGATCAGGACGGAAATAAAAGATTTGACAGCAATATAAAAGAGCTAGACATGACAGATATAAATAGAACATTCCACTAACAATAGCAGAGTACATATTCTTCCCAAGAATACATGGGATATTTTTAATAATAGGCCATATGTTAGATCATAAAACAAACCTCAACAAAGTTAAAACACACAAAGTATGTTCTTTGACTACAATGGAATGAAATTGGATATCAACAGCAGAAAGAAATTTGAGAACTTCACACACTTCACACATATGTATAATTAAACAACACACTGAAATAATCAATGGGTCAAAGAAGAGATCACAATGGAAAATTTAAAACTTACTTTGAGATGTATGAAAAGGAAAACACAACATATCAACACTAACGAAATTCAGTTAAAATAATCCTCAGAGGGAATTTCAGAGTTTAAATACCCATATTATAGAAGAAGAAATATCTCAAAGCAGTAACTTAACTTTGCATCCTAAGAAACTATAAAAGGAAGAGTAAACTAAATCTATAGCAAGAAAAAGCAAATAGTAAACATTAAAGGGAAAATAAATTTAAAAAGGAATAGAAAATCAACAAAACCCAAAATTAGTTCTTTGAAAAGATCAACAAAATTGACAAATTATATTCAGACTGACGAATCAAAAAAGAAAGAAAATGCAATTATTAAAATCTAGAAGGAAAGAGAGAATATTACTAGCAACTTTGCAGAAGTGTTTTAAAAATTAAAGGAATAATATGATGAATTGTGTGCTTACAAATTAGATAACCTAGATGAAATTGACAAATTCCTAGGAAGACATAGACTAAAATTTACCCAAGAAGAAATAAAGAAAAATATTGTAGATGCATTACAAGTGAAAACTGAGTTAAAGTCATCAAAATCATTTCACACAGACACACACACAAAGCCGCCAGGACCAGACGGCTACACTAATGAATTCTACCAAACATTTACAGAAGAATTAACATCAATCTTTGACAAAATGTTCCATTAAATAGAAGAGGAAAGATCATTTCCTAACTCATCCTATGACCTCTGATACCAAAGACATCACAAGAAAAGAAAACTACAGACCAATATCTCTTATGATTATAGATGTAAAAATCCTTAATCAAATACTAGCAAACCAAAACCAACTGCATATTAAAAAGATTATATACCATAATCTAATGATATTTATTCCAGGAAGGCAAGGCTGGTTCAACATATAAAAATCAATCAATGTAACATACCATATTAATAAAATAAAGGGGAGGAAAAACCACACATGGCATCTCAATAGATACAGAAAAAGCATTTGACAAAATCTAATATCCTTTCATGATAAAAACACCCTACAAACTAGGAAACTAGGAATAGAAGGAAAGTTTCTCAGCGTGTTTGAGGGCATGTAAGAAAACCATGTAGCCACTCTTGTACTTAATGGTGAAAGATTAAAATTTCTGCCCTAAGATTAGTAACAAGACAAGAATTTTTACTCTTACCATTTTTATGCAACATTTTACTGAATGTTCTGGTCAGAATAATTAGTCAAGAAAATGAAAGAAAAGATAACTAGATTGGAAAGAAAGAAGTAAAACTATTTGCAGATGATATAATCTAGAAAAAAATACTGAAGAATTCACACATACTCACACACTCAAACTATTAGAGCTAACGAAAGAGCTCAGCAAGGCTGTAGCATACAAGATCAATACATAAGGATCAATTGCATTTCTATATGTTAGCAACAAACACCCCAAAAATGAAATTAAGAAAATATTTCTTTTTATAATAGCATCAAAAAGAATAAAATATTTAGAAATAATTTTAACCAGAGAGGTACTAGACTTATATACTGAAAATTATAAAATAGTGTTCAAAGATGTTAGAAAAGACTGCCTGAGTGAATGGAAAGTCATCTATCCTAACGAATTGGAAGACTTAGTATTGTTAGGATGACAGTAATTCCCTAATTGATCTGCAGATTTGTTGCAATCCCTACGAAAATCCCCTCTTCCTTGTTTGTGGAGATGGACAAACTAATCCTAAAATTGATATGGAAATTCAAGTGAATAAGAATAAACAAAAACATCTTGAAAAAAAATACAAAGATGGAAGAACCACATTTATCAATTTAAAAATATACTACAAAGCTACAGTAATCAAGACAATGTTGTACAGTCATAAAGAGACACATATGGATCAATGAGATTGATTTGAGAGTCCAGAAATAAACTCATACAGTTATTGTTAATTAATTTTTGATAAGTGTTCCAAGACCATTCAATGGGGAAAGAATAGCCTTTTCAATAAATAGTGCTGGGATAACTGGATATACATGCAAAATGAGGAATTTGAAAACTTACCACACACCGTTATGCAAAAATTAACTCAAAGTGGATCAAAGACCTAAAAATAAGAAATAAGACTACAAAAGTATATGAAGAAAACTTAGATGTAAATGCAGATAAATTAAAATTAAAAAGATTTATGTGTCAATGAATGCTATCAAAAACATGAAAAGACAACCCACAGAATCAGAGAAAAATTTACATTATATCCAGTAAGAGTGTACTATCTACAATATATAAAGAACACTTACAACTTGACAATTAAAAAACAAATAACCCAATCAGAAACTGGGCAAAGGATTTGAATAAACATTTCTCCAAAGCAGATATACGTACATTAAATAAGCACATGACAGGGTGCTCAACGTCATTAGTCATTAGGGAAATACAAAGCAAGACCACAATGAGATATCACTTCCCACTCATTAAAATAGCAATAATTATAAAAACACAAAAACCAAAAAAAATCCAACCAACAGAAAAGAACAAGTGTCGGCCAAGATGTGGAGAAATTGGAACCCTCCTATATTGCTGGTGAGAACAGAAAATGGTGCAGTCACTGTGAAAAATAATTTGGTCATTCCTCAAAAAAGTTTAGTGGTTCCAATTGTAAGTGTACACTGAAGACAATTGAAAACGTGTTTATGCAAAAACTTGTACCTGAATGTTGATAGCAAGATTATTCATAACAGCTCAAAGATGGAAACAACCTAAATGTTCATCAGCTGATGAATGGTTAAATAAAATGTGAAAATCACTAAATGAAGTATATGCAGCTATACAAAGGGATGAAGTATTAATACATGCTACGACATGGATGAACCTTGAAAGCATTCTAAATGAAAGAAGCCAGGCATAAAAGGCCACATATTGTAGGATTCTATTAATATTATATGTGCCGATTATGTAAAGCCATAGGGATACAAAGTAGATTAGTGGTTGCCAGGGGCTAAGGGAGTGGGGAAGAAATTGGGAGTGACTGCCGACAAGTCATGGGTTGTAAAATATTTGGGGATTGGTAAAATATTTGGGGATTGGTAAAATATTTGGGGATTGGAATTAAATGCACAACTCTGGGACTGTGTGAAAACTACTGAACTGTACATTTCAAAGGGATGATTTTGTGGTATGTGAATTATATAGCAATAAAAAAAAAGAGGCAGGGCCGGCCCTGTGGAGCAGAGGTTAAGTGCGCACGTTCTCGCACGTTCTGCTTCGGCGGCCCAGGGTTCGATGGTTTGTGTCCCAGGTGCGGACACGGCACCGCTTGACAAGCCATGCTGTGGTACGCGTCCCACGTATAAAGTAAAGGGAGATAGGCAGGGATGTTAGCTCAGGCCCAGCCTTCCTCAGCAAAAAGAGGAGGATTGGCAGCAGTTAGCTCGTGGCTAATCTTCCTAAAAAAAAAAAAAAAAAATGAGGGAGAAAGGCAGAGATAAGGCCGAAAAGTAGGAGACTGCCAAATCATAAAATCTTTTAGGCCACCTTAAGGAGTGGGAATTAATTTTGTTGGTATTAGATATTCATTAAAACATTTTAAGCAGGAAAGTAACCAGCTTTCATATTTAGCTAGAGAGCAGACCCTAAGAGATCTGGAACAAGACGTACAGGTAATCAGGGCAGAGACCCACCTAGGAAACAGCAGGGACACATACAGAAGACAGAGCTAGATGGACTAAAATCAGAAGATTGATCTGAGAGAAAAACAGATGCAGCAAGGGTTATAAGCCAAATATGTGTGTAGGTGATATGTCATTAATTCATAATAAAAATTATAAATTCTGGATTTTTAATTATGTGGATTAATTAATTCATACTTGCTAAAATCAGCAGATGCCAAAATGTCAAATTTTCTAAATGTTTTAACAGCGGTCAAGTGAAACGTGTTTGAACAGTGGTCAAATGAAACACAATAAATGATCAATTTATGTTTATCAGAGATGATTATTAAAAGACATTTTCTTCGATGTTAAAAAACAAGCAAGCATCACATTTTGAGGAATTACAGAGGAGTCACCATTATTTTTAAATTAATTTTCATAAATATTTAAATGATATCTGCCTCTGAATTCTCTAAGGCCAGGGACCACATATGTTTGACTTAGACTGTACTTCCAGTGGCCAGTCATGAGTCTAGTGCATCAAAGTTGTTTCATTTAACACAGTGTTGAATTTAAAAATATGCAAGAAATGCTAAACTTGAGCTAATTATTCTAATAACTAACATTTATCTAGCACTCTCTATGTTCTGGATGTTGTGCCAAGGTCTTTGAAAGCATCTCATTTATTTTGTTCAAACATACAGTGAACTTTAAGGAAAATACTATTATTAATATTCACTTTGTAATGAGGCAGCTAAAAGATCAAGGAGTTAAGTGATTTGGTCAAGGGCACCTTACTAGTGAGCGCAGATTCCTAGAAGACTCAGGGTCAAGGCTGGTATTAGAGTGAGGCAAGTGAGGTGGGGTCGTTGAAATTCAGGGCAAGTTCCCATCTTTGTGTAAAAGTTTGATATTTTGTTTCTTGTGGGCTTTTTTGTCATTAATTTCTTTTTTTAAAAAGATTTTTTATTTTATTCCTTTTTCTCCCCAAAGCCCCCAGGTACATAGTTGTATATTCTTCGTTGTGGGTCCTTCTAGTTGTGGCCTGTGGGACGCTGCCTCAGTGTGGTTTGATGAGCAGTGCCATGTCCGTGCCCAGGATTCGAACCAAAGAAACACTGGGCCGCCTGCAGCAGAGCACACGAACTTAACCACTTGGCCACGGGGCCAGCCCCCATTAATTTCTATTTTTGAAATATTACAGTAAATGGTGTTATTTTGATTATGAGGCTTTTTGGTGCCTCCTTAAATTTTGTGCCCTAGGTAAGTGCTTCCCTGCCTCTCCCTTGTCCCAACCCTGCTCAGGTCTGGAATATTTCAGCGCTCTCAGTGAACAACCCTTACAAAAATGCAGCAGTAGTTAGCACCTTAGAGACGTCCCAGAGATCATTTAGACAACCAGGAGAGTTGAACTGATTGGAAAACTGAGGTTTTGAAGGGGGATTTGTATCAGTAGAGGCA
Organism: Equus caballus; assembly: GCF_041296265.1. Taxonomy (NCBI): domain Eukaryota; kingdom Metazoa; phylum Chordata; class Mammalia; order Perissodactyla; family Equidae; genus Equus; species Equus caballus. The sequence goes on along the minus strand of NC_091688.1, from coordinate 68,056,829 downwards.
GGAGGGGAACAATCCACATAAAGAAATCACAGCCTGCTCCACACCCCACCCCGAACCTGCACCAGTGAAAGTATACTTTAGTTTGCAAGATATTTTCTCTTAGTATGTATTTGCTGTATTATGATCATTCTTTTGAAGGCAAAACATTTATAAATGCAAACAACTGCCACCATTACATTCCAAAACTTGTTTTCTATTTTGCTAATTTTAATGTAAAATTCAGTTTTCTATAACCCTTTACATTGATTTTGTTTAGCCTTAGGTTTACAGGAGATTTATTTCCAGCAACAGAGGTCTTCCTAAATATCTTGAAAGTAAATATATCATTTTGTCATAGTATAAATAAATATTTTCTTGTAACAGCAGACTCCTAAAATGCTCAGAATGTTATAGGCCGACTTGATTCTCAATTTAGCTGTCCTGAATCTTTCCTTGTTAGATTGTGGGAGGGTAACAATCTGCCCTTTGAAAAAAAACATTTTTGTTTAATAATAAAGATAAGAGCAAAAAAATTGTGTAAATGTAAGCAAATTGTATGAAAATATGCTTGCGATGACCTAATTACTCCTTTGGATGAAAGTAGCAATTGATAAATTATTATGATCACAACTCTCATTTATCTTTAACAAAATGGTAATATTACCAAGCTCAATTTCAGTTAGTATCTTTATTTAATCCATTATTTTGACTTCCAGGAAGTAAAGCATTTGAGAATCAATGCTTATTCTTGGCTGTATTCATGTAAATAAATCAGCCTGATAAAATCATTTGAAACTAATGTTTGAATTCCAGAGACCAAATACAAATGTGTGTGTGTGTGTGTGTCAGTACTCTGACATCTTCATTCCTTTTATTCCTGCTCATCTCCCTGCTGGGAAGGAGGAGGTCTTACATAATAATAACTTATTATGTTCTTCCATGAGGGGGTGTGTATCTTAAATGTTCTTCTCTAAGTATAGGGACCTACCACAAATGCGTTTGGGGGAACACAGTTCAGTCCGTAACACTGGGGTTCCCTGAGCTTTGGGTTCTTTAGCTGATGTAAACCTACTTTCCGTGAGGCATCTTCCTGGGCTCCTTCCTATTGCTTCCGTGGGACAAGGGAGGCAAGGGGGATCTGCACAAACATGTTCATGCTGCTTTCTGCTTACTGAGCAATGAATAAAGTATCCGTTGTCCTCCTGATCAACGAGTTCTTCTGCCAGAATCCATGAAACTACAGGAGACTAGCTTGTTAGCTTTGAGGTAGCGTAAAATCTCATAGTTATTGACTCACCCCACTTCAAGGTCCCTCCCATTCCATTCCCTGGAATTGGGCTCAGAAACAAGCCTTCACACCCCCACCAACTGATAAGATTTTCAGTTATGTGCTGATGCTCACTACTACTATCAATGTAATTCTGCTCTGTTAAATGCCACAGGACCCACCTTGATGCCTCTGTGACACTGCATATTTCACCATCTTTACAGTAGCCATGAACACCTGTGGCCCACAGAACTGACTCATATTAGCATCCCGGGCACCCTAATTGTGCCATATTCTCCTGTGTTGATCACACAGCACTGCTGTTTTGTAGACCCGACATATCACAGATTGGTTATCTGAAAAGAATTAATTCAAGTTTAACTTTTAAACATCTCTCTTTTGAGGACTGAAATGTGTGACAACACAGATATGAGCCAAATCAACACCACAGGCTGTACGAAGAACATCTTTTCTCCTACATTTTCATTCTTGTTGTTGATTAAAGCTTTTATATCAGAATCTCTTTTGCTTTAGAATTATTTTTACTGTAGGCACTTTAATTCCATGAGGAATTAGACACCTGCTGGCTCAGCAGAAGTGCCTCAACAAATCTGCATTCTGATGTTGATCAAAGTTGTGACTCATGCATGGACCTCCTACTCTACAAATATAAAATATCTACAATTACTCATAATTTTTAAAATAGGTGCTAATAGTAAGTGCTGTGGGCATCAAAGAAAAACTATTTCAATAACTTTTTTTCAACTGTAACAAAGATTTTGCCTTTTAATTAGAGAAGTGTTTTTTTTTTCTTTCGTTTAACGAACAAGGTGTATTTATATGACTTTAAACAGAATTGAGACATTGGCTAAATTTCCTATTTTCCTATCACAGTCTGACTGAGGGTGTATTTACTCTTCTTTGGATTTTTACTATACTCATAAATACATCAATTGCTTATTTGACCATATCAGATATTACCTGGTGGCAAATTTTTAGTTCCAGAATAAGTACTTATTGTGTATCTACTAAGCTTTAGTCATTACGCTAAACTAACTTTTAATTTATCCTGATTCATTTTCTTTATAAATTTAAATATTGGCACTCTGAATACTATGTAAATAATATGCAATAAAGTGTAATTATTTGTGGATGATCTCTATATGAGGAACTGACAACCATACCATGCCATATGTTTACGAAATATTCAATTGCAACGTTGGGCAAACTGATCACTATGACACTTTCTTCTAAAATATATGTTTTTAGAAAACAATAAAGTTCCAATTTATATTGTTTTTAAAAGGGAAATGTATCTAATATCCAAATAGACATTCTAGAATTTTCAATGAAAATCTTCTTTGAGTTTTATTCTTGAAGTAGTTGTTTTTTTTCTTCCTTTTGAGGAAAATTTTGACACAATATCTATCAAATTAAGTAGAGAACAATAATCGTTACAGTGCCCATATGTTAAACTCTTTAATATAAAATAGCCTAACTGCTCAAAATATTCAGTTATTTTCCTACAGAATCTGGAAATGTAATTGATATACAACATAATTTTAATGAAATTACTAGAGCCCTCCATGTTGTCACAAATAGTGGGATTTTATTCTTTTCTGTGGCTGGATCTACGGGGTATTATGTTAAGTGAAATAAGTCAGACAGAGAAAGACAAATACCATATAATCTCACTTAGAATATGGAATCTAAAACATAAAACAAATGAACAAATAAAATAAGAAACAGACTCATAGATACAGGAAATGAACTTGTGGTTACGAGAGGGGGTAGGGGTTGAAGGGCAGGTGAAATGGGTGAAAGGGATTAAGAGGTAAAAACTTGCAGTTATAAAATTAATGAGTCATAGAGATGTAATGTACAGCATGGGGAATATAGTCAATAATATTGTAATAACTCTTTGTGGTGTTAGAGGGTGACCAGACTTATTGTGGTGATCATTTCATAATACATATAAATAGCGAGTCACTAAAGAAAATAGTAAAACATTAAACACATAATTTACATTCTCTTTTAATTCTCTTAGACCATGCACATGGTTCTATTGACAGCAGCTCTTTTCAACAATTGGCAATAAGAAAAGTAGCGTACCTGCTGGAGGCATAGAACAAAATACCTGTTTCCCTGGACTTACCCTGGCAGATCTTCTAGTTTGGGACATGATTCCTCTTGAGACAGATATAGTATATGGTATAATGTTATTAGGTTTTCCTAGACTCTGGCCCAACTACCTTGGTCTCATCTTTTTTATCCCTGTCAACAGCAAGATGATTAAACTTCGCTTAGAGCCCCATGCATGCAGAGTGACTGTAATGTGTTCTAGAAGTCAAATTTTGTGTTCTGGGTTAAAAATCGCTTCATTCCACCTCCATGTATACACTCCCACTCCTGTCCATCCAAATGGGAGTAGTTCATCATTGATTCCCTTCCTCAAAACCATTCCATAAGGACTAGGTATTTAATATCTTATTAGGTTGTTTCCTCTAATGACCCAGGCAGAAAAGAGAAGATGTAAATATTATTGGCTTTACTTCTCTACTCTAATTATGAAGATGAGTCTAATAAATTAAGATTTTGGTCAACCTTGGTCTTACAGACCAACACAAAAGCGGCTTTGAGTCAGATGACTTGAGTCAACATGGACTCTTTTTGACCGTAGACCAAAATAGACTTGGTTTCTTCCCCTTCATTCCTCTTTTCCTTCTTTCCTTTCTTCCTTGCTTCCTTCCTTTTTTAATAAGAAAATACCTTCAGTAGAGAAAAAAATTTCATTTTCAGGTTAAATTTTGAAATTTTAACTTGAGTCTACCTAATCCTAAACCATCAATAACAACATCTTGAGTGTTCTCAATAAAATCTACACATTCTATTGCTGTTTAGCCTGCTTTGTTTGAATAGGACATTTTCTGAAAACACCGGATATCTATTGAAGGTACGGGTTTAAGACAATTTGATTGATCAAAATCCTGACAAGTGAAAATAAAATTTGATAATTGCAATTAAACTGGTTTATACTAATCTTCCCCAATTTTTTCTTTCTTGTTTTCCTCTTACCATGTCATACGCATCCCACATCCCTTCATTTCTGCATCTAATCTATGCTGTTTCTAGAGTATTTTTAGCCTGTCCCATGTTCTTTTCTCTCAGCACTATCCTCTCTGACTCCCATTCTTCCCTGCATTCATATAATCCTGTTATCTCTACTCTATATCCCATACTCTCTTTGTTTCCTGTATACTTTAATCTGTCTGCTTCTTCTAGTTCCTATAAGTGTCAGCCCACTGGTATTTACTCCTGAAACTTCATCTTTTCTTCTTCTTTACTACTTGTCATATTTCAGCTTTCCTTATTTGCTTTTCTGTTTGCAGTCCTTTCTTGTTTTCCTCGTTTTTCACCTTCCCTCTTATTTCACCTTCTATTGTCTCTCATACTGGTGCTTGCTTTGCTTTAATTTCTACAACTCATTACCCATGTTTGTTAGTTAGTGATTACCAAAATAAGTGCTATGGAACCAACAGCCCAAAACTCAGCTCACAACAACCAGTATTTCTTTCTCTCACTAATGGTCTGCGTATTGGTTGGAGTGGCTCTGCTTCAGCTTGGATTGAGTTCAGGTCTGCTCCACATTGTTCATGTGCCAGTACAACAAATAGAGCAAAACCTTCTCATCATGGATCTAAGGAACAAAAGAGGACAAGTCAAAATCTGTGGTCACGGCATATCCACTCTACATTTCATTGCCCAAAGCAGTAGCCAAGGGATCTACAGTTTACCACTAAACAGAGGGGGGATATCCTTAAGCAATAATCCAAACAATCACACTATCCTTTCTTTCTACTGTATTACTTAGTATACCCATCTTGTCTGGTTAACTCTTTAGCAACAGTGCAAATTCATTGCTATTTCTTCAGCTCCCAGTCTCATCCAGCTTCCTCCAGTCCCATTATCTTTTCTTTGTTTGCCAAAAAGAAAAGAAAAGAAAGAAAGAAGAGTTTGCCAAAACTCCTTGTTGTGAGTAATTAGTCTCTAAAACTAGCTTGACAAAGGGAAATTTATTAGCTCATGTAATCTGTAGAATAGTTTACAACCAAACCATGTGAAGAAAAGTGTGCAGCTGATCCTTGAGAACAATGGGATCCAGCAACTCAGATGCTGCCAGAAATTTACCTGTTTCTCATTTGCTTCTCTTTGGGGTTTCATTTTTTCTCACAGTTTATTGGCTTAGTTAAAACTGTTGGAAACACAAGGAACTACCAAATTTTACAACTATTTTCCAACTCCAGAGAGGATCTGCATATTTTTTTTTTCCATTTCAGTTTAAATGAATCAGAAGGCCTGCTTGAGACAGTTGGCCACCCTAAAATCTAGCAACCACGTCCAGTGTATAAGGATAAGATAGCTTCAAAGTAGAAGAGCTTTTCATAGGAGAAAAGGAGGGACTGTGTGTGCAGATCTCTCAATATCTTTCACGTCCTTATAGTATTTTTCTCCCTGTTTTATCTCATCTGTAAGCATAGCGCCAGCTCCGCTTTTAGCACAGCTGTTCTTGGCTTGGTAATGAATGTTGCTTATCCACGGCGGATGCTGCTATAGATTGCATAATTGGGTTAACAGGAATCCATCATCAGTAGACAGTTTCTGTATATATATAAGCTTATCTATATGATATAAAACACATCATTAACTCACTTTCTGTTAGGATACTATGTTAGATTAATATATCAAAATACAGTACTATTTCTTAAGAGAATAGAAAATTATATATGAGGTCTGAGATGTCGTCCAAATCTCCTTGACAGGAGAACTGCTCTATTCAATACGAACTGAATAATGTTCCTTCTGTAAATATAGATATTACACTTTAGGGAGAAGATATAAATCACACCATCAACTCTAGAACGGCATGACCCTCAAACTGTGAGTCTATCTCATTTGTTATATTACACACGTGAGAATTATATATTAATCTGACTGCTATTACCAGTGATAACCTCAATAATAGGTGCCTGAAAAGGGGGACTGGCAAGCACTTTGAATGAGCTACAGAAAGCCTGTTAAGTGGTAAAGTAGGCCTAAAATACACCAAGGGAAAAATATAATCCTCTAAAAGACAGAGGAGTTCCTTATAGGCAGTAAAATAAAATCCTCTGTGGCCATTTTTGCTTTATGCTATAACCTGAATGTTATGAATAAATGTAACATTGAGTTGAAATAATTTCCCATCTGGTGGCTGACCGTACTGTCTTTTCCTTTTGTTGTTAGCACAGCTGATGACTATTTTGAACCACGAATGAAGAATTTTTCAGATGGGCTGCAAAGGAGAGGCCTACTTACCAAACTTGGATGAGCTATGCTAAATACACCCTCAGTTCCATATTGTTCCCCCCAACAAAATAAAAAATTTGAATAAAAGTGAAAATTAGACATCATTAGAGCTACCGTATGTATGTGTGTGTCTCTACTCAGAATTACATTTACGAGCTTACATATTTGATTATATTGGGAAAATGTTAATGATCACCCTGTAACAGTGCCTTAAGGAACCCTCAAATGATAAAATTAAACACACACACACACAAATTCATTTCCAAAGTGAAATATGTCATTGGTTGATATCCAGATGCTATGTATACTTGTTTAACCATGCACTTCAATATTTTTTAAATAAATACTATTATTTACACAGTGCTGCACAGAAGATGACTTAAAAGCACTTCAATTTCTAGGAAAAAAAAAGTGGGCATTTTTCACTTGAAGGTTAGATAAGTATCAGGTATTTATAATAAAAGGCACAGTATATGCTGTGTTAAAATAAAGCTTTATTCAAAGACTGTAAGGATTATGAGCTGATAAAGATCTTAAAAAATTGGGAACATAAAGGAAGGCTACTTGGAGGAGGTAACATTTAAAATGAAGGTTCAAGAACTGCTAGTACTCTGATAAGTAGATACGAGAACAAAATAATTACCGTACAAGAAACTTATCTGACATATAATTGCTACTTAATAAAAGTTAATTAAGTCTGAATTTAGGTTCTAGACAACATAAGTGAAGAAATGGAGTTAGTGAAAAAAAAAACAAAAACAAGTTTGAGGAATAGTCAATAGTACAAATTGCTTGGCCCATGGAGTTGATGTAAGGTAAGTCTTAGGCATTAAATTGGAGATGGGTGAGAGGCCAAATATGGAAGGCTTCAGAGATGTTGTGTTTTGTTACACACACAGGAGAAAACCTTGAAGTTTTCTGGGAAAGAACAAAGCAGTTACAGCCCTACTTTGGGTAGATCAATCTGACTATAGTCTACAGAATGCATTCTGGAGGAGAAACCTGGAGGCAGAAAGATCAATTAGCAGGCTTTTGCAATGGTCTTTTTGATAGACAGGCTGTTTAAATAAGCAGGCTATTTCCTTCTGAGCACGTGGTAAAATTCCATTCCCCTGGCCAGTTGAAGTCAGAGCACCCATTGATTAGCTTTGCCAACAAAAACAGGAAAAAAACCCAATAAACAATCAAAAAGCATATGAGCAGAAAATTTTAGAATCGGGACGTGATTTGCCACTTCTCATGACCTCTGCCATTTCACAAAGTGGCTGCCTCATTAGTATTGATCCTGGATTAAGGATGACATTCATGCAAAGTGGTGCCCTCATCTAGCTGGGACTTGACCTGTAGCATGGATGAGAAATTGGTCTTTAAAAAATTAAGCATTGAGTTTTGAGCGTTGGTTTTTATTTCACTATAATCTGGCCTATCCTGACTGACCTAGTGAAAGGTAATTAGAATTTGGACTAGCATCCGGTGAGGCAAAGAGAAATGTACTAACAGATATGAGGTTGTTATTGATATGATATTGCTTAGACTGTTGTGCTTCCATCCTCTGATGTTCTGGCCATCCTCTAACTTTACAACACCTGGCTCTAGGGTCCTTCCAGCTTTCCCTGAGATATCCAATATCATTTTGGATGATACCACATTACATTTAGAACTTAAAAAAAAATCATTCAACATTTTGAAAAGACATAAGCAAAGGGGATGTGGAAGCCCATAATAATCAAAGGAAATTGGGGAAAATTGAGAAGCATGATTTTTAAGGATTACTTTCTTCATAAAATTGTTCCGATCCTTCGTTTTTTTAAATAGGTGAAATTAGGGTACCAGGCTCCTCAGGATCAGCTGGAGTCTTAACAGAAATGCAAATTGCTGAGCCCCAATGCAGTTATAAGTATTATGACCTCTTGTGGTGGAGCCCAAGAATCTGTACTCTGCATGAAAATTTCAGAGAACTGTAACGCCACACTAAATTTTAAGAACCACACTAGTATTAACTTACTTCTATTCTCTAAACTCTTAAGGTATTTTATTTATTTATTTTTTGCCTTCCTCAATTATTACGACCATTAATATGGTCTACGTAATTGCTGGTAATTTTTATATCTTGTATTTTTAGCAGTGAGTATGCTCCCAGGAGCTGTGAAATATCTTTACATCTTTTATTCCCCATAGCGAGTGGCATAGTTGTCCCGTAGTATAAATTCAAAGACCAGTATTCAACATATGGCTCATTGACTTTAGTCACAAGAAGCAGAGAAGCAGAGGAGAGATTTGCTACATGGCATTAGTTATCTCACGGAAACCTGGGAGGGCCTGTGAGTCAGAAAGTTAGCAACAGCATCCAATCACAACCTCGAAGTTCATCTACGGAAACACTACCCTCTTTGCCACTGCCACAACACTAGCCATTTTATAGCAGGGGCTCTGCAATCTCCACCCCTGGAAAACTAGTGCTTTCAACAGTGTATCTGACAGATGGTAAATTCTGGGAAACGTGACTGACTGTTTTGCTCACTTCCAACATTCAGGTTCTTCGTGAATGACTACGGATAGACGATCCTAGTTCACATGCCTGCATTCATGGCAAGGGAGGCCTAACCTTAGCAATGCAGAACTCATAATGTGGGAAAATTTCAAAATTTAAGGAGGTTCTCAAAAAACTGAGCTGCCACAAATGAAAAATGGCAACACCCGTGGTTGTATATCAAATTCTTTGTCACCTAAGATAGTGATAGTCTAGGTGCTATGGTTTATGAGAACATAGAATGACAGCTTTTTCAGCTCTCAGTTAGGATATAACTACCAGACAATAAATGCCACTGAATTAGATCTAAGTTAGCAGTGCTTTCTATCCGGTACAAATTCCTTAAGTTCTTTGGACAGTGGTGTTTTTCTCTGTAAAATGAACATCTTAAACTATACTATTTGTAAAATCTGTTTTTGTTTCACAAATTCAGCCATTCTTTGATTAATGCCTATTGAGCTGGAAAATTTATATGGTTTCAACGACAAATTCTGCATATACACATTTAAGACCAATAGGCATTAATTATTATTCACTCCAGTTCAGCCTATGTATCCTATTATAAATATAATATACAAAAATATGTAGGCCATATATAGGCAGTAATAATGGGACAAGAAACAAGTCACTGAAGATTGTTCCCTAGGAAATTGAATTTTGGCTATTTAACTTGATCACAGATTCCCAGAAATACCACAATGTGGACAATGATTGATATTTTTAAAGCAACATTTCTCTTGTATTCTTTGTGATTTCCCTTATATTCAAATTTCTGCTTTCCCCGCTCTGCTCCGTTATCAGTACCATGGGCAAGCCCTTTGTCTGGGTCATCTATAAATGTGTTATGTAGCACATGATTTGAGACCACGGTGTTTGATGGCTTCCTCCTGCTGCTTATTGGTTGTAGATTTACTTTTTGACCTTATGTAATGTTTCATGTGATACCAAATTGGCCATTTGGGGAGAGGGTCAGTGACCTCATCAACAATATAAAATGGCCAAACATGTTCCCTATAACCTCCAATGAGTAAGATAAAAAGGGGGCAAAGGCATAAAATGGCAGTATGAGCAGCTATTCTTTTAAAGAAAATGAAAAGCTGTGGTCATGAATAAAAATCTTTTGTAGCGTTATGGTTTATGTATTCCTATTTTAATATCTGTTTTTGCTATAGCATTAGTTGCTAAAATAATCGTGTGCTTTTGAGTCACTAAAATAGAGAAAGGGTACAGACTCTACATGAAATTTTCTGTAATAAGATATATGACACAGAAATCATTAAATAATTGATAATTCAATATTGGTGGAATGAAACATCAAAAAAGGAGATGACAGTCTCTAATGAAATAATGATACCTAATGAGATTTCTAGCTACTCATCTTCACTTTCTAGATGAAATAGATTTTTTTAAATTATTACTTTCACGGTTTCCCAGCAGCTGGTTCTTCATTATATCAATGACTATTTTCTCCCATTTAACCTGAGTAAGTGACTATTACAGTTCAGATCAATTTCAAGTGAACTTTCATCCGGCACCTGCGTGACTAATCCACTTCCCCTCCACGTAGCACATGCCAACTAACTTTTACTTTGCATGGCCCCATCTCCCGTAAACTTATGACCTCCCTTTTACTCCAATCTGTTCTTGACATAACTATATCACATAAAGATGCTTAGATTTATTTTATGTCCCCATTTCATCTCGATCAAAATTTAAATTCTTGAAAAGAACATTCAAGAATATTCTTCACTATTTCTCCTCAATTCTTGTTCCTTACACAAAATAAAGTAGAAATGTGTGAGCAAATGGGAAAATAGGCAAGCCCTCTCCCTTCAGCCTATCAATGATATCTGAAATTTTTCCTCCCAACAAATTTTTAGATATTTCAAACATCGACTTTTCTGGCTAACCATCTCTTAAAATGGTTTCATGTACTGGAAGGGATAATATATTAATTCATTAATTCAAAAGTACCTTGTTATGAATGAGTTTAATCAGCACCTTTATCTCTGTTCATAAGCCTGAGTCCTGAGGATAAGACACTGCTTGTGGGCAAGCCGCTCAGCATGGGAGGGGTACTGAAGCCTAAGGGATGCCTTTCTATATAAGGAGGGTTTAGGGATTTGGTTGAAAGGAGACATTATGGGACTTATCTTGAAGCTGCATTTATTTTTAATTGGATTATTTGTTTATATAGGATGGTTTAGGAAGAGATCTGGTAGAGACTCTAAGGAGCTATATTTCCTTCTAAGCCAAACCTTGCCATGGCCACAAGAAAAGCAAGTACTGAGAGATTAGGCACTAGTTCTGGTACCCTCCAGCTTATTCATTTAGTCAATAAATATATAATCAGTGTCAAGTACTGTTTTAGGTGTTAATAATACAATAAAAACAAAATAGCTTCTTTCTAAATGATCCATGGAACCAAATTCCAGCTCTTGCATCTTGGTTATCACATCTTCTTCAAAGCCATGTGAAATGTTTCCTTCCCTACAGCATTTCTGAAAATTAAAATAGCCATTTATCCTCCTTTCCATGAGAGGTTTATTAGATAATAGCACGATACTGAAACAATAAATCTGCCCAGTAAAAATCAAGCACAACAGCTACTCCAGCACAATGAGCTGCTCTTCTCATCAGAAGTGCTGCCCTTGAGAGAGAGAAGGAAATACCTCCATATTTTCCGGGGTCCTGGACGTGTGTTTTCCCTCAGATGAGTTTCACAGGTAAATGGTGAGGATTGGATTTAAAACACAAACAGGATTGGTAAGGCCATGTAACAAGCAAGAATTAAAAAACGCAGAGAAGGCTGATTGTGGGTCATCTTCAGATAAAGAAATTTGGTGAAATCCTCTTAACAAATCTGAGACTCGCCTTTATGCCATGGGGTAGCTCAGACTTCCCCACCTAGAGGAGTACAAAGAGAAAACCACTGCTTTAGGGCAAGTGCTCACAGTTTGGTTAAATTTTTCCTAAGCAGCACATGAGTTTGTTTTGAACAAAGTAATGATTTAAAATATAAATATATATATATATTCTCCTGAAAGACAATTTGTGTCTTTGTTAGATCAAATATTTACAAGAGGATAAGCTCTGCATGACCAGCAAAGTCTACTTTCACTAATCCCCAGATTTTACTTCAGACAAAATATCTATTATCCTGCTATCATGTTAAAAAAAAAAAGACTTTTTAAAGTTTCAAAATATAATATGCACATAAAAATTTTTAATGCACAGCACTTAAAAAACAATTATAGTAAGGGGCCGGCCTGGTGGCACAGCAGTTGGGTTGGCACATTCTGCTTTGGCAGCCTGGGCTTCACTGATTCAGATCCCGGGTGCAGACCTGCACACGGATGTCAAGCCATGCTGTGCCAGGCATCCCACATATAAAGTAGAGGAAGATGAGCCACGGATGTTAGCTCAGGGCCCGTCTTCCTCAGCAAAAGAAGGAGGATTGGCAGCAGATGTTGGCTCAGGGCTAATCTTCCTCAAAAAAAACCCAAAATAAAACAATTATAGTAGAAAAATAAAATGATTACCACCAACTTCTTGGCTCACAACAACACATATTTATTCTCATACTTTGTGTGGGTCAGGTGTCAGAGCACAACTTACTTGAGTCCTTTGCATCAGGACCTTTGCTTCAGGTCTCCCAAGGCTGCAACCAAGATTTCTGTTGGGGCTGCAGTCTCATCCGAATGCTCCACTCAGGACGGATCCACTTTCAAGCACATGTGAGTGTTGGTAGATTTCAATTCCTTGTGGTTCAAGTGACTGAGCATCTCACTTTCTTGCTGGATGTCAAATGGAGGCTTCCTTTATTTCCTTACCATGCTGGTCTCTCCATAGGGCAGCTCAAAACATAGCAGCTTCCTTCATCCAATCTAGCAAGGAAGAGTCCACTAGTAAGATAAACTATGATCTTATGTAACGTAGTCACCAAAGTTTTACCCCATTACCTTTGCAGTATTCTATTGATTAGAAGCACGTTGTAAGCTCTGCCCACACTCTAGAACAGGGGATTACACAAGGCGTGATGCAAGGAAGTATACTAGGGGGTCAGCCTAGCGCCTGTCCACTCTAGTCTACCCCTAATTATTCACGTCCTTTCCATCTGAACAATACAATCACCTCCTCCCAAGGTCTTCAAGTGTCTCATCCTGTTACAGCATCTGCTCAAAGTCCAGAATGTCATTATCTAAATCATGTTCAAATGTGGATGAGGCTCCTTTGGTGTAGTTCCTTTTGATTATAAACAGGTAAAACTGGAGAGACAAATTCTTTCTCCTCCATATCCAAAATACAATAGTGGGACAGGGATAGGAAAATAGGCAAACATGTTCAAAAATAGGGGACATGAGAGATATAGAGGAGTCATCGGTCCACAGCAATTCTGAAATACAACTGGGCAGAAGTTGGATATTCTTTACAAGGATTTTAAAGGCCTGATAATAATATCTGTGGCTCTTGGTTTTACCCTTTGAGTCATTCTTTTATATAAAAAGTGGCATGCATTCGAAGTTGAGTGGTTTTATCAGTCTGCTTCCTGATAGCAGAATTTTAGGGGCCCAATAGCCTCTTTTCATTTTGTGCTCTCTCTCTGTTCCTTTCAGTCCAAGGTCCAAGTTTTCAAGGTTTGCTTTTTGGTTTTTTTTTTTTTTTTGACTGAAATAACTTTCTTTAACACTTATGCATCTTCTGTGGATTTCACACTGGGGGTCACTCCATTAGATAAGAGCCACACCCACAGAGCTCTTTGAGGCCAGCCCTGCTCTACCTTGAACTACTGCTGAGAAACTGCATGGTTATTTGTCCTAGAGGCTCTATTGAAGATTGAGAGGTTCTGTGAGGCACACTTTTATCTCTTTATTGGGTCCTCTGTGTGACTGAGTACTCTGACCTTTGATCTCTCTAAGATTTCCACAAAATTTATAGTCACTTCCTCAGCTTGTTCTTTAGTCCAGGGCTTATCTCAATTTCACTTTTCCTAATAATGCTTGGAAACTATTTCTTGACTTTATCATCTTTTGCTATACGGAGAGGCTGAGAATTTTCAAAATAGTCAAGCCCTGATGTCTTTTTATTTAATAGTTTTTCCCTCAATTTATGTCTCTCCTCTCATATTTTCCTATAATAAGGAAGAAACCAGGCAACACTTTGCTTAGATATCTCCTTAGCTGGATAATTGAATTCAATGCTTGTATGTTCTGATTTCCACATAACTTCAGGATAGAATTTTGCAAAGCTTTTTGACACCACATAACGATTCTTTCACTTTCCAATAATAAGTTTCTCACTTTCTTTTGAGCTCTCACCAACAATGTCCTTGAAGTGCAGATCTCTACTAACAGTCTGCTCAAGGTACTTTAGGCTTTCTCTGTCATTGATGCAATTGTAGTTTGAAACTGGACGTCTGGGCTACCTGCTAATGCAACTTCTTGTGCCCTCTGTTTCTACTCATCCTTTCTCCCAGATGTGCAATTTCCATCTTATAATGGATTGCTTCAGAGCCCATCCTACTCTACGACTTGATGAGTTGAACAGAGGCAGTTCATAATAGGCAGTACTACACACATTTTCACAGGGTGCTGCATGCCCAAGCATTCTATATTTAACATACAGTATATGTTTATCAAAAGATACACAATTCTTTTACGAGGACACCCAGGAATTTGTGTTGTGATTCTCCCACTGGAGCATGTTGTCATGCTTTGCCCTGTATCTATTGATACCGCTGACACCTCCAATGTCATAGAGTCTGGTAGATTGTACGGCCCAGGTGGCAGGGGTGCTTGCACTAAAATGTGGACCTGCTGCAGAAACCTTTCTTCATCCAGGCCCCATATAATGCTGGAAGTCTTCCACAAGCCATGTAGTATATCAGTCAGATTCTTTATTCTTAGCTGTAACCCAAAGAGGCCTAGCAGTACTTCCTTCTTTGTAGGAGGAGATGAAATATGCAGCAATTTGTCTCAACTTTGTAGGAAATATGCTGGCATGCTATTGACCACTGGATGCCTAAAAACTGAAGTGAAGTCATAAGTCCCTGAATGTTCATAACATTTGCCTCCTACCCTCTGTGGTACAAGTGTTTTCCCAGGGCTTCTAGCATATTAGCTACCTCTAGCTTGTCCTGTCTAATCACCATGATGCCATGAATTAGTATGTAATGGATTAGTATGATATTCAGTATGATGCCCAGGTTATTAAGATCTTTCCAGATTGCATCATGACAGAGGGTGGTAGGTTTAACATGGCCCTGAGGCAAAACCATAAATGAATGTTTTTCATTCCATGTGGATGCAAATTCTTTCTAAAGAATTCTCTTTTCTAATTGGAATCTAAAAATAACGCATTTGCCAAATTAACTGTTGTGACACAGAATTTGCTCTATCAGTGGTTACACATCTGTCAGTCTAGTTGCAACTCAGAGAGCTGTAATATTCTACAGTCATTCTCCAAGATCCCTGTATTTCTTGCATGGATTAAACTGGAGATGTAAGTGAAAGAGATGTGAAAGAAACCACCGCCCTTACATACTTTAGGTCTTTAAATGGTGGCGCTAATCTCTGCCATCCCTTTGGGGATGCACTATGGTTTTTAATACTGTCTTAGCCAGGGGTTGGGGCAGTTTCAGAGGTTTTTACCTGGCCTTCCTCATCTATCATAGTCCTTATCCAGTAGGGCAAGGACCCAATATGGAGATTCCTCTAAATGCCAAGTGTATCAAATGAAATTATACTGTGAGACTGGAGACATTACCAATGGGTAGGATTATGGACCTAATGAGTCATCTGTGAGCCTAAGTTTTAGCAAGAAGTCCACTTAATACTTTTTGTTCTGAGGCTTACCTTTAACGGGGAGGGCAAGTTGTGAAGACACTTTGGGTCTGTGGGTAGCAGTACGAACTCAATCCCTTGAAAGTTCTGGGTGTTCTCCTTTACACAATGTTCAGTCTCTCAAATAATATCCTATGTCTTTAGGGAAGGAACTGGAGGAATCATTAAAATGCTGCAGGGTTGCAGGGTCCTTCCTTCCTCCTAGAAACCTGAGCAGCTTTTCAGTCAATGGATTCTGCACAAAAAAATGGCTAATATGTAGGAACTGAGCAAGGTATCATGACTTTTGGGGCAGCAATCATCCTTAGTATCCTGATTCCTTATTCTTATCATTTTTCTGGTTTTTGACGTTCCCCAGAAACTTTGTGGACTACCATTGTGTCCATGATACATTAACTGTCTCTGCAATTTCTTGCAGGTCAAGGCCCCTTCATGCTCCTCTGACCTTTCAGGTTGTTAGAGTAATTGGGGCCTCTAACTTACAGAGGTTATATATCAAAATCTGGCTTCTATTACTTTGGTGCCCCGTGCCTCCTTTGCTATTAACGTAACTGAGACTGTGACTACTGCTCCTACTGTCATCTCTAGGCTATAGAAGAGAGCCACTATTGAACTTTTTAGTGATGCTCATGTGCCTTCACCAGCCCATTCCTTTTTTTTTTTTTTGGAGGAAGATTAACCCTGGGCTAACCGCTGCCTATTCTCCTCTTTTTACTGAGGAAGACTGGCCCTGAGCTAACATCCGTGCCCATCGTCCTCTACTTTATATGTGGGACACCTACCACAGCATGGCATGCCAAGCGGTGCCATGTCTGCACCCAGCATCCGAACCGGGGAACTGCGGGCCACCGATTTGGAACGGACGCACTTAACCGCTGCACCACCGGGCGGGCCCCCACCAGCCCATTTCCGATGGCCTTGAAGAATGGCATGTCCTTTGGGCCCTCC
Source organism: Equus caballus (assembly GCF_041296265.1). Classification (NCBI taxonomy): domain Eukaryota; kingdom Metazoa; phylum Chordata; class Mammalia; order Perissodactyla; family Equidae; genus Equus; species Equus caballus. Next base: position 68,039,917 of record NC_091688.1, on the reverse strand, counting down.
TTTGGAACATGATCCTCTAATAGATCTACTTCTCTTGCATAATATGTCTGATATAATCATTCTAGATTTAGGTCTTAGGTTTTCCTCATTGGAACACTGCTGTTAGCATAACAGACAGCCTTAGTTAGAGTCTCTGGAGATCTTTAGCTACGACTATCAGGTTCTGAGTATGCTGTTCAGCTGCAACAGCTCTTCTACTGCAGGAGACAGCTGTCCCTTTACAAGCTTTCAAAAAGGCACTCTGTCTCCTACACTTCTCTATCTTCACACCGTCTCTCAAACTTTAGTTTCTTATTATCCTTCCGTGGGTCATCAGTGGTACTTACCAACCTAGGCCAGTGTCATTGTAGGCATTGCTCCTTTTCATACTTTTTGAATGCCTAAATATTGCAAACTGGCACAGAAGTTTATTTCCACTTGGGCATTTTCAGAGGTCATCATCTCAGGAAAGTATTTACAAATGGGACCCAACTTCATGCTGGGCACTAGGCGCTATGACAAGAATAGGTTCTTGTTGCCAGGACTGGCTGGCTTCAAGATTTTCTTACCTCCAAGGAATCTGACCTTCAAAAGTTTCCTTACGTTGTATTCAGCTCTGTCACTCAAGGTCTCTTCAATAGATGGATTTCTCTGATCCTCTTGTCTACCATATATTTGAGAGCTAAAGCTCATGGGCATTGTTACATTTATTATAATATGAGGATTTGTTCCCCCCTTATTGTAACCTTCTTTATTTTTCTTACCCTTGGTATGAGAAATAATGACAAATCAGATGTGTTGTTAGGTTAATAGTACATTGATATTAGGCTGCAAAGGGTCCTTCTCTGAAAGAAATAATTTTTCATGTGTTTTGAACCCTGAAAGACTTAAGCCTCCTCATACTTGCCTTTACAGACTTTGTGACTCTTATCAAGAAGGTATATATAATTGATAACTCTCTGACTTATCTAAAACATATCATCTTTTCAATGTCCTTTAAAATAAAAATAGGCATATTTTTCAAGAAAGTATTATATTAATAATTAATATATTCTGTTAATTAGTATATTAGCATATTTTATATAGTATAGCATACAATAAATAGTATAGTCTGATTAGTATATTTTATAGTTTATAAATACTCATACATTTATTTTAAGCTGTTTGTATGGAATCAATTAAGAACTTTATACAGAAATCTCATACTAGTTTTCTATTGCTGCATAATTAATTATCCCCAAACTGAGTGGCTTAAAACAACAAATATTATCTCACTGTTGCTATGGCCCAGAGCATCGGTCTGGCTCCGCAGTGTGCCTCTGGCTCAGAGTCACTCATTAGGTTTCAGTCAAGCTGCAGTTAGTCTATTCTGTAGCTCAACTAGGGGAGAATCTGAGTGCCTCAAGAGCACAAAACCCTGTAAGAAGAACCTCAGGCTATAGAATTGAGAACCTCGGTTTCTCACTGACTGTTGACTAGAACCTCCCTCAGCAGCCTGCCACATTAGTCTCTCAACAGGAGCTCACAGGATAGCAGCTGGCTCTCCTAAGAGTGAATGAACCAAAGAGTGAGTGGGGGATGAGCACCCAAGATGGAAACCACGGTCTTTTTGTGACCTAATCTCTAAGGTGCCGTTCCCCTACTTCTGCTGTATTCTAGTCATTATAAGAGAGTCAATACATCTATCTCACCCTCAAGGGGAGGGGTTAACACAAAGGGGTAATATCAAGTGGCGAGGATTATTGATAGTCATTTAGAGGATGCCTACTGCATTTCTCCTCCAACAATTTTGGTAGAATTTCTGTCATACTTTGATGATGATGTATTTATTGCATAATACAAAGCACATTATAATCACTTAAGACATCCTGGGGTTTTCTATTATTTATGCTGCTTGCTGGAAGTGTGACCTTTGGCAGATTAATTTTGGGGAGCCTCATTTCTTCTGGAAAAATGTTGATAATAATATAAGTACCACTCCTACCGAGAAGTAAGAATTATAATTTTTTCTCAGAGTGGCCCTTAGTATGGATTCAATATACATTTGGTAAAATAAAATACAAAAGTTATCTACAGTCATGTGTCACATAACATTTTGGTCAAAGACGGACCACATATAGGAAGGTGGGCCCACAAAATTAGTACCATATAGTTTAGGTGTGTAGTAGGCTATATCACCTAAGTTTCTGTAAGTACACTCTATGGTGTTTGCACAACACTGAAATTGCTTCATGACGCATTTCTCAGAAAGTATCCCTGTCGTTATGTGATATGTGAATGTATTAGGAATTATTTTCTTTATATGAAGTAATTAATTATCCACTAGCATATACAGCAATTCTGTAAACTTGCAAATAACAGAGTTGTCTTTTTTTCTGCAAACTGAAGTGTAATTGAAACTTTATTAGTAAAACCAGAAAATAGAAGTTTTTAAAAAATTGTCATTTGCCATTTTTATTATTTCCCATTTCTGGGGGAAGTAACATCATACTTAAATGAAGAGAGAAATCAGTTCTGGCTGGTTTTCGCCCTCTCTGCTCTACTGAATTGTAAAACTACACTGCAGTCAGGCAGTGCCAGCTCTCATTACTGCTCCCCCACGCCCATCCCTCTCCTCTGCAGCATTGGAGACCACTGACTGTAGACTATGTGACCTCTTAACCTCTCAAGGTCTCCATCTTTTATTTGTAACATGTTGGGGGTGGACTAGGTGATTGGAGAGAGACTTCTGAGGTCTTATTGGTTTCCTGGGAAGCTATTAGAGGCTGCACCTATTTTCAAAAAGAAAATTTCGTAAAGCTGATCTCTATAAAGGGAAATTCCTAACAATTAATCCTTATAATACCAATTGCACATAAGAGTTTCTCTTAGTATATTTCAGGAATTACCATATTACATTGATATGTTAGGTATTTCAGCAATGATAATAAACAAATTATTTGAGTATCCTGTATACACTGGCAAATTTATTTTTTTTAATGTTAAGAATAATTTAAGCCATCTGGATAATCTGAAAGAAAAGTGGTAAGATTTATGAATATATTTTTATTAGATTTTAATATATTTTACTATTGTTTTGCATGTAATTTTTATATTCTATAAAAATTTTATTGATGATTACATAATGGTACAATAAAACATTATATTATATATTAGAATGTCAAAATACATATTAGTTTCCTCTGTATTTTTTAAATAAGGTGTTTTATTTTGTTTAAATAAAATATACATTCACTTAGACAGAAATCTGGCCTTAGAGATCATTTTGTTTTGTGGTAGAAATGGTTTTGTAGTAGAAATAGTAGAAATGAGATTTTTTTAATATGCTTTCCATTTATATTTCTTGTACTTTTGTAAATGCTGCTGCCATTCCTTTAGAAATGTGATCCTGAGGTATCTTTGGCAATGTCCCATGGGGCAAATATAGAGAATAGCATAATCTGACACTTAAATAACCATAAATGACTAAATAAATGTCCAAGTCACTAGGGGAAAGAGAAGGTCATAGAACCTGTATTTCAGCTGGCAGAGCAGGAATAAATTACGCCCTAGGGAATTCAGCTGTGTTCAAGGAGGCAAAGCATTACCTATGTTAACATATTGACAGAGGACAAAGAAAGGTTTAATTAACTCAATAGCTAACTTTAAAAGTTTAAAAGAATCTATAACTTGAGAAGCAGTATCAAATCCATTAACTCCTACACAAAGGGTCATTCGTTTCTTCAACAAATATGGAGCACCAGCTATGTGGCATGTTTTCATGGGGTTTACAATCTAATTGGAGAAATTGAAATTAACAAAATTATGAAACAAATAATTGGGTAATTACAGACCAAGATATATGCTATGTGTCATGAGAGTATTTAAGAGGGAAATGTGAATCCGTCTTTGGAGGTCAGAAAAAGGTAACTTAAGGAAGAGACTTTAGCTGAGATGATTGAGGTCCTTCACTAGCTAATAAATAAAGGAGAGGAGGGTGGAGAAAGGATTTGGATAGGAAGAATAATAGGGACCTAGGCCTTATGGTACCTGATGTATGTATGGCTATTTATTAGTGAAAGAAAACTAGTGTATTTGCTCAAGGAAAAAGGGGAAAAATGAAAGTGGACATGTAGATTTGGATTCAGATCTCTAGAGGGCCTAAGCTTTGGAAATACTTTAATATTTGCTCTTCTCAAATGTAATTACATAATATGCTAATCCACAAACAAGAAAAGATTAACAAAGTTTTAATTCTCTTTAGGAGATTAGATTGATACATTTTTCAAAATATGAGAATATTTGAAAAATTATTTTGGTGTCAATGCTTTATGGTTTCCTGAGAACAAGCATCCTAGTGGGAATTCCAACACTGGGTGGGGCCCTGATCATGCAAGGCATTGTGGGCCATGTTAAATATTTTGCACCTTCATTGTAAGAAAAAGTAAGCGGGGCTGGCCTGGTGATGTAATGGTTAAGTTTGTGTGCTCTGCTTCTGCGGTGGCTCGGGTTTCGCTGGCTCCTGGGTGCAGACCTAGCACCACTCGTCAAGCCACACTGTGGCAGCATCCCACCCACATAGAAAAGACGAAGACTGGCACAGATGTTAGCTCAGGGCCAATCTTCCTCACACACATACACACACAAAAGTAAGTAACTCTGGTTGCAGAGGAACAAACAATTTGGAGAAAGGAGGCAGGAATGTGCAAGTCCAGACTGGATGTCATACAGTAATATATTCCAAAGATATTATTTTGAAAAGAAGAGTGTGGCAGAAAAGAAGACAGATTTGATACATTGTAAGGTAAAATTAACATTAGAAAATTCGTATCTTCTAATTTTCTTACTTATATGGGTTCTATTTATTGAGATTTCAATACGGGAGAAGAATTAGAGTTTGTGTCTTTTTTGAGGGAGGGAAGGAGCTGTGATTACAGGTCTGTGTTTCATTTTGAACACATTTTGAGCTCTGGGCCAGGCATATTGTCTTAAGGGTCATTGGATTGAACAGAAGACGATGCCTAGAGGAATGATTATGTTCACTCTTCAAGTAGCTGAAGAGGAATCTGAAAAGGAGACTGAGAAAGATTAGCCAGAAGCGTATGAGAAAAACTAGTAGAGGAGGATGAAAGGGAAGTCGTGAGTAAAAGAGGAATATGAGGAAACCAAACCCAATGGATCAATTCGGTCTTCAAAAGATAAACAAGGAAAGCCCACAGGTAAAGAGGGGAATTGCCAAATCTTGGGAAACACAAATCAATGTATCTAAGTGTCAATGAGTTGTGCGTTTATGTTCATCTGATTTGTTCAAAGAGATTTAACAGACCGAATCCTTTTATAGCCTTTTTTTGATTTAATAACTAATTATTGTCTATTATAAAACAGGAGAGACAGAGAGAGAGAGAGAGAAGGGAACGGGAGTGAAGTGGATGGTAGATGGAATGGGAGTGGACAGTGGATGGCAAAGAGAGGGACAAGGAAAGGGAGAGAGAGGGAGAAAACTTTTTGTTTTGTTTTCCTGGAGCTTATCTTCTAGTAGGGGGATATAGACAATAAACAAATCAGTCAGTGTGTTCGGGATGAAAATGTTATATTAAATTGGATGTTTAAGGAAAATCTTTTGCTCCAGTAACATTTGAGCTGAGCCTTGAATGAAGGGAAGACTGAGCCATGGAGTGTCTGCTTGGCAGAGGGAAAGGTAGATGAAAGTACCTTGAAGTGAGAGGGAACTTAGCTTGTCTGAAAAACTGCAAATGAGACCAGTGAGCCTAGAAAGGTTTAGACATGGGAATAACTCGGTGTCCAAAATATGTACAGCCTTTTAAACCTGAAAAGGTTGATGGTTTGGTTTTATTTTGAGTGGGATAAAAGAACATTAGAAATATCCTATTAGAGACATTACATGACTTGACTTCTCTTTATTAAGGACTATCAGGCTCACTTTGGTGGCTGTGAAGAGAAGAGACTAGAGAAGCAGAATTTGAAATAGGGAGAAAAGTTGAGACTTACTAGAGTAATCTAGGACATCAAAAATGGCTGTTAGACTGGTATTTACACTGAAGGTAGTGAAAGGAATTGTTGACAATAAATGTAGACAAATCTGTTAAACAATTTTTGAATAGGGAGTGGAGGAATGGGGAGGTAGTTGCAGGAGGAAGTAAGGTCGGGAGTATGGGTTTGCGTATTTTATTTGGGAGTGTATCACTTAAATATGTGAACAGCATATTTTGTACTTAGATGGGAATTATCCAAGAGGAATTATTAAAAAGAATGGTGGGAGAAGAAAATTGCTAGAGTGATACACTTGAGCAGCGAGCCTTTAAAAACTATTGATTAAGCTCTTACTATGTGCCAGGCACAGTTCTAGGAGATTACAAAATAAACACACAAAATACCCACTCTTATAGAGTTTAATGCTAAAGATTGGGGAGAGATGGTAAATAAAATAAGTAAATATATATTATGTCAGATGGTGATAAGTGTTAAGGAGAGAACTAAAGTTGGGAAGTGGGATGGAGAGAGCCAGCGAATGGGCTGTGGTGTTAAATAGGAGAGCCCTGTGAAAGTGACTGAGACAAAGACACGAAGGGACAGAGGCAGGTCTATCGTGTTGCGACAAGAGAGCTCCATACTTCATGACAGTAATTGTTAGCCTCAATAGGGTTAAAGCTGAGCTGAGAAACTCTTTTAACACTGAGCAAATTCTTGTTCAACTACTGACAGGAGGACTAAAAATAATTGCATCATTTTGCATGGGAGGATTATTTGGTCAAATCAGAAATTTATCTTTCTATTTTCAAAAGATCTTGGACAATGAAAGCTTAATATTCTTTATGAACGCATAAGAATGAGCATTGCACATACGTAACTCCCACTTTACAAAATCTGAGTGCATAAAATACTACTATATATTTGCGCAATCATTAGAAGGAAAGGAAACATGGGAAACTTTGTCCTCCATGACATTACTGATCTTCTCTCTAGTGTCTATATACAGTATATAAATACTTTTTCTCTTATGGTTGTTTCAGAGTTCTCTAAATTTGCATCTATCTCCACATAGCACGGCTTAAATTATATCCTTGTAGTAATTATATCATTATTAGTGAACTCTATGTGATTGATACACCCACCTATGGAGAGGTGAAATGTTGGTATCCATTCATGCTTAGGTGAGACATTTGCTATAAAAAGTACCTAATTAGTAATTTTAGCAATATACCTCTTTGGATCTTGATACCACACAAGATTTTGATAATATACAGTAGATCCAAAATTATGTCAGTTGGATTTTACTAATGTGCTTATGTGGTGTCATTTTTGTGGTGTAAAAACTTTTATTTTTCAAATTAATTAGTTGAGATAATATGTTTACTTAGTAAAGAGCCTAGCATATTGAGGTGCTCAATTAGAATTATATTAATAATATTATCTTAGCATATTATAACAGAATATTAGTCAAATATAATATAACCATATAACAAAGACATCAAAATCTCTAAATTTCTAAAGGAACTTGGCATAATAAAGATGGTTTTTCAATATGTTTGGAACTATAAAATTTACTCTCAATCATATACAATTTGATAGTTGTAAAGATATAGAGAAATTTCAAATATAAAAAGACAAAATAAGGGTGACATTAATACACTATTTGAAATAATGCAAAAGTTAATTCATATTTTATTTATCTTAAAATTAGCTGTCTGTCTTTATTACATTTAGGGAAATTATGCTTAATTTTGCACCGTATTTGAGTTCTGGCACGGAACCATTACCAAAGTATTCACTTCTTTTCATTGGCTTACCGTCCAGGATAATCGAGAGTTACAAATATGGAAAATAGTATCATTATTCAGGAGAGTTCTAAAACTGCTATTAAATTCATAGTCATTTTCAAATTGAAAAATTTACTTTTTAATTTTGCTTAAGATTTATTTAATAAGTAGGTCATTTTTGTTTTAGATGGATACAGTACTTATGTGTTTAAAGCATGTGGCGTCTACATGATTTGTTGTTGGTCTATGCAAATACTTGCAATTTCAGAATTAGCTCTTTGAGATAGAGCAAGTGGCTGGTACAGCAAGTCTTGAGTGAGTGTTCTGAACTTCTGTAGTACCTATGACAATACAGAGTGGAATGTTCTCCCTCTGACCAAGGGCAAGCAGCCCACCAAAATATAATTGAGTTCAAAGTCACTTTGATATTCTCTTATTCATCTTGAATTTTAAAACCAAAGAGCCTTGGAGCTGGTGTACTTAAATGGACAACATGAATGTGGGTGCAATGAGTTTAAGTTCTACACACAAATCCTAGGAAGACTTCAAAGTAAAATTAGAATTTTTTATGCCACATCATTACACGCTTCTCATTAACATCCATCCTATTTTTCTCTTATCGACAATAATAAACATTCATAAAAGACATATTTTCCTCTATTTCTGACTTTTTCCTGATTAATAATAACATTTAATGCACATGTCACCAGACATAGACCTTAACCCTGTTCTTTTGTCCTGCTTAAAAATCTAACTTTTATGTTTGACCTGATTTTCTTGTCTTCTTGCCAAGTGTAAGTGTTCCTTTCTCTAACACTTTGGAACCTTGGGCTTAGGCAGTTTTCAGCTATGTTCCAGGAAGAAGCTCTAAACGACAACCACCATGGACCCAGCAGTGCTAAACAGGCCCAGGCCAGCCCAGACCACAATCACAAGACTGACACATGCACAGATAGACCCACACCACTCGTCGGCAGCCACACTGTGGTGGCGACCTATATACAAAATAGAGAAAGATTGGCACAGATGTTAGCTCAGAGTGAATCTTTCTCGAGCATAAAAAGGAAGATTGGCAATAGATGTTAGCTCAGGACAAATCTTCCTCAGCAAAAAACAAACAAAAAACAAGAAAGGGACAGCACCCGCCTATAGGTATAGCAATTATGTTACCAATAGATAGAAATAATGTAATTTGAGAATATTGAAGTACATTTGAATAAACATTCAGTGTAAAGATGGAAAATCTGAGGTGTAATATGATAAATATAATTGTCAGATATACAGAATAGTGCATGACCTCCTCAGGAATCCAAACAGGCTAAAAAAATTAGCTCAGATAAAAATATATAGGTAATGAAAATTAATTCCTCCTCTGCTTCTAGATTCCCCATAAAAATTACCTTTTAGGTTTTATTGTATTCATTAATTTATCTAACTCTGTTATTAAATTTACCCTCATTACAATCCAGCCTGCCTAGAAGAGTATAGAAAAAAAATCCCCCAATCCAAGATTAAAGTAAATTCTACAGGTACTGCTCACCTTCTATCTGCACTCCCTCTACTTTCATACAGACTACTATCTATGACTGTCACTTAAATGTGTACTAGAAAATTAGAAAAAAACAAGCATCTGTTATTTTTCGTGTAAATTCCGTTTATTGTATTTTAAAGAGTTATTTGACATATTCTTTGATTTTGTGGCTGTGAAGTCATTCTTAATTAGTGTCTTTCTCTCACCCTACATCTGATATGACAGGAAATACTCTTGGCCTTATATTCAAAATATAGTTGATCATTTCCCACTAATTCTGCTGATTCCGCACTGGTCTGAATCACCATCATCTCTGACCTGGACAGTTGGAATTGCGTCACACAAGGTCTCTCTTTCTGATGACCTGTTCTCAATAGAGTTGATAAAATGATGCTGTTTAAACAGAAATTAAATCGCATCATTCTTCTGCTCACGACTCTCTTTCTTACCTCAAATGCAAAGTCCTCATAAGGGGTGTACACAACAGCGCCCTTATCATTCATTGCATCTCTGACCTATCACCTACTCATTTCCCACTTGATTATTCTGTTCCAGCCACACCATCTCCTTGAAGTTCTGTCCTTGTATAAGGTTTATCTGCGTCCCTTACCTGTAAACTCAATGGAGGCCAGTAGCATGCCCTGCCCCAGTTGAGAAAATGAAAAATGTCTCCAGACATTGTCAAATGTCCTATGGGAGGCAAAATCCCCAACCCTCCCCACTGAGAATCACTGATTTAGAGGAATCTGGAAGTCATAGTTGCATCTAGTCCCACATCCTTGAATTCATTTTCATTTCCAGGAACTTTATGTAACTTATAACTGGCTGACTATTATTTTTCCCAACAAGGTCTTGGATGTTTGGTAAATAATATATTTCCTTTTGGAAGGAAGATCTAAAAGTGAAACTTGGCTATACCATATATTATGCAATAGACAAATTGTGTTGTCTTCAAAATACTATGGAATCTAGTTATGTGTAATCAAAAATTATTACTGAACCTTTACTATTACAATGAAAATATTTTCTGAACATTAAAAATGTGCTTCCAAAGAGAAATTATAAACATCAAAAAATTAAAAATTGGATTCTACCTCATAATTTTTAACATAAAACATTTTATATAAAATGCTTGTATCAGGCATTCTCGTGTAACAAACCACTCCAATAAAGCCACGAGCATTTATTTAAATGCCTAAAGCAATAAACATCTATTTAGTGCACAAGTCTGCAACTTGGTTAGGCAGTTTTGCTGACTGGAGAGAAATAGGCTCAGCTAATGTAGGGGGGTGAATTTTTGCATCTGTGATCAGCTGCAGGTCAGATAGGCAGCTTGCCTCTCATGGATAGACTACCTCACACGTCTGGGACCATGGCTAACATAACTGGATCAAGTTGTCCTTGCTGTACAAAGTCTCTGATTTTCCAAAAGGTTAGCCTGGGCTTGTTCTCATGGCAAAGGCCAAGTTTCAAGAGAATGAAATCCCACAAAACCTCTGGAGGATCCTTCAGGAATGCCACACCATCCCTGCCTGCAGTGTTCTAGGCCAAGGAAAGTCACAAGGGCAACACAAACTCAGGTCTCAGCAAAGAGGACTCCACCTAGTGCTAGGAAGAGCTCAAAGTCCCTTTGCCAAAGGATATAAGGAGATCACTAACAATACTATTACTATGTACCACACGAATATTTTAAAAAATGTTTGAAAACTCCCACCTATAATCCCCTTTCTCCAAGTCCTTAGGGTTCCATATAATATGCTTAAGAGCACTATCAATCCAGTATTGTTCAAACAGGTGGACACTGGACATCTGGCTTACTTTGGTATTTAATGGCATACTGAGCATAGCAGAGCCCAATGGCCAGAAGAAATAGAAAGAACTTCAATTTTGCTTGGATGTCATTAGTGGTCTTCTCAGATAATTTATACTCTTATAAAAGGCATATTTTACAAAGAAAATTTCAGTATTAATGCCTGCTTTAAATAACAAATGTTTATTCAAAAACAATTATCAATGTAACATAAAAGGAGAAAATCTAGAATCACTCGCAAGATAATAACTTTAATTACTTTTCATAACTTAATATTTGCTTTTTGAGGGATTATCAGCCTCTTCAAACATCTGGCATTTGTGTTTATGTTAAGAACTCTTATTTGGTTGTTAATTAATTAGAATCAAACAATTTCAATGTCTTTCACTAGTACTTGGAAAATAACAATCCATGCCAATTGAATTCATAGTCAAAGCACTTTAAACATTGTTTTCTAAATATTTGAAACCATAGTAATTCTTTCCTTAAAGACACAAGGTTTTAAAAGAAGTCCTTTATTTTCACACAAAAGTAATAATTTAATTTTTCTCCATTTAAATTTTATACAAAATTTGAAAGGCGAATCAAAAGCCTAGAAGACCAGAGACAAGAAGATCTGGGTATGCATGTATATGGACATATGAGAGTTTGAACAAATGTAAAGATTTTTGTATCAAATGTTAATGCCACCAGAAAGCATCCACCATGGAAGGGACACTGAACAAGGCCAGTTTAAACAGAAATTGCATGGTGGGTATGTCCATGGAGTGATCACAGTGGTGGAGGTAAAGCCCACTTATGGTACTGACAGCATGGATTTACACCTACCAAGGCTAATCTAGTTACTACTGCCACCAAATTTAAACCTGACAGCCACAGAGACCAATTCTGAGCCCCCGTATGGTTCTATCCCTATAGGAGACTAATCGGCTGCTGGGTGGAAAGTTGACTGTGTTGCGATTCCTTCATCCTGGATGGTCAGCAGTTTATCATCACAAGGACAAACCTATTTTCCAGTTGTGGGATGTGCCTTTTTACACGCAGAATCTCAGCCAGCATCACCATCCTGAGGCTTACAAATTGCCTGATCCACAGGCATTGAATCACACACAACCTAGCATCTGACAAGAGGATCTACTTCATAGTAAAAAAGTGTGGGAATGGGCTAATTATCATAGGACTCATTGATCATATCACACACTGCACCATTCATAAGCAGCTGGCATAGGAGAATGTTGGATTGTCTTATTGAACGCACCATTGAAGCACCAGCTCAAGGACAAAACACTCTGCAACTGTTTGGTGTCCTCCTTCAAGACACAGTATATGCACTAAGCCAGAGACTCCTGTGTGGCTCTATGTCCCCCCAAAAAGAATACATAGGTTAAGGAACAAGAAGTAGAAGAAAGAGTGGACCCATTTACTGTCCTGGTTTTCAGTGGGAGACTTTGTATTTCCTGTTCTGCAACTTTGAACTCCAACAGGTTAGAATGTGCCACAGGGGGCACATTCTTGCCAAGGAACATAGATAGGGTCCCACTGAAATATAAGCTGTGGCTGCTGCTAGTGTAGTCTGGATTCCTCATGTCCTTGGACTAGCAGGAGAGGAGATTCATCACGTCAGCAGAAGTAATTGATCTCGCTGATAAGGTGGTATTAGAGCCCAGCCATTCATACCTTTACTCAGGACTCCTCTAAGGGGCTGTCTTTGTTTTGGGGCTCCCAATCATCCTGGTCAAGACTTTCTCACAGCCACACTGCAGTCTGAATCTCTCTATAGCTTATCCACCTTTCACTCTCTTTTCAGAGGCATCAGACCTGCATCATGGTCTGAGTCTTTCCCTGCTTTCTCCTGCTTCCTTTCCTCTTTATTCTTTGAGATGATTTTTTTCCATAACCATGCAAGTCTAACTCTGTTGGAATCTTATTTTAGGAGGGCCCAAGTTGACATGATATACAAGGTTAGACAGGTAATTCAAGGTGGAACTGGGATAAAAACCTAGCAAAGGTTTTAAATCCCATGTTTGTATCACCAAATAATAGTGCTGTTCACTTAATTTCACTGAAATAAGTGGCTGACTGTGTCATTCATACACCTCCAAATATAACAGTTAGTCAAGATCAGCCAGAGTTTAAATTAGTATTTATAAGCCAAAGGTATGCAACACACTCACACACACAAGCACGTACACACACACAACTTATGGAACAACATAAATATTATAACTGAATTTTTCAAATTGTTTGACTACTTTAAAGGTCTTAAATAGAAATAATCATTAACATAAAGAGAAAATAGCAATTTTTGTGTGGTGCAAAGCTCCTCTTCAAACTTGATTTTGAAAGAAATAATTCAAATGGACTTTGTGATCAAAACTACTTAGTGCAAGTGTACATGCTCATTGATCTCAAGGATACTTCTAATCTCTTCTTCACACCATTCACAAAATAAATTACAGCTGGGCAGGCCAAAAGTCCTCATCTACTGATTCAACTTTTCTGAACCTCCACTTTTGCTTTCAAATTTTACCCTTGAATATATGACAGGAATACGAAAATACAAACCTATTAATGAGTGAAGTTAATTTCTAATAACTACTTTCTTAGTTATGAAGACCCGGGGATTCTTTAAATTACTGCGTGTGCAAATTCAGTAATTAATCAAGGGCCATCCTTGTTTACAATTTCTGACAGGGCGAAGGGAATGGTGTCATTTTTCCACTTGCAGCTATGTGTGTATCCTTTCTCTTTGTGATGTATACACAAACATGTACAAATGTGCCTATAAAAATGCACACATATACACATCATATATAAATGCATCTGAAGTTTTTCACCAAATGTGCACACATATTATAGATTTTTAAAGATAAAACAAATGTAAACTAACAAAATCATGCCGTACTTGAACTTGTTTAAATTGTACTTGTTAAACTCAAAACAAAACCATGTTAATTGCTGTCTAAATAGGTTTTATAAAGCATTCTGGAAAATAGATTCAGATTACACTCTTTTTATAAATATTCTCTGTTACTTAATAACAAGTCCTTTGATTAGTTTAAAATGAGGTAGAGATACTTGCAAGTGTCTGAATGCTCCAGGTTTATTTTTTTACTTCCAAAGGAAAGCGTGTTTTCAAATGTCTAATAAAGCTTTTTAAATGTGTAGTCACAGATGCTGTTTCTAAAGCCTGAATTTAATTTCTGCCTCATTTGAAAAAATTGTGTTTTTTATGCAAAGTCACATCAAGAGAAAAAACCACGCAAATATAAGACAGAGATTACCGTAGATGCAAGCGATATAACAGAAAATGTGGTTTTCAATAATTGAAAAAGCAAAATGGCACATGCTAAAAATAAAAGGCACCACATAATAATTCATAACAGGTACAAATACAGTGACCTTGGTATAATCCTCACCTTATAATCAGTTTTGACTTCTGGTTTCCTTACATGGAAGGACTTGTATAATTTGAATTATAATATGGATGTACATAAAGACAATTGTGACAAATCCAGTGTTACTAGAAAAATGAATTTATATTGTGTTGGATGATTTTCCAAACATACCTAAAATCCATCTAAAAGTGAAAAAGTTAATATATATATATATATATATATTATATATATGAAGAATTATGACGAATGCTGGAACTGCTTATCTGTACAACAAAGCGATTTTAAACTATTATATGTAAATAAATTCCACATTAGTAAGATATATCAAAAGACCTGTTGGCTAACACAAATTACAAATAAAAGACATCCTTACTGTGAGTAAAACCTAATGTTATTTTTTTTTTAATTTATGAATTTAACAAGATAGTGACTTTAAAACATCAGTGTGAATACACATAGTAGATGCAAATATTAGCTTCTTTTCCTATGGGGAAAAAATCCCCAGAAAGTCTCAGTTTTTTAAACAATGCTAATCACCTAGAAAACTGGAACTAGTATTGTTGGCTACACTAAAGGGAAAGAATTAGAATGATCCAATTGTGAAGGGAGTCTAGGTTTGGTCGACTTTCCTACAACAAAATATTTTTATTTTTTTGATAAGCAGGGTGGTCACTACGATCTCCAAATGTGGTGATTCTTGGAAGACTTTTAAAATATAGACTAAGTACTGATATATCTGTTAACTTTATGAATTTTGTTTTTGACTATATTTTAATTGCATAATTATAAAGAAAAGAGTGCTTTTAGCCTTTGATACTTTTGGAAAATATATCAATTCTTTACATGAATGTTTGGCTTCATAAATATTCCTGGAACTTTCTATTTCTGGCTTTTTGTTGAATTGACTATTTATTGATCACGATGAGGAAATAAAGCAGAGTGATTAAAAGCATGAAGTTTGAAGTCAGGAAGGCAAAGTTTAAACCAGCTTGGTAAATGAGTGAGCTCCATAATCTCTGATCAGGGCATATTTGGACAAATTCTTAATCTACTTTTGGTTCATTTCCTTACCAGGAAATGGAAATAATAACATTACCTACCACATGGGAATATTATCACGGGATTTAATGAGATAATATGCACATAGTTCTTAGCATGGTATTTGTCACATAGTAAGTGGCCCAACATTATTAGCTGTTATTAGACTAGTCAAAATAAGTAACAAGGAGTATATCCATTGTTAAATGGTTCAGGGTAGGTAAGATTCACAAATTTCCAAATTTCTAATCCCTAGCTGGATTGCCCACATTTTGATTTTTTATAAAATGTGACTTTAATGCTTCATTTTGAGCATTTTTGCTATAAATTTTGTCAAGAAAATTATGGCTTTACTCATGGCAGCATTTTTTACTCACAAGTAGAGGCAAACGGACATTTAACCAAAGTTTGGTTCATATGTCGAGGCTAATGACACAGCACATACACCAGGGAGGTATGAAAAGTTTTATTATTTACATAATTGAGGTCTCTGGGGAGAGCAGGGCAGGCCTCTTAAGAAGGCTATAAATGGGCTTGAGCAAACGAGGAAAGGAAACTGGTCTGGGTTTCTATTGTGGTTGGAGTGTGGCTCAGGTGAGAGTCTGGGCACAGGGTGGGGTTTGCACGGTTTAAATACCCATCTGCTTCGTGCCTAAGGAGGGAGTGCTTAGACTTTCTCATCAGCTTGTCTAGATATGGGGCACAAGGGGAACAGACAGAAAGAAACAAGGCTTAAAAGCTGTCAGCAGTCATATATCAAAAAAAAAAAAAAAAAAAATTGGAGTCAGACTCCTCATTATACAGCAGAAAAGAAATTGAATTCCTTCGGTACTTTCTTATATTCATCTTAAGAAATTACTCTCAAGTAGTGCTTTAATGTGATAGAATGCAGTGATCAAATTTAATAATCTTCCTGGCAGTCCCAGGGAAATTTTAGTGCTGGCCAACCCTCTGCAATTATCTTCCTTCTCTCCTTCCTTCTTTTTTTCCTCCCTTCCTCCCTCCCTCCCTCCTTCCTTCCTTCCTTCACTCTTGCCTTCCTTCCTTCAATCATTCTCTCTCTTCTTTTTCTTTATTTTGCTTTTTCTATTCATAAATGAGGTTACTTTCTTCACAGTGATATGGTAGAAATGATAAATGTTTATTTCATGATTTAGGGATTTCATATGAAACATGCATGATGAGTTGTGAAGTAAGCACTACGGAAATTTATTTTTTGATGTTGCTACCCAATGTCTTATTATCTTATTTACTCTACTCTCAGGTGGATTGAGAGCATATAGCTTATTGATGACACTCGGTTCTTGTACTTATTTTACTATTGAAGATAAAACTTAAAATAGCATCTAGCATTCTAAGAAATCTTATCCTGAGTATAAAAAGGTATTGATCTTTGATGACAATCATCTTTTTCTATACTTTCCAAATTTTATCAAAATAGGTTTTGATCATTGTTACATTGATCTGGTTCTCATTTTTACTTCTATATCATAAAGGAGACTTTAGGCATATTCTTCATAGATCATTTTTAATTCTAATTTTTTAATACATGGAAAGTTCTTGGGGGCTATTTTATCGGATTATTTCCCTCTTCCCTAATAAAATATACATACATTATCAAAACTAATTTATATTCTGTCAGTTCAAATCAACAAGCAATTTTTGAATGCATATTTTTGGATCACTGTAATTTCATAAAATCAAAGCAAGTAAGGCAGAGAGAGAGAGCATATTCGTCACTGTGCCTCAGGTAATTGTTAATACATTGGGAAGTCTAAGCTTTACACAGATTAAAAAAATTAGGAAAGAAAAGTGACAGAACAAATCATAAGCTAGCTGAAAATGTTGATGACAAAATTATACTATTTTTGAAAGAGTTTTCATATTCCTTGACTGAGATATTTTTCTTTTTCACTCCATCTAATAAAACAATTGCTGCATATAAGATGTTTAATTCTTGTTTCTCAGACTGAAATAATGAATAATAAAGATGATAATTATGAATACTGAGTAAGATGAAGGATGATCAATAACTAATAATAATCAGAGAGGGTTAGTAAAAGATAGGTAGAATCTGGAAAGGTATGAGTTTGGGTGTATTCCAACTGGAATCATCATAAACAAAGTCACGAGTGCATGGGACAGATGACCTTGATATATAAGAATAGATAGTGGAAATTAAAGTAGAAAGTAAAAGTAGAAGGCATTGTTATAAAATAGCGGATTTTGAGGTTGGCTTCAAAGACTAGCATCAGTTTCTAAAACTTCAGTTTTAGTGAAGAAATTTGAATGCAATATTATAAACAATGGAGAATCAGCATAGATAATTAAGTGGAGAAACGCCATGATCCAAAGAGTATTCTGATGAATCTTCTTCTTTATTGTGGAGAATATTAGAAGAGCTGGAATTGTGAAAAACCAATGAAAATCTAGCAATGTTGCAAATTGAGATTTCTGGAATATAGATTCTGAGATGACAATTAGCATGTGAGAAATTTAATGGAGATTACTCTCAGCAGTGTCATCCATCTGGAGAGGAAAGGAAGCTGATAGAGCAGAAAGAGAGGTTGGACCATAATGGAGTCGAAAGACTTCATCCCATCTAAGAGCTGAAGTTAGGACAGCCCTTTGGAATCATCTCAAGCTACTGTGAGGGGACTGAAACTTTATGTTCCTGTGTAAATTAGTCATTGGATGAAGGCTAGCCCTGGATAGAAAGCCTGGCTTTCTTCAAAGTGGATCTCTTGAACTGAGCACAGTTTACAAGAGAAGCCGGGAGATGAGAGCTGTCAATCAGCAGCACTCCTGGCAGCTGGTGTAATAGGTCATTCGACTCTGAAAAGGAGATCAGGGTAGCCCAGAATAGGGTTGAGTTGCTTAGATCCAGTTTTTCTTTAAACTTTTTAGAGCTGCTTCTCCAAAGGCCATAGTGGCCTCTTTTCCTAGGATTTTATAACAGAAGGATTAGTGAGACAAACTACAGACTCTGTTCTGTTGCTTTTCTAAAAGCTGCGACAGAGACTAATTATTGACCTATCTTTATCCATCCCAGATTTCTCTCTTACTGGCGCCTCTGCTGTTCTAGTTAACTTACCTTATGTCATAATTCAGACCTCTATGCCTGAGGGATCTGAGATCCTTCAATTGTCCTTTTACTGTCAAAACTGGGCAAGGGAATATCAAAATTTGCTCAATAAATTACCATGGTTCAAAAATTTTCCTCGTGGTGACCACTGAATAACAGCAACGGACCAAGATGGCCTTAACATTCCCCTCAGCTTGACTAAACTTAGACAGGTTGCTTTCTGACTGCAACCCTTGATCTTCCTTTTCTTAGAGCATTTAACTTAGGAAACTTGCAATTATATTTTCCTTCTCTGCATCTTTGAAATATATCTAAATAGTCTCCCAACCTCTTGCCTATACTACACCCTGGGAGATGTCTTTGTCAAAGACCTGGGAACCATCTCTTTGAAATGTAAACATCAAATGATATAACATCCTTATTTCCCAGTGTCTATGGGAGGGTAGGATCCTGACTTCAATGGGTGCCAATTAGCAAATACAGATGGCTTAATCACAGAGAAAACATTTGAAAACTCAGAAATCACTCAATGTACTAGGCACATCCCATTGATCCACCTCTCACCCACAAAGCCCTCCAGTACTTTCCATTAGTTCCCCTCAGTGCTTAAAAATCCTGCTGTCTTTTGTTTTAGTGAAGTTCAGTCTCTCTCTCCTATTGCAATAGTCTTGAATAAAGTCTTCTTTGCCTTTGCAATATGAGCACTGGATATTAACTATTGGATTTAGCAGTGGATATTACTGTGACCTTTACAAATGCGAGGTCAATGAGGTGGAAGATGAAAGCCTGACTGTAGTGGTTCAAGAAAGAAGAGGATGAAATAAATTAGAGGTGCAGACAAGAGAAATTCTTTTTAGATTTGTGTGTGTGTATGAAAGTAACAAGGCAATAGACTGGTAACTGGAGGAGAAAGTGAAGTCAAGACAATTTTTTCAGAGATAATAAAACAACTGCATACTTTAATGCTAATGATAATAATCAGAAAAAATGAACAAAAATAGATGATTCAGGATAAAGTTGGAAAAATTGCAGGAACAAAGACTTTGTGAACATGATATTGGATGGATCCAGAGCACAAGTGAGAATATGGTCTTAAGTAAGATGAAGGACAGTTAATTCATGGTGACAGAATGGAGGTAATGCACACATAGAGATAGGTAGATGTGTTAGAACTAGATTGCATGTGTTCTCTTCTAAATTCTTATGGTTTCATAGTGAACTGGGAACTGAAAATGAGGATGGTGGGTGGGAGGTTTAGGACATTTGAAGAGAGATAAGACATTTGAAATAATCCTCTAGGAGAGTGAGAGAGTGGATAAAATGAGAAAACATCATAGAACTGCCATAAAGTCCTAAAGAGCAATCTGAGATGAGACCACCATGTATTTAAAATAAGAGCAATCAGCATGGCTGTATTTTTCCCCCTTTAGGCATGTTTAACTGTATAAGCATAAGTGTGGGGAAATGGTATTTAATCAATATTGGATTTTTGTCAAGTGAGGACAAGGAGGGTGTATAGGAGTTTGGATAAATGCTTCAGTGTAACTTAGAAAGAGGAAAAAGAACATAAAAGCTGGTAAAATAGAAAAACTAGTAGATTAACGGAATACAGATCCTGGGAGAGTTGAAGGATTGTGGGAGTTAGACAACTAGAAAGTGTGAGGTGGAAAAATAGATGATGCCTTAAGTGTCAGATACTCAAAACTTATATGATGAAGGGGTTGTAGTTATTGGCAATAATAAGGTCTAATATATGGCCCTTGGAATGAGTGGGTAAGGAAGGGTGAGAAAAATTTCATTGGAAGAATTTAAGTATCTGAGAGGCTGGCATATCAAGGGGTTACCTACACAGTTATTCAAATAACTTGCTTACTGAAAAGGACTTTGATGTGTACTGCTGGAGAGAGATCATTGGTGACTAAAAACAGAGATGGTGGGTGTTAGGGTCAGATGACAGGAGTAAAGAGTTTTGATAGGGATATATTTGTCAAAATGCCTCTATAAATTCTTAGGAAGTAGTTCTGTGAAAAACTTTTAGAGTCTTTAGGAACTTTATCACTTCATTAGAAGTATTGTAATAATTTATACTAAATTTGTACAAATATTTATCTCTAAATTTTGGGATTTTGGTGATTTTTTTTATATGTGCTCTTCTGCTTTTCCTGTTCTTTTTTAAAAAACAATCATTGTATTTATGATAAGAAAGAACTTATGAGGCGTTTTTGAAGTGATTATGAAAGTATTCAACCTGAAAATTAAACTTTTAACATTGTTTACTATATTGTTTAATAGAGAATTAGCAACTTTTAATTTTATTATTGGATCTCAGGAGAAAGAATCTATCCATGACGTAGATTTTAGTTCAAATTTATAATTATCTTCATCATAAAATTCAATAGAAAGAACCCTCAGCAGATTTACTTCAAGAAAAGTTAAGTGTTGCCATCACCAGTAAGTAAATTATCATTTTTATACAACTGTCATTATTTTTACTTCGAGAAATGACATCAGAGTATATGCAAGCAGGAAGATCAGCTGGTAACATTAAAGATTCAGTGACTGGTGTGATACAATTAAAGATATAATTTAGGAAGATCACAATTTAGGGAAAAATGTACAACATATTTCAATAAAATAAATTTTAAAATCATTTTGTGAATTGGGGAGGCTAGCTTAATAGAGAATTTGGAGGTTTTTAAGTGAATAAATGACGTCAAATGCTAAGATATCTGAGGGAGCTATTAAAAAGAGCTATTAAAAATACTGATACCTAATTCCGTTTCCAGAGGTTATGGTTCAATCAGTTTTTTGTTTGCCTGCTTGTTTTTACTCACCCAGTTCTTCTAATACGCGCTCCTGGTTGAGAAGCACTCTGGTAAGCAAAGTCTCAGGAGGAGAGATTTACATCCAAAGATTCCTACAGTGATATGCCTAGCTTTACATCATTCTAAGAATCCTAGAAGTCCCTCAGTTAGTGGATACTGTTACCAAAAATTAGCAAATAGAGATAAGAATGCATACTTCTGCGAAGTCAGTAGCAATTTTTATCATCTAAGAAAATACAGAATACCTTAAAAAATTTACACATTTTCTAGAAACTTTTCCTGAAGGGTCTAAACAGTTATAAATTAGAGGTGATAGTATGATGCAGCTATGAGTAAATGTAAGGTTGATTTCTAAAATGTTCTGGTGCTGAGTTACTTAGAAGCTAGCTGCAGGAAAGAAGAAAAAAGACCACTGAACTTGCAGAGAGAAGAGGATAAACTGGGCTAATTTTCCATCCTATTAGTTTTACTGCAATATAATTTAATATAGCCTGAGCTAAGCAGAAGTGAAGTTTAGCCTGGGGTTAAAGAAAACGCAATTACTTGTTGTTCTGATTATTCTTATTGAAAATCCTTTCGCCACCCCACCTCATCCTCAGTCCCTCCTTGTCATTGCCCTTCTGAGGCTTGCTCTGTGCCTGAGAAAGCTGGCCGCTGTGGAATACAGAATCTGGACTCTCCTGCCTGCAGGCTCCTGGGATTCTGAAAGAACCAGATTTATAGACTTGATGACAAAAATGTCTGTGGGACAGTTATACAGAAAGACCTCTTGGAATAGGCACAAAGCATGAAGTTATTTGGTCCAATGTGTTGCACACCAAAGGGCATCTAATGCAAAGGGAGCTATCGATAATCAGGTAGTTATTTTATAACTGTCAATCAGGTTCTTTCTTTAACCAACGTGGTGTTTGATATAAAGACTTGTATACAAAATGGTCATGGCAACAGGAATGATAGAGGTTGAGAATGCACTCAAAAGCCTCAAGTTCTCTCATCAAGGCCAGTCTGGCTATTAGATGTGCTGAGTGCTTAGCTTACTAATGTTAGAGGTTAGTGTTAAGCATCATTCCTGGGGAGCTATCTGATAGGCTGAATATACTGGACCTCTTCCATCAAAAAGAGGATAATGATTTTTCCTCATTGTAAGAGATAGGCATTTACAAAGTGGATTTTCCTTCCCTGTGTGCAATGATTCTACCGGCACCATCAAGTGTGGACTTACAAAATATCTTACTCACAGTCATGGTATTCTATGCAACTTCATTTCAGATCAAAGGACTTAGATTAAAGCCCATGGACTTCACTGTTCTTAACATGTACTCCATCACTGGGAAAAGACTGGAATGATAACATGATGAAATGGCCTACTAAATGCTTAATAGTGATCCCACATAGAGGTTTGAAGTTCCTTTCCATAGGACGTGGAATCTCCTTTTAATCAACACTCAATGTAAAGTGCTGTTTCTTCCACAGACTGAATATTCATATTCTGGGAGTTCCTCCTTTCACTATTACACCTAAAAATCCCCTTACAGTTTGGTTGTTTCACCTTTCTGCAGACTTGAGCTTGGTTGGTTTGGGTGTCCTTGTTCCCCAAAAGTAACACATCAATGATGAAGCACAGCTATTTAGAAGCTGAGATTGTTCCTGTCATTAAACCAACAGTCATAGAAAGGAATTATTAGACAAGCTTGGATGATTTATTCCAATTATCCAGGGGAAATTGGGAGAATGTACTCCAATGAAGTCATGTAGAACTATGTCTATAACCTTGAGGCTTTGGTAAGGCCCTGCTTAATATTCATGCTCAGCAATCAAACTCTTTGGAAGACTGTGGCTACTCCATAAAGACAGGATCTCTAAAGATCTTTGGGCAATCTTTCTGATAAAAAATCCTAGCTGGGAAAGTGCTGGTTCAAGAACCTAGAATGTGTGTGGAAGAAAGAGCTCATAATTCTCATGCTAGCCTTCAATAAGTTGCAGAAACCTGGACTGTGGCAACCATGCACATTTTATTTTATCAGCAATTACTTCTTTCTTCCTGTCATTTTCTTTCTTACCTTGTGCAGATGATACTAGTGGCGTGTAGTACTCCAGGTGGGAGTATGACTGGATTGGCATTATTTGTCGTGATATAGTGGGTGAAAGGTCTTCTGTCTTTGTGTTCAGGAAGGGAACTAATCCAGATGAAAGGAAAGAAAAAGCGATGCCAAGTGTCAAAATGGTAAACTGGGGTAGATATTTTACGTTTGTGCCTCATGATGTGCTCTTCATCCTTCTCTGCTCTACTCTGTGTCCTGGGAAGTTGCAACCTGCAGACTTTGTCATCCATGCTCTCTTGCTTACTGTTAACATTTAAGATATGTTAATTCTGACACTTCCCATATCTCTTCTTTTATTTGGGACCTGTGTCATCAACCTAATGATATTAATTGCCTGATGCAATAATTGGAACTCAACGGACTTCTTTGACGGTGTTAGTCAGGTCCCTCGCAGGAAACAGAAGGCACCGTCTTCAGAATTTTGAGACAAGTCCTTCATTATGTGATTTGTTCTATTTAAATATCTTTTTAGAATAGAGCCATAAGGGAGACAGTGAAGATGGAAGATTTAAGGAACATATTAGATAGGCCCAGAGACATTACATTTTATGATTAAAAACAAGATACACCCTAAATTACTTAAGGAGGCACTGATTAAAGGACTATTAGCAAAGGTGTTGACAGTGTTCAGTAAAATATGTCTTGTTAAGGCAGAAGACATTTTAGTATGGCTATTGAAGTTGGCGAGATATAGTATAGCACGGTAGAACTGACTCTGAACTAAAACTTAGAAGTCCCAGACTTTTCCTTATTTTCTCAGAGCTTCAATTTCATGACTATGTAAGTGAAAATAAGAAGGTCTACATGGAACATTTAATAGGATGGTTGTAACCATTAAATAGAATACTGTGTGAAAATGCCTTGAAAATCGTAAAACATTGTGCAATGTAAGCTATTATTCACGTCTATTAGGTTTGATGTCTGGTGGCACTGGGCTACCATGGTAGCAATAAAAGTAAACAAGAAGGTATAGATTAAAAAGTTTCCAGGTAGGAATAATTGATAAAACATAGTGACATTGAATAAGGAGATAACAAAAAAGTAGTCAATGCTGATAAAATGTTTGGAACTTCATGCCTGAGGCAATGGTGCTGCTACTAAGAGAAATGTAAACGGAGAAAGGAAGCTGACTTTGATAAAAATTGTTCTTTTCGGTTTAGAAATATAGCAGGCAGTTGTAGATGCAAAATTTTAGCTAAAAGAAGAAGTTCAGCCTAGTATATAATTTAGAGGCATTTCAGCTAATACTTACTGAGAATCTATGATATGCAAGATATGGTGGTATGTGGTTATATGGATTATCTCTTGCCATAATAATTCTACAAAATAAACCCACCGAAAATTCAGTGGATTAGAACAACAGTCATTCATTTGGCTCATGAATCTGTAGATTGCCTGAGTGTTGGTGGGGAGCACTTATGTATGTGGTTGGCTATAGATCAGGCTCTGCTGACTTTAACTGAACTCTCTCACATCTCTGGCAATCATATGTTTGCTGCCTGTCCAGGATGGCTTCAGCTAGGACAACTGGGAAGACACATCTTTGCTCCATGTGGTTCATCCTCCAGCAATCTAGCCTGGGCATGTTCTTATGGCAAAGCTAGATGGACAAGAGCAATCAAGTGGAAATTCACATGCCTCACGACCTAGGCTTAAAACTGACAAAGTCATTTCTTCCATATTTTATTGGCCCAAGCTGGTTAAAGGTCAGTCCAAAATCAAGGAAAGGGAAATAAACCCTGTCTCATTAATATAAGAAGATTAAAAATTCACATGGAGAGTGTGTAGATAGAGGGAAGGTTGAAGAAATTAGATCATTAATGAAACCAATCTGCCACAGTGCTGCTATTAATTCATTAATTAGTTAATTAATTTACAGAAAATATTACTTGAGTGTCTATTTTGGGTACTGGGATAAAGCAATAAACAGAAGAAGAAAGGTCTTTGCTTAATAGAGTTTTCATGTTAGTGACTAAGGTCAGTAAAAAAATAAACAGCAAAATACCAGTAATAAATCCTATAGGAAATAAAACAGCTATATAATAGCAAGTGTCTGGGTAAGTAGTGTGTTAGATTGGTAGCATTGTGTTAGTTTTCTGAATAGTTGATATTCGAACTAAGGCAAAATCTAAAAGAAGGAACCCTTTGAAGATAAGGGGAAAGAACATTGAAGATAACAGGAAGAACTCATGCAAAGGCCATAAGGTACGATATTGGTGTGTTTGAAGATTGGAAAGAAGGCTTGTGTTGTGGGAATCTACAGACTAAAGTGATAGGTGATAAGATATGAGATTATAGAATCAATCAAGAAACAGAACATATTAAGCTTTTAAATGGATGGTAAGGGTCTCAGATCTTATTCTGGTAAGATAAGAAACCACAAAGAGTTTGACACACGGGAGTAACCTCCAATTATTGTGTTTTAAAATATCATTTTGGACTTCTGGTTTCCAGCCCAGCATGTAAGAAGCTTGGAAGTAAATAGCTGGGCAAATGGAAAAACAAGCAAACAAGCAAACAAAAACTCTTTTTAGATTTTCCAGAGAACTGAGGTCACAGGGGAAACTGCTGCCTCCCAAATTGGAGACACAGACAGGTGGATGTATAAATTCACACTTTTGGGGATTTTACCTTCAGGATTTCTAGTAGGTTCTCTCACTGACGATGAGAGAAAAGTACTCTCATACTTCCAGGAGGAGGAGGGGAAAGGTAGCAACTTTGAAATTCACCAGAGCATTCTGTTCTTCTTAACAAGGACTGCCCTCAAGAGAAACTATGGTAACAGAGACTAACTTATTGTAGTTTTATCAGACCCTAACTGACCTGGGAGGAGGGAATTACCCAACCCCAGCTGGGTCTAACCTTCCAAGTAGAGAGAGAGAAATACCCCACTCCAGCTCCTTCAAACCATCCTGACCCCCTTAAGGGGGAAAAAAATCTGAGAATCACTTGTGAAGTTCACAATCTAGGGACACAGGCTCACTAAAAGACTAAGACCTAATCATAGAACTATGGAACATAGAACTGAGGACTGCTTCCCCTCCTCTGACACTTTACCACCACATTATCAAAGGGCTGTTTAATGCCGTCCATTTTACTTAGTACATAATGTCTGGCTTCCAACAAAAAATTGCAAGGCATACTAAAAGGCAAAAATACACAGTTTGAAGAGACACAGCAAGTATCAGAATCAGAGTCAGAGAGAGCAGAAATGTTAGAATTATCAGACCAAATAACTATGATTAAAAGGTTAAGGGATCCAAAGGAAAAAGTAGACAACATGCAATAACAGATGGGTATTGTAAGCAAAGAGATAGAATTCTAAGGAAAAAATCAATCAAAAAGAAAACAATGAACTATGAAAAAAATTGAGCTATGAAACCATGAAAAGACATGAAGGAAACTTAAATGGATATTACTAAGGGAAAGAATCCAATCTGAAAAGGCTACATACTATATGATTCCAATTCTATGACATTCTGGAAAAGGCAAAACTATGGAGACAGTAAAAAGATCAGTCATTGTCAAGAGTTTTGGTGAAGGCAGGAGGGATGAATAAACAGAGTACAGAGAATTTTTAGGGCATTGAAACTATTTTTGTATCGTACTATAATAGTGGGTTATTTGCGTCATTACACATTTACCAAAACCCACAGATTGTACATCTAATTTAAACTATAGTCTTTGGGTGATAATGATGTGTCAATGTGATTTCATAGATTGTCAGAAATGTACACTCTCATGTGGGATGTGAATAGTCGGGGAGGCTGTGCTTGATGGGGGCCGGGATATGTGGGAAATCCCTGTCCTTTTGCTCAATTCTGCTTTGAATCTAACACTGTTCTAAAAAATAGTCTGTTTAGAAAACATATCATTCTGGATGTTGTGTTAGTAATGGATGTAAGGTAGTCATAGATAATAAGTCTTACTGTCTTTAAATATATGTCAGAGACAGATATAGAGATATAAATAAATAAAATAATTAAAAGTCAAATTAATATAAATGCTGAACCCAGGCACATGTAGGATGCTGAGTGAAACCAGAGGAAAGAATAATTCGTTCTGACAGGGAGATCTTTGAACGCTTCATAGATTATAGCGCTTACTAAATATTGCACAGTGAATAGAAATTCAATATGGTAAAAAGGACATGAAAGGTATTTAAAGCATGAGGAGACAGTAACAGCTAAAGGATTAAAGTTAAAAAATACATTTTGTGCCTAGGTATTATTTAGGCACAGAGGAACCAAATTTTGAATGCATATAAGCAAATAAGTAATCTTTTATTTGTGGCAAAATGTGTTGTCAAGAACAATCTTAATGTTTTTGTTCGTAGATGATTTTGTTGGCAAACTTTGTGATTTGTTTAAAAAGTGCTATGAATTTTTCCTTCTAGCTACAATGTTACAGTTGTTCATTCATAAGGATTTCAAGGAAAATTCTAGTTAGTTACAAGTACAAAACTATAGGTAACTGTAATACATTTCAAAAGAATAAATACTAAAGTGATAACAACATATTCACGCATGAGGATGACATAACACTAAAGGATAATATTTAAGATTTCAAGAGCAAGACAAATCATTATTTGAATTTTTTGGCAGGAGATCCAAAATATCTCAAAGGAATTTGAAATCTGTATTTTCTTTTTAAAGATTTTATTTTTTTCCTTTTTCTCCCCAAAGCCCCCCGGTACATAGTTGTATATTCTTCATTGTGGGTCCTTCTAGTTGTGGCACCTGGGATGCTGCCTCAGCATGGTTTGATGAGCAGTGCCATGTCCGCGCCCAGGATTCGAACCAACGAAACACTGGGCCGCCTGCAGCGGAGCGCACGGACTTAACCACTCAGCCACGGGGCCAGCCCCTGAAATCTGTATTTTCTAATTGGAAGAACATGCTTTAAAATCAGGCTTGTTTTACATATTTAGGTGTTTCAAATTTTCTTTTCTCTCTTTCTAACTTTTTATTTTTGCTTGAGGAAGATTGTCCCTGAACTAACATCTGTGCCAATCTTCCTCTATTGTGTACGTAGGATGCTGCCACAGCACGGCCTGATGAGTGGTGTGTAAGTCTGCACCTGGGATCCAAACCCACAACCCCCAGGGTGCCAAAGTGCAGCGTGCAAACTTAGCCACTATGCCATGGGGCTGGCCCCTCTTTTCTTTCGTTACTTCTTTCCTTTTCTCTCTCTCTCGTTCTCTCTCTTTCTCTGCTTCTCTTTTTCTTTTTCCCCATAATACCTTGGAGATATTTCTTTTATGAATAAAAATGAATATATAAAATTTTAATAGAATTAAGGACAAAGAAAATAATATTTTTTATCAAGCAGTGTATGGGCTTAAAATAGGAAGCCATATGTCTGTTTTAAAATTTGCTTTGACAAACTTATCTTCACATGGAACTGAGCCTTTAGAATACTGGGATGAATAAACTGATGCCTACACTAATGAAACTGTTGAAGTTGTTCCTCCTGCGATTAGAAGGAAATTGATTTGTTATAGAAAATGAGGAATAAGTTTGTGACATTTCATGATAGAAGTGTGAGAAGGAAAGAGGACACCTGGAGGAGTAGTGGCCTTCTTTCAAATTCTACGTTTGAAGAAGAGTAAATGTGGCTAAGAAGAGTTTTGAAATGGGTCACGATGGGAAGTGTCATGGTAAACTACATTTTGCATATTGTGATGACATGACAATTTTGCTCTTGTTATTTATTTTGATCAATATAGGAAATGCATAAGATATTTGTTAACACTCTTCTGGACCACTATGGTTTTTGAGATAAAATTTTTTGAGAGGAAGAAAAAGTCTGATTTTTGCTTGAGTAAACATGGGCTCCAGTCTTCATTCTGGCAAGATATATCTATACTGTGATATAAAAATATTGCTTTTGCCTCTTGGCGACAGAGCCTCTACCCACAATTGAAGGAAATGCCAAATTGAAGGAAATTGTACGTCTTTAAAACCCAATTAATGCTATAATTCCCCCAGATATCTAGTCACTGGAAGGAAGGTCAAGCTGAATTAAAGAAGGGAGTTTAGAAAGGTGGCTCTCCTTGATTTGGAGAAATATCAGAGGCTTTGTGTGTGTGTGTGTGTGTGTGTGTGAAGTGGTGATGCTCAAATTTTATTAAAAATTAGCTTTGCTCCTTTTGAAGTTAAGTGGTAACTATTGTTTCTACTATTTTCAAAGCATCAGGGATCCAGACATCTAAACTAAGATAAATAAACAGACACATTCAGGAAGAACGTAAGTTGGTTGTAAACTACACAAAATCAAGTACCTTTGAGTGACTCTCCCTGACCAACTGCACAATAATCACATTGCGGATAACAGCAGAAATTGAAGGGATTGACATGCTCTTTGAATCCCCAGTCTCGCTGCAGAAATAAAATATCTTTTCTTTCACTTTTTTTATCTTGACTAAACTGATGCATTCACAACTGCCACCCTAGATCTAAACACTAGATATTGCAATATTTGTTAGCTTAATTTTTTTAACTTCTTACTTTTTTTATTACTTTTATTTTCTCACTATTTGAACATACTTGCCTTTGAGTAGGGATTTTTTTTGTTTTCCTGAAGCAGCGTGTTCTTCTGTGATGCATTCAAGGTCACAGTCTCTGCACCCTTGCCTGCTGTACATAGACAGAGCAATAAAACAGGTAATACTCTTACTCAATTGAGGTGCAGATCTCATTTCTGCTGAACATCTGTGCAGTATGAATCTCCAGATTATACCCTAAACACCAATTTTTTGGTACTATTATCGACTTTGCCTCTTTGCATTTTTATTTACATTGATATGACTCAACTGGGATATGCTGTTGTTGAGGCATGCATAATTTTTAATGACATAAAATGTAGGAAAAACCATGACACCGTTAGGAAAATGTCTGTTTTAAGCAATACAATTTCTAATAAGAAACAACTTAGTGAGGCATTAAATATTAGGGAATAACCTGCTTCACTATTTAGGGGATGACAGTTAAGGTATCATAAGTGAAAATAGATAATTTTCTGTGATAGTATTAGAACTGTGTCTCATTTGCAGCTTTTATTTTCTCCTACCCAAAGATTTCATTTCACTGCAATGTCAGTTTCTAAAATAGACAAATTAGAATTATATAAATCAATGGCCACAAAAAGTAACAAGCCTAGCAATGTGCATATCACTATTTTCAGGCTGATAAATATTTAAATATTGTTTTGAATTGGAACTTCTCTCTATTCAAGCATAGAACCTTTAGATAAACATAAGAGCAGAACACCTCTAATTCATTCGTGTTTTCCTTTTTGATGATACGTATGAGTAAACATATTTGTAGTAAATTCAGAGACACATAAATGAAGTAATTGGCTATGCCAATTTTTCAGAAAGTTTGATGCATTATGTACCACTGCCCTTTAGTGGATAGACAACTGATTCTGATTGTTTATCCAGGAGTACAAAAGGGTATGCCAACATCTCCATCTAAAGTCATTCTTCTTACAAGACTAAATATACATACTGTAGTTTATGGTCCATAAAGAAAAAATAATTTTCCCTGATTTTTTGTCCAATAATATTTTCTGTTTTCACACACACACACACACTACATATACACACACACACAAGAGTAATTTCATTTTACGAGAAATGCACTCAAAGATGAAATGTCTTTTTAAATTCATTGATATTTTTCCTTTAAGGTAGAACTTTGTGTAAATCGTTGCAAACCCCTTCAGGAAGAATGAATTGGTCTCCCTCTGTACTCCCATAATGCTTAATTCTTTTTTTTTAATTGAAGTTATGACAGTTTACAACCTTGTGAAATTTCAGCTGTACATTATTATTTGTCAGTTATATTGTGCGTGCACCCCTTGACCCTTTCTGCCCACCCTCTACCCTTTTCCCTGGTAACTACTATCTGTTCTCTTTGTCCATGTGTTTGTTCATCTTCCACATATGAGTGGAGTCATACAGAGTTTGTCTTTATCTATATGGCTTATTTCGCTTAACATAATATCCTCAAGGTCCATCCATGTTGTTGTGAATGCAATGATTGTATCCTTTTTTATGGCTGAATACTATTCTATTGTGTATATATATATATATATATGTACCATATCTTCTTTCTCCATTCATCAGTTGATGGGCACTTAGGTTGCTTCCACTTTTCAGCTATCGTGAATAATGATGCAATGAACATAGGGTTGCACGAGTTTCTTTGAATTGCTGATTTCAAGTTCTTTGCATAGATACCCAGTAGTGAGATGGCTGGGTCATATGGTATTTCTATTTTTAGTTTTTTGAGAAATACTGTTTTCCATAGTGGCTGCACCAGTTTGCATTCTCATCAGCAGTGTATGAGGGTTCCTTTTTATCCACAACTTCTCCAACATTTGTTATTTTTTGTCTTGGTTATTTTAGCCATTCTAATGGGTGTAAGGTGATATCTTAGTGTAGTTTTGATTTGTAATGCTTAATTCTTATTGGTAGCTAGACATAAACCTTATTAAAATTTGACACTACATGTCCTCTCTCATTCGCAAATTGTGAGTTTCTCGCAGAAGTAGATAGAATCCTCAGGACCTAGCAGAAACTAAATGCTTAATAAATGCTTTCTGAATAAATTACCTGGATTTATGCTAGATAAAGGAGAGATATGAGGACTTCATAGTGGACAATATGCTAAATGACATCACTGTACTGTTTTTAATTTAGATTCTGCAGCTTAACTGAGATGTGAAAGACTTTGCCAGAGAAACGCACCAAAGATAATTATAAAATTGGAAACAAAATTCCTACGAGAAAATCCTTCTGTAATTAGTAACTGTGTTTTAGTGAGGATAACTGCAAATGTGTGTGAGGGCAAGGTACTTAATAATAGTCAAATCTGTGAATGTGAAGTAAGCCCCTTAGGGACAGGCCCACATGTTTGCATTGTGTATTTTCTTGGGCCATCAAGGGAAATAAATCAGTATTAAATAACAATTATCCAGTATAGTTATTTCCAGTGATCAAATTAAGCAGTTGTTTGTTAGGTTTCCATTTACTTTGAGCTATAAAGCCATAGATTGTAGTATACCTTACACCATAAAAATTCTGTGTTAATTACAAAAGAGTAGCTTTCACCTCTCTTTGAAGCAAAGCATATAGGATGCTAAATGAACTTTTCTTTTTGGACCATAGGGGCTTCTGATTATCACTGTTCTATCAACTATTTTTGTGGCTATGCCTTAAAAGTCTATCGAAAATTTATCCAAATAAAGAAAGAAGACCCTAAACTATGTTATGCAAAAACATCGAGTAAGACTTACTTATCAATACTAGTTACTCAACCGTTGGTATCCTTCTGAAAGAGTGACCAAAACAAACAAGAAATGAGAGAAAAAATAATAAAATAAACCAAAAATGTCTTATGATTTACCAACACAGTGTGTTAAAATCGAGAATTAAAGAAATAGTCTCTACAGAATTTATTTGTCACCACAAAAATAAAAAGTCAAACCCAACTAGAGCCACTGACATTTTTCAGTGATATAGGCTATTTTCCCATGCTAGAGAGAGAGTTGGGATTTTCTGAGTAAAGATGTTTGCAGATTTCATAGAGTAATAAAATACTCAATGAATAGATTATAAAGCACTTGATAAAAAATTTTAGAGGCATATAAATACCAAGAGATGTAGTCTCTCAGGAAAAGGAAACACACATACGCACACACACGCAGACCGTCACCCTCTGGCAGCTTCATTGGGGTTTTTTTGGAGGGGAAAGAGAAGTGAGATGAGGAGGGAGGAAGGACAGAATAGGAAGAGAAAATGTAGATGGGATCCTTGGAAACAGTCTGCACCCTTTCTGAAAAACAGAAGAAATTACCACTTTTTTCTTTCAAATAACTAAAGCACCATGACTTCCTCTGACAACTCCTCTGTATTGTAAATATTAAGTAATAATTGAAACTACCAGTTAACACTTTTTTTAAAGGAGAGCACTATTTTAAACTTACAGGCCATTCGTATAAAATTCTCATTCACTCTGATATTTTAAT
This sequence comes from Equus caballus, assembly GCF_041296265.1. Lineage (NCBI taxonomy): Eukaryota > Metazoa > Chordata > Mammalia > Perissodactyla > Equidae > Equus > Equus caballus. The sequence continues at coordinate 68,006,357 of NC_091688.1, read as the reverse complement.
CTGTCCTACAGACATTGATTTTATCTGAGATACACTGTCTATGAGCTTTTCCCATGGTTTTTATGCAATTTATCATAAACATTAGTGCCAATTGAGTAAAAATCTATGACTTGTTCTTGTATTTATGTAAATAATGTTAAAACATAGAGATTGTTGAAGTTTATATGTAATGCCAAGAATACATATTTAAGATGCAGAGAAAACCGCCCAAGGAGCAGGAGATTGGAAGGTACTTTGAAGAGCCTACTGTCAGAAGAGTGGCAGATAGGTCCTTTGAAGCTAATGTACTCAAATTTCCTGCGGCTGCAGCCGTCTTCCACAGGAGCAGCCTCTGAATGAGATATATTTCTGTCTAATCCTGCTGAAGACAGATAAGTCTGCCAATTGAAACTGTAAAGTCCTGACAGCCAACGGCATTGGTTTTCTAATAGCAAAAGACTGATGCTGAAATATCAGAAATGGAATAGCATTCTCTGACAGCAAGAAGCTAACATGTTTGACAAGAAATGGGAACCATGATCATTTCTAGTCAAACAAGATGTCTGTTCATTCAAAGTATCAAATGTACCTTCATTGCCAAAGTTCGATTCATTTCGTTACTGACATATTCTTTTCTTTCCCCCTTATCAGGTTTAAAAACTTACAGAGGCACATGTATTGGATTTATTTTACCAGGTAACAGCCTTTACTATTTTCTTTTTAATAAGGGCCATAATAAAAAGAAGAATACAATGATTCCCCACTGTGTTCAATCACACCGCCACATTCATTTATAAAATCTGCTCCATTTAACCATCAAGTTTCTGCACAGTTCAGATTTTAAAGAAGTTTTTATGCCAACATCTATCAAATTTGAGCTCCTTTCAGATCCTTTCTTCCCTCATTCTATTTCATAACCTATCCAGTTGCTACCCATTAGCCTTAAACCCTTTATGATAGATTAGACTATCTGGATTGACCTGCTATAAACCAGAAAAGAAATGTCACCATTTTAAAATATATCAGAAAATTAACCAAACTATGGTGAACGAAGAAAATGGAACTTTTCTACTATTCCCTTAGATATTGAACTTGGTAATACTTAATTTATTGACTTTGGTTAACCCCCTTGGATATTCTCCTCCAGGTTTTAAAAGCCTGTGTAATAATTTATCAGAAACAAAATAGCAGTCTTCAGAGAGAATTTTGTTACATGGGAAGCCTTGGAGATTCTTCCAGTGAATTTTAAGAATAATTATAAAATAAATGTCAAATGGATAGCAAACTTCATTTTAGAACTTAAAAGTTTTTTTTATATATAGTACATGCTTATTTTAATATTGTTATAATGAATGGCATTTTTCCATTTTTAATTTGTCAAGCATCTCTAAGTCAAGAACAATTTAAAACATGTCCCAGTTACCTATGTTCTTAATCGTTTCTTAAAAATGAATTAAACTCTGCAAAATATTGTATGTTATAGATAGTAACAAAAGTTATCACCATACACACACACTAGTATATGTTGGCAGAGTGCAAATTTCTATTTATATAATTTAAACAGGACTTTAACATAGTTTGCATGTTGTTTTGAATTGTGGCAGTAACATTATATAAACAATGCAGACATGAACCAATGAATCAAAATTCTGTCTTTTGCTAATTATTGATGTCAGCTCTTTACCTTCTATTGTAGGCATAATTTGTAGGACAAATCCCATTGCATAATACATTTCTAAAATAGCTTGGTATTGTAGAACACAGATAATTTGTTGTTAGTTTACAATATTTAAGACAATGCTATTTTTGCCAACAGAGTTGCTAGGAACATGTGTTGAGAACAAATTAGTAAAATTTTAAATCACTATAAATTGAGTATGCTTTAAGAATTTTGTTTAGTTGTAAATGCCATATATTCTATGGACAACACTTAGGCTGTGGTGTTAGCAAGTCTAACTGAAAATGAAGGCTCTACAATTTATCAGTTACCTGGCTGTTTACAAGTAACTACTCTTCTGAATTTCATTTTCCCCATCTGCAAAATCCATGTATTGAGAGTTTCAGCTTGAGCCGAAACTATGTTCACCATTGGGATTTCCACAGGTACGGAGATGTGGCAGGAAGAAGAAGAATAGGACAAATCCGCGGAGAACATTGAGACACGGGCTGGTTTAGTCACAGTGGTTGCGGTCAGAAATGGCGAGTTTGACCCCTTTGCTGTTTTGGTGCTGCTCTCCTTGTCCAGCTCCCCTGACATCGTTCTGATGACCCTAGAGACTGGCTTCAAGAAGACAGGAAAGATCCGAGTAACACACGGGTCTCTGAATTACTCTGAGCATAAAGTGGCAAAACTTTTGGACCAAGGGCAAGGTCAAAGATCCTTAAGCTTCATTCATGATGTTTCAGTTACACACAGCTTTGGTCAACTCTTTCGGGGAAAATGTTCATTTTTTTTTTTCCCTCAACACTCCTTTATTGCATGCCTATTTGGATTCAGACAACGCACTTGATATCAAGATTAACACAACTAAATAAAATATGACATGATTTTTAATAAAACTGTGGGACAACAGCTCTTGATTTAACTTTTCCTTTATAATTAGTATTTTATTTGTATTGTTACCACTACCACTAGCCATCTGTATATCACTATCACTGCTCCCGATACGATTTCAATAATAAGAATTCCTTCAACAAAGTTTTTATTGGGCCATTCTTCTCTGCTAAGGCCTCAAAGCCCGTGCTTCACCTAAGGATTTTCCATGGGTTTCTGTGGTTTTGGGTACCACCGCTGATTTTCAATATTGTATCACCTCCTTGAGTTCTAGACACGTGTTTCAGGCTGTGCACTGGTTAACAAGTGGATGTACTACAGGCATCCCAAATTCAACATGTCCCAAACTGAACAGATTATTCAATATCCTCTAGTCGACCGTATCCATTCTGTCACCTAATTTTGTCAGGTATGTTTTTAAGTATATATTTTCATTCTCACTTTTATTTATGCAACTCCAGACTTCATCATCTTTACCTCAGCTATTGTAGTATGTTTTCTATTTCCTTTGGTTATTACAAAAATCTCAGTTTCCTAATCCCCATGCAGCTCTCTAATTGTTTTTAGTGAGCCTGTCTCCCAGAGTGGGATATGAAGTCACTTCACTTTGAATCTTATATCATCAAACTACATCACCTATTAACTCTCCAACAGCATTTATACACTGACTACTTGCCCAGGCCTCCCTCTCCATTCCTTGGAGATTTTAGTAGCTGGCTCCACCTTGATCTCGAATACCTCTCCTGCCGCAATTCAATATCCAGACACGTTGTTTACCTTATGCCTTGTCCTAGTTATAAACCCTTATTGAGGTGTACACTGAGTTACTCAGTCCTATCTATAATGATGCCCTAGATTTGTCATTAACAATAGCTGTTCTCTTCCCTAATCTCAATTTCTAGACAGATTGTCAGCCACTATTTTACCACGTGAGTTCTTCTCATGCTCTGACTCCAACAATTGTTTGACTTCATTAGGGAAAATAATTTATCCTTTTATTATTCTTCATTCCCCTCAAGTCTTTATTTTCACTCCTTTGCCATCTAAATTACTACATTCTCAAGCCCATTGCCATTTCCTCCATTACTATAACTTTTCTGGCAAAGCCCAAACTCTAGGAAAAAATCAGTTTTTGCCCACTTTGATGAATGTAACTAGAGAAAAACACCACACACATACACATGGCCATTCTATTCTTTCTTTGTTTTAAGACCACAAATTTCAAATGGACCTTAGTCCATTCACTCTTCTATTCTCCTGGATGACTATTTCATTGTTTCATATCCCTGCTCAATCCTCCAATGCCTCCTCCCCCATTGTTACTTTCAGCTGATTTTGTAGATCCTATTTCAGAATTACAGTAGAAGCAATTAAAAAGGCCTTCACAAACTTCCACCATCACATCTACTTGCCTGTGTCAACATCTACAGACTTGCCCTTCATTCCTGTTACTAACCTCAAACTGACTGTGCTCCTGCATAAGGCCAATGGTTCCATTTGTGCACCACGTCATCTCTTGTCTCTTCAGGGACATCTCATCATCTACTCTTACCTCACTTGCATCATTGTTATTTCTCTCTATATACTGGACAATTTACATCAGCATTCAAGCATGTTTAAATTTCTTCTTTGCTAAAGAAAATCATCTCTTTATTTCACATCTGCAGGTAACACCTCAATTATCTACTTTCGTTTATAAGAGCAACTTTCTAAGATCGGTCAACGTCTAATTTTCTTCCTCTCATTCTGTCTTGAAACCGCTTTAATCCGGTTTTTGCTTGCATTGCTACACTGAAAGGGTTCTTGACAAGCTCATCAATCTCCATGGTGTTCAATCCTATGGTCGTTTTGCAGTCCTCACTTATTCGACCTCTCAGCAGCATGAATCACACTCATCTTGAAGCAATCCAAACACTCTGTTTTCTGGAGTCCATGTTCCCATTTGTGGTTCTATCCTAGTGTCTCTTCTCCAGGTTTTAATTTTTCCCCCTCACTTCCTTGCTACAGTTATCAAACTCTTCTGTTTTATGACTTAGCAAGGAAATTATTTTGCATCCTCTTCTGGTGATCTCATCCAGTTTCATAACTACATATACCATCAAACATGTTGAAAATTCCCAAATTATATATATAGACCAGATCTTTCTCCTGGACACCATATCTGTGATTTTTGCTGCCTATTCTCATATTTCTTCTTGCATGTTCAATAGGAATTCAAACATAACATGTCCCTTCTATGCATTGCTGATATTTTTTTTCCCCAGTACCACCTACTCCTCCCACAATTTTCTTCAATGTGATTTATGGAAACTCCATTTTTCTTTTCATTTCTTTCATCCAAAAACCTGGAGGAAACCAATATATCTCCTTCTTACCCACTCCATATACAATTTATCTATAAATCTGTCAGCTGGACCATTTCTCACTCTTCCATGTTGTCACCTGGTCCAAGGTACAATCATGTCTCACAGTGATTATTGTGATAATATCTTATCTGGTCTCCCTGTTTCTGCCTTGCCTCCCACTTCAATCCGTTTTCAATGCAGCAACTCAAATGATCAATTTGAAATACACATAAAATCAAGCCACTCCTTTGCCCCAAATCATCCAGGGCCTTCTTATTCAGATGAGGACCAAAAATTTTTTTTCTGCTTACATTTGTGATCTTACCTCCCATTCCTCTGAGCTTCACTTCCGCTATTCCTAGCTTTTTGATTTTCACTTACTCTTTAAAATATTTGCTCAAACCTTACCATCTCAGAGAAGCCTTCTCTGAGAGCAGTATTTCAAATTTCATCCTTACTCACAACAGCGCTCTATACTTTTCTTCCCTGCCATACTTTTAGCAATATTATTACCATCTGATAAACTGTATATTTCGCTTATGGGTTTGTTATGCATTTCATCCCCACCTCTGCTGCTTCCCATCCATTTAGATTGTAAACTCCATGAGGGTAGGGATTTTTATTTTGCTTGCTTGTGTCTAGAACCATACCTGTAGATACTCATATAGTATTTATAGAATAAATAAATGAAGAAATGAATTAATAGATGAGCAGAGCTGAAGGAAAAAATGAAGCATTCTCTTAATTTGTGAAAAGAAGCCATGTTTAAGCATTAAGATTACTTTTCTTTCCATACTTGGAGAGTGAAGTAGAGGGCCATGACCATCCCAAGGTCTGGAGGTAGGAAATAAGCATGTAGCAGTGTTGCTAAATTGGCTTGAAGAAGCAGAGAATTGAGTCTTAAGAAGCCACTAACAGGACAATTTTAATCATCACCACTGTTGCTTTGGAAATCATCTTGACCATTGGCGATAATACCGCATGTGGAATGGTGGATTTCCTTACTTGGCTTTGGATATTTAAAAAAAATTCTGACTGCAGAAACTAGAGAGTGAGTGTTAGGTATTTTAGGGGACACATTTATCTGTGGTTCAGAATGATCTTTCCTCCCTTCTGTTCATTAACAGAAAACTTAGGACCAAATTTGTAGCTCACTTTTTGCAAGTATATAGCACTTCAGAAATCCATTTTTTGTATGTCTAATTCACATGGGATTAATGTAAGAAATACAGCAAAGAAGACAGTAATACTTTTTAAAGGTGCATAAACAGTTCTCAGACAATACTGTTTCATTGTTTAGCAAAATTTTGGGGATCTCACGGTGGCAGCATAGTTCAACCATCCTCCCTGGTGATAAGCTAATGAACTACAACATGATACAAAGAGATTAAATAGACAGCATTCAATTCCCACTTGTTATATAAATGTTCCTGGTGTTCGATATAATGAAGGAAAGCAGCAGCGCTGGCAGACTACAGAAGTAACAGCAGGGATCCATAAAGCCATTGAGATGTTCTGGGGAAACATGGTGAGGATTTCTGATTTGGAACATGAGGGCACACTCACACAGGCTGCTGACTCTGTTTCCAAGCTCTAAAACTTAAGATGCTCAGAAGAGCATCACAAGTTCAATGACTCTAAGAGCTATGTTTAGCAATGAACACAAACTCCGAGTTTAGAGAATGCAAGATGGTCCAGAGCATGGGGCATAAACAGAGACCTAGGGACTATGGCCACTGGTGCAAGCGAGCTCTGATGAGGAAGGGCCAAGGACACAAAACAAACATGGAGCCACTCAATTTATGTTATGTTTAAGAGAACTTGGGTTCCTCGTCACTGTTAAATCTGGACATGGTAAATTCCTATTTGCCAGAAGTCGGTTTATGAACACATGGATTTAGGGAACAGCGGCAGAATTCCAACGCTTTTTTCCAGCTTTATAGCTGTATCTAGCCTGTATTTACAGATATAACCTGTACATTTTAATGAAGATAAATGCCTTTTGAATAAATATTTTAAACACAAGAAAAACATTTCAAAACCAAATGCTCCTAACAAAATTATATCTCCACACCCAGGGATTGCAGAGCAGAATTTCAATCGCCTGTAGAAAACATTTCAGTTCACTACACTCCCCACTTTGTCTTTCTCTTTCCCAGGAATGCCTCCACATGTTGAACTTTTATCAACATATTTTAACTTGGTGATAGTAACTTAACTTGTGAAAAGATCACACATTATGTGATTGAAAGCATTAAAATTACAAAATGGGATGTTTTTATTTTAAACAGCAACAGATTTTTCTCAGAAGCAGAGTGCAAACAGACTGTTACATTTAGTGCAGCTTTTTCAGCAGGTTGCACTGCTGACTGGGAAATACTTTAGATGGATTCTGGGCATTCGCCTCACTCTGCCCCAGTTTCTGTTTTCATTGGTTTCCCAATGTGTGGACAATATCATCCCTTCCGTATTTACAACCCGGACTGTGAGCCCTCCACTTACAGACCAACTGAATACAGACTCCTGTTTGCAGGCCCAGGGCAAGAGTGCCAATAAAGACCCACATCTCATATTTCCAAATATTGAAAAGTTCTAATCTTCTGATTTTGGCAAGTAGCTCTTCAAAATATCAAGGAGAAAGCTGGGTTCAAATGCAGAATTTTGGACTCCTGAGTTTTCCTCACCAGGTTGTAGTGGAACTGGGGAAACCAGTTCCTTGGCTCAAATCTGCCACTCTTGTCTTTAAAGTCCTCACTCCATCTTGTCCACAGTGTGCATATCCAGCTCGTGTGTGTGGCTATGGCTGCTTTGTTTCTGCCGTCCAAGATCTGTCAATACTCATCTAAGTAACTGCGCCTTGTGTAACCTCACGCTTAGTGATTTGCACATTGGAAGTGGGCAGGCCCTGGAATTGGCTTGGAGTCACTTGGACAAGGAATTTTGGGGTCCTAGATACCTAGGACATGGCTTAATGGGGGAAACATGGGATTCAGGTGGAAATATTCCTTGACCTTTGAGACCCTTTGCTCCATGGGGAGTCGAACCCCTAGAGAAGGGCCAGAGTGAGCTCCATAGGCCTTTGCACAGGTGTAACGATGTTACTGTTTAAGATTATGGTATGGAGGTTCTTTCTAAGTAAGAAATATATTTCTTAGGCTTACTAGTAGAGGTTAGATAACAACAGAGTTGAGATTAGATGAATTTACAAACACCAAATTCTAAGTATTTACTAATTATACTATTATTACTACTCCTTATTACTACTATTACTATATTATTACTACTCAGCACAGCACTGAAATTTACATGATGATTTTTATCTATTTATATTTTTTAACAGCTTTACTAAGGTACAATTGCTATACAAAAACGCTCACATATTTAATGTATATAATTTGATGAGTTTGGGGCATATGCATACAGTCACGTTGTACAAAATAACTTGAAGAAAATATACATGCTATCTATCATATATAGAATAGATATATAGGATGGATTTCAATTGTTTTGTTCTTGATTATTACTCCTCTTTTATCTTTCCCTTTCCCCAAATTCCTAAAATTCTTCTATTTATGCAGCGATGCCATTGAGTGAGGGATATTGATAGGACTTTCATGGAATGTGACTGGTAGAATAATTGGATTCACACAATTCGTTTAACTGGTGAGAAAACTATAATAGTTTCTGGAGGGACTTATATATGTCTTTCTCCTGTACCAGTGGTGGATTTGGTTACTTCATATAAGAGAATGACTAGGGACATTATACAATCTAGCATTAAGGAAAGCAGAAATTCTTTTTGATCGCATTGGTTGAGTTTCCTCTCTAAAGTAATAGCTGTGAGAGACGTTTTGATTATATCAGAAAACTTAAAAAATCTCACTAAAATTATGGAAGCTAAAAATTAGATTCATAGAATCTAAATTTAGTCTTCTTGTAACTCACATTAACTTGCTAAATTCCTCATGGCAGTAGAATATTTGTTTTGATTTGGCAAGATTGCATGAAGTAATCAAATTGTTCTAAACAATTAACTTTTTTTCTTCTCAGAAGTGATTTATGTCTTCTGCTTTGTTCAAAGTTGGATCAATACGGTTTTACCCAGCATGCTTAGATTGTCAGTAAGTGCAGGATTTGTTCATGTTGAGTAAATTCTCTAAATTAAATTATAATTTTATAATTTAAGATATGTAATTATGTAATTGTAATATATACATTTTTTCAGTTTTATTCAGGTGCAATTGACATACAGCATTGTACAAATTTAACATGCATAGCATAATGACTTAACTAACATATATTGCAAAGTAATTATTACAATAATTTTAGTTAACATCCATCAGCCCATGTAGATACAAAAAAACAAGAAAATGATAAAAGATCATTTTTGTGTGTGTGAGGAAGATTCACCCTGAGCTAACATTCATTACCAATCATCCCATTTTCCTTTTCATTTTTTTTTTGCTTGAGGAAGCTTATCCCTGAGCTAACATCTGTGCCAAACCTTCCTCTACTTCGTATGTGGGATGCCTCCATAGCAGGGCTGATGAGTGGAGTTGGTCCACACCCGGGATGGGAACCTGTGAATCATGGGCTACCGAAGCAGAGGGTGTGGAACTTTAACTACTGGGCCACGGGGCTGACCCTCAAAAAGATAATTTTTATATATAAAAGGTAAGCTCTCCCACTGCATCGGTATTATAAGGAAAAAACTGGACAGAATTCAATTTATGTATGTGTGTGTCACATAACAGAGGAGGACGCAAATAAGGTAATCAGAGCAGTGAGATTGCAATCACTCGTTTCAAACAGTTTAATTAATTTAAGCTCCTATGGCCATGCAGAGATACTTTTGGCTAACTTCATTATGGGAAACACAAGTTTACAAAACTCTTCTTGTGTACAAAGCATACCTTGGATGCTATCAAGAGAACATATTGTATATTCACTGCACTGGGTAAGTTAATTGACAATGTCAATAAACAAGTGTCAACCATGTAGAAACCCCAGGTAGTCAATAAGGAAAAGATGAGGACCAACTGTTCTAAGACAGAAGAAAATGTATGTTAAACTTGGTGGCTCTGTTTAATAAAAACAGCAAAGCAGGATGTTGGAAAGCTATAACTTTGCTTAATTCTTGATGCCAAAAGGGGAGAGAAGCACATACTAAGGGAGACAAGTTTGCATCCTGATTTCTCCCCTAATTAGTGTCTCCTATGGAGATTCTCTGAGCAAGTTGTAATGGGACTATGGAGTTAAGGGTTCTAAGGTTACAAAATTGTGGTCAGGTTTTTGGAGTTGTCATATGAGGTAATAATAACTGATACCGACCCTGATATCAGTTTCCTAAACCACATTAAACCCAGCATATATGGGGTTAAAATGAAAACACTCATTCCCTGCTTACTCTCTGGCTTCCTGGCTCCAGGATCCACTATTCTGCATGGAAACAGACACCGCCAAGGACAAGCACCTGGATTGACTATCTCCTCCCAACAAAGAGACACAGGCTGGTGGGAAAGCTGCTGACCAGCAAGGCTGTATGTTCCCCCTCCCCTAGCTAAAAGCCCAAATAATAACCCTTCCTTTTAGCTTTTCAGGGAGTTTGGGATTTCAGTATTAGCTGCCCTCTCTCCTTGCTCAGCACTGTGCAAAAATAAAATTCCTACGTTCTTCCACTACCTCCAGTGTCAGAGATTGGCTTGCTGAGCAACAGGTGAGCAAACTCACTTCAGGTTCCATATCATAACCAGGTGTGAGTAGGAGGGAGCCAAGGAAGCCAAGGGACTGTAAGGCAGTATATTAAATGGGTTATCCACTCCTTTATCACAGGGATTCTCAACTCTGCCTGTATGAAACCTCAAGAATGAAAAAAAAAAAGGAAGCCAGCACTTTAGTTAGTCCCACGCAGATCAGTTTAATCAGACTCTTTGCTAGTGGACTCTGCGCAATTTTATTTGTGTTTTAAAACTCTCTGTAGCCAGTGTTGAGCAACATATATTTAGAATTATGATAGAACTGGGAAAAGGAGAGTCGACACTGAGAGAGTGGCTAATTCTTCAAAAAAAAGGGCATATGTTACTATGGTATAATTACCAATGGATTATTATACAACTATTAACTGATAATAAAGGAGAGTGATAAATGCAGTATACAAAATGTTTCATACTCTATGACTACAACAATAAATATAAATACATACTAATAAAACTTTACATGTGAAAATGTAAACATTAGTTTAATTAAATTGGCAGAATTATGGGGCAAAATATTTCATTTTCTTTAATGTTATCACAATGGTGCTTTAATAAATACGTTTTTGAAAATAAAATTTAAGATGTCACAAAAAAATGCTTTACCAGCATAAGACCCATCTGCATTTAGTTTTTGATCAAGACTCCTTGGTAATCAATCTCGCGGAAAGTAAGCAGAAATCATAGCTACTTCCATAGGGAATAACTTCATTTTCTCATGCAAAGAAAGCCTGATCACATTTCCTGTACTTTCCTCTAGGAAATGCTAATGTTATTGCTGTGCCTGCTCATCAAGCAAAGTCTGCTCTCCCGTTCCTCTCTTCTCCCATCCCCAATCCTTCCTGTGCTTGTATTCTTGTTGCAATCATGGCAGAATGCAACTTTATTTAATGGGCAAGTTTTTGACTCACCATTGTCCTACTATATTCTGGATATTTTTTAAGGTATTAGGGATATCAAGACTAAGATTAATATCACAAGATTATGAAGAACATGGAATTTGGACTCATATGAGCCTGGATGCAAATGTTACTTCTGTCTTAAATTGTAAACACCACTCACGCTGTTCCACTCTCTTTATCCTGTATTACTCAGGATAAACTTTAGTTTGTTTAATGTCTGCTTCCCCATCACTGAAACATGTGCTGCATGATGACAAAAAATGTTATTCCTTTATTCATTGATTTATCTCTAGTGTCTAGAATATCTGGCTTATAATAGGTTTGTAGAAGGTGCTCAATAATATTTATTAAATGAGAGAATTCAGAAACAGCATCCCAGTGGCATTGGATTCTCTGATCACTTGCCTCTTCTATAGTTTTGTCTAAGGTCACAGAGTCAGTAAGTCGCAGAGGCCAAATCTGAACACTAGGTTTATATGAGTCCAAATCCCATGGTAGTCTTGTTGATTTTTAAGCAGCAAGGCCCGCTTCCCTCTTAAAGCCTTTGCAGTGGCCATTTCTTCAACTTGGAATGCTTTTCTGGCAGATAACAGGATGGTTTCTCCCTTTTCCCCTCAGCTCTTTACTCAAATGTCAGAATATCAAGACAAGTCTAACTATGACAGAGTGACTGGAGAAGCCTTTTACCTAAGTAAGATGTGAAATCATTGTAAAAAAGAATGAAATTACCTGGTTTATGATTAACAGAATCATTCTGACTAAACCCTTGAGACTAAGCCAAAAGCAAGAATTGGCAGAACCCATGTCAGAAATTACTGAACTAATCCATGAAAGAGATGATTGTAGCTTGGACAAAAGTTATAACATAGGTAAGGTGGTTTGAGCCTGGTTATACATTGGGTGTAAAAAATCAATGTGTTTTACTGAAAGAATAGATATGGTAAAAGGTGAAAAGAGAATCATGGATGATTCTTAGGCTTTTGGCCAGAGGAACTGGGAGAATAAGGTTGTCATGTACTCTGATCCAGGAAAGTACAGAGGCTCTGGGTTGAGTTGTAGGAGAAATCAGGATTTCAGTTCTGTTCATGTTAAGTTTGAGATGCCTATTATGTATCCAAGTGGTTATGCTGAGTAAGCAGTAGGACACACAAGCGTAGAGTTAAGATATTTAAATTTGGAAGTCATCAGCATAGAGAGCATATTTAAAGTGACTAAATGAGATTACCAAGAGAGTGAACATAGGTGGAAAGGAAAAGATGTGTTAGGACTAAGCCTTGGGGCATCAATGCTTAGACATTGAAGAGATGAGGAAGAACCAGCAGGTGGACTCAGAAAGGAGCAGCTGCAGTGGGAGGAATAAAACTAGGAATGTTTGATGTCTTGAAAGTCAAGTTCCAAAGAGAAAGCTATGATAAACTGCATCAGAACTGATTATAAATCAAGAAGAGTAGGAATTAAGAATTCCATATTGGATCATGTTTTACTTCTTTCTACGTGTTGGCTAAATTTTCTCAAACTGGCATTCTCCATATGACTGGAAACACAGCCATTAGAATATCCTATCCTTCATAATTTTTTCACCATTGGAACTAAAAAGATGCTCACACTTCAGTTCAAAAGTTCCTGGGCCTGCCCAGTGGCATAGTGGTTAAGTTCACACACTCTGCTTCAGCAGCCCAGGGTTCACTGGCTTGGATCCCAGGCACGGACCTGCACACTGTTCATCCAGCCATGCTGTGGCAGCATCCCACATAGAAAATAGAAGAAGACTAGCACAGATGTTAGCTTAGCAACAAGCTTACTCAAGCAAAAAGAGGAAGATTGGCAACCGATGTTAGCTCAGGGCCAATCTTCCTCACCAAAAAAATTAAATAAATAAATAAAAATAAAGTTCCTGAGGAAGGTGCCTACTTCCAGGTATATAAACTTTGGCCCCTGAAAATGGTATCAGATAGAATGCCAGTTTGGCTTTTTCTCCATGGCCATTCTCATACCACAATTATAAAGGGAAAAGGTGTATTTCCAAACAAAAGATTTCTACGGTAACAGTTTATAACAGTTTATTAATGAATAAGAGTTTGCTATGTACATAGACTTAACATTTTCTTTTATTCTCTCAGAAGAAATAATAGAAATAAGGTAATTTTATGTTAGTGCTTCTTTTAGGCATGTAAGCAGTCCTTCTGTGTACACAGGTCTTTGAGACCGTACTGCATTTTAACTTCCTAAGCAACCCTTGATGTCTCTCCCTAGGATAAAAAATCCATCATTATTAAGAGAACTCCTAACTTCTCTACCTGTTCTACCGAATTTAAACTTGCATTTTTAGTTCACAAAGTTTCTGTGAGGTAGATGATAATGTTTTCACTAAATTACAGACAAATCAACAAACATTAAAAATGCAAAAAAACTTTTTATAAAGCCAAGCAACTTAACCAAAGTCATGTGGCTAATAAGTGTTGGATGTAAACATAGTTCTGTTTAAATAAAAAGTGTATTCTCTTCTCAACCTCAACATATTGTTTTTTTCTTGTTTGAGTCACTAAACTATGTGTGCTAATCTAGTGTTAGCATTTGGTGCTGTCTTCCTTCAGCAAAGCTCACTTCTTTACCTCACACTTTCGGCTAATATGGGATTGAGATCTAATACTGGCTAAGAGACACAAGTTATAAGAAGTCTCATGACATAGGGGAAAACCAAGCTTTGGAATAATATAGACCTGGGTTCAAATCTTGACAAATCTTTCAAAGCTGGGTGTAATTAGATACAATATTTAATCTCTATAACCCCAGTGCCTTCGTCTGTAAAATGAGCCTACTGTTGGAACCAGTCTCATGAAGTTGTTTGGTATTAAATGAGACAAATGTAAAGTATCTAATACAGTTTCTAGCACACAGTGTGCGCTAAAAAGCACTGATTTCAAGAGCTACCAAAAGGAAACAGAGAGAGGCTGGTGCCGTATATGGACTGAACAACCGACTGGAAATGCATGGCTTATCACCAGAGAAGAAAATCCCAGAGGACTGCAAGTTTAGGTTCTTAGAGAACTAGCAGCCAAGCGCTCTAAGCAAACTCCAGGGGATGCAGGTGGAAGCAAGGATGAGTTGTAAATATCAAGATCTTTGATACAGCATTGGTTCTTGGCAAAAGGCAGACTGTCTGCTCACAGTCACCCTGGAAACAGGGGTTAGCGTCTTTGTGCATTGAGAACTAGTGGGAACGAGGCATAGGACTATAGCTATAAGCAAATCTCTTTGGTGTATACCGCAGGACTCCAATCTTAGTATGTAAATAGAGTGGAAATTGGTGCTTTATATTAAGAGGCAGTTATTCAGATTGGCCTTTCAGTGTGGAAGTTTTGGAAAATCAGCTTTATCTCCAGGATTATGCGAAGTCAATAGGTGTATATGCACACTTGGTCAAAAGGCAGCAAATTTTTTCTGCTTCTTACTAACCTGTACTCAGTACTGGACTTTCTTGGCTCTGGACCTGTGATAGGTTGAGCCTAAAGTTGGCAGATAAATTTTCTTCATAACTGGGCAGGCTGGAGGAAAGCAGGAAAGGTCTAATAGCCATTCATTTTGGATTCTTTCATTCATTGGATTCTGATGTGAATACACACATCAGATAATTTCTAGATGCATTGTGGGATAAGTCCCATAATATGAGGAAAGTTAAATTTCAGGAGGATGAAATGAAATGTATTGCTATAAACTAAATTATTTCACATAGATGATTGACTACATTAAAACTGAATAGCTTTTGGATTGTCTGGAAATTACAAGTCTCTGGGGTTTATGTACTTTAACAGCAGAGAGTATGGGCATCCTGGTTTTCTGCTGAGTATGGAAAATTCAAAACAGTGAAAGGATGCAGCAGACATTTTGCTCATTTCATTTCTGCTGCCATGCACTTGAGTCAAACTCAGTGAATTAATTTTCCTTTATTTGTGATAACTTCAATTAAAAAGAAAGTTAAATATCTTATATCTTTAATTAAACATCGTATAACCAACCAGGGACTATTAATAATAAGATTTTGCTCTGTGAAAAATTCAACTGCTCATGATTTTGAATATTCTGTTTCTAGAATATCCAAGGTGTTTAGTGTTCACATTCCTGAGAATAAACTACAGCAAAAGTTTCAATTAAACACAACAACTGTAGGGGTGGTTTTTTAAAAACGGTAAATTACATTTTCAGTTAATAATTGTTTTAATGATATAAAGTCATTTTCAGTAGACATCCCTAATGTGAAACCAGTGTAGCTCCCAATTTATTAAAATGCATCACCCAGAGTAAAAAATATCATGAGATATTTTAATTCCAAACATTAATATTAATGTCTTTAGTTACTAGAAATAACTCTGAACATCAGTGAAAATGTATTAAGCAGGATTCAGCAGATGAAATTCATTCAGTATTGTGCCATTTTAAGAAGGATAAGTAGAACTACACTGAGCATCTGAATAATGAAAAAACTCACAGAAAATAAACTAACATAATTGAGAATGAGGTAAATACAAGTTGAAGACATACTGAGTTGTTGAAATACCCAATAAAAAGTAAATGCCATGGATATCTGGTTCTGACAATGGAGACAGTTTGTACCACACTAAGTTTTCCATGAATAAAAATTACAAACTATGGGAAAAATTTTGTTTGAAGGCAGTGGAGAGTAGACAAAAGCAGGTAGAAATTGGAAAGGATCCAATCCATAAAAAAGGAAACCATACTGATGATATTCACATTTATGTAGCTTTCTTCCCAAGAGCATTGACCTGTCTGCAAGCAATGGGTGGCTAGAACTCAAGCAGTAAAGCACAATCCTTTCCGTTTGAAGTATCACTGGATAAACTTTGAGGTTGTCTGGGCGGTTGGAAATTGAAAGATGAGGAATAATGCAAGGAGGAAACAACAGAAGTAGAGAGCCCAATAGCTGCATATAAATGCATCTCAAATCCATGAGTGACCCTTAACTACATATGAGTGGGGGAAACTTTAAAGAACCTGGTGGAAAGAAACATTTGGGAGGCAGAAAAGACTTAGCAGAGATTTGAATTTGAGGAAGAGGAAGCAGAGTTTGGAATTTGAGCTCCTCAGTTAGAAGAGCTTGGTTAACATTTTGGGCTTTCTAAAAGTTGACACAGGGTCCCGTCTTGTGGCCGAGTGTTTAAGTTCATGCTGCTTTGGTGGCCCAGGGTTTCACCCATTGTGATCCTGGGCACGGACCTAGCACCACTCATCAAGCTATGCTGTGGCGGCATGCCACATAGCAGAACTAGAAGGACCTACCACTAGAATACGCAACTATGTCCTATGGGGCTTTGAGGAAAAGAAGACAAAAAGAAAAGATTGGCAACAGATACTAGCTCAGGGCCAATCTTAAAAAAATAAAAATAAATAAAAATGTAAAAATTAAATAAAAATGGACACATCAAAAATTAAAAGTGAACATTAATTGTCTATTAGAAATTAATACTCTTCAGAAGATATCATTATTGAAAAATCTCCAAAGTATTTTATTCACAGTGTCTGTCATACAATAAAAATTATTTGTAATGGAAAGAAATAGGAAATTCTTACTCATATTTAAGAGAAATGAAAAGAAACATACCTACAGATCCTTTAGATGTTGGATTATCAGATAAGAACTTTACAAAGCTAAATGAATTAAATTCAAGGCTTAAAGAAAAAGATGAATCCATGAGGAGTCTCAGAAGAGAACGTAAATGTATGATATAAAACAGAAATTTGAAAACCGAAAAGTGCTATGCCCGAAGTGAAAATTTTACTTGATGGGCTTGACAACAGATTAGAGATGGCAGAAGACAGAGACAGTGAACTTGAAGAGATCGAATAACCTCTGGGGCAATATCAAATGGTGTAACAGCTGTGTAATTTGAGTCCTAGAAAGAGAAGAGAGAGAGAGAATAGGTGAGAAAAAATATCTGGAGGAAAGAAAACTGTAAATATCCCCATGGTGAAAAGCATGGGTTTACAGAGCCGAGAAGCTTAGCAAACTCCAAGAAGGATAAAAATAAAGAAAACTACACATAGATGCATTTAGTTTACCTGCTTAAAACTAAAGAAACAGAGAAAAATCTTGAAAGAAGCCAGAGAAAAAGAACATATTCAAACAGGGGAATGATGACATAAATTAAATGTGTTGGTAAATGCAAACTTTGGCTTTTTTAACAGAAAATGTGAAAGCTTACAACAAAAGTTATAACATTGTATTACTGGGTTTATAATACCATAAATGTCAAGTATACGACAACAATGACATAAAATGATGGGCTGATAGTGGAAATATACTATGACAGAGTTCTTATATTTTAATTGAAGTGATAAAATATTGACTATAAGAAGACTATGAAAGATAAAGTTGGATATTTTAGTCCCTAGAATTATCACCAAAAATGGTAACTTTTGAAAGTTATTATAGCAATTGAAATGGAGTGATAAAACATATGTGATTTGGGGCTAGCCCGGTGGTGTAGCGGTTAAGTTTGTGTGCTCCACTTCAGTGGCCTGTGGTTTGCAAGTTCAGGTCCCAAGTGTGGACCTACACACTGCTCATCAAGCCATGCTGTGGCAGGCATCCCACATATAAAATAGAGGAAGAGGGTCACAGATGTTAGCTAAGTGCCAACTTTCTAAAGCAAAAAGAGGATTGGTGGAGGATGTTAGCTCAAGGCTAATCTTCCTCAATGAAAAAGAAAAAGAAAAAGAAAAAATATATATGTGATTAACTCAAAACTTCTGCTTATTACAAGTCAGTGTTAATAAAGTGAAAATGCAATGCAAATACTTAGAAAAACTATTTATGATACATATTGACAAAAGACTTGTAACTAAAATATATAAAGTACTCTTAGAAATCAATAATAAACATACTCCTTGGCACTTTCTTAAAAAGTTTAGCATAGGCTGTCCCTACGAGCTAGTAGTTCCACTCCCAAGTATTCACCCAAGATCAATGAAAGCATATTTCCGCAAAAAGTCTGGCACAAGTATGTTTATACCTTTATGTTTAAAAGGCACACACTTCAAAACAACCCAATTTTCATCATAAGAGGATGGATAAACTAATTTTGGTATATTCACTCAATGAAGTCCTATGCCAAAATAATAATAAGTACTACTGCCACAAAGATATGAACAAGTTGAAAAAATATGTTTAGCAAAATAAAACAATCACAAAACAGTTCATACTGTTTGACTCCATTCATATGAAGCTCAAGAAAAGGCAAAAGAAATCTTTAGCAATAGAATTAGGGAAGTGGATGACTATTGGGACTGGGGATTGCATGCATGAGAAAATAAGTGAATTTTTTTTTTTTGAGGAAGATTAGCCCTGAGCTAACTACTGCCAATCCTCCTATTTTTGCTGGGGAAGACTGGCCCTGAGCTAACATCTATGCCCATCTTCCGCTACTTTATATGTGGGACGCCTACCACAGCATGGCTTTTGCCAAGCGGTGCCATGTCTGCACCTGGGATCCGAACCGTGAAACTCAGGCCACCGAGAAGCGGAACATGCAAACTTAATCGCTGTGCCACTGGGCCAGCCCCGACTAAGTGAATTTTATGGGGTGATGTAAAAATCCCCTGTTTTGATAAGAGTTTTAGTTACACACATATATATATATATATTTATTAAGACTCATCAAATGCTATAGTTAAGATCAACCATTTCACCATATGCAAATTTTGCCTCACTAAAAAACGTAAATAAATCTTGCAATTTTGTTTCACTCCCTGAAATTTTCTATGAAGTTTTTTTTTTCTTGCTAGTATTCCTTTTGGGTCAAATAATTTCTCAAGTTGTTTTTCATCATCTTAGAAGTAGATCATCTCATACATTTTTATTTCATTATTATTGCTTTTATTTATTATTTATGAAGCATCAATAATGAATGTGATGGTCGACAAATAAAGTTCACACATCAAAGACCTTGCAACTCAAAAATGAGAGATATGTTGAAACCAAGAAATGCCATGTTGTAAATGTAAGCAAACATGAGGTTAGTTTACATCTGTTTTCTTGCTTCTTTATTTTTTGCTTTTCTTCCTGTACTTTTTCCTATTATGTTAGGAAAAGAAATTACAGAACTTGATATTTATAGAGCTTTACAAAGAAAGTTCACAGATGATTTAAGAGATGTACATAGGCCTGAAGCTGGGGGATTTCAAAGCGGATAGCTATTCAAAGTCTAATTCAACAAATAAATGAAAGACAATAGATCCAAGGGGAGGAAGTCTTTGCGTTAAATACACTAACAGATGGTGGTGGAAAATGGATTTTAGTATTTGCTCTTATATTTCCTTTGAATGGCTCTCTCTCTTTCTCTGTCTCTCTCTCTCTCTATTTATATATATACAAATATATGTATGTATATGGTATGTGGGTATATACATGTATACATGCATAACTATACATATTATCTCAATTAATATTTTATTAGGCATATCCATCTCTACGGTTTTCACTGAGTGAAGTTGAATTTGTGAACTTATCTAATATTCACAAAGTTAAAGTTATTAAAATCTCCCTTCTCATATTTCCTATATATTTAATGGCGTGATAGAAAATATAGTGTTGCTATTTGTACATTGCTAAAAGAGGGATTAAAACATTATTACTCTATATGAATTTTCTATTATTATTCAAATTATTAAATTTATCTTAAATTTTCAACAATATTGCTGTTTTTTAATTGTGTGTTGTTTATGTGAACAGTTTCTACTTTTTCCTAGTGCTTGCAGCCTAAGAGCTTAAAAAGAAGACTTTTAAATCAAATTCATGTTTATATCCACAGGAATGATTCAATCTATTAAGAGTAAACTTGAAAGAAAAATAAAAAAGAAGAAAAAAAGAATTGCTTTGTCTGGTAGTTTGCTTTTAATCTAAGAAGCAATGTTTTCTCTTTTTATTATGAGTTCAGGAAAAAGAATAGGACGAGAAAATATATTAACTCAAGGCTTCAATAATTTCTTTATTGTGTAAATTCTCTAAAAAAAACCCAGATAACTTAGTCAACTCAGATTTACAGTGGACTAAAACTAGGTGAGACACTGAGAGAAGGGATATAAGTAAGTTTGAGAGCTTATTTATTCTCCTTTTTGTTTATTTAATTATCTTGATCTCACTTACTTCTACAAAGAGATAAAACAACCTCTGGAAAATTTAGCCCAAAAGATATATTCTATAAATCATAAAGCATCCTCTGCAGGATGAGGCTCTTTGATTACCCACATCTCTAAGCCAGTTCTGGCATCAAAGCAGGTTTACATTATATTTAAATATCTGAGGCCAGATAATTCTCTTGATGGTCTACTAATTGTAAGCATTGTCATCATGGGCATCATTCCAAATGGGGAGAACCTTTTTTTTCTTTTTGTCTCCCAGTGATAGTATCATATTGTGCAAGTTGCATTTAGTCTGTCAGCAAATATTTTTGGGGAATCTACCATTAGACACTGAGCTGGGCGTTAGAGACACATTGATGAAAAACATGGTCTCTCCCTTCACAAACTTCATATTTTGGGGGTAGCGGAGAGCAGAGAGGCAAATGGATATGTTCCAGATAGTATAACATGTGCTAATATAAAAGTAAACACTAAGTGCTATGAAGTACATAGCAAGTTCAGCTGAAAGGACCTGAGAGATTAGATAAAGTGACATTCAAGAAATACTTATTGAGATTTTTTTCCTCCAAGAGGATAAGTGGTAAGTGGGGTGATTATTTGAAAGTATATAGTTTTGTCAGGTGAAGAGTGAGAATTAGAACTGGATACACGGGAACAGCATGTACTGGAGTCAAGAAAGCGCAATCTATACTTTGGGAACTGTACACAAATAATTCTGTATGTCTGGAATGAGATCAGCAGTTTGAGACAGAGAGATAGCCAAAGACTATAAAGTAAAATGTCTTGAATGTCATTCTAAGGAATTGGGAAAGACAAATGGGATGCTAATTTTAATCAAGGAGTGCCAAGATCAGTAGAAAGATTGTTTAAGCAGACAATTTGTGGATACATCTGAGGCAGGTGAGACTAGAAGCATAAAATCTCTAGTATTACATATAATAAATTTTTAATTGGTAAGCTAAGATAGATCATAGAAAGAATAAGGTATTCAGAAGACAAAATGGAAAAGCTTTGTGATCTATTGAAGGTGTGGGTTCAGGTAGAGGGGACAAATTTCTGACTTGGATGATTGCCATGTGAAACCTCCATTTGCCAATGTAAGAAATGAAGAGGAGATTGTATGGGGAATAAGATGGTGATTCCAGTCAGTTCATTTATTCCGCAGAAATTTGCTGAACATTTACTATGTGACAGAAAGCAAACTCTTTAAGAGGATACTTCCTAGTGGGAGAAATAGGCAATATAGATATATTCATACACACAAAAGTATTTTTGAGATGATAACGTAATGGCTAAAAACAGGCTGGGGAGATCAGGAGTATAACATAGGTTGCAGTTTTATGTGATGTTATCAGCAGACCTCACTAAGAAGAAAGTATTAGAGGAAAAACCCAGGGTGAATGAAGGAATAAGCTGGAGGCTATCTGGGCTGGGAGTGAGAGAGAAGGCTCTAGGTGAGGGGGCAGTCATTTAAAGTCCCTGTAGTGAGACTATGTCCAGCAAGTTGGTGTATGCTTGAGGAGGCCAGTGTGGCTGCAGGCAAGTGAACAAGGCATAAAATATTAGGAAAAGAGAATGTTTGGGAGGGTGGAGTTAATGGATCATTTAGAACTTTGTGGGCCAACATAAGGACTTTAGCTTTTGAATGAAATGGAATTCCATCGAAGATTTTGAGCAGAAGAGTGATAGGATCTACCTGATACTAAAAAAAAAAAAAAAAAAAAAAAGAAAGATCTTTAAGGCTGTCATGTTGAGAACAGAAAGGGCAAATGGTGGAAGCAAAGAGATCCATTTTAAAGCATTCACAATAATCCAGTCAAGAAATGATTGTAGTTGAGCCAGTGATAGAAGTAGAGGTGGCAAGAAATTATTCTGAAAATATCCTAAAATCATAGGCAAAAGAATTTGGAATGTGAAAGAAAGAAATACTAGATGACTATAAGATTTTACTGGAAGAAGGAGAAGAATAAAACATCTATCAATTGGGTTTGGGAAAATTGAAGAAGGAATGCTTGGTGTGAGAATTCAATTTTGGAGACAATTTTGAATATGCTAGGTTTCAGATATCCCTAAGACATCTAAGTGATGATATATAGAGGAAGAAAGTACATATGTCTTTCAGGAGTGTACTAAGAACCAGACTGTACCAGATTTGAGATATAAATTGTGGAGACATCAATATATAGATAGTGTGATGATTAATTTTATGTGTGAAATTGATGTATCACAGCGTACCCAAATATGGCTAAACATTATTTCTGAGCGTGTCTGTAAGAGTGTTTCAGGATGAGATTAGCATTCAGATTGTAGACTGAAGAAAGCGGATTGCCCTCTCCCATGTGCGTGAGCATTATCCAATCCACTGAGGGCCTGAAGAGATTAAAAAAGTGGAAGAAGAGAGAAATTGCTCTTTCTTCTTGCCTGACTGCACGAGGTGACACATTGCTTTCCTCCTGCCCTAGGACTGAGACTTATACCATCAGAGCCCCTGGTTCTCAGGTCTTAGGACTCAGACTGGAATTTATATCGTTGGCTTTCCTGGGTCTCTAGCTTGCAGAGAGCAGATCTTGGAACTTCTCAGTCTCCACAATCACATAAGCCAATGTGGGAGATATAAATATATATATGTATAAGTATAGGAATAAGTATAGGTGTAGGTATAAATATAGATGACATAGATATAGATATAAATAGATAGATATCTATATTGGTTCTGTTTCCCTGGAGAATCCTGACTATACAGATAGAATTTAAAGCCATGAGATTTGATGACTTCACTTAAGAAGTAAATAAAGAAGAGGCCCAAGGATTAAGTCCTATGTAATTACAATGTTTTGATGTCTGGAAAATGAGGGAGAACCAGCAAAGGAACTGAGAAGTGGTCACTTAGGTAGAAGAGTAAGTAGAAGTGTATGATGTTCTGAAAGTCAAGTGAAGAAAGTGATTCAAAGAGGAGGGAGTAAGCAACTCAAGTGCTGTCAGTAACTCAAGTAAGATGAGGACTGAGCATTGACTAGTTTTGGACACAGCATTTGATTTGCCTCAAATTTTAGTTGAACATATGAGTCTGGATTACAAAAGAAAATTTACATGTATACATATTTAAGAACTATTTGTGATATTGAAGCCAAAGCTTGGATAAAATTTCCCAGGAAAATAGCTAATCATGATTCAAAATCAAGACAATGAATAACTAAATCGAGCTGATTCATTAAAAGGATGAGAGAGCAAAGTGGGAAAAGTCAGGCTTGAAAAAAATTCCCAGATGTAGTCATGTGTTCATTGTACTCCTTTACGTTTAACTTCAAATATGGTCTTTCTGATTTGGATGACTTTTATTTCTGTTTCTTGCCTAACTGCTCTTGCTAGAACTTCTAGTACTGTGTTGATAGAAGTGGCAAGAGTGGGCATCCTTATCTTGTTCCTGATCTTAGATAAAAGGCTTTCAGTTTTTTACTGTTGAGTGTGATGTTAGTTGTGGATTTGTCATATATGGCTTTTATTGTGTTGAGTTATATTCCTTCTATGCTTAATTTGTTGAGCATTTTTCTCATGAAAGAGTGTTCAATTTTGTCAAATGTCTTTTTCTGCATCTACTGAGATGATCATATGACTTTTATGTTCTATTCTGTAAACATGGTGTATTACATTTACTTATTTGTGTAAGTTGAACCATCCCAGGGATAACTCCCGCTTGATCACGGTGTATGATTTCTTTATGTACTAGTTATTAGTCAGATTCTTTTATGATTCTTCAATGGGCTATTGAGTTCAGTTTGCTAGAATTTTGCTGAAGATTTTTGCTTCTATTTTATTATCGTTATTGGCCTGTAATTTTCTTTTCTTATACAGTCATACATCACTTAACTACTTAACTACGGCGCTCCATTCTGAGAAACGTGTCATTAGGCAATTTCATCATTATGCGAACATCAGAGAGTGCACTTACACAAATCTAGATGGCATCACCCAGTATACACCTAGGCTATATGGTACTACTCTTATGGGGCCATCATTGTGTACATGGTCCACTGTTGACCGAAATGCTCTTATGTGGGACATGACTGCAGTGTGTTTGTCTGGTTTTGGTACCAGAGTAATACTGGCCTTGTAAAATGAGTTTGAAAGTGTTTTCTCCTCTTCAGATTTTTGGAAGGGTTTAAAAAAGTTTGACATTAATTCTTCTTTAAATATTTTATAGAGTTTACCCATGAAGCCATCCAGTTCTTGGCTTTTCTTTTCTTCTTTCATCTGGAAGGTTTTGGATGGCTGATTTAATCTCCTTACTAGTTATTGGTCTATTCATATTTTCTATTTCTTTATGACTTTTTAGCTATATCTCTTTGCATTATTGTTAGTGTATTTTCTAGGAAGAACGATACAAATCTTTAATGTATCTCCATATAGTTTAGTTAATACTAAATTACTTCAGATAATACATAGGAACCTTATAACTCATGTTTTCATTCATCCACATCCTCATACTTAGTGCTATCATTTGGCCATTATTTCTTAATTTTTTTTTCTGCTTCCTTTCTTCTCCATCTGGAATTCTCATTGCATGTACATTATACTGCTTTATATTGTTCCACAGGTCTCTGAGATTCTGTCAACTTTTCTTTAATCCTTTCCCTCTCTGTTCCTTGGGTTGAGTAATTTCTATTAATATTTTGTAAAATTGTTTGTTTTTCTGCCATCTCCACTCTAAATTTGATCCCTTTAGTAAATTTCTATTTGAGTTATTTTACTTTTCTGCTCTAGAATTTCTTTTGAAGTTTTAATTTCTGTTTGTAAACTTTATTCATTAATATCACATTTTTATTTCATTTGTGAACATATATCTACTTAGCTTTTTTATAATAGCTCTTTCGAACTCTGTACATGTTAAATCCAACATCAGGCCCTCTCACAATGTGTTGGTATTGATTACCTCTTTCCCTGCGTGTGGTTTACACTTGAACAAAGTAAGCTTCGGGTAAAATTGGACATTGTAGATAACGTGTTGTAGAAAATCTGAAGTCTGCTGTGCTCTTCTGTAAAATTTGTTTCTAGAAGACTCTTAAATTGCCTAGTTTCAAACTGTGAAGTTTTTCTCACCTGCAGTATTAATTTGCTCTTTTCTTATAGTTTCACACTGTTGATCTTTTTTAACCTGATTTCCAAGCATCTCTCTTGTACCTTTATAATTTGATATGTAGACAAGAATTTGGGTAGAGATGGTGTTTACTCTCTCCTTAGTTCTTACCCTTAGGGACCCCTCTAATTTTCAGATGTCATACCAGCTTTGAAACATGTTTTCTGATGCTTCCAAATCTGTAAGTCTTTAGTTTTTTGCTGCCTAAGCTGAAAGCAGTTGGAGGATGCGCTCATTTTAAAAGCAGCAGATTCATGCATCTGGTCCCATGCACTTCTATTTGTCCAAAGTGGATTTCTCTTTGTTTTCTGCCTGTTTTTCTCTTAGGCACCTTAAATTATACCCCAGACTGTCAGTTGGGAATTTAGACAGAGTTTATACTCAGAATTTTGGCACTCACTTCTACAGTTTTCTTGTTGCCAAGATTTCCCCTTAAATTCACAGTTGAGTTTTGAGTCCTGGACTCTGTGATTCCTACTAAATTTAGCAGGTCAGCCTGTGGCTTCTTAGATGTTTTAGCTGCTATAGCCTTGGGAGTTTGGAGGGGTGCCCTCAGTCCAGAAGGTCACAAACTCACAATTCATCTCTCTTCCAACTGTTATTTTATGAGATTAAATTCTCTAGTTTCCGTTTGCTTTTGGATATTTTCCAGTGTTTTTAAATAGCTTTTACAAAATTAATTTAAAGAAATTTTTTTTTTACCTGTGGGAGGGATCATGTAACTACTTCAATCTTCTGTCATTGCTAAACTTCTCCTATAAACATAATTTCAATCGTAGAAAATTATTTGTCAAAAAATAAATAAATGAAAATAAGGGGGCCAACTCCATGGCCTAGTGGTTAAGTTCAGCATGCTCTGCTTCAGTGGCCTGGGTTCAGATCCCGGGCGTGGACCTACACCACTTGTCGGCAGCCATGCTGTGGCGGTAACCCACATACAAAATAGAGGAAGATTGACACAGATGTTAGCTCAGGGCGAATTTTCCTCAAGCGAAAAAGCCAAAGATTGGTAACAGATGTTAGCTGAGGGCAAATCTTCCTCAGCAAAATAAATAAATAAAAATTAAGTAAATTTCTTACTATTATCCATAAGGCCCTGTGTAAGTTAGAACCACAGTACATCCTCTTACTCCTCTACCTCTCTCACTCTGCTCAAACCACAATGGCTTCCTCACTGTCCTTTGAATGTTCAAAGCATATTCTTGATTTAAAACCTTTTTTTATTTTTTTTGGAGGAAGATTATCCCTGAGCTAACATCTGCTGCCAATCCTCCTCTTTGTGCTGATGAAGACTGGCCCTGAGCTAACATCTGTTTCCATCTTCTTCTACTTTATGTGTGGGATGCCTGCCACGGCATGGCTTGACAAGTGATATGGAGGTGTGTACCCAGGATCCAAACTGGGGAGCCCCAGGCTGCTGAAGCAGAACGTGTGAACGTAACCGTTGCACCACTGGGCTGGCCCCAATTTAAAACCTTTATGTTTGTTGTTTCCTCTACCTAGAATAAGAAATTCCCCTCAAATCTTTCAGCTCATATATGATATTATCAGAGGAGGATTTCCTGTCAAAAAATTCACACTTTTTAAATTTTCTTCAGAGCAATTATCATTTGCTGCCATATTAGGTATTTGTTTGTTTCATTTTTGTGTTGTCTGTCTTCATCCACTAGAATGAAAAGTCTAAGAGAGCATGAACTTTATCTGTTCACATTGTATAAGTTATATTGCCAAAGACTGGAACAATGCCTGGGACTAACTTGTTACTTAGGAAATGCTTATGAGAGCCAGTCCTGATGGTCTAGTGGTTAAGATCTGCACTCTCACTGTTTCAGTGGCCCGGGTTGGTTTCCTGGTCGCAGAACCACACCACCCATCTGTCAGTTGCCATCCTGTGGTGGTGGCTCACACAGAAGAACTAGAAGGACTTACCACGAGTATATACAACTGTGCACTGGGGCTTGGGGAGAAAAATAAAAGAGGAAGATTGGCAACAGATGTTAGCTAAGGGCAAATTCTTCTCCGCAAAAACAAAAAACACAAAAGAAAAGAAATACTTATTGATTGAACAAATAATTGATTGAATTGATAGCTATTATATATGATATACTTGATATCTTGTAGAGAATTATGTTCTTCCATATAATTTTAGAATTAGCTTGCAATAGTGTATGAAATAATTTAGTTGTGATTTTAATTCCTTGCTTTAATTCCTTAACATTTTTGAATATAGGAATGATCATAAAATTTTTCAAAGAACCTCCAGTGTAATTGAGGTGCTAACCTTTTTATTGTACTCTCACCCTTTGTTAAATGAAGAGAATTAATGGAATTTCTGATGTCAACTATCCTTTTGGAGGGTTTCCATGTTGTGAGATTTTTCTATTACACAACTTGATTTTATTTACTAATATTCTGTTTACGATTTTTGAGGGTTTTTTTTTTTAGTATTATAAAATTATTGTGTGTTTTTATGCTTTCTTCTTATCCTTAACAAATGCTAGAGTTGGAGTTATGCAATCTTCATACAATGTGTTGGGATGTTTTCAATGTTGAAAATACCTGTGCTTTCAAAGTAAAACTTACTAAGACAAAAACCTATGCTTGGTGATATTTTTCAGTAAAATACTTCAGGACTATAAGATATTAGAAATAAGAATAATAAGTAGCTTTTTACCTGCCACTTAAAATTATATAAAACTTTACAGAAATAGATTGGAGCTCCCTTGGTAACGCTATTTGATCCAACTCCTCTCCCTTTCTCCTCAGAGAAAACTATAATGTGAATTTTTTGATTATCATTTCCCTGCTGTTTTTTTCTTTTACCCATAGCTGATGTCTGTAACAGATATAAAAGGTTTATGCATATTAAAATTTTGTATAGATAGTATCTATGTTATAATGTCCTTCTGAAATTTTTTGTTTAACATTTTTTTATTTCTAAAATGGAATACATGTTTCTAAAACGTGAGTTTTAACTCCTTTGAGCATTACATTGAATATATATGTATATAAATATACACATATCAATTTATTTATGATTTCTTTGTTCTTAAGTATTTTGTTGTTTCTAGTTTTTCATTGCTGCAAAAAAAGTATTAACTGCTATGAACAATCTTTTACATTCCCTTTATACAACTCTGCAAACAATTCTAAAGTTACTTACCCAGGAGGGAAATTATTGAACTGTGATGTATGAACATATTCAATTTTATGTCTAATTCTCTTTAAGTTTTCCCAGTTT
The DNA here is from genome assembly GCF_041296265.1 of Equus caballus. Lineage (NCBI taxonomy): Eukaryota > Metazoa > Chordata > Mammalia > Perissodactyla > Equidae > Equus > Equus caballus. Next base: position 67,977,293 of record NC_091688.1, on the reverse strand, counting down.
ATACTCCAAGCAATGGTGCATATGAGGTCACATTGTTGCCCATAATATCACCAACATTAGTTATTTCCATGCATTTCCATTTTTGCCAATCTGTTTGTGGTGAAATGAAATTCTGTTTGATTTTCCATTGTATTTCACTGATTGGGCATCATTTCACACATTCTTTTTTCATTCTTAGAAAAATAACATGCTATTACTTGTTAATTTCTTCTGCCCATTTTTCTATCAGGTGACACTTTTACATTTTGAACATTGATTGATATTTTGAAATTTAATACATTGCAAATATCTTTTCCCAGTTTTTAGATATTTTCTTTTTCACATTGCTTAAAGGGATTTTTTTTTTAAGAAATATTGAAAATTTTAACAAGCATCAGATTGCATGTGGCCATGTTTTCCCCAATGACTTGTGATGCCAGCTCTGATATAAATCAAATTTCTTTACATATAGGCCTGTTTCTAAGCTTCTAAGCTTACTATTCTCCCAATCACTTTGTCTCTATATGTAGAAAACTACTAGATACTTTCTTAATATCCATATAAATTCATATCATTCTCTGTATACGTCTATGAAGTCTTGATATATGATAAAGCAAATTTCCCATGTAAACATTTTCAAAACTGTCATTCTGCACTCTTGCTGTTCTATATAAATTGCAGGATCAGTTTTTTCAGTTCCCTGAAAAAGACTTTTGCTATTTTAGTTACAATTACAGAGGATGAATAAATTAAATGCATAGCTTAACTTGGGAAAGCATTGTCATCTTTATAATATTTTGGTTTCCGAGCCATGAATGTGGCTTTCTTGATGAGTTTGAATGATGTTTTATTATATCCACAATGTTTTTGCATATTTTATTGAATTTAAACCTGAATTCCTTACCATTTTTGTTGCCGTTGTAGGTGGTATCCCTCTTTTCCTTATAGTTATATTTTTTCAAGTGTTAGATGTCAGTATACAAGAAAGGAATTCATTTTTATGTATAAAATATTGACTTTACTGTTGCTAACCTCACTTATTAGTTCTTATGAATTGTCAGTAAAAGCTTTTGTGTTTTCAAGGTAGGCAAGTATATCTTCTGAAATAATTGCTTGATTTTTTATATTCTAATATACATATATTTATTATTATTATTTTACTTTTCCCTTATCTTAATGCATTAGCTAGAACTTCTAGAACAATATTTACTAAAAACAATGACTGCTAGCATTCTTGTTCCTTGTTTATGAATTTATAAGGAATTATTTGCAGTGCCTTAATCAGGAAGTGGTTTATAATAGTCATTTCATTTCCTCTCCCCTGGGCTTCCTCTATCACTTCTTTCCCTCCCCTCACCTCTTCTCATTCCTGGTCTTTTTCTCCTCTTCTTTCTGCTTCTTCTCCTTGTCCAATTCTTCCTCTTCCACCTTCTTGCTCTTCCTTTTCAGAGCCTCTAGTTCAATTTTAAACTTTTTGTTGAATTATAAACATATTGAAATGAGCACAGTGAAAAATCTCAGTAAACTTTCACATTCTTAGGCCATTTGGTAGCAATTTCATTAAGTATGTCTTTTCAATGGAATTGTTATTTTAATTTAGTTTTTAATATTGATGGGCATAAAATTTTATATTTAAATCTCCTTACAACTAATAAATTAACTTTGCATGTCTTTTGTTCCCTCCAAATCTCTTCTATCAAATACGTGGTCCCCTTTTTTTGCTGCTTTTTCTTGGGCTATCTTTCCGTCTTTCTCAATCAAATTTGTAATGTTTGGTACTTTTATTTTTCTTTTCCAAGAACTGGATTTTTATTTATAAATGATGTCCATTTAAAATTGTTTTCATTTCATTAACTTCTACTTTTTAGTCAAGAATGTGTCCCTTCTATTTACTTTGGGCTTATATTTAGTCATATTTGTAATTTCTTGCTATTTTTATTTCTTATTTGTTTGGTGATTTCTGGCTAAAGTACATGGTTACTGGCTAATATTTCTAGGATCTAGGTCCCTGAGTGTTAACTTCTGTACAGTCAAGAAGTAAAGGACACTTATAATGCTAAGTTCTTGGCCAAAGTATATTTATCTGTCTATATTCTGCATTTACAACAATTAGATATGTTTGAAAAATCATTCATTAAATCATGTGATCAAATCATTTTGAGTTGGGGCTGGCCCGGTGGTGTAGTGGTTAAGTTCGCACCCTCTGCTTCAGCAGCCCAAGCTTTGGAGGTTTGGATCCCATGTGTGGGCCTAGCATGGCTCATCAAGCCACACTGTGGCGGCATCCTACAGGAAATAGAGGAAGATTGACACAGATGTCAATTCAGTGACAATCTTCCTCAAGCAAAAGGAGGAAGATTGGCAACAGATGTTAGCTCAGGGTCAATCTTCCTCGTCAAAAAAAGAAAAAAAAAGGTGAGCACCTGTCATAAATATGGCAGAAAACTACACGATCTTTGTCTTTGAAGATCATGCTGTTTAGTAGAGGAGACTGATTTATAAGGAGATCATAATATAGTTGTCCGTAATAGAGGTTAAGCAAGAAGTTAGGAAGATGTGAGTCAACATTACACATAAAGAGTAACACTTCTGCTTGAGAAAAGGGGCCAGGCATTTTGGTCAGAGTACAGAGAAATTTGAGGTAAAAACAGAGTCTATAAGGCTGCTGTAGATGGTGAATGGAAATAGGAAGAAATGGGTGATGAAGCCATATCTTAGTAAGAAGTGATTAATAAATGTGAGGCCGGCAGAGAAAATAAAGCCAAAGAAAATGAAAGCACCTCAGAAGACACTTCTTTCTCAAAATAAGTGCTGCAATTAAAATATTATATGTCTTCTTGACTGTCCTGGATATTTCAGAGCATAACACAACTATGTAGTGAAATTCAGGAGCTATCACAATTCTCCTAGCAAATCACACTAAGTGATAAGAAAGGCATTATGGTTAAGTAAAACTTCTACACATTGGAAGAAGTGGTAATACGTGGAGCTCAAGTAAAGAAAACATACCAAGATTTATATGCTGAAGCCTTTCTTGATAGATGAGGCTTTTTCTAAAATCTAAACTTGTCAGTGATTACTCAGGATCTTCTTCTTCACAGAAAGGATTCTCTGAGTCCCAAATCTCCCTCCTCTCTCTGTCTTTGTCTCTCAAGCACCCTCTCTGGATTTCACCATCAGATCCCCCATATTTGTGGCCTAGGATTTCATTTGCAACTCTTTTCAATCTCTTTATTATGATAGCAAGCCTTTTGGTAATTAACTGGTAGCTCCTTTTGTTTAAATTTAGATATTTCTGCACTGGAGAATTCCAGATTCTCTTTTTTTTCTTTTATTATGAGCAAAAGGCAAACTATGATATTCATTACTTTCTCAGGCAATTGAAAATTAATTTCTGATATATTAAGAAACTCAGTAGAGGATCTCAAGTAAATTTCATTGCTAAAATCAGCAAATTGCTGGGTGCTTTCCATTCATTTCATGTTACGCTAATCATTATATTCACTGTCAACCGTGTAGTCTAGGGCTGCACTTTTAAATATCCTCAAAATATAAAGAAATTTACAGATAATTGAGATAAATGTTGCAAAAAGAGAATTATATTTTCATGAAAAGCACAAAAAATTACATAAAGGCATTTTTCCCCTTGAACTTAAAGGTAGGTATTTAACCATTATAATTTAGATTCCCATTATAATAGGTCTTTATTGTGAAATGAAAAACCCAGGGATGGTTATTTTGTTTATGTGTATGTTTCTCGAGTGCCCACTTTGCACTGAAAAGTTGGCTGACCATGTTTAGAAGAATTAACTGTACTGCCCCTATTCTGAAGAAATGTGTTGCCTAGGGGGATATGTAGTTATTTTAAACTTAAATTGATTAGAATAAATGAAGTCCATCAATAAACACAAGCATAAAATAGAGATGTATAAAATGAGTGAGGTCTCATTCTGTACTAGACACTGTGATGGGCATTCCAAATTGAAGGGGACGTACTTCCTGCACACCTGGCTCTGTAAAGCTGTGTGTACGTGAAAAGGGATTAAAGAGGAATGAGTCATTGAACACACGGTAGGAGACATCAGTAAAGATTTGAGAAAGGGGTTGATATTTAAAATTTTGTAAAAGATGAGTGAGGCTTGCTTTCTCCATATAAATAATATTACTGATACTGAACAGTGCTACTGGTTACTTCGGTTTATTTAGAATTCTATGTCTGCAGACTTCATTTCCAAGAGACATCTAGATCCTTATCTTGGATACACTTAAATAAGTCATTTGACCTTGATGATCTTGAAGTTTTAATCTGTAAATTACAGATCTAAGCAAGGAAACAGTCATTTTTTTTCATCTTTACAGTTCAATTAGATCTCTTGAAATTTTTTGTTATATACTGCCATATCACCCTAATTCGCTATATTAAGCATTTACTTCCATTGACATTCTGCTTATTCAGTTTGACTCAGAATATAAACACACTGTAACCCCAATATCTCTTTCTCTCACTTTCTCTCAATCTCTTTCTTAACATCAATTAAATTTTAATTCACTATTGTGAAAAGAAGTATAAGCAGCAATAAAAAGAATTAATCTGCTGATAATTCCATAAATTCCATTTGTGTTAATTTTTTAGTTTTAGTTTAGGAATTCCTCCTGCAGCCATACCACTCTGGAATGCTGCCGAATGCTTTCAGGAGATAGGATTTTATTTCATTCATCTCTCCAAACTCACCAACTCTCTCACCAAACATCCCTATCAATGGTTTCTTTCTTTTCTGTACGATTAGTCACCTACTTACTGCTGCTGTCTTTATAACCACTTGCTTTTCAGAAGTAGACAGGACCTGCTCCAAGAGCAGAGCAATCCAAAGCCTAAAATACAGCAAGAACTAGTCTTAATGGTTATATAATGAATTTTCTATTATAACCGAGAGCATGATTTCTCAAACTCAGCACTCTTGACACGTGGCGCTGGATAATTCTTTGTTGTGGGGGACTGTTTCGTCCATTATAGGATGCTTAGAAGTACCCCTGGCCTCTACCCACAAGATGTCAGTAGCACCTCCCTCTCTAGTTGTGACAAAAATGTCTCAAGACAGTGTCAATGTACTCTGTGACCCGCAGGGTTGCCAGATAAAATGCAGGATACTCACTTAAATTTCAGTTCCAGATAACCAAAAAAATACGTTTTTTTGCTTTTTAAATTTAAGCATATCCAATAATGCTAAGTGAAATAAGTCAGAGAAAGCCAAATACTATATGATTTCAGTCATATGTGAAAGATAAAAAAGCAAAACAAAACAAAACACATAGACACAGAGAATAGAGTGGTGGTAACCAGAGGAGAATGGGGAGAGGGGAGGGCAAAAGGGGCAGAAGGGCACATGTGTACAGTGATGGACGGCAACGAACTTTGGCTGGTGAACACAACGTAGTCTACTCAGAAACTGAGATAAAATGATGTACACCTGACATTTATAGAACATTATAAATCAGTTACATCAAAAAAAAATTTTTAATTAATAAATAAATTTAAGCATGTCCCAAATGTTGCACAGATGAGTTATACTGAAAAATTGTTGTTTATCTGAAATTCAAGTTTAACTAAGTATTGTATATTTGTGTTTTAAATCTGTCAATTATATTTGAGTTGGTTGCCCAGGGGCACAAAATCCCCCAATTGAGAACCGCTAATCTAGGATTATATTAAAAAGTAAAATTAAAACAAAGTGTTTTAGGCATAATTTGACATTGCCATGTGTTAAAGCAATTAGCTAAATGGGTTATTGTTACTATTCATGTAATTATTTTGGTAAGTTCAAACATGAACAATAGTGGAAAATAAAGCCAAATGTACCACTTATTTTCATTGTGAGGTCTCAGTTCTTGGGGAATTTAGTACTTTGATAGCTGTAGAGAGAAGTGGCTGCATTGACTTCAGTTTTCTGCAGCATTCATTAGGCTGGAGGCAGGCTTTCTTCAGATATAAAAATGATGGATGGAAATCAGAACCCAATAGTTATTCTCATGGCACCATAGACATCAGGAATACGCATTTGCCCTCTGAGTGAAGCCTGCACACTCTGCCACGTAAACCCCCAAGTGCATAGACGTTGAACCATTTAATCTGCTCTGGGCCCATGTCGTCTGATCCTGCAATTGATAGAATCATCTTCAGACACTTACAGGTCTCTAGACGACACAGCTAAGGAAGATAAAAAGACAAGGTGAACTTGTGTTTGCCCTCTCATTAAATTTTGCAAGCTGCTATGTTTAAGTTTCTATTTTATGGACTACTTAGGCAACTATTAACCTTTAAAAATACATTAGCATTTTTATTTCAGACTTTCAAGAAGACACAGACTAAAATAGAAACAAACTATGGTGGGGAGTTCTGACTTACAAATTGATATTCAAACGATCAAAACATGTTTTTCCTCCTACCATATTAAGGAAATATTCCAAATAATCCACCTATTCTAGTTCTCTTAAAACTGGCTCTATCTTTTGTTAGTAAAATTATAGTCTGATGGCAGTAAGCACCGGAGGTTTATTGAAATACAATGTTAGGAAAGAATTACTGATGTTCTATTACTTCTAAATTGAAAAATGATGAAGAGTTAAATGAGCAGAGAGAGACTCGTTCAAGCACAATAAAACTGAATCTATTTGCCTTATAAGATGATAATTAAATAAAATTTTATTAGAGCTTTTAAAATTTCATTTTTAAATTTGCATTGGCCAGAAATCGTCTATAACATGAATACTTTAGGCAGATAATAATTGAAAAATATAAAATATTATGATTTTTCTTTAACAGCATTAAACTAGTTATCAAATGTCCTTGCTTTTTGCTGGCAGAAGTGAGAGAATATTGTATATTTATTATTAGTCTTAGAACATTTAAAAATGTTTTTAAAATACCTGAACATTATTCTTAAGGATGTGTTCTGGCCTCATGATTATTTACTTTATTTTTGCAAATTTGGTGCCAATCTGTTGGAATTTGGGCACTAAAACAGTAATTAGCAAATTTGAAAAGTCTCTTATAGATTTTTGAAGTTTAGCATTAAAAATCAATAATATAGCAGGCCAGCTGCACATGGAGCAGATATGAAATCTGTTGTATTGTGCATCCTTCTTACCCAGAAGTTCCATGCAGCTTATAATGAGCATCAGCATCAACTGCAGCTTGAAATTTAAATACAAAATTCCTAAACACGTCTACCTGCAATGAACGTGATCTGTTCTATGTGCTTGAGATACAAAGATGACTAAACCAGGGTTCTATGGGCTGAAAGATTTGAAAAAGAGAGAAAGAATTTGAAAGTCTTACTTTCTTTTCTTTCTATTAATGTATGCTTGGAATTGGGAAGTGACAGACTGAAGAACAGATGCCACAGAGAGGAAAGAGGACTAACAAAAAGTAAGGAGTGATTCATTACATGCTTATGGGTATAATTTGTTTTCTTAAGCAAGATGTAAGAGCGCCAGGGCCTTTTTCTCTGCAAGCTATTTCTCCAGTAGGAAATTTGGTGGCAAAATATGAGACATTGTCCAACCCCATGGCTCAAGTAAGAGAAGATAGAATAAGGACAACTGCCAAGCAGTATATAGGGCAGGAAAGCACTCATTCTGAAGTAGGAAACAATCAAGGTATTAAAGCTAGTTCTGCACGTCATGGTTTGGGGTGGGAGGAGTACCCAAGATTATTTCACAGCTTCACAGCAGAAGGAGTCTGTATTAAGGAAAAAGTCAACTGCAAGAACTGTTTCCTCTAGATGCACTGGAAGATGCTGAAAGCCCGAGATAGTCACTGATTATGATGACTAGATCCTAGCTCAGGAGCATAGACCTCCTCCCAGCCACCTTTCTCTGCCCCCGACTCTAGCTAAATAGTTACAAGAGACGAACTGAAACATGGCTTCAGCCACTCCATTGGTAAGTGGCAAATGACTACTGGGTAATAATTAATAAAGTCTGGAGACATAGAATAAGTGGCTGATATCAGAAGGTGGGAAAGCGTGGTCATCATATTTTGGATCAACATGTGACATATTTTGTCTACTTCCTGGAGCTAGAAGACTGAGTTAGCATGATTTGATTTAGGGGACTAATAATTTCTGGCTGTCATATTCTTATTTTTACAATATTATACCCCTAGACACTAACAATTTGTCTTATCATTTTACTTAATTTAGGTGAAATTTAGAGAACTACGGAGCTACAGCTGAGATGTGTAACACTTAATCAATTTTTCCTAATGAAGTTGATACAATAACAACTTCTTAAATGAGTTAAAAAGGCAGATATAATCACCACCTGTCTTAAATTTAGCAAAAATCCAAGCTTCTTCTGATTTAGAAAACATTTCAGAAAAATGGTAAATTTTATTTTCCCATGTTTAAATTTCTGATTTTGAATCCACAGAGGTTTCCTCAGTGTGTTGGCTGCTGCCACATTAACAATTAAGGCCAGACAGAATGGGTTTATGAGGTGATGCATTTTCTCCTAGGAAACTTTTAAACCCTGAACACAAAAACATTCTGGAAATTCATCATTGTTTAGTTTTGGTCCAAACCATTCAATATAGCTTTAATTAGCTTTCAAAGTTTCCAGCACAAAATAGAGTGGTGGCAGAAATAAATTGTTTAAAGGAAAAATACAGACTGTGCTGAAATGCACAGCCTAATCTTCAAGAAATACTCTATTCTAAGCACAATGTAGTGTTGTCTTCATATTGCCTTTGCCTCAGTTTGATTTAAAAATGTGTTTCTTCCATTTTCCATAGAATATAAATAGCTTCGGAAATTTAAAGTTAACTTTGAAACTTGTAGCAAACAGTGCTTTGTCTGCAAGAGTTCAAATCTGTTATTTAAAGGAACAGTGAACCCAAAAGTTTATCACTCATCAAGTTCTTTGAGATGATGTTTATTCACAAAGTATTGAAAATGAGATACAAGGATGTGAATCTCAAATGGGGAAACAGTGCTATTGAGAGGACTGTTGATCATCTCCACATGAGCTCTAAGGTTATGTCCAACTCTCAAGTGCTATGCTGGAAAGGGCAAATGACACCTGGCTGGGAAGGAGTTCAATGAAATTTAAAACGAAGCAGTGGGTTAGAGGCTAGATTTGAAATATTCTTTGAAAAAATGACAGGTCTTGAATGTATTCTCCCTGGAAATTTATCTTACGGCAATTCTCCCAAGTTCAGTTTGGCATTATGAACCTATATGAATTCTTTCCCAAGTAATTAATATTGATGATATCTTATAGTTTATCAATATATCAATTTTTATTTTCAGCACATATTTATAGCTATTAACTCATTTTAATCTAATGGAACTCCTCAAAAAAGCTGGACGGTTGTTCTTTGATCACTTGAAACTTAAGAATACTTACAAAAATATATGGCTGAAATCTCCAATGGTAGAAACAGGGATACTTTTTCTATATATATTCTTTCTGTCTATTTTGCCATGTACATGCAAAAATTTAGTTTTATAACATGTCAAAAGCAAAAAAAATTTCCAGATATGGTAATATAGTACTGCTGTTTTTTTCTAGGTGCTTGTCCATGGAAATACATCGTTTTCATCACTGCTCCCTCCAGCTTCTGTAGCTTGAAGATTTCAGCCCTCAAGAACAGAGGACAGCAGCCATTCTAGTTTCCTATACTGCCAAGGTGTAACACTCAGTGGTATGATATTCTGGCCTAGACCCTTCATCCAAGCAATGCTATCTATGTGACTTTGGGCTACTTATTTCTCTGTGCTTCCCTTTCCTCATCTATAAAATAGTGCTTACCTCATGGAGAGCTGTATGAATTAAATGACTCGATGTATGCAAGGCTTTTAGAACATAGTAGGTACTCAATAAATATATTATTACCCGCATTTAATTTGTAAACGTTATGATCATCTTTAAGAACCATCAGAATAGTAGTTATCACTTTTGTTTCATACATTTACATAAATTTTCTTATGGAACTATGATAATAATTGTATTAGCAATCACTAATCGTAACTCCATTTTACAAATGGGAAGACTGAAATCAGAGAAAGATTCATTAAAATTGCTCAGGGTCACACAATTAGTAAATGGGGGGGGGGTCTATATTGTAAAATCATGGAGTCTGACTCCAGAGCCACGATCCTTAAGAGTTGTGATAGATGCTCCTTATATATTTCACATAAAGTTCTCTCTCTTATTGACTTTCAGACACATACTGAGATTATTTTCTCATGTAAATTGTTAAAAGTGTTCTTTTCTGCAGCATCGATTGAGAAAAAATTCTAGTTTGTGGTTTTACATGCGACTATCTCTAGGTTCTCTTGCATTATTCCTAAATTTTGTGCAGAGACAAGCATGCCAACAAACCCAAGTTAGACTCGATTATTTTTTGTCCATATGAATATTAGGCAGCCAGGTGAATGAATCAGGTTAAAGCAGGAACACACTAACCAGTCTCCACTACTGGGAACTCAATTCATGAGCAAAGTACTCTGACTGTTATGATACAGTTTTGTCCTCAAGCTATTCATTTGTTGTCTTAGACATAGAAAGGTGTATCCCACTTCTTCTTATACACTCTATTTGCTTAAATATCCTGTCTCACAGTCACCCTTAAGCACTATAAATTATACATTTTTCTAATTTAGTAAAGAATTGATATGCTGCACCACTTGAAATCTTCTGCACTAGCATCATGGAGTCCTGATATTTTTAGATCCAACCAGTATTAGTACATATTGGTGACATAATAATGTGGTGTGCTAACTCTCTTTAATATCAGGTTGTCTGTGATCGTGACTAGGGAATGTAATCATGACTAAGGAAATCGTTAGTGTGCATTTCTTCTATTATTACATCTACTTAAACCCAGGATAAATTCTTAATATGTCCCCAGAAGAGTATCTGGTCTCACCTAAAGCACAAAGGGCAAAAACACACTGCCTTATAACTGGGAAGCAGCAAGATAAAGCTGCTTCAATAGCATCTCTTGAATTAGAACAAAGAGATAGCTTCCGCAATCTAACAATTTCTGTCCAACTTTAAACCAAAATGGAGACATGATGCCAGACAATTGTATCTAAAAGTCTATTTACATAGCCTATGCTAAACATATATTTCAAGATTTATGAATTTACTTCGTTTAGAATTCCTGTTTTTGGAATTCTTATTAGACTCTCAGAGCGTTCAATTCCTTCTGCCTATTCTGCTAACTGATGGGTCCCGTAAACATTGAACTCCATGAATTGTACTGATTATAGCCTCTGTGCTCAGAATTCTTACACTTAATTAAGTGGTGACGCTCATAAATTTCAGACCATGAATTGTCCAGGAAGCCACAGTTAGAATGTTTATCAGCCAATCAGATCTCTTAATTCTCCCTCTTGTTTTATGAAATGAAATGTGGCTGTTATGTAACATTGGATGTGATGGATAAATAGAGGTTGTTGGTTTGGCTTCCTTTGTTTTTGTAAGCACTAATATTTTGGAAGATAAATAGTACTTGATGCTTCATTTACTTTGATTGTTTTTAATCTCAAAATAATTTGGAAAATTTATTATGCTATAAAGCTTGAGTTAGCTACAGCTTTTCTGTTCTGATCCAAATAAGCAACAGTCATCAAAAATAGAGTAATTCAGAAACACTGTGACATGGTTATAGCAACAAAACCATTTCAGACTGAAACTAATTATTGATTATCCCCAGGGCTTCTGAGATCAAGTATGCCTCAGTGTAGTTAATTATACCCTCAGCCCTGCAGAGTTTTTGCAATGGCAGTTTCAATTTACTTAGTAAAAGTATTGCTTTGTAAGATTTGCAGATGAGTCAATTAGACAGTCATTAATTGGGTGGCCCTTGGAAATGTGGTGTCATCCAATTGGGAAATAGACTACTCCAATGACTAATGTATATTAATGCCAGTATTAATGACCTTTGAGCTCTTCCTCATGTATCTAAGGGAAAACAAATCAAAGAACTATTCAAGGAAAAATAGATTTTGCTGAACTGATATGTTTTTCAGGACACAGAAATGAAGATTGCTTATTGAATGTACCAAAAACACAAAATCTCAGGGTAACATTAATAGCTATGCTTAACTGAATAAAACTAAGTACTGGAAAGCTTACAATTAATTTTCATAGTGTTGTATTTTTAATATTTTTTTTAGGTAGGTGGTTTTATTCTCTTTAAGGAAGTATTTTTCATTGCCAGTAGCTTTCAAAATATAAGAACTATAACATTTCCCATTTTATCTTTTTCTTTTTTCTTTTATAGATTTTTTTTTTTTTTTTTTTTGAGGAAGATTAGCCCTGAGCTAACTACTGCCAGTCCTCCTCTTTTTGCTGAGGAAGCCTGGCCCTGAGCTGACATCGTGCCCATCTTCCTCTACTTTCTATGTGGGACGCCTACCACAGCATGGCGTGCCAAGCGGTGCCATGTCTGCACCCGGCAACCTAACCGGCAAACCCCGGGCCACCGAGAAGTGGAACGTACGAACTTAACCAGTGCGCTACCTGGCCGGCCCCAACATTTCCCATTTTAAAGGAATTATATGTATACATTTTTTTGAGTCCTTTATTATCTTTTTTCTTTATCGCCACATATTTCTGACATTTCGAGGTCAAATTTGAAAGAAAAAGAACAAGAAATGGAAGCTTTGTAATGGGTTCTCAGTTTAGTCTTGACTGGAGTTGAATCCCAGGCCCCGAGTCCTTCACAGTATGTGGCTAGGGCATAGTAACACAAGGTAGCTTTTCCACCTTCTCAGATATCTTTGGCCTTGTTCTTTCCGTATAAGATGGTTTACTGTGTATTATGTCTTATTTTAAGGATTTCATGAAGCTTTTACACTTGCTTTGCTGATATTTTATGAGGCGACTACAAAGATGATACATTTATTGTCAGTTAACTTTGGTCTTCTTTTTGACCTCAGAATTTCAGAGAGAAATGCTGCAATTCTCTACTGTCTTGTCAAAGCAAATGTTAGAAAAAATGAGATGGCATTTACTCTAGATTACTCATTATGTCTTCACTTAAAACTGAATTAGCCCTTGCAGAACTGGCAGTGAAGACCAAGCCATTATTTATTTATTATTTTTTGTACCTTTTGATGTCTTTCACCCATTTCTCCCCTCCCTGGCCTGGAAGCCACCAATCTGTTCTTTGTATCTGTGAGCTAGGCTTTTTGTTTGTTTCCTTCTTTGTTTCAGATTCCACATAAAAGAAAGGTCATATGGTATTTGTGTTTCTCTGTCTGACCTATTTCACTTAGCATAATGCCCTGAGGTCCATCCAGCCAAGATTTCATTCCGTGTTTTATGGTTGAATGATGTTACATTTTATATATATACATACCACAATTTCTTTATCCCCTCATCCATTGACGGACACTGAAGTTGTCTTCATATCTGGGCTGTTGTAAATAGTGCTGCAGTGAACACGAGGGCGAATATATCTTTTCAAGTTAGTGTTTTTGTTTTCTTGGATAAATACCCAGAAGTGGGATTGCTGGATCATACGGTAATCCTATTTTTAACTTTTTGAGGAACTTTCATACTCTTTTCCATAGGAGCTGTACCAATTTACATTCCCACCAATAATGCACAAGGGTTCCCTTTTCTTCACATCCTTGACAACACTTGTTATTTCTTGTGTTTTTATAATAGCCATTCTAATAGGTGTACGGTGACATCTCATTGTAGTTTTGATTTGCATTTCCCTGATGATTAATGATGTTGAACATTTTTTCATGTACCTGTTGGCCATCTGTATGTCTTCTTTGGAAAAATGTTTATTCAGATCTTCTGCCCATTTTTTAATCAGATCATTTGATTTTTGCCTTGAGTTGTTTAAGTTCTTATATATTTTGGGTATTAACCCTTTATCAAATAGTTATGCAAATATTATCTCCTATTTAGTTGGTTGCTGTTTTACTTTGTTGATGTTTTCCTTTGCTGTGGAGAAAATTTTGGTTTGCTATAGTCTCAGTTGTTTATTTTTACTTTTATATAAATTCAGCATTAAGGAGCTTGTCGGAATAAACCATCTAATTTCTCATTGCAATTTTCTCAAGGGTTAACTGAAAAATTAAGAATGTTCACTTTTTTCTTGGAGCACATGGTAATTAAAATAATAGAATTATGCTATGTTCTCAGTTATGAAACTTATTCTGAATTTCTAAAATACGTTGTTGAGTAAATTGGAATCTCTACATTACCACTATTAATTTGAGGCAGTGCGGAAGAAGCATAATCTGATTTTCAAGAAGAATCTTTGTAATTAGTAGAGTCATACTCTAAACGAACCACATAAGCAAACAATGCATTAGGGGCTGGCCCAGTGGCATAGTGGTTAAGTTCACATGCTCTGCTTTGGCAGCCCAGGGTCCATGGGTTGGGATCCTGGGCACAGATCTATACATTGCTGACCAAGTCATACTGTGGTGGTGTCCCACATCAAAATAGAGGAAGACTGGCACAGATGTTAGCTCAGTGATAATCTTTCTCAAGCAAAAAGAGGAAGATTGGCAACAGATGATAGCTCAGGGCCAATCTTCCTCACCAAACAAAACAAAACAAAACAAAAAATGAATTGGGTTAAGAGGAGAATATATCTAGATAAAAATTTGGCCTGAAATATATGTAACAAGGGACTCAAAATTTTTCGAAATACTACACCCTGTGTTTTGAAAGCTTTATTTCAATTTCTTTGCAGGATACAAAAAGAAAGACCTCGATATATGTGATCCAGGAATCTAATACAAACAATATAAATTATGTGCACTCTTGGGTAAAAAATTAAGAAAGCTTAGACAGCCATGTATAATTAGATCAATGTTAATATCACATAAGAACATATCTATGCAGAAGAGACACAGAAAGGAGATTCGACCTCTCTAAGCAAAGTCAAGCCTACTGAACTGGTCAGGAAGATTGTCCCTAATGCCATCTTTCATAGTTTCTCAGAGATTTAATTATTCCCTGCTATGGATGCCATTAGTGGTTATAGTTTTATAGGAACCTTGGTGAGCTTAGCAGCAATATTTCCTAACGTATGTGTTCCAAGAAAAAATATTTTGGAGAAATCAACTGAAGATCAATTCTGAAGGTCTAATTCTAACAGAACGGTTCGAACTCAATTCATGACATTCGATTAAGTCTCTAGGATGTTTAAAATTTTAAATCATGTTTAGTTATATAATATTTATTACATCTTAAGTATTAGAAGAAAAGTAAAAGATGAGTTATGAAATGTAATAATAAAATGAACTTTTGTGAATCCACCAACCAGACTTAGAATGAGATCGCTGCCAATATACCATATCTAACAGTGTGCTCCATTCCTAGCCCATCTATTGCCTACACATGGAGACAACCACTTCCCTGAATCTAGTGCCAGCGTCCTTTTTCTTCTCAAAATACTTTTGCTATACGTGTAGATATAACCTCAAGTAATATATTATCTTGTTTGAATTTTTTTGTTTTATATAATCATATTATATGTGAACATTTATGACAATTTTTTGCTTATTATTTCTAAGATACATCTATGTTGCTGTTGCATACCTATAATTCACTAATTTGCATTGCTATTTGGATTCCATTGTGAGAATAACTATAGTCATTTATCAATATTCATATCTTCAAATCATGAGATGTCCACAAATCTTTTAAGAATATTAAAGTCAGGATTATGTTTTAATTACATCGTATTTTCCATTGTTTTAGAAATGATTTATTGAGTACAATCCCAGATGGAATAACAAAGACTTCCTTCTTCAAGGATCCTACAATCTTGTAGGAAATACATATATGCAGTGTTAACCTGAAAATAAAGATCCAAAAAGAAAGGCAGAGAGGGGTTTATTTTGGGATCAAAGAATTGCAATTCGAGGTACACAGATTCCCATAGCAACCCAAATAGTGTCCTTCTAGGGAGTAAGAGGCAGGGGCTTTATAAGGCAAAAGAGGGAAGTTTGCATTACAAAAATGGTAGTCAGGGTTGGCTGCAGCTAGCTATTCTTGGCTAAACATAATTGATTGCTAAGACTATAGCTAAAAGGGTAAGAATCTGTCACATGACAAGTTGCAGGTCTCCTGCAGTGGTCTGGGAATTTTTCTGTCTTCACTCAGTTCAAAAGTTTATGTTCTGCCTGATGAAGGTTGAGAACATGCATAAGACCTCTTTCCTTAATGGCTTCCTGGCTCCACTTTAAAGCCCTTAGATATAAGCCACTCTCTTTTATTTCACATTTCACAGCAGATAATTAGCATGATACAATGGAATTACTGTCCAACCTGCAGTACCACAAAGGAAAAATGATTTTTTCTGCTTTAGGAAGATAATAAGAGCTACACAAAGCAAAACAAAAGTAGAAGAGGGCAGAGGAGACCAGAAGTGCAGGACGGGAATACCATTTCAAATGGGATGGTCCAGGCAACCTCACAGAGAAGTATTTGAACAACGAGTTAAAGGAGGTATGGAACTGAGCAATTCATTTTAATGGAGGATGGATATTCCAGGCGGTGCAAAGTGCCTAAAGCTAAAATGTGCCTGACATGTATGTGGGCCAGCCAGTCTATGGACAATAAATGAGTGAGAAGAGTAGTAGATGAGACCACTGATGTGATAAACAAATAGCTAGAACAGGATATATTGGAGTATCTGAGGAAGCCATTTGGTGTAAAACTAATTTGGCCTGACCTTGCTTTTCCAGAAGGGCCTGACATGGCTGTTGAGCATGCATTGTATATCTGCTGTGGGGACCTGGAATTGGCCACCCCAAGATATGTCTGTTTGGCATCAGGATTATTTGAGGCTGATTGCTTTTGATAAACTGGGACAGGGAAGGAGGCTCTGAGGAATGGAACTTGCCCTTTGTTAGGACACCTTTACATTTGTAAGGTAAATCTCTATTTGTAAAAGGTGCCTCCTTCTCTGTACCAGGAAGAAGAAAGGAGATGATCTTCTCTCTAGAAACTCTTAATCAATACCAAAGGCAAGGACTTAAATCTGCATTTTATTGTGCTAGTCTGGTAACCTCCTGTAACTGACTTCCCTCCCCCTCCCAACGTTGGCTTTTCTTTAAGGATTAAGCATCTTTCCTTAGGCTAGGAACAGATTGCTGCGCTCACCTGTGACTGCCCACCTCCAGACAATAGACTTGCCTCCTGCCACACCCATCGAGATAGCAGACCACTACCTGCTGTGTCCATCAAGCGCTGTGCCGACAGGGCAATCTTGTGACTATTGTAGGAGGGACATTTCAATCACATGTGAAACCCCCTGTTTGGGGGTATATAACCACTATGTGCACCCCACTTCTTTGGTGCCCTTTCTTCCTTCAGGAAGAAAGGCCCTGGGCCATGGTTCCTCATAAAGCTTTGTTTAATTTTCTCTTGCTATTCTGTCTCATGTGAATTTAATTCATTCTCCGGCCAGACAAACCCACATTTGGGAAGAGGAAATGTCTTCCTCCCCTACACTGCTTTAAACATTTGCTAAGTCCTAAAGATAAGAACAAATCCCCTTAAGATAAAGGTGCAACTTCCCCCACATTGGCATTTCCTTAAGGAAAAGCATCTCTCCCTAGGCTAGGAATTGATTACTGTGCCCACTCTGTGACCACCCAGCTCTAGGTAACAAACCTGCTACCTTGCTGTGTCCATTGAGACAGCAGATCTGCTACCTGCTGTGTGAATCGCTGTGCCAGCTAGGCAATCTCCTGACTAGTATAAAAGGGACATTCCAATCACACGTAATACATGCTCTCTGACAGTATATAACCACTCTGTACGCCTCATTTCTTTGGTGCCCTTCCTTGGGGAAGGAAGGCCCCAGGCTAGCCCTCAGATCTTGCTCATAATAAACTCACTCAAATTTTGTTTTATAGGTTGATTATGGATTATTTGCATTGACAGAAGTTGTGAGTGAAGATCACATAGGACTTTTGGGCCATTGCAGTAACCTTGGTTTTTACTTTGTGAGCAATTGGATGCATTTGGAGGGTTTGAGCAGAGCAATGCCATGATCTGACATATTTTAAAAGGCATTTGGTGGCTGCTATCTTGTGAATACCATGGATGTCAAAAGGCGTCAAGAAGGATACAATAATTTACTGCAGAAATCCAGGTAAGAGTTTTGGTGGATCCAATCAGGATGGTAGCAGAGGAAGAAATGAGCTGTAATAGATTCTAAACAGATTGTACATATATCATTACATTTTATTTCTTAATTAACTTGTTTGTTATACCTTCTTTTATTATTTTTATTGGTTTTACGAGAGATTACAATATACATCTGTGATTTATTAAAGTCTATTATGAATTAATACTTTTACACCACCCAGTCTCAGAACGAGGATTTAGAACTATTTAATTCCATATATTTCCTCCTATGCTTGTCTTATTGTATTCATGTACTATAATTTTACATATATTTTAAACCTCTCGAAACACTGAGACTGTTTTAATCGATGCTACTTCTTATAAACCTGTATATCTCCTCTCCAGTAAGTCTTCCTTCCAGCATTGCCATGTTTTCTTGTAGGGTAATTTTGCTTTTGTCTTAAGAATTGCCTTTGATATTTCTTTTGTCTGAGTTTGTAGGCAAAACAGTGCTTCAGTTTTGTTTATGTATAAACATCTTTACATAGTTATCATTTCGAAGAGTATTTTCAAAAGATTTAGAATCTAAGTTGGCAGGTATTTTCTTGCAGGTATGTAAAGAATTCATTCTATCTTCTTTTGGTTTCTGTTATTCTTATTGAAAAGTAAGCTTTCAGTTTTACACTTTCTATTTAATAGTATTATGCATTTCTTTTTCTTTGCTGCTTTTAGATCTTTTGCTTATTGCTGGTTTTCAGCAGTTTTATAATGATGTAATGAGATGAAGGGGTCTTTTTATATATCCTACTTGCTTTTGTAGAGCTTCCTTAATTTGAAGTGTTCTGTTTTTTTTGTTTTTTTTGCCAGTTGCGAGAATTCCCAGTTACTTTTCTCGTATTGTTTCTGCCCCTTCTCTCGCTCACCCCATTTCAAGACTGCATCACGCATGTCACAGATTTTACCTATGCTTCCTACATTGCATGTTGCTCATACTTCCTTTTTTCGGCCTGTGCTTTACATTGAACATTTCTACTCACCTAAACACCACCCTACTAATTTTATTCTATGCCCAATGCGTGGCTAAATCTGTTATTTATTGCAAATATTGTAATATTAAGTTCCAGAATATGCGTTTCATATTTTATCACAGATTCCATTCTCTGGTAATATTGTTTATTTTGTCATCTATTTTATTCAGATATTAATCACAACAACTTTAAAGTCTGTATGATAACTCTAATATCAGAATTACCTGGGAACCTATTTCCAGTGTCTGTTTGTTCTTTTGGATTTGACTATTAGTTCTTTTTTACCCATGTGCTCTTTTGGTAATTTTTTTTTTTTTTTTGCATACCTATTAAGACTAAATTCTGAACATTGCATTAGAAAAATTGCAGAGATTCAGGATGATACTCTCTTCCTTAAAAAAAGATGTAATTTGAAAATGTGCTACTAAAGCCAGTGTCAAAGAGTGTATTGCCTATATTTTCTTCCAGGAGTTTTATGGTTTCAGGTATTACCTTCAAGTCTTTAATCCATTTTGAGTTAATTTTTGTGGGTGGTTTAAGATAATGGTCTACTTTCATTCTTTTGCACGTGGCTGTACAGTTTTCCCAACACCATTTATTGAAGAGATTTTCTTTTCTTCATTGGATGTTCTCAGCTCCTTTGTTGAGGATTCTGTTATCTGTTCACAGATGTGTGGTTTTATTTCTGGGTTCTCAGTTCTGTTCCATTGATCTGTGTGTTTATTTTTGTGCCAGTACCATGCTGTTTTGATTGTTATAGCTAGTATATTATTATAGTAGTGTGTTTTGAAGTCAGGGATTGTGATACCTCTAGCTGTGTTCTTTTTTCTCAGGATTGCTTCGGCTATTTGAGGTCTTTAGTTGTTACACATAAATTTTAGGATGCTTTGTTCTATTTCCATGAAAGATGTCATTGGGATTCTGATTGGAATTGCACTGAATCTATAGATTGCTTTAGGTAGTATGGACATTTTAACTATGTGTATTCTTCTAATCCATGAGCATAGAATATCTTTCCATTTCTTTACATCTTCTTCAACTTCTTTCAGTAATGTCTTGTAGTTTTCAGTGCATAGGTGTTTCACTCATTTGGTTAAATTTATTACTAAATATTTTATTCTTTTTGTTGCGATTGCAAATGAGGTTGTATTCTCAGCTTCATTCTCTTAGTTTGTCATTAGTGTATAGAAGTGCAGCTTATTTTTGTATATTGATCTTTATACCCTTTAACAACTTTGCTGTAAGTTGTTGATTATTTCTAATAATTTTCTGGTGGATTCTTTATGGTTTTCTATGTATAGAATCATGTCATCCACAGTAAGAGTTTTACTTCTTCCTTTCCAATTTGGATCCCTTTTATTTCTGTTTCTTGCTTAATTACTCCAGCCAAAACTTCCAGTACTATGTTGAATAAGAGTGGAGAGAGTGTGCACCCTTGTCTTGTCCTTGTTCTCAGTAATGGCTTTCAGTTTTTCACCATTAAGTATGATGTTGACTGTGGGTTTGCCATATGTGGGCTTTACTATGTTGAGGTACTTTCCTTCTATACCCATTTTATTGAGAGTTTTTATCATAAACAGATGTTGTATTTTGTCAAATGCTTTCTCTGCCTCTATTGAGATGATCTGTAATTTTTATTCTTCATTTTGTTAATTTTGTGCATTCACACTGATTGATTTACAGATGCTGAACCACATCTGCATTCCTGGAATAAATCCCACTTGATCATGGTGTATGATCCTTTTAATGTATTGCTGTATTCGATTTGCTAATTTTTTTGAGTATTTTACACCTATGTTCATCAGCAATATTGGCCTGTAATTTTCCTGCTTTATGTTGTCCTTGTCTAGTTTTGGTATCAGGGTAATGTTGGCCCTTGTAGAGAGAGTTAGAAAGTGTCCCATCTTCTTCAATTTTTCGGAATAGTTTGAGAAAGATAGTTTCGAATACCATGTCTCCTTAGGCAAGGGAAACAAAAGAATAAAGAAATAAATGAGACAACATCAGACTAAAAGCCTTCTGCAAGGCAAAGCAAACCATGAATAAAAGAAAAAGACAACCTACCAACTGGGAGAAAATATTTGCAAATCATATATCTGACAAGGTGTTCATTTCCAAAATATGTAAAGAACTCATACCACTCAACAACAAAAACATAAACAACCCAATCAAAAGATGGGCAGAGGATATGAACAGACATTTTTCCAAAGGAGATATACTGATGGCCAACAGGCACAAGAAAAGATGTTCAACATCACTAATCATTAGGGAAATGCAAATCAAAACTACAATGAGATATCACCTTACCCCCATCAGAATGGCTATGATTAACAGAATAAAAAATAACAAATTTTGGAGACGATGTGGAGAAAAGGGAACCCTCATACACTGCTGGTGGGACTAGAGACTGGTGCAGCCACTATGAAAAACAGTATGGAGATTTCTGAAAAACTAAAAATAGAAATACCATATGACCCAGCTATCCTACTACTGGGTATTTATCCAAAGAATTTGACATCAACAATTCAAAGAGATTTATGCACCATTATGTTCACTGCAGCATTATTTACAATAGCCAAGACTCAGAAGCAACCCAAGTGCTCAACAGATGAATGGATAAAAGAAGATGTGGTATGTATACATACAATGGAATACTACTCAGCCACAAAAACACGACAAAATCGTGTTATTTACAATAACATGGATGGAACTTGAGGGTATTACACTAAGCCAGATGAGCCACACAGAAAGAAAAACACTGTCTGATTTCACTCATATGTGAAGATAAACAAAAACATGGATAAGGAGATCAGTTACCAGAGGGTTGAAGGGTGTGAGGGAGGGCAAAAGGGGTAAAGGGGCACACATGTGTGGTGACCGATAAAAATTAGACTATTGGTGGTAAGCGAGATGCAGTCTATACAGAAACTGATATATAATAATCTACACTTGAGGTTATACAATCTATAAGCCAAGTCCTCAATAAAATAATTAATCTTAAAAAATGTAGTTTTTGAAGAATTTGTCAGGCAGTTAGAGAAGAGTAGATAATCTTGATCCAATTCAACAAGGTTTGATATGATTTGAGATTGAATTTCAGTCTTTCTGAAGGGCTTGTCTGTTTCCAATTTGCCTTTGCTTCTAGAGTTCCTTCAGAACGTTCAAATAACAGTTTGATGTTTCCAAAGTATCTCCTAATTAGTGAGCCCTAACAAGTTTTTGCTCCTTCTCCCTGGACTTGTGAAATTCCCAACAACTCCAAGCTGCTATTTTCTTTTTGTTTCCTTAGCCCCTCGCTGATTACAAATTGGCTAATTCCTTAAGGGAAAAATGCAATGAAATGTTTCCTTTTTCTTTGGGATTTTTGCTCCTCAGATTCTAGTTGCCTTAATTGTTCTTTGGTGTCTACAATAGCAGTGTACATGTGCATGTGTGTGTGTTCTATTTTGTTCAGTTTTTAATTGTTCTTATAAGGAGGGTTGTTTTCTGATCTAGGCTACTTTGTTCTAGATGGAAGGAGTCAATCTGGGGCACATTTATAAGGTAAATCCAATAAAGACTCATATTGGTTTGGACGCAAAGTATGAGATAAAATGAAATCAGAGATGGTATCAAGATTTTTGGCTTGCGCCACTTAAAGACTGGATTTGCCATTAAATGAAGTGTGGGAAACTGCAAGTGCTGCAAGTTTTGAGAAGAGAATTAGTTATAATAACTGAAGCTCAAGGATGGGAATTGAACAAGAGATATGAATATAGGAGTCATCAGCCTCTGGAGAGAATTTAAAACATGCGGCTAGAAGCAATCACTAAGGATATGAGAATAAATGGAGCAGGGGAGAGGAATATGGACTGAACTCCAGGGCATTCCAATATTCAAAAGTTAGGGAGAAACAGAGGAATCAGCAAAGAGCTTGAGGATATGCAACAGAATGTTAAGGGGAAGACAAAGAAAATGTGATGTCCAGAAGCGAATGAATAACTGTATTAAATGCTGCTATTAGATCAACAATAAAGGAAACCTGGCAATTGGATTTAGAAAGATAAAGATTATTGATGACTTTCAGAAAAAGAGCAATTTCAAGGGGGAAAAAAAACCCCTCTATTAGGAGTTAATTTAATAAACAAAATGAGGGGAGTATTTGGAGTCAATGAGTATCGAAAACTGTGTTAGAAATTTTGCCGCAAAGAGAAACAAGAAATTATCTCAGTAAAGAGATAGAAAGAAATAAAGATGAGCTAGAAATAAAAATGCTAGTCAAATTGTATGTCAGACAAAGGGGAAGAGTGGTCAAGGCAGTTTTTCTTTAATAGATTTACTTTTTAGAGTAGTTTTAGGTTCACAGCAAAATTGAGTGGAAGGTACAGAGATTTCTCATATCCACCCCTGCCTGGACACATGCATAGCCTCATCTATTATGAACATGCTCGGCAAGAGTGGCACATTTGTTATGATTGATGAACCTACAGTGACACATCGTTATCACCCAAAGTCCATAGTTTACATTAGGATTCACTCTTGGTCTTGAACTTTCTATTGGTTTTGGCAAATGTATAATGACATGTATCCATCATTATAGCGTCATACAGAGTAGTTTCACTGCCCTAAAAATCCTCTGTGCTCTGCCTCCCACCCATCTCCCTAACTCCTGGAGACCACTGATCTTTTTACTGTCTCCATAATTTTGCCATTTCCAGAAGGTCATATAGTTGGAAAAATATAGAAAGTAGCCTTTTCAGATTGAGTTTATTTTGTTTTAATAGAAAAAATAAAAACATGCGTATCAGCTGATGGGAGAATAGAAAAATAGTCATGTAAGACAGAGGAGAGAAAGGTTGATAAAATATTCTTATGGAGCCACTAATAGACACACATATACTCATTTAATCCTCATAAAACCCTTCAAAGTAAATATTATTGTTATTATTATTACTCCAATTTTATATATGAAAAGAAGGAGGTCCAGTAACATGTTTAAATTCTGCCAGTTTTGGAAACTGCGTTTGACTTTCGTGAGCCCAGCCTGCCTCCCTGGTCCACCATCTTAAGTACTTTGCCCCTTTTGGGCTCACTTTCACTCTCGCAGACATTTACTTCTGCCATAATTCTTGGTGTTTTCCAAGGTCGCCTAAATATTCCCTCTAAGGCCTTTTATTCCTTTAACCTCATCTTCTACAATGATCTTTTCCTGGACCCTATTTCAGTCACTTACTCCCACGGTGACAATCTAGACCTTGATATTCTAAATCAGTGCTCACTTCACAATCTTATCTTCAAGCTTCCTAGTCTTTGACAACAGCCTCCTGTCTTTCCAGCTCGCATTCCTCTCACAATTCTTCGACATCCCTAGGACTTGTTGTTCACTGTTCTTTATGTTTCTCACTCTGTCAACCTCTCATGCTCTTCTTTTCCTCCATACCCCTCTTAGAATTCATGGTCCAGTCGGTATCATAATCAATGCCTCACACACAATCTCTATTTCGTTACACCATCTCTCTGTCATACTCAGCAGAAAAAAACTCATCTCCAATTAAATCCAGCTTGACTGTCTTTCACCTACACCCTAGAAGCTAGGTCTGGCTGCAGAAAACACACAACCGTAATGCTTGATCACATTTTAAATTCTTGTCAAGTAAACATATGGGGAACCTTTAGTTTTCCTGGCATTACTCTCATAATTCCCCATGCGATTCAGTCTCTCACTCCCTCAGACAACCAACTCTTACCTTCCTTTCCTCCTCCAACGTCAGGCGTGCCTGTCTTCCTCCTTATATTTAGTTTATGATCTTGCTTCCTATCTCACTGGAAAAGTAGCAAAATCAGAGAACTTCCACACTCTACCAGCAATCTCACCTTGCATCTGTACCCATGAGATCTACCTTCACTCTTTCCATTGATGGAAAATGGAGAACACTCAAAATTCAGAAAACCCCTCTATTGTGTACTACATCCCCACAAATTCTTGTTTACTCAAGTTATTCCTAGAATTTTGCTCCCTTAATATCTCTACATCAGTTTATTTCTCATGTATTCATTCTCACCATTACTCAAATAATATATTTCTCATCTCAAAGAAAAATTATCCCTTGACCCACAGCCTCCTGAAGGTATTGTTCAAAATGTCTGCTCTTCTTTACATGAAGGCACCTTGAAGGAGTTCTCTAAATTCCTTGTCTACATTTCTCTTCTCATTCTCTCCTAAATGCCCTCTTGCTTCTAGCATCCCACCAAAAGGTTTTCACCACCATCAGAAATAGCTCAGCTTCTGCAAAATTCAAGGGTTAATTCTCTGTCTCTGTGTCATTTGACTTATCTGCAGCATGAGTCTTAACTTCTTGAAGTCTATCTTTACTTGGCCTCCAGAATCTCACCCCCTCTTCATTATCCTTCCACTTTACTGGCTGATGATTGTAGCTCCTTTTGATGGTTGTTCTTCGTTTCTAACTAAATGCCCTGGGCTTACTACAACTTCTTATATTCTACCCTCTCCTAGATCGCTGCATACATCAAGATTTAAAGAGCAGGGATGTTGCATTTAAAGTTCTTCCTGTGACATCATTGATGATATTGAACTTGCTACCCACGATGACCAGCTCAGCACAGCACCACTCTATTCCTGCTAGGCCTGTTGTCCAAGACCTTGGACCAACTGGATATGCTCCTTTTCACATTGAAAGCAGTTACATTTCCCGCTGTTTCCAAAAACTTTTCTGAAAAAGAGTTTAATTGGGATAGAGAGCTGACTAAAGAACTGAAAGAAGAAAATGAATTAATTCCCTCACTGTCTGCTTTTTGCTTTTGTTTTACTAAACTATACAAATGGATATAGAGAAGAAATGTAAAGTGTTAAAGTGAATTGAAAACTCTGCTCAAGGTTCTGAATTATGGCGTTTTTCTTTAAAGGCTTAAAAATATGAGCTTTCTGGTTGCATTTTTTGGAAGGTAGGATGATACGTGTACATTCTACAAGTGATTGTGAAATAGCTTTCAGTAAGTCTTCTAGGGGAATGACTCGTAGACCTCAGCGCTCACAGTGGTTGATGTGGTATTTAATTCTCTTACGGCATTGTGCTCACTGTGGCCCAGCCTAAAACATTTCCGCTTATCTTTTCTTCTAGTCGAAATTTTCTACATCATCTGAAATCTTAAATGCAACACTGAATTCTGCAACGACTTTCCATGCTTTTTCTGACATGTGGAACATCTGATACTGCAAATAACTTTATTCACCAGTTGGAAATTTTCATTTTTTAGCATGTTCTTTATTTAGCCATGCATGACATGACAAATGTTTGGATGAGATTTGTCTGTTTTGATTATTTAGCTGTTTTTCTAGCAACACGTTTGCCTTTTTCTTTTACTGTGTCTTCCTCTGGTTTTATAATAACAGCTGCACAAGCACACCCAAACAGATATACATACACACAAGAATACCAATGGAGGAAAAAGCCTTTCACAGCACACATGCCCAAATTGTGCTGGTTTCAGTTAGATAGATTTGGCTATTGATGCGATAGGTCACAATGCAATTTAGAAGCAATTAAAAGGTAACAAATGTGCTGAACTGAAACCTCTGCCTAGAAAGCTTTTTCTGTGTACACGGAGAAAGTAGATAGATTTGTATGTCTCTATTGTCTCCTGCAGTGACGTCTTTAGGCAAAATGGCAATGTCAAAGGCTACAGACACCTGCCTAAAATGGGTGAAAGATAATCTTGATTTTTTTTCCTGCAATGTTTGCACGGAGAGTTATAAACACTTCATTGGTGCCACAGCATGAATCATCCTACACATAGTTATTGGGCATGGACTAATTTAAAAGTCAAATTGCCATTGTGAATATCTATCTTTAAAGACACTCTTATGGCAGTGTTTCATAGCATTGAATGATGACCGTCTGTAATGGCTTGTGAAGAAATGCACTGGCAGTGTGGATTGGACACTTGGACATTTTCCACAGGCTCCTGCATGGCTCCCTGTGAGATGAATATCCTAACAAATGAGGCAGAATAGCCTGTGTGCTTAGTTATGGCAATATGCACCAAACACTGACAAAATAAAAATTATGGGTGCAATTTTAGGCATGAAAACATCAGATAATTTTACCAATTTTGCAAAGATGTAGCTAAAATAGTACATTGCCATTACATTGTATTTATAAAATAAATAGATTTTACTCTAAGAATAATTTTCTCATTAATCCTATCATTAATTGTGTATGCAGTCTCCTATTCAGGATCTGGTTTGTTGTATCTGTTCTATGACTAATAAAGATTTTGAATATGAGTAAAATTTTGAAAAATGAAAAGAAGCAAACAACATATTTAGCAGTCCCAAAAGTGAATTAAATAAAGGCTAAGAGCAGAAAAGCAAGAGAAGATAATAGGAAAGTTGCAATAGTCTACAAAAAGAAAGTAATCATCAAAGCAAGATATACAGTAGTCTTCCCTTATTCCAGGAGAATACGTTCCAAGACCCCCAGTGGAAGCCTGAAACGGTGAATAGTACCAAACCTTACATACACTGTGTTTTTTCCTATACATACATGCCTCTGATAAAGTTTAACATATAAATGAGGCACAGTAAGAGATTAACAGCAACTAATAATAAAACAGAAAAATTATGACAATATACAGTAATAAATGTTCCCAAAGATTTTAGCGACTTCAGCAACCTAAGTTTGCTCAGATCTTAGCAACCTTAGCAAACTCACCAACACTGGGACAGTTGATCTGATAACGAAGATAGCTACTAAGTAACTAATGGGTGGGTAGCCGATACAGCGTGGATACACTGGACAAAGGGATGATTCACATCCCAGGTGGCATGGAGAGAGCCAGTGCAAGATTTCAGCATGCCACTCAGAACGGCATGCAATTTCAAACTTAGGAATCATTTCTTTCTGGAATTTTATGTCTAATATTTTTGGACAAGGTTGACCACGGGTAACTGAAACCATGGAAAGGAGAATCATGCATAAGGGGGTACTACTGTATGTGTGTATATATATATGTATATACATATTATATATGTACATATATGTAAAATAGGCAGAAACAACAGAATTCACAACGTGGGCGAAGTGAAAAGGAATATGTCAAGAGGAAGGACTGGACAGGCAAAAGTAATTGCTTTGTCTGAGAAATGGTGGGAAACTCCTTTATGCATTAAGAATTCATTATCAGCTTTCTCTCTTAAAACGTGTATCTTTGGTAGGACACATGGATTGCCATATAGAGAAGAATGCAGAGTAATATTTTTCTTGCTTTTGATAAGAACATGAGTAGAATATAGTGATTAAGAGTATTAACATTTATGATCCTGACAGAAGTTAATTCATATACCATGAACTTAAATTCCCCACATTAAATTTTTCTTGTGAAAAATAGAGACAATAATATTTATAACTCATAGGGGTGTTGTTGAATTAAAGGAGAAGTGTCAATAAATCACTTAGCTTGTGCCTGCTAACTATTATTGTTTCTTTGCTCTTGTTGTTTTCCTTCCAGAAAAAAAATGGCACATGCGAACTCCTTTTTATACTCAACCCTGCACACCTCCTTCTATGAATATGTTATTCCCTCAGACAAGGGACTATCCAATTGTTAAGGTTATAGTTTTAGATGCAATGACAGATTCAATTTTCATATATCTTACCTGGTCGCCTACTTTTGAATGGGTTTCTTCAAACCAACCTATTCATTTATTTATAATATGGTCTGGGAGAAAATATCTTCACTAACTGACTTCTGTCAAGCTCCCTTGGAGGATATATATTTTGTAGTGGCAATAGGTGCATGAAGATATTCAACAATATATTATTTTCTTTGAGGAAGATTAGCCCTGAGTTAACATCCACCGCCAAACCTCCTCTTTTTGCTAAGGAAGATTGGCCCTGAGTTAACACCTGTGACCATCTTCCTCTATTTTTTTTTTTTTTAATATATGGGACACCCACCATGGCATGGCTCATTGAGTGGTGCATAGGTCCGCACCCATGTTGCAAACTGCCGAACCCTAGGCCACCAAAGCAGAGGGCACGAACTTAACCGATATGCCACTGGGCCAGCCCCCGATAATGTTTTATATGTAGTTTCCATAGTTCAAATTATAAATTCTTCAATTGGTTTTCATGTAGACATGCTGGAAAATATATGGTATCCGAACTTTTATAGTTTTCTGGACTAGTTCAATAAAATCATACTTATTCATGATTTAAAGATAAGTAAGGTACTTGATTTTGGAATTAGTGACACAGAGAATGGTGATTTGATTAATAGAAAGAATAGCCTTCATCAATTCTTACCTAGAATTGTGGGCCTTCAAGATACTCAGTAGAAATAGAATCTTTTCCCAATTAATTTTGGAAAATACAATATAGTGTATTTCTTCTTTAGTTCCACAAAGTAAATTAGCATATTAAAATCTTTGAAAAGAGCAGAAGTAAAGAAAGCTTCTTTTAACCTTATTAATATCCATAATAACTACAGATGGCTAGTTTGGGGATTATTGATCTGGGTTGAATCACCAAGATGTGTCTAAATTCTCTTATCCTCAACACCAAACATTTCTCAGCTGACATTGTGACCAGGTTAAATTGACATTTGTTAAATAGAGCTCAGGAGTGTTGGGCTGCTGGATCGTTTGTTAAGCCAAGGTTCAACAAAACAGAAAAGGGAGAGTGAAATAGAGAAGCTTATTATGCACAGGTCCTGGAGGAGGTACAGGCTCACTGAAGAGACCAATCAAGGCAGGGTGCAGACAGGGAGTGTGGCAGGACCTGGGGCACACGCCTGTATTAGAGGCTGTGTGTAGAGGGCAGTGGGGTTCCTGGGCTAAGGGTGGATTTGTCAATTCAAACCAAAAAGAATTGGGGTGTTGGTAAGCTTTGCATGGAATCCTACATCAGGGGCACACAAGGGAGGGGTCCAGGGAGGCAGGGAGAACGCTTACCACAAGGGCATTGTTGGGGAGTCAAATCGGGAATTTACATTTATTTGCGACTCTGTAACTGTTATCTACAGCAAGTGCTCATGCTCACAGAAGGGGCTAGTGTCAGTTCAAGGCACCTGCAGGCCACTTGGCCACAAAAATGGATGCTTGCCAAGCCAGCAATGTTATGGAATAGTTTAGCTAAATTATCAACAGATGTCCTTTACTGAAATCCCTCACGTTATTATTTATATAGCTCTAAATTAAGATACCATGTCTCTTGAGGATGTCAGTTTAAATGCAAATATTTTCTTGAAAGGTTTCTTTTAGCAAGCATCATCATCATCATCGTCATTATTATCATTATTATTTTCAGAAGAGAACAAAGCCATCTGAGAATAAATAAAGCCATAAAATATTGACACATTTACTTTCCCAGCTGGAAATCTGGAATTTATATATCATTTTTTTCCATTGTATGCTGCATTCCATCAACCTCCACTTTTTATTGATTGTTCCTCAGAAATATCTCGTGTTGTCCTGGAGCTGGCTGGTCCTAGCTCAGGAGAGCTGATTATGCACACCTCTTCTCAATCCACAGTCAGTGGTCATGCAATTTGAAGTTGATAAGGCAGTCTGAAATGGGCCATGGCTGGGGCATTTGTGTACCACAGAAGCTGGCAAATGATACAATCAGGTATTACTTAGCAGCCCACCGCTATAAACATCTTTGCACTCGGCTGCTCCTTCGGATTCTTACCGCTCAGGCCTCCTCATTTCCTCCCTGGAGTATTGTACCTTGGGCCTCTTCATTTAAGTACATTCTCTACATAACTGTCGTATGTTCATTCTAAAAAATCTAACTAATGAGTAAATAAAACATTTTTTCATATTTTTCTGCTGAATTCTTCAGTCTCCCTGTTGTCTATGGATAATTTCTAAACTCTTTAGCAGATCTTAAAAGGCCCTTTATAATCTGGTAACTCCTCCATTTCCAGTCGTGTCATTTCCTTTAGCGACTTTGAAAGTTTCATCATTCCTGAAATGGCCTTGCTTGTCCAATCAAAACGTCTTCACATCTGTTTCTCTAACAGGTAGGATCTTCATCTTTCAAAACATTTGAAATATCATTTCTTCTCTGTCAAGCATTTCCTGAAGAGCCTGATGTAAATTTTTCTTCCTCTGTTCCTCTGCAATTTCATATATAATTTTAAATTCTAATATAGAACTGATTATACTGAATTGTAATTACCTATTCATATGGCTATCCTCTCCACTAGATTCTGAGTTTACCAACACCTTGATAGGTATCTACTCTTGAAATTGATGGTTCTAATCCAAATATATATATTACCACGAAATACTGATAATAAGCTAGAGGAGCAGAGAAGGAATGTTGAGGACAAAATAGACCTTCTGTACAACTTTGTCCAGTACCAACTCTTTACACTGTATGGTGAAACACAGAGAATTTGAACAATCAAACACTCCTTCATGAAATAAGCAATCTCATTTAAGACACAGTCATTTGAACTGAGCTTATGAGAGATTGTGAAGTGAGAGTTATTAACGCAGAACCAAATTAGCTGAGAGCAGGCAAAACAATGGATGCCTATAATGGATTCTTCCAGTCATATGTCATTTGAAAAGCTCCTATTTTCAAGAGGAGAAGGGAAAGTGGGTTGGAGGGAAGATCAGGAAAGGATTTCTCTTTTTAATCCAGGGTTAATTCTATTATAGGGTGAAGGTATATATTCTAGCACATGGTGGATATTGATTCATAACCCCATTTGATGTGATATGACACACATGTTTAAAAGCCGTTTATTTTAGCTGCTTCCAAAAGCTGCCTGAAAATCCTATTAAGGAAAGGATCTCTGAAGAAAGTCATCTTACTTGCTGTAAAGGGTTTACAAATGCAGGTATCTCAGCGTAATCCTTCCTCTACGACAAATGTTATCTCTAATGCAATGTTATGCTGAACAGTCATAAGCTGCTTTACTTCCAATTCTACAGAAAATCTATTTGGAAGATCACAGTATATCTGTGCCTGTGACACTTTTGACTAAATAGAAAATTGTGAAGAGAAGAAAGATCATTATCTAAAGTGATGTTCATTCATCCAGAAAATTTTTACTCAACATCCCTGTTAGGCCAGATACTGTTTTAGGCCCTCAAGACAAAATGGTGACTACAGATTTTTACAGAGAGGCAGATTTTTACTCTCTCTGGGAGACAGATATTAAGCAATAACAATAAAGATGCACTGTGAAGGAAAACAATGATTCTTTGAGAAAAAGAGTGGAATGATATGTCATCAAAACTAAAACTATTACCATTTAGGGACCTATTTAAGGAAAAGAATACAAAGTACCAACAATCTCAGGTGGAGGAAATTGAAAGGAGTGCCAGAAAGTAAGAAATTTTGATGCTTAAAGTTTCCTAACATTACTATCCACTTCTATTTAAGTGTATGTGACAAAGCAACCTGGTTTAGAGAGTATCACTCTAGAGGACCGGGGACAGTATCGGGAAGAGTATCTCTGATACTGTAGTGACTCTTGATCTGAAATGAAAGACAAAAGGATGTGTGGTAGTTAATTGATGGGGTAATGACTGGGTGAAGACAGGAGGAGTAAACATTCCAGAATGCATAGCTCAGTCAACGGCACCATGATATTTGAGAGCATGATGCTTTCTGGGAACTAAGGATTGGAAGATTTGACCAAAACACGGAGAGTAGAAGGACAGTGGTGCCCAAGAAGCTGGAACATTGTCAGCGGTCAAAATATAGTCAAACTAAATTATTGCATCATTTCCACCTCCCAACCCTAACTTCCATGACTTTTGTTTAAAATATAAATGGCTTAGGAGTAAACAAATTAAGATATCTCCTCTGTGGGAAATGGTCTTTTTTGTTTTCAATTTTTTATTATGTTTTTATATTGTGGTAACATTGTATTATAACAATATATAGCTTTCAGATGTACATCGTAATATATTTAGAATTCTGTGTAGATTACACCATGTTCACCACCCAAAAACTAATTATAGTCCATCCCCTCACATGTGAGCCTAATCACCCCTTTTGTCCTTCCCCCTTCCCCTTCCCCTATGGTAACCACCAATCCAATCTCCATTGCTATGTGTTTGTTTGTCGTTGTTTTTATCTTCTATTTATGAGTGAGATCACACAGTATTTGACTTTCTCCCTCTCACTTATTTCACTCAGCATAATACCTTCAAGGACTATCCATATTGTCAAAAATGGCCAGATTTCATCATTTTTTATGGCTGAGTAGTATTCCACTGTGTATATATACCACATCTTCTTTATCCATTCATCCCTTGATGGGCACCTAGGTTGCTTCCAAGTCTTGGCTGTTGTGTATAATGCTGCAATGAGCATAGGAGTGCATGTATCTTTATTCCTTTGAGTTTTCAAGTTCTTTGGGTAAATACCCAGCAGTGGGTTAGCTGGATCATATGGTAGATCTATTCTTAATTTTCTGAGGATACTCCATACTGCTTTCCATAGTGGCTTCACCAGTTTGCACTCCCATTAGCAGTGTATGAGAGTTCCCTTCTCTCCACATCCTCTCCAACACTTGTTTCCTGTCTTGTTAATTATAGCCTTTCTGACCGGAGTGAGGTGATACCTCATTGTAGTTTTGATTTGCATTTCCCTGATAGCTAATGATGTTGAGCATCTTTTCATATGCCTATTGGCCATCTGTATATCTTCTTTAGAGAACTCTCTGTTCAGATCTTTTTCCCATTTTTTAATTGGCTTCTTTGGTTTTTGTTGTTGAGCTGTATGAGTTCTTTGTATATTTTGGATGTTAACCCCTTATCTGATATATAGTTTGCAAATATATTCTCCCAATGGTTAGGTTGTCTTTTCATTTTGTTGATGGTTTCCTTTGCTGTGCAGAAGCTTTTTAGTTTGATGTAGCCCCATTTGTTCATTTTTTCTTTCATTTCCCTTGCCTGGTCAGACATGGGACTTGAAAATATGCTCCTCAGAACCATGTCAAAGAGAGTACTGCCTATGTTTTCTTCTAGAAGTTTCATGGTTTCCGGTCTTACATTCAAGTCTTCAATCCATTTTGAGTTGATTTTTGTGCATGGTGTAAGGGAATGGTCTACTTTCATTCTTTTGCATGTGGCTGTCCAGTTTTCCCAACACCATTTATTGAAGAGACTCTCCTTTCGCCATTGCATGCTCTTGGCTCCCTTGTCGAATATTAGCTGTCCATAAATGTGTGTGTTTACTTCTGGGCTGTCAATTCTGTTCCATTAATCTGTGTGTCTGTTTTTGTGTCAGTACCATGCTGCTTTTGTTACTATGGCTTTGTAGTATATTTTGAAATCAGGGAATGTGATACCTCCAGCTTTGTTCTTTTTTCTTAGGATTCCTTTGGCAATTCAGGGTCTTTTAGTAGTTCCATATAAATTTTAGGATTCTTTGTTCTATTTCTGTGAAAAATGTTGTTGAAACTTTGATAGGGATTGCATTGAATCTATAGATTGCTTTAGGAAGTATGGACATTTTAATGACGTTAATTCTTCCAATCCAAGAGCATGGAATATCTTTCCATTTCTTTGTGTCTTCTTCGATTTCTTTCAACAATGTTCTCTAGTTTTCGGTGTACGGATCTTTCACTTCTTTGGTTAAGTTTATTCCTAGGTATTTTATTCTTTTTGTTGCAAGTGTAAATTGGATTGTATTCTTAATTTCTCTTTCTGCTACTTCATTATTAGAGTATAGAAACACAACTGATTTTTGTACATTGATTTTTTATCCCACAACTTGACTGTATTCCTTTATTGTTTCTAAAAATTTTTTAGAGGATTCTTTAGGGTTTTCTGTATATAAAATCATGTCATCTACAAAGAGTGACAGTTTCATTTCTTCTTTTCCAATATGGATCCCTTTTATTTCTTTTTCTTTCCTGATTGCTCTGGCTAGGACTTCCAATACTATGTTAAATAAGAGTGATGACAGTGGGCATCTTTGTCTGGTTCCTGTTCTTAGAGGGATAGCTTTCAGTTTTTCTCCATTGAGAATGATATTTGCTGTGGGTTTGTCACATATGGCCTTTATTATGTTGAGGTATTTTCCTTCTATACCCATTTTATTCAGAGTTTTAACCGTAAATGGATGCTGTATCTTGTCAAATGCTTTCTCTGCATCTATTGAGATGATCGTGTAATTTTTATTCTTCATTTTGTTAATGTGGTGTACCACATTGATAGATTTGTGGATGTTGAAACATCCCTGCATCCCTGGAATGAAACCCACTGGATTATGATGTATGATCTTTTTAATGTATTGTTGTATTCGATTTGCTAGTATTTTATTGAGGATTTTTGCATTGATGTTCATCAGTGATATTAGCCTGTAATTTTCTTTTTTTGTGTTGTCCTTGTCTGGTTTTGGTATCAGGATAATGTTGGCTTCGTAGAAGGAGTTGGGAAGCCTCTCCTCCTCTTCAATTTTTTGGAAGAGTTTGAGAAGGATAGGTATTAAGTCTTCTTTGAATGTTTGGTGGAATTCACCAGGGAACCCATCTGGTGGGAGATGGTCTTCACCATCGTTGGGATTTAAAAGTCCTATGTATCCCTATTTTT
Source organism: Equus caballus (assembly GCF_041296265.1). Lineage (NCBI taxonomy): Eukaryota > Metazoa > Chordata > Mammalia > Perissodactyla > Equidae > Equus > Equus caballus. The sequence continues at coordinate 67,941,599 of NC_091688.1, read as the reverse complement.
CTGCTTCTCCTTTCTTCAAGCCTCATGAATGTGGACTTGTTTGAATCACATTATTCCTTTGTATTTCTATTCTTCATTTAAGGGAGTGTGTGTGTGCACATGTGTGTATGTTCTATATTAATTTGGCTCATACTGTTTGGAAAACTCTTTCTAATCTGTGATTCTGATGTTCATATTTTCTCATTTTTATCTGAGTTAGTGAAGTGTCATTTATTTTCATGCTGCAAATATCAGAAGAGTGAAGCATCATCATCCTTGATATAACACCAAGCACTGGGTTATGCCTATTTAACCCTGTAAGTACCAATGTTTGAAAAAAATAGGCATAGTTTCAGCCTCTTCCTATAGTATTGAATTTAATTGAATTCAGGTGATTTTGTTTTCCTATCTCCAGAAGATATCCTCTAACTGTGATACTTATCAGGATTACTTAAACTATATAGATTTTTGTTCATTCAACTCTTAAATATGAGAATCTATAGCTACCAAACCCCAAAAGTATTTTTGTGAAGATCAATGGAACTAAGCTATTCATTTATTCACTAGTTCATTCATTCAGTATTTATTGTACACTTGCAAACTTTCTTCTTACTCTTTTGTATTGAATCTAATGCAAAACACATCATTATTTTATACACAAGCAAGAAATAAAAAATAAATGCATACAATTATAATTGAATATTTCACCAAGTGTAAAATGCATCCGGATTTTAGATATATTAAAATATGAAAAAATATAGCTTAAAATAAGTAAAATATTATAGTACTAATTTCTAGGCTATAAAGAGAAATCAGGAATCCCACTTCTGGTAAGTGCATAGTAACATTTTGGTTCCAAATTGAGCCATTTTTTTCCTTCAAAGCCAGGGAGCGTCATGAAGAGATTTAAAGCAATTAAACAAAAAAATGAAACCTGTTTAAGAAAAACCTCAGTTTTCCACGTACTGTGTGTATCCTTTACTACTCACACAAAACACTTCAGTCTGGTCACCAAATGTGTGGGGCATTTTCCCTACACCAAACAATTCTCTGACACCAGCTAGGTATCCCACAGTTTAACTCAATTCGGACACTGTCTACCTGGAGATAGTGTCAGCTCCCACAGGTTAAGGGCTCAGTCTTACAAGGCTGCCCCACCCTACCTCAGATTCCAACTGTAAGGCTAGGTTGTCACCTGTGCTTCTGACCTACTGACTATAAATCATAGGTTCCCATGACCCCCTCTTTAGGTTAGATTAATTTGCAAGAACAGCTTACAGAACTCAGGGAAATACTTATTTACGTTTATTAGTTTATTAAAGGATATGAAAAGGATACAGATCAGCAGCCAGATGAACAGATACATAGGGCCAGGTCTGGGAGGGCTCAGAGCATAGGAGTTTCTGTCGCAGTGGAACTGAGGTAACTCACCCTCCTGGTACTGGATGTGCTCCCCAATTTGGAAGCTCTCTGAGCCCCATATTTTTGAGGATTTTATGAAGGCTTCCTCATGGAGGCATGATCAATCGTTAATTTCACTTCCAGCTCCTCTCCTCTCTCCTGAGGATGCAGGTGGAGTTGAAAGTTCCAAGCTTCTAATCATGGTTTGATCATTCTGATGACCAGCCTCCATCCAGGTCCACCCAGAGTCATCTCACTAGAAGAAAAGACACTCCTATCACCCAGAAAATTCCAAAGGATTTAGGAAATCTGCGTCAGAGACTGGGGGTCAAAGGCCAAAGGTTAGAACAAGATATGCTCCTAGTGCTCTTATCACTTAGGAAATTATGAAGGTTTTAGGAGCTCTGTGCCAGGAACCAGGGCCAGAAACCAATTATGTCACAAAACCCATTTTTAGAAATTAGAAGACATGTTTTTTAAAAGCTAACAAATACATGTACATTACATATATGTGGCCAAAAATACTTAAATACTGCAGAATTGCAAGGGAAGCCTGAAGAGGTAGATTTGATGAGAATGGACAGGACAAATACAGGGCAGATCTTAGAAATTTTATCAAATATTCATGTTCAGAAGGAGATGGCCCAATCCTGAATGAGAGTCACTGTGAAATGACTGACAATAAACAGGCAAGGGTACAAGTGTGGAAATAAGCAAAAGAGAGGGACAGAAATAGAGCTAGAGCTGAAGATAGAGAGAGAGCTAGAGAGAGAGTGTGAGAGGGTGAGAACGAGCACACAACTTGCCTAGGTGGCATATTTAAGAAACTGCCACTTATAAAGGAGAGAATCCCTCCTTTGGAAGTGGGGTAGCATCCCTTCATGTCCATAGGTCAATGGGGAAGAAGCTCGGGAAACTCAAGGTCCTTGATGGAAGCTATCCTGAGTTGGATTAAGATCTGAGAATCAGAGGTGGCCTGGCCACATAGAAGCATCGTTAGCAAAGAAATTGTCTCTTCTTTCAGTCACACAGGAGGGAGCCCATGAGATCACAAAGAAACTGAATGACCTTCATAGGCCCTTCACATACTTCGCAGAATTCTTTATTATTGCTGCCATAAGGAAGATTCACCTTAGCTGTAAATGACCAAAGAAAGCAGAAAGACTATTTCCAATCAAAGATACTGTTTACCAGGAAAAAAAAGCAGAGGAGAAGGAGGAGGAAAAATAATTAAATAAAAAAAAAAGTAACAAAATATCTCTGAAGATGAAGAGAAATACACCTAGACAAATGGGACACAAGAAATTTGTGAGCCAAAGATACAACACTGTTTTACTATCTTAATGAGGCAATTGTAGCTATGGAGAAAGAGCACAAAGTGAGAAGGGACCCCATGAGCACACAGAGAAAATATGACCAGATAACAGAAGACCGTAGGCAAATAACAGATGAGATGAGTCTGGTAGAACAAAATGAACTTAGATACAAAAAATGTACAATGAAGTACATGGAGGTTTAAATGGAAACTATGACCAAGATGAATCACAAATAATATCAAAAGAATATAGAAAGTATAGAAAGAAAGCAATCGATAGAGAAGATTGGCAAAGAAGATATAACATACTCATTTGAAATCCTTGAAAAAAATAACCTGTACACTAGAACAAAATGAATACTCACAAATATAAGTCAAAAATATTTCCTAAAATAATAGAGAATATCAGTGTACATATTAAACACACACACACTGTATTCCTGTAAAAACTGACCCAGAATAGCAATATATCTTAGTAAATCAATTGGATTTTTCAATAAAAAGAAAAAATCTTTTAGACATCTCAGTAAAAGATCAAGTTACTGCAAGTTACTTTAAAGAGAATAACCATACATTCTGGTAATCTTGGGGCAGTTTCTGGTTTATAACGTGTACTATCCAAGTTTTAGTAAACTCTCAAAAGAGTTCCCCTTAGGAAGTCAATTGTAATATCAAGTTGGTATTATACTGCTTACAGCTTTTAAAGTTTGCGGAGAGTAGAGATCTATTTTTAAGAAGTTCATTAAAAGAATGGGTCAAGCGTTTTATATTCAGTTAAGCTCTCTTTCTAACATAAAGATGACACACATCCTATTTTGAAGTTCCAAGAATGCAGGGAACATACTTCCTTTGCCAATGTCCTGATCAATCTCCTAGATCAAGATCAGCAAAATGTAGCCTGCATGCCAAGTTAGGCCCTTTATCTAGTTTTGTAAATAGTCTTATTAGAACATCTGTTTACGTATTGTATGTGGTTTCTTCTGCATGACAACAGCGGAGTTGAATAGTTGTGACAGACTTTGTATTGCATACAAAACCTAAAATATTTGCTATCCAATCTTTACAGAAAAACATTTGCGGACCCTTGGTCTATACTAATAGTTTCGCACCGGTATTTAGGAATCCTTGAAGTGAGTTGAAAGCAATCCTTGAAAATATTGTTTATCAAATAATTTTATTTTTGGTATTTTTAAATAACCAGAATGTTAACTGCTAAACAATAATAATTTCTATTTTATTAGTTTATGTGGCTGAGCAGAATGTATTATTTTCTTTTCTTAATTTAGTATAAGTAAGCTCATTTAATCATATTAAAATATTAAAATATGCATTTTACCAAGTCAGGTAGAACGGAATTGATCCCTTGAAATGTAAACTGAAGCCCCCTTCCTAAGTCTCTAAATTGCCGGGTCACTGCTCCCAAATGATGAAAAGCAATTCTTTCTGCGCTCCCACCAATTGCAGGACAAAGAACAAAGTTTCTGCAGCATTTCTGTCACCTGTTGGCTCAGGAGTAGAGAATAAGTTTTTAATAAATATCTCCCACGTAAGCTCCATTATGCTAGTATCAGCCTACTGAATCAGCTTCAAGAATACACGTTTTATCTAGCCCTTGAATTATATGTCTCAGCAACAGTGTATGAGTAATAATTTATCTTTCCAGGATAAATGTTTTGAGCGTATCTCAATGCCATATTTTCTTGTTATTTTTCTTTCATGTTTATGATATAGCTACAGAAAACTAAGCTAGCATCTCTGGTTCAAAATCTAGTATTCTACTGTATCTGATCACAATACATGAAACACGTAAGGTGTCAGTATCATGCACTGGAATAACAGGCTTTAAAATCTCAGGCACAAGATCTTAGTAAACAGAACCAAGGAAGTTTTTAATCTAGTAAGATAAATTTGGAACTTCCACAGAAAATAAGAATTTCTAGATAAAATCTAGAGAAGTTTATTTTCCCGAATTTCTGTTAATGTGAGATTTGGTTGTCAATTATGGTGGCCTTTGATTTTTAGAAAAAGTATATGTGGCTACTGGCACTATGGAATTATTATGCAACTTATTAAGGTTATATATAAAAATAATTTAAAATTGCTTTCCAAAAGTTTTCAAGTCGATCTTACATGCAAATTATATTATTCTATTTAGAAATTTAGTTAATTTAATTAATACCTTTGTTTTATTTTTGTCAATTAAAGTTTCCTATCTATTTTAAACCATATTAAATATTTAAGTAGTGATAACACTCAGTCCTTTTTGAGGTCATTATAAATGAAACTGGTAGCAAAATCACATTTCTTGAGTTTAAGTCTACCTAATTCTTGGGTAAGTTCTTTCAATTTCAACTTGTGTATGAACCTGTAAAAACTGCTTTTGTTAATTAACACAAAAGACGTAGTGTTGAAAAACCACACTTTCAAAAATTTCTCAGCCAAGGTCTGATGGTAATCTCTTTGACACTGCCCAAACTTGCTTTGAAACTATGGAAATATTGCTTTGTATAAATTTTACCTGAATTCAACCCTTCCCCAAAATCTTATGGGTGATTTCTTCATTTATAAGGTAGAAGATGGAAGGCATTCCATGATTCCTCCTAAGGGAATTTTTAGAAGGTGAATTTTTGCCATATCTTTAATGATCACTTTATCATTGATTGAGCTCAACTATAGTTAAATTTGATCATTTTCTGAATTGCAAAATATTTTTCTGGAAACACTAACAATGCTTACCAATATTTAGCCTACATTCAATTGGATTATAGTCATTCTAAGGTGACTTTTCTGTGATGACTTTAACAAATTCCTTTAGCAAATGTCATTTAACACATATTTGAGCACAGAAGACAAAATTTTATATACTGTAGATACATTTAAAGTAGTAATCATGTTCATAAGATTTTACTGGGACAAAGAAATATTTAAATTTATGAATATAAATATATGATAAAAATTATCAAGATAAAGGTCTCTGAAAACAATCTTAATTCTGTCCTTTAAAATAGCAAAGTAATAGTTGCTTAAGTACCAAAGCAAAGGAGATACTTAAATACAAATTACTATTAAATAATGGAACTTAATCATAGGAGAAAAACTGGCACACAGATACACAACACTCATAATTTATTCACTTACTCACTCTGAATAATGCACAAGCAAGTCTAAAGTCTTAGCATAAGATTTTCAGAAAAAGTAGATTTTTCAGTCATTGCACACTGCAAATAAGTAATGAAAATTTACTGTGACAATAAATTTAAATCTATGATCATTTAATTTAGTGCCACCACCACTTATTTAGAATTTAAAATAACCTTTTAATGGAAAAGATCTTTTAACAGAATGCCAAATAATAACGATGAGAAAACCATAAACAAGAATACCATTTAAATTTTCTTCGTATAGAGAAATAAATAAACCCATGAAAATTACTAAAACATAATGAGATAAAACAATTATTTTTAATATACATTTTGAGTAATACTGCCAGATATTTGAGAGGCTGCCATTTTATGCTGTGATAGAACAATGCAATGCTCCAAAGCCTTATCTGTGTTGTAGCCACAAGAGTTAACCTCATACTGGAGCTGTCACAGGTTGACTCGCATTGAGGAGTCCAGGCTGCCAACCCCTTTGTGTGTTGGAATTGGAAAATATCGTGAGATGAATGGTGAATTCTCCACTTACCAAATGTGCCTCCATCCCTTTGTATAAAACTGCAAGCATCTATTTTAATGTATTCTTTACTGTGTACTGTAGCCTGCAGACATCTTTCAGGACATGCTAGGAGCCTGCTCTAACTGCTGAGGTGAGAATTTTGTGTAAAGAATTATGCTTGGGTCTCTGTGTTACAGTTCCCACTAACCTTAGGGAAAGAAGTTAATTGTACTTAAGCCTCTTGAGTGATGCAATATTAGTATTACAAGATGATCCTCCTAAGAGAGAAAGGAACACATAGCTTATGAAATAGAAGCATCTCCTTTTTCCTCTCTTGGCTCTGGATTTATGCTCAAGGCATTTTTATTAATGTTTTATTAAAAACATTAGTAGGCACCATTTAAAAACATGCTCTGCCAAACGCCTGAATTTTTTTCAGATTATTTTAAGACGTATCACGTCATGTTTTCTCTTTAATTTCAACTTGGTTCTTGTTAAAAATACATCTGTACCTCACATCGTTCTCATTCAAACACTTAGCTTATTAAGGGTCATCATTTCTTGTTTCAGCTGCATGTCAAAACCATGCAGCTCTTCAGAGAGGCTTGTGTCTAGTACATTACTTCCCTGGAGCAAGACAACCCTCTAATATCCCTTAACAGCCAGTTAGATCTGAAACAAAGTCTAGTAGGCTGTTAATGGCTTCAGACTCTTTAGATACTTTTGAGTGAATGAGAACCTTAAAGATTTTTCTAGTAGGAATTAAATTAGAAAACCAAGAAGATCTTTATATCTATAAACACATTTTAAAAGTATCGTAAGATTTATGCTAAGAAAAGAATATGAGTAAAATATATATTTTTAGTAATTTTTATGTATTAGACATGTTTGAATACTGTTCATAATTATAAAAAGTGATATCCTTATGCCATGTGTTTAGAATAATGCATTTAATGCAACCTCTGAAAAAAATGAGGTGGATTAAAAATTTTAAAAGGAATAATGAATAAAGAAAAGAAATAGAACATAGGTCCAACCAAAGTACCTTCAATTTCTCAAAGCAAGAACCATATTTATACGCCTTACCCTTGTTCCTTATTCTCTACCACTGTCATCTATCAATATTTCCTGACCCAATGCTGATTTTGATTGAATTCCAAAATTATTACCCAGGAGACCTTGACTATACCATACTGAAATGATGGAAGGAACAAAAATAATATTTAATGAGTGTCTTCTGATGGCATTTAGTACGTCGGGTACCTTATATACCTTATGCTGTAGAAACCACAGAGCCTCACAACCATCTTACGAGGCTGAGGAACAGCACATGCCATGGTGTGAGGTGGGAAGTAATTTTGCACAATTATGGAAAAGAGAAAATCTTTCCCATAATTGGAAAAGTGGCTTGGGTACAGAAAACAAACACATGTGCATCAGAGGATGAGGTTAAAAAGTCAGACATGGCCAGATAATACAGAATCCTATAGCTCATGTAAACAATTTAGAACTTTACCCAAAATTATTGAGAAACCATTTGGAGAGTTTTATATTTGCATGAAGTTTTCAGGTTTGCCTGTTTAAAACATATCTCTAGCTAAGGTCTAGAAAAAATTGGTGGGGATAGAAGAACCTGCTAAAATCCAATTTATTGTTTCAGGTAAATCATAGTTTACATGGAGAAATAATGGTATTAGTAAACAGAGAAAAGAGTTGAAGGGTCTAAGATATATTTGGGCAGCATATAAATTCTTCAGGATACTCTATAGTGTAATTACCGATTTACTTGTCTCTTTTCTCCTACAAAATTTGATCTTACTAATTTTTGAATACCTAATACCTAGCTAGCATGCTTCCTGGCACATTGTACTTTCTCATGAATTATTTAATTCAAGTCATGGAGCAGTAGCCAGAGAGCCAGTACAATGCCACTGACGAAACCAATAGAATCACATAGACCTTAGGTGGTGCCTACAGTGGAAACTGATCATGTGTGTAGGTCCTCAAGGCTATAAGGATTAGTATTTTCATTAAATGTGTTTTTTCTGACTTAAACTTTAAGTTTTAGGAACTGGAAAAAAATCTACCATTCCCAAATCTATTAATTTTGAATTTGGACTAGACCAAAGAGAGTGGTAAACCCAAAATATTACTTGTATTCTGAGCTCAGCACAGCCGATCTGTGAACAATTAGATATGAAAATAAGTTATTTTAACATAAAAACTTGAATACTAAGAAGAATCTTAGGATGATAAATGAATTTAAAATAATCCCACCTACTCCTCAGGTAGATTATTAGCCTAGTTTAGCATATTTCAAATTGTCCTAATTACTTTTCATATCATCCTAAATAAAGTTCATAGGAAAAGGCATTGCTATTAAAAATCTGTTTGTAAAAATACAAACACAAATTTCAACCAAAAAACTCCCTCATGGTTAATATTTTTCAACAATTTTCTGTAGTTCTAGAACATTGTTTAAAGGAATAACGTAATTAAAAGGCATTTGAGCAACTACACAAAATAGCCCTCCCAATTTGTTCTACCAGGATGCAGATTCCATCTCTGCAACTGAAAAATGGAAGAAGAATCTATTCCGAAAGTTGAAATTAATTCATTAACTTTTCAGCTTCATGCCTAGATAATTGTGGAAAATAATTTTAATAAGACAAAAACAGAAGTTCATTTCGTTGAATTTATTTAAAGGTCAAATATGCCAATAAGAATCACTGTTGATTTCCACTTTTTAAAAAAACTTCGAGCCACTTCTGAAAATCATATCAATATTCATTCTTCTGAGGCTATTATTTTCCCCAGTGACTGCCTGAATCAAATTCGACATTCACTTTTTTTTCCTTTGAGTGTTTGCTGTGGGTCAGAGACCATGCTCATGGCAGTCAACACACGATTTCTGTCCTTTTGGAGCTCACAGTCCAGAGGAAGACAATATGTAAACTAATAATTACAACATGATATATAAAAGCAATAATAGAAATGCCCACAACCTGGCATGCCACCACTCTCACTGGCCCAAGAAATCACGTAAAATCTGCTACAGAAACCTAGCCACTTGGTCATTAATCTTAAATAGAAACTACATACTGTAAAAATTATAATCCTTCCAATTCTATCACATAGTAACAGAAAACCCCCAAAACCCATCATGACCAAGTCACACTTTTTCCCTCGCTTATCAGGCTTTCTGTCCCATGCTTACGAGATAACAATGGCACAATTTCAGCCTCCCGCTGGTGCAGCAGAATGTAGGAAATACATAGAATAAAGGAACAATATGAAAGTAGTTTTAAGTATTGGCAGTGGATCTGGGTAAAGCTGATATGTCCACTGGTATCAAATCTGACAAAAGCATCAATGTATTTTGCTGTATTAGCCTGTTGAGATGGATGTGTAGTATGTGGGACATAACGAAGTCACCCAATGTGGTTCACACTCTCATAACACTGCTGGGGACGTGGTAGGTACAAACTACATCCTCCTGCAAATAAATGTCATTTCTTCTTGCTTTAACTGGATTGTGTCCTGATATCATGCCTTCTAAAATGTTTCATTTGCTATTTACTAAATTGTTTAAAGGCTTAAAAATGTGTAAATGTGTAGTATATACAAACATATAAACATATATATATATATGAGAGAGAAAGAATTGAGAATTTTCATACAAAACCTGTGAACAGTAAAATGTTTTATATGATTGGAGAAAATAAACTCATAATTTGCTTTCTTGGTTTTGTTTTGTTCTGTTTCCTTACTGAGGAAGATTTTCCCTGGGCTAGCACCTGTTGCCAATCTCTCTTTTTCAGATGTGAGCTGCCACCACAGCATGGCCACTGACAGGCGAGTGGCATAGGTCCACACCTGGGAACCAACCCCAGGCCACCATAGCAGAATGTGCCAAATTTAACTCCTGGGCCACCAGGGATGATCCTTGCATTCTGCTTTGTGTGAGTTCATATTTTTTTACCTATGGCAAAAATAAAATCTCTAGAGGAAATTTATATATAATAAGGGACTATGTTTTGTTCAAAAAGTTGTACTGTAAAAACAGTTTATTTATTTAAAAATATCTGCTATTTTTGTTTTGGGTCTTGAATTTAAACACTTTTTTAAATACTCAAGTATTGCTTGTCCAACAGCTCTTTTTTGATTCTTTCATGAAAATAAGGTGTCTTCTTATGAGACTGTACAGTGAGTAGACCGCTCAAAAAAAAAAAGAATAATAGATGAGCCTATGGAATTGAGTGAAGCACCACTTATCGTGCTGTGGATGGAGCTGCATAATAAAAGTGAAATGCCATGCAGGCTTTGGAGATCAATTTCATTATTGAATCTGGAAGAGAAAAATTCAGGCTTAGTAGTTGACAATTATTTTCAGAGCTGCAGATGGCCATCATGCAGAAAATGTCAGTCATTTTTATTGTTTATACATGTCTTCAAAAAATTTCTTTGAAATCCCATTATTTAATTATTCCTACGCCCAGTATATGATTCATTTTTAAACTTAAGAATATTTTGTATTTATTGATTTGACTTTGGCCTGACAAAATACGTGTAGAATATATTTATATAAGTTTATATAACAGATAATACAATATAAAATGTGTGTGCATATTTACATACATATTTATTTCAGATTTCTGACTTCTATTTTGTTGGTCTTATTTTCATTCTTGAAAAGAAGGAAGCTTGATCTGGGTTAGCAGCATTTTTAGTGTTTCATCAAAGAATGTTGATGCTTATTTTCTTATTTGACAGAAGAGACTGCAACTCTTACCTTCCTCATTGAAAATTCCATGAACACTCCAAAAAAGTAGTGAAAGGCTGAAAGTTGTCATGTTGTTATATGTCTGCCTTTGTGTTTTGGCACTTTTGCTCTCAAATGTTATCAAATCAATACAATCTAATCAAAATACATTGCTAGTATGATCATGGTTATACATAATCTGGCACTATGCACCACGAGATAATGTGTTATTTATTTTTGAATATTGAAAAGTACAGTGTGTGTCTATGCAATGCTCTTGGTACCATTGCAGAGTTGATTTGTGTCCATATAAAAGAATTAACCAAGAAGCCTGCATTTTCCAAAATAAAAACCATTTATACCTTGAATGAATGAAGTCTGCTTCTTCACTTCCTGTGGATCAGAATATAACCTCATTACACTTACTAGCATGAATAAAAAGTAATTCATATTCTAAAAGTAACTGATTATGTTAACACTAAGAGTAGCCTAAAATACTCAGGATTCACTGTCACATTTTACTTAAGCTAAATCAATTATATTATTGTTTAAACATTTATTGTTATAATAATATGATATGTGCTTTGATTTTAGGTAAGAAATAAAAAAAGCAATCAGATATAGCTGTCTCTATTATTTAAAAATTTTTATTTTATTATTCCATAAGTTACCAAATGTATATAATGTATGTATACATATTTTTTCTCTCTAAATAGTATCAAGTTACATATACTTTTTGTAAATTATTATTATTATTACCTTTTGGTGAGGAAGATTCACTCTGAGCTAACATCTGTTGCCAATTCTCCTCTTTGTTTTTTTTCCTTGAGGAAGATTCACCTTGAGGTAACATCTGTGCCAATCTCCTTCTATTTTGTGTGAGGGTCACTGCTACAACATGGCTTGAGGAGTGGTGCAGGTCCATGCCCAAGATCCAAACCTGGGAACCTTGGCTACCAAAGCAGAGTGCACCAGACTTAACCATGATGCCATGGGGCTGTGCCCTATAAACTATCTTTTTTTATTCAACAATACAATATATACATTTTTCTATGTCTTTAAATATGCTTTTAAACAATTGTAAAGCCCATAAAATATTCTCCATGGAAAAGTTAAATAATAGCCATGATGGGGAAAAAATATCCATAATATAGATGTGGGCTCTACTAGTTTCTTCCTTCCTTGACCTTTCTTCCTTTCTTTGTTCCTCTTTTACTTTTTTCCATTTTATTGAATTATAAAAACATAAGCATAGAATAAAATTCAGAAGGAACAAAAGAAAAAACAATGAAAAAATTCTGCCTCATATCACTTCCTTAGCCCTTCAGGTCTCCTCCCCAGTGGGTACCACTCTTTCAACTTTCTGGCAATCCTTTCAAAAATTCTATAAGCATTCACAAACATCTATGTACAAAAAGGGGAATTCCTCTTTTAAAGAATTTATTTTTTTCCTTTGTCTCCCTAAAGCCCCCCGGTACATAGTTGTATATTCTTCATTGTGGGTCCTTCTAGTTGTGGCATGTGGGACGCTGCCTCAGCGTGGCTTGATGAGCAGTGCCATGTCCGCGCCCAGGATTCAAATCAACGAAACACTGGGCCGCCTGCAGCGGAGTGCGCAAACTTAACCACTCAGCCACGGGACTAGACCCGGGAGTTCCTCTTATTTGGGTAGAATAGAATAAAAATTAAGAGTATGGGCTGTAGAACAAAACTGCCTAGATTTAAAGTCAAGATCTGCCACTTTTCAGCTCTTTAAACTTTGGATCGTTTACATACTATTCTGGGCAATGTTTTTTTAGTCTATAATTAAATATTATTTGTTTGTTCTTAGGGCTGGTATGTCAATTCTGACTCTTAGGGACAGCAGTGCAGAACCCTACCTTGTCTTTTTTGCTTCCAAGGCTATATCAGCAATGCTCTGCTGTTAGTCACCGGGTTTTTTCAGAAGTGAGTGGCTAAGCCCTTCTTAGTCTGTCTTAGTCTAGAAGCTTTGCAGAAACCTGTCCACCATGGGTGACCCTGCTGATATTTGTAATACTGGTGGCACAGCTTTCAGCATCACAGCAACAAGCAGCCACCACAGTATGATAACCAGACAGATGAGTGGTGTGGTTTCCTGACCTGGAATGAACCTGGGCCATGATGGTCAGAGACCAGAATCTTAACCACTAAATTACCAGGCCTGGGCCCAAGTGATAGAGGCAAATATAGGGGAAGAAGTATTCTGGAAGTTTGTCAGGAGGTAAATATATAAATATCTTATTTTCTGAATTTTGCGATCCCTTAGTATTTACCAGCATTTTTAAATTTGTAAATTGTGCATTTCTAGTTATTCTAATAAAATATTCAGTTTGAATCTACTTTTTTTCATAATTTTATATTATTATTTTTAAAGGACCCTCAAATTGTATGAGTTTTCTGGTCCCACCACTCTAGATTTGTGTCTGTCTATTGAGTATTCAAGCTCTTTATCATATCTATTAACCCCCGATCCATAGATCCACATTTTTAACTTCTCCAGATAATCCACATTAAGATTTCGGTACAGAAGTTTCAGTCTCCCAGAGGCATAGGACAAAGAAAACCATCTGGAAATCTATATGCTTCTCAAAGAGCTCTTGCCTCACATTCTTCTTTTATCCCGATTCTGGAACTTTTTTGTTCCTGATTAAAGTCTGGTTATCTGTCACTACTTCTGCCTGACTCTAACTACAGACCTAATTCTCTTCCTTGCTTTAGTTTGATACCATGTCTTCGGATAGAAAGAGGGCATGAAATCCGAGGAGCTGAACAGTATGCAAATCTTGACATAAAAGCCAGGCAGAACTCAAAAGGAGTATTAATCTCTCAAAGCAACAAATTATCTTAACACTGAAAACACTTCCCCTAAAATACGCAAGATTCGCTAACACCTGGTTGCTTTGGGAGCCAGATTACTTACTTTGTGGTTCTCAAACTTAGCTGGGTATCAGAAATAGAATAATTGAATGAAAATATTAACTCTGTAAATACCTCTTCTAACTAAATCTATTGAACTAGGGTGGTTGGAGGTCTAAAATCTCATTTTGTTTGTTTGTTTGTTTCCCCAAACGAGACAGATGAGAACAGCTCCAATGTCTGTTCTGTAAATGCTGACCTAGGAGTTCCCGGCCTGTATCAAAGATCATTGAACCTCTGGGATCTGTGCCTGAGTTGGCCAGCTACTTCCTACGATCTGACTTTGTCATTACTGGAACCATGAGGCTTCTGCTTGATCCAAGGTCTAGGTGATTTTATTTATTTTCAACTTTCTCTCCTCAACTCCTTTTCTAATATTTATTGAGAAGCTACTATCATTGGATACTGTGCAAGGCAATTTTTATGAGATTTCCCTCAAATCCTTACTCCAATTCTGTTATGGACTAAATTGTGCCTCCCAAAATGGTATATTGACGTTCTAAGCCCCAGTATCTTAAAATGTGACCTTGCTTGGAAATAGGATTGTTGCAAATGTTCTTACAGTAGTCCCTTTTATTTGTGGTTTCACTTTCTGCAGTTTCAGTTACCTGTGGTCAACCATGGTCCAAAAATATTAAATCGAAAATTCCAGACATAACAATTCATAAATTTTATTTTTTTATTCTTTTATTTTTTTAAAGATTGCCACCTGAGCTAACAACTGTGGCCAATCTTTTTTTTTTTTTTTTTTTTTTTCTGCTTTATCTCCCCAAATCCCCCCTGGTACGTAGTTGTATATCTTAGTTGCAGGTTCTTCTAGTTGTGGCGTGTGGGACGTCACCTCAACGTGGCCTGATGAGTGGTGCCATGTCCATGCCCAGGATCCAAACCAGCGAAGCCCTGGGCTGTCGCAGTGGAGTGTGAACTTAACCACTCGGCCATGGGGCCGGCCCCCAACAATTCATAAATTTTAAATTACACATCATTCTGAGTAACGTGATGAAATCTCCCACTGTTCAACTCGAAATGTGAATCATCCTTTGGTCGAGTATCCACGCTGCATACATTACCCATCCATCAGTCACTTAGTAACCCTCTCAGTTATCAGATCTACTATGGGGCTATCACAGTGTTTGTGTTCAAGTAACCTTTATTATACTTAATACTGGCCCCAAAGCACAAGAGCAGTAAAGCTGGCAATTCAGATACACCAAAGGAAGCTGTAAAGTGCTTCCTTTAACTGAAAATGTGAAAGTTCTCAACTCAATAAGGAAATAAACAAATGCATATGGTGAGCTTGCTAAGATCTATAGTAACTTTTATTACAGTATATTGTTATAATTGTTCCATTTTATTATTAGTTGCTGTTAATCTCTTACTATGCCCAATTTATAAATTAAACTTTATCATAGGTGTGTATGTATAGGAAAAAACATAGCATGTATAGATATAGGGTTCAGTACTATCTGTCATTTCATGCATCCACTGGGAATCTTGGAACATAACCCTTGGCTAAGGGGGGGCAACTGTAGTTAAGATGAGGTCATACTGGGGTAGGATGGGCCCTTAATTCAATGTGACTGTTGTCCTTATTGGAAGAGAAGAGACACAGAGATAGAGACATGCTGGGAGAACGCCATGTGACAACAGAGGCAAAGATTGAAGTGATGCAGTCGCAAGCCAAGGAACACCAGGAATTGCTGGCAAACCGCCGGAAGCTAGGAGAGAGGCAAGGAAGGATTCCCCCTCCACAAGAAGTTTCATAGGGAGAACGGCACTGCCGACACCTTGATTTCGTACTTCTAGCCTCCAGAACTGCCAGACAATAAATGTCTTGTTTCAAGCCATCTAGTTTGTGGGACTCTGTTACAGTCGTCCTAGGAAACTGATACAAGCTTTCTGAGATTGATTATCATTTTCATTTTACTAATGAGAATTTGGGGCTCAGAAAGTTTAAGTAAATTGTCCAAATTTACCATATTGAAGGTAAGTAGCATTCTGTGGTGCCAAATCCAATGTTCTTGTAACTGTAAGTATCTATTATTTTAAAAATTTTTCAAAACTTTTATATAACTCATGCAATCTACTGTGATAAACTATGATGAAAAGAGGTATGCCTTAAATGTCTTTGAGTGGAATTTTAGATGCATTCTCCTCTCAAGGATAAATAGCATTAGAGTGTTTTTCTTTTTTGTAAAAGTGAGAGAGAAAGCACTGACATTCTCTGGTGTCTCTAATTGGATACCATATGTTGAACTCTGTCAACCCAGTTCATTCCTCTGCCCTCTGTGACACCCCTCGAAATCAATGAGAATGCTAAAATTAAATCAGACTATATGTGCTGAAAGAATCATAAAAGCTGTATAATCCAAATACTCTGGTTAATGACTGAACACGTGGAAAGCACAGTAGAACTCTATTTATAAAAATCAATACCAGTCCTCATTTGTAGAGGCAACCTTTAATGTCTTTTCTGTTAACATCAATTTTGAGGAAATGTTTTATATGCATCAGTTTTAGAAACACTCTTCAGCTGCAGGTTTGGAATAGAAATTAAAACATTCAGGGGATTGTTTTGCTATGTATGAATGCAAATATAAAATGATATTTAGAAAGAAAAAAATGAAAGTTTATAGTTTAACAAAATGAGTTTCAGAGAACATTTTATTTCGCTAGGTTCATGCAATGAAACTCATTCATAAGATAGACGCCCTTAAAATAGGACTACTTTGGGGTTTCAATGATTATATGCTGATGTCAATAATGTAATAATAAAATGCCCATATATGAAAAATGCTTAATATAATTAACAGTGGCATTCATTTTAATTTATGTAATCTTCAATATAATTGATAGAGTAAACTGGACACATAATTTAGCAGTATTAGTCATCTGTCTTCTGGACAGCCCATTGAATACTGAAAGTTTCCTAAAATAACCTGAATACATTTAGTGCCTTGATCACATATCGTCTCCTGAAAGAAAATGTACTCCCATGGGTAATATAGCCATCGAAAGAAAATCTGTGATACAATTGCGTTATTTTAATCTCATTTTCTGCTATAGTTCCAAGATTCTTCAGTAAAATTTTTGCATCTTCTTAAATGAATCTTATCAATTTCCATTTAATACATTCTAAAATAAAAAATGCCAAATGATTAGAAAAAACACAAACTAAGTCTGCAAGTGCACATAAAAGATCAGTTGGGCTGAGGGCGGGTTTAAAGGCCAATTGGCTTAAGCGTATGCAAGCTGTGAATATTGCTTGAGTTAAATATTCAGCCCTGTTTTCCTACTATACTGTTCATTAGGAGAATGATAACGTATTTGAACTAAAAATAAACCACTTAATGTTAAAACTAGAGAACAAATTTAATGTATTGTATCGTTTTAACTGAAAGGAAAAAATAATGTAACATAATTAAATGTTATAACCTCATGGAGTATGCCATAATTGTAAATCCGCTTCACAGCACATTGACTACTGAAACAGATATTTTTCTCTTGTGAGTTTTGAATGCGTGCATACTGACCTGTATCCTTGTCTGGTATAGATCTTTTGCATTGATTGTTTTCTATTTGGTTCTTAAACTAGAGTCAAAGCAACCCTTAATTGTGTCTAAGTGTTTATTTTCAAATTCCTTGAACCTTGAACCAGTCCTTTATGGTCTAACCCAGTTTATGTAACATACTATCAATTCAATATATGTTAAGTGACCTCAGGCCAAGCTGAGTGGTGTTGATATCACGAGTGTGGGCAAAACTCTTGGGCTCCCCGGTTGAGATTGATTCTAAATTTAAGGGATGTTTTTGCATTCATAATTAGTTGGCATCTCTTTATATAGAGCTGTAATATGTTAGAAGAGCATCTAAATTCTCATAAGATATTTTTGGTTTAACCTTGGATGTTGGGGAATTACCTTGGTAAATGTCTGCAGTCCATAAGGAATGCATGGCTTTTAAGAAGACATCTTTAAAAAGAAGAGTAGATTCCCTTTAAAAGGATCCACATATTTGGCGCATCCGAGTGTAAATCATTTGGCTTAAACTTTAAGTATTATTGGAAATTAAGATTAACTAAAATGAGCACAGAGCCAAATTTGCCATAGCTGGGATCCCCTATCACCACCCTCATTGTGATTATGCCTGAAGGAGAGGACATTGAGGCATCTGCTGCAGAAGACTGCTCAAGGGCACTGTTATTATAGGGTAGGGAGAATTTCCTCTACAAAATAAATTTTTACAACTTCTGTAGTCACTTGATCCACTTCCTAATAATAAATTGGGGAGATGAAGGGGATGTTTTAGGAATAGTTCAGAGATAAGGGTTTTTTTTTATTTATTCTATTTTTTATTTAAGGATTTTCATCTTCTATTTTAATTTCTCTTCAGATTCTTTGTGCATTCTCATTTATGTTTTGTGTCCAAGTTTCTTATTTTTCCATATAAATCAAAATAAAAGTAGTGTCATGAATATTTGTTACTATATTGCCAGTGAACTCGAGTGTATTTCCGAGAATCACATTTTGTCTAAACCAAACTGCTTTAATAACAGTAAGTATTTGTTCATAATCATTGGTCAAAAAATTTCACCTCTCAAGAGATGCTCAATTTAGTTGTGATAGTGTATGTACATAGTATATTCATAAACTTTGCTAGTGTCCCAATATCCGTCTTCACACAAACATTCAAATAAGGTATGACTTTCACATGGAATTATCTTTGACATTGAAATAATATTGACATGAAAACGTTAAAAAAATTTCCAGTACAGCTGGAGTTTTTCAGATTTACTTTTTGTTTTGAACAGTGATTATTGTCTACAGCTTATCTAGCCAGAGTTAAGAGCATGGACATTAAAGGCCAATTGTCTGAAATCTCAGTTCTACCCCTCGCTGCTTGGGCAACCTTGGGAGGTCAAGTAACTTTGTTGTATTTCAGTTTCCCACCTATGAAATGAGGTTATTAACAGTACCTATTTGTAAAGATTATATAAATGCTAGATTTTGTTACTACAATGGGGATAATGAAAAAGTAGTCTCCTCTCTCCACTCCCATCAGTTCCTGCTTTGCAAATGCAGGTATTTTTCATATTTTCAATTGTTTCTTTTGTTATCTTAATATTTCTAAATGACATGTCAAATGTGCTATTTATTAATTGTGGAGTCTGGGATATTACAAATTGATTTCCTTCTGGGAAAGTGGAGGATTTATGTCCCTCGTATGATCTCTCTGCCACACACAAACACACACATACACTGACAGTCGTCTACCACATGCAACACAACCCTATCATAGTTCTGTTTAGACCAACATCCAGTGTACATAATTATATTGTAAATATTATTCAGAGTTCAGTCATGTAGCAAAATAAGGTTATGTTTTCAATATAACTTGCTCTTTCGCCTGGAGCAAATGGCTATCTTTTATTTTGTTTTTCCATTTGCTTATTTTCTCAGCACCTACAATTAATTCATGCAAAACTCTCTGCTAGAAAATTACTGTCAAGTTTGTTAACAAGAATGGAATTGCCAGCTGATCTCCACTGGCTGCCTGCAGATCTGACGTACAGGCGAGCCTCTCCTCACTGTCAGAGTGGGCTGCTGCTTCTGTTTTTCTTCTCTCTCTCGTGTTGACTTCCCTGTTTTCTGGGTGCTGTCTTGGTTTTAATTCCTTATTATGAGGAAGAATTTCTAGTAGTTTCTGAGAAAGTCTGAGCAAGAAGTAAGCGTTTGAACACGCGTGTCTGAAAATGTCTTTACCCCAATATTTGATTGATAGAGTGGGTAGGTATAGAATTCTGTGTGAGAAAAAAAGGAAGCCTGAAAAAAATTAAAATATTGCTTCTTAGCTTACAGTTTAGCTATTTAAAGGTACATTTACTTTCAGTCTCTTAATATTGTGGGATTGTTATGTTTTTATCTGTTTGGAACCTTTCTGAATATTATCAAGTTCACATTTCTATTTCAACCAATGTTCTAGACTCTTTCTGGTCAATTAAGTTTTGAAAAGTTTCTTGTACTGTTTTGTGGGAATTTCCTCCCCATTTATTTTATCTATCCTAGTTTTCTGGAACTTTTATTATTTGGATGTCAATCTCCCTAAATTAAGTCTCAAGTTTTAAAAATTTAACTCTGATATTTTTTATTTTGTTTCATTTTTGTTTCTTTTGTTTTATTTTTGTTTCTGGCTCTGCTTACTATGAGAATTTTATCAACTTTATATCTAAGTTTGCAATTGGATCATTTCATAAACACACACACACACAGACACACATTTTTACTCTCTTTATGTTATTTTTTTATTGTGTCCTGTTCTTAAACACACACACACACACACACACACATTTTTGCTCTCTTTATGTTATTTTTTTATTGTGTCCTGTTCTTATTTCATGGATATAATAGCTTCTCCTATCCCATGTGTGCTACAGCTTTTTTATTAGAGGTTTCATTAAAATTCCATCTCTGTACATTTAAGGTGATAAGAGCTTCCCTGAAATATCAATGTGAGCATGCTCGAAATTTGAGTGTGGGTTTTTACATTAGAGAGAGCTTATTTGATTTATTAGTAGATCCAAAAATATCAGTGTTTGTTAATTGATGTTTCCATATTTGTCAATATCCCACAGAGTGGTTATCTAATATTTTTCATTAGAGAAGATTCAAGAATTTTACAGTATCATAGCTTGATGGAGAAAGGGGGATGAAGTGTTTTCATTTCAAAATCTGACTTTACTTCCGTTATTTTCAGTGTGTTATTGAGGCCTTTTACATGAATTTAGAATCTTCTTACATCAAGCACTCTAACGATCCTTTGAAAAATCTGTAGAGTCTGTGTCTTCTGAATATGCAGAGAGAAGGAAGGACCCTAGAAGTGCAAGAGATTTCACACAGACTTACAATTTATACTCAGCAAGACCTGCACCCTAGCCTTTTGGGGCTGACAATTTCCTAGTATTTTGACAATTTAGGGACTTGTGAAAATTAGCGTGGTTTGGAGATTTATTTACAACACAGGAGCTTAGTTTCATAGGTCTCTGCTCTGTAAATTCAATTGCTAAGCATCCTTATATTTCTCTTTTGTTCGTAGATAAAACTTTTATTTGAAGCATAATATAAAGACAGAAAAATGTACATATAAAAACTGTACAGTTCTATGAATTTTTGCAAAATAAAAACATTCATGCTTCCTTCAATCAAATCAAGGAAAGATAATGCTGCAATCCTTTTTGCCTCTTCTCCATGAACTAAATCTCTGTTTTGTGTTCTAGTTGTCTTTAATAAACTTTTTTGTTTTAGAACAATTTTTGATTTACAGAAAAATTGTGAAAATAGTACAGGGAATTCCCATATTCTTTAAACACAGCTTATCATATTTTTAGCATCTTATATTAGTAGGGTGCATTTGTTAAAATTAATTAACCAATGTTGATACATTATTGTTAACTAAAACCCACACTTTATTGATATTTCCTTTGTTTTTACTAAATGCCATTTTTCTATTCCAGGATCCTATGCAAGATAGCACATCATATATATTTGCCATGTCTCTTTAGGCTCTTCTTGCCTGTGGCAATTTCCTAAAAAACGTTTCTTTCTTTCTTTTTTTTCTATTCTGCTTTATCTCCCCACATCCCCCTGACCCCTGTACATAGTTGTATATCTTAGTTGCAGGTCCTTCTAGTTGTGGCATGTGGGATGCTGCCTCAACGTGGCCTGATGAGCGGTGCCATGTCCGCACCCAGGATCCGAACCAGTGAAACCCCGGGCCACTGCAAGGAGCGCGTGAACTTAACCACTTGGCCATGGGGCTGGTCCCCAAAATGTTTCTTTTTTTCTGATATTCTTCGCAATTTTGAGAAGTACTTACGTATTTTATAGAAAATCCCTCAGCTTGGATTTGTCTGATGTTTTTCTTGTAATTAGAATGATGTTATATACTTTTTGGTCACTTATTTACATCAGTATGGACTCATGAGTACCCTTTCAGCTTTTGCTATTGAGAATTCTTATAGTGGGTGCTGTGTCCTTTTTGATATACTTCTGTCATTGTTTTTTTTGTTTGTTTTTTGTCTGGTTTTTAGCACATCTTTACTTTCTGGCATTAAAAGGTGTCCCAAGCTCATCTTGTATACTCTCTGCCCCCATCCCAGAATCAGCCACTTTCCAATGAACCCTGGTTCTTTTTATTGAGAATGGCATTGGAAACTAAGTTCTAGCTACTAGTGTGTTACTGAGGTGTGATTTCATCTTTTTTTTAAAAGATTTTATTTTATTTCCTTTTTTCTCCCCAAAGCCCCCAGTACATAGTTGTATATTCTTCGTTGTGGGTCCTTCTAGTTGTGGCATGTGGGACGCTGCCTCAGCGTGGTTTTGATGAGCAGTACCATGTCCGCACCCAGGATTCGAACCAACGAAACACTGGGCCGCCTACAGCGGAGCGCACGAACTTAACCACTCGGCCACGGGGCCAGCCCCCTAAGGTGTCATTTCTTTTTAGGTGTTCTTAGCTGATGAAGACAGGTATACCAGGTACACATAAATATATGTGTATATACTAGCCTGTTTTTATACACATATCTGTGAATATTCCCATGTGTTAGCAATTTATCTACAGTAAGCTAAAAATGGATTCAAACTAATGTATCTGACTCCAATCCATCATCTAAGTCTTTCCTCTTCTCTTGCTTATCTGTAACTTGCAACTCCAGCAGTGAGAAACTGGATTTCTCCCATCTACCATACACTTACTTAATTGTTCAATTCCAGTATACATTAATAGCAGTATTAGAATTTTTAATTCAACCCCTGTGGGAAAAAAAATTTAGTAACTAGAGTATAGTGTTCATGTATAGGTTTTTTTGCCTTTAGGCTTGCAAACTATACTCATTTCCAAAGTTACTTCTCCTTCAATCTTCTCTAATGGTGTTGTTTCATACATTTGTAATACAGTTTGTTTTATCATAAGTGGTATTTTTAAAACTTGCATTCATTAAGGTTCACTTTTTGTGCTATGAAATTCAATGAATTTTGGCTAATGCATAGTGTCATGGATCCATAATGACAGTATCACACAGATAACAAAACAATCCATTGTGCTTCACCTTTTCAACTCTGCCTTCCCAACACAAACCCCTTGCAACAACTGCTCTTTTCATGGCTGCTACTGTTTTGTTTTCCAGAATTTCATATAATTAAAGTCAAAAAGTATGTAACCATTCAAACAGGTTCCTTTCGCGTAGCCATATGCATTTGAAAATATCCACCTTGTTACATTTCTTAGTATCTCATCCTTTTTAAGGCTGAATAATATTCCATTGTATGGCTGTACTACACTTTGTTTATCCATTCACCTATTGAAGGACATTTTGGCTGATTCCAGGTTTTAATGATGTGAATAAAACTGCCATAAACATTTGCATTTTTGTGTGGACATATGTTTTCAGAAAAGTTGAGTAACTACACAAGAGCACAACTGCTGGATCATATAGCAAACTATATTTAGCCTTGCAAGAAACTGTAAAACTGTTTTCTAAAGTGTCTGTACAATTTTGCAATCGTACCAGTAGGGAATGAGAGTTCCTGTAGTTCCACATTCTCACCAACATTTGGTATTGCCAGTTTTTTGTATGTTAGCCATTCTGATAGGTGGTATAGTGTCTCATTGCTTTGATTTTCAATTCTCCAATGACAAATGACCCGGAGCATCTTTTCATACACGTATTTGTCGTCTTTTTACCTTCTTTGGTAAAGTATCCATTCAGATCTGTTGTCCATTTTTTCAAAAATTATGCTGTTTTTTCCTTATTATAGAATTTTGAAAGTTCATTACATATTTTGAAACTAAATCCTTCATCCAATATGTTTTTTGTAAATATTTTCTCCCATTTTGTGACTTGTCTATTTTTTTCATAACAGTGTCTTTCATAGAGTGCAGAAGTTTTAAATCTTACTAAAATCCAACCTATCAGTGTTTTTCTTGTGTGTCATTTTCTTCTGTTGTACCTAAAAATTCATTGCCAAATACAAGGTTTCATAGGTTTACTCTTAGGCTTTTTTCCTAGAATTTTTATAGTTTTGATTTTACATTTGTCAATTATCCATTTTGAGTGATTTTTCTGACAGATGTAAGGTCTATGTCTAGATTCATTGTTTTATTTCTTGCATTTGGATGTTCAACTTTCCAGCATCATTTATTGAAAAGACTATCCTTTCTCCAGTGAATTTCTTTTGCTTCTTGGTTTAACAGAGGTTGACTACATGTGTATGGGTCTACCTCTAGGCTCTCTATATTTTTGCGTTGATACATTTGTCTATTCTTAGATCAATAACACTCTGTTTCAACTGTTGTGTTTTATTGTAAGTCTTTACATCAGATATTGCATGTCTTCTGATTTTGTTCATCAGTATTTTGTTGGCTATTCTGGGTCATTTGTCTTTCTACATAAATTTTAGACTCAGACTGTCAATATCCACAAAATAGATTGGTCTGATTTTGATTGGATTGTATTAAATCTATAGACCAAGTTGGAAAGAACTGACATCTTAGCATTAATGAGTTTTCCACTCGATAACAAGAACTAGCTCTTGTTTTATTAGATCTTTGATTCCGTTCGCCAGTTTTATAGTTTCCGCATATAGATTCTGGACATATTGTTAAATTTATACCTGAGCATTTCCTATTTTGATCCTATTGGGAATGATCTTGTGTTCTTTTATTTCAAATCTCAATTTTTCATTACTAATGTATAGCAAAGTATTTGACTATTTTTTAGTCACCTTTGCGTGTCACTCCACTCTCTTCTTGCTTGTGTGATTTCTCACTAAAAATCCTATGTAATGCTTTTCTTTAATTAGTTAAGGTATTTGTTTTCTTTTTTCTCTCTGTTTTCTCCAAAGATTTTGCTCTTGTTTTTGGTTTTCTGCAGTTTGAATGTGATGTGTCTACATTTGTGGGTTTTTTTCTGGTATTTATTAATATTTGGTATTTTTTCTGCTTGGTGTTTTCTGAATGTCCTAGGTCTGTAGGTTTTTTTTCCATCATTAATATTGGAAACTTCTCAGCAATCATTGATTCAAATATTCCTTCAGCTCCATTATTTCTTCTTCTTCTGGTATTCTGTTTAAAAAAGTATTTCACCTTCTAAATTATCCCACAGTTCTTGGATATTCTGTTTTGTTCCTATAATTCTTCTTTTTCTCTTTGCCTTTGCTGTGACTCACTTACAGCTCACTGATTCTGATCATATCCTCAGGTGTGTCCAGGCTACTGACAACCCATTCAAAGGAATTGTTCATTTCTGTTAGCTTTTTTTTTTTTTCCTGATTTCTAGCATTTCCTTTATATTCTTCCTTAGGACTTCTATACCTCTGTTTACATTACTCATTTATTTTTACATGTTGTCTACTTTTTTCTGTTAGAACTCAACATACTAATCATAGGTATTTTAAATTCTTTGTCTGATAATTCCTTATGTCTGGAATATAACATAACATTAATTCCTGATATTCCAGTGTCGTGTCTGAGTTTGTTTCTGACGCTAATGTGGTCTCTTCAGACTATGCGTTGCCTTGTTTTTCAGCATGGCTTGCAATTCTTTGTAAGAGCCGTAGATGATGCATCTGGCAATACGAATAGAGGCTACTAGATCTTTTGTGTCTGATTTAGCGGTAATTGGCTAGGACATGGGCTACGTGTAATGTTTGCTGTAGTTGTAGGTGGCAGAGGCTTCAGTTTCCTCTAGTGTCCTTGTTTCTGACTCCTCTGTTAATTTTGGTTTTCTCTTAGAACTCCTTCTTCAACAGAGTCTATGCCTTGCAGCTCTCTCAGCTGTAATCCACAGTTATTCTACCAGAGACCTTTGGTGTGGTGGTAAAGTGTTGGAGAAGGAAGCATTCTATAATTTTAGGATTAAATGTTAGTGTTTTAGTGGGCCTCTGTCCTTGGGCTGTGACATTCACAAGTATTTCTCAAATCTTTCCCTCCCCTTAGGAGAGAAAGGAAGGCTAGAGGGTATGCAGTGGGGGAACAGTTCTTCCTTCAGGTCTGATATGGCTCTGGCAAAGTCTTTTCCTTTGGAGAGTAGGCTTTTGTTATGGAGATCATTCCGGGCATATTTCAAAATAGTTACATTTCCCCTCCCCTTGCCTGAAACATGAGAGAATTTTTCTTTTTCTCGTATCTTCACCGTGAGGACCTGGTGGGGTTCCTGGAGGTAAAACCTATGGAAATGTGGTAACCCATCTAAGAATGGGCCCCAGGCTATATGTCATACCTGAGTCTGGTTCTGATGATTACTTTGATCCTTCAGATTGAAGTTTTTTCTTGTCTTTTAGCATGCTGTGTAAATTTCTTTTTGAAAGCCTGAAATATTGTATTGAGTGATAGAAACTGATGTAAATATACCTTTAGTATGAGGATTTGTTAGTTTGACTAGGAGTTGGAGAGTGTTGAATGTCTGTAGCTGTAGCTGCCAGGTATCAGTTCCCTCTAGTTTCTTTGTTTTTGTCTCTTGACTTTTTTCTTCTATAAGTACTCCTTGTCTTTCTCTTGCATCTCTTTCAGGTACAATCTGCTACTATTATACTGGAACCCTGTTGATGTGACGTTAAGGCATCAGGTTGTGGCAGCAGTCTATAATCTTGTGATGAAATCTCAGTCTTTAGTGGACTTGTGTCTCTGGACTGAGACTTCCACGTATGTCTTTCCAGTGCTACAGCCCCGTTCCCTCCTTGGAGAAAGGAATGCTAGAGTGCGCTGGAACATGAGGAAATTCCTTCCCCCAACTGGAGTAAAGCTCTGACAAAGTCTTTTCCTCTAGAGAGTAGGCCTTTTTAATAGAGAATGTTCTGAGCATATTTCACAATGTTTACTTTAACCCTATACGTGCCAGAGCCACAAGAAGATTGTTCGAGATCTTCACTATGAGAACCTGTTGGGGTTCCTAGATTCAGCAATTTATCAAAGTGACCATTTTAGCATTTCTATCAGTTTGTAGCTCCAGTGGCTTCTGCTCTAAGTAATCAGATCCTGTCTTTGACTCTGAATTTGCCTTATCCTCCAGATTTCAGGATGGCAATTTGCCTCTGCAACATCAGTTTTCTGATAGTCCAAGAAAAGTAATTGACTTTTAGTTTGTTCAATGCTTTATTTTTTTAAGCACAGTAGTGGAGGCTTTTGAGGTCTTTATATGTCAGAATCGAAAAAGGAAGTCTCTTTTCACACACTGTTTTATTCTTTTCTTTCTATTCTTAAGTCTGGAATTTCTTTCTTTCTTTCTTTTTTTTTGTTTGACATATAATACCATTCAACAATTCTCCTCTCTGTTTTATCTAATCTGCCACTGAAGTATTCCTTGTATCTTAATTTTAGCTGTTGCTTTGTAGTTATAATATTTCTATTGATTCCTTGTTTTCCTTTTTTTCCTGAAACCCTCCATCTTGTCACTTAAAAAATCTTAAACATATCAATCACATTTATTTGAAGGTTTATATAAAACAACTTCAATATCTGGATAACCTTTGCTCCCATTACTGTCATTTATTTTTTCTATTTGTTTCTTATCAATTCTTGTTATTTTTACATATCTTGTTTGAATGCCAGACATTGAGTTTGTTAAAAAGTCATGATAATTTCAGTTTCTTGATTATGGTGCTTTCTTTTGGAAGATAATTCTTTTGGAAATTGCTTTTTGGCGGTAGGTTAGGCACAGATAACCTTTAACCAATTAGAGGCTCAGATGATTGGAGGATGTGCTTCCGTCTTTGTGTTCACTGCTAGTTCCGCTTTACCACTAAGGCTTCTTTTTTCCAATGCCCTAACAGTCATCTTTGCCCTCCTTGTCACATGCAGAACTCTAATTTTTTGGCCTTAGCCCATGAGGCTGTAAAAAGCTCTACCAAATTTTTTGCCTCTCAGCACCTATTTTAGAAATGACAAGTACCTCAAGGGAAAATGCAGCACCTGTTCAGGCTTCTGTTCTTTCTTTGGTCTTAGTACCTCACATTTTCACTGTCTTCTGAGCTACAACCAGTTGATTTTGATATATATATATTTTGAATACAGATTTTCTAGCTGTCCTCGCTGGAAGAGTGGTCTCAGATAAGCTATTCTTGAGGAGCAGAAATTCTGTAGTAATTATGTGTACAAACTGTGTGTCTGTTTAATTCAGTAAAAAATATACATAAATAAAATAATATGCAAAATGGCTTTGTGTAAAATTGTAAAATGTAGTCAAAATAATGAATGTTGAAAGTAGAAATTTATACAATCTAAATATCAATAGAGGGAAAAAAATGCTTAAGTTGTCATCAGATCTTGAGGTCTACAGATGCCTAAAGTGTCAAAGTGTCTGTAAACTTCATCGTCAAAAGCTGTCTTGTTAACACGGAAGTTACATAAAAACTAGGACACCACTATTGTGGCAGCAGCCTAAAAATGTTTTTAGAGGCTTTGGATGTGACTTCTAAAATTCACCTCACTCTTTTTTTTTAACTTGTACATTTTCACTTTTCTAGGACATTATCATTTGGTTTTCAAGGCAACTATGATCCCTTCTTATAAATTTCTCCTAGAAATAATAGTTTTAGGAAGTTCTGACCAAAGTGTCCAAAAAAATGAGGGATATTAGACCTCTCAAATAGTATAAAAATATGTCACATGCAAACATTTACCTCTTTAATGTAAATGTTTGCATGTGACATATTTTTATACTATTTGAAAATTGTATAATTTAAGCCATTAGGTTTGTGCCAATATCCTGAAGAATCTAATCTCATCTCCAACTCTCAGTCAATGTAAATGATGATAATTATAAAGTGAATGACAGTACAATCTGTGTTATAAGAATCAGAGTGATCTTCTTCCAACTGCTCAAAGCTTTTCTCCCCACTGTCTAATGATGATATGCATCTCTTTTTGATAACAACGTAGATGCTTTTCTTGGCTAGTGCCTAAATATTAAACCACAAAAATGAGTGTAGATGCCATGTTAGTACTGACATAAGGTATTCTGTGAATAGTTATTATCACATATGAAAACTGTTGATCATGGAATTGATTTCTGTCATTTCCTCTTCCTATTTCTTTCTTTCTCCTTTAACAAACCTCTCAGCCCTTTACTTACCATTCTTAATGAAAGAAATTTGTTGTGATTCTTTAAGCAAAGATAGCATTGGTCAGGATTATTCACATTCTTTCTCTTTGAGCAATCAACTGGCAAAAGTCTTTATCTTAGAGGGCTGATTTTAGAATAATACCCCAAATGGATTTTCATGTCACTAAACATACATTTTCTAATTTGCAGCGATGCTCACTTATTATTACCAATTAACAATTTTCCACTCATATTTATGCACATAACTTCTATCCTCTTCTACTTATTTTAATTAATAGATTAAAAAAAGTCTACCTTGTATAAAATGTAATAAGATTTTTTTACTTCCAGTTATCATCTATCTTTCTTCTCTAACTACAGTTCACTGTGAAAATAGAAATATGAATCATTGTGCTACTTTAAAAAATATGTAGCCTACATAATTCCAAAACAGTATTTTATGTAATTTATAATGAAAGTTATGGGTACAACAAACCAAAAACCACAGTGAAATTAAAATCCATGAACTAAATATCAAAATGAAGATAAAGGAGAGGAATAAAAAAGTAAATTTACTTGAACATCTATGCTAAGAAAAAAGTCAGAGTATTTAATTCTGTTTCTTTCTTTCTTTTTTCTTCTTTTTGAGGAAGATTAGCCCTGAGCTAACATCTGCCAATCCTCCTCTTTTTGCTGAGGAAGGCTGGCCCTGAGCTAACATCCATGCCCATCTTCCTCTACTTTATGTGCGGGATGCCTACCACAGCATGGCTTGTCAAGCGGTGCCATGTCTGCACCCAGGATCCAAACCGGCCAACCCTGGGCCGCCGAAGCAGAGCGTATGGACTTTGCTGAACCACTGGCTGGCCCAATTCTGAGTTTCTTTGCAGCCAAACACAAGAAGAAAATACAATGTACTATATAGTTTTAATGATCTAACATAAAAGCACATCTCTTCAATGGTGAGCTTGTTTTTCTTCCTAGTTCTGAATTCTGAATGGAATGTGATGACCTACTTTGTATTCTGGACATCAAACCATATCTAAAAGTGATCTATATCAGCTATTTTGTTTACAAAAATACATTAAAGTTTTATGTACATGACAATTCTTAAAACAACTTTCAATAAATGTTGAATGTGAAACGTTATCATAGTCCTGTGTGAGTAATAATGGAAGTTAGAAGCTTACATAGACTACCAGGAGTATAGTATTATAATGATTTAATGTAGAGGTGTGACAAGGCAAGTATAAATACTGACATATAACTATTTCTTCTGAGTTTGATAGTGGAGATGATGATAGGCAAGTCAAAACTGAAGTGTCAAGGAGACTTGATGGACACATATCATGTTTCTTTAAATCAAAGAAGATATGTAATAGACGTATGGGAGAAAATGCTATTTTAAAAATGTGCCTGTTGATGAATGTTGAAGCAGCTATCATTTCACTACTGGAAGGCAGTACCCCTGAAGAGAGGTGAGTTGCGGTGATAATGCAGAGGAAATGAACAATTGTTTTTCTAAAAAAATCTACTCTGGGAGTAAGATATATTTTCTTACAGTCATGGTTTTCCAAATTTTGCATTTAATTTAGTTTGTGACGTTATGGATTCTTTTAAACTTTTGGCATATGGAGCAATACTCATTTTTATGCCTATTCTCCCCAATTTCTGTCCCTGTACAATTGGCAGAAAACCAAGAATCATGAGCTAATTTTAAAAGAGATTGAAACTTCTGAATTTCTTCCAGTAATAGTTCCGTAAATTCTGAATGAAGGTCTGGAACAGTCTAACCTCTCAGCAATTTCTGTTCTGCCTCCTTCAGTAAAAGGTTTTCAGATTTGGGATGAGCATTCAGGCGAAATTCTATTAGTAGCCACAAAGAGAGAAGCAGGAAAACTGTGGGAAGCCAAAAGAGAAATACCTATGAATGTCGAAGTTGGTTAAACTCTGGCAACAAGTTTGGCCCTGTTTCCCTTAGAGGCTGGGAGTATGACTTAGAAGACTGAAATCTAACAGCAGAGTTGAGGAACTGTCTCGTATAGAACAGCAATGCTAAAGATCGTCAAATTCGGTTACATTTGTGGAGCTCAGGTTAACTTGAAGTAGGAGAGGACCCTGAACGTGGTAATTACAGGAGGGTTAAAATTTACAGTTAAGCACGGGCAAAAGCTTCTCATTAAAACAAACAAAAAGGCCAAGATGAGGTCATGAGTAGAAAATTAAATTGGAAAGACTGTAGGAGCACTTTTCAAGCTGAGGTCAGAAACTGAGAGGAGGCAGACAAAATTAAAAGAATGATGACATTGGCAGTCCCATTTTTTATTATCTGCAGCCATTTATCTGCCACCAGCAAGGAGTCCCCAAAATGTACCTAACTCTGATGTTGGCCTGCCAGGGTTCTGTTTTTCTTCATCTCTGAGTCAATTTTGTCATTAATTTCTGGTATATCTTTCTTCTGGACTGAGGAGTAAAGCTCATATAGGGTTGGTTAGAGACCTGTAGTTTTTGAAAGCTTCTTTCTTGGATTCTTGCTTAAGGCATGTGATTGTGTCAACTGAGGGTGAGTGGGTTTTTCTGGCATTTGTTTTTAATTCCAAGTCTGAGGCTTTTCTAATCTACTTGATCTCTTTCCCCTCATTTATCCATAACAAACATATCTCTTTCTATTCTAGCTTGATATCAGCTAGATTAGTATATTAATAAATATCCTCACTACTATGTTATTTATACCAACATTGCAGCTTCCTGGTGCTTCATAGATGAAGCATCTTTGCGTGAATGTTATTTTCAGCATCTTCTCTAGTCTGTTACCCATTTGCAATGTTAAAAAGTACACTTGGACTGAGCATTTCCTCTTTGATCCCTCCTAGGGTTTAGTAAAATTATGGAAATCTTTGCCTGAGAATTCATTAAGTGGATACAATCAGATTGATGGTCCTCAGACGGGATTCTTGTTTAAAAATAAACACGGCTCATTACCATTCAAGAGGTCTTCAAGGAAGAAATGCAGTGAATGTTATGGTTCTAATTCTATTTATCTTAGTTATATTTATCTTGACTTTAAAAATTACTAATTGAATAACACAGGAACTAAAAATTATTTTTATGGCCAAATTTTTAAAATAAGCTGGAAATGACAAAACTTGCTTTTATTTCATTAGTTATGGTTTTCCATTAGGATTTGAGATTTTTTGTATCATGTCTTTAACTCAAAAGATTGCAACTTGTGCAGTTATATCTTGAACTCATGAATAATGGACTTAGACTTTTTATCTCATGCATATATGGTACTAAGTATCTACACTATTTATACATTATTTGTATATGCCATTAAATTAAATGGATGTTATTCAAACTCTCTGCACTTCCCTCTTGCTGCTTTTGACTACCTTTTCTGTATGTCACCTGTGCCTACAGGATTAAGGGTAGTCTCACAATCCCATGCAAAAGCAAGAAGCTTTTCTTTCTTAGACACTATACTTTTCAAAATAAAATAAAAGACTGATATCACCCTAGTACCGAAAATATTCTTGGCGATCATAATTTTACAGATAAAAAATTCCAACATTCTTGGTCATTTACATCAAAGATAATGCTTTTCTTATTCATCATTACCAAAAAGATGTGGACAATATGGGCACAATTAACGTAATGGTAATATTTTTACATTTATAAGTGTACTAACAAGATCTGCGTACCCTCCTTTGTCCTATGTGTTGATAATTTACAAGAAATGGGTACCATTCAAGCATACTGTCAATAGAATAGAGGCCTATGGCAATTTTCTCATAGATGTTTATAAGAATACAAGCTGTTCTGTTTCACAAGCAAGAACTGTATAATTGATAAGTTCCTGAGTTTTTAACTCATGGGAATAGTTTTAATATGATGTGACCTCTGACGTTGATTTCCAAGTCCTCTGGAACTTGCTCTTTTTTTTTTTTTTTTTTTTTTGAGGAAAATTAGCCCCGAGCTAACATCTGCTGCCAATCCTCCTCTTTTTGCTGAGGAAAACTGGCCCAGAGCTAACATCCATGCCCATCTTCCTCTACTTTATATGTGGGACTCCTACCACAGCATCACTTGCCAAGTGGTGCCATGTCTGCCCCCAGAATCCAAACCGATGAACCCTGGGCCGCCAAAGCAGAACGCGTCCTCTTAACCGCTGTGCCACTGGGCGGGACCCCGGAAATTTCTTTAAAAATACCTAAAAGGATTAATGAGTTCTTGCAGTTTTTTCCAAACAGGGTGTTGCTGGCTGATCATTTCAAGATGATTTAAGCAAATTATGGTCCTACAGAGAAATAATGAAGCAAGCAAAAATGAAATAAAAGATTACCATAAAGAAACAATAATTTATCATTTTGGTCAGTATCTTAGGTCATAGGAATAAGAAACAGATATTTGTTCTAATAATATTCTAGATACTTATTCTTATTTCATAGAAAGAATATTTTATCTGATAAATTGTGAGTCATGTTGATTATAGCTTGGAATCATATTACTTTTTCAGTTAAAACAGGTGCATATATTCCTTCTTATTACATCCTTTATTCTAGGTACTGCTAACATTGTAACATACTAAATGAGGCTATCACACATGTCACATTATTGTAATTATTTGAACTGCTAAAAAATTTTTAAAAAGACCTTTTAAAAACTATGCAAAATAGCAGTGTCGTGTGAAAAAAAATCATGTCTATAACTTTCACAACATTTTGAAATTATTCTTATGAGTATTCACTATGTTTTATACAAGCCAACTCAATAATTCTATTATTCTTTATTCTAATTTTTCTTGCCCTTTTTTCAATAACACACATACTTTTCTGGTACCTTCTAGTTTATGCTCATTGTCTCTCTCCTTTCCTAAACTTTCAATTTTGTTCCATAACTATAAGCCCTTCTTCTTTTCCTTTGTTTCCTACAGATGTCTCCTTCTTGCTGTATTTTCTAATTTTTGTTTCTAGTTTACTTGGTTTCTTGAAAAATAGCTTAGTGACTTAAACAGGAATTCTCTTATAAAGTGCCTGCTTCCAGTTCCTAAGTATTTTTATTATACTCCTTTTGTAATCAACTTATGTAATACCAAATTATTTTTAACAAATTTACAATATAGCAAATGTGATATGTAGGTGGATGTTCTTACAAGCAAAAAACTTAATATCTGCTAATATCTAATTCCTAAAAGTCCTATTTTACATTACACAGCTTTCTAAAATTATTCAAGAATATCCTTGTCCTTTTATCTGGAGATTGACTCCACTCGTGTACATGTAGAGGAACATGAAATCAGAAATTCCAAGAATTTTTACTAAATGCAGTACAGTTGTTGTAAAGTAATAATGACATAAAAATGATTTTTGAGTTAATTACTGCATAACTCAAAAGGATATTGATAAACATTGGAATGACTATTATTAAATTTGCTCAAAGTTAATTTACTGTGTTAGAAAGTTATGCATACTTAACGATAACAAGTATATTAAGGTGTTAATATATTAAGGTGTTATAAACAACTTGAAACATCAATAGTTGTAAATTCTCACTTTCATCATAATCACGTTCAATAGAGCACATCTCACAATATAATATATTAGAAAACCATTCTACAAGTTGAAGTGTTTTTTTTTTTAAGATTTTAGTTTTTCCTTCTTTTCCCCAAAGCCCCTCCGGTACATAGTTGTATGTTCTTCGTTGTGGATCCTTCTAGTTGTGGTATGTGGGACGCTGCCTCAGTGTGGTTTG
This sequence comes from Equus caballus, assembly GCF_041296265.1. Lineage (NCBI taxonomy): Eukaryota > Metazoa > Chordata > Mammalia > Perissodactyla > Equidae > Equus > Equus caballus. The sequence continues at coordinate 67,906,700 of NC_091688.1, read as the reverse complement.
ATGAGCAGTGCCATGTGCGCGCCCAGGATTCGAACCAACGAAACACTGGGCCGCCAGCAGCGGAGCGCGCGAACTTAACCACTCGGCCACGGGGCCAGCCCCTACAAGTTGAAGGTTTTATGACAGCAAATAAGGAAAGTTTCACTTATTCATGCTCTGAGCAAACGGAATAGGTAGAAGTTACTAGTCACTTCTACTGGAATGAGTACTATACCTAAATATGAACGCATGTTATACATAAGACATGTAGTGCCTGTATAGGGCATAGTTTCTATAAAACCAAATGAAGTCAACTTGTAAATAGTTATTTTCCTCTATAAACGTAAGCTGTTCACAAACTCTAAAAATTGTAGAATATTATACAATAGTCACTTTCAGTTTGGCATTGTTCAATATATGACGGTTGTGATGTGGCAATACAGAAGATGTCAAAGAGTTCAGATCCTGTCGACACAACAATATAGAGATTTGCAAAGATAAACTGACTTGATTTAACCCAGACTTACATGTTTAATATGAGTGTAGGTGTTTCATAGAATTTTTCTTAATAATTTCTGATAACTGACTTTTGTGGTTAATCAAAACTATATATGTTTTATAAAGTACACTAAAAAACACAGCACTCACTGAAAGGTAAATGCTTGCGGATATTTGACTATTCTTTATGCTACTAAACCCTTGTGTACTTGATTCAACTAATTCAGTTTTATGCTTAATTTGTTGTGTTTGTTTTTAAGTTGTTGATGTCAGTTTTGCTTTTTTATATGATTATATAATATATATGTAATGTAACATGTTATTACATATAACATACTTATATATTATATATTAATACATACATTATTATGCTATCGAACATCTATAATATAACATATACCAATATATAATATAATTAAAATTAATATATACATATATATTAAAATTTAAAAATAAAATATTGAAAAATTGACAAACAAATACAAATCTTTTTGCAATGAAACTAGGTTAGATTATTTCTGAAAATGCAAACTGAGTAAAGTCACACTCTTACAAACCCAGATGAGACAATATCCTGAATCTTTTTATTCCTAGTCCAAACTCTGTCCTGTTAAGTTATATTGCTGCTCTCTCACTGTAAATGAGAATAGAGATGGCGGAGCTATTTCTTTTCAGGAAATTGCATATTAGAATAAACTTCCAAAACTTTTAACTTTTTGGCTATTTTCATTTGCTTTTCTCATCATAGCTCTTCCACAATTTCTCTAAAAGTCATCTCGTATAGCCAGTCAGCAAATTTTATGATATTTGTCTAGTGAGAGGTACATTGGACTGTTTCACACAAAACATAGACTTAAACATTTGTGCATATGAGTATATCCGTGTGCAGATGTGTGTACATATTGTCTACTTATATCCACTTAGATATGTTTTATGTAAGACAGTTTGCTAACCCATGGTATAGATGTCATTGATGCAATGAGTTCTAAGAAGGAAAATAGGTGTGATTTGTTGAAGTTTCAGGGAAAATTGCCTTATGTTTGGGATGAAGATAGAATTTACGTTCAGTCAAGTCTAGAGTTTAAACCTCATGTATGGTAATTTAGATGAAAATTTTAAATGTAATTTTATACACAGTTTATATACCTTCTATGAACCAGCATTTTGCTGGGTGCTTGGGTTGCAGGCCAATAGGACATAGATCTTACTTGAGGGGTTGATAGTGTGCTGAAGAAAATAAACATATAAAGTTATAATAATGCACACAATGTGTTAAAATAATAAAAGGTTGCACAATGTGTTTATGACAGCACTTTGCACTCACTATGGGAAATTTTGCCCAGTTACTGGCAAGGTTTCTGAGTGTTTTCTCTTGGTTCTCTTGGTTTCTCTATATCTCATTTTCACATACATTAATTTGCAAAAACATAACTTATAAAATCAGGAAAAATGAAGCTTATATTAAAAAATGCAAATTTATTGTTATAATATATACATTTTTACTATAGACAAATAACAGATCTATGAAATTACTGTCTACAATCAGCAAGTTAAATTTGGTGTGTTCTGTGTTACATAACTTTGTTCATGAATATTACTGGGCTAATTTTATTTCAGAAATGATTGCTTTCTAGGGCTTTTCAAATTTTAATAACTTAGAAACAGCTAAGGCAGATTTCATACAAGCTGTGGTCCCTAACTTATATTCACAGTAGCAGATGTATTATCATAATCACGTAATACCCACATTGTTTCCTGGTTAACAAATGCATTTTAATATTTTATATAGAATAAAATAAAAGTTTATGGAAATTGGATTAAGTGTTCAGTGTTATGTTCAATACACCAAAAAGTTAATACCGTATCATACATTCCAATGTGATATGATTTTGTCCTCATTATTAGAATATGTAATTCTGGCCAAAGTGGTTAACCCTTGGCCTCATAATACGTTGCAGCAAATTATGAGTTAATAAGCTAGCATCTTTCTTTATATTACCTTTTAAACATTGTGGGTAAATCTCTCCTTTACTGTTCTTTAGAGTAGAATATTTTCATTGATGATGTTATATTAATGCTCAACTTATTATTAGCATAAATTTTTCCAAAAATTCCTGTTGAAAGATGGGGCATTGTGTTAAACTAAATAAAACATTTACTGAAAAAGCATTAGAAATTTATAGAGCAGTCCAACAAAATGATTTTGACTATAGGTTTCCTTCTACAATGGAGTCTTTATAAAAATACTTTTCTTCTTTTCATGTAAAGATAGGTTTCAAACATACCATTAAATCATTGTCAATTACAGACAATGACATAATATGCATTTTAATTTTGTATGGCTAGCCTACTGTTTCTGAAAAAGTTTCTGCAGTCCGTGTCTATACCTGAAATCAAGAATGATCTAGAAAGATTTGCAATAACTGATTCACTGTTTATGCATTTTGTTGTCTCTTTCAGACAAATTTTTAGAAAGCCAGTTTGTCTAGAAATAAAGTTCATAAAGTGTTTGAAATAGTGGTGAAATGAGCATGAGAATCAGATGATGCTCCATTTTGTTATTTCTACTATTTTTTCCTGATGACAATGGGAATAATGCTATATGTTTATTTGAGTTTGAATAAAAATATTAAAATGCCACAAAAATATTATGTTTCATATAACTTACCACATGTACAAGTAATTATACACACAACTCATTTATATTTTTCGTTGTTAAAAATAACACAGGTCCAAATGGCGTCACTCCTGCTAAAGCCCAACATACCGAAACTAGAGTTAATACCTGATCTAACTGCATTTTCAACTTCTCCCAGAAATGTAATCTTAATGGACTCATCTAGAATTTTCTGGTCGTGTACCACTAAGGTAACCTTTCACATGGGGCCTCTCTATCTCCCAGAATAAGAAAAGGCAATCTGTATGATAAACACCCTTACTGGTCCCTTCCCCAAGAAAGATGGCCTGACCTAAAAATCATCCTTTCTTTGCTTTTGCCAATAGCTCCCTTGCCCCACCCTTCTTCCCATGAAAACCTTCCATTTTGTATAACCTCTTGCAGAGCCTTTATACTTGCTAGATGAAATGCTATTCGATTACTTAATAAAGCCAATTAGATCTTCAAATTTTCTTTTTTAATATCATTATACTTACCTTTTGAAAATGTACCTGAATAGCCCATGTCCTTTGAAGTCTGCAAGCATCTGTTCCACTATTACTTAATCTTATCTGAGGTTTCCCTCCTTCTCTTTCCATTGACATTCAACACGTTTTTCAATGTTCACCTCAGATATCAGCTTCATCTAAAGTTTCCATTGACCTCCAATCAATATTAATTTTTCCATTTGATTCAATTCCTCCTGAATTTTTAAAAATATCTCTATCACAGAATTTTTATTGATCTTGGTTCAGTAGCCTGTTTTCCTTACCATATTTAATCTTAAAGTCAAAAGACCACAACAACTTATAATAGACACTGAGTAAATATTTGTTGGAATTAAATCAAACCAATACCCTTCTGCTATCTTACAGATAAAAAGCTAAATTCTAAAGGCATGCAATTGATTTGTGGCTTAACTAAGAAATAGAACTTAGAGGTATAAGCCTAGTATTCATCACTTTTTCTTACACTGGGGAAAGGAAATATGTTTACTTTGTTATTAGCTCACCCTGTGTTTGAAAATAAAATTTAATATAAGAACTGTTTTCTTTCAAAAAATATTTAAAATTGAGATTCTATATCCAAAGACCTCGCATCTTATTGGTGCGGGCTCAGCAAGCAGAGGAGCTGAAAGAAAGATTTCTTGGACTCTCAAGGTCTGGTAGCAGTGCTCCTTTATTCAGAGAATGGCATGGGGACAGGACCCATGGGCAGCGAAGAGCTACAATGTAATGAGGGTAGGGCTAAATTTATAAGGCATAGGTATGTGAGTTATTTCTTTACAAGACAAAGGAAAGATCATGTAAAAATGTCATTAAAATGGTATCAGTGCAGGTGGGGTCTGGTTATTGGGTTGTCTTATAACTTTGGATAAGAGTCAGGTCAAATCAGTGCAGGATGTCCTATACCTCCCAGAGGGTGATATAGATCGGTATGTAAGCCAGGATGCCTTGGGCTTCTCTTCCCGCTGCAGTCTTGATCCTCATCATTATCAGAGTCCTAACAATGAAGAGGGTTAGCAATAAAATTAATGACCAATCAACGAAGAGAAAGCATAACTTGTCCTTGAATCAAGTTTACTTCTTTCTCTAATGGAGAAAGAGTGATATGATTTAATCTGGAGAATTTTGGAATATCTCTACCCTCCTTTGCCTCTAGCCTTCTTCACTGCACTGGCTATTAACCTCTCTGGCCAAGGTTCTTAGGATCAAGGAGGATGACTGATCGAAGTTGGTTGCATAGCTTTTCTCTCCTAGGTATTTGGAAATGAAAGCGATGGGTTGAGTTACTATCTTAGGTCAGGTTTTACAGAAGCAGGGCCTACTGCAAGGATTCATATAAAAATAATTTATTGAAAGTATAATCCCAGCAGAAAGGGAGTGAGGGAAGTAGGATAGAAACTAAGCAAATTTATAATTTCAATTGGCGTGAGTCCAGCTTTGTCAGGATTCCATGGTGAACACTGAAGGAACAGTTGTACCCTTGGACAAAATGGCTGTCCTTTTCACCCCTGTGCCAGTCAGTCATTGGTTGTAGGCTTCCCCTTGGTAGAGTGTTTTCACCTCCTGGGTGAGGAAGCTACCATTCAGCTAAGGGCAATTGTTTAGAGAACGGAGCAGCTGTAAACTGTCAGAGACCAACACAAACAGAAGCTGGGCATGAGAGCAATGGCAGGTTAAAGGCAATGTGGCCAGGGCACCGTCAGCATCCACTATTTTGTCTGCTTTTGGGTATTTGAACATAATATTCGGATCCTTGATAATGTATCAATGTGTGATTGAGAAAATGTTCATGAAAGTTAATGTTATTTCAACTATATTTACACTTCTAAAAATGTGATTTTTAGATCTGAGATAGAAATTACTTGCCAGTGTTTGTCAACTTGTAAAAATATACCACGTAGCTTAGACTCACAGAAATGCTGAATTGTGAATCTTTTAGTGATGATTTTACCTTTAAAAATATATTGAATTTATTTATTTATTTATTTATTGGGCCATTCATTCTCCTAAATGCTGTATTTAGTTTACTACCTGACTTATTTTTAATTCCTTTTTAAAAATTGAATATCAAATCTAAAAATTATTTTAAATGACTCATTTTGATCCTCCATTATTTTGAAACCTACATTTAATGCTATACATAAAAGCAGTGGCATATGTGTAAGAAACCTCACAATTCCAAGAAACTACAACAATGAAAGACTCAGATAATCATAAATCAGTGATGTCTCAATAATCCTGGTTGGCATCATCAATCAACATAACCAAGCCAATGCAGGCAAAGTAGGTCTGTGATTAGTTTACTCATGTTTTACTCTCTTTTCTCATGCTTGTTCTCAATTTGAGACATCTAGTTGAAGATGAAGGAATTATATGTTTGCATCAAAATACACCACTAGTTTGGCCATTCAGAAATATGACTTCTGTTGATAAATTAAATGTTTCAGAACGTAAAGGATTAATTTAGTGTCTTCAGTAACTCAAGCACATTTAGAATGCAATTAACTAGTTGCTGTCCCATGTCATCTATGTCTCACTGAAAATACAGTTCAGAACATACAGTTTTGTTTCTAGTGAATGCCATTCTTTCTCATAATAATGCATATTTATAATTTTAAGCTTCACTTTATACCTAATATGAAACAGTATCAAATAATATCAAGGGAATTTTTTCTTTTCATTATTGAAGATAATTAGAAATAATAAGATAAAATAAACCAATTAACAGAGAAATATTAAGGTTTCATGAAATCAAATTAATTTGCCATCTGCTTTATAGCTATTTGGGTTTAGGTTCAATGGATGACAAAACAGTAGAAGTTATTAACAACGCTTTTGAAAGTTTGCTTTATTTTTGCTTTATATTATGAACATGGTTCTTTTTATAATATTGTGCTTGGCTAAAATACAAAAGAACTTGAGAAACTACTGAAAGATAACTTTGTAATTGTTAAAATTAAAAAGAAATATGATTGGTTTCCTTTTTTAATGTTGCAGAAATATCACTCAAATTGATAAAAAGCAATATAATAAATCACCATGTACCCACAAGACAACTTAAGCAACAAACATTTCTGATATATTTGAAGTATCTTTATTTTTTATTTATTTACTCATGTTTATTTTTGAGGAAGATTAGCCCTGGGCTAACATCCATGCCCATCTTCCTCTATTTTATATATGGGATGCCTGCCATAGCTTGGCTTGATAAGCTGTGTGTATGTCCGTACACAGGATCCAAAGCAGCAAGCCCCACCGTCAAAGCGGAAGGTGAGAACTTAACAGCTACACTAGCAGGTTGGCTCCTGAAGTCTCTTTATACACATTCTTAATTTTCTTCTTCTCTCTCATCATCAGAATGAAACAATCTCCTACGTTAGGAGTTTATAATCCTGATTCATTTATCTATTCTTAAGAAATATAGAGATATTTGGCATATTTTAAATCATTGTAACAATTGGTAACATGTTGTAGGTGTTTCCTCTCAGATTTTTTCCAAAATATGCTTGTGAAATTCATCCTTGCTACTTAAACTATAGATTACTTTAATTGCTTCATAATTTCTGAGATTACAAAAGCACTGTTAAAAATTCTTAGATATAGGGGCCAGCCTGGTGGCGCAGTGGTTAAGTGTGCAAGTTCCACTTCAGTAGCCCAGGGTTTGCCGGTTAGGATTCTGGGTGCGGACACAGCACCACTTGGCAAGCCTATATGCTGCAGTAGGCGTCCCACATAGAAAATAGAGGAAGAAGATCGGCACGGATGTTAGCTCAGGGCAGGTCTTTCTCAGCACAAAGAGGAGGATCAGCAGCAGATGTTAGCTCAGGGCTAATCTTCCTCAAAAACTGAAAAAAAAAAAAGAAAAAAATTCTTAAGATACATATCTATGCAATATGTAAATTTTTTAAAAAATTCTTTTGGCAGAAAAAAGTAAACTGTAAATTGATCCTAGATTATAATCTAAAACCTAAATCTACATAAATCCCAGAAGGAGAAAAAAATTGTGACCTTGGATTAAGCAGAATCTATAGATACAATTCCAACAATATAACCAGACAAAGGTGAAAGACTCCTAAGACAAAATCATCTGCTCTGTGAAAGACACTTTTCAGGGAATGGAAACATAAGCCTCAAATTTGGAGAAAATATTTAGAAACAACATATCTGGTAAAGTAACTCTATCTATGATATACAAATAACTCTCTAACTCAATAATAGGAAAATAAACAGGTCAGTTAAAAATAAGTAAAATATTTGGACAGAGAAATCAACAACGACGATATACAGATGGCAAACAATCACATGAGGAAATTCTCAATCTTATTGATCATCAAACAAATTCAAATTAAAGCCACAATGGAATATTACTACATACCAATTAGAATGAATAAAATCAAATTTTTAAAAATCTGACAATGCTAAGTGCTGGTGAGAATTCTGGTAAAGGTATAGAATAATATTGCAACTCTGATTCATTGTTGACGGGAATGTAAAATAGTTCACGCGATTTGGAAAACATTTGGTAGTTCTTCATAAAGTAAAGCATATATTTATTGTAAGACTCAGCAATCACATTCATTTATCCAAGAGAAATGAAAATTTACATTCACACAAGAACCTGGGTGAGAATGTTCATAGCATATTATTCGTAATTGCTCTGCTGGATTAATAAACAAGTTGTCTTTTATCCATAAAATGGGATAGTACTCACCAGTAAAATAAGATACAAACTCTTAATACCAGCAACAACTAGGTCGCATATCAAATATGTAATACTGAGGGACTCAAAAGTCCATATACTGCGAGCTTTCATTTATATGACTTCCTGGAAAAGGCACAAGTATGGAGTCAGAGAACAGATCACCAGTTGCCTGGGCTGGGATTGGGGGAGGGTCTGACTACAAATGAACACAAGGAAAATTTGAGGAGTGGTAGAACTGTTCTACATTTTTATTGTGGTCGTTGTTATATGACAGTATAAGTTTGCCAAAACTTTCACAAGCGAATGTAAATTATATTGTAATGGAGTATATTTAGGTGTACCAAAAAACAAGAGAAGACAAAAACACTTTCAGGCAATAAAAAGCTTAGAGAATTCACCTCAGTGAACATTTATTATAAAAAATTCCAAAGGAAGTTCTAAAATTTGAAGAGAAAGACGAAATATCCAGATAGTCCTGTATAATTACAGAAAATGTAAATATGTACCTATTATAACAGATCTTTAATTTTTATGTTTTGAACTATTTAAAAGCTTCCTGGGGCAGGCCCAGTAGTGTAGTGCTAAGTTCGCATGCTCTGCTTTGGCAGCCCAGGGTTCGTAGGTTCAGATCCCAGGCATGGACCTACACATCATTCATCAAGCCATGCTGTGGCAGCAACCAACATGCAAGGTAGAGGAAGATCAGTACATCTGTTAGCTCAGGGACAACCTTCCTCAAGCCAAAAAAAAAAAAAGAAAAAAGAAAGATTGGCAACAGATGTAAGCTCAGGGCAAGTCACTTCTTGACTGGTTAAGGAAAAAATATCAACATATTGTGAGGTTTGTAAATTATGTAGAAGTAAAATGTAGGAGGATAGGAATACAAAATTGGAGCATAAATAAAATTAGACTGATAAAGGCTTTAGAATTTTTGTAAGACAGTGTAATATCATTTTAAGGTAGACTATTAGAAGTTAATGATGCATATTTAAATCATATTTAAATCTCTAGTGTACCTATTAGAAACTAACACAATGAAGTATATAGCTAAAGGAATTAATATATATGATAAAATGGAATATTAAGAAAAATGCTTGATTCGTCCAATTTAAGACAGGGAAACAGGGGAAAAGAAATTTAAAAAAAAACAGACAAAACAAACAGAAAACTGGGGCTGGCCCCGTGGCCGAGTGGTTAAGTTCGTGCGCTCCGCTGCAGGCGGCCCAGTGTTTCGTTAGTTCGAATCCTGGGCGCGGACATGGCACTGCTCATCAGACCACGCTGAGGCAGCGTCCCACATGCCACAATTAGAAGAACCCACAACGAAGAATACACAACTATGTACCGGGGGGCTTTGGGGAGAAAAAGGAAAAAATAAAATCTTAAAGAAAAAAAAAACAAACAGAAAACTGCGTTAAATAACAGTCTAAAACCAGTCCTCTCGGTACTCACATTAAAAGTAATGCACTGAGTACTCCAATTAAAGACAGACGGTCAGGCTCCATAACAAAGCATGACCCCACAATATGCTGGCTAAAGAAATTACTTTAAATATGAACACACTGACAGGCTGAAAGTTACATGATGGAAAACAACATAGTGTGCAGATACAATACATGAGAAAACTAGTGTTACTTTCTTAGTTTCAAAAAAGGAAATTTCAAGACAAGGAATATTCTCAAAGGTAACGATTATTAATAATGATAAGTCTGTCCATTTATCAAGAAAACGAATATATCCTAACTGTAGACAGATCAATTAAAAACCTGCAAAATTCAAGAAGGAAATATTTATGAAACTAAAGGGATAAATAGATAAATCCACAATCATAACTGAAGAATTGAACACTCTTCTCTCACTAATTAACACAGCAAATGGATGAGTTAATAACACTATCAATATTTGAACACTATCAACTAATGTTATTGAATTGAAATTTATAGAACATACCCCCGACAATTACAGAAGTACTTTAATCTCAGGTGCCCATAGATGTTCAACATTATAGACCATATCCTAGACCATAAAACAAGAGCTGACAAATTTAAGAAGATTGAAATCATACCAATTAGACATCTTGCCAAAATAAAATTAAATCACAAATAACTAATTTTAAAAAGTTGAAAATTTCTTAATACTTTGAAATCAAACAGCAGACTTTCTAGTACTCATAGGTCGTAAAAAGAAAATACTTTGGCATTTAGAAAATATTTAAAACTACACGATAACAAAAGCAACATGTTAATCTTTTGGGGATGACTTCAAAGTTGTGGTCATATGGACATTTATGATTTTAAAGGGTTATATTAGCAAAGAACGAGGCTTAAAATCACTAGTCTGTTTCTACTTTAAGAAGCTAAAGAGAGAGAGAGAAAAAAATCATATCCAAAGGGGAAGAAAGAAAATAATTTAGTAAGGACAGAGGTGAATAAAGTAGAAAACAAAAAAATAGAAAACTAAACAAAGCCAAAAGTTGTGAGTCTGGGGAAAAGAACGTTAAAATTCATAAGCCTCTAGAAAAATGATTCAAGAATAAAGAGAATACAAGCTTATCAGTATCAGTTATGCTTGGGATCTCTGTGAGTTGATGACTTCATAATTTGAATCTACAGTTCAAATTCCCTTCTTACCCATTATCTATAGAAATTTATATTCAGCTGCTTGGTGAACATCTCCATATGAATTTCCCATGGAGAGCTCGAAGTCAATGTGTCTAAAATAAACCATTATCTCCTACATGGTCTTCATAGGAGATCGCCATCTGTTCCTGCCCTCATACTCTCTATCTGGCTTAGTTTATAACTATGCACCCAACCAAATTAATATTAGAAATTTTCTTGACTCCTTCCTCTTCTTCAAAATTCTTCCCCCATTAAAACTAGCACCAGTTCTTGCTGATTTTTGTTACTTAATGATACATTCTCAACTCCCTACAGCCAGTATCAATGCTTTAGTTTTAGTTCTAATTTTCTTTTGCATTGGGCCTTTCACTATTTTCCCTATCTTTAGGATATTCCCACAAATAATCTATCGATATTAGGATTCCTCGGAGAATCATATATACATGTATGAATATGAATTGGCTCACGTGATTATGAAGCCTGAGAAGTGCCATGATCTGCCGTCTGCTAGCTGGAAACTTAAGTGTAAGTCCCAGTCTGATGGCAGAAGACTAAGGTTTATACAATTGGGTCTCCTGGTTCTCAGACTTTCAGACATAGGACTGGAACTGTGCCACTGGCTTTCTTGGATTTCCAGGAAACACCCTCACAGACAGACCCAGGATAATGTTTAACCAAACATCTAGGCACCTGTGATTCAGTCAAGTTGACACATAAAGTTAACCATCGCTCTATCATTTAAGTAGCCACCAGATTGGCCATTTTTCTTCTTTGATTGTTAATAACACAGTATGCGATAATCCTTGTGTAGCACACATGACTCCTGATGATCTGGATATTAAATTTATATTCATGCAGGATTTTCTAATATATTCTTTCCTCATTCTAGGCCGTGCTAAATGTCCCTTTTTATGGCCTTGGATCTACTCTGTAGATCACAGCATAGGGTCAGGTGGTAGTTAAACTCGTCTCCTATTACACTAAATGCTCCTCAAAGCCGAGGAAATCAGATTTTTTTCCATGAAATTTCTACTTTGGGATCAGAACATTATTCAGAACTTCTTATGTAGTGGTAAATGTTCTAAGATGTAAAACCAGAAAAGCATAGAGACCCTAATTTCTGCCATTTAGAGAAAGATGCTAGAAAGAGAGAATAAAGTCAACTCACAAGAAAAGATAAAGATTAGAAAAACGTGTGGTGGTGATTGAATATCTGGTTCAAGTTTTTCCTGAGGTCTGAAAGCATTGCTGTGCTTCTGATTTAGTTACTCAACCACTCCTTGAATTATTTTTGGGCAATAAATCCTTCGTTTGTTTTAAACTAGTTCAACTTGGGTTTCGGGGTGTGTGTGTGTGTGTGTATGTTTTAAGTTTGTCACTTTCAGCAGAGTACTGACTGAAGCAATATTCATGGAAGATTCCTACAATTCCTCAGTCCTAAGGAGAGTGTATTCACTATCCTAGATATTCCAACACTTTTTCTTGTGTCAGTCAAAGTGTTTAAAGGTACTTGCACAATATCATTTTGACTCCTTCTAGACTGAAAGCCCTGAAGCCTAGGTCAATCAGAATCCTTCCCTAAAATGTGTACTTTTGGTTCCGATATAGATATAGTAATATATGACAGCTCAATAGATACAGCAATAGCTCATAGATCAATAGAGAAGATTTATTTGAGTAGATATATGTATGTGTGTGTTTGTGTGTGTATATATAATTACTTGTACTGATATATGTATTTCCCAGTTATGGATCTTATCTATCTCTTGCTCTACCTTTATCTATATTTATTGAACTGTAACTTTAACTTTGCTAAAAGACATATATCTATCATACCATCTTTTATATTTGCCTGTTATTAGTACCATGTTTCAGCTGCCTGACTAAACTCCCATCCCTGCACTACAGTCTGCTCAACTCCAGCCATAGCCATGCCACTATATACAACACTCTGTATTAGTTTAGACAAATTTGACATGGCAGATTTTTTTGTTAAATAAATCCTTCACTTATAAAATATACTTTCAGAGGTTATATACAATTATCTTACACATAAAGCCAATCAGGGACTGAGTGGTGTTTATTTGGATTGGCAGACTGAAAGAAAAAGAAGAGGCAGAATGGTTTGTGATTATACCAACAAAGAGATAACAGTGTTTGCAGTAACTGCTTTGAAAAGAATCCAGTTTCAAGACCTGAGTCTGAAGTCATGCAAACTCCGCGAGGGCAGGAGCTCCGGTTTGCTACCCCTCCATCTCCAGGGCCTTAACTCCAGGGAGTTGCTCACGGCAGAAGACAAACATTTGTTCAATAAATAAAGCTTATAATGAAAGACTCCTAAAGACTTAATAATTTGACTCATAATTCTGACCTATAATAACACTAAGGCATAATTTCATGAGTGTGTTGAACTACTTTTGAAAACTATACTGAATACACAAAATGAGCATTTTTACAAAAAAAGCATTATAACAGTATATTGTTCCTCCTACTGTTTTGGATGCTGTAGAGTACTCTTTGGTGATTGTTAAAAGTATTACCTGCTATTAAATCAAGGACTTGATAAGGAAATATTAATGACCATGTAGAAGGTCTATTTTATTAATTTTTTGATAGAAAGTGATGAATTTTTATCCATTTGTACACTTACTGTTTCACATGCATATCCATTTTGCTTTTTCTATGTCCTTACAGAAATTTACCATATAGTACCAAAATTTCACATGAACTTTCCTGTAAGGTCTTCTAAATTCATATTATATCCAGCTATAGAACTGGAAGAGTCAGATTTATAAATATCATAACTACTTCATGTCTGTACTATTTTTCCTGAACATACAAGTCATTTCTCAAGCCGGCAACAATCTGTGACTAGATCAGTCATTGACGCGCTTTGCTGTACAGGTTGCTTATTTCATTTATAAACACTGTGACCATGAACCTTTTTTAAAAAATAACATCCATTAATCAATATATTTAAGTTTTTCATATTTACTCATTGAGGATTCTGAGGATTTATGTGCCACAACTGAACTTATTCTAAAAGGATCAGCATGAAACCCATACCTGATCCCTATTTAGTTTGCTTTATATGCCCTCATGCATTTCATAAGTACTTGTTGATCTTTAACATGTTTCAGGCAATGTTCAGTGCAAGGCAGCTAATGATGAATAAGATTCAGTTCTAAGGTAATTTACAGTCCACTTACAGTCCAGGAATGCAAAAAGGCGATGTAATAGACTTCCCCAATTCAGTACGAAGATTGTTGATATGGAGATAAGCACATGATGCTATGGGAAAGCAAGAGTGCATCTAACAGTTTTGAGAGTTTCGGAAAATGTTTCCTAGAAGAGGTAAAATCAACCCAAGACACAAAGCAAGAATAGGCATAAATCATGTGGAATGTTAGCAAAACAACTCATGGAAAGGCAATATTTAGAAAAAGGCCCAGAGGGGAATGTCTTTAGGACAAATAGTGTTATGTGGCTGAAGCGCAGAATGAAAAACCGAGTAGGATCAAAAACGGGGCTGAAGAAGTAAAAGAAATTCAGGTCGTAAAGAACGTTGTAGGTTATTTAAAGGAGTTTTAAACTTTATATATTGTTAGTTGATCCGGTCTTCATCTACTCCTCTGTTCATCTTCCTTCAATGACTCTCTAAGCTCCATTATAGAAATAAACTCCAAAAATATGCCAACCTAGAGTCACTGGATAATATACACATATAAATTTGAAAATATATATATACAATTTTCTCATTTCATATGTATTGGAGAAAGAAAACTATTTTATTAACTAAACATCTCTACATACCAAAATCATTGAGACAGTATGTAAACTGGCAAAGATCCAGTCAGGGAAACAAAACCCACATCGGGTAATTCAATGGAAGGAATTTAATTTGGGAACATAGTCACAAAGGGTGAGAAAAGCTGTAATGGCAGCCAGGAGAGGAGGAGGAAATGCCCAGATTCAATACTGCAGAATTCATTTTCACCCACAAACACAGTAGTGGGTGAAGGAAGTGATGCCTCTGGACCCAGAAAGTAGTCCACGTCATGGAAATGAGAGCCAAGGCGGTCCTCTTCATTAGAGCTGGGACCACCGAGGGAGGGGTTCTCTGACAGAGCAGGAGCTAAGAAGATATTACAGATGGTGCAAAAGATTTTGCCTGAGGCAGTGAGAAATAAGGATAATACCTTGGCTTCTTCCCTAGCCCTGCCCTCTAGTTACAAACTAGGTCCTTCCCAGTGGTCTAAAGCAAGTTGCCGAGAGAAGTTGGGAAACGTAGTTTGCCCATGCCGGCTCAGTGTGATAGAGAACCAAGCGGGAGGGTGAGCAAAGGACCTGCCAACGGAGAAATGACAAAAATAATCTAGTTAAAAATAAGACTATTCTTCAGATATTTGTAACTGAATACTTTAAAAGGAAAATAGTGTTATCTTTTTTAGATTTAAAAATTGCCTTTAATATAAGCCTCAGTGGGAGATAAGAATGACGACGATTATGATGATGGTAATATTGACAGTATTTTTTTCATTTAACATATGCCAGATATTGTAGTTTACATAAAGTATTCCAAATTTCTTGTCACATAGACCCGGAAGTAGGATTTATTATTTTTATTTTACATATGAGAAACTGAATCACAAAAGAACTGCTGAACTTGCCCCAAATTAGAAAAGGACAGGGTTAGGACTCCTACCTAGTTTATCTGACTCCAAAGCCTGTGTCTTGATTTGACTGACAGTGTAGAGGCAAACCAGAAATTGAAAAGCTGTTAGGGCGGTACCTCCCAGGTTTCTCAACAGCAAAGATCGGAATTCTATTTCTTTTTTCTAATTTATCTTTTTTTTCCAGTTTCATTGAGACATAATTGACATATAACATTGTATTAGTTTAAGATGTACAACATAAAGATTTGACAAATGTATATATTGCAAAATGATAACCACAGTAAGTTTCATTAACATGCATCACCTCACATTGTTATGTTTTTTTCTTGTGATAAGAAATTTTAAGATCTACTTTCTTAGCAACTTTCGAATATACCACATAATGTTAACTGTAGTCACCAGGCTGCACATTACATCCCCAGAACTTATTTATTTCATAACTGGAAGTTTGTACCTTTTGATAATCTTCATCCATTTCCCTCACCCTCCACCTCTGGCAACCACCAGTATATTCTCTGTTTCTATGAGTTCATTTTTATTAGATTCCACATATAAGTGAGATCATGCAGTGTTTGTCTTTCTCTGTCTGAATTATTTCATTTGGCATAATGCCCTCAAGTTCCATCCATGTTGTCACAAAGGCAGGATTTCCTTCTTTCTGTGGTTAAGTAATACTCCATTGCGTACATACCAAATTTTCTTTATCAGATCATCTGTTGATGGGCGCCTGGGTTGTTTCCATGCTTGGCTATAGTAAATAATGGTACAATGAACGTGGGGGTACAGATATCTCTTTGAGACAGTGATTTTCTTTCCTTGAGATGTAGCCAGAAGTGGAATTGCTGGTTCAAATGGTAGTTCTATTTTTGATTTTGAGCGGAACCTCCATGCTGTTTTCCGATTTACATTCCCGCCAATAGTGCACAAAGGTTCCCTTTTCTCCATATACTTGACAACATTGGTAATCTTGCCTTTTTTTTCTTTTTTTTTGCTTGAGGAAGATTATCCCTGAGCTAGCAGCTTTGCCAAACTTTCTCTGTTTTTTGTATGTGGGATACCACCACAGCATGGCTGGATGAGAAGTGTGTAGGCCCACACCCAGGATCCAAACCTGAGAGCCCCAGGCTGCCAAAGCAGAGTGTGTGAACTTAACCACTATGTAATTGGTCTGGCCCCTCTCTCTTGTCTTTTTGATAATAGCCATTCTAAGAGGGGTAAGGTCATAACTCGTTATGGTTTTGATTTGCATTTTCCTGATGATTAGTGGGTTAAGCACCTTTTCACGTACCTGTTGGCCATCTGTATGTCTTTGGAAAAATGGCTATTCAGTTTCTCTGTCCATTTTGTAATCATATTCTTTGGTTTTTGCTATTGAGTTGTATGAGTTCCTTATATATTTTGGATATTAATCCCTTTTCAAATATAAAATTTGCAAATATTTTCTCCAATTCTGTAGATTTCCTTTTCTTTTTGTTAATGGTTTTCTTTGCTGTGCACAAGAATTTTAGTTTGATGTAGTCCCACTTGTTTATTTTGCTTTTGGTGTCAAATTTAAAAATTCGTTGCCAAGACCCATGTCATGGAGCTTATCCTCTATGTTTTCTTCTATGAGTTTTATGGTTTCAGGTAATACATTCAAGTCTTTAATCCATTTTGAGGTAATTTTTGTGTATAGTGTATAGGGGAGGAAACCTTTTCCTCTCCTTTTCTAGGTTCTTCTGACTGGTTGAATAATCGAATTGACATAAGATAGAATAACAGGAGAAAAGCAAATTTAATTATATACATACGGGGGCCACATAAGAGTATGAGACCCAAAGACAGACAGGTAAGTGAGGCTTATAGGCTGTCCTGAGCTAAGGAGAAGGGGATAGGAGTCTGGACTTCAATGAGGAGGAAGACAATTCACAGGAAGATGGAAACAGCGAATGTTTGGTCAACAAAAATAGGGACATGGAGCGACATGAGAAAAACAGATCTTGCTACGTTCCCCTCAGTCTACCACACCTAGCTCCTACTCCTTGTAGTTATCTCTGGTGATAGCTCTCTTCCTGCTACAGGCCCTCTATCTGAATTATTTTAGGCAGTTAAGTGGGAGATAAAAAAAAATCCTGAGACTTCTAGTTCTTAAAAGTATTCAGCCTAAAATAACCCTCACACCAAAGAGACATATTTTGGGGTGGCAGATTTTGCTCCTCTACAGGTGTCAGACAGAGGTCCAGTTTCGTTCTTTTGCACGTGGCTGTCCAATTTTACAGTACTGCTTATTAAAGACACAATTCTTTCCCCCTTGTATATTCTTGGCTCCTTTGTTGTAAATTAATTAACCATATGTGTGTGGGTTTATTTCTGAACTATTTTGTTCCGTTAACCTATGTGCCTGTTTTTATGCCAATACCATAATGTTTTGATGAATACAGCTTTGTATAATACAGTTTGAAATCAGGAAGACTGATATCTCCAGTTTTGTTCTTCTTTCTCAGGATCGCTTTGACTATTTGGGTCTTTTGAGGTTGCACAGCAAGTTTTAGGATTCTTTTTTCTATTTCTGTGGAAAAGGCCATTGGAATTTTGATAGGGAGTGCATTGATTCTGTAGATTGCTGGGGTAGTATGGACCTGTTACTATTAAAACTTCCAGTGAATATCTTTCCATTTATTTATGTCTTCCTCAATTTCTTTCATCAATGTCTTACAGTTGTCAGTGTACAGATCTTTCACTTCCTTGGTTAAATTTAGTCCTATGTACATTATTCCCTTTTTTTTTTTTTTTGAGGAAGTTTAGCCCTGAGCTAACTGCTGCCAATCCTTCTCTTTTTGCTGAGAAAGACTGGCCCTGAGCTAACATCTGTACCCATCCTTCTCTACTTTATATGTGGGATACTTGCCCACATGGCATGCCAAGCGGTGCCATTCCTGCACCTGGGATCCGAACTGGTGAACCCCAGGCCACCGAAGCCAAATGTGTGAACTTAACTGCTACACCACTGAGCCAGCCCTGTACTTTATTCCTTTTGATGCAGTCATAAATGGGATTGTGTTATTAATTTTTCAGATAGTTCATTATTAGCGTAAAGAAATGCAACTAAGTTTTTTTTTTCTAGTAAGATATCTGAGCTAACATCTGCTGCCAGTTCTCCTCTTGTTTTTCTTTCTTTTTCTTTTTGCTGAGGAAGATTGGCCCTTAGGTAATGTCTGTGCCCATCTTCCTCTACTTTATATGTGGGATGCCTGCCACAGCATGGCTTGATAATGGTATGTATGTTCGCGCCCAGGATCTGAACCAGCAAACCCCAGGCCACTGAAGCAGAGTGCACAAACTTAACCACTGTGCCACCTGGCCAGCCCAGAAATGCAACTGATTTTTGTATGTTGATTTTGTATCCTGCAATTTTACTAAATTATTTTGTTAGTTATAACATTTTTTTGGTGGATTACTTAGGTTTTCTGTATATAATATCATGTCATCTGTAAATAGAGATAGTCTTACTTTTTCCTGTCTGATTTGGATGCTTTTTATTTCTTTTTCTTACCTAATTGCTCTGGCTGGAACTTCCAGTACTATGTTGAATAAAACGTGATGAGAGTGGGCATCCTTGTCTAGTTCCTGCTCTTAAAGGAAAAGCTTTCAGCTTTTCACCCTTGAGTATGATGCTAGCTGTGGGCTTATCACATATGGCCTTTATTATATTAAGCTATGTTCTCTGCATACTCAATTTATTGAGAGTTTTTATCATGAATGGATGTTAAATTTTGGTCTGCTGTTCTCTATTTGTGACTATTTATATAGATAGTATTTGGATTTACTTTAATCATTACCTATTTATTTATATTTATTCACCGTGCTTTTTTTTGCATTCTGAACTGTCTTTCTAGAGTTAGTTTCTTTCCACTTTTCTTTCTTAATTTCTTCTTAATGTTCTTCCTTAGTTTTAATTTTGTTGTTGTTGTTGTCATTTCAATGTTTTAATCTGTGATTTTTTTCACTTTTGTTTCCTAGCTTTAGGTATGTTGTGTATGTTGAGTACACAATTCTAATTGAATGTTTTTGTTTTGGGTTGTTTTCCCTCAGGTTATGTCTCTTCACTTGTGTTTCTTTTATGATCTTTTCTCCTTGCTTTTGATATCCATGCAACTTTATGTAGATGTATTTATTTAATTGCATTCTGTTTGAAATATTTTGTTTTTTCTGGATCTGTGGTTTTACATTTCCATCTTTTAGATGATTATCAATTTAAACATTGCATTTTTTTAATTTTTGAGAAAAAGCAACAGCTTTGTTTTTATTACTAACCTTTTTTAATCTGTTCTCTTGGTTGAATTTCTTTTTTTCTCTTTCAGAATTTGCTGTACTAATAACACTTTCTTTTATATTTAGTCTCTCATTTTTGACTGGAATCCTCTCTTTTATGTAGTAGTTTCTCTGTCCTAATATTTTTTCAAATTCCCACCCATTCACCAAATTTTCTTGATAATGCTATAATTTTAGGAAAAAAGGTGTTTACAGTCATTGTACACACATACATTTACTTTTTTTAATACTCATTCACTCCACTCTAAATTGTCTTTCTCCCATATTCACTAACAAAATAACTTTATTAAAATCTCACTAATAAATAATCTATTACAGTTTGTTTAGCCCTTAAGTATTAAGAATGCTCTTGAGGCAATATTTGGCTGCTCTTTATTATCTTGCCTTCCAGAAATTCACTTCAACCTTGACTGTTATTGACTGTGCACTCTTCTGATTCTCTTATTTCTTGAACCACTTGTATTTTCCTTTGCTTATCCTTCTCTCTAAGTTCTCCCATTTTCAGCCATGAATTCTTTCATGTGTCAGTCTTATTCATGTCACTAGACAAAATCCTCGATCCTTATGCTAATAACTATGTTCCAATTTCCAGATCTGAATTGTCGACTGTCAGTAGATATCTTTATCTGTGTGTCTCACCATCATCTTATGCTTATCCTTTCAATCTTTGAACTTACACTAATGATAACCATTTGAATCTTCCGCTACAGCAAATCCTTTCTTTTACATTCATCATTACAAATAGTCAATTAATTTCATTTTGGTAGTGGACTGTATATGGAATGTTTATGAGTTTGCCTGACCGGTGCCTTTCTCCACATATCAAACGACCCTAGAGATTCTTGCCAAAGAGGGGAGTAAATGATCCAGACTGGGCTAACAGAAATCTTTGCCAGGATTTTAAGAGCTATATATGGGAAAGAAAAGGATTTTTTTTTTTTAATTGGATGAAAGCCACAAAAAATTGACCTCAGAGCTTCTGGTACAAGCTAACTCACAGACACAAAGATGGAGGTGGAATGTTAGTACAAGCTAACTCACAGACACAGAGATGGAGGTGGAATGTTAGTACAAGCTAACTCACAGACACAGAGATGGAGGTGGAATGTTAGTACAAGCTAACTCACAGACACAGAGATGGAGGTGGAATGTTAGTACAAGCTAACTCACAGACACAGAGATGGAGGTGGAATGTTAGTACAAGCTAACTCACAGACACAGAGATGGAGGTGGAATGTTAGTACAAGCTAACTCACAGACACAGAGATGGAGGTGGAATGGCCGTGAGAGAATGCTTAAGTCTCTGGTTCCAGTCCTTCCTTGGGCTACTCACATTTTTGGCCTCTCTCATCTTTTGGTTTGGAGAATAAAACATTATCTCTTTGCAATTAAGCAATTGTGAATAGAGTTTCTTTTTCATGCAAATAAATAAGGCTCTAAAACAATAAAAAAGTCCTAAATAATAAAGCTTTTAATTTTGAAAGTCTAGAGAACATTGCCTCCTTCTCAAAAAATCCTCTATGCACACATATATTGTTATATAATTTTGCAAACACTGACTCCTAAAGTAAGCCCTCTTAAATTAGGAGCCTATCCTTCATATCAATCCTAAATGCAAGATGACACATACATTTGGTGATGCCATAGAGGCTAGGCCACTTTATTAAACAATGTTTATGAAGCGGCTACTTGGTACTTGTCACTATACTAGGAATAATGCACTGATTTACATGGAGTTACAAATAAGTAAAAATTTTGGCTAGCATTCCCAGGGACAGTTTGATTGTCTTTTCCAGAAATTATATTGGCATTTCCATTGCTGAAAAAATAAGCACTGATTTCCAGATGTCCCTCTAAACAGAAATGAATTCTTCCTGCCAGAAAGGGTTTTAGTCTTCTTCCTCAGTGCATTAGTTTATGAATTTAGAGACGACTTTCTTTCCAGACGCAATGCAGTCCATGTGGCAAGTTTAAAGACAAGGAGAGCCACAATATCTCAAAGCTATAGCTACCATCCCACAGAGAATATTGGAAAAAGGAAAACTGCTCATATAAATCAATTTTAGTCTTGGTGCACATGCATTGAACTTTGTGAATGTATGTGTATAAAGACTGAGACTCAGCAATGTCCCTGAGGTGGAGAGAGATACCACAACATCACAGCATAGAGAGAACTAGGAGAAAGAAGGTGAAAAAAATGGGGAAGATGCTTGTGTGTGTGTGAGTGTGTGTGAATTTACCTACAGCGATGTTTTTACCTGTACTATGGAAATTGTCACATTATTTCTCATGAAGGAAGCCAGAAACTTCTATTAGAGAGCAAACTCCATACTTTAAAATGTACAAATGCAGACAGAGTAAGCCTTATTTTATTAGATTTTATTATAGAGTGTAGGTTTAATCATGGACAATAAATCCTTTTATTTCCTCAACAAGTCTCAAGTTTAAAAATCCCACTCTAGATATTGCCATGTCCCTGAGCCTAGCAGATCCAAATTATTAAATTGATAGTGACTTGAATAAGAAAAATCAGGTAAATAATTTCCATTTTTTATTTAGAAAGAATTTTTTTTAAGGGTAATAACCAGTGCTCTGAAAGCACAAAAAAATGGAGTATCTTGGCAAGTGTTTCAGAGGAGTAGACTGCAAATTCTTCTTACATTTGTTTTATCAAGATACATATCAGCCTAATAAAAGTACTCTGTGTCAAATGTTGACGTATTTCAAAGCATTTTAAAAAAAGGCAGAGCTAAATAGATGGAATATCTTGGCTCATTTTCAACAAATGCAATAAACAAGATATGTGAGCAATAATACCACCATCATTCCTTGTATGGCAACACTGGAGATGTTTTAAAGGGGGCTTGGCTTTTGAACAATTTTAATAGACTTCCTCAGAGCTTTAATTAGCTAGAGATCCAAATTGTAGCTGACAGCTAGCAGAATCTCTTTTCTTGAGTTAAAGTCAAACTAATTAAACTCCAGAAGGAAAACATTTTCCTTCCAGAGCCCTTAATCTGCTTAGCAAAACACCAAAAAATGAATATGGAGTCTGATGGTCTGAGAATAATATAAACAGGAACATTTATAGCTGTGAAACAATGATAAAACAATTTTTCAATGAGAAAATTTTGAATTTCTCAGCCAACCATCATAAGACATACAATTTTAGGTCAGGAATAGCTCAAGGAATTCAGCAGTCTTTGTTAAAATTCTAACATAATATTAATATCTTTGCTGGATATTTCTGCACATGTGAATTTAAATGTATATATTATAGGTAACATAATTATTAATATGTTCTGAAGCATTGAACTTACATGAACACACACACAAACACCAAACTTTCTGGATTTCTTTTAAAGCACCAGTATCAAAGATGATGGCTCACATTCCTGGATATCCATAGAATATGACAAAGATTCAATAAAATTATATATAGCTGTCCCATAAGATCCCTAGTAAAATTTTCTTAAATAGTGAAATTCAAATTTTTTCAGCTAGTTGCTTTAAATAATCACTTGCTTATAAAAAGGAAGTGCTATATTATTTATTTAACACTTAAACAAATAAAGATCCACCATCAAAATTGCAAAATATTGTTTTGCTACAAGATATCTTTGTCAATCATTTCTTTCCTATTTTCCTGTTTTCTTTTTAGAGAAATGCCAATGTCCTTCTGGGATTCTGCTCTTTGCTTTCTCTTCTGCTGAGTGGGAAGCAGGATGTTGGACCCCAGTGCTATAGCCACAGTTGGGCCAAGGAGACTTGCTACCTCGTCAATTATTTGTAGCTCAGACACTCTAGTTATGAGGTTGAACTGGAAATTTATATAGAACTTGAGCTATGGAAGTCCCATTGGGCTATTGCATGGAAAAACAAAATCAAAGACAGCAAAGTGATCTGCAGAGGAATAGAAGAATGGTACAGGAGTATGAATCAAATAGAAATTAGAGAGTGGTGATGAGGGGAAAGAGAAAGAAAGAAAAGAAAGAGTAACATTCTATCATGATTTCTTTTTCACAATTCTTTAGGATAGTTTACTGCCTTCCCTTTTCTTTCTTGTT
The DNA here is from genome assembly GCF_041296265.1 of Equus caballus. NCBI lineage: Eukaryota > Metazoa > Chordata > Mammalia > Perissodactyla > Equidae > Equus > Equus caballus. The sequence goes on along the minus strand of NC_091688.1, from coordinate 67,882,684 downwards.
TCTTGGGCTTCTGTTTGGTTCTTGCCCTTTGTTTCTCTGTTTCCTTCCTTCCTTCCTCCCTCCCTCCTTTCCTCTTTCTTTCTTTCTTTCTTTCTCTTTCTTTTTCTTTTTCTTTCTTTCTTTCTTTCTTTCTTTCTTTCTTTCTTTCTTTCTTTCTTTCTTTCTTTCTTTTTCTTTCTCTCTCTCTTTCTTTCTTTTTCTTTCATCTATCTACCTACCTCTTTATCTATCTATCTATCTATCTATCTATCTATCTACCTATCCATGTATATCTATCTAACTATCATCTCTTGGTTTTTACGTGCTTCTAATTTCTCCTCTGAGAAAAAGGATTAAGGACATATAGACAATGTTTATGCTGTTGTTTCTACTATAGTCATACTAAATGGTCTCTTAAATATTTGTTTTCCCTATGATCAATAATATTAAGTATTTGGAAATAACCATTGGGTACAACCATATACCAGGAATTGATGTAAAAATTGGAAATACCACGGAAAATAAGATGTTGTTAGTTTAGATTTCCCCCATAGTAGAGCCTAAGACAATGACTGGGGTGCAGGTAGTTTATTTATAAGATGATTCCAAAGGCAGAGTAGGAAGTGGGCAAAGGGATATAGCTAATAAAGAAAAGCAAAAATAATGGTGCACTATTGAAATATTTTCTCCAAATATTTAAGTCTAGAGTTTTCTGTGATCTTAAGGAAGTGTATAGAATTATTTCCAACATTGTCTTTCCAAAAGACAAGAGGCTGGGGCATTCATCCACCTGCTCCTTTTGCCCATTGATTGAGGGTTAACCCCAACAGTGTTATCTTCCCCCATCAATTCTGGGCTTCTATTGGGTAATTTTTCCAACACTTCAGCTAGACTAAACTGTATGGTCCAAGATCTTAGTGACATTGTCCATACCAGGTCATCATTATCACCAAGCAAAGAAGAACAGAGACACCTTGATGAATTCACTGAGTTCCAGACCTACTCAACCTGGGCCCCAATATGTAGCCATAACTTAGCTCCATACCTTCAGTGAATCTTTTTAGCAGGGTAATTCCTTTCTTTGTCTGCTGGTCTAGCAGTGCCAGGGAAGTTAATTAATTAGTTAATAGCTTTAGGTTCACTAGAACTTACTGTGTCCTAACAGACTACCCCTTGAGAATACAGTCTCTCTCAGGACCTTTAGTCCAGTAAAACCTATGGTTTGGTGAATGAGCAGCACAAATAATAAGTAGGTCACTGGGAGTTAACCCTACTTTGGCTCGTTTTCCCCAAATCTGTGTATTCTAGATATTAGGAACAAAACGTCATATGTTTGTTGTTTGTTCAACGTATAAACTGTATTCTGAGGATAGCACCCTAATCTCACAGGATGGCATCCCTAAACTGGAATTATAGCTGAGTATTTAATAGACTATGCCAATATTCTATTAGAATGACTGCTTTTGAATAAGGATGTACAGAATCAATGGATACTATGGTCATGCACAGTTTTGTATCTCCCTCATCATAAAATATGTCCCTTGGTTGGTGATATTATCATACGGAATCCCATGAATGCAAGTCAGACATTGTATAAGCCTGAAACAGTCATTTTGGCAGAAAAATTGTACACAGAGATTCCTTATCTAGAGCAAGTGTCAATTCCAATAAAGATGAATCACTGAATACTCCAGGGTTGAGGAGACAGATGTAATTAACTTTCCACTAAATCAAAGGCTGGTCTTTTCACAAGATGGTATCATATGAAGGAAATGGCATCATTCATTGCTACTGACAAGATGAACACTTAGCAACAGTAGTAGTTGAATCAATCGATGTCAGAGAAGCCATTCTGTTCAACACTTACGTGGCCTCTGTTCTTGCTACCATGCTACTCCATTTGTGGCCTCTTGCAAAATATCATCATACCCAAGGACAGAGATTAACTGAAGGCCACTGAAAAATTTGTCTTATCCACCTGGTTGGTGAATGCTTTCTCTGTAGTTGATGCTTTCTGATGGGGTTTGATAGCAGGACAAAAAGATCCATAGACTTAATCACTTCTATAGGTCCATTCACTTATTTGTTACCCAGAACCCTTTGTATGTGATCTTCTAGTTATGTGCCTTTTAGACACCTGATCTACCAGCCAAGCTATTTATTATTGCCCTTGAATTTGTATGTTTTCTTAACTCAGGCTACTTCTTTCTCCATATGAAGTGGGAGTACCACATGTATTGCTTGTGTCTCTGTCCACTTGAATGGTTTTCACTCATCCCTGTCATTTAGGAATACCACTGAATGAGGCTCCGAGATGGATATATTTCATTTCTAACACACACCTACATTTCAAGTAAACATATCTCTGAACCAGGCCTGTGTTTTCCTCTCTTGCAAACTGCTCATGTGAAACCTTCCACCAGGCAAAAAGCTTTGAGTTGAAGGAGAAGCACTGGTACAACAGAAGTAAGGAAAGTGGGTCTTTGGGTTCATGTCTTTATGTAGTTTACTTGTGCTGTCTGGAACTGCATGGGACCAATACCAAATATACTCTGTACAGTGGTGTTTTTCTGTATCCATTAAACCTTATAAGTTATTGGTTCTAAAAATATCCAACTTAAGAAAGCCACTCAATTTCTTAGTCAGTCAATGTCCTCTAGCCAAGTGTTCAGTTTCTAATGGGTTCCAGAAGCATACCAGGAACTGCTATTTAAATTGCTAGTAGTGGGGCCAGCCTGGTGGCGCAGTGGTTAAGTGCACACGTTCCGCTTCTCAGCAGCCCGGGGTTCGCCAGTTTGGATCCGGGGTGCAGACATGGCACCACTTGGCACGCCATGCTGTGGTAGGTGTCCCACATATAAAGTAGAGGAAGATGGGCACAGATGTTAGCTCAGGGCCAGGCTTCCTCAGCAAAAAGAGGAGGACTGGCAGTAGTTATTTCAGGGCTAATCTTCCTAAAAATAAATACATAAATAAATAAATTGCTAGTAGCTTTTTGGAGCTGAAGATGTGTTTTGTTTCTAAAACCCTGGGAGTCACAAAGAACTTTTAGCTATTATGGATTCCTCCAGCAACATTGGATCTCGTATATTGGATCATAGAACCAGAGCAGGAGCAGCAGGAAAGCTTGTAGCACTTTCTAGAACAGCTGTAAAACTATTTTATTCTGGGGCTCCCTCAATCTTGCAGTCTTCCAAGTCACCCAATAAAGGAGTTGGAGGAGTATTGTGACGTTTGTATTGTGCTGTTTCTAAAATTCAAAGAGGTTCATCCAGCTTTGTGCTCTGCTGTTTTTACTGATTGCCTTAGGTTTTATAGTACACATTTTTAACTAATCACAATATATTTTCCAAAGATATTATACCGCTTAACATATAGTATTAGAATCATGTAATAGTTTCCTTCCATTTCTCTTGCTTGTCCACTATGCTACTGTTGTCACATATTTTACTTATACATGTGACACAAACTCTGATACATTGTTTTGATTTCTGCTTAGAAAATAAGTTGTCTTTAAAAAATATTTAAATATTAAGAGAAATATCCTATATTTACCAATATAGTTATCATTTGTTATTCTTTCTTTTGTGTGGATCCATATTTCTATCTGGTAGCATATTCCTTTTGCCTGAAAAACTTCAAATTTTCTTACAATGAGAGTCTGCTGGTGATGAATTCTTCCAGTTATTTAAATGTCTGAACACAAGTTTATTTTGTTTTTGCATTTGGAAGATATTCCCCTGGAATATTTGGCACTTTTTTTCCTTTTCTTTTCCCTGTACTTTAAAAATGTTACCTCATTATCTTCCAGCTTGCATTGTTTTCCGTAAGAAATCTATTGTTATTCTTATTTGTTTCCTTGTGCAAAAAGTGTCTCTTTTTTCTGGTTCTATTATATTGTTTTAAATTATTATTACTGGTTTTTAACTTTGTGGTTATGACATATCTTTACGTAGTTTTCTTCATGTTTCTTGTGCTTGGGGTTCATTGAGTTTCTTAAATCTGTGGGTTCATAACTTTTATCAAATTTGGAAAATCCAGTTGTTATTTTTTTGAGTATTATTTTCTCTTTCGCTCCCTTCTCCTCTCCTGTAAAGACTCTTTTAAATATGCATCGTCTCTTGAAATAGACTCACAAGTCACTGATGAACTGTTCTCTTTTTTTATATTATTCAATTTTTCTCTCTGTATTTCACATCAGATAATTTCTATCACTATGCTTTCAAGGTCACTCATCATTTCTTCTGCAATGCCTAATCTGATGTTAATCTCACTCAGGATAATTTTTCTTTTTGGTGAGGAAGATCGTCCCTGAGTTAACATCTGTGCCAATCTTCCTCTGTGTTGTATGTGGGACACAGTCACAGCACAGCTTGATGAGTACTGTGTCCATGCCCAGGATCTGAACCAGCAAACCTTTGGCGGTCAAAGCAAGCATGCGAACTTAACCACTATGCCACCAGGCCGGCCCCCTAGATCCAGTATAATTTTTATCTCATGCATTATATTTTTTTTATCTCTAGAAGATAGAAAAATCTTGGATTTTTTTTTTAATATGTCACGTCTCTACTTAATTTTGGAACATATGGAATAGAGTTATAATAACTATTTTAATGTCTTTCTCTGCTTATAGTAACATCTGTGTCAGCTGTGAGTTGATTTTGATTGACAGATTTTTCTCCTTATATGGAACTTTTTATTCCACCTATTTTCATGCCTCGTAGTCTTTGATTAGATGATGGGCATTGTTGGTTTCTGGATGTTTTTTGTTCTTATACATCTTCACGAGCTTTGTTCTAATATACAGTTAAATTACTTGGAAACATTTCTTTTCTTTTGATACATGTGGTTTACATTTCCTTAGTTGGCGCGAGAACAGTGCTTCGTCTAGGGATAATCATTCTTCATTCCTGAGGCAAGACTGTTTTTAATTCTTTATAAAATTTTATGAATTATAGAATTTTCTAGTCTGTCCTATGGGAACAGACACTGTTTCCTGACCTGAGGTAGTCTCCTCATACGCACGTGTGTACTCTGCTGAATACCTTGGCAGGTCATTAGGCTTCTCTCTCTGTGCAGTGTTGTCTTCTCTTGTCTTCTAGAGTCCTAGGAGCTCCAGCTGCCTTGGTCTCCCAGACCCTTAGCTTCATCTCCGTAACTCAGGAAATCGGCTGGGCTCCACTTCAGTTCCCCTTTCCCCGTGTCATGACCAGCAAACTCTCTGGATGCAATAAACTTGGGCAATTGTTGGAATCTCTTCAAATGTTTCTCATTTCTCGGTAATCACCGTTCTTCATTACTTGCTGTACAGAGTCACAAAAATCATTGTTTTGTGTAATTTGTCTAGTTTGCTGTTGTTATTTTTTCAGATAGGAAGGTAATTGCAGTCCCTCTTACTCCATCTTTGCCAATTGTGTAAATCTTTCTATGATCTTTTTAAGAGTGTCTCTTTGATCTTAGGTTTTAGCAGTGTTAATATGAGATGTACACAGCTTGGGTGTTTGTTCATAATTTTTCTGCTGGTGTTTCATAGTGCTTATTGAATGTATGGCTTGATATGTTTTTGTTTCAGTTTTGTGAAAGTTTTAGGTGTTTTATTTTCAAATACTGTTTTTCCCAAATTCTCTCCCTCTCTCTCTCTTTCTCTCCTCCATCTCTCTATCTCTCTTGCCTCCTTTCCCTTATCTAGGACTTCAATTACACCTGTTAGAACATGTTTACTTTATTTCCTATATCTGTCATCCATACTATCCATTTTCTGTATATTCCATGCTTAATTGTAGACATTTTACTCTGACCCCAAAACCAGCGTATGAATTCTCTTTTCCATTATATCCAACTGCTGTTAAACCCAACCACTGAGCCATAATTTTGTTTAATTGCTTTTTCCCTTTTAGCTACATTTGGTGACCCCAATAAGTGGAGGAATTCCAATACTCAGCTAGGGAGAAATGAGAAAGCATTTACTCTTCTACTTCATTCCAAAGTCTAGTTTATGCTGGTAGGCCCAAGGGACTCTTCTTAGCAGTTTAGCCTAAACTGCACCATTGGGCATAGAGATATGTTAATGGTGAATTGTCTCATATATGCAGCTGACTCAGTTTTATAATCAGATTTATAGTCTTCTGTTATAATTTCTGCCCTGTCCTCTCAGCTAACTCTATCCTATAACTCTCCCAATCTTAAAGGATTTCCTTTTTACAAATTAACTCCCCTCAAATTGATACTCTGAGTACTCACCACTGCTACCAATACCATAATTGTATTTTGCCTTCTAATTATGTATGTGATACCATACACATATTTTTTTCACATTATGTGGACTAAGAAAGTGATGAGGGCCAAAACAACCTGTTCTGCTACCTTTAGTTCCCCACATTATTTAATGTAGTTCCCTGCTCAAATCAATATAAGTGAGTCAAATATCAAATAGTCCCAATTAAGGATTAAGGATGGTTGCATCAATACTTTGTTTGTCTAAAAGGGTTATTATTTCATGTTTATTCTACACTATATTCATGTAAATTATTATCCCTTTTGATAGCTCTTTTATTTTATATTTTCCTGGTTTTTTGGGGGGTACTCCTTTTTCTGGCTTAGCTTACCTTTTATTCCCTGCCCACACTGCCTTTAATTTATTTTGCTCTTCTGTGTTCAATGACATCTTAATTAATTCACCCTACTTGTTTAAAGGAATTCACTGAACATGAATGATGAGGTTCATTTAAGGTGCTAGCATTTCTAGTACCATTTTTTCCAGTAATTATGGTTCCTCACTCTTTATGTCAGGTTACTGCCCTAACTTTCCAATCTAGGCTAAAAACCCTGTATGATTTTTTTCTATCTCCCTTACTCTATGACTCCACTCTAATACAATGATTTATTTCAATTATATGTAAAAACATTCTTCACATCACTATGTTTTCTCTCATGTTGTGAGGAAACTCAGAACACTTTATCTAGCACATGTTTTCAAAGCTAATTGTTAATTTTTACTAATCCCCATTACTATTTTTCTCAGCTGCTCTGCCTCCTACCTCACCAATGACATTGCTGTGGTCTCTATTTTGACAATTCTCGAGCAGCAGACTAGCATAGTGTCATGGTTTCCAGAGAGCGATGTGTAAAATATTTTATTGGGGTACAAGAAGAAAGTGTTAGAATATCTCATGATTATTTTTATCTGAAATTAAACAAATGAAGATTTACTATTTGTGATGGTTAATTTTGTGTGTCAATTTGACTGGGCCACAGGGTGCCCGGACATTTAGCTAAACAGTGTGCTGGATGTGTCTGTGAGGTGTTTCTGCATGAGCTTAACACTTGAATCAGTAGATTGTGTAAAGCAGATCGCCATGCCCAGTGTGGGTGAGCCTCATTCAATCCAAGACGTCAATAGAACAAAAAAGTCAAGTAAGAAGTGACTCCTTCTTCTGATTGGTGTGCTGGGATATTGGTCTTTTAAGGCCTTCAGACTTAGACTGAAGCATTTCTCTCCTTCAGTCTCAAGCTTTCCAGCTTTCAGGCTGGAGCTTACATCATTGGCTCCCCTGGTTTTCAGGCCTTCAGACTCAGACGTCAACTCTCCTGGGTCTCCAGTTTGCTGACTGCCCATATTAGAACTTCTCAGCCTCCATAATCACATGAGCCAATTCCGCATAGACTTGGAGATAGATATCCACAGACACAGGCACACACACACATATACATCCTACTGCTTCTTTTTCTCAGGAGAACTATAACCAATACAGATTTTGGTCCTAGGATGGTTCTGAAGAACAGAATTTCAAGGATGAGTTTTCTGAATTGGTGTTGGGGTTTCTAGAATTGGCCTTCTAATCTGCTTAGCTGTAAAGATGCAAATGACTCTATTTCCAGTGATAAAGAGAGAAATGATAGTCTATGGCACCATCTGGCAATAGAGATACACAGCAATCACCACTGGATATTCTTGTTCAACCACGTATAGAAAGCAAGGATATGAATGATTGAATATACGACACTTTTGAACATTTTTGGCAAACTCTTGAATATAATGAGATTGGCTGGTTCCTCATTCACTCCTATGGCATCTATATGTGAGTTATTTGTGTTCTTCTTGCCCTTTAAAATGTGTTTTTCACAAATCTACCTTTGGCTTGTTGTTTTCTTTTCTTTCTCATTCTCATTTCACTAACTTCTCTGCTTCTGTGCTTCCACAGAAATATGAGCATGTCTTTCTTTATGCTATGTTGAACGGAATTAATATGTGCATCTCTATATTTCTCACAAGAATATAAATTTTTTCTTTGGTGCAGGGACTTCGTTATATTCATCATTGTATCCTAATTACTTAGTATGAAGTTAGGTACACGGAAAGGGACAATAAACTTTTGTTGAAGTGAATTCAACTGAAATGTTAGTAGGGATAATTCAGAGAGAAAAAGTCACCATTTCAAAACTGTCTTTAAGGAAGAAATCAATTATCTCTATAACAAATTTTAAAAGCCTAAAAATATTTTGGGAGACAAAAGAGTAACATAATGAGAATAATCTAGGTTTGCACATACATGGAATAGGAACAGACCAAACGGAATGAGGAAAATTATTTTGATTCAAGATAGTGAAATTTACTAAATGTTTTTCATCTTGGTATTTATTTCCTCTCTAACTTTACATTCCTCTCTTTCAATCACTCTAGTGAATTAGAAACATGTTTTTTAAAAAAGAGTGGAGTAAAGCTATAATTTTGAGTGTATAGAAATTTAACATGATACAATTGCAAGATTTCTAGGCGTGCATTACGGGGGAAATAAAATATTAGCTTGCAGCTGGAGCATAATAGATCAAGTTGGCAATGGAAAACTATTTAGTGAATTTACACAAGTGAATTTACCCAAGTGAGATTTTTTGGGGTGAAAATATGGGAAAATTGAGCCAAATTCTCATTATATGTCTCAAGATATTTAATATTAATTGTACTTTAGCTAAATCAGAATATCAAGATTACTCCCCTAGGCTAAGTTGAAGTAAATGAATGAATAAGCAAGTTTCCCCTATGTTTTAAGTACCTTTCTGAAATTATAAAATTTGAAGATGGAAATAAATTTAAAAGACAGAGCCTCCTGGCCTTCATTATAAAAGAACCGAGTAAATTAACTTGGAACACAGCAGGGTTTATTATCAAGGAAGAAATTAGTTCAACATCTTTTTAAACACATTTTGGAAACTGTGAGTTCACTGGAAGGCAAAGTAAGAAATACATTTGACTGTCAAAGGGAAGTATTCATTAACTTCTATCAGTTCCCTAATATGGTCTTTCATTTCTTTTTATGTTTGTTCATTACATTTCATCTCTTCTCTTGTCTTCTCTTCAGCACTGACTTCTAGTATTTTCTACTTTAGTACAAAGGGCCAGGAAAGTAATAGTCATGCAAAAGCATATAGGAATTCAAATTAACTATCTTGTATTCAAGGAATAATTAACCAGTGTGTGAAGTAATTAATTTATAGAGCTTCCCTATTCATTTACAAACCATTTCCTTATTTTTTTCCAGTTTTACTATTGTTACCTATTTTACAAAGATGAAAAAGGCAAGATATGTTTTGTAAGTGTGCTCATGATACCTAGTGTAGTAGCCTCTAACTACAAGACAGTCTTTAAGAATCACTTGTGAAGTTTTAAAGTATAGACATTCAGGCCCACCTCAGACATATCGAATCAAAATCTCTGGAGGTGGGGCTAAATGTGTGTATTTTCTGAAAAGGTTCACAATTAACTCCAACATTTACTAAGGGGTGAGACTGGCTGGCAACTGAGGCAAATACTTCGTGGATTGTAAATGATATAATAGTGATATGAAAACAGTATTTCTGGTGGTCTGCCAGTGGTGTAGTGGTTAAGTTTGCATGCTCTGCTTCAGTGGCCCAAGGCCTGCAGGTTCAGATCCCGGGCGCAGACCTACACTCCACTCATTAAGCCATGCTTTGGCAGCATCCCACATACAAAATAGAGAAATATTGGCATCAGATGTTAGCTTAGGGTCAATCTTCCTCAAAAAAAAAAAAAAGAAGAAGAAGAAGAAGAAAAGAAAAGGGTATTTCTAACTGTAAGTTTTGGGTGAAAAACTTGGGGTAAATACTTGTTTAGGTGCTTCAGCAATTACAAAACTGAGCATTCTTTATGCATAGATATCCCTGTAGCCTCCTACCACTGGAGATGGAGTGAATTCCATCTCAGTAAGACTGCCTTGTCAAATTTAGGTGTGTCTTATCATCATATCAAAAACACCTTACAATAGGGAATATATGAAATTCTAGCAAATTCTGTGAATTAATCCATGCACTTTTCTTTTTTATTTCATTTATTTTTTTAGTCATTATATACCTAATCTTATTTTAGGCATTGGAAAATTAACTGTGAACAAAATGGACAAACACTCTGACCTCCAAGAGCTGAAAAATTAGTGAAAATAGAGAGAAAATAATTTTGTGAACAGCTGAGGAAATAAGTTAATTTCAGGTCCAATAAATACTAACATGAAGATAGAGCATATCATCATAGAAAATGACTGAGATGGGGAAGATAACTTTAGCTAAAATGGTCGGAGATTATATTTCAATTGATTCTTAACCATCAAAAGGAGGCCTATGTGAAGATAAGTGGAAAAGTATTTCTGGCAGAAGAAAAGCAGGTCTAAAGGCCTAACGATGGGAAAGACCTTGATGTGTGTGTTCACTCAGCTGCAGGTGGGCCAGCTGAAGGTCTTCGAACACGTGTAATCTAGTTCATGTCACATGCACGATTGAGATATGAGCGCTATTTTACTATAAAATAATAACTAACCAAACTTGCTATTTAAATTGATGGCCAACTTTTCATACAAAAATTGCATGCCCTCCTTTATTTATCATTGTAAATATAAGGGGCGATTGTTTTTACTATTGCTTTAACCAAAGAAGACCAATCAATAAGGTGCAAGTTCTGTTGTAGCATATACTCTGGCCATGGGTTTTTCTGGTGCAAATATCTCACTAAATATCTGTTTTGGACTAATTTAAATTATACAACTGAATATATGAATTTTTGTGTTAAATATTTACATAGCATTGATAAAGAAGTGATTATATAAAACAAAATTCCTCAAAAGAGGTTACAATGATAGCTTGCCATTTTTAGGAGGCCGTTATATTATTTTAACTTAATGTGATGGGTTTAAGCGTTAAATTTAATTTGCTGTTTGTTTTTAATAAGGGTATACTTAATACCTTTAAAACTTTTGGGGGGAATATTGAGCATACAAAGAATCAGATTTTCTAATCAGGTTCATACAAACCAGAAATCTCACCTCCCCTCAAGGTTTGCCAATGAGTTAAAGGATTGAAGCAATCAAGGGGCTGAGATCCAGCCAGGAAAGACCTGGAGAACACAGAGGGCACTTTCTCACATTAGTCAAAAGTTCTTTGTCCCAGAATAGATGATTCTCTAAAGGATTTATGTGAGTTACTGCATCAAAAGTTGGTGAATATTTATATTATGAAAAGTCTCTTTTTTATATCCCAGAAAGTTATATACTTTCTATGACTCTTTATGGAGTCATGTGTTGTAAATACGTAGATTCAGGATTTACTTAGTCATCCTTAACTCAGACACATAACAAATGTCATTGATCTAATTGCCCAAGGTTACTTCTCATGTCAAGAGGAGATTAGACCAGTGAGTGTGCCACAGTCCTTCACAAAGGGAGTCGGTGGATTGCTGACCAGCTGCTTCAACTGACTCCATTCTCTCCACAGATACCAAGAGCTTAGGACCAAAGTCATCACAAAAGAACAGTACAAGAGAAAATGTAGTAATTTCACATGGCATCTCAAGGATTCAAATTCTAGAAAGCTTGGTAACGATGCTAAAAAGAAAAGTCTTGAAAAGCACAATGTGGCCAACATATAAAACTGAAGACATCGTGATTACTGTACTTTTGTTGAGGGAAATTCTTATCATCAAAAAATTAACCATTTTAATATTTCAAGGAGTGTTTAACTACCAATGCTCTACTGAGGTAAACATTTTCAATTATTAAAGTAAAAAAATCAGCTCAGTTGTTGTAACCAATAAAATATTGATACAGATTAAGAATAGATCCATTAAAAAAATGTAGAAATCCCTTCCACACAGAGCGCACGGAAAGTTTGCTTTTGGTTTGCTTTTGCCGAGCATCTATACCTATGTGAAAGCATGTTGTTATCTGTAATTTTTTAACTGACAGTCAACCTTCACATAGATATTGGAGTCTAAATGTTGTGATACCCTGAGCATCTTAGGTCATTGTATTTTGGAGCCACAAGCACATATACACTTATATCTTTCCTTTTCTTGCTGTAGGTGCTTTTCTTAGCTTTTCCTTTCCTATTTCTTCTTTCTCTCCCACTTTGTCTCCCACCTTCTGGTCCTCTTTTTCTCTTCTCTCACTTCCTTCCTTCCTTTCTATTTATTTGAATAAGAGTTTCTAGTTATGAAAAATGTCCATTTCTATTTATAGCAATGATTAGAGTTAACTAAAATTTGAATAAGCAAGAGATCTGAGATATCCCACTTATGCCACTCGACCTCAGTTTCCTGATGCTAAAATGAGAAGGAAGAGTAGAGTACTCCTAAATTCCCCTCTAATTTAAATATTCTAAAAGTTTGGGAAAATGTTCCCCTTTTTTAAGTGCTGATGCTGTGGGATTGGGAATTGAAAGTGATAGTATTTGATAAATTCTATTAAATAAATAGATATATAGAAAATATATGGAGCCATTTGAAGAAAAATAACGATTCCGTAAAAAATTTTGGATACGTTGCGCCAACATGGGGGAAAAAAGCTCAACTAGTCAATTTACTAGTATATCCATGTCTAGTTAATTTGATGTTTTTATTCTGATTTTTTAATTTATCCAGACTTCATGAAGCACTTTCATAAAAATTATACTTTTGGGAGGCTGTCCGTGGGGCCGAGCAGTTAAAGTTCCACATGCTCTGTTTCGGTGACCCGGGGCTCACAGTTTCGGATCCTCAGTGCAGACCTACTCCACTCGTCAGCCATGGCACTGAGGTTAGCTCAGGGTGAATCTTCCTCGCAGAAAATAAAAATATATATGTACATTTCGTTGCTCAAAGAAGGGGATTTATTATAGGAATATCATTTAGTTATATTAATAATTTATTTTTTATTGAACTTCTTAACATACTGGTTATCTAATATGCCCCAGCATTGTCCTAATTGCTTCACAGACATCACCTCACTTAATTCTTATAATGGCCCCATGAGATACAGAGAATTCTCCAGTCTCTATGTTCTCTTAAAACACAGAAGTTTTGAAACCATTCTAGTCCTTTCTTCATTTGCCAGCTCTAAAGAGATTTATTTACCTTAAAAACAATGTTTTCCTCAAAAAACTTCATATTTCTGTTAGAAAGTTTCAGAAGAATTTTGCTTCTTAGTGTCACTCTTACAGGAAATACATATGCTTTTAAAGTAAGGAGTACAGAACATTTTGATAATACTCTTTTCATTAAAGGTTTTTAGAAGAATTTTTACTCATGGAAAGATATCGAGGTTAGGTTTGAAAATAGCTTTGACAATATATTGTTTTCATATTCAAATACAGTATGGAGTAACATATCCCAAATAGTCACCAATAAAGATCATTTTAGTTTTCCCTGCATCTATAAAAAAGATCTTATATCACTTTTTATGCAAATACTTCTACATTCTCTGTAATGGTAATATAGATATCTAATTAAATGTAGAATTAAAAATTTTAAGTACAGCACGTTCAAGCAAGGGTATTTTTCTGTTATGAGACTGATGTTGAGCTGAAAGTTAGAAACATGGCATTTTGTCTTTCCACTAAAACAAACTTGCTATGGGACTTTGAGTAAATCACTTAATATTTCTAAATTTTATTTTAATAGCTTACTTAATCATCTGTATCATTATACAATCCCAATGTAGTAAAAGCTGAAATAACTCTTTTTGATCATCTAATCCACATCTCCATTTTTAGCAAGGAGTAAACTGCAAACCATGCAAGGTAACGTCCCTGGGTAATGTAGCGAAAAGCCAGTGCAAGCCCAGAATTTAGTTATCTTACTTCAGAGCTCTTTTTGTTTGTCCTTGGTCACCCAGGTGTGGGAATGTTGCAGTGAAAATTCATCTCAGTCTTATGAAAACAACTCAAGTGCGTGCAATCCAAATGATAGAAGTGAATGGCTTCTTTAATTGAAGAGCATAGAAAAATATGTCCTAAGATAATTATAAACCAGAATAGTCTAGCAGTAATAGAAAAGCCAGTACCAGAAGATATGAACTCTGACTGAAAAATTTAGGTGACTATTTTTATTTATAAAAACACAGTATACAATTATTCAGTGAAGAAATTTTTTGACCTGTCTTTGTGCACAGGTGAAAATAGAAGTTCAAAATATGGAAATGAAAACCTCCAGAGTAAATTATTCCTCTCTGTAACAGTACATTTCATTAATTTCTTCCTTTGTAATGTTGGCATCGATTCACATTCCCATTAAGCATATGTATAAATTACAATGTAACATTCTTTAAAAAAAAATTTAAAAATAAACATTAGTGTCAGGGTGGTTGCTTTTGTGCCTGAAGCAATATGACAATCATATGGCCAAATAAGCTGAACAAACAAGAAATTAAAATCATGAATCTGGGCAAAAGCAATTTTAGAAGAGATTTTAATATATTTTAGTGAGTTATACATGATTGCCAGTATAACAGGGTTCCTAATGCATAAAGAATGCTTGTAAAAATTAAAATAAAACCCTTCCTATGCATTCTATATAATACATGCCATTACGATTAAAAAAAAAAAAAGCCTCTTCAAGGTCACAACTAGCCTCTAATAATTGTTAAGGAGTTTGTTGAGGTGTTTACTATTGTTCTGCTTTCCAAGCAAGCAAAAACTTCATTAAACTAAAGGCAAATAATTTAAAAATGCTTCGAATTGCAACTAATGAGCCTATAGGATTCATTACCAGTGAAGGTCAAAGAACTAACTAGATTCCTGAATTTATCTTTATCTCTAGCTGTGTGACTGACTGAGTTGAGTACTGGGAGGTCTATTGCGCAGCAATCAATCACACCACCAGCCAGCAACAGGGCTGCTGCAGAGCCTCTAATAAGAGTGTCAGAGTGGATTCTGTGGACCATGTGCATCACATTAAGTTTCCATTTCTTTTTTGAATGATTTTCCTCTAATTTTGTAAAAAGTTTACATAAATATAAAAGTATCTCACGCTTCTTGACATAAGAAAGGAAGTGCACATCTTCTGTCTTAATATATTAATATGCTCTTTTTAAAATACACTGGGAATAAAATATTTTATTATCATGACTCAAGAAGGTACCAAAAACAGCTTAAGAGCATGGGTGGTATACACAGACTGTGCCGTATTGAAATCAGTGAAAAGTACCATGGAAACTATCTTGTGGCCACAGTGGCTGAGATGGCATCGAAAAGCATTTACTCATCATATTTTGGTATTCATTTGTTTGCTCTCCCATTAATGCTTACATTCATTTATTTGTTCCTTCACTCATTTAGAGCTCTCCTCTAAAGAAATTTAAACTGTAGGGAATAGAGTAAAGTAGACATTCCAAGGCCAATGAAGTGTCATTACAGCTGCTGTGAAGAAGCCTTCCAGAGGGCAATGCAACCACTAATCAACGTTTTCTGTCGATGTAACTAATCCTTATACAAATGTGATTTTTAAAATCTATTTTTCTCTTCTAGTAGTTTTCCATTGATCTACTCTGACCTACCAGACCTTACCTAAAGTTGAAAGTCTAGAAATTGTGTGTGTGTATATGTAAGTGTGTGTGCAGATTCAATATTAATCTGTACACATTTCATAACATGGCATTTGGAAGTTATAAGACAAAACATAGAAAGACGTTTAAAGCCTACTGAATAATATTGACAAGCTATTATGAGTCTCTGAATTAAAGGATCAGTATTATTGACAGGAGGTGACATACGCAATAGGGTAAAGAGAAGAATAGTCAGAACTTGAGGCTTATTGGACATTAGAGGTGAAGCAAACAGAGGTTTCTGGCTTGGATAATTATATTCTATTATTTGAAATAAGACAAACAGATTTGAGGAGAACTGATTTCAGGAAAAAAAACAGTAAGTAAGATTTCGTGCGTGTTGATTTTATATGCCTGGACGACTCCTAACAGAAGATTCCAAGCAGTCCAATGGTACATGGGAATGGAACTCATGTAAAGATATTTGGTCAGCATTTTCAGCTTAAATCAGAGGGAGTAAAACTTAGTTTTGTGAATTTCGAATAATGCGTGTACTTCTATTTCTTTTGTTGTAATGAATATCTGACATCTTCATTCAGAATAACTGAAGAAAACTAAAACTTTATTATTTAAAATTCACAAAACTCAATAAATTTAAAAGAAATGTAAATAAACTCTCAATTTTTCTTTTCAATTTATACTATTTATAATTCTGAAATTATTAAAGCTTAGAATTGGACTAAGATTTATGAACACTCTATGTTAAAATATGACCTGAAAATGAGAATATTTGTTGCACAGCATCAGAGAGAGGAGCCAAGATCCAGGAAGCAGGTCAGTTGCAGAGAGGCCAAAGAGAAAATGATTTCAAGAAATAAGTGGTCAGTGGTTTCCAATGCTTTATATTGGTCAAAGAAGATTAGGACTGAGCAAGTCAATACATACTTTATATCAAGGAGGAGACCGCAGTTTTATTTAAATGTTGCAAGGAGAAGTCAGATTGACAAATGTTTAGGGTATATTGGAAGTGAGAAAGTGAGTACAGAGATAGCAATTTATACCGTAGAGAAATTGGCTGAAATGGGAAGGTGATTGGGGAATAGCCACAAAAGTTCATGGTCAAGTAATGTGTTGTACTTTTGCTATTTCTAGTTTTAAGTATATTTCAAACATCAACAGCCTTTTTAGCTGGTAATGGTAATCCGGTGAAGAGGGAAGGATTGCAAACATAGGAGAGAAAAGAAAGAAATGATTGCACAAAATCTTAGAGTAAAGGGAAGTGATCAAATAAGGATCTGAAGTAAAGAGCTAAGTCTTTAAAAGTAGATTAGAGAGAAAAAGATGATAGATTTTTAGGTATAGAGGCAAAACTTTTAAATATTATCTCCTTAGTTAATTAACTTTTAAAGTCATTCTTTGCATTTTCTATTTGTCCGTTGGACATGAATTCGAATTCAGAATCATTCAAGTTCAAATTCTAGTTACCGCTTACTAGCTGAGTGACCTAGAGCAAACAACATCAATGAAAATTCGCTCTCTCATTTGAAAGCCTGAGACAATAATTTCTAACTTAAATTGCTCCTGTGAAAATTAAATAAGATGATGTTTGCAAAAATACTTAGTACAGCATGTGGCAAAATAAAAACTGATTAACAAATGTTTGTTCTCCTCCTAGTAGAACACACAAGTGAACAACGTGTTTTATTTGGCCAATGAATTGACCTTGGATTGCTAAAAGAAATGTTCACTAGGACTTTCATTATAATGTCCTCTTTTACTCACATAAATTGTATTCAAATTTGAAAAACAAATCCTTTCCTCCTTCTAGCAACTCTCCTAGACAAACATAATGGAACAAGAAGTTACATAAAATAATAAACGTGTTTTTAATTACTTATTTATTTTTCTATATTCTGTGCCCATGATGGATGGTGCAACACAAGAATGCTCTCTAAATTATACCTAAATTAATATTAGAAAGAAATTTGGCTGCATTAATCTTTTTCAAAAATAGTTGGTTGCAGTTATCTCATCACCCCCTCTTCCCTTATATTTTAGTCTTTTTACAGCAAGACTGATTTGAAGGAGAAAAACCACAGCTGTGCCTTCCTGGCAGGATTTTCAAATAAAGGAAGCAAAGAATAAAACTTTAATAAAAACCTTCTGCACCGCAAAGGAAATCAACAAAATGAAAAAGCAACCTACGGAACAGGAGAATATAATTTCAAATCATATATGTAATAAGGGGCTAATAGCCAAAATAAAGAACTCTTACAACTCATTAGCTAAAAACCAAATTATCCAATTAAAAAATGGGAAGAAGATCTGAATAGATGTTTTTTCCAAAGAAGACATATAGACGGCTAACAGGTACATGAAACGACGCTCGACATTAATAACCATTAGGGAAATACAAATCAAAACCACAATGAGAAATCACCTCACATTGTTAGCATGGCTATTATCAAAAAGACAAAGGGGACCAACCTGGTGGCATAGTGGTTAAATTCACACGCTCTGCTTCAATGGCCTGGGGTTTGCTGGTTTGGATCCTGGGTGCAGACCTACACACTACTCGTCAAGCCATGCTGTGACCGTGTCCCACATGCAAAAATAGAGGAAGACTGGCACGGATGTTAGTTCAGTGACAATCCCTCTCACACACAAAAAAAGACAAGAAATAACAAGTGTTGGTGAGGATGTGGAGGTTTCTCAAAAAACAAAAAATAGACTACCATATGATCCAGCAATTCCACTTTGGGGTATTTATCTGAAGAAATTGAAAGCACTAATTAAAAAGACATATACACCCCCATGTTCATTGCAGCATTATTTAAAATAGTCAAGATATGGAAATAACCTAAGTCTCCATAAATGGATGAATGAGCAAAGAAATGGTAGTGTGTATATATCTACCTATATATATATATAATGTATATATATTGTATTGTATATATATATATATATATATATACACAATGTATATGTATTGTATTGTATATATGTATACAATGGAATATTCAGCCATAAAAAAGAATACATTCTTGCCATTTGTGAAAAACTGAATGAACTTTGAAGGCATTATGCTAAATGAAATAAGTCAGACAAAGAAAGATAAATACTATATGATCTCTCTTCGCTGTAGAATCTAAAAATGAACCCAAGCTCAGAGACACAGAGAACAGATTGATTGCTCCAAGAGGAAAGCGGGTGGGAGAAATGAGTGAACTTTTCTTTTTAGTTTAAATAAATTGAATAAAATTTTTTTAAAAAAGAAGTAAGAAACAAAATCCATATTACCACCAGGAAAAAGAAAAACAAAACTAGTGGTCTGATGAGACACCGTGAAAGAAAGAATCTGGATAACTGGTGCTTTGATACAATGTGGTGGCCATTTTCCTAAAATGAAATCAAGACTTTAAGGAAATGTGATGTTGCACTTTGACCTTCAACACCACGAGAGTTCCAGAACACTGAAAAATCTGTTCTCCTAATTTTAATCTTCATCTTCAAGATTGCAGTAGCCACCCAGGACTTTGTTTTATGCATAATGTTATTATCCCCTTTTGTATCAGGTCTGTTATAAATGTTCGTTATAATCACTGCTGATTAACTTAGCAGATGGTTGGAAATGAACTCTTCCCAGAGGAATTAAATACACTTATGTCATTTCCTAAGTTGATTTAAAAGAAGTCATTTGAGATCAAGTAATGTTTCAGTTTCAGCATTAGTTCAGAATCATTGCCATAGATGTTTTCTTTTCTCCACTTCTATAATTTTGAATATCTGTGATGAACTGGATTGGTCTTCCAATTTTTTAGTTCTGGATATTCTTCAATAAAGAAATAAAGATGCATAAATCATCATACCTAAATCTAATGTCTTGCTACATGATTCATCAGGAACCCCCAAAGGGATTTTCCTATTATATTTGTGCAGCACTGTTTCTCAGCTGTTGTCAGCAAATATAAGGTGGGTAGAAATTATTTCTTACGTCAACCACTGGCACGTTAGTTTCACCTCCCATGAATACCTTGCACTGCTTTCAAGATATCAATGATCAAATATAATTAGGACGAAACAGAGAAGCTTCATTTTAAAAAGTTCTCAGAATCTCCTACCTACTAAGAATGCCATCTGTGTTTTTTTCCAAGAAAAAGGGATATTCAATAGACCGAGGATTGTTTTAGCAGGATCACACATTTTGAAAAAGATAATAAAATAAAACTTTAAATTTCTGAATATTCTTTGTTTAAACCACATACATCTATAGTTCGCTTGTGAGCTGTAGGAATACTGTCTGCATGCTGATTCTCCCTCACAACTTCTCAAAATAAATTCTACATAAAACAAAAAGTATTTTGCCTTCCTACCTGGAAGAAACTTCAAAAACAAGGATAGAGAACAAAAATTCAATTATGAAAAAAATACTTTAATATAGTGAAATTTGTAAAGGCTAAATGTTTCATCAAATTGTGCTTTGGGGAGATATTTATACTTTATAAAATTCATTCAAATTTACATCTATCTCTAAAGTTATCGCCTATACTTTCCCATCACCATAGATCCGTAGCCCCCAAACAAACAAAAACCACCAACCAAAGATTTCAAAATATTCACTTGTTTTCTTTTATTCCACATCTTGGTTAAAATCTCTCTCTTTACCTAATCACTCGCATCTTGAATTTATCCTGAACTGCGTCCGTTCGTCACCTCCCAGTGCCAATATCCATGTCCTCCAAATGAGACACTAAGTCCTATTGATTCCCTCCTTATGAGTAAAGTTAGGATCTTTTTCTATTTTCTCCCAATACTACAATATTGGAATATGCTCTGTGAACATTTTTCACCTGGACTGCTATACCAGCCCTCTAACTGGACTCACTTCTTACAATCTTGTCTCCTACCAAATCATTGTCTACAACACCCGTAACATCACCTTTCTAAAATCTCCCAATCTCTTCTCATTAAGTAAATAAAATATTTAAATAAATATTAAATAAGTAAATAAAATAAAATTTTATTATTTATTAAAATTTTATTACTCATTAAATAAAATACATATTTCCTCGCATTATATATTATAGCATTAACAATCAGTGTCTCCTAGCCATTTTTTGGATCTCAATTACTGCCATTCCTCACCTACATCATGCTTCAGCAATATGGAACAGTTTGTTATTCTTCAGATTTGATCTGCTCTCTTCTATAACCGTTCCCTTGACATCAGGTTCATTCTTACTTGAAATTTCCTCCATTGTATTACTGTTTGCTCTCCTAACTCCACAAGAAATTGAAATTCTCTTGAAGAAAATAATTTTGTCTTCTTAGATTTTTTGTTTTATTCTTTCTTCTAGGCTTTGACACATAGTTAACACTTGGAAATTATTGAACTTTTTTGAATGCATGAAATAATGGAGGCACAGATAAATAAGTTTATGAATGGACAAAAGAAAGGCAAAACTCAAGGCTAGAATGAAGATATACTTTACTATATATTAGATCATGGTTTTTATGCCCTAAATTTGTTTAGCTAAAACTTATTCTTAGCCAGTGCCTTTCTCATTAACTTCTCTAAAATCGTAACTCATTTATTAGATATTCTGAATTTCAACCAGAAATATCTATCCACTTCTTTTTATCATCAAATTTTTCTATAGTTTCACAGGCAATATGCTATTCCCTGCCTTCTCTTGGTGGGATAGCTTTAAAAACTACTACAGATTTGTCGAAAAAACAGCACATGCTAGTCGGCATGTCTCCTGAATTACAATCTGCTTTCAGTTCCCAAACATTTACTCTATGTTTCTTTAACCCTGGACTATGCTCTATTATAATTATTCTTGTTCTCTGCTCCCTTCCATTTCTCCCACATCTTCCCTGCACACACCAGGGGTGGCATCTAAATTCAGTGGTACATGGATGCAGAGGAGACATGGTGCTAGTGGGGAGGCTGAGCAGGCAGACATGTTTTGGTTTGACCTTTTTATATTCTCTTTCAGGTGTCTGAAATATCCAAAATAATTTGGAACTACACTAACAACAAATAATAAAGAATTTTATATTGCAGAAAAAATAAGCAACACTTAACCACTACTTTAGTACTCTAAAAATATAAAATTTTGTATACATTTTAGTGTTTGATGATTTGTCCCATATACAATGCAATCTATAGAAAATGATCTCTTAAGGAAAAATGGAAGTCTGGATCCAAGTATGTAGCAAATTAGATCACTGTGCTAAGTGCTACACGGCTTATTAATGTCCTTAAGGTGTTTTACCCTTCCAAAAGTTATTAGCATTCCATTACTTTGTAACTCATCAGCATCTCCAAATCATATAATAAAGATTCCACCAATATAAACTATGAAGTTGACTTGTGATTAATTTTGGAAACAGAATATTCATGAGTTGTTCCATTACTATTCTTATGTATTTAAACCTCTCTTAATAACTACTTTTGGAGAAATAATTGACTCGGTCATTCAATCTGAACATGCATTTGATGGTTATTAAACTCAGACACATGTCTACAGAATTCAAATATCCAATCTCCATTAAAATTAAAATATGAAATCAATCTCCTATTTATAACATAATTGTTCTGTGTTTTGACAAGTGTATCATCATAACCTGAGCATCAGGTTTGGATGTGCAACTATTTTTTTCAGTAGCCAGGAACATGTTTGCCCCTTTATCAGATAATTTGCTTATTGCAAATGTCCTATGTGGCTATAACAAAAAATACTCTAGTGAAGTCAAAGAAATCCCCAAATAATTTGATAATGTGGACTCAATACTGAATATGCAATATTCTTTAAATGCTTAGGGTACTCTCCATGGGTGAGACTGCTGCTAGTCTATTGATTAGTTGTCAGAGGAAGTGACATGGGGCACAGTTATGGGGCCAGTACATTGGGAGGATATGTTAGAATCAGAATTCTCTCTTTGCAGCTCACCACCCTGCTAGCATGAAAGGATCATAAGGATGAGGATGTGACTGAAAATATGTCCTTCTTCTCATTCATTAACAAAGAACTCCAAGTTTCCTGTGAGGAATTAACTTACAATGAAATAATTTACTCATTTGTTCATTCAACAAATATTTTGAGAACGTATTATGTATAAACACAGCGCTAGATAATATGAATACAGAAATGGATGTTAAAAATGATCATGTCTTATGGGCTTAATTCCCAAAGGGGAGACACAAGAAATAGTTATTAAGCAATTAATTAGCAATGTATAAGAAAAATGAAAAAAAGTACAGAAAGCTGTGACAGCGTTAAAAACGGAGTCCTGATGTAGGCTGTGACATAAAGAGAAGTTTCTTTGCGGTGGTATCATTCAATCTGACATTTATTTCATGATTAAACTTGAACTACTGAAGAAATGGAAGAGGTGGAGAGAGTTCTAGGCTCAGGAACAGCTCATCCAAGAGCTTTGAGATTGGATGAAATATTGGAAAAACTGCAAAAAAAAACACAAGTCTGTGTGGCTGGATCGAGAATCGAGGAAAAGGTAGTTTGGGATTAGGCTTTGAGAAAGGCAGGAGCCAGATAACGTAGGTTTTTGTAGAACACTTTAAACAGTCTGGATTTTATCCTAAGAGAAATTAAAAAGTTCTAATAAAGTCTACTTATATCAGAGTCATGACATATACAAGATCAGTTAATCATCTTTTTTTTCTTTCATTGTAGTAAATTAAGTTCCTTGTCCAGAAACAGTGTTGGTGGACTGCCAGAACAGTGTGCAAGACATTCAGCAAATTTAAGGAAATCCTACAGGGACATGGAAAGCAATACAATCCTGAACAACTGTCTACATTAGTACAGATAAACCTCTTCCCTCTTCATGATGGAAAGGATAAAAAGATTCCTATGGAATCATCTTTCACTAGGTACATGACTGGTTCTCAGGTTTAGGATACTAGAAAGTGAGCAGTGGCGGTAACCAGGACAGTCCTAACAAGAAGAGAGCCATATTATTGAGACTCTTCATAGTCTCCGGCCCTGTAAACAGGGTCTTGTTTTTATGTTACCTGGGAAAGAATGCTGACCTACATTACAAAGCCAATAATCTTGCCCATCTTGTCTTATTACAAGTCTTCTCTGCTTGGAGAGCTTTTGCTGATCATCCACACAAGGCACAAATATTTTTATGTTCTGGTCACAAATGAGGAGGTCTTTTAATAGAGGTCTTCCTAAACTTCTTTTTAATCCATCTACTTACTTTATTTCTTCTAATTGTCTCATTTTCTTATCAAAGCATTATACATAGATAACCTCATTTTAGGCCTTCTCTCCTTTAAGGCAAAATTGAAAATATGATTGTGCCAATTGAGGTTCTGACCACTAAGAGATTTTAGTTCACCATAGTTTAGAATTATGCAAAAGTGGGATTTCACTGCTGTTGTAGTACATTCCTTTGCTGGTACAAAGTAAAGAGTATATTGTCATCTGTAAACCAGGCTTGGGTATTTTTCTCATCAGACCAGTGGCATAGAAATTACTGACGATGTCATATATGTAATGAGATGAGACATGGAGAGGCAGCACAAACTGAGTGTGAATCAGCTACTAATGCAAATTGCTTATACCTGTCTGAACATGTTTGAAATAATCTCATATGTGCTGCCTTTACTTCATGATAAAGTGCTGCTGGGAATGTCTAACTTTATTGCTAATAGGATGTAATAACTCCTAAGTTGCCATGTGCAATTCAGGTTGGATGATCAACTCTTGTCTCATGGTTAAGCATTTTAGTTTATATTATTGTCTGGGAACAAAAAAGAATAGTTTCTCAAAACGAAAATAATTAATTGCTAAGATAGCACAACTTTATTTCTCAGTCCTCAGGGGAAATCACTGTGACTTCCCAAATGGGCTTTGCCATAGAGTTAAGCCAAATCTATCTTTACAGTAGATACTAAAGCAACACTAGACCGATGGTGTTATAATGGTTAGATAGTAAACCTATATACACTGCATCCTATCATCCAGAAAGCTTTCTATGCTACTTCCAAGCTGGCCTTCCCTGACTCTAAATGGGTCAGAGAAGTACTACCTATGATATGTGTTGTTCGAATTTCTGAAAAGTCTACCAAGCATTTGATTACTTGTGTTAGTGGTGTAAGAAGTAACGTGCAGAAATTTGCCCTGAACCGTGGAGTGCATATCTCAAAATTTCCAATATTAGATTCCCAGTTACTCCACAAATATGGCAGATACTAGAGTTTTGATGAGAATAATCTCCTATCCTCCAGCATGCAAACGATAACTGTAGTTTCCAAGGTACCTGCCACACCCTCCCCTTCAGATGTTATTGTGATGAGAGTATAAATGTCATTAGACAATGTCTTTTGGGTAATGAGATCATCAAGGTTTTGCCTTGATTGTAAGATGGTAAAGTTTCTTCAAGACAAAGTGGTTGTTCAGAATCCAAAAGATGATTTGACGCTGAGATGAGACATAGTAGATAGAGTACTGCTGTGCTTGCAAGTGAAAGAAAACTGCTTCTAGTTTTTCTGATTTATGGGATAGAACATCACAAAATCAGAAACAGTATATCAGGCACCAGGTCTTTTACCTATTTATTCATTTTAAGGGAACATATCTGAAATAAAAATGACAATTAAAGTCACTACTTGATTAAAAACATGATAATCCACTTTTATTTTCCAAGACCCGTCTGTTGAATCCTCCAGAAATAATTGATGACCAAAAAAGGATGTGAAAGGAATGTTTATTTCTTCGATTAAAAATTTGAAATGGTTGAATAAATTTTCTTGAACTTCCCCACATTTTTGGCACTATTT
Source organism: Equus caballus (assembly GCF_041296265.1). NCBI lineage: Eukaryota > Metazoa > Chordata > Mammalia > Perissodactyla > Equidae > Equus > Equus caballus. The sequence goes on along the minus strand of NC_091688.1, from coordinate 67,857,091 downwards.
TTGATTGATTGATTGATTGATAGATTCAACACTAATATATGATTACTATGTGCCTGATATTATTGTAAGTACTCTATAAAATATATATAAATATACAAAATAGACATTATAATATCCAAGTACATATGTAGAAATTAAATCCAAAATAATTAAGATATTTGTTTAAGGTCACAAAGCATTTAAGTGGTAGCACTGTAATTTTAACATGTGTAGTCTGGTTCCAGACTCTGTGCTGTTAGCCAATACTATTTTGGGAAGTAGGAAATGCTTGTAAGGATTTCCATTTGAACTTTTCCATAACAGATCTTACTTCTTTGATCAAATGATAATATGGGAATTCTTATAATGATATAGCATATTTATTACTCTACTACAAATATAGTAAATTTCAAACTAAAAATCAATTTGTTTTAGAGTCAAAGTAGGCTTACTATGAGGTGAATTCCAATCAGGCCTTTTTTTATTCCTTGGTGCTTTAGCCTCCACTGTGATTGAGGAAAGAAGAGCATATTTTAGTCTCCAGATTAATGAAAATTTAGAGTCACTGCTGAAGAATACTCAAAAGAATAAAGTATTTCATTTTCTGCTTATATAGTTATTCATTTCTCTTTGGAGAAGGCTAAAAAGAAGATTCTGAGAATATATTTGTCTTATTATTCTAGGTTATTCTGACTCTGTGAACTAAATTGACTTAGGAATTAATTCAATAGTCATGATTCTATTATTTCAAATAAAGCCTATATTTCCTAAGCCTAATTTTATTCTATTTTTCAAATTATTAATTAGTGGAATATTAGCAGGTTGCCAATCATGTGATCTTAGCTGCTGCAGAAGACTCCTACATGCAAGACGCTTCTGATGAACAGCCTGACCCTGCTATTTACAGTTCCCACTTTGCCCCGGTCATTTTGGCCCTCACCAAATCCTGCCATACCACTAAAATCAAGGAGACTTGTCAACTAAGTGAATTTCAAGGGTATTATTGTATCAGGGGATTAATGGCTTATGTAGTTGTCATTGGCCACTACTGAGATTCAGTCCCGATCTACCAAGCAAACAATAGATAGTTTATTCTGATGCTTAACTAGAAACCAACAGGGAAGAAATAATGTCCAGGTACAGGTGTGGCGATTTGGAGAAGTTAGATTGGGTTTATAATCTGTAAATCATCCATTTTGCATCTATGCCCCATTATAGAACACAATACATCTAATTCGCCAAAACCTAGAGAAACTCATTAGTGAGTAATGTGTAAGCATCTTTGAAAAACATTTTAATAACTTTGGAAAGGAGTTATTTTTAAATTGGTGAAGAAGGCAGTATAGTGTGGTGATCAAGAGGATGAACTCTGAACCCTAATGGCCTGTTTCAAAATCGCCACTTATAAGTTTGGCAAATTGTGTAACTACTCCATCTTTATCTTCATTTGTCAAAAAAGGATGGTGCTAATAACGTCTTAACAGAATCACTATTAGTGTCAACTCATAGAGAAGCCCCCATCTTCTTCTACCTGAAACTCTTACTTGGTTGCCTAAAGCCAGGCTATCAGCAAGTGCCACTCACCATTCGTCATATAAAGTGCTTGAATTCTTCATTGTTCCTACTTTTGCAATTTCACCACCAAAGCAGGATTCAAATTTCCGAGTTTTTTCCTTTTATTTTGTACTTTTTTTGTGTGTATCTGATTAGGTGTACCTTGGCTCCATGGTCCTGCTTTAAATGCCAGAGTAGCTGATTAAGCACATATCTTGTCGTCATCTTGTATACCAAGAAGAGAGTTCTGCATCCTGTGAAGTTTAAGGTTACACATTCTTTACAAGTTTTAGATGATTGAAAGATAAGAAAATGATGCATATCTGCTTTAAAGGTAGCTCACACAAATAACTATATTACTAGAATAACCTTCTCATTATATTTATCTCCTCTGGTTCATCAACCCACAAAAAGTGAATCTAAGAGTCCGCTCCAAATAAGTATTCCCATTCACATGGCAATTAAAGGTGATTGTGAAATTTGCTAATATGACTCCATCCAAAATTGAAAAATGATGGATTGCGGCAAAATGTCAGTGGAAATATCTTTATAATGAGATGGTTTTCATTTTTTACTTTGGTATCTATGTAAACTCAAAAGATACTGTCCTCTCAATGTACCCTTGGGAACCAATAGTTATCCATAATTATTTCTAGGCAGAATAGACATAAGCAAATTTCAGAGCAGCATATTCCATGTAATAACCCAATAAATTCACATTAATAAAATGTGAATTATTTATATCTCACGTGTCTTATGAGCTAAAAGATTTTTCTGTTTTCTAGCTTGAGAATCATTTAACTTTTAGTTTTAATAGTATAATATTTATTTTGAAGTCAAATTTTAAACTTTAAATTAATTGTTCCAATGTGTTTCCACATATGCATTGTCCTGTAACATGTATTCTTTGGAAGGTGTTATATTCAAATTCGAGGATATTTAGTCACAATGTAAGCAGCCCATAGAGAATTGTATATTTTAATTAAAAAATAATTTTGTACAGAAAATAACTGTCTCCCAATTTACTTGATCAGTAAATTGTAATTTTATAATTTCTGAAAAAGAATCGCATCTGTTCTTTCTTTGGTATTTCTTCTCATGTCACCATACAGCAATTGCATAAAACACCTATGTTGCATAGATAAATCTATTGTCTGGAGTGCAGCACAGTTACCTAACTGGTATCTCCTTTTCAATTCTTGCATCAATCCAATCTGTCCTCCACATAGCAATAAAATTAAGCTTTCAAAATGTAAATCATATCACGTTATTTCTATTCAATGATTTTTCCATTGAAATAGAATTGGATCCCAATGTCTTTCTCTGGCCCACAAGATCCTCAAAATTTTCCTCCTTTCTAGCTCCCCACGCCTACTTTGTGTCAATCTCCTCATTGATTGGTACACACCTTTCAAATTATTTATCTTTCAGTTTTTACATTCATTAAGCATTATTTAGACTGAGGAGGGTTTTTGCACATATCATCCTCTTTACCTGGGAAAAAACCCCACTAAAAATTATTCCAATTTTTGTACATCTAGCTCCTTCTCAACACTCAAATAGGTGTAAATATTGACTCTTCATAGGGACTTTCTTTCACATCTTATCTTTAAATCTCATCATTTATATTTATGCTTCATATCATATCCTTCAAAACATTAATACTGAATTAATTTTATTTAATTGTTCACTTTCTTTGAATCTATCTAGATTTTAAGTGCTATGAGAGCAGATACTTTGCTTGCTGTGCTCGTAATTTCATGCCAAACACCAGGTAAAATGCCTGGTGCATGCAGGTACTATATTATTGAATGAATAGAATAAATGAATGAATAGACATTCATGATTAAACCCTCTTGTTTGCATATATAAGCATATATGAATTAGTATTAGTCTTGTTTTAGCTGTTTGTTTGTAAATAAATATATCTGGAGCCTTCCCAAAAGTGTTGAACGATAGACAATCAATATTTTCAATGGTTTTCCAAATCTCCAAAAAAAGGAACTATCTTGGACAATTAGGTTATGTTATTATTTCAATAACAGCACACATATATTTAAATTTTATATTAATGTATATGTATATAGCTATATAACGATGTATATGGAGAGATAGAGAGAGAAAGATTCAAACTTTGTCTACAGATGAGCAGATATTTTGCATATATTTGCAGATAGTGTTCGAAGGTATATTCTAAAGTGCAATTTTATTAAATTCATAATATTAATTTAATAATGTAAAAGCTGTCATAAAACAAATATATATTGTAAAATATGTGAGAAGAATATATATAAGATAAACATATGTGTGTATATATTCCATATATATGTGTGTATGTACATATATATGTGTGTATACATAAGCATACATACATATACATGTGTGAAGATCTTGTTTCCATTTGAAAACCTTTTTTTCCTTTGCTCTGTGCTGTGTGGAAGAAACACACAAGTAAAACACCACTTACATTCTAATATTACAAATGCTATAATAGAGTGATTAGAGAGAATACAGAAGAAAAGAAAGTCAGGAAGTACTTGCTGAGAAAAATTGTAGCTGAATTTCTAAAGATAAATGGGCATTGGTTATGGATTGGAAGAGTTAAAATTGTCAAAATGTCCATACTATCTAAAGCAGTTTGCAGATCTAATGCAAAATCTATCAAAACCCCAGTGGCATTTTTTTATAGTAAAACAAAAACAATTCTAAATTTCAATTGGAACCATAAACGACTCTGAATAGCCAAAGCAATCATGACAAAGAATAACAAAGATAGACACATCATCCTTCCTGATTTCAAAATATATTGCAGAGCTATAGTAATTAAAACAGTATGATATTGGCATAACAACAGACATATAGATCAAGGGAACAGAATAGTTCAGAAATAAACCCACACATATACAGTAAACTGGTCTTAGCAAGGGTGCCAAGAGTACACAATGGGGAAGGATAGTGTCTTCAACAAATGGTTCTGGGAAAACTGTATATCCAAATACAGAAGAATCAAAGTGGACTCTTATCTTAAACTACACACAAAAATCAATTCAAAATGGGTTAACAATTTAAACATAAGACTTGAAACTGTAAAACTCCTAAAAGAAAACATAAGGAAAAATATTTGTGACATTGGTCTAGATAGTGATTTCTTGGATATGACTTCAAAAGCACAAGCAACAAAAGCAAAAATATAAAAGTAAGACAATATCAAGCTATAAAGAATAATCATCAGAGTGAAAATGAAATCTAAGGAATAGAAGAAAATATTTGCAAACCATAAATATGATGAGGAGTTAATATCCAAACTATATAAGGAACTCCTACAACTCAATAACAAAAATAACCTATAACTTGATTTAAAAATGAACAAAGGACTTGAATAGACATATCTCCAAAGAAAACATACAAATGGACAACAGTTATATGAAAAGATGCTCACCATCACTAATCAGCATAGAAATGCAAATTAAAACTACAATGAAATATCACTTCACACATTAGAATGAATGAAAAAAAGACCATAAGGGTTGGGAAGGATGTGGACAAACTGGAACTCTCATAGACTATTGATAGAAACGTAAACTGATGCAGCTTCTATGGAAAACACTATGAAAGTTCCTCAAAAAATTAATAATACAACTACCATATGACCTAGCAATCTCACTTCTGGGTATACATTCAATATAATTGAAACCAAGATCTTGAAAAGATATGTTCACTCCCATATTCATTGCAGCATATTCACAAAATAGCCAAGATAAAAAAACAACCTAAAAGTCCATCAATGGACAAATGTATAAAGAAAATATTGTATAGACATGCAATGGAATATTATTCAACTTTCAAAAAGAAGGAAATCCTGCCGTATGTGACAATACAGATGTACCTGGAGGATATTATGCTAAGTGAAATAAGCCAGTCACAGAAGGACACATACTGCATGATTCCACCTATATGAGGTAATTAAAACAGCAAAACTCATAGAACGAGAGAGTAGAATGGTGGTTGCCTAGGGGTTGATGGGGAGAGGGAATTGGGGAGTTGCTGTTTAATGCATATAAAGTTTCAGTTACACAAATTCTAGAGATTGCTATACGACATTGTACCTTTAGTTAATAATACTGTATTGTATACCTAAAAGATTTTTAAGAAGCTAGATATCATATTAAGTATTCTGACTACAATTAAATACATACATACATATATAATACATAAATAAATAAGTAGGGGTTGGTCACATTAAAAAATGTAGAAAGGATTATCTGAGCAGCATGTGTAAAGAACAAAGGCAAGGAAAGGGAAATATGCTGGTGGATACACTAGACTTTGGCAGCGTCCTAGTTATGTGTAATTATCTGTGTATAATGGAGTGGGTGCAAGTAAAACTTGTATCATAATCATTACAGTGATGTTTCTTAAACTTTCAATTATTCTCCTGTTCTGTCACATTTTATATGTTCAACAACATTAAAAGTTAAGTTGGACAGATTATTACTCCTAGTTTACATATAAAGAAGACAAAAGTAAACACAAAATTCATGGTAAGTTTATGATAGTTTAACTAACATCTCAAATAGCATCCTTTATTATTATTTTTTAAAAAGTCATTCAAAACCAAAAGCTCTTTCTCTTAAAAGCTCAGTAAAATGTTGATCTAATATAATTTTACATTTTAAAAAAGACAAATGAATAATCATGCTGTTCAATTCAGGTTTCAATACAAAAACCTGCAACATGTAAAGAAACGTAATTTACCTTGACACAACATCATTATTTGTTAAGATAAATTAATAAACAACACCTTTGGGTGCAACCAATCTATTCAATTGTTGTCAGTGTTGATTAGAATATCTGTCTAAACTGTAATAAACTGTGAATGTGTTAATGTATGATAGTGTCTTTTGTTTATTTAATGTGAAGCAATTACCACTTATTCATTCCACCAATCACGATTTTCCGTGAGTGATTCTGCCTCTTGCTTACAGTGTTCAAATGAGCAAGGCCATTAGTCACATTTTATTATTGCCCAAAGCTATCATTTACTCTGAGTTAGAGACACTGTGGTGATTTAAGCAAGCAACATGCAACCTCACTAATCAGGTTTGTTCAAGAGATGCACGAGTGGTAATATCAAAAAAGAGAAAGATGTCACAAATGAAAGACAAAATAAATTGAATTTTAGTGTATTATATTGTCTAATTACAAGAACATTCAACTCAAATCTTCTATGAATGTGTTTCTACTAAATAGGACAATGTTCCTTATTTATTAATATGTGGTTTTATAAGAACTTTTCCTTTACAAAACATTTATGGTCAAATTAATTGAATGTTAATTGCATCAATAAGCTTATCATATTAATTCTAAAAATACATTTTATTTCCAATAAATTGTGACTTTTAATGATTCATTTACTCTCACTTCTTATTTTGATACTATTTGTATTTATTTCCTAAAGACTGAGTATTTTCATATTTATCAAATAATTATATCTACTGTGGCAAAATTAATTTTCTAATATCTATTTTTTCATAGATTGTTTTGAATTGCAAAATTGGTTTTTTTTTCAGATTTTGGATTGACATATTGTAGTTCATTCATACATCCAATGCTATAGTAACATATTTCTTTCATTCCATAATTATAATGGTTTCAAATATTTCTCTAATGCATGTGGAACAGTTATTATCATAGAAGGAAACACGCTACAGAGGAGTTAAAGATATCTTACTTGCTTGGAATAATAGAATTTCTCCAGCTGTATTTTTTCTAATGCATTTTGAAAACTTGGCTTGTCATTAAAATGCTTTTAAATGTTTGAGCAAAGGGTTCAAGTCAAATAAAGATTTTTTTAAAAATACAGTTATGTAGGATATTAAATTTTAAGTATGTGACTACCAGTGACACACCATGGCTTATATCGTGGCAAAATGTGTACAGGTCCTATAAGAAATAGACCGCACTGTGTAGAAATGTACTTACTGAAAGTATTTGCTTTTTGCCTAGTATTAGTAAAAGCAAATGTAAGTACAATAGTTCTGCTACCAAAGCAGGTCTAGACTTATCTACAAAGCACAAATTAGTAGTTAATGTAAGAAGATATTCACTGAAACTACCACATTTTGTACATTTTTTCTCCACAATTAGAGTTACAATGTCCCCAAACTTGTGATTTGAACATGCTGCTCATAGGAATGAAAATTTAGTAGTATTTTTTGAGTCTTGTAAAGATCCTTGCCATATGCTATCATTGCTTACTCATGGAGGAATTTTAGTGTTTCTTTATAGATAACATTCTGTATTAAAGAGGGCTTTAAATATACAAGTCTGTTGTCTGTAAACGGAACATCAGAGGAATACCATAGTGAATTATAACAAGTGCATTTCTGAAGCTGGATTTGTTGCAACATATTTGCAGTGATACTTTTTACTATGTGAGATAAATATGTGTTGTCAGTGATATTATTGCTTTAATCTGCTGTGTTTTAAGTATGAATATAGTACAACGACTGTGTTAGATTTTTCAGTTATTATTATTGACAACGGATTTTCACTTCACACATGCACCCACAAACCTTATTATCATTGAATGTAGTATCACACATTTGTGACTGAACTTGCTTAATTGTGTTATACTGTCTGGAGATAGTTCAAGACTGTTGAAAGATAGGTCAATTAATGGCATGTCAGTAGTTCATATATGATGGATTTAAACCATAACGAGTATAAAATCTTAAATTACACTTAATTTTAATGGTAAGCATTGATAACATTATTGATTTCTATATACTTCGCTGAATTCATTTTGCTTTCTGTTTGTTTTTAAAGGTATGCTTTTTTTATTATCTTGTAAGGAAGACTGGCCCTGAGTTAACATCTGTTGCCAATCTTCCTCTTTTTTTTTTATTCTCCCCAAAGCCCTGATACATAGTTATATATCTTAGTTGTAAGTCCTTCTAGTTCTTCTATATGGGACGCAGCCACAGCATGGCTTGATGAGTGGGTTGTAGGTCTGTGCCCAGGATCTGGAGCAGTGAACCCTGGGCCACCAAAGCGGAGTATGTGAGCTTCACCGCCACACAACCAGGCTGGCTCATCATTTTGGTTTCTATTGTATTATCACTTCACTCTCTGACCCTCATTTTTCTTTTCATTTTCTTTTGCTTCCTAAAACAGTAAGTAAATTGAATACAAGCGCACCTAAAGCAAGAGTACTATATGGGTTTGCACTTGCTTTTCAAAATAATCTAGACGTTAGTTATATTATAAACCAGAGGAACCATGACCTCTCCAGGCCCAGAATCAAAGACAACCTAATAAACATATAATTTATTTTCCTACAAATCATGAGTTTTAAATATCACCTAAGAATATAGTAACATAAATATTATTTTTAAATAAGTGTGGACGTCTGCTTTAATTTCATATCTTTCTTAAAACATCAAAGGAAGTAAAGGAGAATGAAAGAGAAACAATATCAGGCAATGTTTTCATGAACCTATAATAAGAGTGTAGATTGCCAATAACGTATTCAGATCCTCAAGGAAAAACAGTGGAGTGTCCTACAGAATGCTTAAGTTTGTAACATCTTGACCATGCCATTGATTTATTCTGTGCTCTTCAGGCAATCACTTCATCAAAATTCAGCATATTGCAATTTTAAATTGTATATTCCTCAGAGCTCTACTAAGAAAATTATATAAAATGTAGAGCAAATTTTTAAAATAATTATGATTTGATAATAGCTTGACTTAATCTGGGCCCTTCAGAGCTCAACCTTTTGTTAAGAATGCATCGCTATGGACCGTGCATGACTGGATCACCAAACAGTTGACAAAAGGCAATGGAGAGAGATTCACAGGGCTGTGGTTCCATCAGCTCTCCATCCTCATCCACACCATCATCAGTGGAGAAAACATGGTTTGCCTACAAAGCCTTACAGGGTCCTATGTCGCTGTCATTGCTACAACTGAAAAAGAGTTCCACTATCTCTAATTGATAAGACCTCTTCCACTCCTTCCTCACTACACTACACAAAAGCTCAGAACCCTGCCACAGAGCTCATCAAAAATATTCCCAACATACTAGACAGTCCTGTTTACATATAGTCATCAAAAGAAGCACAACACTTAGCTATCATACTTTGTTGCCTGGTTTCTCATCCCCATACAGCCCTGTGATTCCCCTATTCTAATCTAATCTCATATTCCACCCACTGTGGAAACATGTCCTCTGTGCTTTCTTGAATGTACAGTTAGTTATTAAAAAATCTCCTACTTCTAACTTTTCTCAGATTTTTCCATTCTCTTCTTTGCCCTGATTAAAACTTAATGGTGCCCTGAGAACATTCTTGATATGGTTTACCTGTACCTTATGTACCAGAGGCTGGAGATGGAATAGGTGTCTTCATCTTGGACAGACTGACATATCTGTTTTTCTCCTAAATTCTCTTTTCTTCTTTGTTTATTTGTAGCCCCTCAGTAATTTCGTCTAATGTACTGACTTTAGATATGAAAGCTGAAGACTGCTAATTTTTTTCTCCAGCCCCAGCGTCTCCTTGAACTGCAGTTCCTTAAATTCAACTCTCCTTAACAATTCATTCCACATGGATATCCAATTAATTTTTTCAAAACAAAAATATTGATTTCTCCGCTTCCCCAAATTATTTGTTCTCCAGTATCCCTGACCCCATTTAATTCCACATTTCTACTTGGTCTCAATTATTCTCTCTCTCACATTCCACATTCAGTCTACTAGCAAATTCTGTTGGTGCTAAAATTTAAATACACACATAATCTGTCATTTTGTGTGCTTTTGATAAAAAATCACTTTGTCTTCTCCTTTAGTGTCACAGCTTTGAAAAAAAGAATCCATAATGCATCAGTGTTATAATTGGGATCCCCCAGTATACATAGATAATAACAATGTAATAATTGTATATGGAGTGGTACCAATTGCACAGAATACATTGAACTTAAAGTAACAGTAAATTAAAACATGAGCAAATTAAAGATATATCCACTTGTAGAAATAATAGATTGCTTTTAAAATATAGTTTAGGCATTCTATAATTTTACAAATTAATATGTTACTTTCTTTAGTGGAATTAAACTAAATCAGTTTATTAGAGACAGAATGAAATTTGCAATAGATATTTTGATAACGAAAACCCTTCTCTTAATTCCTAGAACATTATGAAAAGGTCTATTAAGCGCAATTCTCTCTCTCTTCCTCTCCCAAAGTTTCTCAAATGGGGCATTATTGGTATTTTAAAGCAGGAAACATCTTTGCTGTCAATTGCATTGACAGGCCTAAAGGAACTACCAGTAATATTTACTGCAATTTTAACACGCAAAAATGTACTTCAAGATTTCCAGAATCTTCCAAAGAAGAGTAGTACTGTCTGGCTTACTCATCAAATGGACAAAATTTCTATTTATCAGTATAATGGTGACCAGCACCTACCAAAGTACTGTACTGTGTAACACATTTTAAAGAAGCTAATGTATGGTGAGGCAATGGGTTTGTCATCAAGTGCTATAAAAATAGAGAACATTACTCTTCATTATGAGACCCTAAGACCTAAATTATTTTGGGGTTTGCTTAGTCTGCTTGATATTACAGCTTCCATCTACATATGATATACAGTCTGAAATATTCTCAAGGTTGCTAGAATTGGAAGGGCTATTGCTTTTGTTAGCTTTCTAATTTGATAATCAGAAGAAATTCTTCTGCATTGAAAGTTGGTGAGAGGTAAGATAAAAGTCTTGATTTACCCTATTTAATTAAAAACATGAGGGGTCAGCCCTATGGCCGAGTGATTAAGTTCAAACTCTCTGCTTCAGCGGCCCAGGGTTTCACCGGTTCGGATCAAGCCATGCTGAGGTGGTGTCCCACATAGCACAACCAGAAGGATTTACAATTAGAATCTACACTTAGGTATTGAGGGGCTTTGGGGAGAACAAGAAGAAGAAAACAAAAAGATTGGCAACAGGTATTAGCTCAGGTGACAATCTTTAAAAAACAAAGTGAGCATTGACTATCTATATCATTGTTGTTTGTGCTGAAATTTATTCATAAACCTAATCAAAAGGGAGCCCATTTGTCTCTGAGATTTCTGTATAAAAAGGAACAGCATTAATTACATAGCAATTACAATATAGTATTAAAAGTGTTATTATATGTGAAAAGTGTAAGTATATATACATTTAGAAGGCTTCTTAGCATGTTTACAAATGTCTGAATAATGTAGAGAAGTTATCCATGTGAGGGGAAGAGTAATAGAGAATAATTGTTACACAGAAAGAGAAACTATGCCATGACTCAGAGGTGAGGGGGTATGTCTAACTTACCAAGTAGTGATCACCAAATTTATGGTGTTGTATATACATATTTTAAAGAATCAATCTCACATAATAAAATATTTTTAAACCCATTACTATATATTAAACCAAACAGGGTGGACTTTAAACTAAATAAGTATAAGGTATTAAAATAAAGGAGTTTACACTGTTAATGATGTTAACTTTTGCTATAATAATCTAAACTGTAAACACCATCCTACCATTACTTTGGAAAAGCAAACAGAAGAAATAACTGGTGTCATAAATTTTCAAAAGTATGCTATATCTAATTTTAACATTATTTAAAGTAAGTCTTAACCCCCTAATATATATGGGTTTAAAACTTATAATCTTTATTGCTTTTTAATTTAGTTGGATGGTTTTGTGAGTTTCATTGTGTGAACTCAAAATTCATATGCTGAAGCCCTAATTCCCATTGTGACTATATTTGCAGATAAGGCCTATAAGGAAGAAGTAAAGTTAAATGGGCTCATAAAGGTAGAGTCTTAATCTGACAGGAGTGATGTCCTTATAAGAATAGAAGGAGGCACAAGAAAGCTCTCTTTCTGTGAGCATGCACAAAGAGGCCATTTAAGGACACAGTGATAAGTGGACAGTCTGCAAGCTCTGACTGTCTGAGAGCTCTCACCAGAAACAGAATCTGCTGGCACCTTGATCTGGGACTTCTAGCCTCCGGAACTGTGAAAAAATAAATTTCTGTTGTTTAAGTCACCTATTGTGTGTCATTTTGCTATGAAAGCCTTGAAAGACTAACAGAGATGGGATCATAGAATATTATCTCTGTGATAATGATTCTTTGAAATGATGTAAGTCCTGAATGGATTGCCAAGTAGATGATTTTTTAGAAGGTTCCATTTCTATTTTCCAAGTAATGTATACTTGAGAGGATTCTGGGAAGATGGCAGAGTAGAAAGCACAAGAAATCTCTCTCCCTCTCTAGACAGTGGCAGAATCTGCCTGATAGAACTATTTCAAAACTATGAAGCCTATTGAAGGCTTGCAAATTCGAGGATAAGGCTAAGATGGTAAATCGAAGTCAGTTTCAGTCAATCTCAGAATTTAGCACAGTGGCAACTACCCATCCTTTTTGTCCCTAAATACCTGAATTACTGTCTATTTTTGTGTTTAGCTGTTTTTCTGTAGTGAAACATTTAAATTCCTTTCTCACTTCCTTTTATATTGTTTGGCAATTTTCTTTATGGTTATCACACGTACTACCTTTAACATCCTGAAGTTATAACACTATCATTTGATTTATACCAGCTTAATATTATTAACATCCAAAACTCTCCTCCTTTAACATCTGTGTCCTAACTCCTTTCAGTTGTTGATGTCACAAAATTACATATTTATACATCATGTGGGCAAAAACATACAAATGTACAAATAATTTTTAATGCGTTAGTCTCAAATTATGTAGAAAACAAAATGTGGAGTCACAATCCAAAGTTGTAATAATAATAGTTTTTAGACTAATAATTGTCTTCTAAAAATGTATTAGTCTTTCAATACATGTAGAAAACAAAAAGGAGAACTATATGCCATCGTTACAATAATACTAGCATTTATAATTTTGCATGTATTTACTTTTGCTGAGATTTTTATTTCTTCATATGGCTTCAAGTCTCTGTCTGGTCTCCTTTTGTTTCAAGCCGCAGTTCTCCCTTCAGAATTTCTTGCAGGGAAGATCAAGTAGTAACAAACTCCCTTGACTTTTATTTATTTTGGAATATTTTCATTTCTTCCCCACTTTTTAAGGATAGTTTTGTTGGATATAGGATTTTGGGGTGACTTTTTTTTAAATTTGTTCATCAAAAAATACTACCAACACAGTAACAAGCAACCTGCAGAATAGGAGAAAATATTTGAAAATTATATATTTTATACAGGATTAATATTCAGTATATATAAAGACTCCAAAAATTCCACAACAACAATAAAGCCAGAATAAAATATGGGCAAAGGACTTGGATAGATATTTCTCTAAAGAAGACATACAAACAGCCAATAAACACACGAAAAGTTTCTCAACATCACTGATCATTAGGAAAATGTAAACCAAAATTACAATGAGATACCACCTCATGCCCATTAGGATGGCCACTATCTAAAAACACCAAAAACTCAGAAAATAACAAGTCTTGGGAAGGATGTAGGGAAATTGGATCTTTTGTACATTACTGGTGGGGATATAAATTCGTACAGTCACTGCTGAAAACATTATGGAAGTTCCTCAAAAAGTTAACAGTAGAATTACCACATGGGCCAGCAATTCCACCTCTGGGTGTATATTGAAAAAAATTGAAAGCAAAGCTTTGAAAAGATATTTACACATCGATGTTCACAGAAGCATTATTCACAAAAGCTAAAATATGGGAGCACCCCCAACTGTCCAGTGATGGATGAGTGAACAGGCAATAGAATATTATTCATCCTTATAAAGGAAGGAAATTACATATTACAACATGGATGAGTATTGAGGACATTATGCTAATGAATAAGTCAGTCACAGAAAGGTAAATGTTGCATGTTTCTACTTATATGAGGCACTCAGATTTGTCAAAATCATAGACACATAAAGTAGAGTGATGGTTTCCAGGAGCTAAGAGGAGGGGGAAATGGAGAGCTATTGTCTAATAAATATAGAGTTTCAGTTTTGCAAGAAGAAAAAATTTCTGGAGGTGGATGGTGATGATGATTGCACAACTATATGAATGTACTTCATGCTACTAAACGGTCCACTTAAAATATTGTACGATAGTAAATTTCAGGGCTACCCCCATGTCCGAGTGGTTAAAATTCCGCATACTCAGCTTTGGCGGCACACTTTCACAGGTTTGGATCCTGGGTGCAGACCTACTCCACTTAACGGCCATGCTGTAGAGGCATCCAGTACAAAACAGAGGAAGATTGGCACAGATGTTAGCTCAGGGCTAATCTTCCTCATCAAAAAATTAAAAAAAGATAGTAAAATTTTAACTTATGTGTATTTTACCATAATAAGAAAGTAGATAAAATTAATATATTATCACCACTAAGTGCTGGGTGGTCCTTATTTTTTTCTTTGATATTTAACATCTTTATTATTCTGTACTGCATTCCAGGTAATCTTTCAAGTGCAAACCTTAGTTCACTTGTCCTCCTTATCTCTCTCTAATAAACTCTCCATTGACTTAATAATTTCATTTATCATATTATTTTCTTGTTGATTCTATTTAAAATTCTACTTCTGGCAGTGTTTGAATAATAAAAATCAAATTTACTAACCTCTTTGCACAATTAGAAAAGCACAACAACTATCTATGAAAAAATGGTTTTCATGCATTAGTCAAAGGTCACTGGAGAATAGTGAAAGAGGGAAAACAAATGAGTTGTGCACGATGACGTCTTATCTCATTGACTGGAGAGAGTTTCCAGGCAGCAGGTAGAAAGATGAAACCCCACTAAGCCTTGCAGTTTTGTTGATTTGAGGAGCGAGTTTGGAGTTCTGGGAAGACTAGGCTGTTAGAATTCGTGGAGCAGAAAAGCAGAAAAAAGAGAGCTCAAAAAATCTTGATGTTCATCTCCTAAAATCTTTTGCTGAGTATTTTTGTGTGTGCATATGAGGAAGCTATTAAAGGTGGAGGGAAAAAAAAAAAAAAACGCCAGAAAGACAGAAGTAGAACAATCTCTCAAGCCCACACGGGATTCATAATTGTTTGTGTTCCTGTCAGAGTGGAAAAACCTCAATACATAGGACGTGCAATAGAGTGATGTGAGGATATTACCTCAAAGGGGATTATGTCAGCCCTATATTGAAAGCTGCTCTCTTAGGCTGCCTCGGAGAAACAAATAAATTTCTAAGCACAAAAACCCAAAAAATATATGTTCCATATCCTGGAGAAAAATCAATCAATATAAGCATACCCAGACAAGAGATGAAATAGTTGACAAGGACAGAAAAAACAAAATAGGGGCCCGGTGGTGTAGTGGTTAAGTTGTGCACTCTGCTTCAGCGGCCCAGAGTTTGTCAGTTTGGATTCCCAGCATGGACCTATGCACCACTTCTCAAGCCATGCTGTAGCAGCGGCCCACATAGAAAATAGGTACAGATGTTAGTTCAGGGCTAATCTTCCACCAAAAAAAAAATAGAAACTATTAAAAACACACCCTAGATATATAAAAAAGTTAATCACAGGATGTGATTAACAGCATAATAGAAACTGCAAAAATAAAGCTTAGTGAACTTAAGGCAGCAATAGAAAAGATCCAAAATGAATCAAAGGTAGAAATAAAGATATCACCGTTATTAAATTGCCGAAAATCTTTGATAAAGAAAAAAATTTTTAAAGCCTCCAGAGAAAAAAATGCACATTATATACAGAGAAGGAAAGAAAAAATTTACAGATGTTTTGTCAGAAACAATACAAGCTACAAGATGCTGCAAAATATCTGAAATTGACAAATAAAATTAAAAACTCAAACTAGGATTCTATATCCAGTAAAAAATTATTTCAAAAATAAGGCAAAAATGCTCTTTTTGACCTAGTAAAACTGAGAGAATTTAATGTTAGCAAAACAGCATTAGAAGGCATAAGACAAAGGAAGCTTTACAGGGTGAAGGAAAATGATACTGGACAAAAATCTGGATCTGGAGGAAACAATAATGTGCCCCAAGAATGGTCAATATATGGATAATTATAAAGACTTGTTTCTTATTGTTTAAATCTCTCTCTCTGACAATGTACTGCAAAGCATAACTGACAATCTACTGTATCATATGTAGAAGTAAATTATATAACAACAAAAGGCAAGTACATTGTAAAGATTTTACATTTTTCTGAAGTGGTAGTGTTATTTGAAGGCATATCATGTAAGTAAAAGATGCCCAATATAAACCATTAAAAAAGCAAAAGAAGGATATGTAACTAGTAAACCAAAAAGACAGTAAAATTTAGTATAAATTCCTATAAATATGAAAAAAAAAGCAAGAGAAAAAAATTGATGGGACGATTAGAAAACAAATAGCAAGATGGCAGAAGATTCAAACCCAAACACATTGATACTTTCATTACATTAAATTAAATTAACAGAAAAAGCCTGGCAAATTGGGTAAAAAGGTAAGAATCAGCTATATATTGTTCATAAGAAATCAACTTTAATTTAGGGATAAAAGGATATGCTATGCTAACACAAATCAGAAAAGCTCTGAAATAGCTATAAATATCAAGCAAAGTAGATTTCAAAGCAAGGAATAGTAGCATGTGAAATATATAATGCATTTCATAAAGATAAACAGGTTGATTTATCAACAGGACCTAAAAATCTTAAACATTTATGCATCAAATTAAGAGAGCTTCAAAATGCATGACGCAAAATCTAAAAGTCTATAAGCAGAAATCAATAAATTCAAAATTATAATTGGAGATTTTAATAATTGATAAAATAATTAAATATTTAAGATTAGAGAAACCTTGAATAACTATATCAATCTGCTTGACCTAGAAATCATGTAGAACAGTATACCCAATAATAGGAGAATACATAAGTTTTTAAAATAAACCCAGAGCATTTACTAAAATTGATTGTATCCTGCATCATAAAGGACATCTGAATAAGATTAAAAAGAATGAAATCACAAAAAAGTATATTACCCGATCAAAATGGAATTAAAATAGATATCAAGAAGAAAGAGGTAACTGGAAAATAGTCAAATATATTGAAATTAAACAAAACACTTCTAATTAACCTACTGATTCAAAGAAGAAATTGTGAAAAACATTTAAATAAAAAGAATCAATGAAATTAAAGCAAAATATATCAATATTTGTGGGATAGGACTTTAGAGTTCTGAGCATGTAATTTATGTCATTAAATGCTCATCTTAGAAAAGATTGATGATTAAATTAATGAGCAATGTTTCCACCTTATAAAATTAGAATAAAGGGACAAATAATGTCCAAAGCAAGGAGAAAAAGTAATACAGAGCAGAAATAAATGAAAGAGAAAAAAGTAAAGTAATATAGAAAATAAATGAAGTCAAGTTGGTTTTTCATATGACCCATAAAACTTTATCCAGACAAATTAAGAAAGAAGAAGAAAACAAATTCCCAGCACTATTGAGAGAAAAGACATTACTTTAGGTATTACAGACATTAAATAGATAATAAGGTATATTATGGACATTTGTCTAAAAATTCTTTAGTCTAGATGCAATTAACAAATTACCAAATTCTTTAAAAAAAGATGACAGTAATAGGCTTAATTTCAATTGTGTAACCTTCAGTAGTTTACCCAAACTCTCTGTGCCTTGTTTCTTTATCTACAAGACAGAGATACAAATAGTGCATAAACTAGAGGATTTTATGAACGTTCAACGAATTAATATATGAGAAGTCCTTAATGGAGTGTGTCACATAATATATGCCATGTGTGTTAGTAATAATAATGATCATTATTATTTTTATTAATTTTTAGATTTTAAGTTTCTCTTTGCTTTTAGCTCTTAGAACTTTTCTCTTTTGTCAGCTAAGCTATTCTTTTAAAAAGTCGTGTAAAGTGTTTAATCCAACAATTTTGCTTTTTCCATAAAATACGATTCCATTATTTCATATATTTTTTCAAAAACTTAAAGACATGATATGGGTTAAAGAGATCACCAACTAGCTCATAGTGCTGACTTTATGTAATCTGTGGTTGACTAACTCCTAAATTTTTAGAGTTTTAGAAAGTCTTCTTTAATATTAGAACATTAGATGATACTATTTGTACTTTTAATATCAATTGTTTGAGAAAATACCATGGTAGAAAGCGACTCTGAATTTAATAAGTTTAAAAACAAATTTTATTTTGTCATTGTAATACAGTTTAGGTACATTAGAAAAATAGCAGAGAATGTGCACACAGTTGTGTTTCTGTGTAAAATGTAAAAGGTACTCACTCTATTGAAATGTTGAAATGTGTCTTTTTGCACAGGCTTCGGTAAACTTCAGCACCTTCAGTACTTTGTGTAATACATATATAGAAACTCTTTAAAAAACCCTCCTGATTTATTGCATTAAAATTCTATGAACAAATATCTTCTTTCTTAGAAGTAAAAATAAGGGTGAATAATTGGTAGATATGAAGAAATGTAGAATAAAAATAATATCTGATACAGATCCTGTCTAATAATTGTGTTCATAATATCATCATTATTTCACAAAGTTTAAGATGATGGTAAAAAAGGTTTATTGATGAATGTGTCTAATGGTCAGCTATGGTGAATTAAGTGATGTTTAAAGTCAATATTTTCTTCTTTATTAAATGAAGCTCTTGGTCATTAGGATATTTTTCTGGTGTCTTGCATTTTAATTTGTCAAATGATCCTTAACAGTAAGTTTATAGTACATAAGTCAATATTTGACTATAGTAGGTGGGTCATTAGCTATAGATAACATGGTCAAATCCATTGGTTTCTTTTCTTAAGGCATTATATATAATTCCCAGCGTTTGCTTTCTGCTTGTTGTTTTAATATATATATTTTACTGATGGAATCTCCTTATTAATAATTTCCTCCCTTTCAACAAAAGGAAAACTACCATTCCTTGTTCACCCTTATGTTTAAGTATATCAAGTTGTTGCATTAACCTGGCTAATGGTACCCTTTCCCTCTATTAAACATTAAATATATTTAACCTTATATTCAGAGGAAAAAATTGCTTGTATAATCCAGTCAAAATGTCTTAATATATTGGTCCTCTGTACATGTGTTAAATCTGCAGTGTGATCTGTGTTTGTAGATTTATGCCTTCCATTATAAGTCACTCCTAAAAAGTTTCCATGTATAAGATGTGTAAAATGTTAACAGCATACTACTGTTGCAAGTTTATATTTTAAAAGGCTAGAGTTTTTGTCTGTTGACAGTTATCCAATGAAACAGAGATGTAGCTATAAAATCTCATCAATACAGTGTCTCCTTTATGGGGACATTGTGAGATTTATCTTAAAAAGCAGCGTTTGTTAGTGCCAGTGATAAATGTAGTTGGTTATATGTCAGTAAAGTAGTTTTTTATTTTATGGACTTTTTTGATCTTAACATTTAATGCTAGCTATAATACTGGATATATACCTTTAAAGAAAACATGGAACTCTTTGGGAATGTTTTATTGAATGAATAAGGTTTTACGTTATAGAGTGATATGCACTATCCATTTTTTAGTATGTTTAGTTGAAGACATTATCATTTAAATGTGCAATATAAAAATAAAACTACTTTATCTGTTTTCCCTTTCCTACTGTTAAAAATAAATGAGAGTTAATCTAAGTAGAATTTTTTTAATCTGGTAACCTCAGTGTGTATGTTGCCAAGGATAAATAGATAAAGTGTTTAGAGTTAATGATCCAAACAATATATGTCTTCATATTCTCTGCAACAGTTTAAACAAAGACATATAATCACAAATGGCTGACATTTTATTGCTTATTCAAACATCATATCTTCAAAAACCATTACATCAGAGTACTATATTAAAACAAATAAAACAATAAAGTCAATTTTCTAATTCTTAGGAAACATATTTCATTTTTTGTATCACTTAATTTATTTCAAGTGTTATCCAAGGAGAAATAGATGCCACTAGCTGCATTTATTATCACTATTGCATTTTGATCAGTTTTGGATTTCTCCTGCTTTGAAGAGTATATAACTTCTGTATTTTAGCACAGCCAGCTATTTGCTTGAAGGTGATATTGAGTAAACAGAGAAATTTTTCTTTTTTCTTTTTTTAAAAAGGATTATAGCACATAATGAATATAATAAAATACAAAAATATATAAACAATTTTAAATGTATAAAAACATATATGTGTATATAGGATATAGAAATATAAGAAGTTTCTTTTATAACAGAGTAAAATTTAACATTCTGAAATTCCCTTTTTACTTCACATGGACCAGTGAATTAATTTGGAAGGGGGACTATAATACCACTGAATGTCAGTAGTTTCACCTAATAAGCTCAGTTAGTAAGATAACAATTTAATAAATGCTGTAATATGGCAATCTTTTTAAAAATCTATGAAATTATTAAAAATTAACACATAATGAGAAGCAAGGACAAATTTTGGTTAAAAAAATCTAGGCTGTACCTAACAAAAGTTACTAGCTAGTTTTTGAGGTGAGAAAGAAAAACAATGTGTGTGTGAGTATCTGTATGTACACACATATAGAGATACAGACATGTGTTTTCAGCAGTTAAAATATTATACACATATTCTATTTTTGAAGGCTTGGAAGAGAAACAAAATCTCATAGATATAATGCCTTTTTGAGGATTTTTAAATTATATTTTAATTTATTCTAGGTTATTAGTTTATTTAGATTTTCTGATTCTCTACTAGACGCTATTGATTATTTATATTTTTCTAGAAAATTGCCCACTTCATCAAAGGTTTAATAGTATTCAGTATAAAACTTAGTCATAGTATTTTATTTTTATTCTGTTGTTTCAATCCTATCTATAGTATGAATTCTTTCACTTTACCAATATTATCAATACTAGTAATATTGTTTTTGTTTCATTTTACTGTTTGAAAGTATCTTTTCTTGAGTAGATCTGAGTTTCTAACCTTCATCATTTTCCTTCTCCATGAAACACTTATTTTAGTTTTTCTTGAAGGGCACGTCTGCTGATTATGACTTCCCTAAGATTTTGTCTGAGAAAGTCTTTATCATCCCTTCACTTTGTGAAGGATAATATTTCTGGATATAAATTTGTAGGTGCTATTTTTTTTCTTTATTTTTAACCCTTTAAATATTTTGCTGAACTTTCTTCTTGCTTGGTCTCCAATAAATTCACTGTAATTCCTATCCATGTCCCTCTATATTTAATTTTTTAATTTTTTCAATTCTTTCAAGATTTTCTCTTTGTCTTGGTTGTCTGTTTGAATAAGATATGCCCAGGTGTTTAGTATTATTCTGCATTGTGTTCCCTGAACTTCCTGGATCTGTGGTTTGATGTCTCTCTCTCTCTCTTTCTCTTTCCATATACATATGCATATATATACACAGCACCAGGTCCAGATGGTTCCACTGGTGAGTGCTAACGAACCTTAAACATTTAAGGAGAAATTCTACATACTCTCCACAAACTATTTGAGAAAATGCTTCCTATCCTTTTGGTGAGGCCAATATTATCCTAATGACAAAATTAGATAATGACGTTACAAAAAATTGAAAACTATAGTCCAATATCTTTCATGAATACCAATGTAAAACTCCTCAACAAAATATTAGCAAATTGAATCCGCGAGTGTATAAAAAAAGAATTGAACAGCAAAACTGAGTGGAATTTATTCCAGGTATATAGGGCTTTTTCAACCTTAGAAAACCAGTCAATGTAATTCACCACATTAACAGGCTAAGGAAAAAAAAATTACATGACCACATTAATGCAGAAAAAGTATTTGAAAAAATCTAATACTCACTCATAATCAAACGAAAGCCATAAACAGCAAAAGTCCAAAAAGAGAAGAAAAGGATAAAAGGTATGCACACTGGGAGAGAAGAAATAAAATAGTCTGTGTTCACACATAAGATGATTGTTTATGTAGAAAATTCAAAATATTTGATAAAATCTCTCTGGGAACAAAGGTGAGAAAACAGCAAGATCACAGGATACAAAGTTAATGTACAAAACTCAATTGCTTGTCTATATATTGGCAATGAACAATTGTAACTTGAAATCAAAATATAGCAATATCATTTATAATACCAAAAAAAGAGATACTTAGGTACAAATCTTACAAAATATGTACAGGATCTATTTGCAGAAAACCACAAAACTGTGATGAAGGAAACCCAAAACATCTAAATAAATGGAAAGCTTTTCTATGTCCGTGGATTGGAAAACTCAATATTGTTAAGAGGTCATTTCTTCACAATTTGATCTGTAGATTCAACACAATTCCAAATACAATCCTAGTAAACTATTTTGTGGATATGACAAATTGATTTTAAAATTTGTATGGAAAAGCAAAAACTCCAGAAGAGCTAACAAAATACTGATGTAAAGAAATAAGTTTAGGGGCAGGCCCTTGGCTGAGTGGTTAGGTTCCTGCGCTCCACTCCAGGCAGCCCAGGGTTTCGTCGGTTCTAATTCTGGGCAGGGACATGGCACCGCTCATTGAGCCACGCTGAGGGGGCATCCCACATACCACAGCTAGAAGGACCCACAACTAAGAATACACAACTATGTACCAGGGGGCTTTGGGGAGAAAACGCAAAAAAATAAAATCTTTAAAAAGTAAAAAGAAATACGTTTAGAACTCACTCGATTCAATATCGTGACTTACTATAAAGTTATGGTAATTGAGAAACAGACATATAAATCAATGAAGAACAGAGAGCCCAGAAACAGACCCCAAATAAATATAGTCTACTGGTTTTTTGTGTTTTTTTTTTTTTTTTTGCTCAGTAAAATTTTGGAATTTTTTTTTAACTTTTAATTGAGATTATGATAGCTTACAACCTTGTGAAATTTCAGTTGTACATTATTATTTGACAGTCATATTGTAGATGCTCCACTTCACCCTTTGTGCCCAGCCCCCCACCCCCCCTTTCCCCTGGTAACCACTACTCTGTTCTCTTTGTCCACGTGTTTAATTTCCACGTATGAGTGGAGTCACACAGAGGTTGTTTTTCTCTATCTGCCTTATTTCACTTAACCTAATACCCTCAAGGTCCATTTAAGTTGTTGTGAATGGGATGATTTTATCCTTTTTTTATGGCTGAGTAGTATTCCATTGTGTGTGTGTGTGTGTGTGTATATATATATATATATATATATATATTTATATACCATATCTTCTTTATCTAATCATCAGTCAGTGGGCACTTAGGTTGCTTCCACGTCTTGGCTATTGTGAGTAAAGCTGCAATGAACATAGGGGTGCATGGGTCTTTTGGAGTTGCTGATTTCAAGTTCTTTGGAGAGATACCCAGTAGTAGGATGGCTGGGTCATATGGTAGTTCTATTTTTAATTTTTTGAGAAATCTCCATACTGTTTTCCATAGTGGCTGCACCAGTTTGCATTCCCACCAGCAGTGTATGAGGGTTCCTTTTTTTCCACAATCTCTCCAACATTTGTCATGTTTTGTTTTGGTTATTTTAGCCATTCCAACAGGTGTAAGGTGATATCTTAGTGTAGTTTTGATTTGCATTTCCCTGTTGATCAGTGATGATGAGCATCTTTTCATGTGCCTATTGGCCATCCATGTATCTTCTTTGGAGAAATGTCTGTTCATGTCCCCTGCCCATTTTTTGATAGGGTTGTTTGAGTTTTTGTTTTTGAGTTGTGTGAGTTCTTTCTATAGTATGGAGATTAACCCTGTGTCAGATATATGATTTGAAAGTATTTTTTCCCAATTGGTGTGTTGTTTTTTTGTTTCAATCCTGTTTTACTTTGCCTTGAAGAAGCTCTTAAGTCTGATGAAGTCTCATCTGTTTATTCTTTCTATTGTTTCCCTTGTCTGAGAAGACATGGTGTCCGAAAAGATCCTTTTAAGACTGATGTTAAAGAATGTACTGCCTATATTTTCTTCTAGAAGTCTTATGGTTTCAGGTCTTACCTTTAGGTCTTTGATCCATTTTGAGTTTACTTTTGTGAATGGCATAAAAGAATGGTTGATTTTCATTCTTTTACATGTGGCTGTCCAGTTTTCCCAATACCGTTTGTTGAAGAGACTTTCTTTTCTCTATTGTATGTTCTCAGCTCCTTTGTCAAAGATTAACTGTCTATAGATGTGTACTTTTATTTCTGGGCTTTCAATTCTGTTCCATTGATCTGTGCACCTCTTTTGGTACTGGTACCATGCTGTTTTGATTACTATAGCTTTGAAGTATTTTTTGAAGTCAGGGATTTTGATGCCTCCAGCTTTGTTCTTTTTTCTCAGGATTGATTCGAGGTCTTTTGTTGCCCCATATGAATTTTAGGATTCTTTGTTCTATTTCTGTAAAGAATGTCATTGGGATTTTGATTGGGATTGCATTGAATCTACAGTAAACTGCTTTTGATAAGAGGGAAAAGGTAATTCAATAAATACAGGATGGTCTTTTCAATAAATGGCACTAGAAAATTTGCCAAAAAAGAGGAAAATAATAATAACCTAGGCACATATTTTACATCTGTTAACACTAAAATTCTCTCAAAATGGTCTATAGATCTAGATGTAAAACTCAAAACTATAAAATTTCTAAAGAAAGAGAAAGAAATCTAGGTGACCTTAGCTTCAACACCAACAGCACAATTCACGAAACAAAAAAAAGATTAGGTGGACTTTATTAAAATTAAAAATTTCTACTCTGTGAAAAACACTGTTAAGACAATGTAAGAGAAGCTACAGATGGGAAGTATTTTCAAAATTCTTGCGTGATAAAGGACTTTTTCTCACAAGGAACACTTAAAACTCAACATTAAGAATCAAGCTACCTAATTTTTTTAAAACAGAAGAAAATGATGTAAATAATTGATGAAAGAGATGTATATATGCCATACAAGTACATGAAATGATGCTCCACATTATTTGTGGAATTGCACATTATGTGGAATTGCATATTATGAGATTGCAAATTAAAACACCAATGAGATATCATTACACGCCTAATAAAACAGCTAAAATTTAAAAAAAATTGGGGCTGGCCTGGTGGCGTAGTGTTTAAACTCATGTGCTCCACTTTGATGTCCTGGGGTTCGTTGATTTAGATCCTGGGCACAGACCTAGAGATGGCTTTTCAAGCTATGCTGTGGCAGGCCTCTCACATATAAAATAGAGGAAGATGGGCACAAATGTTAGCACAAATCTCCCTCAAAAAAAAATCCAAAACACTGACAATAGCAATTATTTGGCAAGGGCAAGGAGCAATAGAAACTCTCATTCATTGTTGGTGGAAATGTAATGTATACCATCTTGGAAGACAGTTTGGCAGCGTCTCATAAAGTTAAAAATAGTTTTATCCTACAATGCAGCAATCATGCTCCTGACTATTTACCCAACTGATTCAAAAACTTATCTCCACACCAAAAACCTTTATGGGAATGTTTATAGCATCTTTATTCATAATCTCCAAAAACTCAAAGCGATTAAGATGGCCTTCAGTAGTGAAGGGATGAATAAACTCTGGCATGTCCCTACATTGCAGTATTATTCAGTGAGGAATGAGTAATCAAGCTATCCAAATATATGGATGAATCTTAGGTGCATAATACTAGTGAAAGAAGCCAGGTTGAAGGATAGGTACGGTAGAGTTCCAATTGTATGACATTCTGAAAAGGCAAAACTATAACAATGGTAGAAAGATCAATTGTTGCTAGGGATTTAGGGGAGGGAAAGGAGGTTTGAATAAGGACATACATGGACTAGTATAGGGCAGTGAAACTATCCCGTTGGTTACTGAAATTATGGCTACAGGACCCTATGTATGTGTCAAGACTCATAGAACTTTACAACACAGTGAACATTAATGCATGCAAATTAGAAAAAAAAGTACTTACAAATTCAGAGTAATCTCAGGACAGAATGCAGAATTTACAAAACAATCTAACCATATTGCAAAATATATGAAATAACCTCACTGAAAGGGGCGAGGAGGAAAGGAGAGGATATCAGTAACACTGGAAATGAGTAGAATCTGTAAAACTAAAGGTAAAAGAAACTGTACATAAGCACTGTGCTCTAGTTGGTAAATTTATATACTACTGAAGTATGCATTAACAATTCTGATGTTGGTGTGCTTGCGTGCTGGAATTGAATAATTATATAAATGGATGATGTAAACCAGTTTTCTCACTGTTGCTGTGGGATATAATAGATAAGCAGAGGAACAGGTTAGAATGATCCATATTGTAATGTATTAGATTTGGAGACATGAGCATGAACTCACATTTAGCTTAATATAGATACAGATGGTTAAACATAGATGTGTTTATAGTTATGCGTTTATACACAGGTTAGTATATACTCAAAATTTTTCTTGTTCTGTCAGCTGAGATTGCCTAGAAGCAATGAAACTCTAGTAACAGTGAGCATACCTAATACTCATATCTTAGATTCTAATACCATTCTCCAATAAAAGAAACCAGGACTCCTTAGAGAAATGACTGATTATAGGAATCAGGAACTATGTAGCAAAAGCTATACAAGATGAGCCCCGAGCATTTTGTTGTGCAGAATATATAAGAAAACAATCAAAAAGAAAAGCAAACACCACAGACATGATCCATAAAGGAAACCATTAGTAAGCTAGGCTTCATTAAAATTAAAAATGTCTACTCTGTGAAAGACTATATCAAGAGAATTAGAAGATAAGCCACAGAATGGGAAAAAATATTTGCAAAAAACACACCTGATAGAAGACTATTAACCAACATACACAAAGAACTCTTAAAACTTGACAATTTAAACACAATCTGACTTAAAAAAAAAAGGGGGGAGGGGACCAGAGACCTTACCAGATAGGTAGCCAAAAAAGATAAATAGATGTCAAATAAACATATGAGAAGTTGCTCCACATGATAGGTCATCTGGGAGATGCAAATTAAAACAACAATAAGATACCAATACACACCTGTTAGAATGGCCAAAATTCAAAACACTGACAACACCAAGTTCTGGCAAGGATGTGGAGCAACAGGAATTCTTATTCACTGCTGGTAGGAATGCAAAATGGTACAGCCACTTTGGAAGACAGTTTGACAGCTTCTTACAAAACTAAACTTTTTTACCACACAATCCTTCAATCATGCTCCTTGGGATTTTCCCAAAGGAGTTGAAAACTTGTGTTCACACTAAAACCTGCACGTGGATGTTTATAGCAGCTTTATTCATAATTGCCAAAACTTGGAAGCAACCAAGACGTCCTTCAGTAGGTGAATGGATAAATAAACTGTAGTATATACAGACGATGGAATATTATTCAGCTCTACAAAATGATCTATCAAGCCATGAAAAGGCATGAAGAAAAAACTTAAATGCATATTATTAAGTGAAATAAGCCAACCTGAAAAGGCTACATATAACATGATTCCAACTACATGACGTTCTGGAAAAGACAAAACTATGAAGATAATATAAGATCAGTGGTTGCCAGGAGGTGGGGTGTGGTGGGGAATGAACAGGCAGAGCACAGCAGATTTTTAGGACAGTAATACATGATATATGATAGAGATGTCATTTTATATCTGTTCACACTCATAAAATGTGTAACACTAAGGGTAAACCCTAGTAAACTATGGACTTTGGGTGATTATGATGGGTCAGTGTAGGCTCATCCTTGGTAAAAACTATACCATACCGGTGACTAATGTTGCTAATGGAGGAGGCTAGGCATGCATGGGATCAGGGTATATATGGGAGAAATCTCTGTACCTTCCTCACAATTTTGTTGTGAACCTAAAATTGCCCTAAAAGACAATCTTAAAACAAACAGAAAAGAAAAGCAACCCCACCATCACAGATTATATCAAAGGAACACAGAAGCCAGCTGAGGGAGCTTGCAATGACCAAAACTGGAATAATTTGAATAAAACAAAGTAATATCTGATCATAACCCAAATCTTAAAATAAATATCCATGAGTCCATACTGATATACCTAAATTATTGAATAAACAAATGGGGAAGAAGAAACAAGTTTCCCAGGCAGAAGAATTCAACATAATTTATTTAGTAACTCCACTCAAAGAGGTGGAAAAACTCCCCGGTTATTAAATATGGATTGTTCATAGTAACTCCTTCCAAAGACTACAGCATGGAAAGGGGAGGGGAAGAAGTAACCACAGCGGAGAAATCTGACAAATACTACCTCACCTAGGTGATCAAGGCCTACATCAAAAGCCATGAGTCTGGGGCCCGGCCTGGTGGCACAGCGGTTAAGTTCATACATTTTGCTTCTGCAGCCTGGAGTTCACCTGTTTGGATCCCTGGTGTGGACCTACGCACTGCTTGTCAAGCCATGCTGTGGCAGGCTTCCCACATGTAAAGCAGAGGAAGATGGGCATGGATATTAGCTCAGGGCCAGTCTTCCTCAGCAAAAAGAGGAGGACTGGCAGCAGATGTTAGCTCAGGGCTAATCTTCCTTAAAAAAAAAAAAAAAAAAAAAGTGAGAAGTCATGTTGATAGTATATACCTTTGATATGATGTGATGAAAATGTCACTTTATCTCTGTGGTTTTCCTCCTCAAAACACACAGACTCAGACTAATCATGAGAAAAACATCAGACAAGTCTCAACAGAGGAACAATCTATGAAATTCCTAAGCAGTACTAATCAAAACTGTCCAGGTTATACCCCCTCCTCCGCAAAAAAGGAATCTTAGATTAGAAAATGTCACAGTCAAAAGAAGCCTAAGAAGACAGGATGATTAGAAAGATAATATGTTATCCTGGTTGGGATTCTGAAACATTAAAAGGACACTATGTGAAAACAAGGGAGTCTGAATAAAGTATGGATTTTAGTTAATAATAATGTGTCACTATTGGCTCACCGATTATAAGAAATATATTCTACTAATACATGATATTAATGATAGGAGAAACTGGGTTCAAGCTATGTGGGAACTCTGCACAATCTATGCAATTTTTCTGTAAATCTAAATCTAAAAAGTAAAGTTTATGAAAAAATATAAGCCCAATGTTATTACTAGAGTAATCAACAATGAAATTACATTTCAATAAATATAATCAAACAAATCTAAAATGGAGAAAATAAAAGAATTGTAATAATTGTATATATTTTTCATAACTGTATTTGTATAGTCAATTAACGTAGAGAATCACATTACACTCATACCTTCTGTCATTTTGCATTGTATCTGAAAACATTGATTAATATGAGTGAAATCGAAAGTTCCACATTAAACATCATTACTCACACTTTGAACAATCTCTATATCAATACTTAAAGGTTTAATGTGACAAAAGAGTTCATTTTTTTGCAGCTAAATTTATCCAAACTAGCTGTAGTAACTTTTTCCTTAACAAGTTCTTTTTCTTCCTTTCAAACTTATTTGCCATTGAAGAATGTCACTTTTTTTCCTTGAATGGATTATTATGAACATTTAAAATATTGAATGTATCAAACAAAGAAGCAAGGCCAGCTGTACAATTCTCATGTTTAAGAAGTTGGATTGAGTTAGTGGCCCATTTTCTTTAAAAATACTAAAAGTTTTGTTCCATAGTCCAAACATTCTCGCAGGAAGTTTCACCTCCAGAATCGTTGTGCCTTGAACTCAATAACAGTTGTGAATTGTCAGCTTCTTGATTATTATACAATGCAGAAAATAATTTCAAATTTACAGCTATGACTTTTCCATAATTACCATTTTTATTATGTCACTAAGCACACAGTTTAGTTCAGCTGACTTTTTTCCATAACACAATTTTTCCATGAAGCAAGTAGTATGTTTGATTCACATACTGGTGCAATCTGTTCGAAACAGGTAACCATTACAGAATATATTCTCATCATTGAAGTTGTAACATCAGATTATACTTTACACAAACTTAAATTCCAAATTGCATATGTTGACAAGGTAATCCTTCATGATGTTATACAATCCATTGCATCTGTTGATAATGAAGCTAAAAACACAATTCTTTCTCTACGTCACTATAATGTTCAAGGTTCACATTTCCTAAAGGAATTGCAAAGACTAATACTATGAGAGTTTTATTTTCCTATAATTTGATCTTTGCGTCATTAGCTAGTTCCTGAATCTGCCACGCTATGGGCATCACTAGAAAATGGGACGCAAGCTGCTTTTGTTGCCATAGATTTGCCTAATATTTGCAAGAAAATATCTTTGTTCAGTCTTTTGTAAATGTCTTAATAATTGTATACACACTTTTAGTAATAGTAAACTCAATAATGGTACATTTTCTCAGATTTCTATTCACTTTAGTTGACAGTTGACAGTGTTATAACAGGTTGCCACACATGGCTCAAAATGAGAGTTAAACAATACCTTGACCCATCTATGCCCGCTCCTGTCAAGACAAGTTGACTGATCACACACTTGGATGTCACGACAATGGTAAATATCCATAAAAGGCTTTAAATTCTTATTCTCAATTGCTGTACCTATCTTGTAACTACATTATCAGTAACAGCATTTTGCTACCTAGACCTGGTCTCTGGACTACAGTTAGCAAAGCACTGCTCTGGAGGAATGAAAATTTAACACATCTAAATGTGTGCAACTTCTTTTCAGGGAAGATTATTCACTGCCTCATTGAGCATCAACAACATTTCAGGTGTGTAATAAATCAACCATTGACATGGTTCCTGCTCAGTAGTTCTATAATAAAACAGAAAGAGAGAGAAGCAGAATAAGGGATATAATTATACACAGTCAACAGCAAGGCAAGTCGAAAAAAACAGAGGAAGATTCTCAAGGAAGGAGGTACCCTTCATTATTCACTTTTATACCTGTCATATTAAGTTTTACAGCTAAAACCTAGTTACAAGTGAAATGTAAACAAATGAACTACTAGGCATTTTACACGCAAGTAACACATTGAGTATATGGCTCTGAACAGTTTTATGTTATTTTCGAGGAGAGAGCCTATCTTGCCAACATCCAAAGGGATTTGTAGGCATTTGAATATTTTATAACCATTTTATTTTTCTTTTCTAATTGAAGCCCGTGTTATCAATACAATGATTAAGTAAGAAGAAAATGCTTTCAAAATTAGCATTATGCCATAGATAGCTACTCCAACATTTTATCACACAAAATAGTGATTAGGACAAAGCTCCAGAATTGTTGTGCCTTGAATTCAATAACAGTTGTGAATTGTCAGCTTCTTGATTATTATACAATGTGGGCCTTCTTATCCTTTCTGTACTGTAAGTTATGAAATTTGGCAGAATTAAAATACTTCAAATCCTATCACAATATGTATTTTTCAGTAAAAACAATGTATTGATTGAATATAAATATTAAAAATGCTGTGTTTGGCAGCCAGTCCGGTGGCATAGTGGTTAAGTTCACGCTCTCCACTTCAGTGGCCCAGGGTTCAGAGGTTCAGATGCTGGGTGCAGACCTGGCACTGCTCATCAAGCCATGCTATGCTGCGCTGAGGAATATTGGCACAGATGTTAGCTAGGCAACAATCTTCCTCAAGCAAGGAGAGGAAAATTGCAACAGATGTTAGTGCAGGGTCAATCTTCCTCACACACACACAAAATGCTGTGTTCAACTAAATTAAAGTTTTGAGCTTTGAAATAACATTCAATAACTTAAAGCTTTTTGTTTATCTGCTTGTTTTAATGACATAAGTAATTCCACTCATTAACAAATTTTCCTCTATAGGTAAAGTGTATCCTTTGATAACTGATTGTTTTATTCAATAAATACAATATATATACTACTTACAGATATTTATTATTGGTGCTGATCACACTTTTCCATTCCCGTCACTTGGTCACACTGTGGTAGCAGATTTCTATGAAAGTAAGTCAGTTAATACGTAAGATCAGTGGGGACAGGGACTCAGAAATTTGAATAATACTTGACATATAATATTCACTCAATTAATATTTGTTGAAGGACTGATTGAATGAATGAAAGGGTTTGAATACTGGTTCTATTGCTAACTAGGGATAATACTTGTGTTATCAGAAATGCTTTAAGAAGTTTTTGTATATGTAACCTAATTTATCATTATCCCCTGAGTCTTCATTTCGACTGTCGTTCTTTGAGTTGCATGCTCCTGACAATGATTCTGTCTTATGCCATTGACCATTATTTTCTCTGTTACATGCTACTGTCTGGGTCTATGGACTTCAGATCTCCAGACTGATACTGCAAGTACTTTCAAAGAGGTCTCTTTGTGTTTAGCGTTTAATTAATAAAAGGCAGGCTTCATGCATTTTAAGATCCCACAACTCACTTCTTTCATATATGTGATTGAGGAAAAATATAAATTTAAAAAAGAAACAACAAGGGATAGAATTAAACTGTCCCCTAACTTTGCTGTCGTTACAAGCTCCCGTGTAGTTATACACCAACAGGCTCCTCATGTTCTCAATGAGTCAAGAGAGACTCCAAAAATCTTGCCCCAAGCAGCAGGAAGAAAGGAATTGCTGTTTATAGAGATTGAGAAGACTATGAGAGAAACAGGTTTGGAAGAAAAAGACACAAGTTTGGCTTTAGATGTGTTAGTTTTGAGACACTCTCTAGATATTTAGACGGAGAAATCAAGTAGGCAAAATGTATACATTATCTGTTCTTAGACAGTTCTGTACTGGAAATATAAGTTCTGGAAACATCAGATTGTATGTGATATTTAAATTTACAGGACTGGATGAAATCACAGAGGAATTGTGTATAAAAAGAGAAAGTACTGATAAGGAGGAATGACAGAACTAAGAAAGAACTTGTGGGAAGTAGAAGGAGGGCCAAAAGAAATGACATCTAATATCATGTGAAGAAAGATTTTTCTAAAGGAAGGAATGGTCTACAAACAATACTGTTCATAAAGCACATGAGCACTGAAAATTGATAATTGGATTTATCAACCTGGATACTATTGGTGAAGTTGACAGGTCACCAACAATGATGACTTAAAAGGAGTGATTAAATGAGGTGATTAAAAGGAGTCTGAAAAAGAGTGAAAGAAAACAGAGGCACTGAAATTAGAATATAGACAACTCTTTGAAGATCTTTTGTTTTGTAAAAGAACAGAGAACTGAGACAGAGGCTAGAGGGAAACCACATGGGCAATATCATGGAATATTTCCATGCCAATGGTAAAGATTCATTTGCGATGGAAGAGATGTTAATGCAGAAGAGACAGTAGACAACTGCAGAATGATATTTTTGATATAACGTTTTGTTATTAGAAATTGTTATTTTAAAATGCTGTTTAAAAATATGATCAATAATTAAAGGCAATATCAAACAAGACAGTATTTCTTTGTTTATCCTCCTGTTTTGAATAAAAATAAAGGTAGGGAGAAATGTCTGAGGGAAAAAATGTGGTCCCTAAAACATATGTACACGGCTGTGATTAAAACTGCTCTGCTACTATAAAAAGGACACAAATGTTAACATAAAAAATTGTCACTGTAACTGTCTCTTTCTAGAAATAGTATAATCATACCACGTCACAAAATCATTTAATCTCAGCAGTTTCAAATTTTAAGTATTCAAAAATACGAATATTTAAATGTACCTCATACTTGAGCTTTTGAAAAAATACACCCAATATGTGAGGCAAATGGTAAAGATTTATGTTACCCAGTGACATTACATGAGCCAAATTGACTTTTTGGTCAATTAAAGGTTTTACAACTGCTCAGTTTTCAATTTTTAATGAATTTGCGTCCGAGACACTCATACAATTTATACCTCCTAGAAGTACCTGTTAGAAGAGTAAAGATAGCATTAGTCTATCAGGATTTCACTTTGCATTTTTTTTCTAATTTAGTCAATTTTATCTTGATGGATAGTAACTAATGCTGAGCTCTCATTAGATGCCCAGGCTCCAAGCTAAGGGCTTTGTATGGATCCTCTCATTTAAGAAAAGAAAAAAAAATTTGAAGGTAAGAGTGTTTAAGAAAACTGTCTGAGGTTATCTTTCTGGTTTATAGTAGATTTGAAATTTGAAACCAAGAATCTTTTGCTCTAAAATTTGAATATCCAATCTATTCCTCTTAAAGTAAACTATGGAAGGAGAGATCCGAGAAAATTTTCAACTATGCTTAAGAGAGGAAGCAAAAAGTCCCGTTAGAGCTCATTCCGGTTATGTACTAAAAAGAAACATACAGGTAGACAAGAATTTTTGATCACCTTGGACATCATTTTACCTTTCAGAGTAGAAGCTGTCCCCTGCCTAAGAGGGAAGGTGCCATAGGAGACAATGGGAGGAAACATTTAAGTTTAGACGAACCACCAGGAAAGCAAATGGTGATAACTAACTCCGTGAACCCAATTGCAGGCTCTACTGAAGACAAGATTTTACACAGACTCTATCTGCTGTGTCACAGTAACTACCTCACTTTTCATTCTTTCCCTGTTAGGCCTTTTTCCAGTGCCATGGCTCCACACGTATTATTTTAATAAATGTTTATTGAAAACCTACTATACGCCAGGCACTCTGCTAGACACTGGGCATATAAATATGATTATGATACAGTCTTTGTCCTCAAAATACATATATTATACTGAAGAAAACACAACACCAACAACAAAAAGAACAACATAAACAAAGAGATAGGAATTCAAGTGCAATGATAAAGATGTTAGTTTGATTACAGTTTGACATTGTGCAGATGATTGCAATGGACCTCAGCATAAGGAAAGTCTTCTTAGACAAAATGATAAAAATACAAAGGATGACAAGAGTAAAAAATATGTTTTAATAATATTAAAATTGAAGATTTCTTGGGGTAGCCTGATGGCATACTGGTTAAGTTCGTGGGCTCTGCTTTGGCAGTCCAGGGTTCATGGGTTTGAATCCTGGGCATGGATCTACACACCACTGATCAAGCCATGCTGTGGTGGTATCCCACATACCAAGTGGAGGAGAATTGCTATGGATGTTAGCTCAGTGGTAATCTTCCTCAAGCAAAAACAGGAAGATTGGCAATGGATGCTAGGTCAGGGCCAATCTTCCTCACCAAAAATAAATAAATAAATAAATAATGAATAAAGATTTCTGTTCAGTGCAGAATATCTGGGAAAAGGCAATAAATATAGTAGAATATAACAGAGTACATAAACCAGCAAGAAAACAAAACCAGATAGCCCATTAGAAAATTAGGTGAAGGATGTGATGAGGTAGTATCGAGAGCAATGCAAATTCTAACAAACCTCTGAAGTGATCTTCAATCTTATTTGTAATCAGATCAGGGAAATTAAAAAATGAAATAATACCAAATATCACTTTAGAGTAATCATAAAGACCAAATTAGAAAGCTGTATCATGCAAATATTTACCTAGGATATAAATATAGAGGAACCCTCACACACTGCTCTTATAAGCGTGCATGTTGCAACCCCATTCTGGATGGCAGACTATCACTATGGATAGTCAGTCAAATTAGGTACCCAAAAATGATATGATCTACCAATTCTGCTCCTGGGTGTTTATTGCAAAGAATTCTCACACATGAAGGGGAATGTGAGGATGTTCATTTCACTATTATTTCTGGTAATAAGAATTTGTAGAAAAATTGGGTGTCTATTGCTTAAAGAACGAATAGGTGATGCATATTAGGTAAATGCCATGGAGTACCATGAACAAGGAGAAGGAACAAAGAAAGTATACACATGGAAAAGCAAATGCAACTTAAAAATATACTATTGATTGAAAAAAGAACAGAATAGCATATGTAACCAAAGACAGTTACATAAATTAAAATTAATGCTAAACATGTTAGATTTAGAACCTCTGGTGGAAGAGAAGAATTGGAGTGAGAAATTGAGATAAAAGAGAGTAAATAGGGACCAGTCCGGTGGCATAATGGTTAAGTTCACACACTCCGCTTCAGCGGCGTGGGGTTTGCAAGTTCGGATTCCAGGCACAGAGCTACACACCACTCATCAAGCCATGCTGTGGGGGTGTCTCACATACAAAATAGAGGAAGATTGGCACAGACGTCAGCTCAGTAACAAACTTCCTCAAGCAAAAAGAGGAAGATTGGCAACAGATGTTAGTTCAGGGCCAATCTTCCTCACACACAAAAAAGAGAGAGACAGTAAATAAATAAGTAAATAAGAGTAGTGTTTATGTTCCTTGAACTGGGGCAATATTGGCAAAACTCACTGTGTCTGAGGTCCTTATAAAGCAAGAGAAAAGAGATTAAATGAATGATATGATGTGATGTGGCAAGTATAGTTTGGGTTCTTTCTAAAATGCATTGCATGATGCCATATAACGCATCTAGTGCCTCAAAAATTCAAAACTATACCTAAATATTAAGAAGTCAACAAAGATAGAGAACATGTAGTCAGTTTACATCCTTGTGACATGTAGTCACAAGGAAAATGAATCAGCTTCAGGACATAGTCATTCCTAGACCTTCATACATTGGACAATTAGTCTGCCACAATGGTTTCGAATGCCCACCTCTTATAATTTCCTTATAGTAATCTGTTTTCTTTAGTCTCATTTTCCTGGACTCTGTATAACATAAAAAATGGGACAAGCATGCCCTTTTTAGAATACATGACAGTATTAAAGGGGACACAATACTGTACCAAAATTTGAGATAGAAGCAGTCCAAAAGTGTGGAAATTAATTCAAGATTTCTGCTTCACAGAGGACAGCCTGTTGAATTGTAATAGGTTAATCATTTTAGGAAAACTATTTCAAATAGTAAAAATTATAAGTTCTACTATGAATCAAAACCCATTGTGGCTAAATTATAAGGTCATGGGTAACTTTGACCTGATATCTCCAGGCAGACTAAGTGCACATTAATTCAGTGTTTTCTAATATTATAGTTATAGCAGAAATGAAAGCACACAGCTAGAATACTCCCAAGGTTTATATATTATTCAGGCAGCACAGAACAATGATTATAAATCTGCTTCTAGACATAGCAAAAACTGACCTTACAAATCTGCCTTTACTTTAGGTAGCAGAGGGGTTAAGCATATGAGAAATTTCCCTAAATAACTTCCCAATGTCTTGATAAATGATGTCATCCATCACCACTAATGTGGACTAACTAAATGGAATTAATTATTTTGCAATCATGATCTGTAAGAGATCAAGGTCATGTTATTACATCAGCAGAACATTGACCAGTTGTGAATTATTCTTGATGAGACATCCAATTCTTAAATCTTGAGCTGGTAGTCACTGGAGGCCTATTAGCAATTATAGATGATAAGGCATTTTATACAATACCGTTATTCACAGCTCCTACATTCTGTCACTGTGAATTTCAATAATGCACCAGGCTAAGGAAACTAACCCCTAAAGAATATTAAGCATCTAGGTGGCAAAGTAAAAGAAATTATCTGTGTGATTATTTAAACATACTTGAGTATTTAGCATTTACAATCTTTATGATGATTCTTCCCGGGATCTTGAAATACTACAACATAATCTTTGCTCACCACTTTGTTTTCAAGTATAAATGAACTTCAATTGATATAAATATTAGATAAAATTAATTTCTTATTAATTTCCAATTTACTCATGCAAAGTCACCTGGAGATGTAATTTTCTTTCTTGTGATCCAGTTATAAGCCTTTGAGGATCTCAGCACTAAAAAAGAAACATGAAACATTGGAATAAGGGGTTTTCAAGTCAAATTAGGATTTCACCAAGCCAACCTAATACGAATTGACAATTTTAAAAAAAGGTGATATCAATAAATATCCAATTACATCAGTAAACTTTAAATAGAGATACTTTAAATTTAATATCTAGACTGCATCCTTTTTTTGTTTTGTTTTGTTTTGTTTTTTGTGAAAAAGATTGTCCCTGAGCTAGCATTCATTTCCAATCTTATTCTTTTTGCTTGAGGAGGATTGGCCCTGAGCTAACATTGTTGCCAATCTTCCTTTATTTTGTATGTGGGATGCCACCACAACATGTTTTGATGAGTGCTGTGTAGGCCTGCTCCCAGGGTCCAAACTGCAAACCCTGGGCCACCAAATTGGAATGCATGAACTTAACCACTACTCCATCTGGCTGGCCCCTAGGCTGAGTGTTTTTTAAAGACAAAGTTTCTCTTTCTTTTCTTAGATGAGGAAAACTAGCACCTATAATTGTGTGTATTGTAGAGTAGCTCTTCAGTACTTGCTTAGCAAATAGCTAATTAGATTAGAATATCTACCTTTCAGAAGCAATTGTATTTCATACTGCATAGGGAACCTTTCTAAATTTTATTAAAGAAAAAAATTATCTTTATTCTTTCAAGTATATTACACTATAGGACTCAGGACTATCATTGAATAAACTATTATGAAGTTCTTTTGAACAAAATCATCACTTACATAATTTGAAAACCATGAATGCCATGTTTGTGTTATATTACTTAAAATGTTAGTATGTATTTTTGTAAATTGAGCAATACTACATGCATGAATTATAATGTATGTTTTTAAGGATTTATGTCTATATTGCTAAAAACACTTTGACTATTTTTTAAGGGTTAGTATAAAGTTGGGATCATCATAAAATATATATGTATGTATGTAACGATAAGTGTATATTAGAGAGAGACAGAGACAGAGAGAAGGAGAGAAAATATAGTTTAATAATGCACTTTCCAAGGAAAGAGCTAAATTATCAGCAATTATGATACCACTGTAAAGAAATACAAATGTAAAATAAAATATTCTTAAAAATCCTTAAATGTATAAAAAAGCTGAAAATATGGTGATTAATAAATAAAGTATAAGTTCATTAAGAAAAGACAATATGTGACAATCTAGGAGAACTTGTAATTTGGTTTTGAGTGACTATTAGAGAAAAAGGAACACAATACAAAGTTCAGAATTGATTTACCTAAATGCCTGACTGGATCCAGGTGACCTGCTCGCACTCTGCTGCCAGATGGAAAATTAAATCATTGCTGGAGGCTGTTAATATTGTCCAGCATCTTTACAGTCATACACAATGTCGAGTAAGCAATGAGACAGTATAAGGTCTGCAAAGAAATAGGGCCAAATGACCAAAAAAACAAGAGACAATACAGACAACAGAAACAGTCATAGGTCATCTAGATGTTGAAATTATAGACATAGTCTGTAAAAAACTGTAATTAATATGCCCCCCAAAGAAGACAAAATATAAAATTTCACCAAAGAACTATTTATTTATATTCTTTTCCTTTTTCTCCCCAAAGCCCCAGGTACATAGTTGTATTTTCTTAGTTGCGTATCCTAGTTGTGGCATGTGGGATGCTGCCTCAGTGTGGCTTGATGAGCATTGCCACGTCCGCGCCCAGGATTCGAACTGATGAAACCCTGAGCCAACTGCAGTGGAGCGCGTGAACCTAACCACTCAGCCATGGGGCCAGCCCTGGAACTATTTATAAAAAAGGATAAATAAAAATTCTAGAATTGAGAAGTGAAGTGTCAATATATATGTCTAATAGTAGTTTAGATACAGCAAAGGAGAGAACTTTGCAATAGATAACAACTTAATAGAAATTATACAAACTGAAGCTTGGAAAAAACAAAGAATGAAAAAAATTAGAAAATAATTTTAAAAGTGCATATGAAGAGTGAATCTAAGGTTTAACTTATGTGTGATTATATTTCCACAAGAAGAGAAAAGAAGTATTGTCAGTTGTAATATTTGAAAATACTGGCTGAAAAGTTTTTGATAAAAAATAACATGAAGCCACAAACTCAGGAACAGTATGATACCCAAAGCAGTGTAAATGCAAAGAAAACCACACATAGGTAAACAATAGAGACCACTTGAAAATTAAAAATAGAACAAAACAAAAATCTTCAAGTCAGGCAGCAGAGACAAAAACAGTATCCATGCTATTCTTTGTATATGAGATTCTTGTGCACATTGGATCCAATTTCATTCTAGACTAAATATCCCACCACAACTCATAAATATACATATTATGATCATGTTTAAAAATGGTCATATAAGATTGCTATCCCTAAATTGAAATTAACTTATTATCCTTTGACAGTTGAGTTGACAATTTATGGAATTATGTTAAACTAGCATATAATACACAAAGTAAAAATGGACAAGGTAAAAATATATTGTAAAAACTATATTGAGTGAAAGAGGCCCTGCCAGACACAGAGAAAAAAATTACAAACTGTTTAATTCCATTTATATGAATTTTCAAAGCAGGTCTACATCTAACAAAATGCTGGGAATCATGATCATATTCTATGAGAAAGAAGGAAAGAGACGTGACCGAAAAGGAACAAAAGATGGGCTTTGGGGGGTCCTAGCAAAGTTATGTTTCTTGATCTGAGTAGTAGTAACGCTATCCTCATAATTAATTATTAAACTGTGAATTTCTGTGTTATGCACTGTGTGTATAAGTGTATGTGTTGAACTTCAAAATGAACATAAAATATTTTTAAAAACCCATCAACTCTTGTTTTAGTTTTATATTGCTGTCACAACAAATTATCACAAAGTTATTGGCTTAAAACTGTGGAAAAATATAATCTTACAGACTGTAGGTTAAAAGTTTGCCCCAGGTCTTGCTGGGCTAAAATCCAGATGTCAGGAAAATTGCATTTCTTTCTTGAGGCTCTCAGAGAAAATTCATTTATTTGCCTTTTCCAGCTTTTAGAGGCCTCCCACATTCCAAGGCCTCCAACCTCTATCTCCGGAGCCAGTGAAGTTGCATCTCTCTGACCATCCTTCCCTGTTCCCATCTCCCTCTGACTCTCCTCTTCTGCCTCCCTCTTCCACTTTTAAAGATCCTTGTAATTACATTACTCTCACCTAGACAATCCAGGTTAATCTCCTTATATTAAGGTCTACTGATTAACAACCTTAATTCCACTGGAACCTTAACTTCTCCTTGCCAACATAATAACCTAACTTATTCACAGGCTCTGGGGGTTAGAATCTGGACATTTTGGGGAGCTAGAATCTTATCTACAACAACTCTAAACAACTTCCCACAATACTAAAACAGATACTGTTATTCCCAATTTATAATGACGTTCCCCAGGCCTACAGTCAACAAGGAAGGTTCCCGAATTTTTTTTTCCAAGTCTGATGAAGTATTTGTTACTAATGAAATAATTTGTTATAGCAGAATGCGGTTAATTTTCCCCACTGTCCTCTTGACTCTTCTTAACTGTGAAAACTAACAGAAATTTTTATCAATTTTGAGGTTTTTAATAGATTTTGAAACATTAGTTCTCACAAGATGATAGTGTTTGACCAACATATCTCGACAACTTTTGCCAAGACATTTCTTATTTTTTTGTTATATGAAACTGAAAGATTTCTTATAATATATTTTTGTAAATAAATATTTTTACAACATGCAATGCCCTTCCTTTGATGTCTAGAAACTGGAATTTTCAGTAATTTGGTCATAACTTGAGGTTTGTAGAGAATATTTTTAATTTATTTGGGAGAACAATACATTTTTAAAGTTTTTAGAATGATAATTGTTTATATTCCAATAATCTTTCTAAATACAAATAGAAAATTGTTAAAGCAATTTTGGGGGTTCTACCCAGAAATTCATATAGCTGTCAGATATTTCACATTATTGAAATTTATGAAATATTTGTGAATTATTCTATAATTCATAATAGTTATAATTCATAGAGAATCACTCTCAAGTTAATCTAAATTTGACATACCGTGTTTTACTTTTCTATTTTCAGACATATTTATCTCTCAGAATATACTTTTCTGCAATCACTCGCTTTTCTCTCATATCTTTTAAGTTTTATGTCCACCTCCCATCCTGCGTTTCACAACTCCTCTATGTTTCTTTATTTTATGTTTCTTAAGTTTCCTGCTTTTGGCCAACTCTTCCTTATTCTTTTGTTATAATCAATAAAATACTGTAGCTCATGGCTAAAGCCCCTTGAGGCCCATCACAGAAGATTGTGCAAATGACCTCAAACAGCTCATTTCAGATGAGCAACCCAAATTTCTGATGTTTATGCAAATTTCAGCCTAATTATCCGAAAGTTTTTAGAACAATGACCCCAGGAGTATGACCCTTCTTCATAAACATCTTCTTGTATTAATAGGCTCTGGAAGCCCTCTTTCTTCTTTCCTCCCATGTAAATGGAAATTGCTGAACTTATGTGCACTTTAATGTTATTAAAAACCAGGACCAGTGGGGAGTCTTAGCAGAGGCTGATGAAATTTTTCCAAACTGTGGAATAAGGGACAATGTCTAGGACATCATCACCTCTACGTTGCATTTAATACAGAATTTACCAAAAGAGGAGAAATCACCCATTTGCTTTAAGGGGAAGTAAGTGCCCTTTGTCTGACCCTTAAGAGATTCACAGAATGAATCAGTTTTTAGCATCATTTCAGAGATGTTGGTTATCTGGAATTCGCCTTTGCATTTCAAGAAAGCAGCTATTACTAGAATATTTAAAAATAAATATGAACATAGAATATATATGCCTACAGTTTCAAAAATCAAATTTCATTTTAGAGGCTTTGGGCCCCTAAACTTTTTTTCAAAAAAATAATTATAAATATAGTTTACTGTTATTGAATTTCCACAATTATTTACCTAAAAATAAACTTATGATGTGCATATCCCTTTGAGAAGTTGAATATTTGCAAGAGAAATATCACCAAATACTCACAAGTGCAAATAATAATGCTTTTTCCCTAAAGGATTCTAAATTTTAATATTATTGTAGTACTGCATATATTTTATCATGCTGTAAATAAGATTTTTTATATTTTTTTATCTCAGCACAAGGCAAATTCAATTAGAAATATAGATATGAGTTTTAAAATTTACTTAGGATTTTTTTAAAGAAAAACTAAAGGCTGAAATAGTTGGCTATAGTGGATCTGCTTTACTGGTTTACTGCTAAATTGGAATGAAAATAGGAAACAAAAAAAGGAAGTCTGATTTTGAATATCAATTATTAAAATTAGCCAAGTTTATCAAACCTTTGAGTTTCATGACACACCAAGAGCATACAGTTAAATGCTCACTACCAAACCAAGTCTCCTGTTCCTGAATATGAGAAGCATATATTTCTAATAAATGTGGGAAAAGGGTCCACTTTTATTGTCAGTGAAATTATTCTTTGCCATGTCATCATATAACGACCAATCATTTGATTCCATCTTCATCATATCCAGCTTTGTAAATTAGCATAAAACTTTGCAGATTTCATAAAGTTGTTTCTCTAACAGTAGAGATTTAAAAACCCTCTGTGGAAGTATAAGTTGGAAATTGCCTGTTCAAAGAAATTTATGATTTTATTACAGCTGCATATTGACTGTTCCTCTAGTAACCCGCAGGCAGAAAGTAACAGTTTATTTATTCAAACTGCAAATGAAATTGGGCAAGAAAAGTAATTAGCAAGCAACAAAAAAATAATGGAAAAGCACCATAAAAGCACTTCGAAATTTATGTGGGTTGTCAGATCATTAGAAAAATAACACTCTAATTTTAAAAAGGTAGAAAACTATAGATATATATTTTTTTCACTAACTGCCTAAACATAGATATAGATCTTTCAAACAAAAGCAATACTGAGATCATCAGTATTATTTCTTCACTCTTCAAATAATTTCAAATTTTTCATAATATATATGTATATAT
Source organism: Equus caballus (assembly GCF_041296265.1). Classification (NCBI taxonomy): domain Eukaryota; kingdom Metazoa; phylum Chordata; class Mammalia; order Perissodactyla; family Equidae; genus Equus; species Equus caballus. Next base: position 67,812,948 of record NC_091688.1, on the reverse strand, counting down.
ATTTTTAAAGATTTAATGTTTTTCCTTTTTCTCCCCAAAGCTCCCCGGTATATAGCTGTATATTCTTCGTTGTGGGTCCTTCTAGTTGTAGCATGTGGGATGCTGCCTCAGCATGGTTTGATGAGTAGTTACATGTCTGCGCCCAGGATTCGAACCAACGAAACACTGGGCTGCCTGAAGCAGAGAGCACGAACTTAACCACTCGGTCATGGGGCCGGCCCTCTTCATAACATATTTTTAAGTATTCTGTTTAAAACAGAAACTTTATAGTTATATAAATGATTTATTTACTTTTTAATTAGACAGGACCTGTTTGACTATCCTATTTTTTCAAATGTTAGTGATCGATTTTTTATAACTCATAGATGTCACTAACATTGCACAAATCACTAAGATAAAACATATATTTAGGCAAGAAATCAACAATAATTACATCTATATCAATGCCAGTTACAGCATAACAATGGCACTATTTTCTGGGTTGCAGTTTTTTGTGACATAAAAAATTTCTGAATATGCCACAAGATAACTCATATACTGTATTGTTGAATTGATAATTCTTTAAAAGTAATACATATATCAGTAACTGAATTACCAACACAAAAACATTTAGTTAAAAGCATACAGGTAGAGCTGACCCCATGGCCCAGTGGTTAAGTTCGGTGTAATTTGCGTTGGTGGCCAGGGTTTGTCAGCAGCCATGCTGTGGTGGCAACTCACATACAAAATAGAGGAAGATTAGCACAGATGTTAGCTCTAGGCAAATCTTCCTCAGACAATAATAATAATAATAATAGAGATAGTTTGCTTAAAGCTAATTCTCAGTGCATTATTTACTAGGGGCATCACATTTTAGAACTAAGAAAACTTAAAAGATTCTCTGAACTCCCAGATCTCAGACAAGACAATTTACTGCACAGTTAGATCAGTTTATGAAAAACTATTTTACCCCATTTCTACTTACCTCAAAAATTTTAATGACAATAGAAATTTCTGAGAAAGCCTTCAGGAAAATGTCAAAACTTCTTAGCCTGTTAGGTAACTTGACAATCTCCTAGCCTCATTCTTTTCAAAACATTCTGTGTGTTACAGCCCTTTTGGAAACTCAGACTTTGCTCAGATCTGTGTGAATTCTCTTTAAGATTTACCATAAGCCTCACCCCTAGGCATCTTTGCTCTGATATTTTCTTTCCATGGAAGTTTCCCTACCTTTCAGTTGTATTCCATCTGAATATCCTCTGATAATTGACCTAGATCCCAGGCATCTGTGAAGTCTTCTGGCTACTCTAGGACTCACAAATATGTGCATTTATTCAATGAGCATATTGGTTATGTATGTTGCTTTACATCGTTGAAATAAAATGGATAGAATGAAACCTCTACCTCTACAAGAGCACAGACTGGTAGAAGTTGGCTGGAGAGGAGATGTGTAAAACAGATGTGTAAAACATAATTCAAATGTAGTAATACAAGTGATGTAATAGAAGTGTGAGCAAAATACTTTAGGATCACTTAAGACAGAATATCTACTTGCAAATGAGCAAATATGGGGACATTTGAAAATGGTTCAAATACCTAGTCATTTACCGGAAACGCTTTAAATTATTTACTTATCTACAGACTTTCCCTAGCTGAAATCACCTCTTACTCTGGGCATTTACAGTGCTTAAAACATGTTTGTTGAATGAATCACAACCATAGCAGTGTATGAATTATAACACAATTCCCATACTTGTCTCACCAGCAGTGCAAAACTGTCCAAACATCTCTGCGTTTCTGAAGTTTTCTGCTCCCGTTCTTTGCCTTCTGTCCCATGCTCTCTAGAAATCAGAACAAGTTTTAAAGGAGAAAAAGAGCAGATGGTGGCACTCGGTTCATTGTCTCTCCCTTTTCACTGCAATTCTAGTTTAAATATCTTGCATGGTGCTCAATTTCTTGCCATGAGTAATGGATCTGAAAACAAGCTGAAGGATAAAGTAATTGAGGAAGTTGGTTCACTTTGAGTGTCTTCTCATTCCCTTCTCCAAGATTTCGTTCCCTCAAGTCTTGTCTTTTTCAGTTCTCCAGGGCCATTTGATAGTTTCTTCTTTTCTGTCTCTCTTCATCCCTTTCTTTTTTATTTCTCATTTAAAAATTTTATTATTTTTAGTTCTTGGTGGGAGTGCATTGGTCTGGTTTTAACTACTGCATCAGAAATGGAACAGGAAGTGCAAAAAAGCTTTGACTTTGGAGTCAGACACAGATGAACCCTATATTATACTCTACACTGGGAAAGTAACTTACTCTTTGTACAGATTAATATTCTTCATCTATAATGTGCAAAATGTAATTCAAAATTGTAATTTCAATCATACACGTGAAATATCCTTAACATGTGGCTCAGTAAAAAACAAATGTTCTAAATAAATGCCAAGTTTTCCTTTGGAGTAAAATATTTAATAAAATGCATAAAATATCATGTAATAATAGTTCAAAAATGTTATATTTTAAAAAGAAAAAAACTTTCAGGTGAGGAAAGTGGGTAAAACAATCCATTCTATGTACAATACAACAAAAAGGGCGAGTAATTTCTAAAAACGAAATAACTTTTATAAATGCAAGTAGTGGCAAGTATCAAATGTTTAAACTAAAGGAGTTGACGTAGAATTTTTTTTCTAATACCAAGCTACTGTTTTGCAAATGGCGGATAAAACAACAAAATAATTAAAGAAAAAGCCACAAATTAATTATACTAGCCTAATTCCATTACTCTTCAACGTCTCTGAAAATGACCTGTGGTCTTACCAGTATTAGCATCCTGTTAAAACAGTATTCATTTTTCACTGAAAATATAATAACCATGCTTGACTTTCATATTATTTTGGTGAGAAATGAATTCTAACGATATTATGGAATACCATGAAAAATCTCTTAATATATATATGTGCTTGGATCTGCTTTCTACTTTAGGCAAAATGAATTTGACAAAAGCATTGTTAGATAAGATATATTTATCTATTTCTGTTCATATGATAATGTCACCAATCACATGACGCATGTGAACATGATGTACAGCTGACAAATAGACAAATAAAGAGACCTGTTCTCTTTCACTTTGGGGTGGAAATGTAGTATACTGCAAATCATTTCTATTTTGACTATGCATTATAAAATCAGCTAAGCACTCTATTATAGTGTTGACACAGAAAATGTAATAGTTCAAATAATGATGTAATAAATAAGTATACTAGAGAAAGAACTTAATTCACTGAAAGCACCTGATTTCATTGAATACCTATGGGTATTAAAAGCCTAATATTTAATTTAATGTTATTTTTCTCAGTAGTAAAACTGATAACTGAGGATTTCATGCCATCGATATAAACAATTTCATTAAATGGAAGTAAATTTTTATACCATAATATTGATGAGGTAACTATGAAGATGGCTTGCTTTTCATTTTGTTGTTTTCTTTATGCATAATAAACATTGGAGCATGGGATTTATGATTGAAGACACAATATAATTTGATTCATTTGAATAGCAAATGATTATTCTTTTAATCTAGATTCTTGTCTATGCACCACTACATCTCTCATTTAAATATTTTAAACTGTTTAACATGACTACCCCTCATTTAGTTCATAAATTTATGTATAACTGCCACATTCAAAAAAGTGAAGTAGAAGGGCTGCCCGACGATGCAGCAGTCAAATTCTCACATTCTGCTTCAGTGGCCTAGGGTTTGCTGGTTCGGATCCCAGGTGCAGACATGGCACCCTGTGTCAAGCCATGCTGTGGGAGGCATCCCACATATAAACTAGAGGAAGATGGGCACGGATGTTAGCTCAGGGCCAGTCTTCCTCAGCAAAAAGAGGAGGATTAGCAGCAGATGTTAGCTCAGGGCTAATCTTCCTCAAAAAAGAAAAAAGTGAAGTAGAGGTCAATCTCTGCCATCTCATTTTCTCTGTCCTCAGATTTGAACCTTCTCCATTTTACTGCGTGTTTCCCCACAACCACCTCCAAGTACCATGACTGAGCTAACAGAGTTGATTTTCTTGCCACCACTCTCAGTGACATTTCCCTTTTCAACTTAGTTGTCACTCTCTTTGGGGAGGTACAATAATTAATTTAAGATATGTGTATATGTGTATGTGTGCATTTGCACACACTCATTTATTTCTTTATTCATATTTAAAGGAGCAATCACCTCAAATGAATGCAATTTCAGGAACAATTTGCAGACCACCTGCCATCTCAAGAGTGCCATCTCATCACTGATCATCTGACCTATGTTAATTACCATCTTCTGGGTTTTTCTTTACTCCTACGGAGAGATAACTTGTGAGAATTTTCTGTCTTTATCATGACACAAATTACAATATATTTGCTCTGTTTATGAGATTAATTTGTGGTCCTTTCTCAGCTATTGCAATGGTGAGGAAAACCCAAAGAAATAAATCTAACATAATCCTTTCTGAAATTTTCTCCTTTTTTATTCTCGTCATGATCTCTCAACTTCTAATTATCTTCTAAGTCCAGGCCAATCTATATCTTAGGCTGATTCATGCCTTTCTCCTTGGTTTTAAGGGAGTTACTATTCTAATGCCACAGAATTTTTAGTGTCTGACAAAACTGTCTCTCAAATTTACATTTTAATTTTAATCGTAAGTTTCATCAATAGTCATTCTATAGTTCTAGCTACTCGTGATCCCAAATATGATAAACACTGCATGGATGCAGTGATCCTTCCTGTAGGGGATTCTGGTCAATACATTTAACATTATTCCTCTCCTATGGTGGTTTTGGTAGGGGTTCATAAGATTTACTGGGTGTTGATGAGCAGATAAAACCTTTCAGGGTGTGTAGTGCTCAAGAGGTTCTTCCTGCCACTGCTTCTGCCGTTTCCTTACTTGCACTAATGGTGTTCTGTTTAAATCAGCTTATATGTGTGAATGTAAGCTCTGCAACCAGAGGACACTTATTCTGCTCAGAACCACATCTCCAGGACCTAGAATAGTGCCTATCTTATAGTAGAAACTTAAGGAGTAGTTGCTGGATAAATCAATTAAAGAATGAATAATTGCTGCACTGGTAAACTGAAATGAATTGCTTATGACAAACTTTCCCATGATGTTTTAGGAGAGGAGATTTTTGTGTAACATTTCAGCCTGAAGTGGTTAACTAACTCACCTCTTCACAGCTGGAACATCAAGTGACAATGGAGAAGTTCCACTAGTCACCCAAATCACCTTCAATGCATACACTGCTTGGCTTATGCGTGTTTAGAGAACCAGAGGGGTACACTCAAGAATTTCTGGTACCAAACTATCTTCACTCCAACCACTGTAATGGGCCATTTACTTTACTTTAGTTCATTATACAAAAATTTGAGCCTGTGGTGTTTTCAATTAGCTCAGGATTCTGTCTGCAATGTGCTGGTCTGAAAACATATCAAGCAACATCAGCTGGAAAGTTTTCTCCAAATTATTTTAGACTTTTTAGAATTCCAAGGTCACTGTTTTGAACAGTACTAAGAAAGCAAGTTGAAAAACACAAAGGAAGGAGATTTCTGTGTTTCTTTTGATTTTTGTGGTTTTGAAAAAGAAAAAGGGAATGGGTCAAATTAAAGAAGAAATGTCATCGTGAGGTGACTCTGGCTTTTAAAATGAGATAAAACTAGCCATCCCCAAATGACAGGGTCTTTTTACACTGAAATACGATCCAAGCTGCAGAGGTCAGAGGAGAGCTTAAAAAGGCAACAGACAATAATCTTTTTCTGATGTTGCAAGTATTACTAGATTAGATGAGGTCATAGCACCTGAACTTGCAGTAGTAATTTAAACTAAAATAAAAAACTTTTTTAAAAGATCATGCATGTGTGTGTGTGTGTATTTAGCATCTCTTGCACAATATTCTAGTCTGTGCAATGTCACAGAAGAAAGTCCTTGCTTCTAAGGGAGGTGACCCTATTATTCATACTGATATATTCTCTAGACCACATGAACACAACCTTTGCTCCTTTAGGCAGAAAAAAAAATGTCCTCTTAACTAACTCTGTCACCTTACTTTCACAGTAGCAGACTTCTTTGTTTGCCTATATTAGGTTTTATTTCATCCCTCTTCTTCTCTTAGAGTTTACACATTTCTTTACTCTTATCCATGCCTTCACCATATTATTTTATTTTCCCTTTATTTTCCTGTCAATTTCCTTCTCCCCTCTTTTCAATTTTTCCCAGATTTTATCATACTCATTTTCAAAAATTTCCACTCTATTTTTTTTTCCTTTTTCTCCCCAAAGACCCCCAGTAAGTAGTTGTATATTCTTCGTTGTTGGTCCTTCTAGTTGTGGCACGTGGGACGCTGCCTCACTGTGGTTTGATGAGCAGTGCCATATCCGTGCCCAAGATTCAAACCAACGAAACACTGGGCCACCTGCAGCGGAGCACACGAACTTAACCACTTGGCCACGGGGCCAGCCCCCGACTCTTTATTTTTGTCTCTCACCCTTCTACAACACTGAGAAGTACCACATAAATAGAAGCAGAACATATTATGTGCATCCTATAGAGGAGAAGCAAACTGTTGACTAAAGAAGTGGTTGAATTCAGCAGTGAACATATGAGGGAGGCAAAGCTGAAGGCAGGCAAACACTGCGTCCAATCCTTTCCCTAGCATCCTTGCATCCGGGCCTCATTCAAACCCCACGTGATCTTGCATCCTTTTAACTTGCCAAATGTCATTTTACAATTGATTACCAATCTGAGACTTTATATATACATCTTTCATCCTAAGAATATGGTAAGCTGTATATTCTGAAGGAGTATTTCTTTCTTTAGCTTTCTGTATAGACAAGTTTTGTAGTTCAAATTACCAACATTGAACTTGAATTGGATGGACACAATTCTTTAGAATGTATATTCACTTATTCAAATGCCTTTTGCAAAACAACTGTTTAATTTAATGAAAACTGCTTATCCTTTGACCTCTACCCTTCTTCTTATCACTCATTCCTTCATGCATCAATTGTAATTATTCCTTTGGAAACACTCTTGAATGGTCTTTCTTTTTCCTTTCTCCTTTATATTGACCTAAAGAAGAAAGAACAACAACCACTGTGGTTAGACCCAATTATCACTCACTCATGATACTTGTATCCACTGGGCTGAATTTACCTGGAAAAAAAAACATAGCTTTGATGACTGGATATATTTTAATGTTATGGGCACAACTTCTAAAAGAAACACAAAATTGACTTGACATCCTATTATACTTTCTGAGTTTATTGGCTCTCCCACTCACCAAAAGTCTGTTCCTCTCTTGTCGAATATCCATTAACTCTCCATATTCTACTCCTCTGCAAAACATCACCTCCAGTAAGAGCCCTTCTTCTTCCATCAATTAAAGTAGCTTCCTTACCATCATGGCTGTGCAGTCATGCTCAATTAATTTATATTTTAGACCAGAAATGGATAGTCTCAAATTACCTCATTTACCTAATTGCTTAATCGTAATTGCCTGTCTCCTTGCCAGCTCTTTGGCAAGCTCTGTGCTAAGTGCGTACGCGTGTGTGTGTGTGTGATCTCTTTCAAGCCTCAGGATTGCCATATGATCTTGAATTTATTATTTCCATTTTCCAGGTGAAGAAAAGAAGCTATAATATAAGAGCAGAGATAGGATTTAAACCCAGCATTGTCTTTATAACTTTTGAGGATACTGTAATATTTCTTCCCAGACAACACAAATAATGAATTTCAAGTGGCCTGAAGTTACTACATCCAGTAATAACAAAATACGCAACTTATACTACTAAGTAATTTTACCATGAAATGAAATTATTAAAAGGCAGTTGGTACATTATAGAGAAATTATTTCTAAGTTATAAAAATAAGCTAACTGTAAAATATTTTTGAAGAGTTCTGACATTCTCACAAAGCTAATTCAAAATATGATAGGCCCTTTGAAGGAAATGGACAAAAAATATTGAGAAAAAAATTATATGTGAATATCTAAAGAGAGAGAAGAGACCAAAAAGAAAAAGGGGCCTAGAATTTAATTTTGAGTATTTCCAACATTTAGTAAGACAATGGATGGATGAATTAATTATGGAAATAATCCATCAGTACATAGCAGTGATTCTCACTTTTATCTTCTATGTATAACTCAAACACAAAGATCAATAATGTCTTTAAACCACAGTTACAGACCTGATAGATTTTAGTAATTTTTCCAAAGATTTTTTCTTTAACAAATTTGCTAAGGTCAAAAAGTCATTCTATAATGCATTGCCTAAATACATGTTATTAAAATATAGCTACAGGGGTGAGTGAAGTGTTTCAGTATTAGTCAAGGATTGTTCAAAATTCACGTTACAAAAGATTCGTATTCTAATACATTAAAATAGAGAAATAACTTTTGTATAATGTATGCAAACTTAACTCAGGAATTCAGTGATCTCTCCACTCAGAAAGCAGTGATGGTAAGATTTCTTTGTTTTAAGGAAATCGGTGTTTTAACATATTCCTCATATTTAATAATCTCTCAAGAATCTAACAATTGCAGGTTCATCTAAATTCATTTAAAAATCATGATATATTAAAACACTTGGTTTAATTTCAAATGACAAGATTTGGAATGTGAACACTATGACTAAATGTATAAATATAGCTAAATTACTTAATCTGTCTGGGCTTCAGTTTCTTCCTTGGTAAAATCAAGCTAATAATACATACTTTACAGAGTTGGGAAAATAAAATGAGATAGTACTTGTGAGAGCAACCAGCATAGAGTCAGACTCATATAAGAAGACCAATACCTATCTCCAGGTTGAAAACTCTCTGTCATTAATTTTTGTCAGTTCTATATATCTAGTTGAAACCTATCAACATTTTTGAAGCAGTTTTCTCTCCATTTGTGGATTGCTCCTGAGAAGATATGAAACATATTGCTGACGATTTTACAGAATTTGCAGAGCCTATTTTATTTGTAATTATCTTAATAAAGTTTTGTACTTCATGAACAAACACTTCAGTGTCTGGCTTGTATCCAGGATCAAATATTGTAGCTAAACAAACTAAAAACAGCGAATAAGTTCAATATCCAGGAGAGGGAGATCAAGCCCATAGGTAGGGCATTGTATAACTCCCAAACTTAAAGTGTAGAAGACTGCTGGATTTAATTAAATTTGAAAGTCCCACTTGGATCTAAAGTGCCCAATGCAGACTGAGAGGCTGATTGGATCAATCATGGCTTTTACTTTGATTAAATTTAACTTCTCTACATAGATGCAATTGAAAACAATCAATGCAGGTAAAATAGGGGACAGTTAACAAATAGGTGACCAAAGTTTAGTGCTTGTACATACAGATATACAGTATTATTCACCTTGACAATGCATTCAAGCCTACAATTTGAATTTATAGCTCATATATTTTATATAGCAATAAAAAGTATTTTCATAGAAGACAAATTTTAGTAGCTGCAAATGATCTCAGAAACAAGCTTCAAGTCCAAATTCTACTAAAAGGGACACAAATAGGATTTTTTAAGACCTTTTTTTCCTCTGATCTATCCATTTCCTGTGGAGTCCTCTGCGTTAGTAGTTGACCAGGCACTCTCTTCCATGGGGTGGGGAGTTGGAGGTGTGTCCCCTGACTCAAACTAAGCCACTCAGTGTCCCTTTCCCTGAATTTTTTTACTAAGAAGCAGAGAGAGTTTAGGCATTCTCTCCATATTGGCTGAGCATGGGTTTGAAGGATTAGTGAGATTAGGCTACATTATGCTGGGCAACAAATTCCCGAATCTTACTTAACAAAATAAAGATGTGTTTTCACTCATATCAAAGTTACTGTTAAGTGGCTGTGGCTCAGGAAGCCATCAACTTTCATACTGCCACAAGTAGCATATGGAATCTTCCTAGCCTCCTAAAATCTTTCTTCCTTCCTAGAATCTTTCATATGTATTTTTAAGACTGCCTTGGTGGCATCTAGTCGAGAACTGGGTATGAAATAAGAAAGACATTAATACTCATATATGTATCTGTCTAAGCCTTGATATTGTATGGGACTTGTGCTCAGAGCCCAGTGGGGAGAAATAGCCACATGATCTTATCAAGATGTGAGGGAGACTAGAAAATGTTTGTTGGTAAGGCAGGGAGAAGAAATGGGTCTGCTGAATATCTAACATTTCTACCACAGAATATACAACTTCAGTGTTCTTCGTGGATATGTTTCTCACCAAGTGTTAAAAGAATAAAATTTATATACTGCAAAGTTAGGGAACAGTCCAAAATACTGCTTTCACTTCTGACACTAATTGCAAGTTCTGGACAATTCCAAGCTATCTTTAGTCTTGCTAATTCCCTAGAAAGGCTTGTAGAATTCACTGAAAGCTGTGATACTTACCGTTAAGGTTTCTAACAGTTAAAAGATAAAGGTTAAAGTCAGCCAAGGGAAGAGACATATAGGGCAGAGTTCAAGAAACTTCCAAAGGTAGATCTTCTAGTTATTTTCTCCCTGTGGAGACATGGACAGAATTATGTTCCTGAAATTGATGTGTGATAATATACATGGAGTATTGCCAATCAGGTAAGCCTACCTGAGCCCTGAGTCAAGAGTCTTTATTGCGACTCCATCACATAGACAAGATAGGATCCCCAAGTGAGTGACCTCAGCCTCCAGTCCCTTTAGGAGGTCGAACTTACACCATGAGACCCAAAGCCCTCACCATAAATCGCGTTGTTAGATTAGCTGGTGTGGCCAGTCCCATCCTAAATTATATAGTTAATACACCCAGGTGATCCAAGCACCTAGATAAATAAAATCGCTCCAACAAGCATGGTGCTCCAAAGCCTTAGAGATTATCTCCCGGAACCCAGGGAACGGTCAGACCACACTTTGGGCAAGGTTGAATTCTTTACTATACACATATAGACATAGTCATGATGTTAGAAAGATAGAGATTAATGACAGCATTTGAGCTCTTGTTTCCAAATATTCCTGAAATCCAAATTTCTTTTTGAAGTTCATTCAACCTTTCCTTTAAATCAGTAATGCCATGAATTCCTTCATTTAGTCATATTTGCAGACCTCAAGCTAGACTTTACATATGATTTACCTGATCACTCATGTTCACCAATACATTTTACATTAATTGTGGTCACAAAAATAAGTGGTTCCTGTAACACCAACTCTAGTAATTCAAACATATGACATACCAACCAAAATAATATGAGAGAAGAAAGAATCCCAAGGCATAGAATGTAATTAAAGAAGTAAAAAATCTGGTTAAGAGAAAGCTTTGTCATTCCAGGTAAGGAGTGAAGGAGAAAAGTAAGTAATCTTTAATAAAGTATCTTATTTATGGTATTGATTTTATATAAAATTATTTTATTTAAAATTTACAACACCAACAGACTTCTAATACCATTATTTAACAGGGAAAACATTGAAATTGTACAAGATCTTGGAAACTTGCATCTGCCATTGAATGGATTAGTAAGCAATGGATGTATATTAAACAGTGTTCTTATTGGCTAATAAGTCCTGTTATAGTGCTACATCATGTTGCTTTTGAATAAACAACAAGTGTCCAGCCTATGACTTTGTTTGAGACTTTTTATCAAAATTATAAAAATTGAAAATGTGGAAAAATCACGTTTTTTGATCCAGGTGCAATTAATAGAACACTTAAACTTAGAATCGACTAAGTATATTGAATATTTGATAGTTTTTCCTTTTTTAAACAAGAGTAGCATTTATCTCTTAGGATACCACCATTTTTTTAATAATAGATTTATTTCTGATGTTAATACTATATAAATATGGAGTTATGTCTCTGTACCTCAGTTTTCATATTTGTATAACAGAGAAAGTGACTTATAATGTTATTAGGAGTACTAAATGTGTTGAAATATGTAAAGTATTAATTAAAGTTCTCAGCACATAGTGAATCAGAGATTGTGCTTAATCATTATAACTATTATCATTATGGTATTACCTTTTTCTATTTTATATAAATATCTTAATAAAGTTTCCAGAGTGTCTAAGGGTTTATTTTTTTTCAAGGAGATCTTAGTATTTACTTTCTAAATTTGTGGATTAAGTATATTTTCTAGCAGCTATCACTCACAAAGTGTGCAAATTCACAATTAATAACACTATGACAATGGTGTAAATCATAAAATCAGCAACAATCATGTTTTAAATAATGATTTAAATTCTTTGTGACCAGTTTGACTTTATATTAAGGCATAAACATAATATTGAGGGAAAAATTTTACAAATGTAATAAAATATAAAGCTACTTATCATGAAAGAAATGCGTTAAAATAAATAGAACAATTAAACTGTGTAGGAAGATCAACAATACTTGTCCATGTTAAGGTAAGGATTTTTATATAGCACATAATGGAACTTTAAGAAATAAAACATTGACTGTTAGATAAATTTGCAAAACTGAAAATAAAAGTCATTAAGATAAAGTTCAAATTGTATGAAGAGAATAGACTGAATAAAATAGATTAATCACATGGTTGAGATGTCAGTGGAAATTGATGAGAGCCAATATAATTTAAAAATAAATTGAGTTATAATAATGAAGTGTTCATATTTAATGAGATGATCTCTTTGTAGGGACTGAAAATTAGGTTTAGAAAGTTGTTATTTATATTTTTCTTCAGGCTTGGAAGTACAACTCTGACATTTTTTAGTTTTTTTATCATATAATATGTTTTTTATCTGAAAAACTCAGTAAACTTTAGCATACTCATATAAACCACTCTGGTTCTAAAGGGAAGGAAACAACACACTGTCATAATTATTTAGAGTCTCTTAATGCAAATTAGCTTTACTTTGTATACTTATTTTTCAAAGAATCACATATACTTAATAGAAATTTTATATAGCAAATCTATTACTGCATTTTAACAAATAGCTTCTGAGGGCAACTCACCAGGGTGTACAGGGGTAGGCCCACTGTTCAACAAAGATCACAGTTGGAGTCTTGATATAGCTAATCAGGATGAAAATCGAACTTCAGGGAGTCCTGATCCCCTAAGGATTACAGAGCCTGTTCTTAAGAAAACATTGACTCCAGGGAAACGCTGAGAAATACGGAAAATGAGAGCTGAAAGAAATGGATTAGAAACAGAAAGCTATAAACAAAGAGTAAGAAAGAACTGTTTGCTTCAAAATAATCTGAAGAAACTGCAATTAGTCACAGGTTATTTTGAATGCAGAATTAATAAGGAGTAATTTTTTTGAAATCACTTCAAAGTATAGTATTGTATAGTAGAAAAAGAAAGTATTATTTCAATGTGTATATATATTCTTTTCATGACTAAAGATAGAGGTAATTTTTGCGACTTTATTCAATATTACTGTTACTTCTATTACCTTAAATAGAATATTTACCAAGAAAAGCCTTTGTCAGCTGTGCTAGAATTTGAAATACCGAAGGAGAATTCTGAAGGCCCCCTCTGGTTCCTAGCAGAGTTGTTTGGCATAACTGGGTCAATCATCTTTTTAGCCAGACAGAGACTTTAAAAAAACGTATATACCAAATTTAAATAACAAAAGAAAGGAGGCGGAGAGGAAGTACCTACAGGAAGAAAGAGAAAATAAAAGAAGAGGAGAGAATGCCCCTTGTGTATTTTATTTTAAAAAATCAGAGTCTATCTTTATGATATTGCTAAGATTTGTCAAAAAAATTTGCATCTGACAAGTTAAACAGGCAAGGAAGACCTTATTCAAGATGATTGCGATTGGGTCAACACTATTGCAATAGGATAAAGAGATGGAACTCAACTCCACTAAAACAACAAGTGGGAGAGTTTTTAAGCACTGGGGTGAACTAATGGAAAGTAGTGGAGGACATTACGGGAGACGTTGTCATTGTGATTAGGACAACTATATTTGCTATTTGTCATGTACTGAAGTTAGGTTCTTAGCCTCCCACAGCAACGTGCGATAGAGGCACTGTTTTTCTTGATGATCACATGTCAGAGACATGGGTCCTAGAGAGAAAGACATTGCTGAGTTGTAAAACTGGCAGGAACGTGGAAGAAGATTTACGTCTCAAATGAACAGAAAAAGAATTTATAATTGCAAGTTGAAATTCTCTAAGAAGAGGGAGGTCCCGGGCCTGTAGTCAGGCAGAAACATGTCTAAAGCTTAGTCAGACTGAGGGGGATGTCAAGGCTGTCTTGGCCAGATTTACAAGTTCTTACTTTTTTTTTTTTTTTTAAAGATTGGCACCTGAGCTAACAACTGTTGCCAATCTTCTTTTTTTTTTTTTCTTCCTGCTTTTTTCTCCCCAAATCCCCCCAGTACATAGTTGTATATATTTTAGTTGTGGGTCCTTCTAGTTGTGGCATGTGGGACGCTGCCTCAACATGGCCTAATGAGCAGTGCCATGTCCACACCCAGGATCCGAACCCTGGGCGGCGGAAGCAGAATGCATAGACTTAACCACTCAGCCACGGGGCCGGCCCCTACAGGTTCTTACTTCTGTCAGTACATCTCATTAAATGGTTTTGTTCCCTTTGTGTTACAATTTTTTTTTTCCCTCTGTTGTTGGTTTTCTCTTACTCTCAAGATATTCGTGCCTACCAGTTCTTTTTTTTTTAATGTTCTTTGTTTTCTGTCCTCAGTTCTTCCTTTTCTACTAGTGTTCCGTCTGAGCTTAGTGACTCCCCAATGCCAACTTTCATTAATCAAGTAGCTGGTGGCTGTTCCTCTTGATGTGAAATTTAGTAATTCCTTCATTAAGAATGAGTCTATTATTCAAGCTTTTATACAGACAAACATAAGACATTGAAACAACATTAAAAGACAGAAGCATAAAAAAAAACAATAAAAACAACAACAGAACCTAGAAACCAAAATCTTTAATGGATGTCATTTCCTCTTTGACAGATATCGGATAATTTATATTCTGGGTTGCAATTTTAACTGAACGGTCTTCACAACTAAAACTTTTTGCAACAATCCTACGCAACAATATTGTAAACATTAAAATATTTTTAAAATATATTTCCTTTTAGGCAAAATTTTAAGTACATGTATCAAATAGTAAATATAAAAATCTTTATATATACACATTTAATCATTCATGCATTAAAGATATAAACTTAGCATGTATTTTGTAATACATACTTATATGTTACCATTAATTGATAAGTGATAGATTTGTGTTTTAATGTACATTACTATTTTGATAATAGATTATATTTAAGATTGGATGAAAATAGAACATTACTTTGGCAACTCTATTCTCAAAATCTAGATCATCTCACGTAGATTATAATATAATGTTTGAAGATCCATTTTAACTATTCAACACTCATCTTTGTTTATAAACAGTAAGTAGAGATGATGTAAAAGAATATAGAACAGTCTTATTACTCTAGGAAAAGAAAAAAGAGCAATATGCACAAAAGCGAACTTTCCCACATCGATGTCTGATACATTTTTATAAAAATTGATGAAAGAATTTATATATTCATGGCTGGGAGAGAACAAAATTCAAAAGGTAATTTTTAGATAATTCCAAATTATAATTCGCAAAAATGTAAGTTAATGTCACATTTATTTACATCTATTTACAGTATATGAATAAATTGATAGAGATAACTGTATGCAATATATTTTTATACATATAATTATAAGCACTCTCCATTATTAAGGTAGGCAGTGTTTATACAAATAGTACTTTTGTTTCAGCAATTGTATTCCATCAGAGATACTCTAAAATAGTTTGGGAACTCTTGTACAACAATAATAGACGCGGTGAAATTGTTTTTTTGAGGAAGATTAGCCCTGAGCTAACATCCGTGCCCGTCTTCCTCTACTTTATATGTGGGACGCCTACCACAGCATGGCTTGACTAGTGGTGTGTAGTTCCATACCCTGTATCCAAACCAGCGGACCCCGGGCTGCAGAAGTGGAACACAGGAACTTAACCACTGTGCCACCGGGCTGGCCCCTCAGTGAAACTTTTAAAGACCACGTTTTTACTGTTTGAGTAATAAGGGAGAAGTCCATCTTATATGTCCAGGGCTCCTGAGGCATCTCACACAGGTCACAGTCTATTTCTCTTATTGAAGTTTTGAGGAGATAAATACCTGTGTTCCTCTGAAAGTCCTAGATGGATAAGCATGTCTATCAAATTCTACACAGAATCTAGGAGAATAAAGTGTGACACATTCTTTCAATGCATACGCTCTGTTTTTTTTTTTTTTTCTTTACTAATCTTTATGTGAAGTCTGGTTATAAATTGTGCAGACATTCTGAACTGCTGACGATAGATTTCCAGTAACAGAACATCGCAACTGTTTCTCACTCTAATGTTTGCATATTAAATAGTAAAGTAACCTCTTATTTCATAACCTTCTTATTCTAGAACAATGGTTCTCAAAATATTGCCTATGACTAATTGTATAATAATAGCTGGGATTTATATTAAAAATATAGATTCTAAGGCCCACCAGAGTCTTACTGAATCTTGAGGATTGAACACAAGAACTAGAATTTCTTCTTTAAAAGCCCTGCAGTGTTTTCTGTTGTTATTTTATTTGACTTTTTAATTAAATTTTGATTGCATACAAATTTATGTATATTTCTTAAATCTGACTTCTCCAAATAATTTATGATATTTTAACCCTTTCCCATAGCAGTTTATCACAAATCCATTATGCACAAGAATAAAAACCTGATTGATATTATTTGCTGAATGAAATTTACTTCTAATTAAGTGGACACTGTCTTGAAGACTTTTTTTCTTAAATCATTCTAGTTGAAAGAGTTCAGATTTTGAAACCAAGCGAAAAATGAAAATCTCAGTTCTTCCCATATCAATTTCAACTTGGGCAATCCATTGAACCTCTTTAAATCTCAATATCCTTATTTTTGAAGTGAAAATTATATACCATAAATCAGACTGGCAATAGCATATTTAAATGAATAGCAGAGAGTGTAATATATAAAAGACACATATTAATAATTCACTATTTTTATTCACAGAGGAATGAAAATTGTCCCTGTTCTTCTAGATTTCATGTGTCATTGTAACGTTTAGAGATGAACATGGGGAGTTACACACCAAGCTATAGTACACAAGAAAGTGTTCTACTGCTGTGTAAAATTCCTTGGGTACACAGAGTGGAAGTGGAGTGACAACGATGCATTTTATGTAAGTGAGTCACATATGGCACAACAATTAAAATTGATATTTGAGCCAGGCATTTGAGCCTTAATAGATATGAACAATGGAGAAGGGTGAAGGTGATAAAGGAGAGTATAAACCAAACTACAAGGAGTGAACAGATACATATGCTTAAGAGAAAAGCCAAGTAGTTCAGTATAATTGGGAAGAAAGGCACGTTAGGGAGCAGTAGAAAACATTAAAAGGCATACAGCCTTTCCTCACTTTATTGTGCTTTGCAGATATTGCATCTTTTACAAACTGAAGGTTTGTGGCAACTCTGCATCAAGCAAGTCTATCGACTCCAAAAATCCAACAACCTTTGCTCACTTCGTGTCTCTGTGTCACATTTTGGTAATTCTCACAACATTTCAAACTTTTTCATTATTTTGTTTGTCATGGTGATCTGTGATCAGTGATCTTTGATGTTTCTACTGTAATTATTTTGAGGTGCCATGAATCCCATATAAGACCGTAAACTTAATCAATAAATGTTGTGTGTGCTCTGACTTCTCCACTGAGCAGCCATTCTTTCATTTCTTTCCCTCTCCCTGGACCTCCCTCTTCCCTGAGACACCATGATATGAAATTAAGCTAATTAATAACCCTACCATGGTCTCTAAGAGTTCAAGCGAAAGGAAGTGTTGCACATCTCTCTCATTTTAAATCAAAAGCTAGAAATAATTAAGTTTAGTGAGGAAGGCAGGTTGAAAGCCGAGAAAGACTGAAAGCTAGGCCTCTTGCACCAAACAATTAGCCAAGTTGTGAATGCAAAGGACAAGTTCTTGAAGGAAATTAAAAGTACTACTCCAGTGAAAACATGAAGATAAGAAAGCAAAACAGCCTTATTGCTGATATGGAGAAAGGTTTAGTGGTCTGGATAGAAGATCACACCAGCCACAACATTCACATAAACCAAAGCCGAATACAGAACAAGGCCCTAACCCTCTTCAATTCTATAAAGGCCAAGAGAGGTGAGGAAGCTGCAGAAGAAAATTTTGAAGCTAGTGAAGGTTGGTTCATGAGATTTAAGGAAAGAAACTGTCTCTATAACCAAAGTGCAAAGTACAGCAGCAAGTGCTGATGTAGAAGCTGCAGTAGGTTCTCCAGAAGATCTAGCTAAGATAATTAATGAAGGGGGCTACACTAAACAACAGATTCTCAATGTAGATAAAGCAACCTTATGTTGGAAGAAGATGCCATCTATCTAGGACTTTCATAGCTAGAGAGGAGAAGTCCATGCCTGGCTTCAAAGCTTCAAAGACAGTCTGACTCTCTTGGTAGGAGCTAATGCAGATGGTGACTTTACGTTGAAGCCAATGCTCTTTACCATTTTGAAAATCCTAGGACCCTTAAGAATTAAGCTAAATCTACTCTGCCTGTGCCCTATAAATGGAACCACAAAGCCTAGATAACAGCACATCTGTTTGCAACATGGTTTACTGTATATTTTAAGACCACAGTTGAGACTTACTGCCCAGAAAAAAAGATTCCTTTCAAAATATTACTGGTCAGTGCTAATGCACCTGGTCACTCAAGAGCTCTGATGGAGAAGTACAACGAGATTGATGTTGTTTTCATGCCTTGTAACACAACATCCATTCTGCAGCTCATGGATCAAGGAGTAATTACAACTTTCAAGTCTTATTATTTAAGAAATACATTTTGTAAGACTATAGCTGTCATAGATAGCGATTCCTCTAATGGATCTGGGCAAAGTCAAGTGAAAACTTTCTGGAAAGGATTCGCCATTCTAGATACCATTAAGAACATTCATGATTCATTGGATGAGGTTGAAATATCCACATTAACAGGAGTTTGGGAGAAATTAATTCCAATCTTCATTGATGATTTTGAGGGCCTCAAGACATCAGTGGAGGAAGTAATTGCAGATTCGGTAGAAATAGCAAGAAAACTAGAATCAAAAGTTAAGCCTGAAGATGTGACTAAATTTTTCAATCTCATCGTAAAATTTCAATGAATGAGGAGTTGCTTCTTAAGTATGAACAAAGAAAGTGGTTTCCTCAGATGGAATTTTTCCTGGTGAAGATGCTGTGAAGATTATTGAAATGAAAAAAAAAGAGATTTAGAATATTATATAAGCTTAATTGATAAAGCACTGGGAGAATTTGAGAGAATTGACTCCAATTTTGAAAGAAGTTCTACTGTGGGTAAAATGTTATCAAATAGCTCATGTGCTACCGATAAATCATTCATGAAAGTAAGAGTCAATTGATGTGGCAAATTTCATTGTTGTCTTATTTTAAGAAATTGTCACAAGCACTCTAACCTTTAGTAACTATCACCCTGATCAGTGAGCAGCATCAACGATGAGATAAGACCCTTCACCAGAAAAAGATTACAACTCCATGAAGGTTCAGATGATGGTTAGGATTTTTTAGCAATAGAGTATCTTATAATCAAGGTATGTACACCGTCTTTTTAGACATTATGCTATTGCACATTTAATAGACTACAGTATAATGTAAACATAACTTTTATATGCACTGGGAAACCAAAGATTTGAGTACTTCTTTATTGCAATATTTGCTTTACTGCATTGGTCTGGAACCGAATCCACAATGTCTCCAAGGTGTTCCTGGACAGCATTTCAAGGATTTGTAGCTTTAAAATAGTGTAGGAAAATTTTTTGAATGATTTTATAAATGGGAGCTTCCAAATCTTAGCAGCATTTGGGAACTACAACTCTGGTGACAGTGGGAAAGATGTATGCAGTGGGAAAGACTGAAGGCAAATGTGTAGCCTGAAACTGAATTCTGAATACCTCCCTTACCCTCACATCCGTGTCCTGCTGATTTTAACATTTAAATAAATCTGGAATCTTTGCGATCTTCCTTTTTTCACAAGTCCTACCAGACTAATATAAAATATGTCATTTGAATGTAAGCCAACTAGACATTGGTCTATTAAAATTAGAATTAGACTTAAAATTAGACTTAAAATTAAGATTAGACTTAGTCTAATTTTGTGCATTAGCCTCCTAAGTGGATGGATACATTTCCATCCACTCTTTCCCTCTGCAATCATTCCTATGTTGGGATTATTTCTTTGTGATGTAAATTAATGATATCTCACACTCACACTCTCCTACACACCAACAGCCACACCTCCATAGTAAACATCTATTTTAAAATCCTTCATGGCTTCCTATTGCTCCTTAACGTGGTCTGCAGAAGTCTAAATAAACTGACTCCTGTGTAACTTTTCAGTCCTATCTTCTTGTCCTCAATGACCTGAAAAAATTGTCCTTCATTTACCTCTTCAGCTTCCTTTTGAGTTATTCTATCCTCTTTTCCATGTTCTAACTTCTCTGGCTTTTTAGTTTCCTGAGTTCCATCCACCCTTCTACAACAAGGTATTTATATCTGTGATATTCCTTTTGGCAAGAGCTATTTTCTATCGTCTCTTGATCTAATTGACTCCATTTTTATCACTCATATCTCAGCTAAAATTTCCCTTTACCAAGGAAGTCCTCATTGTCCTCCCTATCTCAAACGCTCCGTTATAAACTTTAATATCAACATATATCTCTCCTATGTAGTACTCATTCTATTGTGATTTCCCTTTTATGTATGTAATCTATCATCTATGCTAAACTATAAGCTGTGTGAGAGTTGTTTTCAGTTACCTTTGTAAGTAGGTCCTGGTACCAACTCCGTAGTAAAGGGGAGTGTTCCCGACAGCAACAAGCAAGTAATTCTCCAGACACCAGCTGGGTGTCCTACAACTCAACTCAATTCTGACACTATCTACCCAGAGACAATATCTGATTCCACAGATTAAGTGTTCAATCCTAAAAGACTGCCCCACCACCTCAGACACCAGTCTCAAGCCCAAGTTGTTATCTGACTCCTGACCAACTGGCTGTATATCAGAGGTTCTCATGACGTCTTTCTCTAGTACAATTAACATGCTAGAAAGGCTCACAGAACTCAAAGAAATATTTTACCTATTAGACTACTGGTTTATTGCAAAAAGGATATAACTCAGAACACCCAGATGGAAGAGATGCATAAGGCAAAGTATGGGAAAAGGGTGCGGAGCGTCCATGCCCTCTCCAGGCATGCCAGTGTCCCCAGTCTTCATGTGTTCACCAACCCAGAAGCTCCCTGAACCCTGTGGTCTTGGTTTTTATAAAAGTTTCATTACATAATCATGATCGATTAAATCATTGGCCATTGGCAATTGGTTCAACCCCTAGACCCTGTCTTCTCCCTGGAGGTCAGAAGGTGAGACTGAAAGTTCCAACACTCTCATCATATAGTTGCTTCTCCTGGCAACCAGCCCCCACTTTCGGGTGTGGTCCAAAAGGCACCTCATTCATATAACAAGAGACACTTTTGCCACTCTCAATACTTAGGAAATTCCAAGTGTTTGGAAGTTATACAACAGGAACCATAGACAAAAACCAAATACATATAAGTTACGATATCACACTTTGTGTATCAGAACTGGAATGGTGCCTTACACACAGTAAGCATTAATAAATAATTGTCAAATTAAACTTTGAATGGGATTGAAAGTAGAAAGTAAGTTAGAAAGTCATTTTATGTTCCAGGCCAGGAAAAACTGTGATCTAAACAAGAACTTTATAGTGAAAATAGGAAAGATAGATAAATAAAATAAAATCTATAGATCTTAGTGGTTGTTCAGATATCAAGAGTGGACATTTGATTATTTTTACTTTTTTCCTCTTATTTTATTTTTTTCTTTGATTCTTAATGGCAACTTGTTAAAATTATTGGAGAAATTCACCTAATGTGAATCTGGCCACTATAAGTTCCTCATGTGTGTGCCTTCAGTGATGATCAGCCATGCTTACACATCTTTCTAGTTCTATTTCACTCAGATTTCCCAAACTTTCGTTTTTCTCCTCAATCCCTCTCATCTCCATGCCGTTCCACTCCACAGAAAGAAACCACATCAACCTTTCAATCTACCATTTTCAATAATCTTAAGCGCCATCCAAAATGTATCCTACCTTCTCTGAGTGGAAAGACTATTCTCCACCTCTATAAGAGGGGAGTTGTGGTTCTTAGAGATAGAATGGAAGGACGTTGACTGAGAACACAATTCTGAGGAGATGGTATAGAACTTGTAGGATGGCTGGAAACTCAAGATAAGAGGCAGAAAGAACAGGTGGGTGGTTACTGTACTCTTTCTGGAGTAAAGTAGGCCTGAACCAATCAAATCTCTGAGGTAATAAAGAGAAGGAGAAGATAGTAAATCCATTGAAGAGGTAGAACTTGTAAGACCTGATCACAAGATTAGATTCAAGATGCAAAAGTGAGGAAAGTAGGAATGACTGAATTTCAGCTATTTTCTTTGTGAGGAGAAAAATTTCTGGTGCCAAATGGCCTTTCCAATGGGCTTTTCATAACACTGCCCATTCCTGGTTCTATTATCTCTTCTTCCAACTCTTGCCTCTGTATCCTTTACTCCAGTCAGAATGCAGTATGCCGTACTCTTCTGTGTGTTCAACAATGTTATTACCTCTTCTTGTCATATCCTCCTTATTTTTCCTTACCCCTTCTTATCTCATAAACTTAACACAATACTTTATTTTGAAGATTTACCTGAATTTAACTGTGGTATAAATGTTATTACTCTACTTGCACACTGTCCTGTGACTACCACTGCAAAAGCACTTATCACATGATCTAACCACTGACAACATTTCTCTGCTGCCTTTGTGAAAGATGTTTATGTTTTTTTCCTTTATTTTGTCAGTTTGTCACACTGTAGGCACATAGAAAAAGATTATAAAATAAGTAGTCTTGAAACAATGCAATAAGTATGTTTGAGAATGAATAATGTGTTTGTAAACACAAAAGGTTAGAAATAAAGTGTTGCTAAGCAAACAGTACTTTGAGTTAGAATACTTCCATGAATGAGCCAATGGAAGTAGATGCTGAATATTATGATAGCATGTGACATATGAATGTTTCTTTGAAAAAGAGGGGGGCAAAAATTAAAAAATGACCCATGCCTATTCTTTACAGAATATGACACGGAAACAAGTAAAGTTAATGTTTATATTAAAAGTTGAATCTGATTTCTGAGCACAAAGACTTTTCACATTAGATATAAGGGTTGGATCCTTCATTTATTAATAGGTACATTCAACAGGCATTTGTTACATGACTGACCCTGTGCTTGGTAACAGAAAAGATAATGGTAAACAGAACTAGACTTAATCCTTCTTCTTCAAGGTGCTTTCCACTTAGTGAAGAGTCAGGCATCAATCCAACAATCACAAAAACAAGCAGAAATACAGAACACGATAAACATTAGAAAGAAAGTGCATCGTGCTATGAGATTATGGAACAAGATAACATAAGGATAGGAGAGCTTTCCTGTACAGTGAAATCCAATTGAGATCTTTAAAAAGAATCATAACAATCATTCTTAGAAAATAGTAGACAGGATCATAGAAATGTGAGATGATATCAAAAAACAGAGCTTACACTGTTTACATATTTCCGCATTGGACCTTGGCAGCTTGTTATAGTAAAAGGGACTTGTATTCCTTTGGGTTTTTTAAAGTTATTTACAAATAATATATATTATGTTTGATCAAAAGATCATATCATTCCCAATTCAGCACCAAAGCCAACTGTCTGAAAATGATTCAAAACTTAAATAATAAGATTTTCTCAAAACACCATGTGAGATCCTTTCTGTATAATTTCATATAATGCTACTTCTCTTTTTTTTTTAATTTTTTTAATGGTATGCTTTTTTTTTTTTTTTTTTTTGGTGAGGAAGATTGGCCCTCAGCTAACATCTATTGCCAATCTTCCTCTTTTTTTCCCCCCAAAGTCCCAGTACATAGTTGTACATCCCAGTTCTAAGTCCTTCCAGTTCTTCTATATGGGATGCTGTCACAACATGGCTTGATGAATGGCGTGTAGGTCCACTCCCAGGATCCAAACTGGCAACTCCGGGCCACCAAAGCAGAGCACATGAACTTAACTGCTACCCCACCAGGCCTGCCCCATATAACACTACTTCTTATAGGAAAATTATATACTTACTTCTTGTATAGTGCTTCATAAAACTACACCTCATAATAAAGGTGAAAAAGATTCCCTTGAGCTCCTTAAAAGCGTATACCACTACAGAATTAATTCACATCAGAGGCTTTTAAATACAGATTCAATACCTTGTTATGTGGCATTCATAGGTTTCAAAAATAATACCAAATTCTGGGTTTGACATTTTACAAGCAACCACAAAACCAGAAAAAAAAACTTCAATAATAAATTGTAGGTAAGCGAAAAGGGAAGGATATAATAAAATACTCCTGTTTTGGTCTATTGTCAAAAAAACAATTTTCAAATTTTATTTATAAAACATCACAGTAGTTCGATGATGTACCTTTTCACTGTGTATTGGATTTGATAGCATCATTCTTCTGAACAGAAGCAAAAGGGCAATTCTCGCAGCTGAAGGTGACCTTTGTTACAAAATTTTTTAGTGATTTCTCCCAAGATTGTCAAGCCAAAAAGAAGAAAATTAGGAGGTAATAGCTGGCAGAGTTGTGTTCTTTCTCTTTTTTTTCCTACACTAAATAATATTGATCTCTATGCATTCATCTAATTGATTTTCTTAATGATATGCAAATAAAAGTAATTCTAAAGTGTTCATTGTGTCATGGTGAGTAATCAGTTTTTCTGTGTCCTGTATTTTAAAGCTTGGGGAAAATGCTGTGTCATGATAATTTTCATTAACACATTCAACACACGTCAGCTGTTCCACATTAATGGTCAGACAACCCTTATAAATGGGAAGAGTTCCATTAAGTTACTTAATAAGAAACAATAATCAATGAGAAAAACCATATATAAAAATAAGCTTACTTTGTAAAACGAGTTTCTCCTGAATAGGAAATGCAAGTGTAAACTTTTTTGATTCCTACAAAATAAACTTACACAGTAAATGCTTAGTTATTATCCTTTGGTTTTATTTATATTAGTCACTTTAATGTGCTTAAACTGTGACCATAAAATCTCAGTGTGGGAAGTAATTATAACGTTTTCACTGGGAAAGGGTAATAGAGGCTTTTGTATAATATAGATGTAAAAGTCAATAAGGGGGTATTGGTGACGGTGCAGTCTGAGAGGAATACTGAAAATAACCAGAGTCAGTTTTATTTTTATTTTTTTGAGTGTGAGGAAAATTGACCCTGAGCTAACATCTGTTGCCAATCTTCCTCTTTTTGATTGAGGAGGATTGTTCCTGAGCTAATATCTATGCTAATCCTCCTCTATTTTGTATGTGAGATGCCACCACAGCATGAGTTGACAATCGCTGTGTAGGTCCACACCCAGGATCCAAACCTGGACCTCCCAGACCGCCAGAGCAGAGCGCAAAAATTTAACCACTACACCACCACATCAACCCCCGAGAGTCAGTTTTAGATGTGTGATGAATCTTTACATAAACCATTAATATTTTCAAAGAAAACATTCTAGGAGGATAGGTGGGGGCATTGGAAATAAAGTGCACTACTCCAAGCGTGAAAAATCATTTTAGCAAGAATTTCTTGAAAATTCTGTCAATTGCAATTTGGATATGTTACTTTCCAGTCTGCACAACTGAACTAGAAAGCATAGCAAAAGTAAAAATGGAAAAATAGATGAAAAGATTTCACAAGCTAAATGATATAAATTTAGCATCATTCAAAATCCTCACCATACTTGTTTTAGTTATGAAGATTTTCTGTCTGGTTTATAAACTTGGCCCACGTCCACACACCTGAGTGTTCTCACAAATGAAGTGTGTGATGAACCACGCATCTCAGTGAAGAGAGTTATGTCAGTTTGCTTTTTGTTACACTCACTTCACCAAGCACAGATCAATAATCAATAAAATGTGGGAAAAAAAGGCAACTCACTTAAACCAAAAAAACTATTTAGGTGGACTGCAAATATGAAAAACAAAGGAAACTAAAATCATAGATCTCTGACTGAGTCAAGAGCAGTCAAGAGATTAACACTTCAGATAATAAGAATGAAAATTCCTCCTCTTAAGATAAGGAAGCTATGGATCTTCTGCATAATCCTAGGAATAAAAGGAACTTGAAAAGAAGCCTAGCTGATGAATTTTAGCTAGGTTAATTCTTTAAGGAACTTAGAAAATTATGCAGATACTATATGAGGAAACACAATCTGAAACTAAACAAAATCTTCTGCATGTTTGGTGATTGAATGCGATATCATCATATCACAGTAGTTCCAAAGCACGTTTGTACATCCTAGTGCTGTTCTGGGAGTCGAAGGGACTAGTAGAAGAGTTATGTAAATGTTAGGGTAATTTTTCAGAAGAGTGAGAAGAAAAAGGGACAGGGAAGGAGATTGCAAAGCTGGAATAAAATATATAAACAATGGAGAAAACTTCTAGTAAGAAGTAACATATAAATTAAAATTCAAAAGGCCACAGGATAATATTTGCAGATTATAAGGCTTGTATTCATTTCAAAGACAAGCTCATATATAGTGTATTGTTTATAACCATTGATAAAAGTCACAAAGTTGTTAAATAATACAAATTTTTTAAATGGCACTTTTAGTAATTATCAAAACTGCTTACAAGATGTGATAGAAAATATATACTATTTTAAACAGCAAAAATAATCCTAAAATGAACCCAAAAATACATCTTTAAAATGCATGTAAACTCTATATGGAGGGAATTTAAAAATAAATTTTAAAATATAATAAGGTAATGAAAAATAGAGACAAAAGCCATGTATACAACTAGGGCCAGGATGGAGCAAGAGGAATAACTTTTATCTCCTCATATCAAACAACTGTAACACTAGACAAAATTTACTAACTGATGATTTTCAAGACACTGGGTAGCAGGCATCAAAGGACCATGATACTGAAAATGAGAAACAAGTGAGGTGGGCCCAAGACTGCCCCAGCTTACTGCCTGGAGAAATTCCTGGTAATAGTGCGGAGAAGAATGCACCCAGAGTGGAGCAGATCGCTTCAGTTTTGGAGTTGGACCTGGGAAACAAGGTCGACTGAGGCAGATACAGGGCACAGGGCAGATTATGAGAGAGAAATGAGCTACACAGAGAGAGATTTTGATAGATCTGTAGGTCTCCCTGAATTTTGTGCTAAGTAGTGATCAGTGCATGTTTGTGAGCAAACCACCTGAGGCTGGGGAAAGAACCACTCAAAATGATTAGAAGTTGCAATTGTTAGGATTAACATGGGGCCAGGAAAAGTTTCTGTTCCCAGCAAACAACAGAGAGAGAGAGAGAGAGAGAGAGAGAGAGAGAGCGACCTTGTTCACAGAACACCAAGTGGAATACTCAGAATGGTTTTGTCTCAGTGGTGGGTTAAAATTAGCCTTCAACAAAATGTTTCTCTGGTCCTATCTAACTTGAATAAATAATGTAAGTAAAAGAATGAAAAAGTATTCCAAACTCAACGAGATTACAAAAACATTCATGATGTTTGACATTCAATCAAAAATTGCCAGGAATGTAAAGAAGTAGAAAAATACATACAGAGGAGAAAAGTACATCCTTAGCAATCAAGAAATGACCACCAGCCCGGTGGTGTAGTGGGCAAGTTTGCACGTTCCACTTCTGTGGCCAGAGGTTCGCCGGTTCGGATCCTGGGTGCAGACGTGGAACCGCCTGACAAACCATGCTATGGCAGGCGTCCCACATATAAAGTAGAGGAAGATGGGCACGGATGTTAGCTCAGGGCCAGTCTTCCTCAGCAAAAAGAGGAGGATTGGCAGCAGATGTTAGCTCAAGGCTAATCTTCCTCAAAAAAAAAAAAAAAAAAGAAATGATACAGTTGACAGACATTAAACATGGGCATTAAAAAAGCTATTTTAGCTATGTTTCATATGGTCAAGAGGATAGAAGACAGATTGAACATGCTTAGACAGTTTGAAGATGCTTAAGCAGAGACATTGAAGATATAAAACTACCAAAAGTAAACATTTAGAGATGAAATTTATAATGCCTGCAGATGGAAAACATGTGGAGTGGAATTAATATCAGAAGAGACATTGAAAAAGGAAAAAATAATGAACTTGAAGACATAGCAATAAGTACTATGCAAAATGAAATATGTAGAGAATAAGCTGAAAATAAAGTGACCAAAGTATCAGTGAGATCTGGGACAACTACTAGCAGCCTAACATAAAAGTAAGTAGAGTCTCAGAGAGAGCTGTGGGGTATGAGGAAGAAAAATACATGAATAAATAATGATTAGTATTAATTAATTTGATAAAAACTCTAAACCTACATCAACACCAAACACTGGAGACATAAGGATAACATAATTTAATTAAGCATAGCATAATTAAATGGCTGAAAATTAGGGACAAAGGGAGATTCTTAAAATGAAGACCAATTAAAGAAATCAACCATTAGGTACAGAGGAACAAAGACAAGTATGATAGTATATTTCTCATTGGTAACAATGCAAGTCAGAGAACAGTGAAGCAATTATCTTTAAAATACTAAAGAAAAAAAGCTGTCAATCTAGAATCTATACCAGCAAAAATATCATTCAAAAATTAAGTAAAAGTAAATTATTTTTCATGCAGACAATTGCTGAAAAATTCATAATCAGAAGACCGGCACTATGAGAAATGTTAAAGAAACTCCTTCAGACGGAAAAAAACTGATATCCAGTGGAAATATGGATTTATCTGAAGGGATAAAAGAAACAAGAGCACTGGAAATGTAAACACATGGAAAAAGATAGTAGTTTTCTCATTATATAAAAGATAGTGGACTGTTTAGGTAAAAGTTACAACGAACTGTGGGGTTTGTAAAACATATAGACATAAATTACATGAACAGAAAAGGAACCAATAGTTTTCTTGTAAAGATCCTACACGTAAGAGTAAACTATATACTAACGGGTCATTGAATATTTGTTGAACAAGTGGTCACTATCCTATAAGCATATCCCCTTATATTTCCTTAATTTCCTAAAGCAAATTAATAATTCTATAAATTATTTATTCTGATAATCTTTCATCTCACTTTTGTTCTGTATTTCCTTTTACCACATTATAGTCTTGGCTCTTATTAAATACCTGGATTGCTATAACACATTCCCTACTAGTCTATGTAAATTTACTGTAACAAATCTCTTATATAGTAGTATACTAGTACATGTTTAACAGTCACCTTTCTGAAAAGAAAACGCTCTCATTTATAACCTTTGCCAATATCTGTTGTGTAAATAATCCAACCATAGCCCATTTCAAGTTATCAGTATGGCGTCACTTAATGAGGACTTGGGAAGAGATGCCACAAAATGGCTCTTGACAGCCAGTATAAGCCAGCTCCAGCACAACACTACTTTATCCATTCTGCATAATATTACCAGACAAATTCTATCATCTGTTTCACTTGGATGTATACTTTCTTTCTTATAACAGCTTTTTGGCCTGTTAGTAACTTGCTTGAATAGCTGTTGGTCTACAGGGCAAAAGGAAATCTCACAGGTGAAAGTATCATGTTCTTCCTCTGAGATGGGTAAAGTTCTGAGATGTGGCAACTGGCAGACTCATCAGTAACGCTGCAAGGCAGTGTTGTGAAGTGGAATGACCCCAGATTTTAGAGACAAAGTTAGATTTAAATTTTTATTCTGCCTCTTCCTTGAATCTGAAAAATCACAACAATAATTCCTAAAAGTACAATTTTACTGTGAAAACTAGAGTTATTGAAGATAAATTTGATTTTTATCTTATATTGTATGCTACAGATGCTGAAAGGACATCCGCACCAGCAAGTAGAACTCTCTATCTTGAGATACATCTGAACTTGCTAGGGAATAACCATAACTGACAAATCTAATTGAATATAAAGGATTGTGAGGGGGTTATATATTCTGACAGCCCAGTAAAACAAGATGATTAGAAAAAGAAAAGTTAAACGACTAGGAAATATTTTCATTCTGTCAGTCAGCAATTGAGAGAACTCTTAGGAGATAGGCCCACAGTCTCCGAGCTGGAGTTCTAGAGAAGAACTCCAGACCTAGAACTCTAAGAATAAAACAAGTAGAATATCTGCAGGGCATGGATTAGTATATCATTTACTAAGACAAACTAATTTACATATGTGATCCAACAATTTTATTACCAAGAGTAAAGACTACACGGGGAAGCCCAAATACCAGAAAAATAACAAAAGACCTGGGACAGAGCTACTGTAAATTTGTCTATCAGGTAAGTTTAAAATGGTAGGCCCAGAACACCTGAATGTCGTCCCACTCATGTAAAATTAGCACTAGGGACTCAGATAAGACTAAGCCTGAAATCACTCAATCAAGTGGTTGCAGATTTAAGAAAAATAGGAAGTGTAAATCCTAAACTTTAGCATGTGACTTTCTAAAATTTGATTATCCATTCAAACTGTATCTATCCTTTCTATTTCTCTATATTAATCCAAAGATATAATTTTTCCATGCCTTTGCCTATCCATTTCTTACTCCCACTTCAGGGCTCAACTTTGGAATCAGCTTGTCCATGAAACCTGATGTCACTGCACACTGGTCTTTCCCTTCTCAAGATTTCTATTGTATGTTACGTTTCATAGTATTGGCATAATATATTTTCATATGTGTTGATACTATTCTCATTTACCTCATAATTTCATTCATAGTAATGAACATGTCCATTATATTAGTTTACAAAATATGGGGGGGGGGATAAATTATAAATAAAATAAGTGAGTTTTAGTTGAATCCTTTCCTCATCCTATTAATTGTATAAGAAGGCTTGCAATTTTAATTATCTTTGTCTGGAAGATACTTCTGGAAATATGTAATAACAAATTAGTAAGCAATTCATTTGTCCTTGAAAATCTGAAATATATATATTATTCGAGGGAGAAAGGGAGCCAATAGAGTAGTCAAAAAGAGAAGGAAAGAGCTTTAGTGTTAGATTAGACTCTAGGTCCAAATCACTCACTACAATATACAGGAATACCTCTCTGATATGGACATACTTCCTTTCCCATAAATTAGAAGTAATTATTTTATATAAGAATTAATTTAAATGTCATAAATAAACTATCTAACACACTGTTAGAAATAACTAGTGCTCACAAATACCAGTTGCCTAACATTTTTCTCCCTCTTTCTCTGCCTGTCTTCTCTCTTGCCACCTTTCTTCACAAACCATGTGGTAAATTGCAGGTTTCATCCTTGCTATAGTGGAAAAAATCAAGTGGTGTGACAGCAAGTGTTAGCCATTAAACAAATAGAGATTGTTTTTGATCCACTCTACCTCAACAGAAACTGCTGTGTCTGTAAGCTCTTTAATGGTCAATTAATTCCAAAAGAGCATGAAAAATCTTCTTTTTCCAGAATTTTAAAAATCTAGTCTTTGACTATATAAATAAAAAAGAGAATATGTCCTAGACATAGTGTTGTTGATAAATAGTTAGGCTTTTGAATATTCAATTTATGTATTCCTACTGTTGTTTTATTAATCTTAACTTTTTTATTTAGCAAAATGCTTTCTCTAGGTCTGTTAATATTCATGATCACACTTAACATAAAAGAACTATTTCATTAAGTTTAAATTAAATGCTTAGTTATGTGTGTTTAGAATGGTGTTATTGCTATTCATTTATGCTGACTCCCTGTCATTATATCTAATGCTGGCTCTGGATTGTCTACCATGCTGAAAAATGCAGCTGGGCTGAATGTTTTCTTTTGGAGGGCTAGAGAGGAAATGGTGATTGAAAACAGTAATGATATGGAATCAGTTCTGGCTCAGTAGAAGTACTCTCTCATGATGAAGCTTTTGATGCGCTATATTACAAAGTGACTAAATATTCGCGACTGTCTATTAGGACCTAAAGTTCCTGATACAAAATACTATTATGATCTGTTCCCACCCAGTCTCTTTTTCTTCTGTTTCAGTAGTTGACATGGCATGCAGAGTGATTGTGGAATACATCTCATTCCTTTGCTAAAAACCATTCACCAGCTTCCTAGCACTTTAAGGATATCCAGCGTCTACTCTACTACTATCCTCTTCAAACTACACACTCCATTCATTTTGAATTTAAAATTTACATTTCCTTTCACTTGTCCTGCTCTATTGTATTCCAACTTTTTCACTTGATATTCTCTCTGCTTCATCCCCTATTTTGTCTGTCTAACTCTCTAACTTTAGTTCTTACTTTTAAGATCATTTATTTCAAAATGTCTTGACTTAACCCAATCTAATATATCAGGTGTTCATGCGATGCACTTTGACAATGTTTTGTACTGCCTTTATCACAGAATGCCTCACACATTATTGTAATTGAATGTTAGTTGTCTTTGTTTCCTACTAAATTATAAATGCCATGAAGTCTTGGATAAAGAAAAAGGACTATACCAGTGTTTGGCACAAAATATAAGCTCCAAAATAAATAATAAAAACTTCTGATCTAGACAAGATGGTACATACTCATCTCTTCCTGCTTCTCCCTGCTACATATACCCATAAACCCTGGGCAATAGACAACCAATGATGAATTTTGACAGGTATAAAAAGGAAAGCATATTATTTAGGAACCACGAGACTGAGAGGAAATCATAGCACAAGGTTTCTTACAACTCCCCACCCAACAAAAGAGTCTGACCTGGCTTGGCATTTTCCAACTTCCAAACTAGCAACAGAAGCCAACCCAGGTAGATTCACCTCCCACCTTCCATCAAGATCAAACAGGAAGCCAGTTGACAGTACCAGGCAAGCCAGGTAGAATTGGCAAGAAGCATCAACTGGAGAACATGTTAACAATAGGCCACGAGAAGAAATGTTCTTTTTTCTCATTGGGCTTGACGCTGCTCTCCACCATCCAAAGATACAGCATAGTTCAAGAGCACTCATAAGGAGGATTCTGTGAAAACAACGCCCTGAGCAGAAAGGTTCTTTGTCCCCATGAGCTGGGAGTTTCTTCCCTCACCTGGAGAGCCCAGCCTAGTGAAGCTTCTTTCACCCCTTCAAGCAGAGCCAACAGGAAACTGATAGCTCCACTAGCATAAGACAAACCAGACCAAATAGCACCTCAAAGACTGAAAATTCCATCATCATTGGACCAACAGCCCACAAAATTGGCCAGACCTATACGTGAAACTTAAACTGAGCAACTTCTTGCTAAAGTAAAAGTTTTATATAGGACCAAGAGTCTCCTCCCATAATAGCCAAAATATCTAGGACACAATAAAAAACCACCCTATCCTAATAAGAACTAGGAAAATCAAAACTTCAATGAGAAAAAGCAACTAACTCATGCCAACATCAAGATGAATCAGATGTTGAAATTATCTAACAAGGACTTTAAAACAGCTATTATAAACATGATTTAATAGGCAATTACAAATTCTCTTGAAATAAATTTTTAAAAATAGAAAATTTCAGCAAAGACTTGAAATTATTAAAAAATCAAATGAAATACAACTGATAATTACAATGGCAAAAATAAAAAGCCCGATGTATGAGTTTAAGGGTAGAGTGTGGACACAAAGAATGGAATCAGTAAACTTAAAGAAAAATCAAGAGAGTTTACCCAATCTCAACAACAGAAAAGAAAATATACTGAAAAAAAAAGAAAGGAAAAAGAAAAGAAAGAAGAGAAACAGCACCTCAGGGACCTGTGAGTTAATAACAAAAGACTGAAGTTGTAAATCATGCGAGTCTAAGAATGCAAGGAGAAAGACAGTGGGGCTGAAGGAATATTCAAAGAAATAATTGTTTAAAACTTCCCAAATTTGGCAAAAATCATGAACTCACAAATTAAAGAAACTAAGCTAATCCCAAGGAGGGTAAACCTGAAGAAACCTATGCTAAAACACATCATAATTTAACTTCTGAACACTAAAAGCAAACATCTTGAAAGCAGCCAGAGAGAAATGAAACGTTACCTGTAGGGAATCACTGATTTGAATTAGATTGAATTTCTCATCTGAAACCATGAATGCCAGAGGAAGCGGTCTTCCTTTTCCAACATTTAACAAGTGCCGAAAGAAAAAAATTATTCATCATAAATTTTACATTCAGCAGAACTATTTTCCAGGAATGATGAAGAAATAAAGACATTATCACATGAAGGAACATTAACAAATCCTTCACTACCCTTAAGGTATGACTAAAAGAAATCTTTCAAACACAAAGGAAATGATACATGAAACAATCTTGGAGCATCAGGAAAGAAGAGAAAACAGAAAGAATACAAATATGGTTAAATAAAATAGACTATTCTTCCCCTCATAAGTTTTCTAAAGACATGATAATTTGGGTAGAAATTATAACACCATCTGATACACATGACAATAATATTTAAAAGTAAGAAGGATGAAGGAACCAAAATTGATGTAAGCCTCTTTTACTGCACTTGAAGTGTTAAAATGTTGATGCCAATAGATAGATAATCATGTGTATTGAAATATTTAGAGTCACCACTATGAAAATTATGGAAGTGATACTTTCAAACACACTATAAATAAACTGAAATGAAATCCTAAAGAATGTACAAGTAATGCACATGAAGGCAAGGAAAAAGAAACAGAGAAAGCAAACAGAAAAGAAATAATATAATGCAGAATTAAGCCCTAGTAAATCAATAAGTAACTTTAATACAAATGGTCTAAAAATATCAATTATAAAGCAGAGATTTAGAATGAATAAAAAATAAGTCCCAGCGATATGCCATTTTCAAGAAGTAACTTAAAATTCAATGCAACAGGTAGTTGGAAATTAGGATGGAAAAATGATATACTGTGCAAGAAGTTACTTTACAAAGCAGGAGTGGCCATATTAACATTAGATAAAGTTGACTTCAGAGCAAGTAAATTTACTAGAAAGAAAGAGAACATTATATAATGATAAATAAACAATATACCAGGAATATATAACAATTCTAAATGTGTACACATCAAACAACAAAACCTCAAAAGACATGAAGCAAACATTGAGAACCGAAGGATAAATAAAAAAAAATTTGCAATTATAGTTGGGACTGTTGATAGAACTATAAGAAAGAAAATCAAGATAAATATAGATTTGAACAAAACAACAAATGAAAGAATCTATTTAATATATTTAGACCATTCCACTCAGCAACAGCAGAATAAACATCTTTTTCAAGCACCCATGGAATAACCACCAAGATATATGGTCCCCTAGGTCATAGGACAAATTTTAACAAATTTAAAGGAATCAAACTAGGCAAAGAATGTCCTCTGACCCTAATAAAATCAAGCTGTAAATCAATAATAGAAAGAAAATAGGCAACTCTCAAATCACTTGATGATTAAATAACACATTGCTAAATAATTGCTTGGCCAAAGAAGTCAACTGTAAATAGAAAATGCATATATCAGAATTATAAGAAAAATATGACCTATATCGAGCCAGCCCTGATGACATTTTGGTTAAAGTTCAGCGCTCACTGCTTCCACAGCCTGGGTTCGTGTCCTGGTCACAGAACCACACCACCAGTCTGTCAGTAGCCATGCAGTGGTGGCAGCTCACATATTACAACTAGGATATACAACCAGGTACTGGGGCCTTGAGGAGGGGAAAAAAAATACAAAATATCAAAATATTTGAGTTACAGTTAAAGCAATGTGAGAGGTAAATTTATAGCACTAAGTGCTCACATTAGGAAAAAGGAAAGGCATCAAACCAATAATGTAAGTTTCAACCTACAAGAAACTAGCAAAAGAAGAGTAAAACAAGTCCAAAGCAAGCAGAAGGAAAGAAACATTAATGATAAGAGCAGAAATCAAAGAAATTGAAAAAAATAGACTATTGATGAAATGTAAAGCTGGTTCTTCAAAACAATCAATAAAATTGATAAACCTTTGATAAAATTGAAAAATATAAAAAGGAAAAGTACATTCCCAGTATGAGAAATAAAGCAAGAGATCTCATAGTCTCATAGGTATACTGTAAGCAACTGTCTGTTCACTGAAATACAGAAGAAATAAGCCAATTTCTTAAAAACCACAGACCACCAAAACTCAACCAAGATGACCACCTGCATAGTACTGTAACCACTAATCATATTTAATTCTTAATTTTAAACCCTCCCCAAAGGAAATCTCCAGATCCAAATAATTCTGGAGAAATCTACCAAATACTTAAGTAAGAATTAATATCAATTTTATACAATCTATTCTAGAAAATGGGAAGAAGAGTGAAATATCCAAACAAAAATGTCCAACTAAAACTCTATACCTAGAAAAGGTATCCTAAAAAAAAGAGAAAATAAGGGGCTGGCCCCGTGGATGACTGGTTAAGTTCACACGCTCTGCTGCAGGCGGCCCAGTGTTTCGTCAGTTCAAATCCTGGGTGCGGACATGGCACTGCTCATCAGACCACGCTGAGGCAGCATCCCACATGCCACAACTAGAAGGACCCACAACTAAGAATATACAACTATGTACCGGGGGGCTTTGGGGAGAAAAAGGAAAAAAATAAAATCTTAAAAAAAATAAATAAATAAAATAAAGACATTTTCTGCCAGATAAAAGTTGACAGGTATCATTTCCATCTGAGCTACAGTGTAAGAACAGCAAACACTTTTTGGGATGAAGAGAAACATTCCAGATTAAAACAAGATCTGCAAGAAGGAGAAAAGTGCATGAAAAAAAGTGTAAGTATATGAATAAATATAAAAAGACATTTTGAAATCTTTATTATAAAAATATCTACGTATACATAAACATCTATTTTTCCTTAAAAGATTAATTGTTTAAAGTAAAAATAATAATGGACATTTGAGAACACATGGAAAAGTTTTTTAAAAAGTAAGAATGCAAATTATGATGGAGAATAAATAGAATTATACTCTTGTCTTGTTTTTAGATTGTGGAGAAGAATATTATTTAAAGGTAGATTGTGATAATTTAAGCATGTGTGTTGTAATCTCTAATGCAATTAGTATAAAGAGGTAGAGAAAAGTTAACAGAGAAAATAAAACAGAATATGAAATTTAAAAATTATTCACTTTGCTCAAAGCAAAGCAAGAAGGAAGAGAGAAAAGACAATAAATGAAGCATATAGAGAAGAAATAGCGAAATAATATATGTAAACATGGCCATATCGATACTAATTATTAAATGTAAATGGACTAAACACTCCATGTGAAAGAGACAGGTTGTCAGACCGGAGGAAAAAGCAAGACAACTATATATCATTTATGCCAAACACACTTAAATATGAAGGCAAAGAGAGGTGGAAAATAAAAGAGTGGGGAAAATATCACGTAATTTCTAAGCATAAGAAAGAAAATTAAGAATAAAATATGAGATTCTGGGAAATTAGAAATTTAAAGGTGAAATTACTGAGTTTATGTATTATGATGATGTAAGAAGAATGTTTACATGGGAAGAAAGCTTAAAAAAAAAAAAAATAGTGCAGGGGGCCAGCCTGGTGGCGCAGCGGTTAAGTGCCCACGTTCCGCTTTGGTGGCCCGGGGTTCGCAGGTTTGGATCCTGGGTGCGGACATGGCACCACTTGGCAAACAGCCATGCTGTGGTAGGCGTCCCGAGGAGGAAGATGGGCATGGATGTTAGCTCAGGGCCAGTCTTCCTCAGCAAAAAAAGGAGGATTGGCAGTAGCCAACTCAGGGCTAATCTTCCTAGGAATAAAAAGAATAGTGCAAAGTGATATGCAAAACAATACAAGTAAGAAATATAAGTAAAGTTTTTAAATTTACATTACACAATAACTTAATAAATATATAATTCTGTATTCCTTTTTATTGTAAAATTAACTGAAGGACAAAGCATCATTTTTTTTACATATACTCATAAAAAACCTTTTCCCAAAGATTTTGTTTTCATTTTATGATTGAGTGTGTTTCATAAAATAAATCTCACATTTCTGCCCAAGACAGTGCTTGGCTCACAGTAGGCACTTTCTATATATATTTGATATTTTTAATGTCATTTAAATGCTCTTTCTCATGAACTTTTTTAAGATCTGATTTGATAACTCCCTTGAGACCATGATTACCTATTAGGGGAAAAAAAAAGATACATAGCAGGTTTTCTAGTTTATAATATAAATTCAATGAAAATGTGATTAAAACAAATAGGAGCCATGATTTGGTGGCTTTGAAAAAAAAATAGAAGCAAAATGTGGAACAATTGTAATCGAAAATGAAAACATCAAGAATCATGGAAACTGTAAGAATGACTGATTCTTCCCTAATTATGCTAAGTAAATGGTTAACTGATTATGACATAGAAGAGCATAAAGGCCCATCTGACACTGAAATACCACCTCTACTTGTTTTATTTTAATGCTGATTAGCACAGAGAATTCTGGCAGAGAGTATTTGTATACTTTGCGTCACTAAGGAAAACAAATGCATATCATTTTAGAGAGAGCATTTCTTGAGCAGTTATAATTTCATTCCACAGTGCAGTCTTCACATGCAAACATAAATAGAGATTGTATTTGGCTTTTGCAGATGAGTAAGTGACATTTAAACCAGACTGTCTGCGGCTCTAAAGAACTAAAAGCTGTAGCTCACGACAACCTGTATAAAATGAGTTTTTATCAGCTCTTTTAAGATTTTTAGCATACTAATTTTGTCTCTTCTTTCATACGGACAGCATTTTCTCTTTCCTTATTGTTTCCTGTAAATTTTCTATTAAAATAATGAAGTGATCGATTAAAGTTTTAGAAATTCTATATATTTAACTTCCATCAATGTTCCCTAGAATACTATAAAACAGGAGTATATGTATAAAAGTACATTTTAACCATAACACCTAACACAGACACACACATACGTACTCACACACACTAAAATTGTCATGAAAGAAAGCTAAAGAAGAAAGCTAACGAAGTAGATATACTATGATCATACCAAATTAATTAATTAATAGATAAGAAGATAGCTTCTTAACAGGAAATTGAGAAGGAGAGAGCTAGTGACTAGTTTCTAAGACTTCATTGAGATATGAGTTACATACCATAAAATCAACCCATTTTAATCATACAATTCAATAATTTTTAGTAAAGGTACAGAGTTGTGCTGTAATCCCTGTAACCGGAATTTGGAACGTATCCACACTCCCAACAGAAACATGATGCCCAGTGGCAGTCACCCCCTCCCCTATTCCCACCTCAGCCTAGGCCACCACTAGTCTACTTTCTCTTCTATAGATTTGTCTTTTCTGGATGTTTCATATATAGAGAATCACAAAATATGTGATTTTTTGCTACCAGTTTCGCTTAGCATAATGTTGTTAAGGGTCATCCATTTTGATAGGTACCAGCAATTTCACTCATTTTATTTTCAAATATGAATCCATTGTGTGGCTAAATCACATGATATTTATACATTCACTAGTTGATGGACATTTAGACAGTTTACTGTTTTGGCTATTATGAATAATGCTGCTACGAATATTCACATACAGTCTTTGTGGGACACATGTTTTCATTTCTCTTGGGTAGATATCTAGGGGCGGAAATGCTAGGTCTTACAGTAACACTTGATTTAACACATTAAATAAATGCCAAACTGTTTTCCAAAGTGACTGCAGCATTTTACACCCCTACTACCAAAAATGTATGAGGGTTCCTCCTCTCATTTCCACCAACACTTCTTGTTGTCTGTCTTTTTGATTACAGCCATTCTAATGGATATGAGTGATTCTAAAACTGTAGCCAGTGGAGTTAAGAACCACTGGACTATAAAATCTCAAATTATATTATTTGTCACTTGTTCTACTTGGTAACTTGCATTTGCCTTTAAGATGCAAAATAAAGGAAAACAATTTTTATCCAAGTTTACCGTTTTCACTCTTACCTGATCTATCTATGGAAGCATATATTCAGAGATAAATGTCAGACAGTATGCATTGCTCTCAATTCTTTGATTATTTGGTAACTACACGTCAGGCCGCTAATCTCTCTTATGCTGCTATAAAAATACACAGGCTGTGTTCGGATCCAACGACGGAACATTAGAGCCAGAAGGATAGCACTCCAGGGGCCAGATGCCGTTCACAAGGAAATACAGGTAATTGCATTTCTAGTGAAGTATTTTAAACAGCTGGAATTGAGCCTCTGCTGTTTTTCCAAACTTGGAACCCAAAGTTTTACATGTCAAAACCTTAACCTTTAAAAGTCTTGTAGTTGCCATATAAAAGTTGGTTTTACTAGAGGAATTGGGCAATTTTCATCCTCATTAACTGCTGGCAATGGCACTTTTTCACAGGTGATACATACACCCTGTAAATAAAGTTGCTTATTTGTACCACCTAAGCAATTTACAGATAGTTGATGGGCAAATCGGCATCATTTACCTTTTATTTTTCTGTGGATTCTCACACCTTTAAGACTACAATATATATCAAAGGGAAATGGAAGCTAGTTTGTTGACATAATTAGATCACTCCAGCTTCATCCATGTTCTCTTATTATTTTCTTAAAGAAAGCAAAAGGAATTTGAATTCTTTCTCAATTCACTTTAATATTTTAGCACTCTAAAAGAGTGTTGCATAGGTAGGGCTGCAGAGTAATGTCTTATTATAATTCTTGTCTGTCAAATAGTTGAGTACCTACTATGTGCCAGATACTGCCCTAGATAGTTGGACAAAAGTAGTATCTTCACTGTTCTTACATAACAATGTTGCTTTTGTGAAGCTGTTACAGTACTTCAAGCATCGGATACTATGGCTGGTATAAGGGTGATAAAATTAGAGAGGGTAACAACTTTCAGATTAAAGATATATTTCATACTGACCAAATGTCCTACAATTACTGAAGTTGACATTTGGGAAAAGACAAGCCAAATGAATAGAAAGATATGTCCACACACACAATAATAATAATACATATATACACTGGACATATAAAGATAGTTATTTAGTTAGAGAGATTAATGAGCAGTATTGAGTCCTATTGAGAATAAGGTTATCGTAATGAGATTACCCTAATCATATTCTACTGAGGACAAGATAAAACAAATTGATACTAGGAACTGGCCTTTAGCATAGTGGTTAAGTCCAGTGTGCTCCACCTAGGCGGCCCGGGTTCACAGGTTCAGATCCTGGGCATGGGCCTACATTGCTCATCAGCCATGCTGTGGCAGTGACCCACATACAAATTAGAGGAAGATTGGCATAGATGTTAGCTCAGAGAGAATCCTCCTCTCCAAAAATCATAAGAAATAAAATAAAATAAAAATAAACTGATACTAAAATGAGTGACAGGTTAGGAATGGATCCACAGCCTAGTACAAATGAGATATTTTTGGAAAATTCAAAACTTCTGGAAATTTTCCAGGGATCAATATATGAATATGTCTGATTCTATAAATCTTGGGCTGTATTTGTAAGGCAATAATCACCACAATGAAAAATCTGATTATTTGCTTGCCTTCCTTAGCAATCAGTTTATGATGTAGTTACTCCAGAAGTGTAACCTTAGCGAAATAATCTGACTGTTTTTATACAGTAAATACCAACTGCTCTTAAAAAGGGAAAATGAGGGGTTGGCCTGGTGGCACGGCAGTTCAGTTCACACATTCTGCTTCAGACACCCAGGGTTCACTTGTTCGGATCCCAGGTGCAGACCTATGCACCACTTGTCAAGCCATGCTGTGGCAGGCGTCCCACATATAAAGTAGAGGAAGATAGGTATGGATGTTGGCTCTGGGCCAGTCTTCCTCAGAAAAAAGAGGAGGATTGGTGGCAGATGTTAGCTCAGGGCTAATCTTCCTCAAAAAAGAAAAAAAGAATAGGGAAAATTATTCTCTTGTAACTACTAAACTATAAAGTCCTAGAAGTTAAAGACTGTACCACACTTGTCTTTCTTTTCCAAATCAAAAATTTCTTGGGATATTTTAAGAATTTGGTGAGCATTGGTTACATTATAGAAATCTCAAGCTTCTGTTTATTTTTAATTATTCATAATTTCACCCACCTACTAGCACCTACCATATTAATTATTCAAATATCAAGAAGAAAAAAGACTGATCCAACATATGAAGACCACTTATCAATACCTCTTCAATAGGTCCCAGGGAGGTATCTATATATTTTTCAAAATTTATATTGCCATTTTAGGTCAAATAATTTCACATCGAAAGAAATCCCAATTAGTTCCTCACTTAGCAGTCCACTTATTTCTCTTTAACAAAAAGAAAATACACTCTTGTTGAAGGTTAGGTTTACAGACACAAATATATACCTTAAATTTTAAAGAAAATTGATGAAGATCATACTGTAGAGCTCTTTGTTGTCAACAAGAAAAACAACTTAAACATCTTAAGATGCAGATGTCAAACATAATGATAAATAATATGCATATCTGTGGTCCAGTAATTTTTGAGTACTTAATTTCAACAAAATCACTTCCCTCATCACAACCTTTCCAGTGTGGCTGTGGAAACTTGACACTAACTTTAAATCTTGTGGACAACTACTTCCCTTACTTTTCAGCAGACAGTCAGTTGCAGTTCAAAAGGTATTACACAGAAAGGTAATTCCCAATTCCTCTCCATTCTCTAAACTCAAATAGAGTCATCTGGGACAATGCTGAAGCTAAGTCAGAAATGCCACAGCTTCCCAAAAGGATACACGATCAGCTGAGCAATTAGAAATGCATTAGAAAACAGTGAGTACATATCATTTTAACATAAAAATCACCTTGACTTCTGAATTGTTCGAGACATTGTTTGACAGTGGAGAAGGAAATTCTTCTCTGGTAGGAGGATAGACTAAGGTTACACAATCCAAACCAAATGAAGACAAGTGATTCACCACAGGTAAAGGTTTACTCCAAGAATGGGTGTGTCAGATGATTATTAATATGCAGAGAATTCCTCCTTGCTACTATTTTGCAAGGTCTTCCAGCAGCCAAGGTGCAAGTGTCTAACATAGCCTCCGTACTGAAATACGTAAATGTCTGCATTGTCTGTGTGTGTATATACCTAATTTCAACTATATAAACAAAACTTCAAACT
Organism: Equus caballus; assembly: GCF_041296265.1. Lineage (NCBI taxonomy): Eukaryota > Metazoa > Chordata > Mammalia > Perissodactyla > Equidae > Equus > Equus caballus. The sequence continues at coordinate 67,769,762 of NC_091688.1, read as the reverse complement.
ATATATATATATATATATATGACTTTGATAGACATATATGTTAATTTTTTTGAATTTGTATAGTTGAATCTGGTCAACTTGGTCAGCTATAAAAGTAGACATAGCTTAATATGGTTGTTAAAAAAGAGTGGCTTTGAGTCTTGGATCTCCAATTTATTAGATGAACAATCTTCGTTAATTTCCTTAAACATTCTGAGCTTGAGATGTCTTGTCTGTAACTTCAATTGTGCCAATCACACATAAAGAATACAGTGTAAGTCCAAACATACAAATCTAATGATACTGCGCTGCTAACAGTTCCTATTCCAAGTATCTATATCTTTGCTCTAGCTTTTTCATCATCTGCCTGGTATACTTTTCCTCAAGAAACATCTCACTTTTTGGCACTGAATTATCCTCTGGGAAAAATTTACCTCCTCCATGTTTCCATAGCACCCCATCCACCTACCATTTCGTACTGAAATGTCTATCAACATTTCAATCGTTGACTGGATTTGGAACAACTTAAAATTATATTCCATGTCCCATTCACATTTTTATCTTCAGCCTTCAGCACAAAATCTAGTACATTCTAAGTGTTGATTTAATGTTGATAAATCAGTTGATTCTAGGATTGGGAGTAGAGTCAGAGAAAAAAGAAATAAGCAATCGTTTAATCAACTTTCTTGTTTTTGCTTCTTTTTCTCTTTCCCCTCTAGAATTACATTTTTAAAGAAGGAAATTTGGAGAATCACACTTAAGAACTAGGTAATTATTTACTTCAAGGATGAATTTTTAGAGACAGGCTCACAAAGTCCAAGAGTCAAAGAAGCAAGTTCAAGAGACATGAGGATTTGGAGACTTGAGATCACAATTCTCTTTATTCATAATGTTTCATCAAAGGAATAAGTAGGAAGAATTTTAGGATAGTGTTTTGCTGAGGAAAAAATATGTATTGTAAATTTGTCTTGATTTTCCTATGTGCAAACAAGGTGAGCACCAGCATTTACTTTGGAAATGATATGCCTTATCCTTATTATGTGATATATATTTTTCATTTTTTCTTTTTCAAACAATCCTGTGAAATAAATATTATTATCCCTAGTTTACAGATTAAATTCACAAAGATGCTAAATGACAGAGCCAGGTCGCATATCTGTTTCCAATGTTTATACTTTTTTTTCATTATAAACTCTCAAAGCACTGCTTTAACCAAGGAGGTGGGTATATTTTATAATGAGTAGTCATGGTATGCCAAATGGAGCAAATCATTAAAATTTACTTCCTAATGTCTTGTATAGACTTAGGTTCCCCTACTATACGTTCTTATATTCTAGTTATTTTGACTTTGTCAAAGTGCAGGACACTTGACTGATACTAATAATTTTTAAATAAATTATTTAGTTGAGATAAAAGAATAACCTACTCACTTAAGTTTAGACTATTATTTTAATTCTTTTAAAATACGTGCAAAAGACCAAAGAAAAAAGGTGAAATATATACCCTACATGGTCTAGTTTCCTTTGATATCTCAGTCTTATTGAGTTTTAACATTCAGACCCATTGAATCAAATTTAGACTCCAGCAGAATAAATGCTTATAAGCTTCTTTAGAGAGGACAGTTTTGTTTGAAAAATTGGCACATTCATAATTACATTGCCTGTCCTGGCAAAAGATCCTACTTTATATGAGAAACTTTGGCATTATTCACTGGAATTTCTTAAACTAAATCAAGAAATCAGCATTGGCAGTTAGATTCCTGGAACAGTTTGCATTTTCTAAATATGACAGTGTGTAAACCAGAGGCCACATAAAACAAATAGATGAAGCAGGTGTGAGACAGACTCAGAATTGGAAGACTGCCAACTGATCAGCTCCACCAAGGTTTTATTATATAACCAGAAACACATTTTGTTGATATTAAGACTTTCTCCCTCTAGATTAATGTCTGCCAACTGGATACAGTTCAGTGAACATAAAAGCCATAACTATTCCAGAGTCAGGTAACTGATTGGCATATAATCTCCGCTGTACCCAAGGTTTTTCTCTGCTTGCTTACAGAGACATTGGTATAACCATGCAACTTCAACCATTTCTCAGGCTCTTTATACAGACCAATCTAGAGATGTTAGCGTGTGCTTTCTTTACATTGGAACTTGTTTTAACAAATAATTGAGATAGTAATCAGAACAATAAAACATAATCAATAATTGCTTCTCTTGAATTAATGAATCCAAACCGAGAAGATTATAAGTTTGAATCCATGAAAAAGTCATGGGTTATAAAAGAGATGAGAGGTGTGGAAGGAGCAGGAATTGTTTATACTAAAGAAGTCATTAAAACTATCTTGGTTGTGATTATTCATATCTCTTAATTACATGTGGTCAAAAATTTTAGGCTTCCTTGGCTCTGTATCTCATTATATATTCAACAGATGTATTCAAATATCCATAATCATGCTCCTTTTCCAGGTCATAACAACATTTAGTGCTATTTCTCATATACAAAGGTGACCTCCTTTATTCACAATACTGGAACAGTTTATTTCTTTGCCTCTTCCAAGCAATAGAGAGAGATTTAAACAGATTTGATTTGGACAAAAGAGAGAAATATAAATAGTAGAGAGGAAAGTAAATTTTGGCCAAGAAATAATAAGTTTTGAAAAATATGTTTCTCGTATATAGCAGATAATGGGCTGACATGACTGTAGTTATTTTGTTTTTTAAAAAAGATAACTGTATTGAGTAAATATGAGATTAAATAAAATGTGCCTACTAAAAGTAGAAGGTTCTTTGAGTTCTGACAAATGTATAAAACCCTGTAAACATCATTTAAGCTATCTATCCCCCCAAATTTCTCTCATGTCACTTTGCAGAAAACCCCCCAAACACCCTTACTCCCGTCAACCACTGACGTGATTGCTACCACAGCCTTGGTACATTTGTGTTGCTATAATAGAATACCATAAACTGTGTGGCTTATAAGCAAGAGAAATTTATTTCTTACAGTTCTGGAGGCAGGGAAGTCCAAGATCAAGGTGCCAGCAGATTTAGTGTCTGGCGAGAGCCCACTTTCTGTTGCATAGGTGGCTGCCTTTTTGGTGTATCCTCACATGGTAGAAGAGACAAGGGAGCTCTCTGGGGCCTCTCTTTCAAAGGCAAGAATCCCATTCATGAGGGCTCCAATCTCATGATGTAATCAGCCCCTCCAAGGCTCCGCCTCCAAATACCACCACAATGAGGATTAGGTTTCAATATATGAATTTTTGGGAGACACAAACATTCAGTGTATAGCAACCACTACAGATTAGATTTCAGTGTTCTAGAACTTTGTATAAATGAAATCATAGAAAATTTGCAATTTTTTATGTCTGCTTTCACATCATGTTTTTGAATTTCATTAACATCATTGCATATTATTAGTAGGTTCTTTTTTCTTTTGCTGACAATTATTCCATTTTATCAATTTTCGAAATCTGTTTACCCATTAACCTGTTGATATTCTATTATTCTAATTATGTTCTAACTTTTCAGTCTTCTTTCTTGCCTTATTGCATTGGCAAGAGCCTCCAGTAGAAAGCAGACTGGAAGTAGTAAGAGAAGATATCCGTGCCTTATTTCTGATTTTGAGGATAAATCTTTTAGTCTCTTACTATTAAATTATTCTATTAGCTGCAGGTTGGTCAGAGAAATCTTTTAGATTATAGAGGAAGTGCTCTTTTATTTCTGCTTTTCTGGGAGCTTTTCCATGAGCATGAATGTTGAAGTTAGTTTAAATCAGAGCATTTTTCTTCATCTATTGAGGTGAGCATATAGTTTTTTGTTTTTAGTTTGTTAGAAAAGTGAATTACATTTTTAAAATATTAAACCAACTACACCAATTGTAGGGATGCATCATCTTTTCAATATGTTACTCAATTCTATTGGTTGAAATTTGGTAGAGAAATTTTGCATCTATATTGATGAAATATATTGGTTTGCATTTTCATTTTTTTTGTAATGGCTGTATCTAGTTTTTCTTTCAGAGTAATCCTGACCTTTTAAAATTAATTGGAAAGTGTATCCTCTTTTCTGAACGAATTTATATAAACTTTGCATTATTTCTTCTTCAAATATTTCATATAATTCTCCAGTGAAGCCAGATGTGCCTAGAGTTTTTCTTGTGGGAAGATATTTAATACACAATTAAACTAGTTAATTATCATGAGCTTATTCAGATTTTCTATTTCTTTTCATCTCAGTTTCAGTAACTTGTAAGTTTCATAAAAATCCATTCATTTCCTCTAAGTTTTAAAATGTATTGGCATAAAATTTGTTCTTGATAATTTCTTATCCTTTTAATATCTTTAGTAAATATGATGAAGTTTTCATTTTCATTCCTAATAACGGTAATTTAAATTTCTCTTCTTTTTCATAATTGGTAAAAATAGACTTTTCTCAATTTTGTTGAGCTTTCATAAAAAGCCACATTTGGTTCCATTGATTTTCTTTTAGTTCATTTTGTATTCCAGGTGAATATATAATGTGTCTGATAAACATACATTTTCCTTCTCACATGGGAATATAATAAATAAATCTGAATAAACAAAGGCCTTTCCTACTTCTAGCAACATAGGTCCTAATTGTCTTTCAGAATTGCTCAGAAGGTGGAAATTGAATATACCATCCCTAGTTGTTACCTAGAAAGACTCAGAGTATTGGCTGTCAAATCATCTCTAGATGGTGCTGTGTGTCTACACGAACTCTGGAACAATCCTATATGATCACATTTTCTGGAGGAATTTCCTCTGTGGTTTTGTAAAATTCTGTTGTTCAGTACTCCTTCCCAGTAGAGTTAACACATAAAATTAATCATCACAGGGGCCAAAGATGGAAAATGAAAATAAAATTCCATTCTTAATTAGTTTCTGTTTCTAATTCAACAAATTATAGACATTTATTTCTGTATTCTTCGTATCGAGGATTCCACCAGCCAAGTACATCTGGCAAATGTTTGGTGAATACACTACAGTATAATCTGAAGGGGTTGCATTCTGGCAACACAGCAGAGTGGTAAAAACCTGGAATCTGAAGGCAGATCCAACTAGGATTCAATAGGGACCATATTTGACCTCTGTGACCTAGTGCACTTCTCCGACTCATCTATAGATTTCTTCAATAATACCTATCTTGCAAGTGTGCTGGAAGGGCTTTACAACTGCTTGGCACAATGCCTCACATACTGTAGGTCACTTGAGGATTACAGGAAGAGTATCTTTAGTAGTTTTATGCGTTTATCCATGCCTCTCAATAAGACATTCTCTAAAGCACAAGCACAGTAGTCTTTTAAAGACACACATCAGATCACACCACCCTGATTCCATTCAATGACTTCTGTTAGAATAAAGTCAAATATGTTATCCTGGGTTGTAAACTCCAATGTTATCTGATCTTGAACTAATTCCCCAGACTCATACTGCTTCACTCCTGTGACCACTGTATTCTAGCTATCCTGGCTTTCTTCCTATTTTTTGGAAAACCCAACTTGTTCCTCCAAAGTTCTTTGAAGCAATTGTTGTCTCTTCTTGGCATATTCTTCCCCTATTTCTGCGGCCACCTCTTTCTTTTCGCCCAGAACTCACTCAAGTGCCATCCCCTCAAAAAGACTTTCCTTCATCATGATTCTCAGTAGCGTGTATCACTGTCCAACGTTTTCCCTTAATTTGTTGGTTGTGTTCACTGCAGTATTTCTCAGTCATTAAAACTGTGCTTGGCACAGAGAAGATTTTCAACAAATATTTTTGAATATTTATTTTGAATGTTCCTCCTTTCATATATAATATTCATATGTACGTGAGCACAAGATTCTATTGATTCAAATTGCTAAATCAGAGTAAGTTTACTTTTTAAAAGTTTAAAATCCTCAGATCTTAAGAATAACTTGTAGAACTATTGGGTCCATTTATCTTAAGAGAATACAACTAAATTTGCCAGTACTGTATTTTCAAATTATTAGTTTAACTACCTATGGCTGTTTTGTTGAGTTATAATGGTTTTTTTTCTATAGGTTTTGTTTTCTTTGTTCAGAGGAATGGCTAAACACATGTGTGTCTCTTAATTTAGGATCCTTAGCTCCAGCCACTGTAATCAATCACCTGCCATGCATGGTTCCCTAAATGTTTCTTTTCCTTGCCTCAGTGGGTATTTAAATTTTCTATTAGAAATCACTAGGGTAAAAAGCTAGCAAGTATCTTAGCAATTTCAGGAGGTTGCATGAATAACAATTTAATATTTTAAAATGTAGAATAAAGATAGGATACTTATCCAAAAAGTTACTTTTTGTGGTATAAAACTTGGAAGCTTGAAATTGGAAAAGGAGAATAGCTTTTAAGCCAGCATTCCTATTTTTCTTGCCCCCAGGAGAAAAGAGCTCAGTCCTATTTTAAATTAATTCTGTGATATAATTTCCCATGAGAATTTGTCTAGTTTGACTTTTTCTAAAACTTCTTCTTCAGTCTGGTGGTTATATTTTCCTAATCATGATGAGAAATAAAAATGTATTTCCACAAGATGCATTATTCCATTAACTTAGGTCTTTAACTGAGAGAGCCTTTTCACATGAACCAAAAATACTATGTCTGATCACCAAATGATGGTAGAACGATAACAAAAATTCTTCTGGTAATTTCTTCTAGTCAAACCAACCAGGAAAGCAAACCTATACTGCAAGTAAATCAGAAAATGGTTATTATTGGATTTACTTCAATGTTCTTAATCTCTAGCTAGATAATCCTGTATGCTGTACTTCTAAATTTAGGAGGTAGTCGTTATCAGAATGACTCCACGAGATTTGAGTATTTACAGAGTATAAAATAATAAACTAGTTCTAAACCAGAATTATATGACAGAACTGTTTATTTTCTGTCTGAAAATAGTAGCCATATAATTCTTTCCAAACCTACTACACACGTCTCCATTCAATACCCTTTTTGCCTCTCTATAAAACACATTGTTTTCTTTCAGTCATGAAAGAATATTTGGAAAAGCATAAAGAAGAAAATTAAGATCATCTGTAATTTCACCACACAGAAATGAGGTTGATGATATTTTTCTATATTATATGTCATTCCTTTTCTTTGTTTAATTCATAACTTTGCCACCTCTGAGCAATTACTCTATCTGCCCACCAACATGGTTATGGGACATCTCTTTGACTCCCCAGAATGTCCCCAGAATGACTCTACCAACAATAATATTGAGCAAAGTAGGTTTTACTAATTTTAAAATGGGAGAGAGAGTAGAGTTTTTACATTACTGAGTCACTGACTTCATGCCATTCCACCATATACATATATTTAACATTTCTTTTTTTCTAAATTTTTCTGAGGGAATGGATCCAGAAAATTTCAAGGACCAGAGATCTTAATGATGCAACATCATACTGGTAAGGACAGCAATCCTTGTTCTTACTCTTATATATTAGAAATTCTTCACCTATACAGGGTTTCCTCAGGTGTATTCTGCCGAAGATGAGTTAGTTGAGATACCAATTTAGATTATATTTTAATGTTGGAAAACAATTAAACACTTGCTTTTTAATACGCATCAGTGAATTTTCCAGAGCTTTTAATAATTGATAGTGCATTGTGGATTTGTAAGAAGATGTAGTACACAGAACTTGGCAAAATATTTCATTCATTAATTTATGTATAATTTGCCAAGCAGAAAATGTATTCACATATTTTGCAAGGTTAGTGTTTCATGAAACTAGTTTTGGGGAACTCCACATTTGTAAGAGATGATCAGGTATGATTTTTCTCCTTAAAATATTTTCTATACACATGTGTTACCTTATTTTGAGGCAATAATCTTGCATGTTAATAGAAATCGATGAGTAAGGATGATAATTGCAGAACTGTTAATGATAAAATTGTAAACAATCTAAATAACTAACAATAAGGAATCTGTAAAAATAATTATATGCTCATGCAATGCAATACTACATTGTCATCAAAATTTAAAATGTTAAAAAATGCTATAAATTCATATGTATATTATGATCCCGTAATTTATAAGTAAAATATACATTCATTAATATTATAAATATTTTTGAGCATTAGGTGCTGTTCGATTTACTATTGAAGAAGACAATGGGATACTGTGATAGTTAATTGTATGTGTCAAATTGAGAGGGCCACAGTGTGCCCAAATATTTGGTTAAACGTTATTTTCAGGTGTGTCTGTGAGGGTGTTTCTGGAAGAGATTAGCATTTGAACCTGTGGACTGAGTAGAGCAGATTGCAGTCCCCGACGTGAATAGGCATCATCCAATCCTTTGAAAGCCTGAAGAAAACAAAAAAGTGGAGGGATGGAGACTTTGCTCTCTCTCTGGCTGACTGCTTCAGCTGATACATTGGTCTTCTCCTGCCCTCAGGCTGGGACTTACACCATCAGCTCTTCAGGTTCTCAGACCTTCAGACATGGACAGAAACTACACCACCAGCTTTCTGTGTTTCCCCCTTGCATGTGGTAACTTCTCAGCCTTGATAATCATATGAAAAAAAAAAATATATATATATATATATGTACTAAGACAGGTACTTTGTATACTGAAACTTCTTTATAGAGACAATTGAATGGAGAAGACTTACCAAGATGTTTACAATGGGTAACTACGGATGGTGTGTTTGTGGTTTTTCCCTTTCATTTTTAAATTTTCTTCTATTTTCTGTTATTAAGTGATATTAACATTTCTGGTATAGGGCCTTAGTCAGAATGGATGATTGTAAAAAGTACTATTAAACTAAGTTCGTTAGAATTGATTTTACAATTTTAGATTTTCACATGTTTATTCATAAATAAGGTAGCTATCTATTTATTTACAAGTATCCTCACTATTTATCACTATCAGATTTGAATTTAGTGGTTATGATGACAAAACTGTGAGATCCTGAAGGAGAAATTGACAACATTTATTTTACTCTCATTAAATCAAACAATACCTACTCTGTACCTACATTCAAGAGGTTTGTTGTGTACTTGAAGAATAGGCATGACTGCTCTGACTTTAATCCACGCCTATAAACCTCAAAGGACAGGTAATTCATATTCTACACTTCCAAGACATTCTCTTTCCCCTTTTCTGAAAAGACTATTTTATCTTTTATTCTCTCTTTCAACACCTAATATTTTCTTCTATCCCCTGTCAATGAAACAAATAGAATTTCCATAAAAGTTACCACTACCACTTTTACTCACCTACAAGTATCTGTCACATTCTCTGCCTTTTCTTTGGTTAAGATACACTATAATGTTCTTATTCAATTCTATTTGCTCTACTTAAGCACTGGAATCCTATTACGTATTCAAAGATATCAATCCAGGAATTTCTCTCTCTCTCTCTCTCATCATTTATTTTTGTTGACTAGGTAATAGGTAAGTCTCATTAGCATGTGAAGTTGTATCAGTTATCTTATATGAAATAAAATTTCTCTCTGAAACCCATTTCTATTGTCATTTTTTTCTCCCATTACCATGAAACTTCCCCATATGAGCTGAATATACATGGTGATTCCTGTTCATCTCATTCCATTCTTTTCTAAAATTTCTCTGAATGAGCTATTGCTTCCCTCAACTCCATTGAAACACCACTTTGTCATATGGCAAAGTTACCAATAACTTCTGTATTGTCAAATACAATGATCAATTCTCAGTCTTCATGTTATTTGACTTATAAGCTACTAATTAATGCAGCAATGGCTTACTCCCTTGTATCTGATACGCTGCCTTCACTTGGTTTCAAGAAAGCAACATTTTTCTGCCTTTCTTCTCACTTATTAGTTGCTATTTTGCAGTCCTGACGATTCATTGTTTTTTCTCCATTCTGGAGTGCCCCAGTCCTTAGTGTTCTCCGTTAACACTCATTCTCTTGTTGGTCTCTTCCATTACGTGGTTTTAAATGTATTTCATAAATGGCTGATTCTTGACTTTAAAGTTTTACTTCAAATCTCTATCAAAATCCAGACTTGTACAACCAATTGTCTCCTCAATATTTCTTTTTGGGTGTTTAGTAGACAGATGGAATTTAACACATTTACATGTAAACTACTAGTTCTTTCCCTTTTCAGACTGTTGTTACAAACCTAGTCTTTCCATTAGATAGGAACTTCATCCTTTCAGTTGCTCTAGTCAAAAATTGAAGTCTTGCCTCTTTATTCTTTGACACCCCAAATGAAATCAATTAAGCAATCCTATTTTCTCTATCTGCATAACATATCCAGCATATTTTCCTACTATTTCCATAGCTAGCTTCCTGATTTAAATCTCAGTCATTACCTCGTGCCTAGATTATTACAAGGCAATTTCAATGGAAGTGTTAGCTTTCTCCTTTGCTCTTCTCTGGTCTATTCTTATCACAAAGTAAATAATCTTTTAAAAACACAAATAATACCATGGTACTCCTGTGCCCAAAAACCATCAAATAGTTTCCCATTTCACTGAGAATGAAAGCTAAAATACTAAAATGGTCACATTCTTAATTTGATCTTCACCCTGATTCATGTAATATAAACAAAACAATTTATTTGGCTTTTCTTCTCAAAATCTGTTTAAATGCCATGAATTAACATTTGGGATCTAAAAGCATTCATTTTTGTCAAACCCTATAAGACCCCAAAGTCTAGATTTCTTTGTGTCTTTCCATTTCTCATCTCTTTCTCTAATATCTTTCCGAATATAGGTAAAGGTAACTAACACACAATACTAATTTTCTCTTTTCCAATCTTCATCCTCTAGGCTAATGAGACACATGGTCTGCTATCCAAAAGACAGCAGGCAGCAATTTGGCAAAACATTTTACCACCACACGATGTGGCTCTCAGACTATTCATACTGTTATATCTGTATTGCTGTCATCCATTACCCAACTACGAATCCATTCTCATATATTTTGTGTTTCTGTTACAATGTATTAAATACTCTATTCATCAGTATATGTTAAACAATACTACAGTACATAATAATGATGAAACAAAGATCAAAATCTCAGTGATTTAACCAAATAAATCAAAAAACTGACTTTGGTCAAGCTTCTCTCCTTGGGAGCTCTTATGCAAGAGATAAATCAGAGTATTCTTATCTGGAACAGTTTATCATCTCATTCTGTAGCCCGTAGTAAACATGTCGTTCTGTTTAGCTGTCCAACATCTGAAGCTACTCCCTAATTAAGAACTCCCTTCTTTTTGAGTGGTTGGTCAGAAATAGAGTTGTGTTCCACTGTAGTTTATGAAAATTATAAATACTGATCTTTTCCAGTGTCTCTTGAAGCTAATGTATAAACAATTGACCTAGGATTCAGCAATAATCATCAGGTGCACCCACACATGACTATTGAAGCAGATAATAAGGAATGCAAGTTATATTTCTAGGGGTGGTGCTGATTGAAACAAGAAATAGTGCAAAGGAAATAATGGCAAGTGTAGCAGTTACAAAATTCAGGCTCTCCTACTAACACTGTCAAGTGATTCAACAGCAGGAGCTAGTTCTTGGAGAGGCCATAGCAGATTACTGTGCGGACCACTTCTGAGTGTGCATCCAGGCATCTTTCCTTGTCACTATGCCTGTTCTACAGCACTTTGGCTGACTCAGTAAGCTGTCCAATATCCTTTTAATGAATTGCTTTTCTGCTAAGATCAATCTGAGATACCTTTTTCTTTCCATGTAACTAAATTCTGACTGATATATGGCCTTAACAAGAATCTAACCACTTTAAACTGATTCTCATCTCAAATGTGAATGAGCATCAGAACATAAAATTCTCATATAAGGCCAGATGGTTAAACTGTGTTGTGTTGGGAATATTGGGTTATTCCAGTGATATTTAATGAGAACTACCTTCTTCCATTATATCCAAAGACTCATTTATGAAAAGTTCCCTAATTTTAAGACAAAGCAAGGAGACTGAAGGTTTTCTTGAAGGGAAGGGCTATGTTCTGCATCATCTTTGACTTCTGTTTTGCCACAAATGGCTTTCTATTTAAAAGCATTGATCTCATGAATCTATAATTTGACGGGTTTCATGAAGGTTAAGAATGAAATCATAAGTCTTAGCCTTATTGGTCTATATTAGTACATTAACCAAGCACAAGACCATTCTGGAAGACAATATTCTTTTGTTTTCTTTTTCCACGTGGAAGTAAATATATATATTGACCACATACTCAATGCGTTTAATTATAACAGCATTGATATCAAAGTTTCCTAGAGTTGTTCTTAGCAAGAATTTGAGTGGTAACAGTAGCAAATAATTATGAATTTAACTCAAGAAAATTTATGTAAAGCCAGACCCAACTTGCTGGGTGAATAGACAACATGTCCATCTAACTGAAAGCACATTTAAAGTAGAATCCTGTTTATATGTTGAACAGAATAAACACATGTCACTAACCAGATATAATAAAAAGTCCAGGAACAGAAGAAAGAGAAGATTTTAGTAGAAAACAGAACAAAAGTTCCAAAAATAATAGTTTGAAAATTAGCTCAAAAAGTGGTTGAAGTGGACTACGCACTTGCTATATGCCTTCACTTCAAATGAGTTTGCACAGGCTACATCGAGTTTGTTCCAGCCAATTATCTGAGGGGGCAGTAAGAGAAACAATGATTGCACTGTAACATTTTCTGTGTATGTTTTTAAAGCACCTCAATAATTTTGTCAGTGTACAATTTTATATTTTTAAAATCTTCCTATTATTATGTATCATAAAGGTTAGCATTGATCTATCAAAATATTCAGTTTAAAAAGTTAGATTATAAAAATGCATATAAGAATTATTCCAGTTACTTAAGCTGGCAGGAAATTAAATTAGCCATTTTAAAATCAGAAAAATTATCATGAGGGTAAATTAAAGATATATTTCCAAAATTGTTTCACAGACATGTCAAAGCCAAGTTAGGAGAGAAATTCCACAAGAAATTCTCTCTTCCTGGAAGATCCCTTGGCCAGAATTACACAAAAACTGAATGATAAGACCACATTTGCAGCTTGTCATACCCATAGCATTTTCTTTTTCTTTCACTGATACAATACTATAAATAGTGGATAGCTTGCTTAAATCGGCCCAGGATATATAACCTGAAGAAACTGATAGAAATTATTATCCCTGAACAAATACAAAATTAATTTGAACCGTTCTCAAAATAAAAGAAACTAAATCCAATTATTAACTGTAGCCTCTTTAGTTATTAAATATTTCTCCACTTAGTAACCTAAAGGAAAAACAAATTTGACTACAGTTAGCATGGAAAGCCTAAATCATATAGTAATTGTTTCTGTTATGGTATGTTTTTGATATGAGAATTATTTCTTTACCATTTTTGATTCAAGCTAATATTTATATATAATAAAATGCTATGAAATTGTTTGAGATTGGTTTCTCTTTATAGTATAAATAGTGGAAATATTTAGACACTATCTTTTGTGATGCTTAAAGTATATTTTACAATGTGAATTTTTTACAATAATGTTGTCATGTGTAATATATACTTAATTTATTCGAGAGCGAAGTTTTAAAAGGTTATTATATTTTATTATTGTTTATATATTTCTGCATGGGTAAATTTTACATTAAAAAGTGACTTGTTCTCGTGGTCTTCTGGCTTTAGAGACAGAATTACTTGGGTTTGACTCTCAGTTCCATTATTCCGACTTTTAATCTGAGCATGTCATTTAGCCTTCTATAAAAGATATTATACCTGTAAAATAAAGAAGATTTACTCACCCCACAATGTTATTTTGGAGGATTAAATGAGGAAATGTAGGTAGATATGAGATACATTAATAAGTACTATCAACTTCTTAAAGTGCTTTATAGTTTACAGAACACTTTTGCATATATATTAAAATTTAGTCTTGCATTAACCTTCTCAGCAGATACTATGAACTGTACAGGTAAGAAAATGGAGACTAAAAGAGGTTAAGTGATTCAGATAATTAATAGTGACTTAAGGATACAATACAAATCTTTCACTTCCCTCTTCAGTGACTTTTCCAGAATGGTGTTTAGAGTAGTGGAAATGAAGGAATATGTAAACAGAAATTCAAGAATGTGAGGCATGGATGTTAAGATTTTTAAAGACGCTATTTTTGGTTTTAAGGAAAGAGGGATAAGCACATCATCAAAGTATATTTGCCTGGATGCTCTCAGTGTACATGCCTTTGTATCTGTTCTGCTTAAAAGATAACTGCATTGTTCTGTAGAGAGTCCTAAGATATATAGCACAGAAGAAGAATATTAATGATTATTAATCTGATGTAGTGTCATTTAGATTAAAATAAGTTATAGAACACTATAATTCTAGTATTTCCTATAAATACTCAAACATATAATATATATTTATTTCTATAATTTTACATAGGAAGAAATTCTGGAATTACATATACTGAGGTGTAATCAGTGTCCATTCCTTACTTTTAATATGATGAATGTTTTATTTCTTCAAATGTCTGCTTATATATTTTCCTTATATAAGAACTTTGTATTTGGAAATTAAAATATATTTTTGTCAACTAAAAATATAAGTCCATCATAGTCATTATAAGTATAAAATGCACAAATATTAACTTGATTTAAAAGGAAAGATGCTTTGGACATGATTACTAAAAATAAAAACAACATGATAAAGACACAAAGTATGCAAGGTATTCACATTAGATGGCACTATGTTTGCAGACCGACTGAAGTGAAATGAAAATAATCACACACACACCTCACACACACTCACCCGAGAAAGAGAGAAGAGCTAACCAAGAGAACAATGCACAATTGTTCTCCACTGAGTATGATGACTGAAAATATAGCACACAACATACAAACATGAGTGATATTTTTACAATCTAATTATTTCATTCAACTTCAAAAATCGTCTTGGAGTATCACAGTCAACTGCTCAAAAATAAAATCTCAGAACATTTCTAAACCATAACGATCCTGTATTCAAACTTAAAAAAAGAAATGCAGCACTGTTTGGAAGGAAAATCACATAAACAAGACATTGCAAATAAAATGTCACAACGAAAAGCAAAGAAATTGAGTGATTTTGTTTAAACTAGAAATTCAAAATAACTGAATAAAAACTCCATTATGCTAAATATCGTCCTTTATAATCATCAATTCAGCTGATTTGCCATTTGCAGAAATCAGACTAGGCTCTTCCCCAGGATTATAAATGCAGAGTAGTTTGAATTGCATATGCGGGCCAGCAGATGTCACTCTTGTTAAAAGACTGTCTGAATAATCTTTTATGAAGGGTAATTGTCAGCTATGGTTGTGGGCAGAATTTCAGCTTGTGAAGGATTTAGCCCTGACCCTCTTTTCACCTTACCACCTACTTTACACTAATGACAACAGGATCTGTAAATTAAACATGTCAGCTGCCCTGCCATCAGTTTCCAAAGCTGTTTGGTCTAACTGTAATTTATGGTCAATGGTTATATAAGCAGCATTGCCAAATCTCTGTAATGATTACAGAGATGTAACCAGGCACAGGGAATAAATGTTGCTGCAAGCTAAACCAAGCCCTGACATTAGTGTAATTAGGCTGATGATTCATGCCATTTGTTCCTCTTGGAAGATACCTAGGGTAGTTAGAAAATTAAGCTGCAATTTTTGATATTAGGAATTTTGTGTGTGTCTGTATGTGCTTTTTTTCTTTTATAAAACTAGAGTTTGGCCATTTAAGAATGGACAAAGTCTGTTTATCCTTCACTCTTAATTACTCAAAGCACGTGTGATCTCTTAAGGTCTGACCTTGTGGAAAGGTCACTGGTGTGAGATATTTATGAGAGGTCAGCAAATAATTTTAAAAATAAATTTCTAGAATTAAGGCAGAATATTTTGAATGCACATTCATTTAATATTTCCAAAAGTAAAATAAAAATAATTAGAGGTGACAGGCCGGGCTCTGTGGTCAAGTGGTTAAGTTCACATGCTCTGTTCCTCGGCCCCAGGTTTCTCCAGTTCAGATCTTCGGTGGGGAGTTAGCACCGCTCATCAGGCCATCCTGAGGCGGCGTCCTACATAGCAGAACTGGAAGGATGTATAACCAGAATATACAGCTATGTACTGGGGGGCTTTAGGGAAAAGAAGAAGGAAAAAAAAGAAGATTGGCAACAGATATTATCTCAGGGCCCAATCTTTAAAAATAATAATAATAATTAGATGTGGTGTGTGTGTGCACACGTGCACTCACACATGAATGTGAACTTGCTCATGTGTGTGGCATCTTCTGTAAGAAGGAAATATTACATTCTTGTGATTCCTTTGGACGTGAAACACATATTAGCTGTCATATAGTGACTATGTAAGATTTTGTCAGAACTCGTCTTCAGGAAAGGTTATTATTGGGATAAATGATTTCTTATATTAATAAGACTGACCACAGCTTTTTGGGTGATAACACTAAAAAAAGCTTGAGAAATCCTGGGTTCAAATACCAATTCTACTGATCGTCAGGCTTGTGCACTTGGAAAATTGTTTCATTTCTCTTATCCACGGTTTTTCATCTGAAAACAAGACAATACCACTATCTTAAAACAGTTGTGTGGGTTAAATAAAATGATATATATAAAATATTCTACAGTACTTGGCACTTTTAGGATCTCAAAGGACACCTTAGCTCTCATACCAAGTAGCTGGAACTTCCCAATGAGACTGACATGATCAAATGTGACATAGCCTGTTCATCAAACAAATTGCCCAGTTGGAAGATATCCTAAAGGTTATTTATTCTATTGCTCCACCCTATATAGCATTATTTGCTAGTTTATTTGCTTTAAGATTTTGAGAAAATGGAATTCACACTCTACCTGAGCATTTCCAGCTCACTGCCTCACAAAATAGATCATTTCATTTTGACCAGCTACACCTATGGTAGTAATAGTGACTTAAAATCTGCTTTCCAATTGCTACTTCAATCTGGCCCCAGAACTGCACTCAGTAGATGTACAAAATAAATTTTCCACATCAAAACACTCTAACATTTTATGACAGCTATCATTTTATAGCAATAGATTTCTAGTTCTTTCAATATTTCCCTATATTAATATTATGATAAGTTTATCATTACCATTTGCATTGGGGGTTTAATAAAATGCTGCTTGTAAAAAATATTTAGCCCAATGCCTCACATATAATAAATATGTCATAAATTTACATTATTTTTTTCTATATCCATCATTTTATGTGTCAGCTCCTAAGGATACACCAAATTTCTTCACACTGTATCTTACAATATTGCAGTTAAACCTAGATATGGTGTCTCAGATGTGGAATTACTGTCCCTCATGTTCTAGCATTTAATTTTAATTTTTATTATTGTTTGTATTATAAGATTGAGTCAAGTTGAGTTGTCCCAGACAAAAACTCTTACATGATTCAGAACTATTTTGTGTTTAATTAGCAAAAAATCCAAGTGGCTTTAAAAAAATACTAGTTTCCTTAATTAATATGACTTAAAGGCAAAGGAATAGGTCTTGATACTGACTTAGCATGATTTAGAAGCACCAATGATGGTACAGAAACAAACGATGTTACCAAGACCCATTTTCTCTCTCTCTCTCCTCATTATGATTCATCTATATAGCTCAATTATATGAGAGACTTCTCTATTTTCATTTTTTATGGTAAAAGTCTATTTTATAGTGGGACCAAATTGAATAATTAGAATGTGAGAGAAAGACAGACAGAGAGATGGAGGCAGAGAGAGAATTGTCTACATTACAGTGTACCTACAAATACTATTGAGATTTCCAAAGCCATTCTGATTCTTGACCTGTTATATGACCTAATTTTTTCCACCTTCTGGAACTTTACGTCTTATCTTTGTCTCCATTCTTATGAAATTTCATGATAATCTATGGATTTTTTCATAAATTGTGATGCGACTCAATAGGCACTTTCAATTTGGAAAGTTGTATTCTTCGGTTGTAAAAGGAATTTCTTTAATTGTTCCTCTGGTGATTGCCTTGTTTGATTTTTCTCTGTTATTCAGATCTTAGTCCTCTTGGAGTGGTCCTCTAATTGTCTGATCCTTTTTCCCTTATTTTTTCCATTTTTATATCGTTTGCTCTACTTTCTGGGAGAATGCCTCAAGTGTATCTTGTAACTCTTTCAGGAATGGGAAGCAAAAATACTTCAAGTGGATTGTCGGGTGTGGTGGTAAGAAGGAGTTGGGTAAGTGCACAGTGACTATGGAAGAAAAATCACCTCATATTGACTTCTAGTTCAAGGAAGGTACCATATTCTAATGAAAAGCATCCTCGTGTTCTAAGGGTATTAGTTTCTAGCTAGTAGTATAAATGAGTCTTCAGTAAGCTATTGCATTGATCTATCATAGAGGCTAGCCACTGCTTTATAATAAAGTACATTGATTTACATTACAGCAAACCCTAAGCTGCGTTTATTTTTCTGTGATTTGAGTTTCTGACAAAAATCAATATATTTTAAGACACCAGGATGGTATCAATAAATGATGATGCAGAGAAGTTGAATGCATATCCCAAGGAGGTAGCTATTCCAGTGACAACAAATCATGGACCACTCTATGATGGAAGGGGTCCTTTGTAATCAACCTGCCATCAAGTGATGTCTGATCTTCCCAGTAAATAAAACCACAGTTTGAGAAGCACTGGTCTGTGATATTGGTAGGCTGGGAACTCAGCAACAGTGGCAGCCAGGTCATTCTTAGTAAGGTGAATTTCATGAAGTTGAGCTTAGGCACGGCCTTCCTTACTTTACACACATGCCCATTAAGTAAGCACTATCCTTTCTCTCCTTGCTTTGGGGAAGAGTTCTAGCAGGGGTTGAGTCTTTTCTGTGGTTTGGCTGCCCAGAAGACAACCCACTTCTCTGTAGCCTCAGCTCCAATCAGGAAGTATTCTGCCATATCTACAGCTCCAATTGGGTGATATCAAATCCTAGGGTCTGGTAACAAAATCCCTTTTTTTTTCTCTTTAGACCAAGGCTTGCTTGCAGCTTGCTTCTCTTTCTAATTTTTAAGTTGCCATGTCTTCAAACAGCCATTTCTAATAATAAAGTTGCTCTAACAAGAAAATCAGTAAGGGAAAAATTTGAAATAGCATATCAAAAACTTGTCTTCAACTATTTCTAATAATTACAATCTGAAGTGAATTGAAATCTACCTTGGGACTATTTTTCTAGTCAACAGTGATTGACCTCAGGAAACCAAAGATATTACCCATGTGATCTTCATGATATCAAAGGAGATTTTAAAGCTCTGACAAAATCTGTCCCACAGGCAGGCCACAATTCTGCAGGCTGAGTAACCAAAATATATTATCTTAGTAGCTATCCAATTATGAGCAAGAACCAATCAAACTACCCAGGTATCACTTTTTTACATTGAGCACCATTTCAATAGAAGTCCCATATCTAAGGAAAGCAGTGTCTAGAAAAACTGCTTCTTTTGAAAAGTTAGTTTGAGGAGAGTGATCTTCAAGAAACTTCAGTACCTTTGCAATTTAAACTTAAATAGTTTTATTGGAAGCTGTAGGTAGTGGAGTTATGTTACAAATTTCCTGTTAATCTGTAAAACATTATATCATAGTTGCCTCTCGATTTGTATTTTTCATATATATGTTCATTCATATATGATACATATGAAACACATAAATAGGCGTATATACACTATTTTACTTCACCCATTTGTAATGACTGACATTTTAGCATCAATTATGCTAACTCTGAGTTAGATCACTCATACTTATATATGTGTAGCCTCAACTATTTTGTGGAAAAATGATGTAATAAAATTATCACTTTTATTATTGTTAAGCTGTTGCCTGTCATAAAATATTTAAAATATGGTTTACATACTTACTTTACCTGCTTATAGATACTGTACATTCTATAAGATATTTTGTTTTCTAACTTGGGAGCTAATATTAAAAAGAACAGTAATTGTCACTCAATGTATAAAGGGTTTTGCCCTAAATGACATTGTTATGCCCTATTCATGTCATGGATAAGAAAGCAGAGGAAATACTAAAGTTCAAGATTAAAGTACTAATTAAATTTTATTTCAAATGCACAATATATGAGCCGTACCAGTATTCATAATCTGCCAAACAAATTTTTCAAACACTGAAATTCATGCTTCTTTAGGAAAGAAAACTTGAAAGATAACTTTGGATGAAATAACACTGGGGCCAAAGGAAGAGTGGAACATTATCCTTGACATAAAGAGCTGTTTGCAAGGGAGCAGGAGAAGGAAGCTGATCCCCGTGGTGGGGTTGAATACTCCAGAACATATCTTGCAAAATCATCTTGAGTCTTTTCAAAGTCCTCTTGAAAAACAAATAAAACTTAAAATGGGGAAAACCAAAATAGTCAAGTCATGGAAATAACTTGTCATATATGTTGACAAGTACATCCTTTGTGAGCATATGTCTACCAAGTCAAGAGAATTATAACGTTGAGACCAGTAGTTAATAATTAGCCTAATAGCAAAGTTTCTGTTTGTTTTACAGGTCCAAGAATTACAATGGTGGATTTCTGTGCCTTTGTGTTTATGTGCAAATGTATCCAGTATTAAAGACTGCTAAGTCTGATTGAATTACATGGGTAGCCTATGGGTAACTGCCTACAAATTCCTAAAGGTAGGCGAGAAATTATTGCATATTATTCTTTAATATATTTTTAAAATTTAATTATGATAAAAATAAATTATTTGATTTACAATTAAATAAATTGTTATAAATAATTACTCTAAATTTTATAACAAAATATTCTTTGCTAGTTATGTAAAACTTCATTTTAATAAGAATATTTTAATTATACAATTTCATATAGTTATCATGTATTAGTACAGTAAAATGACCCTACCTGGTCATTTCGTGCCATCCTCTCACCTTCGGGTGCTATATCAGACAATGCTCTGCTGTTATTCATTGAGTTTTCAGAAGTGAGTGGCCAGGTCCTTCTTCCTAGTCTGTCCTCATCTTGAAGCTCTGCTGAAACCTGTCCACCATGGGTGACCCTGCTGGTATTTGAAATACCTGTGACATAGCTTTCTCCATCACAGCAACACACAGTTGCCACAGTACAACAAATGACAGACAGATGGTATGGTTGCTTGACTGAAACAAACTTGGGCTGTGGAGGTGAAAGCACTGAATCTTAACCACTGGATCACCAGGGCTGACTGTACTCTTTCATACTTTTTAAAGTGCTTATTACTACAAACAAGGATGTTCTCTTACCTGACCATACCACAGTGATCAAAATCAGGAAATTTACCATAATCCAATACTTTAATTCACTCTCCATATTCACATTATCAGTTGCTTAATACAGGCATACCTCAGAGATATTGTGCGTTCAGTTCCAGACCATCACAATCAAGCTAATATTGCAATAAAGTGACTCACACAAATTTTTTGACTTCCCAGGGCATATGAAATTCATGTTTACACTATACTGCAGTCTATTAAGTGTACAACAGCATGTCTTAAAAAACAATGTACATACCTTAATTAAAAAATACTTTATTGCTAAAAAATGCTAACCATCATCTGAGCCTTCAGCAAGTCATAATCCTTTTGATGGTCGAGGATCTAAAAAGTGCCACATCTGTGATACCCGATAAACCAAAGTGCAATAAAACAAGTATGCCTGTAAGGTCCTTTATGCTTTTTTCCTCAGTCCAGTTCCTAATCTAAAAATCGTATATTTAGTCGTTATGTCTCTTTAGTCTCCTTTACTCTGAAATGATTCCTTGGTTTTTGTCTTTCTTGACTTTGACCTTTAGAAGGTCATAGCTTGAGAAAAATCTTGTGGCCAAAGTGAAGACTCTGTCAAAGAAGTTACATTAAATATTTATGCCACTATTGCATTCTATTCTATATGTATATTTGTTTAGGATAATTTCCCTCCAACACATCTTTGGGTGGAATTCATATTTATTGTGTAGCTTTTTCTACAATCCATCATACAGTTGCTACTTTATCTATTTGAAATTTGGGTTTCCTTAATGCCTGAACTGAATATTCAACCTGCTTTTTATTAGAAGATTTTAAGGAATCTTGAAGAGAGTGCTGTAAAAGGTTTTAACCCTGTTCACAGATCTAAACTCATATAATTTATGCTAAATTCAGACTGTTTGAAATAATCTCTAAAAGTCAATACTATTCCTCTGGTATGCACAGGGGGGAAAAAGAAACAAGACCACACGAGTCATTGTCTTTAAGGAACTATTAACAGTTCATTCACTTTAAAGCATACTTCTCCGAAATAAAGAAAAAACAATGGGTTTATAGAATTCATACTCTAGAGCCAGGCAGAGGAGAATAGTGAAGTCAGAAAGTTGTTGCTCTTTACTTCTTTATTCAAATAAATAGGCAACTTTTCTTTTGAAAATCTCCAATTGGAATACTTAATTCAGTTGAAACATGTGAGAAGGTTATTCATTCAATGATTCTTTCTTCAAAAGTCATTTATACATCCAAAGTACTGTACCAGAATCTAGATATACAATGGTAAGCAAAAATGGACGTGGTCCCTGATCTTATTGAACATAAATTCTAGTGAAAAAGACAAGCATCAAAGAATAGTCACACAAATCGTTCTATTAATTTCCGGCTATAATAAGTGCTATGAAGAAAAATTAAACAGAGGCTATACAGTAGGTCCCCCTTATCCGTGGCTTTACTTTCCAGCATTTCAGCTACCTGCAGTCAACTGTGGTCTGGAAGCAGATGATCCTCCTTCTGCTTTATTGTCAGAAGGTCTCTAGTAGCCTACTGCCGTGTGTAGGGGAGGAAGACCTTTCCTCTACCTAACGTGGGTTCGTCTGGCTGGAGAACGAATTAAATTCACATGAGACAGAATAGCAAGAGAAAATTAAACAAAGCTTTATGAGGACCATGGCCCGGGGCCTTTCTTCCCAAAGGAAGAAAGGGCATGGAAGAAGTGACGTATACAGAGTGGTTATATACTCCCAAACAGGATATTTCACATATGATTGAAATGTCCCTCCCACAACAGTCACAAGGTTGCCCTGTAGGCACAGCGCTCGATGGTCTGCTATCTCGGAGGGCGAAGCATGAGGCAAGTCTATTGTCTCCAGCTTGGGGGGGGGGGGTCACAGGTGAGCACAGCAATCAGTTCCCAGCCTAAGGAAAGATGCTTAATCCTTAAAGAAACGCCAACATTGGGAGGGGGAGGGAAGTCAGTTACAGGAGGTTAGCAGACAAGCACAATAAACAAATGCAGATTTAAGTCCTTGCCTTCCCCATTGATTAAGAGTTTCTAGAGACAAGGTTATCTCCTTTCTTCTTCCTGGTACAGAGAGGGAGGCTCCTTTACAGATAGAGATTTACCTTACAAATGTAAATGTCTCCTAACAAAGGGCAAGCAAGTTCTGCTTGTCAGTTGCTTTCCTGTCTGCAAAGTAACTAGCCTCAAATAATCCTGATGCCAAAGAGACATATCTCGGGGTGGCCACTTCCAGTCCTCACACATGTCACAATACCTATGCCTCACTGCATCTCACAAATAGGCATTTTCTTATCTCACATCAACAAAAGAAGAAGGGTGAGTGTAGTATAATAAGAGATTTTGAGAGAGAGACCACATTGACATAACTGTTATTAGAGTATGTTGCTATAATGGTTCTATTTCATTAGTTATTGTTGTTAATCTCTTACTGTGCCTAATTTATAAATTAAAGTTTATCATAGTATGTATGTATAGGAAAAAACATAGTATATATAATATTTGGTGCTCTCTGTGGTTTCAGGCATAGAATGGGGGTCTTGCAATGTATCTCCCAAGGATAAGTGGGACTACTATGATTATATAGATGGAGAAGATTATGAGGAAATGACGTTTGTACTGAAATCTGAAAAAAAAGGAGTTTGCTATCTAAAGAGTATGAGAGGAGCAGAAGTGTATGTGTGAAGGGGCAGAAGCAGGGAAAAGCACCTCAAGACTCCTCAGAAGGCTAGTGGGCCTGGTGTGTGAAGAGGAATATAAGTTTCATTAGATGGGGCTTCAAGAGGACACATAGGTCAGATGCTGGGCTTTATTAATCATGTAATGGCATTTTGTCTTTATTTTTAAATAAATGATAAAATAGTGAAGGCTTTTAATTAAGGAGTCATAATTGCATTTATGTTTTTAAATTATTATTTTGGCTGCGGTAATGATATTGCAAGAAATCAAAAATGGTTGTAAGTAGATGAATTAAAAAGTATTGCAGAAGTCCACCTTGGATAAAGGATATTTTGTAAAACTGAATCAGTGCATGGATTTGAGGTATATTTATGATGCAAATAAAATATATTGTGGTGATGGACTGGTCAGGACTCTCTCTATTAATCGAGTTTGTCCAGAATCCAATCAGTAACATATTCTTGAATACTTATTATGTGCCAGAACTGAAATGCAACCCTGAATGAGATGAATTCTTTGCTTCCAAAGACTTAGCAGTCTAGGAGACTAAACAGACATAAATGGCTATTATTTTTTTAAATGCAGTTTAATCAGCTTTTTTCTTAAATAGTTTTAGATAGTCCCAAATTAGCAATTAATTTTCTGAACATATAGAGATGTAGATATTTGTAAAGACTAAATAAAACAAACTCATATGTATCGAATTTAATAGCTTAGCTCTTAGGTTGCCTTATTTCCAGCAACACTCTACTTGGGAACATTTGCTAATATTTCTCATTTAGCTAAGGTGATAAAACATCCTTAAACCCTGTGAGGCCAAATGTATGTTACCCCATGAGATTGTTCTAATGTTTGTAATAATATCTTATCACTCTCACTATGAACTCTTCCCAATAAGTAGATAAATAATAATTCAGCAGGCAATCTAGACCCATTATCTCCTCTCCCTTCTGTTTCATCAAACCTACATTTTGCAGCTTAGGCACTTAGCCAGATGCCTATAAGATATCTATTACAGATTGTGCTTCACCTCTTTATGACACTGTAAATCAGGCCCTTAAAGTGAGAAACATCATCATCATACGTTCAAAGTTGCTGATGAGGGTGAGCAGAGTCTATCATTTTAGAAGTATTGATTGCAAGAAACAGAAAGCAATTCAGACTAACTTAAGGGAATTTATTGGAAGGATTTTTGATCTCACAGTGGCCAGACCTAGTTAGAGCAGGAACAAGGCATGTTCCAGAAGGTCCTAGAGCAAGAAGTAGGAAATACAGCATTTGCCTATTGAAGACAACCTCATGAAGAATACACTGGTGGCAGTGAGAACAGCACAGCCATTACATCTTCTCTTCAGGCAGAAATAACTAAAGTTGACAAATGTCTACTATGTGAGATGGGCTGCTTCTTGACAGGCCAGTTTGAGCAGAGTCCACAGAATGCCAGTACCTAGATGTAGTTAGCTGAATTCCAGGGTTTGATTTTTGACTTTACACAAATTTTAGATATTCGTAGAAAGGTAACTAGGCTCAGGGGAACAGCATTCTAACCAAATCAAGAATGATTATTTGTGCCCGGGGGTTGCATTGGAAGCTATGCTGAAAATGTCACAGTCTGCTAGTACTGGCTCTGGCACCAAACAACCTGAGCTTCAAATCTGGCTCCATCACTTCCTAATTGTATTATCTTGCACAAGTCACTTAACTTCATTCTCAGTGTCCTCATGTGTAAAGTAGAGATGATTAGAGTTGTGTGAATATAAAATAGACAATATACACTAAAGTTTTAGCTCAGGGATGGAAAATTCTCCACGTTAAATAAATAAAATTTTAGGGTATTTTGCCAGCACCACCATAGTCATTGTTAACTTCATTATTTTATGTAGTGTGAGAACAGTGATTTTCAAATTACTTAGGGGATTAAATTATGAATTAGGAATAAACAATATTTGTTGGTAGTGAATTTTAGAAGAGAAAACCAGAATAACACGTTTGCAAGGAAAATTCATAACAATTATGGAAATTATAAATTACCTCATAGAAAATATCCACTAGAGGGCTATTACATCAAAATGACAAAATTATAGTTGTCTAGAAATAGGAGAATTTTCTCCCAGAAGATCTGCAGGAGAAATATATTCCAAGAGGCATCTTGGGATGTTTGTTAGAGACTTGAGGACTTTTATTTAAGAATTCCTTGTTTCTTATGGCATATGTGGCAGGCAATGGGAGTGATGGGTGTGACTTATTGTATTGGTTAAGAACGTGAACTCGAGAATCAGACTGCCTGTTCAAAGCTATACTTTGTCTTTCTAGTTGTTTAATCTTGGGTAAGGTAGTAAGTTCTCTAAACTCCTAGATTGTCTCTTCATTATGTTGATGGTTTCCTTTGCTGTGAAGAAGCTTTTTAGTTTGATGTAGTTCCATTTGTTTATTTTTTCTTTTGTTTTCCTTGCCTGGTCAGATATGGTACTTGAAAATATGTTGCTAAGACAAATGTTGAAGAGCTTACTGCCTATATTTTCTTCTAGAAGTTTCATGGTTTCGAGTCTTACATTCAAGTCTTTAATCCATTTTGAGTTTATTGTTATGCATGGTGTAAGGTAATGGTCTGCTTTCATTCTTTGGCATGTGGCTGTCCAGTTTTCCCAACATCATTTATTGAAGAGACTCTCCTTTCTCCGGTGTATGCTCTTGGCTCCCTTGTCAAAAATTAGCTGTCCATAGATGTGTGAATTTTTTCTGGGCTCTTGATTCTGTTCCATTCATCTGTGTATCTATTTTTGTGCTAGTACCATGCTGATTTCGTTATTATAGCTTTGTAGTATATTTTGAAATCAGGGAGTGTGACACCTCCAGCTTCGTTCTTTTTTCTCAGGATTCATTTGTCTATTCAGGGTCTTTTGTTGTTCCATATAAACTTTAGGATTCTTTCTTCTATTTATGTGAAAAATGTTGTTGGAACATTGATAGAGATTTCACTGAATCTGTAGATTGCTTTAGGAAGTATGGGCATTTTAATTATGTTACTTTTTCCCATCCAAGAGCACAGAATATCTTTCCATTTCTTTGTGTCTTCTTCAGTTTGTTTCAACAATGTTTTATAGTTTTCATGTACAGATCTTTCACCTGTTTGGTTAAGTTTATTCATAGATATTTTGTTCTTTTTGTTGCAACTGTAAATGGGATTGTACTCTTAATTTCTCTTTCTGCTACTTCATTGTCAGTGTATAGAAATACAACTGATTTTTGTATGTTGATTTTGTATCCTGCAAGTTTACTGTATTCACTTACTATTTCTAAAAGTTTTTTAGTGGATTCTTTAGGGTTTTCTGGATATAAAATCACATCATCTGCAAATAGTGACAGTTTCACTTTTTCCTTTCCAATTTGGACACCTTTTATTTCTTTTTCTTGCCTGATTGCTCTGGCTGGGGCTTCCAATAAGAGTGGTGAAAGTGGGCGTCCTTGTCTGATTCCTGTTCTTAGAGGGATAGCTTTCAGTTTTTCCCCATTGAGAATGATATCAGGGGTGGGTTTGTCATATATGACCTTTATTATGGGGTATTTTCCTTCTATACCCATTTTATTTAGAGTTTTATCATAAATGGATGCTGTATCTTGTCAAATGCTTTCCCTGCATCTACTGAGATGATCATGTGATTTTTATTCTTCATTTTGTTAATGTGGTGTATCACATTGGTTGATTTGCAGATATTGAACTGTCCCTCCTTCTCTGGAATAAATCCCAATTGATCATGGTGTATGATCTTTTTAATGTATTGTTGTATTTGATTTACTAGTATCTTCTTGAGGATTTTTGCATTAATGTTCGTCAGTGATATTGTCCTGAAACAGAAAAATTTTTGATGAAATGTTTAGGTCCTTATATCAAATTTAATTATTCGTTTGTGTGATATTTGTCAGAAGGTAAATCTCTGGTATAAGAGGGGGATCTTTGTCATGTTTAATTAATAAAAACAAAATGGGTTAAGACCATGAATTTAGAACAATATATATGGGTCAGCCAGAGGGAAAGAACAAAAGTTTGGAGGTTGGTTTCAGATACATAACAGGAATAATAACAATAATAATCATTTATTTGAAAAAAATGTTTTCTTTGTTTTTTTCTTATTGAAATAAGAATGAGAAAAAGTAAGAACACATTTGGAGACCAAACATACGAGGCAAAGATCTCAAAAAAAGAAAAAAAATCCTGAAATCTAAGTCTTTCCTAATGATCTTTACTGCAGGATAACTTGCCACATATATGAAAATACAGTAAACGCTAATCACTGGCAAGACCAACCAGTTACTCTTTGGAGAGAAAACTGGGAAGAATCTCAAAATGCATAAAAAAGAGACTTTGAGAAATTAATTTTGGCTTGTAGGTAAGATTATTTTTATTAGGTCTCCATGCTCGGGAACAACTATGCATCGCAAAGCCCCTGGACCTCTCCCAACATGTTCACACACAGTATAAACAATATGTGTGTGCATTTCTGTGGCTACTGAGTTCTTTTTGTGGCCTTTCCTGTGTGAAAAGCAAGGATGGGGCTAAGTTTCCCAAAGAAGTGACTTTGGAAATTCAGTTTGAATTGTTTTTAATAGCATTAATGTGATATCTAGATGTCTAAGAAAACTTAAACCCACTCAATCATTTAGGTTAAGGCAGTAGAATGAGTCAAAAATTGCAAAATACCTGTACATCACCGCTCACTACTTAAAGACATTGTAGTCAACACTGATTATGAGAACAGTGGAGGGGCTGGCCCTGTGGCCGAGTGATTAAGTTCACACCACCAGCTTTGGTGGCCCAGGGTTTTGCTGGTTTGGATCTTGGATAGAGACCTAGCACCACTCATCAAGCCATTCTGAGGCAGCATCCCACATAGCAGAATTAAAAGGAGATACAACTAGAATATACAGCTATGTGCTGGAGGGCTTTGGGGAGAAGAAGAAGCAAAGAAAAAAGATGGGGAGTATTTCTAGTTTCTTTATGTTCAGTTAAAAATCCAGGATAGTATTTTCATGGAAATAAAAAGAAAGTGATCTAAAGTTCCGCTGGAAGAATAATAAGGTGCTACTGGCCAACACAGTTTTGGAAAAGAGTAACGATAGTGTTTTACCTTGAAGATATTAAAATAGTAATTATATTGTCTTGTGCATATTTATTTTATGATACTTCTTTTGGTCTCTTCTGTAAGTATGAAATGTTTCATAATTAAAATGAAAAATAGAGTGTTACCATTAAAAGCACAAACAATTTAATGGTATACAGAACAGTTCAGATCCAGGTAAACACAAATACTCTGTATTGGATAAAGGCAGTGTCATAATCACTAAGGAAAGATAGTATTATTCAATTTTTGTCACTAGCACAATTGGGCAAATACTTAAGGAAACATATGTATAATTTGATCTTCACTCTCAGGCAAATTCTAAAGGATAAATAAAGTCTATGTGAATAAACACACACAATAACACAACAATCTTTATTTTATAACAATAAAAGACATGGAATACATATAATGACGCAATAGACAACCCAATTAAATGTGCATTTCAGAAGTTGCAGAAGAAATAAATCTTTTATATCTGAATATGCGAATTTATCAGGTAACCTATAAATTCAATAAAATGGGAAAAATATGCATGTAAAATTATAGAGGAATGACAAATAACTAATAAATATATTAATACAGTTAACCTAATTGTGAAGCAAATAAAATAAAGTTATAATAATAAAATGTAATTTTTAAATTAACTAAAGTTGAAAAATATAATAATACTCAATATTGGTAATTGTTTGTTAGTTGGACACCAATTCCTTTATAAGAACGTGACTATTCACAAAAATTCTTGGAAAATATTACATTTTCTATTAATTTTCATTGGAAAATGAGTTTTATCCTTCAATTCTTCAAGTCCACCTTAAGAGACACAAACTAATGGAATAATTAGAGAATTAAACAGCAGCAATGTTATACTTTTTAAGGGTGATTTATATACAAGAAGAGGCTAGATCTGCAGAGCTTTGATGGGACCTTAACATTCTTGGGAACTGCAGTTCTTTCTTCAATAGTAAATATTTCTAAAGGGTAGTACTGAGCTCTTTGGAAAAGGGACTCCTCGTATACTGTATTTGTATCAGACCCTTGGCTGTTGCCGCCCACTTCTACAGACTTCTGTCCCATACGGGACTTAGGCCCTTCTTCATCCCCCAAATATAAATAAGTTAAAATATTAAGGTTCAGAATAGGTTATGATGATGTGAGTATAACAGAAAACACGACAAAGCAGAAATAAATTTGGACCACATCTAGATATGGCTATTTCCAGGGTCCATAGATTAACCTCCTCTGTGGTGTTACTCACCAAGGATTTTTCTTCTCTCTCCTGCTTTTGCTGTTACTTTTAAGAGCAAGTTCATCTTGACCATATCTCAACTTCCCAAATGCCCAGAGTCTGATATCTGATACCTACTCCAGTGTTTTTAGCCTCAGTGAGAGTTAATTTTGAATGCATTTTAATAATTCTTATAATTATTTTGAATATATTTTATATTCAGAGGGTTTTCATGATAGGGAATCTGTTGATCATAATTTATTTATTTTGTTTTCTTATTACTACACATCAGGTAGAAAAGCCAGGTAATATGTATATCTTAATAATTCATATCCTTTATTTTCATTGTTTACATTTTCATTTTTAACTCCTTTTAAGACCACATTAGATGGGAAATAATAATTGTGTTAGCCAGAATCATTGACTTACTCCTAGTTTACTAACAGCATTACTAATATAGTGTTCTTCCCAAGAGTATATTCCTATCACATCTGACGGGACTGTACCTGGGAGTACACACAACCAGCGCCCAATGACTGACACGTAAGAAAAATTCAGTAAATATTTTAAAGAGATGAATGGAAAAGCAAAATTGTTCTCTTAACTCATAGAACTTTTTACTTTTACTATTTTAAAATTTCCTACTAAGCTTAAAAAATTTTATCTTCTTTTCCCCATATACTGTATGTATCCCAGATTCTACATCATATTATATGAATGTCATATAAAAGCACATGTTGGACCACAGTACTTCCAAAGACTTTGGACACATCAGCATTCTAAAGCCACTGTGTGTCTGCCTGCTGATGTTCCA
The DNA here is from genome assembly GCF_041296265.1 of Equus caballus. Taxonomy (NCBI): domain Eukaryota; kingdom Metazoa; phylum Chordata; class Mammalia; order Perissodactyla; family Equidae; genus Equus; species Equus caballus. The sequence continues at coordinate 67,738,680 of NC_091688.1, read as the reverse complement.
TCTGATGAATGTGAGCCCATATCGTCCATGTAAGTCAGTTTGTATTTTGAGGCGATGTATCTACACATGCAAGGCTTCTGTACTTAACTTTTCTACATTTCAGTGTATTAACAACAATATTAATATATTGTTAAATTAGAAAGGTTTCACTCAGCTATATGTGTAACTATTTATACAAATTACACTGATAATTTCACCCAAGGATGTATTTTTAGTTGGCTCCCATTTATATATAATCTCTACAAAGAAACAATTACCATGTGACAGGCCTCTAAAACAATGATATTTATACATTATGCTATAGTCTGGAATGTGCCTGTTAAGTATCCTCTTCTTATTACTAAAACCCATAGGCATTTTCTTGTTCATATTCCTGAGAAACTAATTGGACCAGCTTTTCTTTTCAAGCCAGACCACATAACGGACAGGGACCAAAAATCAGCTCTGGCTAGAGGTTCTATGTGGTGAAACAAAATAAAACAAAGGATGACCACCTACAGCTGTGCCTGGAAAGATAGAAAGCAAAAGTAATATTTGTAGGAAACATTTATCTCTTGCATGCATCAAGCTTTCTTCTAAGCATGCATACACACAGCCACACACACACATATTTAATTTATTTAAACTTATGATGTAGATACTGTTACTACCCATATGTTAGAAATGAGGAAACTGAAAGACAGAAAAATTAAGATACTTTATCAGTGGTACACAAGATTTTGAACAATGTTACACAGTAGTAAGAAGTGGAGTTATGATTTAAACCCAAGCAGTGTTTTCCCACAATCCATAATCTAACCAACATGTAGTATTTTCCGTGCTACCCCTGAAGTAGACACTGAGAGTGTAGTGTATGACCTACATCTTTAGTTCATAATGTTTATACAACACATAGCACCGTGTCTAGAATGAACACTCAACTAACACTCTCTTTACCTTTATCTTGCTCTACTATATGCAAAAATAGCATCTGCTTTCTGTTCAGAGACTTTAGGTTACTAGTACTAGGTACTCTAGACTGTCAAGCAAAAATCTTAGCAAAAGCGTTAAACTTAAAAAGTGATTTCTGTTCTTAATATAGTGGAGTAATATATGAGAAGATGATCACAGCTATTTGCCTGGAATGTCCAAGTTTGCAACTATTACTTGTTATGATTATTAATAGCATCCATTTCTTACTCAAAAAAGTATTCTAATTTGGGGGATAGATTTTATGGTAATCCAACCATACTGAACTACATATACACTGAACTATATACACAGTGCTATTGACTGAATTGTGTTCCCCCAAAATTCATATGCTGAAGCCTTGCCCCCCAATGTGATGGTATTTGAAGGTGGGGCCTTTGAGAGGCAATTTGGTTTAGATGAGGTCATGAGAGTGGGGTCCTCATGGTGAAATACGTTCCCTTATAAGAAGAGACACCAGAGAGTCTGCTCTCTCCACGAAGGGAGGACACAGCCAGAAGGTGAGAGAGCCAAGAAAAGAGCCCCTACCAGAAACTGACCATGCTGGCATCATGATCTTAGACTTCCAGACTCCAGAACTGTGAGAAAATAAATTTCTGTCTTTTAAGTCCTGTCTATAATATTTTGTTATGGCAGCCCACACTGACTAATCTACATAGCATCAAAATATTATTATATACATTGTATGAAATAGTAAAAAATTGCATACTAATTAAATTGTATGCATATAACATCTAATTTGCTTTATTTGACCAACTAGGATAAAATATAATGTTTGGTCCTAAGTTATCCTTTCTAAACTTTGGTTTTAGTTTAACTATAAATTTAAAATTCCTAAGCCTAAGGGCAACATGAGATAAATTTATATCACAGTTATTTTTTCTAACCTTAAATGTTGCTCTTCCATGATGGCAAATTTTCTTTTAATTTAATCTTAATTTTGATTGCCACTAATATGAGCAATCAAAATTTAGTTCCAAAACATTTTAAAGATAATTTCTAAATAATTTGTCAGTTGTTATTTTAATGGACAAAGTAAGGAAATTAAATCAGATATTTTTGTGTTTGATATATTTCACTTTTTATTATATATCAACCTCAATTCTCCCAATCTTTGAAAATGTTTATTTTCACAGTTTAAGAGGGAAGAAAGGATCTGTTTAATATAAATTGAAAGATTAGTTGCCATCAATATGCAAACTAAATACACTGAATTCTACTGTAAATGTTAAAATGTACACAATATTCTTTGTCATCCAGGTTGACAAGTTGTTCATTTGTTTGTGTTGTAACCATTTGGGTCTGTTGAGAATTTAGTGGGTCCACTGCTATCGCCAAGTGTATAAATCTCACTTCAGCATTTCAGCTCTCTGGGCTACATCTGTTCCTATATTCCTGACTTCACTGTTCAGCATCTATCTTATTATACCATAACATATTGAATAGACAATCATATACACATAAGTATAGCCTCTTTCTTATACAATGTGATGATCAGGAAAAAACATTGCTGTAACTGTGAGAAGCAAACAGAAGTTTACAGGCTATTCAGTTTTGACAAGAGTTTTATTTCCTCCAAAAAAAGATTATATAAATGATAATTTATATTGTTCATAGGTGTCCAAATATGCCTAAATCTGTATATTTCAAATAAAGAGCCCTTTTGTTTCCTGGAAAATCCAAAAATAATTACAAAATAACCTTATACATTGATTAGAAATGTCATTCACTTTTAAAGCACATAAAGAATTTTTTTTCTGTTTCTTCTCTCATAAATATGAGAGTAATGTTATCCCATCAGTCTCTCAGACAATATAATCAGTGAGAATGTGTCTGGAGATAATTTCACTTAGGTGGTTCTGCCATTTATGCTATAACTTAAGACACTGAAGAATATGTGTACATATATATGTATATATATATATATATATATATATATATATATTCAACACTCAAAATTATATTAGCTTCATTGATAATGCCACAAATGAGACACTATGTTATCGCTTGAACCAACAACATCCGAATTCCTAAAATGCCTTTTGAAATATTTCAGTTAGTATTTGTATTCCCAGGACATCAACTTTATATCACAATACTTGATGTTTCTTTCATTTCATAGGCGTGTATGTGTTTTGTTGGGCGTAGAGAAGCATAAGAGGGAAAGTAACAAAATTTGTATATATAATGGCAATTAGATTTGACATTAAGAATTAAAATGATAATATCAAACGACAGACTGTCTGATTATAAACCAAGTAAAGTCAATAATAACTATATCGTAGAAACATGGCATTGGGCATAGTTAATATTTATTTCATAGCTCATTTTTTATAATTTGTATTTCATTGTCACTTTTAAATAAAAGCAATATTTTATTTGCATGTATTCTTCTCTGTGTTAATCTGTTTTTTTGGTAGTGGTTGTTAAATTCAAGAATTAGCAGATAATGAAAATAATTATAGTTAATATTCAATAAATAAATCCTCAGTTGCAGTGTTAATTGCTTTGCTCATGGTCTTATGTTAACAAATAATTGTCTTACTATAATTTCACTTTAATGCACCTTAAAAAATGAATATAAAATTTTGCTAATATTTTGTTATAGGGAAAAAAAGCTCAAACAGTTACAAAACAAACCAGCATTTTATAATTGTTAAATTGACATTTCTTCTATGGTCGTTTGTATTACTATGTGCTGTTTATGGATTTTATAAAAATAACAATATTTAACATAACCACATACATTATTTGAAAGACTTAACCATCAGAATGTGTTAAATTTCATTTAAGCAATTTACACGCCCAGCATCAATAAATGTGGGGGATTACTTAGGCCTAGCATTAGAGAAGATTGATTTTCTTACAGATTTTAAGGGAGCTGAGATAGGCACAAGAGTTTTTAATCTATTCCTCCCTGCCTCTTCTCCCCTTCTCTGCTAAGGCTCTGACATTATGGATAAAATTGGCTAGATTCTAATGACAGATATTACAAAAAGATTTTAGATTTTCCTTTTTTTCTTCTGCCTTGCCAGTAAAGTATCTTATAACATCACTGTTTTTCCTCCCTTCTCCATCCATCTGACTGAAAGACAGATTCCCTGATATCTAACATTTAGGTGATTTAGAAACATCAAAAGTACATCTTGAATTTTTAATAGGAAGTGTCAGTTTTCTATATTAGAAAGTCATGGACTAACAAAAGATAAGACCAAGCCCTGGGCATTATACGATTTTGTTATGTGTCTCTCCCTCCCTCTTTGTTATGTGTAGGGTGACCTGGGACAGTCTTGGTTTATGTCTGCTACCACAGTGTAATAATCCCCCCTTTCATTCTCAAATGTCTCCCAGTTCAGAAGATAAATTATATGGTCTCTCTGTTTATCTTGAATGTAATAGGGATGGGAATGGAAGCAACTCAGAGGAGCCTGGAAAAAGTATCTAATATTAGCCCATAGGAACTCTTTCAAAATATACCTCTTAGAGTTGGGCTTCAACAGGGCTCCCACGCAGAGTGAAGGATGTGTAGTCAATATTAACCGCCAGGATGTTATGAGCAAAAAAAGGACCACAGTTCTTTATTATATTACGACTTTCAAGAGTCACCCTCGTCACTTGGCTCCTGAAATAGCTACAAAGGAATTTGAAATTTGCTTTTGTACAATCAAGTAATATTTATATTTACGTATTTAAATTAAATTGAATAATGCTGTTAATCTACAATCATTTTAAAATATCCAGTGTAGAGCAATCTTTCAGTAAGTAAAAACAGGTAAATTAGTATAACGACACGGCCACTAGAAGCAGTGGATAAGGAAAGGCTCTTTCAAAAGTTGGGGGGAGGACTGAGACTCTGAATCAGGTTCATTCTGGAAAAGGAAGTTCAGAATGTAAATGTGCTAAACAGGTCAAAAATTAAAACACAATTTTTCTACAGAAAATGGTAATTTTTACTCAGGTTAAGAAACACCACTCTAACTATAATTCACTTCGTAATATTATTTATTAAGAACCTTTTATACACAAGTTCTTCTTCAGGGCACCAGGCAGCTTGGGGGACACATATATGATTGCTGTCATTTTCAATATTGCAGTATAGTCAAGCAGGCAGGCGATAAGTGAGTAAGTAAACTAATGGTTATATACCCGGAAACTGGTAAGTGTAATCAAGGAAAAGAGCAGGAAGCTATTTATAAAAGACAACAAGAAAAGATGTACTGCTCTTTGGTATTAGACAGCTCCAACTTGATGGGGCTGCCACATGAGTAGGCCTGTGGCTCATAATTACAGTTAGATTTCTATCCTCTTAACAACAATGATTTTTTTCAGCATCAGGCACATGACCTAAGGAAGAAAAACCACTCTTCTATCTGAGAAATGTATTACTTATTGGGAAAGGTGTGCTGCCCTTACTTTAAAATCATGAGCTGCAAGGATGGCTAAGCCTAAATCTACTGGTGGGCATATTTTCCACCACATAAAGAAAACCTTCCTAAGAAAGTTCCCATCACATAAGAGGGTAAAGGTTGGAGATGGAGAGACAGCTCTGACAACATGGTTGTGAGTATGCTTGTTTTCTCTACATACAGCTGGTCTTCAACTTGGCTTCACTCTTTGAATTTCTCGGTTATATGACACAGTGAATCCTCATTTGATTTACACTAGTTGGAAAGTTGAGCTTCTGTCATTTGCAACTAAAGAATACTGACATTTTTCAGAGATATAGGAAAACAGATTCTAGATTTGTGTTTAATCTTGGAGACCTCTCCTACATTTTTTCATTTTAAATAATTACATATTTATATTTCAATATTCTTGGGAGTATAGAGAGAGATGCTTTTTAAAAAAAAAATTGGGACCACTTCAATACCTGAATTCCATCTAAGAAAAGCAGCATGAATTGAATTTTTTAAGAAACGAAAAACTTCATTTGTCTGAAGAACTTGTAATGATCTCAGGAATTGTACCACATACTCAAATAAGTACTAAACCAGAAATGAAACAGTCTCGTAATTCTCAAGAAGTCAAAGTATGTAAGTCTCTGTGTGAAAAACACTAAAACTTCTTCCATGGGAGCTGAAGGACACCTGAGTTGGTGGCAAGTTGAATCCCTAAGTGGCCAGATGGTGAGAGTAGGTTAACTTCCAGTAAAGGCAAATTCACAGAGGAGAAACCTTCCAGAGAGATGAGCAGGAATCTCTTTGGAGTAAAAGGTGTTACTGACTTAAGTTCCGATCACTTTAAAAGGGGATCATTCTCTGTAAGTAAAACAGGGAGCTTCAAACAAATAGAAAAAAAATCAAGATGTCAGTCTACACAGTATTACTGGAGCTTTGGTGCTGGCATACCAATGGGGAGTAGTGGGAGCAGGCTATCCAGGCGGAGTGGAGTATTGCATCTCTGACCTGGCTTAGCATTGTTGAGCATCATGATAATCAAAGTGGGCCGATTTTCAGTACGGTTTATTGCAAGTTTTAGAGATTGTCTTTGGACAATGCACTTCCTTTTTGCCTGCAGTGGGAACAGAACACTCCAACACCCCACATCCTTGGTACACTCTCAGCTTAGCTAATGTTGATAAAACTGTAATTATTGATCAGGTAAGAAAAGGGACTTCCAGTCTTCTTCACTGGTACAGAGAGTCCTAGGAGAGAAGGCACAACTACAAAGTGTCGTCATAGACCTGTGTGCAATTTCTCTCTGTTCGTTAACATAACAGCACAGGAAAAAAACACAGTCCTCAACACCAAGGAAAAGCAATAGACTGAGGAGTACTTCCTGAGATGCAAAGACTGTGGTGATGGTACTTTTGCCACTCAGATCTGCCTGTATAAATCCCACAAATCTATTCTTTTTCTACTGCATTCTTAAACAAAGTGACTACAGATTCCACGTGGCAGGTGCTGGCCTTTCAGAAGCTTTTGTCCCCTATACATCTGGATAGGAAGTCTAGCCAAGATGAAGGTGACAGCCAAAATAACTGAAGACTTTGCCACCTATCAGTATTCCCCCAAAACTAACCTGACACACTAAAAGTTATAGCCATTACTTTCGAGTGCTGAGATTATGGTAGATACTGTTCTAAGAGCTTAAAATATTTTCTAATTTAGTACTTATAAAAATGCAATGGCGATATTATTATCCCCATGTTAAAAATTATGACTGAATCAGAGAGAGAATAAGAATTTTATTAAGTCTCAGGTAGTATATTATTCTCCTAAGGCTTCCTTAACAAATTATCACAAACTGAGGGGCTAAAAAGCAACGGAAATTTATTCTCTCACAGGTGTGGAGGCCAGAAGTCTGCATCAAGGTGTGAGCTGGCTTGGTTTCTTCCGGAGGCCCTCCGGAAGAATCCATTCCATGCCTCCCTAGAGTCTCTGCTGGCTGATGGCAATCTTTGGTATTCCTGGGCGAGTGCTGCCCTCCACTCTCTGCCTCATCTTCATATGGCTTCACTGTGTGTCTCTGTATCTCAAAATTAGGGCTCACCCTAAATCCAAGATACTTTCGTCTTGAGATTTTTTACCTTAATTATATCTTCAAGGACACATCCCAAATTTGACCACTTACTGAGGCTCCAGGTGGACACGAGCCCAGGCAGTCTACTCCAAATTTGCCTTCTAATCACAGTGTTAATCGTTGCTAAAATCTTGCGTGGCAGCTTTTTGCATGGTCTCTAATGGAATACTTCACTGGCTTTCATAAAGCTATCTTTTGCAGGGTATCTCAATAAGCTAAAGCTGTGACAGTAAACCTCCGGGAAGCAATTTTGCAGGTGCAAGACAACAGGGCCCAGGGGTGCAGCTGTTTGATTCCTTGACTTAACTGAAGGAAAAGAGAGACTAAGTCATAGAATTGTTTCTATGTCTTTCCAACAATCCTTTATCCTCATTACTTCCCTCACTTAGAAGGAAGTTGGAGAATGCTAAGTGTCAACTGTTTATATTTCAGCTTCAGCAAAACGCTAATTATGTTCCCTGTTTATTTTCCTTTTAAGCTATATAACTTCTCTTTCTTTTCCTTTTATAATTTATTTAACTATTATAGGCATTAACCCATTAAAAAATATCTTCAATCCTTTGACTTTTAAATTTATTATATTTAAATTTTTCTTTTCATTTGGATCTAGTTACTTTTCTTCATCTTTTTCATCAGAGTCATAATTAGATTTATAGTTTCTTTCTGTATTTTCCGGGTTTGTATTTGAATATTTGTACAGTTTGTGAGAATCTAAAATTTTCCGTCTTTTCTAGTTGCCCCAAATCATTAAGTGAATAATTATTTTCCAATGAATTTAATTTCTGCAAAACATTAAACTTAATAATTGAGCATAGTACAGATTTTATATAATACTATTAAACTGGGTTTAATTTATAATATGGATTTTAAATTGGATTTAATTTGTAATGCAGATTTTAGGCTTTTTGTGAGTAGGGGCTATGTTAACATTCCTCAAAATTCTCCGGAGTTCATGAAAGAGTACCAAAGATACACTAAATTTGGATGGAAAACACTTATCTGGATATTGTCACATTTATTTTTCCAGATGAAATTTAGAATATTTTCTTTTAGACTCCAGTAGCCTCAACCCAAAAGCATGGGTCGGAATTAAAATTTTATTTGATTTTTATTAGAATGGTGTTAAAATTATAGTTTATTAGGGAGAAATGTATATCCTCATACTGTGTCACTCCATTTGCTTTTGTTTGGTTTGTTTTCTTATATTTTAGTACATATATGAAATTCGGCATGCAAATAAATAGGTTGTAGTAATATAAATTCTATAGTCTTCCTAAGTTAAACCCAGATAATTCATACTTCTGTTATTGTAAATGGGCCTTTCTATTATACTATACAACTATTGTTCCTAGTAATACCTCTAATAGCTTTTCAGTTAATTGTTAAGAAGAAAATTTTTCAGTAATTATGCCATTTACACAAATAGTGATAAGCTAATTGAATTGACCAGTGCTACAATAAATAATATTTAATGGTGATGACATTAGGGATCCTTGTCTTCTTTCTGATTTTAATAGGAATCCCTTTTAATCTTTACCCTCAAAGATGATATTGGCTGTCAACAAAAATTTTGCTGTTTTAAATCTGGTTAATAAAGCAACTAAATTATGCTACTAGACAATTTTTAAACTCTGAAATGCACTATTAATACTCATATTTTTTTTCTCTTTCACTCGTTAGTAAGGAGGCTTACTTATTAGATTCCATTGTTGAAACTTCTTTTTTTCACCCTAGGGTAAATCTTGTAGGATTTGTAAAATAAACCCTGAATGACTTTGTTATATCATTCTTAAAATGTGCTTCAGATTTTAATTTGCTAACTTTCATTTTAAATGTTTGTATGTGTATTATTCAGCAATATTAGAGTGCAGAGTTTTTCAGGTGCTTTCATAGTTGGGTTTTGGTGCAAAGTTTGCATTAGCATTCTGAAATTAACTGGAGGATTTTCTTTCCTTCTTTATGCTTTAGAACAGTTAGACTAATGCAGATACTATTAATTTTTGAATGTTCAAACAAATTTATCTGTGTAGATGCCTGGAACTAGCGTGGTTAGAGGGGGTTAATATTCGACAAACTTTATATTATCACATGATTATTCATTTATTTAGGTTTTCTATAATGTCTTGTAATGTATATTTTCTTTCAAAAATTTATACTGATTTCCAAATTTATCTTGTATTTGTTTACAAAAATAATTCTTTTAATTATTTCAATTTTCTTTCTGTGGTGACATAGACTTTTCATGCATAATTTGTGTTTTGATTCCTATTTTCTTCATTATGTTTTAGTGATTTCATTTTCCAAAAGATTAGTTTTTTAGAAACATTTTGTATTTAAAAAAATTGATAACATGACATTATATCAGGGCAATTATTCCACATCTGCTTTTAGAGCTGGTTTGATTGGATTCTACTTCTTCCAAACAAATTATTCCTAAGACAAACTGCTTTCTCTTTTTTTATCTATTAGTTTAGGAGATATTTTATCATCTTTTATTGAAATTGCCAGGGTTCTTAAATTTTTAGGAAACTTTACAGGAATAATTCTTTTTTAACACAATATGGCATTTTTAAAATATACCTGCTTGTGTCATTTACATGTATTTCTTAATTGATTTGTTCTTGCGTTTATCATCTTTTTGTTTTTTTTAAAGATTGGCACCTGAGCTAACATTTGCTGCCAATCTTTTTTTTTTCTTCTCCATCTTCTTCTTCTCCCCAAAGCCCCCCGGTACATGGTTGTATATTCTAGTTGTGAGTGCCTCTGGCTGTGCTCTGTGGGACGCTGTCTCAGCATGGCCTGATGAGCGGTGCCCTGTCCACTCTCGGGATCCAAACTGGTGAAACCCTAGGCCACCAAAGCAGAGTGTGTGGACTTAACTACTTGACCACCGGGCCAGCCCCACATTTATCATCTTATTTATTATTTTCTGTTTTAACCTTTTTTTTCTTTTTATTTTTGCTTTTTTGAGCTATGGAAATTTTTTTATTTCTCTCTATTGTTTCAGTTGAAACATAAGTTATTCTCAAGCATTTATACAGCATACATAAACTAAATTTAAAAATTAAGTTCTATGTATAAAAAATAATTTGAGGATTGATAGCCCTACTACAAAACTCTCCCTTTCACTGTATACAGCTGTAATACACAGGGATGGGTCCTAAGTCATCTTAGAAATTACATGACCTTTTTAGTTGGTTCTAGGACAGAGCCAAGATTCTGTCAGAAATTTGAAACATCAGTAGTGATGAGCCGTGTTAATATGAGGTTGGGCTCTAAAAGCAGTTTCTGTGAATCTCTACGTGTAAGATATGCTTTGTCTTTGTTTCTATGAGGATACGCTGCTCCTGATCCTAGCGAAGGCCACTGTGCACTTGTATAATGCATCCGCAGTCTTCAAGTCACAGAAGGATTTCATTTGTGTTTTAATCCCTGGTCTGTTTTGTATCACCATTTTTACCCTCATGAGTGGCTTATTTTCATCAGAATGAAACCAACTTCAATATCGCTCACACTGAAAAATTTCACAGACAAATACAGCATCTTATCACTACAGTCTCCTGCAAGTGTTGCACTGATTCCACTCAGTTGGCAGGAAAAACGTACCCTTTGTTCACCACTGTATCCTTAGCACTTAGTGGAGCTCCTGGCACACAGTAGGAGCTTAACCTAGTTTTGTTGATGAGATAAATAACCTGAAGACTCCTGATTCCTTGTTCTTGTCAAATGTTGAGAATACTCAGGTATTAATTCCAAAAATTATGTTTTCCCTTCTTAGTCAAAATCAATTTCTCCACGTTATCTTTGTTAATGAAGGAAACAGCCAACTAACACTTTTTTTCCACCTCTCATATATCCAGTTTTCTAATTTAGGCCAGCAGTTTGTTATTGATAATCATTTCTAAATATTATAATGTGTGTGTGTTCATGTTTTTAACATGTGTATGTGACTTTATAACCACTCATGACTAAGTATTTCCGATTTAATTTTATATAAAATGACTTTAATGCTAACTCGTAAGACATTTTTATAGAATATTCTTGTAATGATTATTTTTATTTAATTTTGGTTTTTGTTTTTTCATAAACATCTGTGCAGAAATTTTCTTTTATTTTTGTGTCACTTGAAATTTTTCTGTTCTATTTGTTTATTTTCCTCTTCAAATATATTAATTATCTATGTAATATCTCTGTTGTCTGGTCTCTGTGGCTATCATCTCTTTGACAATCTTTATTTCAAATATTTTTTTTCTGGCATCCTATAAGATTTTCCTAGATTATACTTCACAACTCTGATCTGATGTTTGACAGAATTAACTCTATTCTTTGTTGACTATAATTTTATTTATATTATGATATATTTGTTTCCCAAAACTCTTTTCTCTGAAAAATTATTTTTCATCCAATTTCCTAGTGGTTTATGCAAGAAATGACTTGATCTTTTCCTTTTCCATCCTCTTCTCCATATCTGAGGTAACTCACCTAACATTTCCCAAAATAAACACATGAACACATAGATTCTTTCACTTTCCAAAAGAAATATTTTTGTACCAATTGCTTAAAAACTATGGCCTTCTCAGATTACCTTTTGTTTTCCAACTCTTTGTAGAGACATGAGTATAGTCTCTTCTACAACACGTCTCAGTGAAAGACTTGTCATAAATTACCAGTGACAATCACTCTTTGTGCCAAGAGACAATAAGTATGTAAACCAGAGAATATATAATAAAAGAGAATCAAGCCGAATCACACTTTTCAAGAGAACAAGATTTACACGTTTAGGTTAATTTCATCATTTGCTATTATTGATTCAATTTCTCTAATAAAAAATCACATTTTAACATTTGTCCATTGGACCAACAATTCGTGAGCTTTCCATTAAGTAATAAGTATTTTTTCCATATACTTAAGGCTTTCTGTAAAGAAGGATCAGAGATTGAGAGATTATAACTCAAGATCTTTATTCTTCCAATGTATAAAAGTGAATACCTCCACTTAAACACACATATCACTTTTTATTTTTAAATTATTCATGAGAAATTTGAAACTTCTTAATTGAGACTGAAATGTTATGAACTATGTCTAAAATATTAGCACGTAAATTTCATTAAAATAACCTTCTTAAGCGTTTGGCTGGGTGGTGCAGCAGTTAAGTTCGCACGTTCGCTTGAGCGGCCCACGGTTTGCCGATTTGGATCCCAGGTGAAGATTTGGCACTGCTTGTCAAGCCATGCTGTGGTAGGCGTCCCACATAGAAAGTAGAGGAAGACGGGCACGGATGTTAGCTCAGGGCTAGTCTTCCTCAGCAAAAAGAGGAGGATTGGCAGCAGATGTTAGCTTAGGGCTATCTTCCTCAAAAAAAAAAAAAAATAACCCTGTTGGATTTAATTTAGTAACCAGCCTTATTCTGTAGATCAGAATGTGGGAGCACTTAATCATGTGAAAACTTCTGAGAACAGGAGTTCTATCTAAACATTCTTTGTGCTTCTATTGAATGAAGCATAATACTTTTCGTTAAAAAGTTAAACACAATTTTTAATGAGCAAATATGAAATGCATAATTGACTATTTCCATAACACTTTACAAACTATAGGCAAAGCATTTCACCATAATTTTGTCAGTACAATATATGGGTAGATCTGTTTACAGCTCGGATATCATGAAGACTAACAGAGTTGTAATTTTAAAAAGTTGGGCTCTCCTTAGAAAACACACTCTATAAATATATAAACATCATTTTGACTAATAGGAAATCAGTTGCCATGGTAGCTTTTCAGGAAATATAATCTTTGTCTTCAAAGCGTGTTACTGGCTGAGGTGTTTTTAAAATGTAGGTCATGTGAAATTGGTGATGTTAGACCTCACTATAACCACTTACTTTTACAGAAGATTTATTTGAGGTATGGAATTCACTCAGGGATGGTGACTATTTTTGTGCACCGACTCTGTTAAAGCTTCCACAAGTGCCTTTTACTGTTAAAACTTACACTGTAAAATGTACACATAGACTAAGAATTCTAGTGGGTGGATTTATAGTAAAGGTGATCAATGTCCATTTTAAATAGCTTTTGAAATCATAGGCAATAAACTAACCATTAGGTATGAGTGAGATAATCTATGCTTTTCTCAATCTTTGAATCCAATTTGCACGTGTATGTGTACATACATAATATTTTTTATTTCCATACACTAGTCAGATTTGACAGAGCAATAGCCATGGTTTTCTCTGATTAAAAAAAATCATGATTTCTATATTGATAACATAGTTGGTAGTGATTACATATTAAAAATATATTAAAGGCCTTTCATTTTTCAAAGTGGCAGTTATTTCACAGCTTGCAATGTAGTGTTCTTCCTTTGTATTTCTCTTCTATGGTTAAGGGGAGAAAGGAATTTAGATATTCTTATTCAAAAATCTTCAAAGCCGCAAAATTGTTGCTGTTTGGCATAACATATTTACCCTTTTTAAAAAAAGTCATTCAGGACAAGCATCTATGTGACAGGCACCACACTGGGTACTAAGGATCTGCTGTAATCATCCCCTAGATCAGGAGCACACAATTGATTGGACCAGAAAATTTCAAGAACAAACAAAAGTGTAAATTTCATACAAATATTGAGTGTTTTTAAAAGTATCATAGGAAAATCATATAGTTGAATCCTAGGTAGATGTTATCAGGAAACCCTTCTCTGTCACAATTTAAGAATTAGAGGAATTACTTACCTGCATTGGGAGTAGGGAAAGCAAAAGTAGGGAAAGAGAGACACAGGTTGTAGGTAGAAGGAGGGAGAAGGCATTCCAGGAAGAAAGACTAACATGTGCAGACATGACATGGTAAAGGAAGCGAGAAAAAATAGCATCTATAATGGCATGCTTGGGGTTCCGTTTAGCTAGTACAAGAATGTTCTCTATGGGAAAGGAAGTCAGAGGCCAAACCCTGACACAAGTATTAAAGTTTTTTTCCTTGCCAGAGTCTTGATTTGAAATGTCTTTATCAATTCCATGAATCTTTTAATTTATCTCTGGAGTTTCTGAATTAAGTGCTTTGATCATAGGCATGATTTCCTTGTCTCTGTTTATTCAACTTAAGTCTGACCAAAGTCTCATAGGTGGCGATGGTGTTCTTAGATCTGAGATCACAGATCTGAGATGACACTGCCTTCATCATTCCATTTATTTTCTTGCCTAGAAAGAGGTGTTCTAGTTTTCTTTCAAAAATCTGATGAGGGCTCTTCTCTACCATGGCATGCTGTAGATGGCGTTCTTTACTTGTGTGTAGTTGTGTTTGTGTGTGTGTATGAGAGAGAGAGAGAAATATCTATTTGGATCACTCAGAAAATAACAGATTGAAAGCAATATTGCCAGAAAGCAATGCCAAAGCAATTAGGAACAGTAGTATTCTACTCCTCTTTCCAAACCAAAGGTTAGGAGAGGCATAGAGAGAGATGAAAAAGATGGGTAATTAGCGGCTACCTATAAGAATATAGAGTATTAATAGGTCCATAATGAGATCTCAAAACTGAAAATGCTGACTACAACTTGCATTTAGCTAAGCATCTTGCACTTAATAGATGTTTAATAATTAGACCCTAGAGTAGATGAATCCAGATCAGCTTTATATTTATGATATTTGGAAGATGGACCTGCTTTGCTGAGCAAAGTCATTATTTACAGAATGTTAGCATTAATTTTAAATATGTAAAAAAAATGTAAATATCTATTCCATTCCTTCCCTGCACACATTGTGATGGTTACTCTACCAATAATTCAATGTTATATTATATTTTGCTTAGTTTATTAACTTGTTTGAAAGTGAAATGTGACAAGAATAAATCTGCATTTTGTCACTAAAGGTATTGCTAACTATATGTTATTAAATTTTTCTAAATTTGAGCAATTTAGAATTCATATTATATTTCATATAATCCTGCTAATACCTTTGAATGACAATTATGTCTGAACCAAGGGGCTTGTTTATAAATATGATAAAGAATATTTAAACTATATTTTTCTGTACTTTTAAAAAATATCAAAATAATGGAATGTATCTTCGCAAAATTTATATGAAATAATAGTTTGTATATTTATGAAATAGATGCAATAAAATTTCTGCTATAAAACAAACATTTTTCTAAACATAAAATATTGCCAGAAAACCAACAGGGACTGAGCACCATATTGGAACAAAATAGTCCAGAGCTACACTTTCAAAGTTGAGCACCTGCTGTACAATAACCATCTGTGATTAACTGTAATTTAATTATGGATTCATCCCTTTTGTGTACACTGGAAGGATCTCATAGGTCTTCCCCAGTTGGACGACAATCAACTTCTGGCATTTTGTTAAGGAAACTTGCATATTCTCTTAATAGCACCTGCTAACTCTATCTCATTGCAAATTTTGTAAGAGCTTCCGGGATTTTATAGTGGCATTGATAGGCAAATAAATTATTAAACCTGGAATCAAAAGCTGCATTAATTAATCATCTGCTTTAGAAAACTGATGCCCTCAGCTTTAGGA
The DNA here is from genome assembly GCF_041296265.1 of Equus caballus. NCBI lineage: Eukaryota > Metazoa > Chordata > Mammalia > Perissodactyla > Equidae > Equus > Equus caballus. Next base: position 67,722,666 of record NC_091688.1, on the reverse strand, counting down.
TAAGTTTGTGTTAACCTGTAAAAAGTCATATGTTAACTTTTAGATATTTAGTGGAATAATTCAGGTAGCCAAACATTTGCGACCCATTTTAATATTTTATAGAGAGGATTTTCATAATTTTATCCACAACTATTTATCTAATTGTTCTCTCCCTTTGCAAGAATTAGATTGCACTAAAATTAAAGGAGTTATATATTTTATCTTTGCACTGAAGTTTATCTGATTGTCCTTTTTATTAGATATTTTAAAAATATTATATTCTCTTATTATAAAGTTTCTTCAACAAAATATTACTAGTTCAAAGTTTTCCATCTTCACAATAGCCCAAATGTGGAAACAACTTTCCCCGGACCCAGATCACCTTCTGGAATGTCCAAGTGAGGTACTGTGTGAACTCCCTCTAAAACAAGAAATACGGTAAAACAACTCAAGTCACTATTTCAGAAATCTCACGTTTAGCTGAAGCTGCAGAACGAAATAAAAATCATCTATCTGAGAGAAATTACTGAACTTCATTGAGACAGCAGAGTCTATAATGTTTTAACTTGAGGCTATTCAAATCTTCTCTCTACCCCGATCTGAATATACTAATAACAGGCAAAGAAATTCAATTAGTCAAAAAAATTAAAAAAGAGAGAGAGAAGCCCAGGCTCAAATGACTTCACTGATGAATTCTTTCAAACATTTAAAAAAGATTTAATACCAATTTTTCACAAACTATTCTAAAAAATAGATAACATTTTCCAACTCATTCTATGAGGCCACTATTATAGTGATACCAAAACCAGACAAAGAAATCACAAGAAAAGAAAAGTACAGAACAATATCCTTCATGAGTATAAATGCAAAATATCCTCAGTGAAATACTGGCAAACTGAATTTAGCAACATATTAAAAAGATTATACAGCATAATCAAGTGGAGTATATCCCAGAAATATAAGGTAGATTTCAGACACAAAAATTAATTTAACCCTGCCTATTATTAGAGTATATGATAAAAGCCACATGATCATCTCCACAGATGTGGAAAAAACATTTGAAAAATCCTACACCCTTTTATGATAAAACTATTTAACAACTAGAAATAGAAGGCAACTCACTGAGCCTGAGAAAGTGTATCTGCAAAACATCCACAGCTAAGATGGTATTTCATGAAGACTGAATATTTCATCCTAAAATAAGGAATAAGAAAAGGATCCATTCTTACTACTTCTACTTAACATAGTACTGAAGGTTCTGGTCATGGCAATTAGGAAGGGAAAAAGAAATCAGGTGCATCCAGATTGTAAAGGAGGATGTAAAACTAATTTTATTCCTGGGCAACATAATCTTGGATATAGAAAATCCAAAGGAAGCCACACAAACACAAACACTGTCTGAACTAATGATGGGGTTCAGCAATATGGCAGGATCCAAGATCAATTTAGAAAAATCAACTGTATTTCTGTATCCTAGCAATGAGCAATCTGAAAATGAAAGAAGGAAACAATTCTATTCATAATAGTAACAAAAAAAAAATACCTACGAATAAGTTTAACAGAAGAAATGCAAGATTTGCACACCAAAAATTTCAAAACATACTAAGAGAAATTAAAGAAGATCTGAACAAATGGAAAGCCGCCTTGTGTTTTAAGACTTAACATTGTTAAGATGGCAATACTCCTCGAATTGAGTATCAATTCAATGCAATCCCTATATAGTTTCTGCTGGCGTTTTGTAGCAATTGGAGAACTGATCCTAAAATCTATATAGAAATTCAAGGGACTCAGAATAGCCAAAACTATCTTGGAAAAAAAAAAAAAAAAAGAACAATGGTGGAGGACTCACACTTCCCAGTTGGTACTACAAAGCTACCGTAACCAAGACAGTTTTGCACTGGCCAAAGGACAGACATACAGATCATGAAGTAGAATTAGGAGTCAGGAAACACACCCTTACATTTATGATCAAGTGATTTTTGACAGAGATACCAAGACAATTCACTGGGGAAAAAATAGGTTTTTTAACAAATGGTGCTGGACAGCTAGATATCTACATGCAAAATAATGAATCTGGACTTATGCTTCTTACCATACACAGAAATGAACTCAAACTGAATCATAGACCTAAGTGTAACAGTTAAATATGAAAAATTCTACAAGAAAACATAGGAATAAATGTCTGTGCTCTTGAGTTAGGCAATAGTTTCTTATGTATGCCACCAACTGCAAAAGTGACAAAGAAAAAACAGATAAATTGAAGTTCATCAAAATTAAAAATTGTAGTGCTTTAAAGGACACTATAAATAAAGTGGAAGAACATTCACAAAATGGGAGAAAATATTTCCAAGTCATATATCTGACAAGGAAATTATACCTAGAATATATAAAGAATCTGTACTACTCAATAATAAAAAGACAAAGGACCTAGTTAAAAATTGATCAAATGATTTTAATCAATATTTCCCCAAAACAAATATATAAATGACCAATAAATACATGAAAATATGCTCAGCATCATTTATCACTAAGAAAATGCAAATTAAAACCAAAACCACAGGAAACTACTTCCCACTTACATGGATGGCTAAATTCAAAAAAGCAGACACTAACAAGGATCGGCAATGGTGAGGGGAAATTGGAACTCTCCATTCGCTGCTGTTGGAAATGTAAAATGATGCAGACACTTAGGAAAATAGTTTGACAGATCAACAAAATACTAAATATAGAGTTAGCAGATGACCCAGCAATTCTACTCCCCGGTACATATCCAAAAGAAATTAAAACATACGTTCAAGCAACGTTCGTGGCAGCATTATTCACAATAGCTCAAGAGTGGAAACAACCAAATGTCCATCAACTGATGACTAGATAAACAAAGTAATATATTCACACAATGGAATATTATATGGCTGTAAAATGAATGAAGTCCATTTCAGGAAGCTTCTGTCTATCGACTGGTTTACTTACTCTCCTCTTTGTGTGCTTTTTTAAAAAATTTAATTTTAATTCTTGCTGATCACCTGGACTTAATTTTCTTCATATGTTTATTTTTTTAATCTCTCATCCTCCCTCCCTCCCCTTCTTTTCACTGCTCTAGGCCTCAGGCATGGCTTTTCCTCTGAATTTTTCCCACTTTATTTTACTCTCCTTATCATCAATGGGCCTTTTCCAGTTTTCCTGAAGCACTCGTGTATCAATCACAGCTACATATCTTATTAACCTTCATTTTAAGTTTCTCCCTTACTTAATATCCAGTTTCTTTTTACCTTCTTCTTATTAATCTCTCTCTGCTTTTTTCTTTATCTGACTTATGATTTATTACTGTAAAACATAAATAACATAAAATTTACCAAATAACCATTTTAAGTGCACAGTTCAGCAGCATTAAGCACATTCATGTCATTGTGTAACTATACCACCATCCATATCCAGAACGTTTTCTTCCCGTCTGAAACACTGTACCCATTAAACAAAAACTCATTTCCTCCTCCCCTCAGCCCCTGACAACCACCATTCTACTTTCTGTTTCTTTGGATTTTACTGCTCTAGGTAATTCATAAAAGTGGAAGCATATGCTATTTGTCTTTTTGTGACTTGCTTATTTCACTTAGCGTAATATCTGCACAGCTTCTCCATGCAGGACATGTCAGAACGTCCTTCATTTTTAAGGCTCAATAATATTCCATTGTATGTATATACCACATGTTATTTATCCATTCATCTGTTGAATGAACAAATCATTTGGGTTGCGACCATCTTTTGTCTGTTGTGAATAATGCTGCTGTGAACATGGATATATTAATATCTGTCAAGACCCTGCTTTTAATTTTTTGTGTATATACTCAGAAGTAGAATTGCTGTATTATACGGTAATTCTATGTTTAATTTTTTGAGGACACACTATACTATTTTCCATACAGACTACATGTCTTAGTCCATTCAAGAAGTTATAACAAAATACTATAAATTGAGTGGCTAAATAACAAACATTTACTTCTCACATTTCTGGAGGTCAAGTCCAAGATCAAGGTGCTGGCTGATTTGGTGTCTGATGAGGGCCCCGCTTCCTGATTCATAGATGGCTATCTTTTAACCATGTCCTCACTTGAAAGAAGGTATAAGAGAGTTCTCTCGGGTCTCTTTTGTAAGGGCACTAGTTGCATTCATTAGGGTTCCACTAAATAGTCATCAATCAAATTCTATGTTAAAAATGGCCTTACAGTATAGCAGTAGTAGAAAATGTTTCTCAAAAACGTGTATCTATAAAAACATAAGGGTTGAATTATTTGGAGCAGGAACTATATAGAAATTTTGACAGAGATACTAAGTAATAATGATAATGATCATTAATAATAATTATTAATAATAATAGCTTCTAGTGATTTAAAGCTTAGATGTTGGATAAAGCACATTGCATATTTAAAAGCAAAAGGAAGTGAAGGCAACCAATTCAGTGACAATCAGTAGCAGCTTTGGTATTTGGTATTCTACATAAATTTAACCAAGTCACATCAACAGTATATTAGGGAGAAGAGACAAAAGTGTATTTTGGAGATTTAATTTAAAATGAAAGTTACTACTGGACTTTGCTAGAGATTGAACACCTGATCATGACACACTGTATGTTTTTGTGCTCTGAATTTACCATAATGATCTATGTGGCCAACCAAGACATCAAGATAAGTGGATGCAACATGCAACATCATGTGGAAGTGGTAGATATTAGATAGGACTCAGCAGCTGCTGAAGGCACAGGTAGGATGAATAGATTGATTATACAGTGTACGAGCTCCAAGTGCATTGCTAACTCTCCCTCACCAGGCCAAACAAGAAAATTTGAACCTAATATCATAGATTGTAACAGCATCTACCAGGAGTGTATTGTTTTATCATGACATCTCCAGTCAAGGGAAAAGGAATCTTCCTACTGGAGAAAACTTCAAGTGAAACATCTAGACACCCAGTTTGATGGGAAGGAGAGAGAGTCTTAGGACACTAATGCTTGCACAGTTCATTGTGGCCAGATGTTCAGGTTCTTAGAAATAATCAAGAGGAAGATGGGCATAGATGTGAGCCCAGTCTTCCTCAGCAAAAAGAGGAGGATTGGTAGTAGTTAGCTCAAGGCTAATCTTCTTCAAAAAAAATAATGTGTAAAGAAATAATCAGATTGGAGGAGTGGTGAAAAGTAAATCTACCAAACAGCTCATAGGGATGAGACTTTCAAAAAATGCCTTGAATTTAAGGAGCTTTAAATCTAAAAACAACTAATCCAATAAACAAAAAACCTGGCTTGGCAAGGGATGTTCTGCTTATTTAGGTAGACAAGAGGACCATAATGTGTATGTCAGTTAACTTTTTGTTCCAGTTGAAGTGCCAACTGAGGGCAAAGAGAATATGGAAAAGATAATGGAAAGACTGTAAATATCAGTGATGATTCTGATAGCTCTCCATATTTTTCTAATATGTACATATTTATGCCGACTTCATTTTCTTCCTGTTTCTGCTGTCACTTTATATAAAAGTCACGTTAGTGTTAGCTTCATAATTTAGTTCTGAGGTTGCTGATTACCAAAGAGGAATTGTAATTAAATGGAAGAAGAATGAACCTCACCCAGAAATGAAATGACTAGTTGATATCTTTGAAGTTCTCCCCAATTTGTAAGAGGGTGATAAATTTTCATTTTTAAGAGATATAGTTGCTCATTTTAGTTAAAAGTATGCTATTATCTGGAAATGTATGGATAGATATTGAGTAGCTGAACATATGGAATATGTTGGGTTTGATGAACTGGCACTAAGCATCTTTCTAGAGGTCTAGAGGACCTTTCTGTAAAGAACAGACTGGATATTTGGAAACTACTTCTCAACTCCCCTTTATTTGGGTTTGTGATGAGAATTCTGTTCTGCCAATTGTCAGGCATTTCCAAGCTAGATTTCAGTTTGCTTCCCCATATTTCTGGTCTGTGGAAGCCACAGTCAGAATGTTGAATGACACGAGGAAGGAAGAGCCTGACAATTTCTCTCTCTCTGCCTCAGGCTCTCTCTCTAGCAGCTAATACAACTTCTCTGTGGCTCCCACTCCAAAAATGGAATGCTCATCATGGTTCCTGTTTCTTGGATGACTCTGGTCTCTGAACTCTGGCGACGCTTCCTCTTTACTTTGTTTTTCCTCAGTATGAATAACGGTAGTTTCTTGTCTTTTAGTCTTGGCAGTTGGGGAGAAGATTGCTATTCAGCTTTGGCCTCTCAAAAAGCAAACTGCCTTCATTAAATTGCCTCTGATTTAAATTCTTAGATTGGTTTTTGTGTTTTTGGTAACTGTGACTGAACTACTTTGGACATTTCTGCTCTCAAACAATGTCTTTAAACTGTAGACAGAAATTACTACGCTAGTTCAGTGTTGAGGTAAAACTTCGTTTATCTCAAGAATCTGTTGAACTGGCTGAAATCAGCATTTCAGGGTCTAGTCACCATTTTGTTGATGTTGAGCTATAGTATGGCAGTGGCTTTTTTATTCCAATTTTCAGATTCAGTCATGAGCCACAAAACATTGCAGTCAATAAGAGACCACATATACAATAGTCTTCCTGTAAGATTAGTACCATACAGCCCAGGTGTTACCATCTAGGTTTGTGTAAGTTCAGTCTATGATGTTCGCACAATAACGAAATCTCTTCATGATGCATTTCTCAGAACATATCCCTGTCGTTAAGCAATGCATGACTATATACAGACGGCAGCCAAGGCATCGTGTTCTCAAACTCGGTATGTCCAGTGGTGATCTCTGATTTTGTAAGGACTTCTGCCTTCTGCTAGAAAAAGAACAAACCTAAAGTGGACTGTCTTCCTGTACTGAACCCTAACTGATACAACCTCACTGTTTAAAAATATAAAATTAAGCTTAGGTTAAGATATTACATATTACCTTATATTTTAAAACATTTTACATTTTTATCTGATCTATTTTGAACTATAATTTATAGGAGAACTGGTGTTCAAATTTTACCAAATTTATGAAAAACATTTTTCTTACAATATTAAATATGCTCTTCTTTAAAAAAATGGTTTCTAGCTCTTTATAGCCCTTCAAGAGTTTCATAAAGCTTAGATTGATTAAATAAATAAAAACTAGACCCTTACTTGAAAGGCAATTTCAAGTGGTTATGTTGTCATGAATTTAAAATTATATTGTTAAAACAACTTTTCTCAAGGGTATCCAATAATTTGGAATATCTAACAACACAAAAGGTTTAAAGTTAAAAAATCCAGTTTCTCATGGAAAGTTTTTTTTCTCCCTGTTGTGTGGGATCCCAGAATTAAAATGTTAGTACATATCACTATATCTTCATTTGCATTTTAATCCTGCAAACATTTCTTTTAATCACAGTGGTGTTACCAGTAGTACTATGTGATCTGGAAAGCTGAGCTGTCTTGTTTATCTGAATTAATAAATTTTCCTAATGCTAATTACCACCCTATTCTGGCAGATTGCAAATACTACACAAATATATTACTAATCAGAAAATATTGAAGGACAAGGTTACAATGTGTAGAAAATAAAAATAAGCCATGGCAATTCTGTAGGAGACGGATTCAACTTTAAGATTTCTTTGTAGGAATAAATGTTAATAGATATATTTTACATAGAGAGAGTCAGGGGCTATTTATATATATATATATGGAGAGTGAGAAAGAGGTCTCTATAGATAGATAAAGATATAAATATAGATATATGGAAAGAGAGAGAGACCCTTAAGTACTTTTGGAATGTGTATTTTCATGTAAATTTAATGATGCAAAGTATATATTCACTCCATTGTAATAAGTCAGTTGGCATTTTCACAAAAATTGGGAAATTTTAATTACTACAGCAATTAAGAGGATCTTAGAAAATACTTATAATGAGCTAAAGTCATATGTTTTTGGTGTCACCCTAGAGTTTTTAAGGCACCTGCCATATGCTGTCTTTAATAATTGCTACAGTTGCCTTCTTTATGCAACATAAGTACTTACTCAGTGATAGTGGTTTACACAATATATTCAGTGGTAACTAATACATGTTTGAAAAATGTCTCTTTTATTCATTTCCCATTTCATTTGAAGGAACACTCCTTCCTCAAAAAAAAAAGATCAAAGGGATAGTGGAATACATCATTTGAGAAGTAATGTAAGTAAATAAAAACAGCCACACTGAAGTAGGGATCAGAAAACCTGGATATGAAAAAGCATTTACCTCTGTGGTTTGTGATACGGGAAATAGCATTTAACTGTTTCTTATTATTTCTTCCTTTAGTTCAAGTAGATTAATAGAGTACACGTGCATTCTTCTTATGTATATAAGTATGAATAGTAGTGGAAAAGTGAAAAAAAGGCTAAATATAAAAATATATTAGAAAGTATAAAATGAAATTCAAGTTTAAAGTATTTTATTACTCTTTCAAGATAGTTTTGAAAGCAAAGGGGCATTAACAAATTGCATGATGCCTCTGATGGTCAAGAGAACTCTTGTAACAGAGCCCCAGAAGCTTTGGAGGAAAAGGATGATGCATCCTGTTTTCTTTCTTCTCAAATTCTTCTGCCTATAACATGCAGAGAGGCCATCCATCCTCTCTCCTCGCTTCTACACTTATGCCAGGTCTTAGAGATACTAACAAGCAAAAGGAAAAGGTAAGTTGTGGATTCCTTTGGTACCACCCTTGATAGAAATGAGCTCAGGGGTAACCTTTAAGTTTCTCTAGGTATTAGTGATCCTTTTATATGTGAACTGACTTGCTCGAGATTCTATTTTCTAACATTCTCTGAATTCTATGGGAGCAGAGGATCCCTTCCAGTCCTGGTTGGATGGGACTACAGTTTAAAAAGAATAAATAATATGAGATTACATTTAAATTCATTTGAGTCTTGTCCTCTATCCAACTCTTTCCCCACTGCTACCACCACAAAGCATGAGTAAACCAAAATTTTCTTCTGAAATTTTATGCAATTTTGTATTCTTTCTAGTTTTAAAACCTGTGAGGATGAACTCCATCTTGATATATTTCCTTTTTCTTTTCCTTAAGTCTCTTATACATTAAAAATATTTCTGACTTTCAGAGCAGGTTTTGACTGACTAGATAGAATTTTTAGCATTTCTGATGCATTACAAATTAGCTAGGAGAAAACACACACTCTCTAAGCTTGAATTACATTTCCAATTTCATCATCAATTAATTATTGGGTAAAATATAAAAGGTGGTCACATAGAACAAAGGCAGATGGCAGCACCCCTAGTTATAGATGCCCTTATCACTCACAGTTGTTATGGAGCCACACATCTATCAGTGACACTGCACACGTAAGAAGAGGGTGTGCCATATATGAGAAATTCTTTTCTAGCTTTGCCACTGCTCCTTTTATACTCACTATTACATCTTCTATATTTCTGGACATTGAATTTCTAACATTTCCGAACTGTGATCAAAATGAATAAAATCATATTCTCATGTGGGGCGGGGCAGGGGAGCATAGTCTATCCCTAGAAAATTGTATATCAGTCTCCAAAATTCTAAAATGTGGGAAAGCCTCCCAGAGAGTACCTCCTCACCATGAGGTAAAACGTTTTTATCTAGGTGTTTCTGATGCAAGTGTGGTCTGAAGAGGACCAGCACAAAACTGTTTTCCCAGCATTCAGTCCCTGACTTTAGTAGATGGTCTAATATCCCACCAATATGGGCTAGATTATTGTGTGTGTGTGTGTGTATATATATATATATATATATATATATATATATTACTTTTTTTGGTGAGGAAGATTGGCCCTGAGCTAACATCTATCACCAACTTTCCTCCTTTTTCTTGAGAAAGACTGTCCCTGAGCTAACATCTGTGACAATCTTCCTCCACCCTATATATACGATGCTGCCACAGCATTGCTTGACCAGTGATATGTAAGTCCATGCCTGGGATCCAAACCCATGAACCCTGGGACACTGAAGCAGAGTGTGCAAACTCAACCACTACACCACTAGGCTGGCCCAAGATCATAATATTTTTTATAATTATTTTTTGTAAAAGTGATAATCAATTATTTGATTTACATTGGAATAAATAACTTTTCTCTAATAGGTTTTACACTATTTCTTCTTTTTGACACCATCAAGGACTTAATAGGCTTTCAAAAACAATTGGTTTTAACAGTATAAAATCATATTTTTTATATAATATAATTACCAAATTACTACAGGGTGACTAGTGAAGTCTGTTTAAATGAATCATATAAACTAGTAGATAGATAGATATTTGTATCTGTATAAACATATACACAATTTTGTGTGCGTGTATGTATCGTCTGTCTTTCTATCATCTATCTATCCAATCTATCTAAATTTTTTTGTAGTTTTTACAATGAGGTGTTTCAGGTCTACCAGGAACATGGAACTAGGTACTATTCATGTGAACTGATTCCTCTAGTGGAGAGACCAATGTCTAGAATGATCTCCCCACTAGGGTACTCTAGGGTACAAACCTAGTGTTTGTACACTAGGGTACAAACAATGGGTACTTCTTGGAGTCCCCATTGTTTCCATCAGTACTGGTAGCAGAGAAGTTTGATATATGGCTGCTAAATTCTCTAATGAACCAGGAAGGAAACATTTTGTTCAATATTGCATTAATTTATCTTAATAATTCAACTTATCTCCAGTTATTGTTAATCATTCCATGTCATTCTCAAATGAGAATTTATTTAATGGTCCTTGTTTTCTGTTCTGTCCACTAAATTATTTTATTATGCTTTATGCTGTGTTATTCCAAATATGATCAAATTGGTTGTATCTCCACATTTAAACATCTTCCTTCGCCCTGTTAAACATTTCGACAATTCTCAAGATCTTCTAAAATTGGCTTTAAAGTGTTCATGTCCTAATGGTCATTTTTATCATCATGACCAGAGAGCCATCCATTTGAAATGGAAAATAAACTCAAGACTTATCTATGATAAGCATGAAAGAAAATAAAGTACAAATAATACAGAAATATAGAGCATCCAGTGTTTCCGATTAGAATTGCATTTTATTAGATATGCAAAAATAGTAATAGAGGAAATACAGACTTTTTAAAGTCTGCTTAATGTTTGTCTAAATTAGGTTTAAAATTTTCCTATATTACTAATTGTTTATATTTTATAACAGACAGTGTTAAAACTTGGATTGTTAAAGGGTGCCATAAATACACACATATTATCTCAATAATGAGTCAGACCAACTATCCAAAGCCAATTAAGAATGTCAAAAAATACACAAAAGTAATGTCAAGATGTATTAGATTCTTAAATCTTTACATAAAATTTAAGAGAAAAATGTACATAATTCACAGGTTGTGTCTAAATTCTGAAAATTAAACCAATGGTATACACCAAAACATTTATACAATGATATATTTCACTTTAAATTTTATGGTCATATATTATAATACACTCTCACCCACCGCCCAATATTCATGCTAATTCAAGAAATTGCTTATTTTACAGGTTTCTCCCACAACCTTTACCTTTTTTTTCTTAAAAAAGGCAGCACAAGACAGATACACGGTGTTGTAACCATTTCAAATTTACTGCAGAAATCCAAATCTTGTATCAACTAAAAGCGACCTGTTTATCCTTCCAATTCTGTTTTCTATGGTAACTCTATTTATCACAAAGAATAAACTACAGAATCACTCTGTCTCTTGGTAGCTTAGTTTATAGGATTTAAAAAAGACTCCCAAATCTGGATAGTGTTTCAGGAAAATCTAAAGAAGTCAATTCGTTTCTGGACTTCCTGCCTCTATTGGCTGAGTTCACCAGCAGCAATTTCTTTTTCACTGCGGGAGGCAAATCACTTGTGGCTACCCAGCCACCCATACCCTGTCCAGGAGTTTAACTACTTCAGATTGTCTGTTTATGGGGCTGATAATTCTAAAAGGTGCTTTTTATTATTTGGTTTTAACTTCCAAATTACAACTCTATCAAGGCAGAACAATTGTGCCTACCTGATCTTTGTGGAAGCATTCCTGCTTTCTTACCCTCAGATCAGTGAATGTTAGTTTGAAACATGTAGGATTTTATACTGACAAAGAGGAAAATGTCAACAATTTTGCTTCATGAAAGAAAATGGAGACAATTCCTAGTGTCCAGCCACCAGATACAGACAAATGTACTATTTCAGTTTTTGGAGAACTGTGCTCTTACCAGTCCTTATCTAACCCTGGTCTTCTCCCTCCCTCTTCTGTGATCTTCGCTCACCAGGGAAGTAGAGGGCAAATTCTTCTTTATCTGGTAATTTTTTAGTTTCTTCCTCTTATCTCTGATAGTCCCCCTTAGTTTGGCTAGGTCTCATTTTCTTTGTGAATTTACAACAATACATTTTCTCCCACAATATGATATATTGCTTTTCTGTCCATTTCCAGATTTTCCCCTGCTTTCATTGTGTTTTTAATCTTCTACACATTTTCCCCCCATTTGATTATACTATAGAAAGAAGAATCCAGCAACTCTGTGATAACATAATACATAAGTTCACGATGAGATTCGAAAGCTACTCAAAAATTGGTGGCGGAAGCGGCAAAGGGGAAACAATCCTTGTAATTTTTGAGAAAACCAGTGGCATGGTAGGTTTTTTTCAAGCTTTAGTTCATTACTTTCACCTTAGTTATCATTTTTAAAGCTCAGAAATTAGTTAACTTTTTAGTTGAGTCACCATACACTATTTGAATAACAAATATTTGGGGACTGTGAATTATCTTGGAAATGATAAAGTGGAATTCCTTTTAATTTCTTCATACCTTCACCCCAATCATTTAGCTGTTTTAAGTGGAAATTTCATTAGAAAATGCCTTCCCATTTTAACAGCCGATCATGTTCTCATTTAAGTAATTTCTTAAAGCACTGTTCACCGATGTCACTCTTATTAATTCCCAATGTATTCAACCGAATTGCTGGAGCGTAAGACCAGGGTTGCTTGCAGGAAAAAAATGTTTAGATTTTTTAGATTTAGCACATAAATTTTTAGAGTTATTCACAGTTAAAAGCTTTAAATTGGAATTGGTCTCAATTTTATATGCAAAGAGGAGTGATTGAAACCTTACAGAACATTTGGTCCTGTCCAAAATGTCCATGAAAACATCCAGTCCATGGCAAAAGGTTCTTGATATTGGTCCTGTTCAAAACCATTTGACATGGAGTAAATATGCTCATGTATGTTTTAGACAGGCCAAAATATCAAGAAGCTTTGGACATGTAACAAATATCTTATGGACATTTTTGGGCAGGATTAAGTGTCTGCTAATCAAATGAAAAGATGTTTATAGAGTGACTACACCTTCGCACAAAAGAAAAAAGCCTTACCTCTCTTTATAGCCCCTGTTTATCATTCCTACAAGGCAAATGAGATTGCAAAAAATTAAACTAGTTCTCAATTCTATTTCCTCCATTCTCACATTTAAAACCTTGGTTGTTATCTAATTTCTGCCCAGAAAGTTGCTCTTATCATCCAGCAGAGCCTTCTAGACCTCTGCAATTCTCTGGACTTCTCACCTTCCTTTGGAAATCTGAGAAACCAGAGTGTTGAGTCTTGTGCAACTTTAATTTTGACTCCTCCTTTATGAGTAGAGGAATATAGATGAATTTCTCATGTAATTCCCAACAGAGACTATGCTAAATTGCTGAAGACTTCATCTCCATCTAGTCATATTCAGTTCTTCCTTTAAAAGGTAGCATTTCTAACATTTAGTTATGGCGACAGGATTCTTGACTTAAATCTAACTTTTAATGCCACTTGTAGTGTTTCACATCCCACTTCTGATGCCAGCTATAGCATTTTTATCGTGTTACATATTTACCTTAAACAACAATATATCGGCCCAAGTGTCAATTTAAATTAAATATAATTAAATATAATATAAATTAGATTTAGATTAATAATTAGCCAAGGATACAAAGTCATGTTGGAAATAATATGGACACACAAAGCAGAAAAGAAATGCAAATATTTCAGCATAAGTTTTTTGGTCCCAAAGGTTTATAATGGTTTAGCAGTGGGAGGACGTTTCAATTTGCCAGTGGCACTGTACACATGAAGTCATGCCTTTCTGGATCTGTGAAGCTCCCTTTGTAAATGTCACTGCCCTTTTATACTTGGAACTTGCATCATCACTCTAGAAGTATGAAATAAGTTATCTAATACATATACATAGTACATAACATATTGATATCTTTCTATTAAATAATAATGCCTGGGTACAAATAGGGGATTTTTCTGGTTCTCGTATGTAACGTGGGGTTACCAAGGGCTCATCCTCACCTGGTAGAAGAAAGCAGAGTCAAGGCTCAGCTATCTCTTTCCTGATTTCTGAAATTATGGAAAGCCCATTTCCATTCATTTCTGATTCTTCTCATAATTTACCAGTAAAAGAGGGAGGAAAACATTACAAATGTTTTGTGTATCTGAAATTAACAATACATCCCCATACATAATAAATTTCCAAACAGTAATTTCCAGGACAAATATCTTTCAATTTTAAGGCAATTCTTTTTATTTGTTTTAGATGAAAAACTAATCTGTACATTTTTTCCTTTGCTCATTCTTAGCCTGGTGGGACGTCTATGAATGACTAAATATTCTCATTAAATGCTATAATTCTCTAAGAAACTCTTTTATATACAGTACTGCTCTTGCCCATTTACCCCAAAAATCTTTAAAACTCACTCATATTCATCAGAATGTATCTTTAGAAATATAATTTGATAAAATTTAATATAGTTTTAAAACAAAAACAAATCTTAGCAGTCTTTCTAGAAATATAATTTTATTTAAAAAGGTTTACTATAAGAAGATGTATGCCTTGAAAAGAGAATGTAACAATGAATATTTCAAGATCAGTGACACATTTGTAAGGAGAAATATTGTCGATTTTCACTTTCATTGCTCCTCAGATGTGACAATAGATAGTTGCCAATTATACCCATAAGGTGTATTAAACCCAAAACTAATTTAGGAAACCATCAATTAAAAAAAACTACAGCTAACAATAATTATAAAAGTGTGACACTGAAATAGAACAGACAGTTCAGTTGAAGATTCGTACCTACACCTATTTCTAAAGTATTTAAGATGGATTATTTAATTTGTGAGAAAACTGGCCAACATTCTAGGAAAAAAATTATAAATTTATATCCTAATTGTAAACCATGCACTGGTATTCATTTTAGCTGTATTAATACTTTTATTGTAAAAAAAGAAAACCATAAAAGAATTACATGGAATTATTAATATATATTAATTAATCTTGGATTGTAACTTTGTAAGAATGAGATATAAAAGGTAAAACTCTTGAAAATATTAATAAATTTCATTACATAGAAATTGAAACAGATTATAAAATCATCTTTGGCATGACTACAAACACGATAAATAAGTTCAAATCAAACTACAAAGCAAAACATTCACCGTGTACTACATACAAAGTTTTTATATCTTTAATACATACAGGTAATAGTAATATGAATTAGAATACAACAAGATTGATTTTAATTTAATAATATTATTAGGCAAGTTATGAAATAAAAAACATAAAAGATCCTTATATATATTACTAAAATACTCAACTTTGCCAATAACAAAACATTGAAATCAAACAATGAGAGTGAAGAGTTTTTTACTTTACAGATTTTTCTAATAAAAAGTAATACTAGATAGGAAGGGGCGGAGCAAAATGGCGGGGTGAGCCGACCCGGGATTCTCTCCCCTCCAAAATACAACAAAAGATTGGAAGAACTGAATTTCAGAGAATAAATGTAATGCCAGCTCGTTAGAGACCTACAATACCAAGAAGGCGGAGATCATAAACCTAGCTTTACACCTTCGGAGGCGCCGGAACGGTAGGAGAGAACATCGCTCCCTCCCCTAGAGTCTGCGATCGCTGCGGCGCGGGTTGGGAAGGAGCGGGGGAGGGGCTGCGCGACCGGGGGATCATCCAGGACTCCTGCCGCTGATTCAGTGGAGACCCGCTGACGGGGGGAAAGCTTCCGTCCGCGGGGACCCTATAAATCAAGTGCCTTGGGAGACCAGAGAACAGAACTCTGATCTGAACCCAGACTGGCGTGTGTGAGTAACAGCCCCTCCCCCCAACAAAGCCAGTGGGCGCAGCCATCTTGCCCCGAAGGCGGAGAGCTAACACGCCGCTCTCGACCCCCGTCTAGTGGCGACAGGCTGTAACTGCAACTGAATTCTACCACCATGAGAAAAAACCGCTCCTCTACCATCCAGCAATTTATAAAAGCCCCAGACCAGAAGGAAAACAATAAAAACACAGAATTAAGTTCTGAGGACTTGGAATTAGGTAAACTAAGTGATAATGAATTCAGAGCAGCTATAATCAAAAAACTCAATGAGGTAGAGAGAAAGATAGAGAAACAAGCCGAGTTCTGGAGTTACTTCACAAAAGAGATTGAAATCATAAAGAAGAATCAAACAGAATTACTTGAGATGAAAAACACAATGGACCAGATAAAACAGAATACGGATTCCCTGAATGCCCGTGTAGACAACCTAGAGGAGCAAATCAGCATAATCGAGGACAGACAGGCTGAATGGCGCCAGACAGAGGAAGAAAGAGAACTAAGAATTAAAAAAAATGAGGAAAATCTCCAAGAGATAATGGATTCAATGAGGAGTAAGAACATAAGGATCATAGGAATTCCTGAGAATATGGAAAAGGAAAATGGAGCAGAAAGTGTGCTTAATGAAATTATTGAAGAGAATTTCCCAAATCTAGGGATCAACGGAGAAATGTGTGTAGAGGAGGGTTTTAGATCTCCTAGATTTGTCAATGTAAAAAGACCCACCACACGGCACATAATAGTAAAGTTGGCAAATAGGAATGATAAGGAAAGAATACTCAGGGAAGTAAGAAAAAAAAAGAGAATAACCTATAAAGGAGCCCCTATCAGACTGTCAGCGGATTTCTCTACAGAAACCCTACAAGCTAGGAGAGAATGGAGTGATATATTCAAAGCTTTAAAGGATAAAAACCTTCAGCCAAGAATACTCTATCCAGCAAGAATTTCCTTCAGATATGAGGGAGAAATTAAATCTTTTCCAGACAAACAAAAGTTAAGGGAATTTGTAACTAAAAGCCCTCCATTACAAGAAATCCTCAAGAAGGCTCTCATACTTGAAAAATGAAAAAAGGGAGAAAGGGGACACAAGCCACAGACTAGGGAGACCGATGGATAGAACCAGAACAGGACAGCAAATATTCAACTATAGCATTAGGGTAAAAATAAGGAAACTACCAAAACAAGGACGATCTTAGCACTCTAACTACAAATTAATAAGACGAGTTGGAATAAAAAATGAAAATAATTATTTAGGACGGGAAGAGCAAAGGGTCTACATCAGTATTGGTCGAGTAAGTAAGAGACCACCAGAGAATAGACTATATTATGCACGAGATTCTAAATACAAACTTCAAGGTAGACACTAAAATAAAGTACAGAACAGAGTCACAAATCACAGATAAGGAAAAATCTAAGAAACCCAGCATAAGAAATTGCAGTAGTAGTCTAAAGCACACAGGAAAAGAAACACAGGAAAACAAGATAATGAGCGACAGATTGACAGCATTAAGTCCACATACATCAATAATCACTCTTAATGTGAATGGATTGAACTCTCCAATAAAAAGACGCAGAGTGGCAAAATGGATTAAAGAACAAGATCCAACAATTTGTTGCCTCCAGGAAACACACCTCAGCCCCAGGGACAAACACAGACTCAAGGTGAAGGGGTGGAGGACAATACTTCAAGCAAATAGCAAGGAAAAAAAGGCAGGTGTTGCAATTCTCATATCAGACCAAGTGGATTTCAAAATAAGACAGGTAAAGAGAGACACAGAGGGACAATATATAATGATCAAAGGGACACTTCATCAAGAAGAAATAACACTTATAAATATCTATGCACCCAACACAGGAGCACCAAGATTCATAAAGCAACTATTAACAGACCTGAAGGAAGATGTTAATAACAACACAATAATAGTAGGGGACCTCAACACCCCACTCACATCAATGGACAGATCATCCAGACAGAAAATCAACAAGGAAATAGTGGAGTTTTTCTGAATGAAAAACTAAAACAATTGGACTTAATAGACATATATAGATCACTCCACCCTGAAGGAGCTGAATACACATTCTTCTCAAGTGCACATGGAACATTCTCTAGGATAGACCATATGTTGGGAAACAAGGCAAGCCTCTACAAATTTAAAAAAATTGAAATAATAACAAGCATCTTCTCAGATCATAGTGCTATAAGGCGAGAAATTAATTACAAGAAAAAAGCTTAGAAAGGCACAAAGATGTGGAGACTAAACAACACACTACTGAACAAGCAATGGATCATTGAAGAAATTAAAGAAGAAATAAAAAAATACCTGGAAACAAATGAAAATGATAGCACGCCATACCAACTCATATGGGATACAGCAAAAGCTGTATTATGAGGAAAATTCATCGCAATACAGGCACATCTTAACAAACAAGAAAAATCCCAAATAAGCAACCTTAAAGCACACCTAACTGAACTAGAGAAAAAAAGGACAAATGAAGCCCAAAGTCAGCAGAAGGAGAGAAATAATAAAAATCAGAGCAGAAATAAATACTATTGAAACGAAAAAGGCAGTAGAAAGGATCAATGAGACAAAGAGCTGGTTTTTTGAGAAGATAAATAAAATTGACAAACCACTAGCCAGACTTACAAAGAAAAAAAGGGAGAAAGCTCAAATAAACAAAATCAGAAATGAGCAAGGAGAAATAACAACAGACTCTGCAGAAATACAACAGATTATAAGAGAATACTACAAAAAACTATATGCCAACAGAATGGATAACCTAGAGGAAATGGATAAATTCTTGGACTCCTACAATCTCCCAAAGCTCACTCAAGAAGAGGCAGACAATTTGAACAGACCAATCACAAGGAAAGAGATTGAAACAGCAATCAAAAGCATCCCAAAGAATAAAACCCCAGGACCAGATGGCTTTCCTGGGGAATTCTACCAAACTTTCAGAGAGGATTTAATACCTATCCTTTTCAAGCTATTCCAAAAAATTAGGGAAGATGGAACACTTCCTAACACATTCTATGAGGCCAACATCACGCTGATACCAAAATCTGACAAGGACACCACGAAAAAAGAGAACTACAGGCCAATATCACTGACGAACATAGATGCAAAAATTCTAAACAAAATTTTGGCAACCAGAATTCAGCAATTCATCAAAAGAATCATACATCAGGATCAGGTGGGATTCATAGCAGGGACACAGGGATGGTTCAACATCTGCAAATCAATCAACGTGATACACCACATCAACAAACTGAGGAATAAAAACCACATGATCATCTCAATAAATGCAGAGAAGGCATTTGACAAGATCCAACAGCCATTTATGATAAAAACTCTGAACAAAATGGGCATAGAAGGAAACTACCTCAACATAATAAAGGCCATATATGACAAACCCATAGCCAACATCATACTCAATGGGCAAAAACTGAACACCATCCCCCTGAAAACAGGAACAAGACAAGGATGCCCTCTATCACCACTCTTATTTAACATAGTACTGGAGGTCCTGGCCAGAGCAATCAGGCAAGAAAAAGGAATAAAAGGAATCCAAGTAGGGAAGGAAGAAGTGAAACTCTCGCTGTTTGCAGATGACACAATCTTATATATAGAAAACCCCAAAGAATCCATTGGAAAACTGTTAGAAGTAAACAACAACTACAGCAAAGTTGCAGGGTATAAAATCAATTTGCATAAATCAGTAGCATTTCTATACTCCAGTAATGAACCAACAGAAAAAGAACTCAAGAATACAATACAATTCACAATCGCAACAAAAAGAATAAAATACCTTGGGGTAAATTTAACTAAGGAAGTGAGGGACTTATATAATGAAAATTACAAGGCCTTTCTGAGACGATTGGATGACGACATAAGGAGATGGAAAGACATTCCATGTACATGGATTGGAAGAATAAACATAGTTAAAATGTCTATTCTACCTAAAGCAATCTACAGATTCAACGCCATCCCAATCAGAATCCCAATGACATTCTTTACAGAATTAGAACAAAGAATCCTAAAATTCATATGGGGCAACAAAAGACCCCGAATTGCTAAAGCAATCCTGAGAAAAAAGAACAAAACGGGAGGCATCACAATCCCTGACTTCAAAACATACTACAAAGCTACAGTAATCAAAACAGCATGGTACTGGTACAAAAACAGGTGCACAGATCAATGGAACAAAATTGAAAGCCCAGAAATAAAACCACACATCTATGGACAGCTTATCTTTGACAAAGGAGCTGAGGGCATACAATGGAGAAAAGAAAGTCTTTTCAACAAATGGTGCTGGGAAAACTGGAAAGCCACATGTAAAAGAATGAAAATTGACCATTCTTTTTCACCATTCACCAAAATAAACTCAAAATGGATTAAAGACCTAAAGGTGAGACCTGAAACCATAAGGTTTCTGGAAGAAAACGTAGGCAGTACACTCTTTGACATCAGTATTAAAAGGATCTTTTCGGACACCATGCCTTCTCAGAGAAGGGAAACAATAGAAAGAATAAACAAATGGGACTTCATCAGATTAAAGAGCTTCTTCAAGGCAAATGAAAACAGGATTGAAACAAAAAAACAACCCACTAACTGGGAAAAAATATTTGCAAGTCATATATCTGACAAAGGCTTAATATCCTTAATATATAAAGAACTCTCACAACTCAATCACAAAACATCAAACAACCCAATCAAAAAATGGGCTGGAAACATGAACAGACATTTCTCCAAAGAAGATATACTGATGGCCAATAGGCACATGAAAAGATGCTCATCATCGCTGATCATCAGGGAAATGCAAATCAAGACTACACTAAGATATCACCTTACACCCGTTAGAATGACAAAAATATCTAAAACTAATAGCAACAAATGTTGGAGAGGTTGCGGAGAAAAAGGAACCCTCATACACTGCTGGTGGGAATGCAAACTGGTGCAGCCACTATGGAAAACCGTATGGAGATTCCTCAAAAAACTAAAAATAGAACTACCATACGATCCAGCCATCCCACTACTGGGTATTTATCCAAAGAGCCTGAAGTCAGCAATCCCAAAAGTCCTGTGCACCCCTATGTTTATTGCAGCACTGTTTACAATAGCCAAGACGTGGAAGCA
This sequence comes from Equus caballus, assembly GCF_041296265.1. NCBI lineage: Eukaryota > Metazoa > Chordata > Mammalia > Perissodactyla > Equidae > Equus > Equus caballus. The sequence goes on along the minus strand of NC_091688.1, from coordinate 67,701,417 downwards.
ACCTAAGTGCCAATCAACAGACGAATGGATAAAGAAGATGTGGTACATATATACAATGGAATACTACTCAGCTGCAAAACAGAACAAAATCATTCCATTTGCAATAACATGGATGGACCTTGAGAGAATTTATGTTAAGTGAAATAAGCCAGCGAGAGAAAGGTAATCTGTGTATGACTCCACTCATATGAGGAATTTAAAACTATGGACCAAGAACAGTTTAGTGGATACCAGGGGAAAGGTGGGGTGGGGGGTGGGCACAAAGGGTGAAGTGGTGCACCTACAACATGACTGACAAACATTAATGTACAACTGAAATTTCACAAGATTGTAACCTATCAATAACTCAATAAAAAAAAAAAGTAATACTAATAACCAGTGCTGGTGAATGTATGTGGAAGTAGACACTTTGCACACTTCTATAGACTACAGTCTTATGGAGAAAAAATATATTCATAGCCTTACAATTTTTTCTTGCTCTTATATCTTAAAATTTCCCTTGTAGGAAAACATATTAAGAGAACACCAAACAAGTGAAGAACAAAAAGTCCACCAGCATCATCCCAACAACTGGAAGGTCTTTGATGTGAGTTTTACTCCCCAAATTGCTGGGCTTTTTGAGGAGCATCTATTAGGCGTGTTTTATAAACTGGGCTCTATTTTAAATTCTATACATAGATAAATAAGACTTGGTGCATGCTTTGAGAATGCTTAAATTTTAATGTATGTATGACAGGGAGCAAATAATATTATAATCAATCACTTTTGCTAAATGTCTGCAATAAAGCTAGATTTCTGTCTTCTAAAAGCATTAAGGGAATGTTAATACTATAAAAATAACATCAGGCCCAGCCCATTTGAGTCATAAGTGGGTTTGATTGATCTATTTTTTGTTCGCTTTCTGTTTTTTACCATCTCCTATGTTCTGCGTTACTGTTTGTGGTATTCACCTTACACCCGTTAGAATGACAAAAATATCTAAAACTATTAGCAACAAATGTTGGAGAGGTTGCTCCCAGATGGTGCCCAATGATTCTGGCCTTCCTTCCCATATGTATCCCTTCCATACTGAATAGGGTTAATCTTTGTAATAATAGGATATTATGGACATGATGGTGTGTGTCTTCTCAGGGTGGGTCATAAAGGACATGACAGCTTCCATCTTACTCTCTCTCTGGGATCACTTACTCTTGGCATAGCCCACCGCCATGTTATGAGGACACTCAAGCAGCCCTTTGGGAAGGTCCATATGGAGAGCTGAGTCTTTCTGCCGATACTCAGTACAACTTTTCAGATGTGCTTTTGAGTTGCTCTGAAAGTGAATTGTCCAGTCCTATTCAAGCCTTCACATGATCACAGCTAGCCAACATCTTTTTTTTGCCCAGCTTTATTGAGATATAATTGACATACATCACTGTATATGTTTAAGGTGTACAGCATAATGGCTTGACTTCCATATATTGTGAAATGATTACTGCAATAAGTTTAGTTAACATCTATCATCTCATATAGATACAATAAAAAGAAAAAGAAAAAAACCTTTTCCCCTCATGATGAGAACTCCTAGGATTTACTTTCTTAAAAATTTTCATATATATCATACAGCAGTGTTAACTATAGTCATCATGCTGTATATTACATCCCTAGTACTTTTTTATCTTATAACTAGAAGTTTATACCTTTTCGCCACCTTCTTCCAATTCCCCCTCCCCACAACCCCTGCCTCTGGTAACCACCGCAAATCACAAATCTGGTCTCTTTGTCTACAAGTTTTATTTTTTTTTGGATTCCACATATAAGTGATATCGTACAATATTTGTCTTTGTCTGACTGATTTCATTTAACATAATGCTCTCAGGTTCCTATTGTAAATAAAGCTTGGAGACCTTAAACAAATAGACAGTGAGTTATTTTTCCATCAAAATGGGTTTATTCAGGATCAGCAAAGAATGGTAATCCAGGGTCTGGAACCATGGCAAGCCTCTGGAAGTCTCAGCAGCAAAGGTGGAGAAAGTTTTTTATAGAGGGAAGGGGAACTTGAGAAGACTGCTGTAAACAAAGAGTTCAAGGTGTAGTGGCTTTTCACTGGCTGAGTTGTGACAGTCTCTCACTGGCTGAGTGTCTTGCTGGTCAAGAAGAGGAAATCTTTCTGTTGGGCTCTGCTAACAATGTAAGGTGTGAGAGCTCCCCTTTTTGGCCTCCTGAATCCAATTTAATGAGGTTTCTGTTTATTAATTTCCACATTGTACCCTTTTGGTTGAGATCTTTCTCTGAAAGAATCAGTGGTCAAGAGTCAGATTTTCCTGGTTCATCAGACTTTTGACCCTTGATGCCAGAAAGACCTTTCCTGGGCGTCATGTCCCGTGTTAGAGGAAAGTGCACAGATTGGAAACCTATTGTGGCCACAGTTGAGTTACAAGGAGGGGTATGAGGGGGAATTCTCAGGCATTTTTCTTTTCATATGTCCTTTTGTCATCAAGATGGTAGGCATTGGAGATTATCTGAAGTGTTATGTTATCATCAAAGGTTTGGCAGACAAATTTCCAACAGGCCTGGTCCAGATGTCTTGGGAAAGCTGTCTCATCAGATGTGATCTGCTTTAATTTGAGGAAATTACTTTTAAGTCACCAGATGATGTGCATGTTCAGTCAGGGATTAGTGCTTTCCTTAGGTGTGTCACATGAATCCAAGAGTCTATTTCCTGGAGTTTGTGGCACAAGGGTAAGTTAACAGTACCTGATAGAGGCCTTTCCAGGTAAGGGTTGAGGGGAGTCCATCTGGAGGTGTCTTTTCCAATAGGCGAAATCTCCAGATTGAAAGGTGTGATGCTTAAGCTCTTTGTCTCCCTGGACCACACTGTAAAAGAATTGCTCTACCAGAACATGACTTTTTTTAATAGAAGCAATTAGACCTTTGCAATATTGGAGTATATCTCATTTTATCAGTTGTGGGTCCAAAAAGACAGGTGCCAAGTACATTGGGCATACTGTGACTGTCTCAAAAGGTGAGAGTTTATGAGTTCCAAAGGGGGTGGATCTGAGACCTTGAAGGACCTTTAGCAATCCTTTTGGCTAAGGTATTTGCAGGCTCTCCACAACTTTTGCCAATTGAGTCTTAATAATGCCACTAGTGCATATAACTAAACCAGAGAATTGACGGTGGGAAGCACAGCAAAGTGTTGTAAAACCGGCCAAACAGCATAGACTTGTTGAGGTATCTGACCAGTAAAATGGATTCCTCAATCACTATGAAGTTCAAGAGGAGTTCCCCAGTAGGGATAATCCTTTCTAGATGGACTTTAGCCACAGAAGTCACAGTAGCCTGTCTGCTGGGGAAGGCTTAAGTCCAGTGAGAAAACATACAGACCATGACTAAAATGTACTTATACCCTTGAGACCAGGGAAGTTGTATGAAATCCATTTGCCAAACTTTGAATGGTCCGATAAGAGGTTTAAAATATCTGAGAGCAGTACAAACAGCCAGGCTTCCCTGGATTGTATTTTGGACAAGTGGGACAGGTGAGGTAGGCAATTTTTGTGGCCTTGTTAATATTTCTGCCCCAATATAGATTCATGAATGTTACCATTTTGTCAGCAGACGTATGGTTTAATGCATGTACGGTGGTTAGGAATGGGAATTGCAGAGCCTCTGGTAGGAATGGGTTGTTATTTGGTCTGAACCAGATATTCCTGTTTTTATCAAACCAGTAACTTGAGTTTCCAGTCTTGTTTTTCCTTTTCTGAGGCCAACTGTTGGGCTTCTTTAGTCAGTTTTTCTAAGATGTCATTCAGGGAAATGGCTCTTTGGACCATGACAGAGGTTTACCTGTTGTTCATTCCTTTAAGAACAACATTCCTTGCGGAAGTATCAGCAAGGTGATTTGTTTTAGTTTCCAGTGAGTCAAATTTAGAATATCCCAGGATCTTAATAACAGCTAAAGTGTCAGGTAAAAGTATAGCTTCTAATAATTCCTCAACATAGGGGATGTTTTTAATTTTATCTCTGCCGGAATTAAGGAAGCCATGTTGCTTCCACAACATTCCAAAATCATGAGCTACTCTGAAAACTTGTCTACTATTGGTATAAATATTGGCAGTTTTTCCCTTCCCTGAAGTACAAGTCTGTGTAAGCGTATATAATTCAGTCCATGGGGATGAAGTAGCCATAGGTAAAGGTGCTGCCTCAACCATATCAAAAGGAGTTGCAATAGCACACCCAGCACAGTATTTGACACCGTCATCCTTTAAATAAGAACCATAAGTAAACCATGAGAAGTTGTCATTACCAAAAGAAGTTTCCTGCAGATCATGATGAGGAGTTTGGAGGTTATCGTCAGCACTAAGCAGTCGTGACGGACTTCATCAGTAATGGAGGGGAAAAGAGCAAAAAGACTAAGGTTATTACAATGCAAAAGAGTTACGTGAGGAAGAGTTAACAAAAGGATTTCATAGGAGGTGAGGTGGCTGACTGAAAAATGTTGAGTGTGATGAGAATTTAGGAGAGTTTATAGAACGTGAAGTACAAAAATGGTTAAAGGAGATTCCACAACTATTTTCTCAGTGGCCTTAACCAAAAGGACAGTGGTGGTCATGGCTCTAAGGCAAGGGGTCAGGGTTTCTCTGTGCCACTGGGCTTAGTTGCTGGCTGTAATACCCTATGGGTTGATGGTGCTCCCTACATTTTTGAGTGAGTAGCCCAAGGGCATTCCCTTCCTTTTCATATTCAAAATAGAAAAGGGGAATCTGATAATTGGGAAGTCCAAGGGTAGATGGGCTCATCGAACTCTCCTTTAAGGCTTTAAAGGCTATGTTATCCTGTTCTTCCCATAAAATTGGGTTTGAGTTGTTTTTCTTTAGTAAAACATGCAGAGGTTTGGCCATAAGAGAGACATTTGAAATCCAATTTTGGCAATAACCACCTAGCCCGAGAGAAACCTCAAAGTTGACTCTTAGTTTTGATTTTTGGGAAATTTAGGACACCGTGAAGCCTATCTGGATCTAGGTGTGGGCTTGTTCTGATATTGGATGCTCTAAATATCAAACCTGAGTTTAGGAATACTGCAATTTCTCTTTGGTGACCTTGTGTCCCTTTAAAGCTAAAAGTTTTAGCAAGTGGACGCTGTCATTCTGTGAAGAGGCTTGGGAAGGAGAAGAAAATCTTCCACATAGTACAACAAAATAGAGCCTCTAGGGAACTTTGTATCTTCCAGATAAAACTTCTGGATTTGTGAGAAGTAAAAAGGACTCAGTAAAACCCTGAAGCATTGCTGTCCAGGTGGATTAGTTTCCTTCCCAAGTGAAAGCAAAAATGTATCAGCTATCTTCATCAAGTGGAATACTAAAGAATGCACTGCATAAATCAGTTATAATAAAGAATTTACTTCCTGTGGCAATCAATGTTAGTGTATGAGGGTTAACGGATGTTAATGGTTAACGGATGTTAACGGTGTTAACGGATAACAATGTTGTTTATTGCTTGGAGGTCCTGGACAGACCTCCACCCTTGGCCTTTGGGTTTTGTCATGGGCAAAATAGGAGTATTACAGGGACTAGTACAAGGGACAATGAGGCCTTGAGCCTTGTAATCTTCTATCATGGGCTTTATACCCTAAAGGGATTCATTACTTACAAGATATCGATTAATTCTGGGGAGAGGTTGAGGGATCTATTTGAATCCTAAGGGGAGGTACACTGTGAATTTTACCAATATCAATTAAAGATTTCCCTATGAGGAGGGTGGTAGCTGACTCAATAGAGACAAATGATCAGTGTTTCCAGAATCAGCTCTAGTGCCATCAGAGATGGAGAAAATAAAAGATGTCAAAGGTTCACTTGATTAACCTGATTGGCTGTTTCAAGGGCTACTGTGAAATTCTAGAATTATTTCCCCCTTTCAGGAGAAAGGAATTTTGGCATAATGCTTTTCTAAGAAATCTCTGACTAACAAATGAATAGGGGCAAGGGAACTAAAGGAAAAAGTTGTGTGCCTCTCAAAGGGCCTAAACAAAAGAGAATACATTCAGAGACAAGAACCTTTTGAGGTTTTTTAGAATGCCCACTCTTTGAACTGTTTTAGTACTCTAAGGTAAGGGCTGCTTTGTAGCAGTGGAGTTAAGCATCAAGAGTGTGGCTCCGGTGTCAGTTAGGACAGAAAGAGATTTGTCTCCAATCTGGAGAAATGCTTCCCCAAGCCGATAGAGAGGGAGGAGTGGGGAGAGCCCCTGTAGTTCCTCAGAGCCCTGTTATTGAGAATTTGGAGGACATTGGAAAGGCTGGATAGGGGGCTGAAGGACCTAAAGCACTGAAATTTGTAACAATCACTTTTCCAGTGTCCTGACTCTGTGCAATAATAGCAGAAATTAGGAGAATTTGGGGTTTTTTAGAGGCCTTCATTTGCTGGAGTCGAAGATTAAGCATTTTTAGTGGTCTTTCTTTTAGGTGACTCATCTAGAGTGTGAGAGAGCTGGTTTGCCAGATTAACTAAATCCAGAGTGGACATAGTTTTTCATTCCATCCTGGTCCTTTTTACTAGAAGGGAAAGGTCCTGGTTCAGCCCATTAATAAACATGGAGTTAAAAGCTACCCGGGTGGAATCAACATCTGAAGGAGGAACAGAATTTTCTTTAAAAATAATTTGAAGTCTATGGTAATAGTCATGAATAGGTTCGTCAGGTTTTTGTGCACAAGCTTGACTTTTGTTCCAATCAACAGGCTTTGGGAAAGTCCTAGGAATTGTCCAATGATGTCGTCTAGCAATTGCCCGAGTCCAATCATACAACAGGTCAGCATATTGGTCTCCTAGTTCTCTAGAGACTTCTCTGGATTTTCCAAATTAGTGGTTTTTATTTAATGCTGGGACTGGCCTTCACTGACAAGCATATGAACTAGCTGATAGAAGTCAGAGAAACTAAGTTGATAAATTTGAATGTCTATATTAAATTCCTCAGCAAATCTGTGAGGATCTTCGATTACTTTGGGAAAATCTGTGAGAATGGTTTTAGTCCAGGGAGTATAAGAAATTAAGGGTTTAGTCTTTGGATCCTCAGAAGGCTTAATTTTAAAGGGACAGGTTCAGAGGAAGAGGAAGTGGGGAAAGTTTCTGGAAAAGGGGAAGTTGAGCGAGAGAGCTAATATGGGGAAACTGAGGGCATGGAGGAGGCACAAGTGGTATGGAAGGGAAGGAGAAAGATGGTGCCAGAGGCAGGGGCTTAACATGAGGAGCCAGGGGAGAGGAACATGATGGCATCAGTGGTGGAGCCTGAGAAAAAGAAGCAAGGAGGAGGAAATGAGGCTTCAGAAGCCCTTTTGTCTTTATTTGATCATTTGTTTGCCTCAGTTAATCTTAAAATTTTATTTTACAAAGAGACAACTTTAGACTCCTGGTAATGTTTGGAAACCTCAAAATACCAATCAAAATAGGCGAACTACTCAGTTTTGGAAATTTCAGAGCTATGGTTGTCCAATTCAGTTTTAAGGAAAATAAGTTTGGGGAGTTCAAAACTTCCCCACAGCGGCCATTAGTATTCTAAATTACTTTTGGTTAAATAAGGGTCCATTTAGTTAGAAATGCGCATGAGGAATGACTGAGCTTTTTAAACATAAAGTCAGCTGAAGTCCCTGTAGGCAGGGGTGCGCTCTAAATATTTAGATAACTAGGATCTCATGTCTCAGAGGTTTTTCTCTAGAGTAAAAGAATAATTCTCAAACAGCCTAAACAACTCAGACAGCTTAAACAGCTTGCAACTCAAACAGCTTAAACAGCTTGCAACTCAAACAGCTTGAACAGCTCAAACAGCCTGCAGGCTTAATATCAGCCAGTTCTAAGGGAACAATCTGATTTCATTAAGGTGGACTGAAGGTCGAATCAACGAAGTTCTAATAGAACAGTCTTCTCCCAAGGGGGTCAGGACAAAGGCTGGACCGCCACAGTTCCAATGAAACAGTCTGAAAATCGGACTGAAGGCTAGCACAATTTCAGTAGAAACAGTTCCATTCCCAAAGAAATCAGATCAAAGGCTAGCACAGTGCCAAGAGACAGCCTGATTCAAAGAGTTAGGTGGAAGTGCCACCCTTGTACTCACAGAAAAACAATACCTTAGCCACGAAAGGAGGACTCCTTAAAATAGATGCTGAGTAAAGCCTGGAGAGCATAAAATTGCAAAGAGGCTGGAAGCTCAGATCCAGAAGAAAGACCTACCCTCAAACTCCAGGGTGGGTGAGAAAAGCAGTGAGCTCAATGGGTTCTTTTGTGGGTTCTACACCTGTTTGCTCATCAGCATGGAAGTCCTCAGGATACTTCTCTGGATCCCCATATGCACGACCAAACGCTGACCTTAAACAAATAGACAGTCAATTATTTCTCAGGCAAAAATGCGTTTATTCAGGATCAGCAAAGACTTGCGATACTGGGTCTGCAACCACCGCAAGCCACATGCATGTCCCCAGCAGCAAGAGGAGGAGGAACTCTCTTACAGAGGGGGAGAGGAAGTTGAGAGGGCTGTTGTAAACAAAGAGTTCAAAGTGTGTTGGCTTTGCATTGGCCGAGTTGTGACAGTCTCTCACTGGCTGAGCTTCTTGCTGGTCAAGAAGAGGCAGCTTTTCTTCTTTGTGTTAGGCTCTGCTGTGAATGTAAGGTGTGAAAGCCCCCCCTTTGGCCTCCTGATCCAATTCAATGCAGTTTCTATTTACTAATTTCCACATTCTGTAATGAACATGGGAGTGCAGATATCTCTTTGGGGCAATGATTTTGTTTCCTTTGGACATACACACAGAAGTCTAATTGCTGGATCACACGGTAGTTCTATTTTTGGAAGAGACTTGGGTTTAAATAAATATTGATGGAGAAAATGTCAGAGAATCAATAGAAAGGGTTGAGCAGAAGAGATACACACAATATGTGTGTCGGCCATTTCTTGCTGGACTGTTTGCACATCGCCTTCACAATGTCCCATGTACAGAGCTTTATCGTGGATCCTTGATGCGTGGATGTTCACCAAGATTCTGAGCAAGTACAAGTAGCATATATTTCTGGGACGGAGCAAGTGGGGCACTAACAGCCAGGAAAGGCCAAATTTGTTGTGTGAACCAGAATTTCATTTGAATGTGGAAAGATAGCAGGGGTGTTTTAAGAAACTGGAACAAACAAAGACCTGTATTGTATCCTTTCCTACCAGTGCTAATTCCCCATATTCACTTATGCAGAAAATGACATAGAAAGAAAGAGAAAGAGCAACTGATAGTTTCTTCTCAGTTCTTCCTTACTCAGCAATAAGCTAAGGGTGGAGAGTATTGGTAGAATGAATGTATATCGAGAAGTGAAATAGAAAAAAACCAGGGGCTGGCCCTGTGGCCGAGTGGTTAAGTTCGTGTGCTCCACTGCAGGCGGCCCAGTGTTTCGTCGGTTCGAATCCTGGGCACGGACATGGCACTGCTCATCAATCCACGCTGAGGCGGCATCCCACATGCCACAACTAGAAGGACCCACAACAAAGAATATACAACTATGTACCAGGGGGCTTTGGGGAGAAAAAGGAAAAAAATAAAATCTTTAAAAAAAAAAAAAAACCAAACAGTTGAATTAGTTTTGTGAAGTGTTTCCACTATTTTGGAAAGAATTAAATATATACACTGTACTAGCTATGAAAAATGTATTGTGTAATTTTTGTTATTCCTCATACACATTAAATGCCCTTATATTTGCTTTTAAAGTTAGTATTGAACAAAATACATGTGAACATTAAAATTCATGTTTAATAATTAAAATTCTTGTTTCCTTTACTTAGACCTACATTAATGAGCAAATAGAAAAACACTGTGTTAAGTTGAGAGGTGGAAAAAGAAAGAGAAATGCTTTATGTATTAGTACCTTTAATAGTACGTTTTTCTTTCTTTTTGAACACACTCTCTTCCCCTCCTACACGCTCATATTTTCATTTTACATTGGGACCTACAAATGGTGTAGCTGGGCCTGAATGAGGACATAGTCTCACAGGTAAAGAATGCAATGACATCTAGGAAATATGGACAATATGGGCATCTTTGTGCCCCAGAAAAACGGGAAATCAGATTTTAGTTAAGAAATAGCATTCACTTCTAAAGTCATTAAAGAAAATTTAGTAAATTCATTCTAAAAATCTTTCCACAAGATTTCTTATGTAATTTTCTCTGGAAATATAGAATATTAAAATTTAATAATTCGGTTGTGTAGTGATCCCCCCAGTTCCTAGAATGTTTATCAAAATCCCACCATGCTAATATACACTTGTTCCTCTTCCATAGGACGTGGAAGAAGAAGCCACTTGTTGTAAACCCACAGGCAAGTGGGCTGCATGAGGAATGAGTGGACTTGCACACGCTGTGCCGTTAGCGCAGTTCTGTGTTACAGGCTGTGTAATGAAGAATCTCCGTACCTGCATCATTCAAACTAACTGCTAAAGATTTTTTCTAATCCACATCCATATGCTCCATCCAGACAAGTACCAGTGTCATCCTAAATTAAGCCATGCTTAGTTTCTTTGATTTTTTTTCCATTAAAAAAATCAATTTTCACACATACAAAATTTCCCTGAAATTCACTGGGTTTTTACCATCAGGCACTATTTTCCAGGTAGGTATTTCAGTTCTTAAACAATCAAAGTTGGTCTCAAATGAAAAAAACAAATAAATAAAATAGCAAACATCCAAAGAAATGAGTATCTTATGTAAGTATTCACATATATACATGTGTATTAGGTGCAAAAATTTCACATTTATTGAGGAATGCAGAATTTTTATCTTTTCTATACTATGGTGTGATTTAAATTATTCTTTTAGCCTGATATCATAAAAGACATTCCAATTCCCAAAGCTTTGACATCTGTGCTCTTTGCAACCTTTGCCCAATGTTTTTATTAACTCAATTTAATGGAACCTTTTTTATGGTGACCTTAAGAATTTAATAACTCCTCAATGCAAGGACAATACCACCTGCAGGCTCCACTGGGATTGAACTGTGGTAGCTCAATATGTCTGCTGGAACACACTAAAGACAAGAAGGGGCGGGGGAGGAAGCAGGAACACAAATCAGTCACTTCCCTCTACCCTACCCAACAAGTAGTGCTACTGTTTACGATGGGCGGCCCCAGACACATGTAGAAAATTTCTATGGTTGCTAAGGCAATATGCAGCTCGCTTGCAGCTCCCTAATAATATTAATCTAACTTTGATCATGTCAGATAGGCTAGGGATCTTCAATTCCAACTGTCTCTCCTCCTGACAGACACGCTGCATATCTTACAGATACGATCAATATGTTATTAGTCAACAACCTGACGCTAGCCCATGAATTAATCCTTTTCTGTCAACCTAGCAGTTTCTAGTCTTTTGTAACCTCATTCCCTCTGTATGGATGAGACCTGGCTTAATCCAATTAAGGTAAAATTAACTTTTTTCCTTGTGGTAATCTCCCTCTACGTTAATTCAAATCTCCGAGGACAGCTGCTTCAAGCAAATAATTTTATACTTGACCTTTTATGTGCAAGATTAAAGTGGTATGGATATATGCATGGGAAGTCAATGAGCTGTCTCTCTATTTTCACCCTCTTTTAACTTCCTAGCAGTGCTTGGAAAAATTCAACTGAACACAAAGGATTGCTAAATGACAGTGATATATTTATTTGAGTTGCAAAAATGACTGTCATTTTAGCTTTGTGTTTAGTATATACGACACCTTTGTCTTTTTGAAAGGTAGATTAATAATAAGTGATGACAGAACTGTGGGCAGTATTGTAGATGTGACAAGCAAAGGATGTTAACGGTCTACAATATGCAAAAACAATCATTTATATTACCGGTACTTATGTGATACAGTGACATTACCTGCTAAGAAAAAGTGCACTGATTAGAAAGATTAGTTCATTCTCAGTCAAGGCATTAAAGCTAGGCTTTCTCTATCATTGCCCAATACAAAGATTCTTTTAGGATAGTATAGCAAGCTTTATTCTTAAGAACTTAGTGTGCTCCGCTTTGAGGCTTGGTGACTATCATGTTTTAAAAATTGCAGATCCAGCAATCCCCAGGCTAACTTTTGAAAGGAGTTTGTCTCCTGGGGCAAAACTGTTTCCATTTTATATCTCTATTGTCCTCTTGTAGCCCACCCCCACCCTTAGCTGGTTTTAGTCTCTATCTAACTTCTTTTAAGGCATTTAGGAAAATCTAGCTTTTCCTCTCCAAATAAAACCTATTCTGAGGAAAAGAAAAATGACAAGCCATTTCCACTTCGGTGTGAATTTAAAGAAATATATTGTCTCCCAGCAGCTCTATGAGAATAAAAGTCTTTGACCCTGCTACAGAGAAGAGAAATATTGATAAGAAATCAATGGAAATATTTTTACTTCAGCAAACTCAGAACATTGGTTTTTGTTTAAGTGATTGTTGCTAGGATCAACCATAAGAAGCAAAGATTCTACAAATAGCAGGAAAAATGGTCAGCTAAGACTAATGAAATACTAATTTATTTTATAATTTTTATCAGCAGCAGAATCCCAGTGTGTAGATAACCTACTATCATAAAGTGTTTTGAGAAAATAGCAAACATTTATATAATTTGGCTAGCTGCATTTTCATAAGGGACATTTGCTTTTATTTATTCTACTTGCAATGCGTTGGGATGTCCAAATATTAGACATTTTTTTCATCAATTCTGGAATACTCTGTAATTTTCCTTGTAAATAAAGATCCCCGCCATCCTCTCGCTCTTTCCTTCTGAAATTCCATACAAGTGTGTTGAATATTTGCACTCCTCCAAGAGTGCAAGAATTCTTTTTCATTTTTTTCTCTCTCCTTTTTGCCTCTAGACACTCTCCTTGTATATTTTTTTTAACTCATCTTGGACAATTTTTTATGGCATTTTGTTTCTCTTATTTTATCTTTAAATTAACAGGTATGTTTTGTTTCTTTAAATAAACGAATTTACTTCACATAGTACATCTGATAAACTGCAATATCTTAAGTGTTTGTGTATTTGCTGCCTATTTTTTCTGCTGGCTAACATTCATTGTTCTTGTTCCCTTGTGTGCTTTCTGATGTTAAAGTTCACGGGACTGTGGGATTTATATTTTGATTCATTCATTAAAGAATGATTCACATATAAAGAATTATTTCTTTTCCTTCAGAAATAAATTTTTATTTCACCCAGTTTAGACCACAAATTCAAACGAAGATCATAAAATTAACAACCTTCAGTAAAGATGTTCCCCCCTCTTCTAAGCACCCATGTTGAGGCAGACAATTTTTGCTGTTTCTTTCCGTATGTCAGATGCATTTCTATTTCATCCTTACAAAGAGAAGGTAAGCTTCGAGTCCCAGTTAAATGCAGAAAGCTTCCCGTTAGCTTCCCCACCAAGCTCGCCCAGCCTAAAACTTTACCTTCTGCCCCTCGGTTCCCACAGACCTTCAAAAAATTGTAATTTGTGTAAGCACAGGATTAATCTCAGCTCTTTTGTTGCAAACCCATGCTTATTTCTAGGCGTGCCTGGAATGTTGGTGTGACCCTCCGCCAAACCCAAATAAATAATTCTAACTGCTGATTAGTGTAGTCCTGTGCTAAGATGTGAGACAGACCAGGAGGCAACTTGCACTTGTTTATCAATCTTGTTTATAGAAAACGAGCAGATTGATAGTTTGTCCCTGGTTTCTGCTTTGTTCTCTTGGTTTTTACTATTGAGCTTAGTCATGCGGACTGCTTTGAGCTACATTAACAGAAGAATATAAAAGTCCCTCCTCCTTCATGAGGCAAAGGTGCTCCTGAGACCTAGGCACCTCTCCTTCCATGAGGTGATTCACAATCTGAAGACAAACTGTGAGTTGTGCAACTCAGAAAGGACTCTGGGAGTTGTGTATGTAGGTCTTGGGTCTGTCTGACGTTTGCCTGTGCTTTCCTCTCTCCTGCTGTGCCACACATTTTACCTTGAGTGAACATATCCTGTGGAGTGTGATGAGTCCTTTCAATTATCTGACCCTGTGTAATTGCTGCTCCAGCATTTGGCAGATACCCTCAAGGCAAAACCACTTCAGATCTGCTTGCCTGCGAGTCCCCAGGCTCCTGTTCTCTTTGCTTTTAGCCTCTTAGAATTTCCTATTTTCTTGCTAGATCAGCTTTCCATTCTAAAATATTTTAAAAATATTTTATTGAGCGGTTTTAGGTGCTTTCAGTGGGAAGGTCATTTAGGATGTCTGATATTTTATACTGACTGGGATGAAAGTCAGTGAAAATTAATATAGAAAGAGAGAAACTGTAACTAAAGGAGACAACACCTATTATGTTCTCATCAGAATATTAAGAATGGTTTTAGTGAAATAAATTGCCAAATGCTCATCTTGCATACCATCACTACCATACTTACACAGTGCACACATGCACATACACACAGCTACTTAGCATTATGTGTGTGTATATAATTTATATATACAATAAATTAGCAGTTCTGAAATGTTGGGGAAGTTACAATGTTTCCAAAATATTCTTCTCAACTTTGTTACTCGTGCCAGAAAGTCTATCATTGAATATGCTTTCCTTTGGCCTTACATATTATCCTGTACAAAATGACAAATTATCACAAAAGAGATTAAGCCTTATGCATAATTTTCATCATAAAGTGAATGAATGACTATATCACCCTTTTTACTGATAATAGGTTATAATGAGAAAAGAAGGGAAAAATGATGAGTGCATTGGTAAGCTGGAAGAAGTCTTATGGGAACAGAAATGTAACCCAGTTCAGAAAGGGAGAAATAAGAAGAATCCAGGGGACCAAGACAAAGTTGAACCCATGTGTTTAGTTCTGGCCCCAAATCCCCTGAAAACCCTTGCATCATAGTTCAATCTAACATGCTTTCATTGGCCAGGCTGCTTCTATTTGGCAAAGAAAAAGAAGAGAGGTACCTCCCTGCCTTTGTGGGTCCTACCTGCTTGGCTTCCTTTTAATTGGCACCTGCCTCCTGTCTGAGTGGTGGGTGGTGGAGCCTCAGTGAGTGCTCTGCAGCTGAGCAGCTATGATAAGCCAGCCTCCTTCAAAAAGACTCTGAGCTTCTTTTCTGAGTTTAGGAGATTTTAGTTGGTTTCGTTTGTAGAAAACCTACAAGTAAACCCTTCACCTGAAAAAAGATGAAAGACATTTCACATAGAGAAATCACCCAGGGACCCAAACCAGGAGACAGCTGGAGATAGACTATTTAAAAATCTGTTCTGTGGTTCTGATAACTCAAAAGAAGGATAAAACTTTCTGTGTAGAGCTCACAGAAGGTGAAATACGGCACACAGTCTGGTCTCATTTCCGCTGGTCTTGTGCCCTTCCAGTTAGCTGAAGAGGCTATTTTCTTCCTTAAACACATTGCTGTGAAGTAAAAAAAATAAATAAATATTAATAATGTTTCAAAAGCAGTATTAAAATAGGAAATGCTGTGACTGAATCTGTTAAAATAATGTCTGCCAAAATATTTTTAAGGTTTAGACAAAAACCAGGTAACAGTTTAAAGTAGGAAACAATTGACATACTTGTTTCCAGTTTAAGTTTAGTGGTGAAATGGGCAATGAATGTTGTCATTCAGTGGAGATTCAAAAATAACAGCTGTTTCTAGATAATTCTTATAATCTCAGTAAACAAATGTTGATAGTCATAACATGACAGTAGCTCACTTTGAGACATAGAGCTAATTTGACTAACTACTACCTAAAGTCGCTTCTATTTATTACACCAGAACACATCATTTTCTTGTAAGCTGTAAGTTCTTTTTTATTAACTTATAAGTTTTTTCTATTCTTTTCATCTTCTACACTCTATAAGTTCCTAAATATCACGCCCTTCTTTGACTCTCTGTTTGGGACCCAGAACTTATTGTCATGACTTGTAGACATTAAAGTATGAATGAGTTTTGTCGAACAAATGACTGAATATACACATGCCCTCATATAGAAATGAATTACTGAAAATTCTCCTAACTTCCCATTCAGTTGTTTTGACGGTGGGAAGCCTAGGAGCATCAGAACATTGTATCTCACGTACAAATACTTTCCCATGCCCCCTAGAGCAGTTCGACATCTCAACAAAGTGCACGTGCTCTGGAGGCAAAGTGCTCAGATTATCCATCTACTAGCTCTGCAATGACACCTGAAGCAGGGCATGTAACTTCTGTCAGCCTCATGCCCTTTATCTGTTAGATAAAGGCAGTAATTGCATCTGACTTACAGAGTTCTTGTGAAGAGTCAAATGAAAGAGTTTATGTAAAACAACTAGAGTGGCTGGTACAAATTAATCCTTAATATTGTTAATACTCATTAGCAATTATTGTTATTAAAATATAGAAACCTCTACTAATCTAGTGATCAATTGACACAGACGGTCAGAGAAAACATCAAAAATCTGGTCTCATAAACCTATACCATTTGGGAAAAAGAAAATTTAATATAATCTGACTATGGGAAATTCAGAAAAACTTTTGAAAATCCTGGAGGAAAAAGGCAAATCTCCTATTTGTTTCCACATATAGTAACAGTATTTATTTTATTTATTTTTTGAAACAACACTTAAATAAGAAATCAAAATAATAAGAAATAAAGTATAGAGTAATGGCCACCAATGTAATGCTGACATTGAGAAACAACTTTTGCCACTTTTATTTAACAGATGTATGCATCTGGGTACTTTGCCATAGATGACATAAGAGCCCCTGACAATTGCCAATCCCCATTCCCCTTGTATCAAGAAACCACTGCAAGCTCCAAGAGTAGCACTTTGTACAATCTTTCAGGTCATAAAGTAATCCACGTCTTCCACTCCATATGCAATGTGTCAAATCTCCTATGTAGCATTTTCAGCTGGTGTGGTAAATTTAACAGGGAGATACATGAAAGATCTGTACACTGAAAATTAAAAGACATTGATAAAAGAAATTAAAAAAGGCACAAATAAATGGAAAGATATCTATGTTCATGGAATCCTCAAAAAATTAAAAATATAACCACATATGATCCAGCAATCCTACTTCTGAGTATATATCTGAAGGAAATGAAATCACCATCTTGAAGAGATATCTGTACTCCCATGTTCACTGCAGTATTATTCACAACAGCCAAGATATGGAAACAACCTAAGTGTCTCCTGACGGATGAAGGGATAAAGAAAAAATATATATAATGGAATATTACTTAGCCATAAAAAGAAGGAAACTCTGCTACTTGTAACATAGATGAAGCTTGAGGGTATTAGGCTAAGTGAAATAAGTTAGAGAAAGAAAGACAAATACTGTATGATCTCACTTATATGTGGAATCTAAAAAAATTGGACTCCTAGAAACAAAGTAGATTGGTGATTGTCTGAGGCTGGGAGTAGGTAGAGGAAATGGAGAGTTTTTTATCAAAGGGTACAAAATTTCAGTAATAAGATAAATAAGTTCTGGGTAATGTACAGCATGATGACTACAGTTAATAATACAGTATTGGATCCATGAAATTTGTTAAAAGAGTACATCTTAAATGTTCTCACCACACACACAAAAAGGTAATTATGTGAAGTGATGAATGGGTTAACTAACCTTATTTGGTAGTCATTTTACAACATATGCTTATGTAAAATCATCGCATTGCACATCTTAAATTTATGCAATGTTATTTTTCAATTATATCTCAATAAAGCTGGAAATAAATAATGATCTCCACAAAAAGATTGACTAGAATTGAGATCACGTATAACCAGAAGCCTAGCATCAAAGACTGATGATTAAGAAGGCAATTACAATGCAGTCTTGATTAACAGGATGATTCGGAAGTGCATAACAGGGCAACTAACATTAGATCATTCAGGTATTAAATTTCTGAATATAAATTCAAGGTAAAATTTCATTCTTATGAATTAGACAAATGAGATATCTGGAGGTCTTTCCAAGTGCATGAAGAGCAGGTCTATAGAAGTTAGACTAATTTCAAATTCCACTGAAAATCTAGTATCCTCAGTTTCTTCATGTCCCTCAAGACTTCCCTGATGTTTAACTTGTGGGAGATAACCGTTAGTAACTAAAAATGGATAGAAGGTGAAATAGAAGGGATTAGCACAACCTTGGGAGACTGATTCATGAACAGAATTCTATATCTTAGAAGCATAGAGAGTAGCAATCACGCTCCTAATGGTAAAAATCAGTATGAGCTATCAGGCTCCGACTTTTTAAGGTTGACGGAAGTTCATGATTACTTGTAATTTGCAGGAGTCGTAGCAGGAAAATATCAGAAGGGGGCAGCAAAGAGCTATCCGGGCTAGAGAAAGCACTTAATTTGAAAAGTGAAGGAAAAAGAGGAAGTTAATTCAACTTGAATTAAGTTATATGAAAACTGCTATTCCAAAAAGGTGTCAAATCATATCAGAGTTGTGGACTTGAGGTGACCTCTGACCTTCAGGATATTTTGCCCTGATTTTCTCCCTATCTCTCTGAACGTTTCTCTTTAGTTTTCTTGCCCAGATTTTTTTCTCTATGCATCCCTTAAATATTTGTTTTCCAGAGTTCTGGCCTTGGCCTGCTTTATTCTTACTTTCCATAGTCACCAACTCTTTATTTTAATCTATATCCCTTCATTCATTCCTACAGTAATGACTACTATCAATACACCAACAGAGCCTCTGTTCACATATGACAACCTTAGTGCTGGTTAGAAAACTGTGCCATTTCTTGCCAGATGCATTTCCAATAGCCACTCCAATCTTCAACTTAAAAAGACTCATTTTCCTCTAGGCTGATGTAACCCCTACTAGGGTTAATAGTGTCTTGGACAAACCAATGGCTGTTTTTATTCTTCTCTCTCATCCTGTCAGCCAAGCCACACATTGTGAATCATAAAAACTAGTCTCCTATGCTAGGAATTCACAAAGCTCCATCACTAACCTCTATTTCAACACCCAAATTACTGTCTTCCAACCAGACATTTGCACCAGCGTGTGAGGCAGACATGTCAAAAAACAAACTCATCTTTCACTGAAAATATCTTTTCTTCCATATTTACTCTTCTGGTTAATCATGATGCCTCATACCCCATCTGCCAAGGTAGAATGCTCTTATTCACTGCTTCCTTTTTAATTTTATCTCATAAATGACACGGCAAGTGAGAAATCTACTAGCCTCATTTCTCAAGACTTCAATTATTTTGGTATTAAAAGATAACCATTAGTAATTAAAAATGAGTAGAACTAGGAAAAGAAGGGATTTTCTTTTTGCTAATCTTCTGCTTCAAGTACTTTACACTCTTTCTCTCCATTTCTTCATTTAACAACATTTAATCCTCAAACTATTGTCACCTGGTTTTCAGCCCCCTGCTTCCAAAGAAACCACCTTCTCTTTTCTTTGCTATGTCCAGTGTACACTTTCCAGTCCTTACCTTCTCTCTTCAGTAGTTGAAAATACTCACCTCGCGCTCTGCTGCGGCGGCCCAGGGTTCAGATCCTGGGCTCAGACACGGCACCGCTCATCAGGCCACGTTGAGGCGGCATCCCACATCCCACAACTAGAAGGACCTGCAACTAAGATATACAACTGTGTACAGGGGGCATTTGGGGAGATAAAGCAGAAAAAAATATATATATTGGCAACAGTTGTTAGCCCAGGTGCCAATCTTTAAAAAAAAAAAAAAGAAAATACTCACCTCTTTTTCCCCAAAAATATTCTACGTCAACTTTAGGGAAGCGTTCTGTCCTGTCTTCTTGAAATCTTGAAAGAAGGCACCCTTGTCATGTTTGATGTATGTCTCTTTGTTCCAGATGGCATATAACTGAGCTGAAAACCACCCCTTCTCTAGAGCGCTTTCTTCCTTTGTGAAGGCTGCTCTCCCAGGCTGTAGTCCTCAGCATGGCTCAAATAAAACTCTCTACTATGGAATGATTGTCAATTATTTGCATCAATAATAGGAATAAAAACAATTTCCAAAAACAAAAGCAATAATGGCAAATATTTATTGAGTATTTACTATGTACCAAATATCGAAGTTTCCTAAATGTATCAGGGTCTCCTGCCTCTTGTCTTTGTGCTGGCTACCCCTTCTCTCTGGAATGACTTGCATGCTGTGCATTTACTCGCTCCTGTTCTTCAAACTAGGTGCCAGCTCTTCCTAGGTTAGGTGCTCCTTGTTTGTGCTCTCAAGGTATGCTATGCATAATCTGTCATAAAACCATGAAGATATTCTCAAAAAACCATTAGATTCAATTCAAAATTGTTCAAAATTTAGAAAAACTTTTTGAGCCTGTAAGGTGCACATTGTATCTTCAGATGTGTCAGAGAGTATGTGTGGGTTGAGAGGGAAGAGCAGGGAGAGGACGGGCTGGGATGCACTGAGCATCAGAGGTGGCTCAGAGGAAGGCCAAATCAGGGCTGAGGCACTGCTGTCCTGGCCTTCCTAGAGGAAGCCAAATCTGAAGGGAACTTGGAAGTTCTCAAGGTCAGCACGGGAGTACTGGGATGAGAAACACCCAGTGCCAGAGGCCTCTGGCATCAGACTGGGAGTCTGGCTCCTGCCATCTATTGAGGCATCCTCAATCCTTGTCCTGGCCTTCCCCACTCAGAGCCACAGTGCAGCAATGCCTCACTCCAAGGACCTGGCCAGGTGTGAGGGACCAGGCTCCGGCCCAAAGGCTGTGTAGGGGCAGGACCGCCCAGAGAGCAGAAACTGGCAGTGAGCTATGCATGCAAGTGCTGGAAGTCTAATCCCTTACGAGAGGCAGAAAGCCCTGGGGAAGAGACATGGGCTTCTGGAGAGGCCCCTGGGTTTAAAGGTTTAAAGTTAAATAGTCAATCTACCAATTTATGCAAAGTATTGGCTATACGGTAATATAGCATTTACATCTGGTACATACAAGTAGGTAATTTAAAGGCCTCTAAATATAGTTAAGAGGAATGTTTAGATAATTAAGGAGATATTTGAGGTTTTGGTCTTTAGAGACCTGTCCTTAATTATCTCTATGGTTGTTTTAGCAATGTAGTGATAAATTATACACTTAACATTATGATAAAATTGGATATATATTTATTGTATATATTTTCTTTGCGGAGATTATTGACTTCTTGGGCTCAGACATTATTGGAATCAAGAATGAGTTTTGTGAGTCTATAGTTGTCCTGAATACATGCATTCACTAAGGATTTTTAAAATGAAATGTAAATCCCAGCTTTTTCTCTGGTCGGCTCCATTTTAAATGTCAAATTATATTTAGAATAAGAAGTCCAACTCTAAAGCATGAGATTCAGGTATCATCCCAGAGTAAAATACCACAGCAGATTTTTCTCAGCCTCATCTGGAGGAAAGATAAGTGGGACATCATTATCTCTAATTTTTACAGCATTGCAGCATGCAGTAGCCAAAGGAAAGGACAGATTTTATTAATTATATTCATTTTGAGGCAAAGCTTTGGGTATGAAAGTGTCTCTAACTTTTCTTTATGTGGTTTAAATCTTTAATACTATATAACCCATTTGCTTGCAGGTCCAAGTCATTCTGGAACATGGTTTCAACAGTCATTTTCTCTTTTGTGGAAGGGTAATCTAAGGATTTGACCATAGCAGGACAAAGTACATAAACATTCATCCAAAGGAACTAAAAAGAAAGTCACCCTCTATTCCAGCAATAGTATTTAAGTTCCAACTTCATAAATCCTGGTTTTAGGTTTATTCATATTTAAACTGGATCCTGTCTGGATGTCTTTTCCTGAGTATACTTCTGCAGATATTTATTTATCCGTTTTTTCTTGAAGGTTTTGGTTCCACTCCCAGGTACTACCCTTAACCTCTACTCATACCATTTCATGTCAAGTTTCCAAGTGATCTTTTACTTATAATTCACAAATGAAAGGAGTTCTCTTTCATAACACACATGCCTAAACTAGGAGTATAGACAGCAACTTTGTTAGCAAATTTTATTAGGGATGTATCTGCATTTATTTTGTAAGAGAGAATGTTGGAAGTGAAAAATCAGACTAAGAGCATGGAGCAGATTAAATCCATTTATTCCAATAGCAAGAACTACTGAGTTACTTGAGAAGAGATTTTTAAATTGCCCCTCTTTTGAAAAGGAGATTTGAATCAAGAATAGGAAAAAGTCAGCATGCTCTGTGAGAGTCCAAGAACTCAGGGAAGTGGAGCTGAGCAAGGCAGCTGCAGTAACGACTCTGCCCAAGCCAAGAGGTGCACCTGATCCGAGCCAGTGCAGGCCAAATATTATACTATCTCAAAAACACAAGCTGCCGATTCTGGGGAAATGCTGAAGCAAGGCTACTTTGGCTCAGAAAAGAATTTGAGAGCCCCTTATTCTTACTTTCAAAATATATTGTGCCTTTCCTTTTCATTCATTTCAAATTTTCTATTGAAACTATATGTTGAAGGAACTACGTCTTCCACTAGTCTACTCTACAGGCATGGGAAATATATTTTTTGTTTGTTTTCAGTTGTTGTATTACCAACGTCTAGCTCATGGTTTGGTGTTTCGTAGGTTTTAAAGACAGGTTAACGAATGAATGGCAGAGAGGCAGCGCGGAAAGCGTTTAATGATTCCAGCTGAGGACTATCTGTATTAGATGGAAGATATGTCAGTCTAGAAACTGATTCAGCAAAGATTTGGGGCATGAGGTTATGTGACATTTAATAATCAGAGTCCTGATCTCTTCTGACATTAACCTACATAAACAGTGACAAAGACAATTCACATTATTTTTTATGTGCCTTGCAATATTTTTATTTGGTTTGTACTAAATTTAAAAAAAATTACTGCACCATCCTGCTGAACATATAAGTAAAACTTCTATGAAAGTGCAATACTGTGATGTTTTATATATATTCTTTGATATAGACATGAGATCATTCAAAGAAAGGAGCAACAGTAGGATTTTAAATCACCTAAATTTTAATGATAACAAATTTCCCCATGAACCCACTAAATCCACCTCATTTGTGCACTTAATATCTGTACAAAATATGTGACACTCATTCATTTATTCAGTCTAATTCACTGCTTCATTTATTCAATGACAAAACATTTTAATTTTTTTTATTAATATATATATTATGCAGCAATTACATTATGTCCATTTTGGGCTGGAATATTGAAAGGACTCTTGTGACTACACAAAAATTACTCAAATGAGTCTTTACTAAAAGCAATGCGTATGTTAGAGCAGGAGAAAAAAATCACAGGCAACATCAAGGAGGCCCCAGACATCGAGGGAAAGTTTTCAAGATCTTCTCTCATTCTCTCAGATCTTGCTTCATCTCAAGATCACAAACGATGAAGATACATGTGATATATCTTGGCATCAGGCAAGCTGAGGCTAAAGCTTACTGAGGAGTTTTTTGTTTGTTTGTTTTAATATTCCATTTGTCACATAGGAAAATCAGGTTGTGTAACCAGTTAAATCAAGTGCACACTATCAGTCTATATATTTGTATAAACACTGCTGTAATGACTCCAGGGGAGTCTTAG
Source organism: Equus caballus (assembly GCF_041296265.1). Taxonomy (NCBI): domain Eukaryota; kingdom Metazoa; phylum Chordata; class Mammalia; order Perissodactyla; family Equidae; genus Equus; species Equus caballus. Next base: position 67,677,939 of record NC_091688.1, on the reverse strand, counting down.
GACTTTAAGCAGCGCAAAATAAATCACCCATATAACATCTCCGCTCTATCTTGGCCAAGAGTTAGTAAAATGGAGCTGTGGTAGCATAGGCCCACCACAGATCAGCTCTAAGTTAACCCTATCTTACCCACTCGTCTTTCCCTGAAAATTGGCAGTTGAATTGTACTTTCTATGGTAAGCACCAGAGTACTGATCTGAGTAAAGAGATAAGCTGTTTTTGATTCTTGAGGGAAAAAAGTACCACAGCAGAGTCAAGGTAACCGATTTGATACTTGTTACTTTCATCTGAGTAATGTGATTTGTACCCTTCCAAAGTCACTTCTCACCATTCTCCACCTTGTTCTACCTGCTGGAGGCTGGTCTCTGGGGACTGTAGCAGTGGAATCCCTAGCCAGCTGGTTTCTAGTGGAGTTTGGCCAACGAGAGCCACTGGAATAAAATAAGATTTTTGGAGAGTGTGAGATTGGGCATTCAGTCCCTAATTCCACCCCTGAAGGGTGGAGGTGAATTAGTTGTGTCATCCATCTACGTGATGACAGCTCCTGTTTGCCAGCATTCTCCATACAGTTCTGTCTCCAGAATGCTGTAACTTTTCCATCCTTTTTTCACTTCTTCCTGGGAGAGGAGTGGTCGTTTGCCACAGCTACTAACCCTGGGTTACTACACCATCCTTGCTGCTTTTTTTAAACACTGCTATCATTTAAGAACTTTGCAAAAGATTCTTGAACAAAAAAGCTAGTAACTAATTTCTACTTTCCAAACAAGAGCCATATCTGGCATTTTCATCCTTTGTTCCTCTTATTTAAGACACTCTTCTCCACATTATATGGACTTCTTCCAACCAAACTAATTTGTGGTTTCTCCTTAGAAGTTACTTCCTCCAGGAAGCATATCCTGTTCCCCATAATTTGATGGTCTTCTCCATCTGTATGGTCACACAGCATAATATACATCCCTATCACAATATTAAAAATTATATATTTTTTTGCTTTTGTTTTTTGTCTGAATTCCCCATTAAATTGTGGGTGAGTGATGGAAAATATATGTTTTATGTATTTATTATTTTTTCAATAACTTATTTCTGCATCTAAACCATGGCGGACACTAAACAAATATGTATTGAATTGAATAGTTAACTAAAGGATAAATAAGAGTGTAGAAGGCACTGATTTGAGTTCCATGCCCACTGGCTTAATTATACTCAGAAGAATTTAAGGGGCTGAAACACAGCAATGTATTCTATTAGGCACTGAGGAAACACAGATTTGAGGTTCTCCAAGTTTATGCTCTCCATTAATTCATTAACCTGGACTAACGTGTTTGTCACATTTCATTATAATACATTTTAAGCTTAGATTTTCTTTTATTCTCATTTGATTTTCTCTCAGAAGTGCTATGACTTGAATTATCATTTATGAGCTCATTTTTACTATTTTAAGCTTAATACTTAATACCTTGCACTTTTGATATTCCCTTCCAAGTGAAGGAACCTTCAGTTAGGCAATGTTTTGATCTCTTTCTGCCCCAAATAGAAGGAGGAATAATTTATATTATTGATAATTTCAGGAAAACAACTGAATTTGCATTGTCGCCTTCTCTTTGAGATATGTTTTTCAAAGAAGAAATATATTCGCTTATCCTTTTAGCCATATGGTAAGCTTAGCAGAGCAGACATTCATGGGGGAAGCCTATGAGCCTGCAGACTGCAAATACTGCCAAACAATGGAGGCTGAGCGGGTTTAGTTTTTTAAATTTATTATTCAAATGACCATCATAGCTGCATATTTAGACAATATCCTCCAATTTTGTTTATGAGTTTAAAAAAAGGTGATATTTTAATCATTCTCTGACTCTTACTTCAGTTGGTTCCAAATTCAGGCAGAAAAGATAGGGTTTATTTATTCAGATTCCTAAAAGCTCCAAGAATTCCCACAGATATTTCAAAGGCTTATCAAACTCAACACATTAAAGTATTTTATCTCTATACTTCATAGTGCATACAGAGTCCATTAAAAAGAGGTTGTTTAACTGAATGTTTGATATGTAAGAAAAGAATCCAACAACTGATTACCAACTCAGTTGTGGTCCTTCTCCTTTCTGATCCTCTTTCAAGTACACTGACATATCTTGAACCATAGGTGACAAAGTTACCACAGTTAGTCTGATCTGTCCTTCAGTGGTGGCAATCTTGAGATGAAGACAACCTTTGAATGCTTGAACAGATTCTTTGTGGTCTGGTTCTTCCCAATATGCCCTGCTTCATCTCTCTGCCCCCCCAATTTATAGTCTCTATTCCAAGCATACAGATCTTTCTATCCTGGAAAAGCTGTGAACCGTGTCACCTACAGGAATTTGCATCTGATAATCCCTGTGCCCAAGTTTCTTCTCCTTACTTCTATGCCTGACCAACCCCTATTCACCCTTAGAATGAACATATTTGCTGCATTCCTCTTGGAATCCTCCTTATCCTGCTTTGGATAGCAACTGTATCCACCCTCAAACTTTTAATAGACTCTGTTTTTTGGGGGGGAGTGTTGTTTTTTCTTTTTTGCTGAGGAAGATTTGCCCTGAGCTAACATCTGTTGCCAATCTTCCTCTTTCTTTGTGTGAGCCACCACCACAGCATGGCCACTGACAGACAAGTGGTGTGGTTCTGTGCTCAGGAGCTGAGCCTGAGACATGAGCAGAGCCTGCTGAACTTTGACCACTAGACCATCGAGGTTGGCCTTAATACACTCTGTTTTAAACTTTGATGCACTATTTACTAAATGTAATTTTCCTATTTTTAAATCTGTATTTCTCTTAAGATTAATGACAGGACCTGTGTCTTCTTTAATATTATATCCCTAGGACCTAAGATGATTTCCATTTTATGTAAAGGTCAATAGTGAGTAAGGAGTGACCAGATAATAAAAAAGTCTCTCTTGAATTTCCCAACACGAAACTAATTAATAATTACCTTAAAAAGTTGAAATCAAGAGACATGAATCTATTATACTTCTAATTGGTTTTTATTTTTATTTTGGCAGCATTTTTGCTTATCTTAAAAAATGAAGATCATTTATCTGGTCTCAGAGAAAGTACTAATGGGTAAAGAAAATAAATAGCCACATACTAGTGTAATTTCAGAAGTGACAAAAATCTCTCTACTATCAATATATTTTAAAGGGCATACTGATAATAAGATTAATACAGAGAGGACATTAGATCCCTGAGAAGTGGAGAAAACATTATTTAACACTTAGCAAGAAGGCTTTGATGCCTTCCTAGAAAGAGGGTTATCAAGTTAAAATATCATAAATGGAAACAAAATAAGACATAACAAATTGTGAAACGGTTATCCAGAGGAAGTGTCAAGTGATGGGAAATTTTGATGTTATTGACAGATAAAAGGCACCGTAAAAGTTTCATGAAATAATTTGCGAGGCGGTATCCAGAACAACGCAAAGAAAGCAAATATTCTCTACCAGTGATATGAATGTCCTGGCCACTTATTTCCTCATATAATAGGGATAATTATAAAAGGATCTACAATACCATAGATAAAAAATTTCACAGCCAATTTCTTTGCTTCAATCTCACGCTCACTGAATCCAGTGAATTACTAATTAGGATCTTAAGCCACTAAACAATGAAACAGATGTCCTCCATTTTGAAACTACGGAAAGAAATGTATCTAGCAAAATTAATCTTAATACTCAAATACCCTTCTGGATTACAGATCAATCTGATAATTCCTAGAAGAACTATTAAGCTTGAGTCCAAGACCCTCTTGCTGTCTCCCAAGGAATCTGCCCGAGCAGCTGAAAGCCCGCTTTTACAGGTCAACATTTTAACAACCCTGCATATGAGGAGAAATCGCGTTATCTTAACTTGTAATGTGTTTGATATGCAAGTTAATAGTCTAACTCATACTTTAATTCCTCATCATGCAAAGTAAAAGCATCAAATTCAATGGAAATAATTTGCATTTTCAAGTTTCAAATAGATATTAAAAAAAACTCACAAGAAACAAATTTAGAAGACTTAATGCAGACGTCCCACAAACACAGCAAAGGAGAAAGGACGTTGCATTGTAGATTCATTAAGCCATTTACGTATCTTAGAAGATAGTTGTATCCACGAAAAGCATTTATTTTCTTCCTAGTATTCTTTAGTGCAATGTGTTGCGACCACTTGTAGTTTTATAATTGGAATGATTTCTCTATGTAGTAATATATATTTCTACATTTGAATTCAAATAAAGTGTTTTATGACAGCTACAAGCTGAAATCACATAATTGAAATTAATCATTGTAATGTTAGAAAGTAAATATACTGGTGGCAGATGTTCATATGAAATAATTTTTGATGCTTGTATCTTGGAGTATATTAAGCAAAGTGCAACAATATGACAAGAAAAGGAAATGTTCAAGTACGTACTTGATTTCACAAAATAAAACATTTTATGTTGTTTCTTTCCTATATTTTGTATTTTTTTTTAAAAGATTTTACTTTATTCCCCTTTTTCTCCCCAAAGCCTCCCAGTACATAGTTGTATATTCTCCACTGTGGATCCTTCTAGTTGTGGCATGTGGGATGCCGCCTCAGCATGGCTTGATGTGTAGTGCCATGTCCACACCCAGGATTCGAACCAATGAAACCCTGGGCCACCTGCAGTGGAGCGTGCAAACTTAACCACTCGGCCACGGGGCCAGCCCCCTACTTTGTATGTTTTTAATTTGAAAGTTTTATAAGATCATATCTTTACCAAACCAACGAAAATTTTTGCCACGTTCCCCTTAATTTTATAGTCATACTTCTCCTCACCAGACTTTTTCCTGTCCATCAGGAAAATAACCCATGGCTCCCTTTAAACAACTAAAAATGGAACTCTTGTTAGCAGTTTACAATGGCTTCATTTACTAAATTTACTAAATTAGTATGGAAAAATCTGTTGGTAGCTTTAGTGTGGAGACTACAATGTATAACATGGTCAGTAAAGGAAAGAATTCTTCCTGTGGTACCAAAGGCCCCAGCTTGCATGTTTTTTTTTTACAAGTTAAATTATGGAGACATGTGGGACAAAATATTACCTGTTTTAAAAAAATTGCTAACTTTTCCTATTCTTTCACAACTATTTATGAATTTATAAGTATACAATTATGTCCTTGTAATGTGGATGCTGAAAAGTATGTGATCTTGACTAACATTTGTGTTATAAATTTTTTTCAGGACAATTTCCTAAAATTCTTCTGGCCTTATCATAACTATTATAGCTCCTTTAGTCTCTATTGATGTTCATGGAATTTTGATGATGGTGATATTTTTTAAAGTCCTTTTGACACAGGAGGAAGAATGCCACTGTGTTCCACCTGGGACACAGAGCTGAAAGCTTCAAATTGTATTGGTGTTGATGATGCAAAACAACCAACTCTTATTTTTGAAATATTGACTATAAAACTGTGCCATTTTACATTTCAAAAAGATCATTATTAACTAAGTAATTAATTCGCTAAGAGTACATTCAGACCATAGAACAATGGCCAGGAGAAAGTTGTTAGTTAATAAAATACCTAGTGGTACTTAACATAGGCCGGTGTCGCTGAAGAGGTTCAACTCCTTTGGATGGATGTGACTTCCAAATGCCTTCTCTTGAAGGGAGATGCAAAGCTAGAGAGCTGCTAGACTTTTCCTTCCCTTCAGGAATTAATTTGAGACACATTTAAAAAATGGTAGATGTTTGCAGTGTAATGCTCAGATATTTTGCCAAAACTTTGTGTTGGTTTTATTCCCCTGGTCCAGTTTTCCCAGTGATACTCCCGTGTCTACAGACTCTCCTCCTCCACATTTCAGATCATGCACAGACTAGTTCCACGTCTATCAAATCAAGTCCTTTATGAAGCACATCTCCTGCCTTGATTCCCGTCGTTTTGGACTCAGCCTCATCTGTTCATCACATGCTTGTTTTCTCGGCTGAGTACGACCCCTTCTAGCCCTCTTGCTTCCTTTAACTCTTCCCTGACCGGCCATCAGAATTGTGACGTACCTTGTCTTTGTTCCCGTAGCACGTGAATGTACTCTATGCATTTTAATCCTGATTTACTTATCTCTTTTTATCTCTAGATTATAAAGTCCTTGACAACAAAATAATCATGCATAATTGTGCTTTGATTTCCTAATGAATTAGCATAATGCCTGGTATGTAGTATGTGCTCACAAAATGATTAACTGGTTAATAAAATGTGTTTACCTCCCGTCTACTTACCTAAGTCTTACCTGTCCCATAAGACCCACTTAACCACTTATATGAATTCGTTGCCAAGAAAAACCTTCATACATAACTGTCCTTTTAACTCATTCAACTCTTGAATAGACTAACATACCAAAACAAAATAATATTCAAATAAATACTAACAAAATTATCCAAAAAGAGACAATGCACTAATTGTAACACTAATACAATTTGCCATAGATTGAGTGCTTACTATGTATTATACAGTGCGCTAATTTTAGGGGCTTCATCAAATTCAAATCTCACTAATAATCTATTGTGTATATATTTATACCTGTGTAATATATGCAAAAATAAGTGACTTGTCCAAGGCAACATAGTTTGGGCGCTGGTGCATATGAGAGTTAATCCGAAGACTGTTTTACTTGAAAGTCCATTATAATTTTTGAATACTATATTATATCCTCTATAAAACATTTATATTTGAGCAATATAAATGTTTCAATAAATATTAGTTATTAATTGCAAATTTTATCTTGTGTTGTTCTCCAACTGATTTATTTATGGCAAACTTTGGTCTCAATCCCATGAGGCGGAGTGCATACTTTCTCTCATAACCTTAACATATCTAAGTTAGAAGTGGTCTCTTAATACTTGTCAAATATGCATGGGATAAAACTGGCCTTAAAACAACAATGCCATAGACATCAGCACAGGTGAAGAAGATATGGAGGTCAGATAGCACTGAACACTAATTATTTATTATATTATTTTAAGATCATTATGAGCCTTGATTAGCTAATTATTAAAAATAGGAAAACACAAGTTTAGACCGAATTTCTAAGCAAATACAAAATAATGGGTATTCTGCAGTATGCAGTTCTCTATGATCATTTTAAAAATTGAAATGTTTGTCTAAAATACATAAGTTTTATAACTATTTTGGATTTTAATTTCATTATATTTCTTGCCTGAAACTTTGAGGCTACATGTGCTAAAGGTTACTTATGGAACTGGCCTGTTTATAAAGGAAGGATAATAATATATTTCTTCATTCAAAGTAAGAATACAGCAAATGTGTATGTATTCATTTCAGTTTAGGTCTCTCTTTCCATAGTTTTCGCAGTGCCTAGACGTCTAGGCCTTCTGCTAGCCACACTCCAGAGAAAAGAAAGTCTATTTTTTTTGTCTGACATGGCTTTAAATGTTATCAGATGTAATTCTAACTTCAGCTTTAATCAAAATGTTAGAATAGAACAAATATTTCTGGTTTGTGTAAAGCTCAGTTAAAGGTGAAAAAATTAAACCTATGGACATAAACAGAAACATGAAAGTTCATCAGATTTCTGGATCTATAAGCTCTCTTTCACTTTTAGATCAAGATTAAAGGTATTAGCAATCCCAATATATCAGACCATCCATTAATCCACGTCTCTCAACTGATGACGTATTTTGCATACATCACTGCAGCACATCACAAGGATAATAGGGTGGTCCATGGTCATTCACCTGGAGAATCCATTATCTTATACACTAATAGTACAGAATAGACAATGATTATGAAAAGCAGTGCTTATATTTTGGTTTAGAAACTTCTTTAAAATGGATTTTCAATTCTTTGGGTATTATTTCACCTTTTTTAAAAAATTAATATTTATTACATTTAAAAATTAAAATAAAAATACTAAAAGTTGAGTGATTATAGGAAAAGGTTAATCTTACAAAATAAACAACTCATCCCCAAATACACTTCTATGTAACTAGTTTTGTTTAACTCTAATGTTTGAGTGATATATCTGTTTCATGATCTATGCTAACATCCAGGGAAAAAAAAGCATGAATGTTTTGAATCATACACCGGAAAAGAAACACAAATGCAAAAAGGAAACATAATATAAGTGCATATTAGCCACTATTTATGAAAATAATGTCAAAAATTTTAGACTATCATTATAAAAGTTCAAAAATGAAAGCACTTTCACAACACAATGCTAAAACCATAGCTCAACTAAATATTTCATGAAACATTTGCAGAAACTGTAATGGTGAAATATAAATGTTGCATGCTAAAACAGTAATGTTTCACCAGTTTAAAGAGTTGTGTGCTATTAAACCATGTTTGAGACTCATTATTACTTCACCTATAAAGAAATTGTGCTCATGTTTCAGAAATCATCTGCTTTTGTTTCTTCTCTAATATTAGGGATATCATGGAAAATATTGTTAATCACCAACAGTTCCACGTTTTATTGTTTAAGATGTCACAGAGGACGGACTGTGCTAGGTTGATTAATGGCCCATCAAAGAAGTCCACCTCTTAATCCCCAGAATCTATAAATATCTTACCTTACATGGCAAAAAGAACTCGGTAAATGTGATAAGGTAAAGGATCTTGAGATGGGAACGTTATTCTGGGTTATCTGGGTAGGCCTAACTTAATCTCAGGAGTCCTTACAAGAGGGTGGTAGGAGGGTCATAGACACAGAAGGCATTGTGTTGAACAGCAGTAGGATAGAAATTTGAAGATGGTATGTTCCTGGCTTTGAAGTTGGAGAAAGAGGCCAGGAGCTGAGGAAGACAGGTGGCCTTTCTAAGCTAGAAAAGGCAAGAAAACCCCTTCCTTCCTCAACCCTTCAGAAGGGATGTAGCCCTTCAGACCCATTTTAGGATGTCTCATCTTGAAAACTGTAAAAGAATAAACGTGTGGTTTTAAGCCACTAAGTTAGTGGTAATCTGCTACAGCAGCAACAGGAAACTAGTCCATCTTCCTTCTGCTACAGACTACTGCCAACAATACTCCAGTTGTTGACGTGAGTCAACAGTTATGTTCCTGATTCAAATTTCCTTCTTAAAATTAGTTTCCTAGGAAATCTGACCTAAATTAGGAGTGGTCTGAGGAAGCCAAGTCTGACATAGGGCCTTCCCAGAAGGAATATCACAACAAATACGCATGGTGAGGTTTTCCCCATTGCTTCCTCAATGATAACTACAAGCCTATATTTAATTTACTGTTTACTTGAGAAAGGAGCATATCCCGATATTTCAAGAACATGGGATCCAACTCAACATTGATACCCATGGACTCAAAGTGTTTTCAAGTCCTCTGCTATAGATAAGGGGTTTACGGGGGCCAAATAATTAATGGAGACTTGGTTAAGTTACAACTCACAGCGTGTTCACTTGGGACACATACTCTAAATGTGTGGTTGGAATAGGCTTATTTGATAATTAACATACCCTTCACATTGGTTCCTTAGCCAAGGAAGAAAGAGCTAGTACAGTGGAGATTGGCAAGTAAAACCTTTTGGTACTGAAACTTTTGGCCAACATAATGAAATAAAATCAAATTGTATCTGATAGAAAACAATTCTCCGTGAATTTCTCATCTTTCTTCATACCCACACATTAACAGCCCAATTCTCAAAATCATTTACATTCTGGAAGATAGAAAATGTCTCCCTCCCCTCCCAGAGAAGATGTGCTTTCATTACAGGGTAGTAAGGATAATGTCTTTCTCTGGAGGAGAAGATAGGCAGGTTTGCCAGCACCCCTCTTATAAGAACAGGTGATTGCTAAGCTTGCTGTTTCTCAGCTGTGACACAGGCCCTCTCTGTGCATAGCATCCACCTAGGCCCCCAGCCACATTGCCGCAATGGAATTTGTGGGTCAAGAGGAACGTATGTCACCTGCTATGCTCTGAGTAATAAACTGTCAATTTATTTGGACTTCTCCTCACTGGCTGAATCTATAGAAGTGTGACTAGTCAACCTAGCAGCTTTTACGTCACGGTTTTACTTAGGGACTATATGATTGTTTCACAGAAGTCTAACACATATTCCAAAAGCAGTGTGGTTTCCAGCCCACAGGAACTTAGCCAGAACTATTAAACAGAGACCTATGGAAAGTTTGATCCACTGAATACAATCCCTCATAACTTTCCCCATTACACAAAGTCACTCATAATATAAAAGACCTACTTTACAGAAAAAAAAAGGTGCAGCAGTGGACACATAACTCTGCGATCTGTTGGTCCAATCACATTCAGCACCACCCAGAACATCTCCCTGCGAGAGTAAGAAAATGTTCTTTTGAAGGTTTAATTGATCTGCCGTCTTGGAGATAATGTCATACAAGGATGGCGTGCTATCCTCTGGGACACAGTGTGCACTCTAAATTAGTGATCATGATATGATACCATTTCCCTGAGAAACAGAAACCAAAGCATGGAGTAGGAGTGGCTCCGCTTATCATCATACTCAGTGATCTATTTCAGGAGATTTATTTTGTATCATCACAACACTGAGCTCTGAATATTTGGAGACTACAGTCCCAGATAGGCACTTCTTCCACCAGCGGCAGAGCAAGTGTTCGTCTAAACTTTAAGTTGTCATTTGATCACTTCAAACAAGTTAAAAAAAATCACCGTTCTGGCAGGTAGGCTATTGTTACACAACAGGAACAGGGGACAATTTGGCATTCTCATGATGCACTTATTTATCTCTTAGAACTTCTTTGTCTTATTTTCACGATAAATGGGCAAGTGCCTTAGCTATGAACTGAGAAGCGCCTAGTGATCAGAGGTTCAGACCACTCGGAGGTGGGGTTCTGAGTCATGCCATCAGGGAAGTCACCTCAACCAGCAGAAATGCTAGTGGCGGGTGAAGACATCTTAGAATGGATAATACAAGAGGCAGAAAATGAATATCAGGTATGGCCGGGAGAACAGGTTTAGGGGCACAGTTATAGTTGGTCTCACTAACCTTCCTCTTATAGGTTTATTCAGCAAAAAAGACTGGCCAGAATATTGGAGGAGATGTTTCCAGAACTTCTTGTATAAAGCAAATGAATCCATGAGTCACAAAAGGTAGACAGAAGTCGATGCTTTGCTGGACCAACCAGAACTTCCCTTTGGGACTAAGATACTCATTTCCCCAACTGAGTCCCTCTCCAGACTCTGTCTTCACCAAAAGAGAGCTACTTTACCCAAAGTCACAGTCTCATTTCAGGAGCTGCCTGCATTCAAAGACTGGTCCAAGTAGCATAGGAAGCCTAGAACCATTCCTTCAGGGCTGGATAACTATGAAAGGCCATGTAGGCTTTAGGACTCCCCATGCTGTCAGCAAGGTCTTTGCTGCATTGCTTCACAGCTCCATTCCTCTCTCTACCCAATCCTTCCTCTTTGGTGCCTTCATACGTGTTGATCCCAAGTCATTCTCTACATATTAATTTCCATCTCTGGATATTCTCTAAGGAATCTGACCTAAGATAAGTATGAGAAGCATGTGAAAGCTGTGGGTAATTTTGTCAGAATATCAAATGATATTTATTGCAAACTCTAGTGTATGTTCTCTATTTCACTTACTCCTAAAGATGACCTATTATATACATATGAGAGACATGTTTTGAAGCACTTCGTGGTTTTCTGAATTGGCCATTGGTATGACAATTGGTATGCTGCAAAATCCACTGTTCCCCTGAGCAAATTACCTGTCCTTTTATACAGCAGCCCACAGAATTGAAGTGTAAAACTGACAAACCAGTTTTTCAAATGAATTTGTAGAGACTTCAGCCAAAAGTAAGACAGAGGTAGAAGGAATATTGTTCACACAAGAGAGAAATAGATTTTCTGCTTTGACTGCTCACAAGAACTTGAGATGACAAATGAACTGAAAACAGCAAGATCTCTTATTTTCAGGGAAAATGTCTTTATGTTTCATTTATCTGGTTATCAAAATATACAGAATATTTGAATAATATTCTAAAGTCCACTTGCAAAAATATTGTGATGTTTCCTCCATCCTAGCTATCTTCCACAAATAATATATGATGTAATGCAGATTCTCATAGACACATTTTTAGTATTTAATCATAGACATTAATTTGCCCATCATTCTTGACACATTTATATCCATTTTCCTTATACGATTACTCATTTTTATTTTTCTGATTTCATTTGTCTTGATGTTAATTGTTTTGCATATGCATTTAGTTGTTTTATGTATAAGCTGCATAATAGGCTTTTTTTCATCATCTAGTCCACAGAATAAATCTAAACCTCTTAGCAAAGAAGACGAGTTTTTTAAATTGGGCCCTGGCATTTTAGTTAACACTTATGACTTGGTGGCCTGCATTATTTCCCGATTACTTGACACACCTACACAATATTGAGAGTCTCTGCTTTTGCTTACTTACACCTTCCCCTTGAAACTTTTCTTCGCTGGACGTTAAATTCATATTTGTTTTTCAGGTACAGGTTCTCTCCAAGAACTTACTGACACATCTAAATTTTATACTTTATAATTTATAAATAAAGAATAAATTCTCTTTTTAACATGTTTGCCATTATACATTTTTACTGTCTTCAATATTTTTGCATTTTAAAAAAACATAGAAAAAGTAAATATTGAAATATTAAAATTGAAAGACATATGCCCCAATTTTTTATATTTTCTTTTATAATTTCTGTCACTTCTAGCTTTCAATACCTCTTCCTTCAAACATTTGAGACATACAGCATTTATTTTAATTCCATTTCCTTGTTTTTAAATGTAAACTTTAATTAAACTGGAATTTGTTGAATGGTGTGAGAGAATCATTTAAATTAATTCATTTTCTTAAATATTAAGCGAGTGTTTCTAACGTTATTTAATAAATGTTACCTTTCACCTCCATTAATTTGGGATTGCTCTTTTATTTCATGTGAAATTCTTTTCTATTTTAAAATCTGATTGGGGAGGTTATCTGTTCAGTCCCTCTGTTTGTCCATGTTATCAAGGATCTTTTTTTTAAAATCATGAGCTTGAACTCAAAATCACCACAAAGTTGAAGCTTGAATGACTGAACAGCTAATGAACATAACTAGGTTTTCTTTTCTGTAAAATGTGATATAATTAAATCTTACTGTGAGGATGAAATGTAAGTTTATATTATATCCACTACCAGAATTAAGAAACGATAATCCCTTACTGTTTATCCAGTCATGAATTTGTTTAACAGAATATAAATTTTTTAACTCCTATTGTATTTCAGACACTCAGTGTGACATTAGGATATATTAGTGAAAGCAATTTTTGAAAGAAATATCCTTGGGACCAGCCCAGTGGTGCAGTGGTTAAGGGCACACGTTCCACTTCGGCGGGCTGGGGTTCGCCGGTTCGGACCCAGGTGCAGACATGGCACCGCTTGGCAAGCCATTCTGTGGCAGGCGCCCCACATGTAAAGTAGAGGAAGATGGGCATGGATGTTCACTCAGGGCCAGTCTTCCTCAGCGAAAAAAGGAGGATTGACAATAGATGTTAGGTCAGGGCTAATCTTCCTCAAAAAATAAGAAAGAAAGGAAGGAAGGAAGGAAGGAAGGGAGAAAGAGAGAAAGAAAGAAAAAAAAGAAATATCCTCTGCTCCCCAAGATGTGAGAGTATTTTGACTGGGGAGGACAAACAGACATGTTAGTACTTGACGCATGCTAAGATAGATGTATATTTATGTGCTAAGGTAATGAAAAGGATTCCAATAAGACAATTTATGGATCTCCAAGAGGGTGAGTCCTAAAAGAAGTGATGCTTGAGTTGAGGCATATATAGTCTCATGAAGTGATCAGCACTACACTGTTAATCCCGGGGGCCTAATTGTAAGGCACGCTGTCAACACTCTGACGGTATATTCTAGGGGCATTCAAGTGAAAAAAACTTTTTGAGATTATTTTTACAAGCATCCTGTTTTTTTTAATGTTTCTTACTTTTAAACTTATAATAGCTTCACAGTTGTCCTTAGATCCGGTAATTAAATGTCCTTCTTTACTGCCATCAGTTATCTTTTAGACTACCGTTAAGTCTGAGGCAAGCTTTCATTCTGTTCTTTTGCTGTTATCTTGTTTCCTCCTTCAAAGTTTATAGGTTTGTTTCTTAATTTGTGTAATTTATATTTAAAGAGAATGCATATGTCCATATGAAATTGCTTGGTATTTTTTTTTTTAAATCAAGGCAAGCCTGTTATATTTACACAATCAGTGCTTGCTTTCTGTTCATGAAATCTGTCTTCTCTTATAACTTTGCTGTTATGCTGTTACTTCTGTTTCACTTATTCTGGTACATTCCTTAAGGGCTATTTTCAATATTTGTTGAACTTTTTTCTTCATCTTCATCGATCATGAATCTTTATTTTATACAATTCTTTCCTTGTTTATGAAATGGAAATGTCATTAGCTTTACGTTACTCATTTCGTTTTCTACCCTTTTAATTTCACTTCTCTGCCTTCCATTTGAATTTTAATTCTTCTGTATAATTTCTTCACAATCTTTAAAAAATGGTTCACCTTTTCATCTCCGATGTGTTTTTATCTCCTGACTTTCTTATTTTGTTTTAGACTGAGTTTTTTAGTATCCTATTTGAGAACACACGCTTTATATTTTCTAAAATACTCTCCTATTTTATGTGATATATTTGTAAAAAACAAAAACGTGCCTCTTCTTCCTATTGTTCAAGGTAATGATCACTTTATTTTTATGGGGAAAAAAAGACAACAGAACCTCACAATTGATTTCTGTCTGTTTACTAGTGATTTCTTGATTTATAAAAAAGCCTATACGCAGAACCAATGTTTCTCAACAGGTCTCAGTGACTTGATTGCCCTTCTGCTATTTCCTAATGCTTTTCCTTATGCTCTAGGTTGATCACAGAATCAGTTCCATAGATGTCATCAGATCACAGATGTCAGTTCCAGACATTGACGACAGGTTGTACAATACTGACAGGAGCAAGCCTTGATCCTCCATTGCCATGATGAACTGAGCTGGAAAAATTACCCTGCTTCCAGTCTATTTTTCTGGCAATAGGGAACCTAATTTTATATTTTAGATTTGAGGCTGTCTCTATCACTTAGGAACAAAACAAAAACAAAAACAAACAACCTTTGCTTCATTGGCCATAATATATTCCACATGATGAAAAACATAGAAAATGAGTCACCATCCACTGCAATTCGATACATAATAAAATTGTACCATGTTTCATCAGATTTCTCTTTCTTTTATAGGAAAAAGATATTAGAGATATATCAAAACACTACCCTATCATTGCTGTATGTCATTCTCAATAATAATTTTGTACTTTTCTTATTTTTTGCTTTTCTGGGATCCATAAAAATGCAAGAGATTCTTTTTGTTTGTTTAAAAAATTTGCATAAATAGCATCACACTGCATTTTTTTTAACCTTGATAAAAGGAACAGAAGCAGCTAGACTTTCTTGATCCTCTTTTTATCTACTTTTAAAATGAAAATGACAATAGGAGGTTCAGCAGCCATGTTGTGATTATGAGTAAAAAACTAAGATTCTCAGAGACATCAGCTCTAATATCATTGAGCTGCTGCATCTACTCCAGACTTTTATTTCAAGAGAATAATAAACCCCTACTTGTTTAAGACACTATTAGTCAGGTTTTCCGTTTCTTGGAGCCAAAAGTAAACGCTACCTAAAAAAAGAAAAAGAATTAATAAATGCTACTTAAAAAATTAAAATGTGGAATTTTTATTTTGGGAAATCTAGAGATTCTAGATCGTTTCCTGTAAGCAAGCCAAGATAAATAAGGTATTTTTCATAAAAGCAGTCCATAGGTAAAGAGGTCCCTACTAGCAAACGATAAGTGCGTCTGCCAGATGTCGGTGTTCAGTATACTTATGAAGTAGTTTGAACAAGTCACCTTTTCTGTTTCCCAGGGTGGATGCCAGTAAAAAGAGAGAACGTATTATAAGTATGCTATGAAATTTTTCTTCCCCATTATTTATTCAGAGAAAAGTATATACTTTATTTCCTTTTTACCTAATCAAGAGTTGATCCCATTTGGAAAGCCATGTCACTTAAGACAATATCGCTTGACATACTTGAATGATGGATACAGCTCATCTGTATCAGCCATCAGTCTTCATTTGCAGCTGTCAAAACCATAATGATTTGACGTATAGGCACATGCATATGACTACTTCAATATTTCTTTTTTATATTGCACCTTGAGTATTTGCCTATTGAAATGTATATTATTTTATTATAAATTACTTCCTTTAATTTCTCTATTATTTGCCTCATAGGGCATTATGTCTTTATTATTTTGAAGTATCTGTGTGGGAAGTTTATATTACCTGTTAAATTAATTTCAAGGAGATACAAAGAATGTTATAAACTATTTGTTATAAAAAGGAGGTGCTTTGTGTCTGATGTGGATGAGAACTACTTTCACACTTTGCAAATGCTCTTTTTTCTGTGTGCAGTGCTGTTTCCATCTCTCATTCCCCTCCTTCATCCAGCTTTCTTGTCTGTTTTCATGTATTTATGCAACTTTCAAATAAAAGGTATTCATCCTTCACATGTCTCCTCTGTGAAACCCTTAATAATTTAGTCCATCATACATTAGTGCTTCTTTTCTTATGTTCTCCTAAATTTAATAAATGCTTCTGCTGCTGAGTTATCATACTATACTGTACTATTTGGCTGCCTATCTCCCCTTGGAAACCCTAGAGCCAAGAGAACAGGAACCAGGCATTTTAGTCTTACTTTTCTTTGAGTATCTAATATCCACTTAGTGAGTATCATAGCATTTAGCGATAATCAAAGATTTGTTAAATAAAGGATATTGGATAAATAAAATTTTGTTGAATAAATGCAAATATTCTCTACAGTATGTATTCCACATTATGAAATATAAATATCTTTCCTTTGTATATCAAAAAACTCCAAAATATACTGAAAATATGCTTCATTAAATTTAAATAACAATGATTAATGATATCTACAAAATTAGGATAAGACATAATCCTGCTCTTAAACATCTTAATTCTTAAGTACTATATCAAAACTCTAGGCATACAATTACATTCTTTGTAAACAAATTCCAATATAAATAATAACAGTTGTTAAGAGAATAGATTTTTAAAGTTCCCTTCACAAGAAAAAGAATTGTAACCAGGTGTGGTGATGGATGTTAACTAAACCTATTTCTCAATCATACCTCAATATACACATGTATATACATTGTTCTACACCTAAAACTAATACAATGTTATATGTCAATTATATCTGAATTTAAAAATTTTTGAATAAAAATAACAGTAAATAAATAATAACTGAAAAGGTTTTTTTCCATATTCATATGCTTTTACAAATACAAGTGCTATTCTCAAAGTAAAGTAATGCATCGTAGTTCACACAGGTCCAATGATTTCTAACCAGACTTTCTGATATTGATAACTTTGCATTTCATAGTCAAGTTTTTTAAATGAGGTGCTTATCTCTTTACCATCATAAATTATTTCTTTGTAAAATACTCTTTATTGTTGAAATTTGGTCTTTCTGCTTTAATATAAATATTGCTTAGTCTTTGTAGACCAACAATGGTAGTGTGCATTGATAAAATCTCACCTTTCGGAACCTATATTTCCCCTTAGAGAACTAGTAAATTGTTAAAGGAGGAGTGATTTAATTGATTTCATCATTGTCTCTGCCTTGTAATGTCAGCAACTTAGCTTGCTTCAGCCCCAGTGCATCTTAATCATTATATTCAAAGACAATTGCTTGACTCCCCCACCCCCAAAGCACTCTTGGCTTTCATCCATTTTGTCTCTTTCAATAGTGTTAGATTTTTCTTCTGTATCCTCTTGGGTAAAAACCTGTAGTTAATATGCAGAGCATCTCACTTTGTAATCAGTACTTCTGAAAGTTTGTTACCAATGTTCTCTAAGGACCCTGCAAATCCTGAGTCAGGAGGAAACATCAAGCCAATCTAATTATTCTTTGCCCTCAGCCTCACATCAATGACAAAATTACATACTTACTAACTATCAGTGCAATCAGTGATAATTTACTAACAAAATTATTATTTGTTTAAGCTATTACAATGGCATACATACATATGTACTTTGCATGCACACATCTTGCTATAGAGCACTTAAAAATATTTATACTATGTTAATCCTATTCACTTGTTTAGTTATACATGTTCCTTAAGGAGATGTTGTATTTCATTAAGTAGCCCTTCTGGGGCAAGCTGTCCTTATCTTTTTCCTCTAAAGAGTTGCAAGTCTGATAGCTCTGTAATAAGTATAAGATGCTTCATATTATTTAAAATACTGTCACAGGGAAGTACAACCTGTTCAAAGTCCTCTGTGTCCTATTTAAGTCATTAATTAGCTTCTTTTTAAATGAATATTAAAACCAAGAGGAAGGGTGGAAATACATTGGCAGGGGAAAATTCTAAACTCTTAGGAATTTAGAGTTCCTTCTGTTTATACTAAAAATCCATGAGTGTTACAAAAGTGTAGCTACCTTACAAAAAGTGTTTCATAACAGATTATTTGGGATTTAAACACTATAAAATACCCTGAAAAATTCAGAAGTTTTAAGTGACGTATAAATTTGAGCCCAACACATAGTCTTATATAGGATAAATGTGAAAGGAGGAAAATAAGAAAAAAGTATTCCTATGTTTGGATAGATTTGTAACATTCTCTGTCTCAAAAAAAAATCTAGATTCTATACTGTGCATTATTTGATTTGCTGTTTACTCTAATTTGCGTTATATTGCTTTGTGGTGTCTTGTGCTAGTATTTAGTAGTTATAGGTAAAAAAGCGTTTTATAAATTTTCTTATACATGCTGATGGCATTCTCATGCTGCACTTTACATTTTGCAAAAAATAGGTACATATATAAATAAGCACCATGATAAATCCTAAGTATTAATATAGAGAAAAAGCATACTTAAGAGGCAAGAAGACAGATTATTAGTTAGGAAAGGCCAAGAGGATAACTCAGTTCATCGCAGAAACATGGCAAGTAACCAGTCATCAGACCATAATTAAGGAAAACAAAACGCATCATCAAGCAAGAAGGGAAAAGGGGATTGAAAAACAATCATGTTTGGCATTAATGGTTTTCCTGCTCTCAAAGAGTATGAATCTTGCAAACTGAAAATTAAAGATGCAATTTTAATCCAATAAATATTTAGCTGTGAAGTTAGGATTCTTTTTTTCATTTTTGTCAAACATTTAGCTTCTTATCATTTAACAAATAAAACATGTATTTTTAAATCATTAAATGGAATTTCTGTATCACTAAAATTATTTTATAATAAGCTGATGATATTCCAAATGATAAAATGGAAATTTGCTTTGAATATAACAATGTCTTCAATTATGTTGGATTTTATGCCTTATTTCTTTATAAACTGATGTCTATAGGACAAGAAGAATTCACTTAAGATTCAATGCTTGCTTATCTCAACATAGACTTTGGAAATAACCATTCTAGGCAGTGGATCTATTAGCTTAGAGTTTATGTTTTTTTCATCATTTTCCATCAGATGTAAAACAATTTTAACGTGAGTCATTTTAAATTCATAAAAGAAGTAGTAAAATGACTTTGGAAAAATGAGTCTAGTGAAATTTTACTTTTTATTTTATAGAAATGTAGAAGAGAAAAAATTCCAAATCTTTTTTGGTTATGGTGATTTTCTTTTTGTTTTTTGAGGAAGATTAGCCTTGTGCTAACATCTGCTGCCAATCCTCCTCTTTTTGCTGAGGAAGACTGGCTCTGAGCTAACATCCAGGCCCATCTTCCTCTACTTTATATGTGGGATGCCTACCACAGAATGGCTTGACAAGTGGTGCATAGGTCCACACCTGGGATCCAAACTGGTGAACCCCAGGCTGCCAAAGCAGAATGTGTGAACTTAACTGCTGCACCACCAGACAAGCCCCATGTTGATGTTTGTATTTAAAAATAAGTATATGAGACCAGCCCAGTGGTGTAGTGGTTAAGTTTGCAGACTCTGCTTCGGTAGCCCAGGGTTTACCAGTTCAGATCCTAGGCGCAGACCTACACATTGCTCATCAAGCCATGCTGTGGCGGCATCCCACATACAAAGTAGAGGAGGGTTGGCACAGATGTTAGCTCAGGGACAATCTTCCTCACCAAAAAAAAAAAAAATCAGTATATGATCATTACACAAATAAAAAATGAATTTTATCTTCATATAAATTCATCTATATCATGATCTCTATCCACCACAGCAGTTCTTTCAGGAAAGCCTATGCAGGAAAGGCACTGAGGTGACCTCCAGCTTACAGTGAGAGAAAAACCGAGGCCCTCAGTCTGAAAGTCCAAAAGAAACTGAATGCTGCCAACAAGCTTGGGATCTTAGAAGCAAGTCCTTCTTCATGAGCCAAGCTGCAAACAAGACTACATCCTTGGCTGATATCTGGATTCTAACCTTGCAGAGGCCCAAGCTAAACTGTGCTTGGACTTCTGATCCACAGAAATTGTGTGCTAATAAATATGTGTTTTTTTGAGATGCTAAGTGTGTAGTATTATTGTTAGGCCGCAGTAGATAACCAATACACCATCACTTACACCCTCCCAGTGAGAACGAATAGGCATTCTTGAGGGAGGAGACAAGAGAACATGGTAGTTTTCATTCCTGGTAGAGTAAGGAAAAGCAGAGAAATCATCATAGACGGATTTCTCTCCTTCACTGCCTCTCTTTTTCCTTCCTTTCTTCCTTTTTTCCCTTCTTTCATTTTCTTATTTGGTTTTTCCTGTCTTCTTTACACATTCTATGCTTCCTACACAAAATAACTAACTTACTCTCATGGTTTCAATGATTGTATCACCAAATCTACATCTTAGATTCTGATATTTCTCACAGCAGCCTTGCTCTCTGTACTATGTTCTCAGCATGGAGATCACTTACAGTAAATGCTATATCTTTTTCCACAACTGCTAATTTTGAAATAAAAATTTGAAACTAGGATGTATTTAAAATCCATATTAATACTCAGATACCACATTCAGGCTGAGTTACATTAATTTTCACGATGCTTGCTCTGTGACAGGCGCAGGTTTGAAAGAGTTTGCCAGTCCAACTGGAAAACAACAGCATGTTATTCATCTGGAAATGTGTCAGCAAGCTTTACTGGAAAAATATTTGGTAGTTTTAGATACATAAGTGTAGTTTTAATATTTCTAATATTTAATCTAATTACATAATTTAGTATTTTTATTTTCCCAAATATTCAGAATTGTGATACAAATAATTATTTCAATATAATATTCCTCTTGAAAAGTTCTATCTCAATAAATAAGTGAAGAAATGCCATATATGACCAAAACAATAAATATACTTATTTAATATAGTCCAAGAACTATGTTGTTCTGATATTAGAGGTCTTCTCTGAATAAAATTTGTTAATTTTAATCCATCATTAGAAACATAATTTTGACTTATTTAGCATTATAGAGTGAAGACTGTGTGCAAAATACATGAAAGTTCTCAAACTTTGCCCTAATTTGCTTCTTTATTTTGATCCATTATAACAAAAGAAAGGCAATCTGGCTTATTTACTCAACAGGTGAAAAGTGTAATTATCATGCATGCTAATACTAGTTTTTTTTAATACAACTTTAGGAAGATGGTTTACAACCATTCATTTATCTACCTATTAAAAAATGGGTTGTGGATATTTTTGACTATCTATTATTAGGGAAGTAGTATGACAAGAAAAATAGTGAAACTAAGAAAGAAATAGCTGCATAAATGGAAGAATCAATCCTAACAATAATCCAACTCTGATCTGCTTTTGAATTTCATTTCCACTTGTATGTTAATAGGCAACACACTCAGCATGAACATAGCAGAATTCTAGATTTCCTCTCAAAACAAATGTGTTCATTGCTTAATTTCTCCCAACTCAGGAAACAGCACTATGATTCCTTTAATTGCTCAAGTAAAAATGCTAGCAGTTTTGTAGGTACTTAGCTTTCCTTTAACCCGCATACGCAATTTCAATAAACAATTATGGATCATGAACTGAGTGATTTATTACGCTGTGACTGGAGATAGACACAAAGATAAAATAACAATTCTAATCTCAAGTTACTGGGTACAGATAGTATAATAAGGAATAACCAGAAGAGGATGCCAAGTGCTCCGGAAGTATAGAGGGAATCAAAGAATTGACATAATCAAATCCGTATATAAATTCTTTCAGAAGGAATATAAGTTAAAGAACGTAAAATTAAGGAGGAGCTAGTCATAGCTGTCCAAGCATGAGAGTAAAGTAATTAAACTAAGGAGAAAGGTCCTTTTCAATAGGTTAATTTAATGACAAATTGGGACATCGGTCAAAGCTAAGATAAGTAATGGTGAAAAAGAATACCAGCATCCTTGAAGCTCTAGATCAGGGAGATGAAAATCCTGAGGTAGACAACTTAAATATTCTGATAATTGGAGGAATCTAGAATAAACAGAATACTGTGATTCTGAGTGTTTGGGGGGCCCAGGGACTACCACTGAAGTCTCAGCTCTTCATGTCTCAGCACTTAAAGAGACTTGTAGAAGGTGGGATGCAAAAAAATATTTTTTAAAAAAAGGAAGAAAACTTAACAGTGATTAATCAGGTCCCAAGATTTTAAAAGTAATAGTTTGACTACATTTACAGCTTTAATAAGTAGTTAGACCAGAGTTATCAACATATATCATTTATATACTTATTGGGTCCTATATAGGGGATGTTTGAATTTGAATGGATACACTGTAAAGATTTAAGAGGGCAGGTATTTACGCAAGTGCTAACTTTAGAAGGTGGGCTATGCTATTTGAGGAAGATGCTATACTATCTGATTATAGTACGGAAAAAGTAAGATTCCAATTTCGGAAAATATGAACACAGGGAAAATATTTAACCCTTCAACTTTATAAAACACAAATTCATTTTCTCATTTCAGTTTTGGCAGAATGCATTCCAACTTCTTCCAGTGCCTTGGATCCTTCATTTTAAACTATCTTATGATGTATTACAGCAATACATTCTTGCCAATTAACTGAGATTTCTTGTTGACAGAATATCAGCTGATATACAGTTCTCTGAATATGTATTTGATAATACGGGGCCAGCAGTTTCTACAAAATGGAGTTATTTAGATCTATGAACTTTTACATTGGCAGTTTTCAGAAATTATATCATTGATAATGGAACAGCTTTTGCCTGTACCATCTGTTATTATTCAGAGACTTTAATTCCACACATGAAAAACTAGTTGATAAAAAGCATTCATGCTAACACCAGTGAAAGAGATTTCTCCTCGAAACATTATGATTTAATTGTTTTCTCAACAATGTGTTCTTGATAATCTCAGCTATAGAATAAGACACAATGTATTTTACTACCATTTCCTTTCTGAGCCTAATTTACCATTTGCCATCACATAGCGAAAGAATATAACCAGCAAATCAACTGAATTGCTCACTAAGGAAATTTGCATCATGGCAACAGAAAGAAATGTCTTTCATTCCAATGACACAATAAGAAAGATAATTGTCACAAAACATCCATAATGCAAGGAAAATATACTCAAAATATTATTGGAAAAGACCCAGACCATATCTCTGAGTTGCTGCCAAATTGATTTCTTGCTATTTAATATTCCTCTGTCATAATAACTCTTTTTATCATTATCAATGTGATCAGCTCTGCAGTTGATTTGACCCAATCACTAAGCCACACAAAGCAACAGATTGATGGCTTATTTTGCAGCCAGTGTGTGATATAATTTCAACATGGCTCTGATTGTCCGAACATCTGCTCAGGATGCTTAGCTAGAATTAACACTCAGAGATAGAGTGGTAGGTTTTTAGTGAATAGCTTAAGAACCATAAGATATTTTATCTATTCATTTTATATTGTGAGATAAACATCAAAGTCAGTATAATTTGGATTTGGGAATTAGATTACTCTGCATACAAATCTTGATTCTATCACTAGTTAGAAGCTTTTTGAATCTTGGTGTCTTCCTCTGCACAATGGAGATAATCCTTTTACAGAGCTATTTTTAGAATAAAGTGAAATAATGTGTGAAGAGTGTTTCTTGCTACAAGGATTACCCCAGCATGGAGATTAAGAACCTGTTCCCCAAGGCCAGACAGACCCCACTCTGCAACAAGTTATTTAAAGGCTTCTGCCAAATCAGTTGATCCCTTTAATCATATGTTTCCTCATTTGTAAAATGGAAATTACTCCTTCAATATTTATTGAGCACTCATAGTGCCCTCATGGAGTTTATCGTCTAGAAAGGAGACAATAGTACCTAACATACGGAGTTATTTTGAGTTTTATGAGAAGCAATGCATATACAACACAACAGTCACTAATAATTATTTCGTACGATTGCTAGTTGTTGTTTTTGTCATTATTACATGAGAGAAACCTTAAAAATGTGAGGGTTTAAAGGGATAAAAGTCGTGGCGTGGAACTCAGTGAATGAAGAAACAGAAGACAAAGAAGGAGAGAGGAGTGGTTAGGTGGGGGGTGAATAGGATGGGTGATGTCTCCAACTTGCGTTCCTAGAGCAGAGAGTCTGCGCAAGAAAGTAGTGGGGGAAAAAGGCTTGAAAAAAAGTCTGGTTGCACTTTATGAAAGACATTGGGGAGTTTCGGCCTTATTCTCTGGGCAACAGGAATTCACAGTGCCTTCTGAAGTAATACTATATGTGAGTAATAGGGTAAGTGGCCAATTGGATTTCATTCCCCCCCTTATGAGATATGCAATTCTTTAGACCCCATCAAGGTCAAATGTTTTTAGGGGAAGCATATTTAAAAATATAATGAATCACTCCTATCAGCATATTATATATTATAGATTTGTGATCTTCTGCTATATCCCTCTTAAAAGAAAATAGCCTTGAGCAAATTTAGACCCTTTCCACATGGTAAACTGTTGTTTACTTCTCCTTGTCTCTATTTTATCTTATCTGAAAATATAAAGCTGCAACCTCAAAGTCATTAGGAATAGAGAATCTGTCCTACACTTGAATATCCTTCACATGAAGTGCACTCCAGAGGAAGAATTTAATGATTATAGTACCAGACTGATGCTCTCGACACCCCTGAAACTCTGGCATGAAGGTCATTCTACAAGGAGTTACTATAAGCAGAGGCCCACAGCTCTGCTCGAAACTCAGAGT
The DNA here is from genome assembly GCF_041296265.1 of Equus caballus. Taxonomy (NCBI): domain Eukaryota; kingdom Metazoa; phylum Chordata; class Mammalia; order Perissodactyla; family Equidae; genus Equus; species Equus caballus. The sequence continues at coordinate 67,652,724 of NC_091688.1, read as the reverse complement.
AAGCTCCTCTATAGGTTGCTTCCAGAGGTGAATCTGACCCTTGTTTCCTTGGCAGGCAAACATCTCTCTCATTTCATTTTGAATTTAGTACTGTTGCAAAAATCAAAAGAGGGAAGTTTAGATATAAACACCCTCTGCTTCCAAGCGGAAATGTACCAAGGTTGCTGTACTGAGCTGGAAACTGGATTTCTAATTTCAACCTAAGAACTAATTTGGAAAGCTGAATGCCCTCACCTCGATAAGTCCTTCCTCTCCAGAGTAAGGAAAAAAGAAGCATGCTGCCTGATAATGCAGAGGCATAGGATTAGTTCTTGTGTTGTAAACAAAATTTGAGATTCACTGAAGATATACTCTTATATTTTATATTTTCTTCTCATTGTACAAAGAAGCAATTACTTGCCCTGTGGTATATTTTTTAATCTTTCTAATAATAATGTGTTTAATTCATCATCTAACTTAGTTAAATAGGAAGAGTATTCCCTTAGTAAACTGAGATTAAAAAGAAATATGAGCCTACTGGGAGAAAAAGAAGAGCGGACAAAATTAATCAGGAGAAACTAAATTTTACTAGAAAGATTAGAACACTATCCCAAGGCAGGCTGTGAATGACCTGAGGACATAAGATCGACTATATCAAGAAAAATAAATCTTCCTAAATTCTGTCAATGTCAGTAACTCTAAATTAATAACTCCAAGTAAATTTGCAGTTTTACTGTCTAATTCTGACTTGCAATGTTTGGATTTGTAAAGAACATCACACTCAAGCCCACAGTAAAGCAACTGTTAAATACTACATACATAACCTCCTAAAAAACAGAATCTTTCCCAGTGTGTTCTGCAATGTGATTATCCTGTAACTCATGTCCTCATATCTATATTTTAGCCTAAGTCATGGTAGTTAGCTCACAGAATTAGCTGACCATGAAGGTGATAAGCTTGGGAGAAAATTTAACAAGGAAAATAATTTCATTTTCTTTCCAAAATATTGTCTGGGTGATTTATAAGGATATAAGAATTCATGTGCTAAAGCAAGAAATAATCAAAGCTCTAATTTATTCCCTGTAATTGTATATTAAAATAGTAAACAAATTCTTTTGAGTCAATACAATAATATGAATCTTGACTTTCCAAAATGTATAATATTTTTTAAATGTGTTAAATGACATTTGAGCACATATATATTTTTAGAGATCTGACAGAAACTCTGTGTAAATCCACAAGCTTCCCTTCATGGGTTATACAGCTCATTGAGATCTTAAATTGAGATCTTTGAAGTTTGATCCCGGGAATACTATGTACATTTGCAGTTCTTTTATATTTACTGCTATCCATTTATTTTATTGTCACTAAATAGTGCCAAATTAGTTATCACTTAACATTACTAATATGAGAATATTTAGTAAACAATTTATCATTTTGCATGTTTATACATTTACTACATTCCTATTCTTCCTAGTCACTTTGTCATTAAAAGAAAAGAATGTAATCTCAGAATTTCCTGCACAGACTTCAACAACAGGGATGCATTATTAATAAAGTAAAAATGAGCGTACACATTCTTTTTCAGAGTTATTACCCGCTGGCCTTTAAGAGTACAATTATTTCTTTTAGCCTTTGAGCTGTGCTTGTTAACATTCAAGATGTTTGTTAACACATGCAAACATGTGCTTTTCTCAAGTCCAGAGTCTGTTCATTAATGAGTTAACAAACTAGATTTAAATTCGGATGGGATAATCTCTGTGTGATCTTTATAAAATTTAACCTCCAAGAAATTCAATTTCCTCATCTACAAGATGGAGAAATTGGCACTGATCTTGTAGGGAAGATCTGAGTATTTAAATGAGATAATGAATATTAAAAAATCTATCATATTGCCTGCTGAATAATATGTGCTTAACACACGTGTATTTTCAGGAAACTGAGGAAACAAAATATTTTTGTATTTCTATATCATCGTAGGGTTAATCAATTTCCTTTATCAGTAGTGTACAGGAAGACATTTCTAGTCCTGGTAGGCTGTGCCCACCAAAATTTACCAATTGACCCAGTTTTACCTTCTATCATACTTTATAAAACATTCTATCTCTAGAGGCCTATGTAAAAACAGATTATATTTTACTTGATGAATATAAATTTATCTACTACTCAATACTCTATTAATACAAAAAAAAGTTTTAATAGCCAATAAAACAATTTTTAACTAAAAGAAATTTCTTTTTTGGTCAACTTAGAGTATAAATCTAGGTTTCCAATTTTGAGATATCTAGCTATTAGTATTGTTGTTAAATGAGCTCTACTGGTTTCTGGTTTCTTTGGATTATGTTGTGTTCAGAGTTCATATTACAGGTTCTGATTAAGCAAAAAATCATTAACAATACTCCTTTATTTTGTCTAAAAACTTATCTTGCAAGGCAGTTGGCATAGAAACTAAGAGCAAAACTCCTGGATTCAGACTTCCTGATTTGACTACTGGCGTGGTCAATGACTAGCTTGCTGTTCTTGAGTGGTTACTTAAAATCCACCTTCCTAGATTTTTGTCCATGTAAAATAAGAATATTAATAGAACCTATGTCATAAAATGATTTGAAGATCAATTGAGTTAAAATATATCATGGTAGTCAACAAAATATAACTGTTGGCTGCTATCATTATATTGCGGTAGTGTCCAAAAGTGAAATGTAGGCCTTTTTGAGAAGGTTCCCACCGATGTCAAGTAAAGTTATTCTGACCACTCCCATGCCCCAATAAGAAGAAAATTTGTATCTTAAAACAAGCTGTTACTCTTAAAAAATATAACCAAATAGCATTAGTTCTTCATCAAAGTTTATCCAAGGGCATATCTTGAAGGTTTTCTTTGAAATATAGATAAAAAGATTTTTAATTCACTGAAAACAAGTTAATAGATTTGGAATTTTGTTAAAACTCCACTCTGGCCAACAATTCTATCTTTTAACAGATTCCGATTAAATGGAGCAAGGCTTTTGGCTTCTGTCTTGGATGGATAATCTGGAAAAAGTATCTCATCTATTCTAACAACAAGAATCAGTCAGATAATGTACTAAATCATGAATCCAGAGAGCCAGAGTCACAGATCAACCAGCTAGACTAGAATTGAAAGAAAGACAAAAGTTTCAAAGGAGATGCAGGATATGAGCATTAGCTAGTCTGCGGCGATAGGAGAAAAACAAGGTCTCCATACAAGTAGACAGCAAGTATTCAACAATTTTTTCTAATGAATTACTAAAGGCCAAGTGTGGAACAGCATGAGGATATAGAACCTCAAAGTGTTGCAGATGCAAGTGGAGTTTGCACACACTCACAGGCTGTTTTCTGTAGAACACACTGGGTTGTCACAAAGAAGACTGAGACAAGAAGTATTCAGGACAATGCTTTTCTTGGTGATGCAAGGCTGGATGAGCAGAGGGACTACTGCTACTCAACCTAGTACCTCCTCCACTAAAGAACAAATATTAAGTTGCTAGCAAAGGGAAGGACAGCAAATGCTTTTGCACAAAAGCACACGTGAAGACCCATTGCGTCTGGAAGAGATAAAAGAAAAAGATCCTCTAATCCTAGAGAAGGAGCAGGAAACTCTCCTGGGTCCAGACTTCTGGAGGTCTCCTGCTGCTGGCCTACCTGTTGACCTGGGACCAATCCAAAAAGTGTTCATTCCATTGTTTGTAGTCAAAGTGAGTCGGAAATATTTGGTCTCTCACAAACTTCCTTTTCTAACATTAGGCCATTGAAAACTTGTAGAGGAAGCCTGTGCCTGTTTTCCTTCCACTAATCTCTTTATCCCAATAAATGATCCACTAGATGGAAAGTCTAGACATCAGCAATATGTACTATGGTCGTTCCCATTGAGGTTAGAGAAAAAATTAGAAATAGGATCAATTACAAGCCTAAAAATTAGGAAAATACCTGAGAGCTATAAGTAAGTATTTAGATATATCCATGCTTTCTTCTCTTTTACATTTGCCATGTTATTTTTCCTTAAAATGTGTCATTGTTTTGGAATAAATAGATTCCAAGGAGTGAGATTTTAACAACATTATTACCACAGTGGTCACGAGCAATAGATAATGTTCTAACTTCAGAGCAACTCACTAGGATTTAATGTTCAAAAAAGACAAATATGTTTAAAGTTTTCTATTACAACTGTAGAGTTTTCAAAGAAAATAATCTAGAGTAGTTATTAAAAATTAAGTTTTGTGGAGTTTTAGGAGGAAAAAAAGATGCCAAAGTGAATTCACAGTAAACCACTAACACTAGACTAAACTACTGTCTTTCACTATTCATCACTCCTTTCATTTTCTCTCCATTGCCTATGCATATTAGACTCTCTGATGCAGCACTCCCTTACAGGCATAATTAATACTTTTGACACTTGCTAATCAATCATATCAAGTTGACAAAGCCCTAACTTTAGTTAAACCCAGCAATTTGCTCTCAAGAAGCTATATATTACCTAAAAACACCTCAAAACAGTGTTAACTGGGTCTCTTTAAATTCATAACCATCAGTCTCATATTGGCATTCAGCACTAATAAATTATAGCACTAAATTTTCCTAATAAATTTGTTTGCACATTTTCCATATCCCAAATCACTTCACAGTATAATCCCACTTCTGTTTTCTAAGGATAATATCACCTCTGATGATAGGCAAATCTAGATGATATGGAGGATCATTTCCTTCCCCTTTTGGCAGTTCAACAGAGAGTTCTCTCAACTGAGCAGCAGAGAAGGCTTTTGGCTGAAGTCAGCATTCCTGGCAGGCTGGGCTTTTAGCAGAGCCCTTGGTGTGCAGAACTTGGACCTGAGTAAGCACACTTCTCAGTATTCTTCAAGTTGCTTTGAAATAGTGCTTGTTACTGAGAGGAAGTAGAAGTTCTGTAGTCCAGTTTAGGCTGACCTATAAGCGTGTAACACAGTGTGGGATACACTTTCACTTTCACTCTCTTGGAATGCCCTGTGTCACAGGGCCATGTTCAGCCCACATGGGCTCTCCTCTGCTGGAAGCTTGGCTCGCTTTGTATAGAACTTCCTTGCCCAGCCTCTGCTATGGAATAATGAGCGTTCTGGGGATTGAATGTGCTCTAACATGTTTCTGCTTATAAGATTACCTAATAAATGTTAGGCTGTCTGCTCTTTAAGGCAGGGTGTCCATGATGCTCTTGGATGGCAACCTCTTTCCTATTAAGAAAATGTAAACAATCTTTTGGAGACTCATTTGCCTTGTCTCCATTATATCTGCCAAAAGAGCCAGTTTAGCCTACTGCTTAAGAGCCTGTTTTCTGGATCCCACCTGATGGAGTTTGAATCCCAGCTCCCAATAATCAGCTGTGTGATCTTGAGTGAATTGCTTTCCTTGTCTGTACCTCCTTATCTGTAAAACAGGAATACAACTTTGTAGGGTTGTAGTGAGGATTCAGTTGATATATGTCTACTACTTAAAACAGGGTCTGACATATAATAAACCAATATTAGTGTTGTTAAACGAATAATGCCTATCTGTAACTACAACCAAATTTTCTGTGTTTCCTACTATTAACAATGGAGGATGGAAGAAGTGATTTTCTCAAAGGCCAACTCCATTTCAGTTCTGGATGAGAACCCAATTAGTCTTTGAGAACATCATTCTTGCATGCGTTCCTTTTCTCAGCTATCATAAATTTTTTAAGTCTTCTGGATCATTCTGACTAGCATAAAAATATTCTTTATTGTCTCTCAAATTAATAAAAGTTTCCTTACCCTTTATCCACTCTATCGACCCCATTATCTTACCTCTTTGACAACAAATTCACAGAAAGATTAGTTGTGTCAGGTTGTACTTTCCAAAAATGTCCCTAGCAATATTTCTGGCTCCACTTCAGAATGTTTCTGGTTCCACAAAGAGATGGAATTGTCTCCCCTCTCCCTGAACTCAGTGGGATTTTGTTACTGCCTCTGTAAATAGAATGTAAAAAGTGATGTGTGACTCCTGAGCACAGGTAACAGAAGATGATATGGCTTCACCTGACTCTCTCTTAGCATACTTACCCCTGTGGTTCAGCCATTCCAGAATGAAGAAGCCCAGGCGATATGGAGATGCTAAGTTCAAAGGCTCTGTTCTACAGCGCTAACTAATATCAGCCTCCATCTAGTTTCATCCTCCAAATATGTGAGTGAGCAAGTCTTCAGATCGTTCCAGCCCAAGCCTTTGAATCTTCCAGTTTTAAGTCTCACCTATTATGGAGCAGAGACAAGCTATCCCTGTCATGACCTGTTCAATTCCTGACCCACAATATCCATGAGCATAATAAATATAGCTTCATGCTGCTAAAGTGTAGGGTAATTTGTTATGTGGCCATAACAACTAGAACATTTGTTTTTTAATAATTAGAGTGACTTTACATCAAGGCTCAGAAGTTTACATTAGGAAATGCAAAGTTGATGGAGATCCAGAAATTATAAGAGAAAATTTAAAATAAATAAAAAATCTTCTAGAAGTTCTGAAATCCATATAATAGAATTTCTAGAAAAATATTATGAAAAATGCAATAAAAAATGAGTAAATGAAAGAAGGAATTCTCTAAAACTGAAGAAAGATTCTTCATCTTACTTGGTAGGTACAGGTTTATCCATTATTATTTCTCCAAATTATCCAACTTAACATGATCAGAAAATATATTAGTGGTAATTTTCCCTTCCTACTTTTCTGTTTAAAAAAGTTATTTTAAAGTTCCTCAATAATCAGGAGTATTAAGCATATAATATAAATTAAAATAAAAATTCAAAGCAAGTGTAGTAATATTCAAAAGGATTTATGGTAGAGTTCTATATAAAATTTATTTTCCTTTAACACTGTCATTTTAGATTGTTATCTTACTACAGTGAATCTAAAAGAAATGTAATAAAAGTATCCTTCCCTGTAGGATGCATGACATTTGATATATTTACTATTGTCATTGACAAAAAACATTAATTTTAGCTTTCCAAAGAGTAGGACATTGTCTATTCATAATTTATAAACACACTGTAATTTAAGTTTTTAAAAATTGTCTGCCTTAAAGCAAATGATGATGGATTTATATAATTTTCTGTTTCCTTTGCATAATTCTTTTGCATCAAAATTACTTAATATTTTGGGCAGAATGCTGGGAATTGCATACTTCTTGCTAGTGACAGATGTGTGCTTAGTCATCACTTTTACATAATTTGATGTATTTCCAAAATTATAAATTAAATAATTCCACAATGAAGTGAAAATGGAATCATCTTCCTATCCTGCAACATGGACCATTTCAAGATTTTTGTATCACTCTAATACTTGTTATCAATAACAACACTACCTACAAAGTGGTGATTTTTGTTATCCCAGTTTGTACACAATTACATTTCTTTTTCCTGTTTCCTTTATTAGTTTCCAGATAATAACAACTTTGACCTTCTCAGGACCTTCAATCCAGTGACCTTAACCACTTTTTTTTTGTTTTTCCTTCCATCCATTCTTGCCCTTTCTTCTCTGTCATGTAATTATTTTTCATGTTCCTTGGGGATTACCACTTTCATCTCTCTGGCCTCTTTATTCTTCCATCAAACACACAAGGCAAATACCCCATGCTGGTCAATTTGAACTCTATGCCAACTTCCTGTCTACACATGAAGGGTCGGTCAATATGGCTAGAAAAAAACAAACACCCAAAGGCACCTGCCCCATAGCTGAATGGCTAAAGCTCTGTGCACTCCACTTTCGCAGCCTGGGTTTGTGGGCCTGGATCCTGGGCGCTGATATACTATACTTATCAGCCATGCTGTGGAGGCATCCCATAAACAAAATAGAGGATGATTAGCACAGATGTTAGCTCAGGGCTAACCTTCCTCAAGCAAAACTAAAGAGGAAGATTGTCAACAGATGTTAGCTCAACTCCAATCTTCCTCACCAACAAAAAAACAGGCACCCAAATATGGTGGCTGATCTTGTTTTAAACTTTAACCACATCTCTCAGGAGTCCCCCAGAATTTTCCAGCAACTCTATTTCATTTCCCAAGATAATTTATCATCAAATAATCTTTCGGATAACTCTTTTACAGGTTTTCATCTTTACTCAAACTCAGATGTCCCGTATCTCCTCTTCATTTTTGCCTATGATCTTGCTTCTTATTGCATTGAAAAATAAAAGCAGAGAAGGGTCTCATGGTCACCCAACCAGATATAACAATTGTTTGCGTCTCTATTCATAGTCTCTGTCTTCCTTCATGTTAGAGTAAATAAACCGTCCCATCTCCTTTCAGAAGTCAAGCCTTCCAATAGAGCACTACATTTCTTCTCTTCTCCCTCCTCACTCAGGGGTTTGGGTTCTACAAACATTTCTTCTTTCTCCTGTCAGTCTTTTCTACTTGATCATTGATCATGCTCATAAAAACAAAGAAAAACGAAAATACTCCCTTTTTAAAGAAAAATCCTTCTTTCACCTTATGTCAAACTCCAATTATTGGAATGTTCCTTAGCAACTTTTCAGATCATAACCTTCAAAATAGTTGGCCACTTTACAGTCTCCACTTTCTCACCTCTGATTCTATCTTGAATACACTGCTGCTTCCACAAAATGAGCCCCGTCAAGATTGTCCGGAATGAGGATGTTTCCTATGTGGTGAATCTTCAGTGCTCAAATAAGATGAGCAGCAGCTTCTGAAGAATTGATCACATCCTCCTTCTAGACACATTTCTTTCTCTTGATTGGCAGGACACCACCCTTTCCATATGTTCTCTCTTTTTGCACATGTTTAATAGCTATGTGTACGAATTAAAGATAAATTCAAGCAAAAATATTTTCATTAGGATAAAACATTTAAAATCACCACTTTATTTTGCATTTTATTTCAGTTCTCTTAAATTTTAAAAACTACTTACTAGACTATAAATTTATTCTTCCACACAATACTATTCAAGAATATAAAATTTAACTATGCTCATGTATGAATATTTACAGTTTGGCGATTGTTAAATCTGTCCAGGCTTTATTTTGACATTTGTGATGAACAATAATAATGTGTCAACTACTTTGCTATTCACATTGCTGTTGTTTTTTCTAATTTATTTTTGAAATAAAATTTCATGTTTAGCAAGGAAAGTATCATAACAAGGAGAAGTTTTTAAATCTCCAAATAAGATGTCTACCCAAGCTCATTGTATTCAAATGATTTAGAATCTGACTCTCATCTTTAACATGAAAGAGACTTTTTTTTTTCTATAATCCGAACAAATTTTTGTAAAGTAGGCTCGAGAAGCACACCTTTAGATGTCCTCTATCTCTGCTTTAATTCCTCTGCAAGGATACAGGTAGCAAGAATGTAACTTCATGCCAGGAATCAATTAAAAGAAAAAGTCCTCTATTCAGTAGATTGTGCCAAATACTCTGGCAGATTCACTGTCTCTACTTCCTTTGTGCATGACCCTCCGTCCTCAGTGGAAATGTGGTACTAGGCAGGCAGACACAATTCTGTTGCCTCTATGTTTACCATTATTGCTTTTATTTATTTATTTGCTTTTCTAGAGTTGACTCATGAAACCACTTTATAGATGTATATTCTTCTCTCAAGTTAAATTGGATGACTTAGGAATAAGAAGAACTATGAATGGGTGATAAAAATGTGAATATGTGATTAAACTAATGAAGAAGCATTCTACCTCCTCACTGCAAAGAACAAACATTTTTTTAATGACCTTTTTAAAATGTCATTAGCAAATTTTTTCTTCTTCAGATTGAGCTGTTTATTAATCAGATCCCACCTGGGAACCTCTAGAAAATATAGACCCATAAGAGTAAATGACAGTAAAAGATGAATAAAAAATGCAACAGAACACTTTCTTGTTTAAGATTTTATCTTATTCTTTGGCAAACAGTGGAACTGGAAGTATGTGCAGAGAACAAGCAGATGAATTACTTGAATAAGTGAGTATTTAAATTAAAAAAAGCATAGAAGTGAAAGAATTAAGTCATATGGTTATTTTGGAAGGTAGGATCCACAGACAGAGAGAAGAGCAACTGCAAAAGGCCTGAGGTAGAATCAAACCTCATGTGTTGGAGAGTAGCAAAGAGGCCAAGCTTGGTGGAGCAGACTGAACAGAGCTGTGTAGGACATGAAATGTGAGATGGGGGAAGGTGAGCAGCGAGCATGGTTAGGACTGGGCCCTTTACCCAGGCTGAATAATATTCGTTGTTTTTCCTCATGGCCATAGGACATTTGGAAACTTGAATTCTCCTCGAGCATAAAGAAAATGCAATAAAGCTTTTCTGACCACAATTTCTGATCACAATCCAATAACTTAGAATTAAGCAGTATATTAGAAACGCTTAACTGTCTATAAATAAAGAACTGTTTTCTATCTAACCACTGGATCAAAAGGAAATTACCTCTTAGATTTAAATATCTAGAAATCAATGAATAGTACGTAATAACATGTTTGAGTCACAACTAAAGTTTCATTGAGAAAATAAATACTTTAATGATTTATTATTTACAAATAATAGGCTTTATGAATTAATGACATTTTAAAACAAGAAAAATCTGAAAATAAGTGGGTTAATGATTCGATTTAGGAAAAAATCGATTAAAAAATAGAAGTCATGAACTGATAAAAAATCTGAAAATAATGGATGAAAATAATAAAAATCTGAGCACAAAAAGTTGCAGGGTTTTGTTTCTAATTTGTTTCTTAACACTAAAATATACAAAAGCCTAGAAAGTATGAATAAAAAGAAAATCAAAACATAAAATTCTATGTGATAATAGGAAAAAACTCAGATCCTGAAGACATTTAAAGATAGTTAGCATATCATAAATTCTAGTCTGAACTTTGAAAATCTAGACAAAATAGATAATTGTCCAACAAAGTATCGAAATTGACCCACTTAGAAGTATTAAGTCTGAGCAACAGAATAACCTAAAGAGATGGCAAAATGAAGAAAGCACTAGAGCCAGTTTCCAAACTTTAAGTTGAAGATATTTCCTCAGCTCTTAAAACAGACGTTGACCAAAGAAATGGGCAAAGCTTTTCCTAATATTTTTATTAGGATCACTTAACCTTAGTGCTGAAACTTGATCAAACAGTAAAAAGTACAAGCGAAAATGGAGGGCTAGTTTCTTTCATGGCTATAGAAGTAAAGATTCTAAAGAAAATAACAGCTAATTGAATTTGGCACTGTATCGCTGGATGGTATGTGGGTTGCCAGAGAGATTGTATTCTAATACTGTAAAGATATTTTTACATTTAGAATTCTACTCTACAAGTATAATTTACTTAGAAACGTATGTAGAACCAAAAAAAATCTACAAGAAGCAGTAATTTAAACTATAAATCTAATTAAATAGCTCCAGAAATCTATAAAATTTCAATAAAGGAATGTAAAACAAAACCTGGACATTGGTTAAAAAATCAATTAAGTTATTAAAATACCAATTAATCACAAAGAAACATGATTTCAATACAATTTTTTTGATAAAATTATATCAGATTCCACATTAATAAATGATTGTCTAGGGTAACCGAGAATTAATGTTGACTTCTGCGAGTTATGCAGAGCGGACTGGATCAACCAACTCCTGGGTGCAGGGACAGCCCTTAGCAGCTAGATTGAGTCTTCATTTTCTTGGCAAACCACGTAACTAGGTCCTGTTGTAACACAACATACAGGTAGTGGCTTCCAAAGGAAAATGTGGCTGCTATCTGTAAGAGGAAAAAAAAGAAATGACGGCTGATAAACAATCACCAATGTCCAGCTCAGCATGTCAAATAATACATTTCTGTGGATTAAAAATTCACACACAAAATGTAAAGCAATAAGCAATACTAGGTATAAATGCAGGAGAGTTTTGAATAAACTTTTAGTGCTAGAGACCTTTGCAGTATTTCTTTGAAATCATCTTTTTTCTGGTTAGACGTAAACGATTCTTTTTCTACCTACTTATTATGAATTTCATATTTAAATGTTCCAGTTATATCATCAGTCCCTTTTTCAAGAAAATAATGTGACAGTTGATTTTTTTATCTGATATAGACTAATTGTGTTAATATTTTTCATTGAAGGTCTTGGATATCTGGCTAGACCCTTTGGTTACTGACAAGCATTATTTAACCCTCTTTGAATTTAAAACAACTGAGAAAACAAAAAGATGGCCCCTAAAAATGTGCATAAATATGGTGTATTTTATCAATTGTAAGACACATTTGTTTTCAAAATTTTAACAGTTTTGAAATCAGGATGAGTTTTTAATCAATGATGTATCATATTTGATTTAAGAGAATTGTTTCCTTTCACTATAGTAGCTTAAATGGTGTGTCTTACAATTGATGAGTATATATGTTTATTTTCTCTGTAAGAAAAATTCACCAGTGATATCTAAAATGTGTATATTTTATAAAGCATCAAGAAGATCAGCAAAAGTTATGTAGAATGACACTCTGATTTGTAAAGATTAACATTTACGAAGGAACAAATTACTTAACATAGATATAGAATAAGCTGTTAAAGCTATAAATTGTTCTTTAAGCACTGTTTTCAATATATAACACTAGTTTTACATGTGATGTTTTCACTGCCATGAATTGTGATTTTCTTTATTTCAATTAATTCTTCTTTAACCATGACTAATGTTAAGTATATACTAAAACTTCCAAATATATGGAATTTTTATTATAGCTTTTTGTTATTAACTTCTAATTTGTTTTTTTTTGCAAAAGAGAATGGGCTATGTGATACCAATTCTCTAAGATTATTTAAATTTACTTAACGGCCAATCACATAATAACTTTTTGTATGTGTTACTCCATGTGCTCTGTAGAAAACAAAATGTTTTCCCATTGTTAGATGCAGAATTCTGAATGCATGCATTAGCTAAAGCTTATTGATTTTGTTATGAATTTTTCTACATATCTTCCGATTGTTTTCTGTTCAACTTATCAGTAGCTGAAAGGTATATTGAAATCTCACACAAGGACTTTGGATATCTCAGTATTTTCTTATAATGTCCTATATTTAAAAAATTATTTTGATATTATTTTTAGATGTCTGTACTTTAAAATTGTCAGACCTCTTAGACAAATTCAATTTTTTAACAAAATATTTTTACCATGTCCTCAATGACACCTTCGATCTAAAGTTATTGATCTAAAAGTAACATAGCTTTATCTATGTTTATTTCTTCAGTGTATGTTAGAATACTGAGCTAATCATAACTCAGGACATTTTTGTTAAAGGGAGATCACGCTTATCAGTTGTTTATATTTAAAAGACTGATTTTAAGTGAATCTGAACTCTTGATGTAAGATAACTACTTTTCAATACAACATAAGACCATTGCACAGCATTGAAACACTTAGCTGTCAATGATCAGTCTAGATACCTATTTCAACTTGACTTTCTTCAACATCAGGCATTATTATTATAAAGACCTGGATTTTGACTGTCTTTGCTTCGTTCTCAACTGCTTCTCCCCTGGTCTTTGTAACTGACCTCTTGAGTACTAACTTAATATAGTGCAAGATGTTCTAAGAACTCTAGATTGACACTTTCTAGATTGCTCGCCAGGATCTAATTCTATCCTCTTGATTCAAATCTACCCCTTTGCACTATTTCTTGTCTTTTCTACATATGCCTGTTTTGCGGGCAAATCCCCATACAGAGGGAGTTATTTGCTGCCACCTGTTGGATCCTGAACATTATAATTAGTGTAAGTTTAAGCGATATTTTTTTCTAGCTGCAAATAGATTTCTCACTTGAAACCAAGAGTTTAAAGTAGGCCTCAATTAAATAAAATACCGTTGGCAACAACAGGTTTCACTAACACTTAATACTTTTAAAAGTGTTGCTAAGTTATCTTATGTGGTTAGAAATAGCTGTGTGGAAGTTAAAATTTTTTCCACTATATTCAAAATGTAAAGAGTGAATAATTTTGTCTCAGGCACAACTCAAATATAAGAATAGCAACATAAACAATAAACTTTCCAGATTTTTTAAAAATAAAGAACGTTTTATCTTATAGATTATGTAGATATGTATAACTTATATTTAACAAAATCCAAATATACTTCAATGCTATATATTTTATGGAACTATAAATAAACTTTAAATTAATATTCAATTCATGCAAAATATGCTTGCTGCCTGTGAAAGGACAGACGAAGTTAGGACTGTTGAGGTTCACAAAATACTTAGAGATTATTTTTAGTTAAGTGAATTTTGTATTGTATAATTTGTGTATAATAAATAGCACACATTTAAGTATGCTGCCTGAAGACTTTTATAAATGTATATACCTGTGAAGTAATTTTAGGGTTTTATCAAAGACATGGATAGCACATTTCTTAAAAATGAAAATCAGAAGAATATTTAATTAAGCTTAGCATATACTTACTACACAATCGTTTTCAGAAATCATGCAGCTGCTTCAACGAAAATTTGTTTGTTGTTTATGGCCTATGACTAGAATTAAGTGCAATATGGGTGAGGTTATAAAAGAGACACCAAGTTTTCATATTCAGCAGACCCAGGGCATTCCACAGTAAGAAAAGGTAACTGAAAGAATCATTTTACTTTTTAAATTAGGGCCTACTTCAGCTACCATTAAGATATAATAAAATGAATTAAGTAAAGTAACATTTGTACTTCTTCACTAATTAAGGTTTAAAAGCAATGTGCTCTCAACGCAGAGTTGTTTAGGAGAGTGGTTCTCAAATTCCATTTTATTCACACATAAGTTGCAAACAGTGGTGAAAATACAGACGCCAAGATCTTCACTACCTCCTTCTAATTCAGTGTAGATGAGGTATGGTTATCTTTATGTTAAAACTCCCCCAGGTGGTACAGATGCAGGTGGTTCCAAGACTGTTCTTGAGAAAGAATAGGAAGGGAATTTTTTTCTAAGGGTTTGAGATGAGTGGTCATATTTCACAGGTATGTAAATTAGATATAACCTTATAATTTCAATAATAAAAGGAATGAAAAGATATGCAGTAAAAGACTTGAAATAAACGGCAATTTAACCAAGTGAGCTTGGTTTCTTAATGTTTTCAGCCCATCATTGTGATCTTCTCTAAGTTTATTTTAATTTGCTTTACAGTGAGCTTTGGACAAATGAATGCTTATTCTTAACTGATACAACTACTTTACTTGAAAAATTTTTCGAAATAATTTACACAGAAACAACGATAGCTAGTCAGTGTTTGTATGAGTCTGCGACTGATTTGCAATACTCTCCTAAATGTAAGTATCACTTAAGTCCACCATCAATCCTCTTAGCTCTACAGACCTTTGAGAAAACTCTTTGCTGTTTCCAGTAGTTCATGGTTAATAAGAAAAGCACAGCTATTGAATGTGTGTATAACAGGAGGAAGAGGAGAGCTGGTATTAGAGAGAGGGTAATTGAAATGTAAGTAATTGAAGCATAACAAAAATCACTGGTAAAGGCTTTTTATCACTTCAGTGAAGAGCTCAGTCTGGCCTTCAATTGCTTCCTATAATTTCTGTATATAAGCCTTCACTCACTCTCTCGTTCTCTCATAGGAAACATTTGTGATGTCAGAATTACAACCTGAGGTTACAGCACTGTGACATTTTCAAGCTCTTCAAGGTTTGTCAAGCACAGTAATTCTATTTACTAGAAGGCTCTCATCTCTCATACTCCTTAATCATACATGGAGTGGGAATCTATAAAGTGTGCAGGCTTAGAATAAAAGGAATATGTTTAAATGCTGCCTTTAGGACACAAAGATATGTCAGATTTTGAAAACAGGGTAATCTTAACAGACAATTTTGTTTTAGCTTTTTTTTTTAAGCTGGCATGAAAATTGAAATGAAGTTTTCTACATAGACCGCTAAAGCTCAGAAAATCTATTTGACAGCTCTAGTCAGTTAAGCATATTTTGGTTGAGTGCTGAAAACTTTCTATACACCACATTGAAATATCGCATATTTTCTGTAGCTGAACTCATCAGAATTATTTTTATAGTGAAATTAAAAATAGAGAATTATAAGTACTTCTAAATTGAAATTTGGGAAGCTTCCAATGCAGAAGATGCTGTTCAGAAATATTTGGAGAACATTGTTTGTAAAATTATGTTGAACCTATTAGAAAAACAATATTTAATAAAATTTTATTCAGTTATTTTATCAGTAACAACAATGTATTTTTTGAATGGTGTGTACATTGGGAATATAAAAATTTGAAGGCACTGTTGTTGGATACGGAGAGTCCATTCATGACAAGAAACATAAGAGAATTTATAAAGCAAACAGCATCTAAGTGATCATTTAGTCATTTTATAAACATTGGTTTTGGAGATATAATGGAAACATATACAAACATAAACATGTCAACAAAAATAATCCATAACCAATCTATATATGAAAATTTGGGAGAGTTTATTCTGAGCTAAAATCTGAGGACCATGGCCTGGGGCCTTTCTTCCCAAAGGAAGAAAGAACACCGAAGAAGTGGGGTGCACAGAGTGGTTATATACCCCCAAATAGGATGTTTCACATTTGATTGAAATGTCCCTTTTACAATCAATAGTCGAGAGACTGCTCTGTCGACACAGAGATTGATGGACAAATCAGGTAGGTCTGCTGTCTCGGTGAACACAGCAGGGTGGCAGGTCTGTTGTCTCGAGCTGGTGGTCACAGGTGAGCTGGGTGGTCAAAGGTGAGCACAGCAATCAGTTCCTAGCCTAAGGAAAGATGCTTATCCCTAAGGAAATGCCAATGTGGGGGGAAGTTGCACCTTTATCTTAAGGCCATTTGTTCTTGCCGTAGTAAGTGTTTAAAGCAGATATACAATGCATGCTCAATGGCCACAGTCAGGCCCTTTTTGGAAAAAAACAAAGTCAGGCCGAATTAGGTGTATACCAAATGGCTTCCTCATATACTCCAATATATCCTATTGCTTGCCATTTCTATTTGTCAAACACAAAGATAATTTAGTGCCAAAGTATTTGAGAAAGCATTTCTAAATATTTATTTTATTGTATGCTTTCAGTTAACAAAAATAACAAACATAATGAAGATAAGAATCCAACAATATAGAATTTTAAGTTAAGAATGCTAGCAATCTAAAAGTAAGAATTTTTTCTCTGTGAAAGACACTGTTAACAGAATGAAAGGCAAGACAAAGACTGAGAGAAAATATTTGCAAAACACATATATGATAAAGGATTGTCAAAATATACAAAGAATGCTTAAAATTCAAGAATAAAAAAAATCCAATTAAATAATGGGTAAAATATCTGAACACTTTAGCAAAGATACACAGATGGAACACAGGCATAGGGAAAGATACTCAACATCATTTGTCACTAAGGAAATGCAAAACAAAACTACAAAGCAGATACTACTATGCACCTAAAAAATGGCTGAAATCCAAAGAACTAACAATACCAATTGCTGATGAGGATGAAGAGCAACAGGAATTCTCATTCACTGATAGTTGGAATGAAGAATTGTACAACCACTTGGGAAGGCAGTTTGGAAGTTTCTTATAAATCTCAACCATAATCTTAACATAAGATCCGGCAATTGTATTCCTAGGTATTTACCCAACAGATATGAATCATATATACACACAAAAACCTGCATGTAAATGCTTATAGCAGCTTTATTTATTATTGGCCCAAACTGGAAGCATCCAAGATGTGCTTCAGAGATGAATGGATAAACCAACTGGAAACTGGTACATATATACAATGGAATGTTATTAAGCAGTAAAATGAAATGAGATTCCAAGCCACAAAAAGAAATGCATGCATAAATCTTAAGTGAATATCGCTAAGTGAAAGAAGTCAGTAGGAAAAGGATACATACTATATAATTTAATTTATATGCCATTCTGGAAAAGAAAACGATGGAGGCAATATATAGATCAGGGTCTCTAGTCTTGGGGGTAGGGCTTGAATAGATGAAGCACAGGGAATTTTTAAGGTGGTGAAGCTATTCTGTTTGACACAATAATGTTGAATTCATGATACCATGCATGTCAAGTGCAATGAATTTTACATCACAAAGAGTGAAACTTAATATATACAGATTTTAAAAAATCATTTGGGAGGTTAGGGCTTCCTGGGATGGAATGCAGACTGTGACAAAAGAATCTAAATGTATTATCAATGCATGAAATAACTAAACTTAAGTGGGTAGTAACTCGGGAAATGAGTGGAGATTGTAAGACTAAAAATGAATGAAAATTTACATAAAAATTATATTAGATTTGGTAAAGTTATTTGACTATGGGGTATGGGTTAACAATTCTGAAACCATTGTACATCTATGCTAGAATTCAACAATGAAATACATGGACAGCAGATGTTGCGAGCCAGGTTTGTCACTGTTGGATCAAGAAGTTCCAGACAAGCAAGATGAGAAAGCTAAAAGGATCAACATGTTAACAGACTAGAGTTGAAGATAGTCTGAACTCATGATTAGCTTAATGCAGATGAGGACACATACATATAAAAATATTTATAGATATACTTGTATATACTGGTTAGTATACACCATATATTTTCATGCTCTGTCTGCTGAGAGAATCTAAAAGACATCTCAGTAGCAACCAGCACACATGCACACATACAAACATACATAAATAAATAAAACAAAAATGATAACGTGGTTATGTCAAATAGACATAGGAGACAGAGAACTCTCCATGGTCAATAGTAGAAGAATTGCATGCACCAAAATAAATAATGTTGTACTGGAATATGACCCAACATATAAAATAAATATCCACGAGTCTATACTGATATAAATAAATGATTATAAAAAAATAACCGGAGGAGAATAGATAAGTCTCTGTGCAGAAGAATTCTAAATAATTTAAGTAGATGCCTCACCCTTAAGAAACTGAAGAATATCTTCACTCTTTAAGTAAGTGTGTCCATAGTCACTTCCTTCCAAATAGGACAGTACAGAAAGGAGGAAAAAAAGAGTGACTTTATGGAGGAGAACTCTGACAGACACTATCTCAGTCGGATGATCAGTGGTGATAAATTACGTTGATGCTTGTACTCTCGATATGATGTGATGAGACCGTCACTTTACCTCTGTGATCTTCCTCCCCAAAGTCCACGACCCAAGTCAAAGCATGAGAAAAGAAAGAAAAACTCCCAATTGAGGGACATTCTACAAAATACCTGACCAGTATTCAAAATTGTCAAAATCAACAAAAAACAAGAGAAGTCTGACAAACTGTCACAGCCAGGAGGAACCTAAGGAAACATAGCAGCTAAAGATAATATGATATCTTGAGGGGAATCCTGGCAGAAAAAAAATACTTCAGGTAAAAACTAAGGGCATCTGAAGTATGAAGTTTAGATAATAATAATGTATAAATATCAATTCATTAGTTGTGACAAATTACCATACTAATATAGTATGTTAATATAGGGAAAATTGGATGTGAGGTTTATCAAAAATTTTTGCACTGTCATTGAACATTTCTGGGAAAATAAAACTCTAAAATAAAACTTTATTCTTGAAAATTTTAATCTCCACTTCACCCCACAAATGTTACTTCTTTTTAGTAACATTTCATGATACTAAACACATGTTACTAACACGTGTTCAAGTTTTGGTGTATTCTTCCCTGCATCTTTTGCATTTCCTATAAATTTAATGTTAATGTTTCATTCTTTTGAGAAAAAATGCATTTTGTGACTATACATCAGTGGTGAAGCCTGCCTTTTCAGATTCTAAGAATCTCATACTGTTTTCTTGGAGATACTCCGGCATAGAGTTTTAATGGATGCATTTCCAGCAATCAAAACTTCATGAATTTTGATTCAAAATTCAAAAATTTCAGTAACTTGCCACAAAAGTTACTTTTTTGCATTATTTTCATGAGTGACTTGCTTATGTTGACACTTATGCCCTCAGCATTTTCAAGATATGAAACAGAGATAACTCCCTCACTGCTGGTTTATGCTGAAGAGCAATAGAGGTCTTCTGCATAACAATAGATGCTTTCCCTGAGATTCCGTTCCTGAGAGCACAAATATAACATGACTGAGGGACTGTCTATCTCTCTCAACAGGTGATACCATCATTATATTTGAAATCAGTTTATATTTGGTGGTCAAATAATGTGATGGTGAGAAGAAAATCAGTGTGAATCGTTTTGCTCAATTAAATATAAACGTTTATGTGAGAACATATAAGAAAACCAAAAGTCAATGAAATTATAGCAATTTGTCATAAGAAACTGAAGGATCACAGACAAAGTTGTGAATAACCCCCAATGCAAGACTGATAAGGGATAAAGGAATTGAGGGATATATATATACAATAATTGGATTATCTAAAAGGTGTAGAAAGGAAATTTGTACTTAAATTTTCCTTAGATAGGAAAACAAAAGTAAAATTTAAGAGTATAAACAGCTAAAATAGTTCAACAAAAGAAGAAAATTCTGAAGTTATTTAATCTTCAATTAACTGTAGCATGAATAAATGCTGCATCTATTTATCCCCCATTAAAGAATCTTTACCATACTCATGCTTTCCCGTTGAATAAAATTTCTAAATTTCCTAGCCAAAGGTTTTTTTTTTTCTGCATGTGTTTAATATTTTTCTCTGAAAATATTTCTGCCTGGATCCTGCCTTTCTCAGACATAAAGAGAAAAATACACTCCAAATAAAAGATTGTACAAAGTTACAGATCCCACTTTTAGATGGGTTTTCAGTCTATGAAAATGAAAAAATTATCCTCATAAATTCAAATGACTCAAGAGAGACTGATATCCTCTACAAGGCTGTCTAGAAATTGATGTGACATTTTGCCAGTATTTGCATCATTTTATTTTTGTCATTGTAGTAGATAAAACAGACTCTGAACACATATGATTTATAGGCCAAATTTCATATTTTAAGTCCTGTGTTTATTGTTTTTTCTAGTCAGTGATTAACTGAGACCAGGTTGAAAGTGGAATTTATTTCATTAAACTCTGAAGGGACTTTTTTGGGATATTGAAAATGTTCTCTATCTTGATTGTGGTAGTCGTTGGCCCAATATATACATCTGTCAAAAGTAATAAGTGCATTTTTGTATGTAAATTTACCTCAATACAGTTGATAAAGAAAAAATTTCACAGAAATAAGACAGTCATGCCATAAAGTAAAAATTATCATTAGCTATCTGATATGCAATCTGATAAGTAAGTCCTTAGTTATACGCCATATAATTGGTCAAAAAAAGAAATCTCTGCTGGTAGGTACTGCTGAAATTCTTCCACACGACTCCGTTAACTGTGAATTGGAATATAATTTAAGGATAGAGTAAAGGCTATGAAATAAGGGGAAATCTATTATCTATTTTTTATATGTTTGTTGTTCATTAATCTCTCTCTAGTTTCCAGGAATAGTCATCAAAATATTTAAATGAAGTTCCATTATTTTGAAATTGTTTCTTTCAAAATATACAATCTTATTGGATAAAGAGATATAATGATGGTAACACAAAATATTGTTTTACTGACATAAAGCCAAACATATGCGCAATGTATTTGATAGCCAAATAAGCTTGGAAAATAATTATTTAAATAATTTAAAACAGAGTTCTCTACTCTAGAACTTCTTAAGTCTTTGGTATATTCATATATTTCATGATTCATTAAAAGGAAAAATATACTATGCAGAATTGCCCATTTTTTGAAAACAACAGTTTTTTGCATAGCATTTTTTTGGTCTTCTGTTTTGTGAGGTAAGTTCTGGGAAAAACTGATGTGAATATTTCCATTCCCCAAGGCACAGTCTTGCCTCTATATGTTTGTAGTTACTGAGGAGAAATGCAACGCAATTCCCCAATGGCAACTGCTTCCTCCCACTTTGAATGCTACCCTTTGGTAAAAGAGAACAAAATGTGCTGAGTGGTACATGGATCTTAGAAGAGTACTCACTGTGGTTTTGTAAATGATAGTTTATATCATTAATTAGCTTAATGCAAAGCCTTACCCTGCTAACTATTCTCAAAAAAGTAATTGTTATACCTACTACAAATTTCCCTTCTCGGTGAACTTCAGCCTTTCCCAGTGTATGCAAGCAATAACCTTACTACTTCCCATCTTTCTAAGCATTCTTATCTTATCTCCTTGTTTCCTCTGAACCAAGACACAGAAACACTTTGTTGTTTTAGTTTAGCATGATCAGTAATTTTATATGCTCTTCTGGATACAGGCGTTTCTATCTAACTTTTCTACATAATTATAAGTCCTTTCAAGAGCATTACCATGAGTAAGACCTACTCATTCCATTATTATGTGTTTCTTTCTTGTTAGCACTCTACCCCAACATCTAACTAAATACAAATACATATTAGTATTCCAAAAGACACAAAAAATCCTTTTCAGCGAGGTAATTATATATGATTAATGAGGTTTATCTCCTTGTATTTATGCTTTTACAGAACATTTTGCTCCTCAATAATGATAGAATTATATATTTGGTTTTGGAAAATGATTGCTTGAAATTTAGCTATGGAGATTAGCCCCTTTCATGATTTCAGTGTATGAAATATATATAAAAAATAAAAAAAGAAAAGAACAGTATTAGACATTTTAGTCATAGGAGTAGGTCACAAGCAAGAAATAACTGACTTGACAACATTTTGATGATGAGGGGCAAATGGTTCTGCACTTAAAAGAAAGAGAAAAAGAATTCATCTTTCCACATGGGCAGTTATCCGTTAGTCTCCAGGTTCCTAAACATAGTAACTTAACAAAAAAGAAAAAAGCCTAACCAGTGATCAAAATATAACTGTCTCAGTTTTCCATATTTTTAGCAATAAGATAAACAATTCAAAGTTATATATTCATTGGGTGTTTGAGATTAATATATGTATATACTTTGATGGTGCTACTGGACACTGGTAACAATATGCCTTATACTTTCAAAATAGAAGAGGTGAAAAAAATCTCATTGCTGCTTTGGGCATATTATGGTATTGCAGAAAGGTATTACTGTTTTAAATTGATATTTGTATTTCTATATAATGAACTATGTAGAAAAGAAATGATACATGTCTTCCACTTATCTCCAAAAATTAATGTAAACTGGCCTTTTTTCACCATACAGATTTGAGAATAAACCATTTATACAATATTAATGTATTGTTTCCAAAGAGAAAATCTTTAAATATTGTGTAGAAATAGTCTTAGTGTAACTTGTCTAGTTAAATATGTTCCCATGAGACTAAAAATGTCCTGTTCTTATTCATGAGAAGAATCGAATCTTCTTAACAGGGTTAACTGATTATTATGTAACTGTAATTTTAAAATACACAGTGCTACATTTATACATAAGTGTATAGACATTTTCCCTTAAAATACCTCAGTCATGCACAAGCTAAATTTTAAAATAATACTGACATATAACAAAATTATACTTTTAATGATTTGACTGCATGTTTAAGATAATGTCTTTTCTAAGGAATGATGTAACAGGCTATAGAATCTACTTGCAGCAAATTAAACAAATAAAATTTGTCCTATAATCATATATTGTAATATTATTTGATTGTACATATTTATAATATTATATATGCTCATTTGTATAACCATATTTGTTTTCATTTGTATAACCATCCATCAAGATACATACTGTTAACATTGCTTTACAGAAGCAATGAGATTAACTTTTAAAAAGGGTAAGTAGTTGTCCAACACCATAAAAGTAGTGTTAGTGCAAGGAAACAAAAATGTATGGTATGCCTCTCTCCTAAGTACATATGGGTTCCACTCTAATGTACTTTTCCAATTGTTTTCATCTGTGAAATTTAGTATTTATGTCACGATATGATGTTCATAATGGTTAATGTTCATTGAGCAGTTATTCTGTACCAGGCACTGTTCTAAATTCACTTTCATGTATTAACTGTAATAATCTTTGTAACAACCCCATAAATTAGGTACTATTATTCCTTCCATTTTATAGATGAGAAAACTCATGACTAGAGGGACTAAGCTAAGTAACTTGCTGAAGTTCTTGTTACAGCTAATGAATAGAATGGGGATTTCCCCTGGGTATCCTACACTTGGAGGTAAGTCTAGATAATACCACAATTCTGCTTCAGAATGATTTCGAGACTGGTGTGAAAGCTTAAGATCTTCTTTGTTCACTTAGCTCATACTGCCAAGTTGAGAATTTACACTTAGTGATGGTTAGTTTTATGTTCCAACTTGGCCACATAAAGTTACAAAGATAGAACAGATGGATACCCAACATCTCTTATCCAGTTCTTCCTATTGTCGACATCTTACATTGACATGGAAGCCTTGTCAAAACTAAGAAACTGAGATTGGTACATGTATCAGCCAGGTGGCATTTGCAGCACTGGGGCAATGGCCCCCAGCTGTATATTCTCTAAATATATATTCTTGTGGTAGTTTTTTCTCATAGCCAGGATTTTGTGGTCCAGTAATCCAGAGGTGGAAATGGGAGCAGCATCACCGTTACTGCTGATGATCCACTAACAAAAATTTTGTTTCTTGTCCCTGCAACTTTGTTCTCTGCTTATCTAGATGTCTTCATTCCAAAGGGAGGAATGCTTCCACTAGGAGACACACAATGATTCCATTGAATTGGCAATTAATTCTTCCACCTGGCCACTTTAGGGTCCTCATGCCCCTGAATCAAACAAAGAAGGGAGTTACAGTATTGGTTTGAGTGTGTGATCCTGAGTACCAAAAGGAATTATGCTGCTGCCACACAATAGGAGTAAGGAAGAATATGTCTGGAATATTAGAGATCACTTAGAGCATTTCTGAGTACTACCATGTCCTGTCACTAGAGGCAATTGAAAACCATAGCAACCCAATTCACAAAGGATTACTAATGACCCAGCCTCTTCAGTAATGAAGGTTGGGTCACCCCAGCAGGCAAAGAGCCATGACCAACTGATGTGCTTGTTGAAGGCAAAGTTAATATGGAATTGGAATTGAAAGAAGACAGTTATAAACACCAGCCACGATGAGGTGAACAGTTAAAGAAATTAGGACTTTAAATCTGGAATTGTTATGAATAGCTCTTTATTTTGTTATGAATATGTGTATAATATATATCAAATATTTTTACTCCCTTTCTTATCTGCTTATCTTCTAAAATGAATATGTTAATAATACCTAACTCTACATCCCGTTATTTAAGTTGCAGAGTTATCAAGAGCAGTGAACATCATTCAAGGACTTGGAATCCTCTTTTAGAGAAAGGGTTTGTTTAACAGGTTTTCAGATGTACGCAGGATAGATATGCCACGTTACGTGGAAGTATGGCATTGTTATTTGGAGATTAAGAATGTTTTAAAGATATACGTATGAGTGCCAAGTTACAAGGAGTGAACTGTGATGATTAGTCCTTTAGAGAAATCTTCCTTTGGAACAGGACGCAGAGAACAATTGAATGATATGCTAATTATTGTACTGTTTCATATTGAAGCTGACTAAATGGCCTCTAGTTTTCTTAGGGAATGAATCATTTCAATAATTTCTAGGAACTTTTAAACCACAGGCTAACACTTAGTTTCTTGCACTCACGCACCTTCCAGTAAATCAAAAATCCTGTATGAGAAGCTATAACACTCAATTTTATTACCTTAAAGGCTATAATACTAATATTTCTCAGATTGACTGCTATTAATTGTAGTAATATTGGTTGTAAAGTGCTGTAAAAGTGATTTCTTCATGTGAGATACTATGGATTAATCTTCTACTAGTAACTATTATAAAGAGAAATTATCTAAACAAGCTTAACAGCACATGGAATAATTTTTAATTGAATAATTATGAAGCATGACATACTTGAGCTATATTCAGCAAAGTTTAAAAGCAATTAGTCATAATAGCAACAAAAAACAAATTTTAAGATACTCCACAAATATTTTATAAATAGAGCTCACATTAGTGGTAGGCTAATTATTTGGAGCTATGCAAGTTGATTAATTAGAGAGGAGAGTATCAGGACATAAGTTGGCGTCAAAGAGAGTAACTGGAGATATGCGTATTGACTGGCCAGAAGGCGACTGGCTAAAACTCAAAGGACTAATTAAAATTTCAGCCCCAAACAAAAATGGGACTACAGTGGAACATTCGTCAATCATAGCGAGACCCTCCACAAACCTAGAAATAAATAAAAAATAGAGGATCCTTGGCCTTATTGTTCTCCACTTAACTAAGAACAAAGTGTTCCTAAGAGAAATGTATTGACTAAATATGCCTCAACCTTTTCTTAAGCCAATCCTCTTAGGATGTTGCTCTACCAGAACAAGAAGATAAACACATGTATATGTTTGTGAATGAATATCAATGCTAACGAATACAGTGACAAGGGTCATTCCATGTGCTTTGCCTAAGCTTTCCTCTCAAAGGAATTGTGCCTTCAGAAATAAAAGTCATCAACCTGATTTGAAACTGAAACACAGCAGATGGTCAACATATTGTTAATATGATGCCAATAGGTTATTTATCTAAGGAAAATGTATTGTCAAATATTATAAGTCAAATTAAATATTTTTGGGAAGATAATTTGGGAACAAGGTTTATATTTGTAATACACAGAATCATAAAAAATGGCTGAAAACAATGGCCATGTCTTTGCATTTTATATAACTTTCATAGTGCACATAATTCAAATGATGGGTACAATTCTTAAAAATAAGCAATCCACAAACTTGCTTAAGAAGATTTCGTATAAAGGACTAATTTCTGGTGACAGTTCTGGTGCTGCAATCCACTAAGCAGTTGAATGCGAAATTTAACCCAGTTTAACATCATTCAAATTAAATAAGGTGACTGGGGATTTTGGACAAATAGAAAAATGTGTGATTAAAGCTTTTAGAGGTTTTAGCTACGATCAATGATTTTATACCTGGTTGATTCAAGGTTATTTTCAATTAAAATAGTATATGACACACAAACAGATTTCTGATTTCATGTTGTTTGTTGAAACAATATTTTGTGTCTTCTCTAAGAGTATTAAATGTGGTTAAAATAAGCTGGGCGAAGAAAGAATACAGATGTGACCTGGAAAATTACGAGTTGTACCTAGTGGTGATACAGATTGAGCTTCTCCTATAAGAGAAAACATGTTGTCATATATCATGGACTTTACAATGATAGCTATTTTAAAATATTAAATATCACTAATAAAAGAAAAGAAGCTTTCAATTATAATTGTAAATTGTCACAGGTTTTTAATATGCATCATGATTTAAGACATTTTAAATTGTGAAAAAATTTGGGAATGAATAAAATACAGTTTTTATATCACAAATAAATTAGTTATAGACATTTACAAAGAAACATGAGTCATTACAGAGAGGTATTTGAGTCCCCATTATCTAAGTAGGATATTTGTACTTCTTTTCTGTTTTCTCATAGATAATACAAATTCACCTGTGTTAATGATGTCAAAATTCCTAAGTGTTGTGGGTTGAATTGTAGCCCCCAAAAGATGTTGAGGTTCTAACCTTCAGTACTAGTGTTATCTTTTTTGAAAAAGGGTTTTTGCAGAAGATTAAATTAAGATGAAGTCATTAGAGTGGAACCTAATCCAGTATGGCTGTGTTTTTACAAAAAGGGGAAATTTTGACACTAAAACAGGTACACATAGGGCGAATGCTTTGTGAAGATGAAAGCAGAGATTGAAGTGATGTATCTATAAGTCAGGGAACGACAAAGGTTGCCAGCACCCAACAGAAGCTAGGAGAATGTCATGGAACAAATTCTCCCTCACAGCACTCAGAAGGAACCAACCTTGTGACACCTTGAACTCTGACTTCTATCCTATAGAACTGTCATTGCTTAGGCCACTCAGTTTGTGGTACTCTGAAATGGCACCCTAGAATATTAATATACTAAGATAAAATAATTCAGCAATACTTCAGTAAAATGTTTTTGATGCTATTGTTTTGAATATCAGAAACAAGCATCACAACTTGTTTCTTATTACTCTTCAGTTAGGCAAATAATTAGAACCCTAATATTTCCAACGTTTTTGTATACTGACTGCTATTTGACTGTTCCTCTCCTCCTGTAGTAAGACTATGTATTTAAAAAGTTACAAATAAAGGATTTGTAAAAGAAATGAAATATTTGCCACTACTAAGCAGGCAAATAAAAAATGAAAATCTAAAATCTTGTGTTTCCTTAAATTGGTTAATATTTAGGCAATAGTGAACGTTTCCAGAGATGCCTCATGCTACAGACTGGAACAATTTCACTTCTCTGAATGTGTGTGTGTGTGTGTGTGTGAATGTGTTTGTGTGTTCAGAAAGTGGAAGAGGACTAGACTTTCACATTTCCTTCTTCCGTTGTACCTTTTGTTTTGTTTTGTTTTGGTTTTCCCTCACAGGGGCTACTCTTTGTATCTTCTTTTTCTGTTTTTTTTTTTTTTTTTTGAGGAAGATTAGCCCTGAGCTAACACCTGCTGTCAATCCTCCTCTTTTTTGCTGAGGAAAACTGGCCCTGAGCTAACATCCGTGCCCATCTTCCTCTACTTTATATGTGGGATGCCTACCACAGCACAGCTTGCCAAGCGGTGCCATGTCCGCACCTGGGGTCCAAACGGGGGAACCCCAGGCTGCCAAAGCAGAATGTGCGCACTTAACCACTGCGCCACTGGGCCGGCCCCCACTCTTCGGATCTTCATTATAGTTAGTGTTAAAAAAAATTACATGTTAATTAAATTTGTCAGTGTTGGATGCTTTGTGCATCTTAAAAGAACACCTATAGTTTAACCTTAATTTTTACCTGTTTATACATAGTGAGTATAAGGGAGAAAAGACTTTCCTGCTACTCTTCTGAGTTCTTCACTGACCCCCCTGTAATAAAAGATAGATAAACAGAAAAATAAACAGAAGTTTACTAATGTGTATACCTCATGTAAACATAGAAGATACTCAGGGAAAAATGGAGTAACTCAAAGAAATGCCTTAGAATTCCAGTTTATATAGCATCTTCAACAAAGAACAATAAATTCGTGGAGAAATGATGAAGGAAAGCATAATCCGTATGTCAAAATTACATATTTTGGGGTGACATTTTGCTACCCTTCACTTTGATAGCTGGGTCTATAAAATAAGCAACAAACAAATTAACAGGAGAAAAGATATACAATTTACTAATTTTTGATATCACATGCACAGTGGATATCACAGAAAAAAAAGTGAATACCCAAAAAAAGCTGCTTGGCTCCAAAGGCTCTTGTTGTGCTTGAGGTGAGCCTTTGGAAGAGCTACTCACCCAGCCCAGCCAACCAGGAGGCCAGCCTGCCTGCAGAGGCTAGTAAGCTGGTTGCCATTCTCTTGATGAGTTTCACCTCCTCATCCAGGAAGTGGCTCCCCAGGAAGTCACAGAGATGGGGGATCTGTACAGGCAGAATCCAGGGCATGCAGATCGAAAAGGACCAGGCTCAGGTTCTTCTCCAAGGCCACGGAGGTTTCCATGGGGTCCAGAGTTTTACTCCTCTCATCTTGAGAGAGTTTCTGCACATTCTGGAAGAGGGCATGGCCACTGTGCTGGTTTTGCATTGTCAAGAGATGCTTGGCTCCCTCGCCTTTCTTCTGAGCCAACTTGCGGAAGAAGTGGCCTGTGCTCTCCAGAGCAACATCATCAAGGTCAAAACAGAAGCCTAGAGAGAGGAGGATGTAGGAAACCCACAAATGCAGATTGACCAGGCTATTGAAGGCAGCCTGCACCTCAATGGACTAATTCTGACAAATCCAGGGGCTCCTTGTTGGTCAGCAGTAAAGAGCTCCACCAGAAAAAATGGTGTCAGCTGGTCCTAGAGGAAAAGGGATGGCAGAGAAGATGGTCCTGGAGGTTGTGACTGGAAAGAAGGTTGAACGGTGGTCGCAGGGTGGTCGGAGGCTGGAAGAAGGGGAGTCCCCAAGTCTGTTCTATCCAAACACAATTGCAGCAAGAGACAGATCTGAGGGACTGCCAGCAGTGCTGCCCCCTCTTTTTCCCCCAGGGAACAAGCTATTTTATTACACTGTGGGTGAACTGGAGCTGGTGGGAAGTCGGGGAGCAGGTGGAAGTGTCATGTTGGCAAGCCCTGGGGAATTTGGGGAGGATGCAGCAGATCTGACTTTGTGTGCCAGGCCATGCCAGGCCAGGTTAAGGCTCGCTCTTGGAGCAAAAGGAATAGAAGGCAGAAGCCAGATAACCAATTCCATTCTTCTCACCCACCCCCATGGCATCAAATAAATAAAAAGTAACTCTGTAGAGCACAGAATATACAGAGAGGCCCTTCCCCCTAGCCCTGGACTGTGCAGAGTGGGAGGGCCAGCTCTGGAGAACAGGGTTGGGGCCTCCAGCTTTTGACACTGCCCCAGACCCCTCCCCGACACCATGGGGTAGGGATAGCCAGTGTTGAACAGGAAACAGCACTCCAACTTTCTCTGAAATCCTAGGCAGACAGGGCCATCTGTGTGTGGGACTCCGGGCTCAAATGTTTTCTACTCCTTTCAGACCCTGGAGCTTTCTCAGGAACAACTGGCCTGAGCTTCTAGAACAGACGGGAGGCATGGTAGTCTCTGACAAAATTTGTCTGTGTGTGGCATACACTTCTAGTCTCCTTTTCTGAGACAAGAGTTAATCTTCCTCAGTGGACAAAACTCCTGGGGAGGAGATTTATGACAATTGAGTTCCCCTTGGAGGATCTGTTTTCAGGCAGATCAGGGAAGTTCAGATCTCCCCGATTTATTGCTTTTAAGTGGCTTCCGCTCAAAATAATATACCAAAGTGGCATATTTTGGGATGGCGTGTCTTGAACAGCTTCAAGGTGATGTAGTTCTCGAGAATATAGCTGTGGTAAACTAAGTCAAAATCAACATATAAAAAATAACAAGAATGTTATATAAGACCATTGACATTACTTATATACTATACTCATATATTACTTATATATTTCCACTTATATATTACTACAATCTTAATGCCCCATTTTTTTTTAATATTAACATGAATATTTTAAGAACCCATACTAAAAATGTAAAATTTTGGTGCAAGTAATTCATTTCAGAAATAAATTCGAAGCAATAGAAAAAGTCTGTCAAATGTCTCATTGATGAATTAAAGAATCACATTTCTAACTTTTTCCTTGATAAACATGATGGTACATGTCTCTAACACACCTTAAAGTGTGTCATATCAAAAACTATGCTATAACTTTTGGTACATTTTTGAGCATTTAAAATTTTATGAAATTTAGAAACTCTTTCAAACTTTATAAAAGTATTTTTCAAAATTACAAAGAATTAGTGTCCTGTGAAAAAAACCACTTTAGGGGGAGCTCTTCTTCCAGAATTGCTTTCAGAGGAGCTCTATGTCCCTCAGCTGGGCAGAAGAATTATAAAACAAATGACTGTTTAAAGTTTCCGCAAATTGTCCTGAGACCATATAGAAAATGAAGATACATTTTTTCAAAATCATCTGCTAGATCTCAAGGCATGTGAACTCTTCCCCCAGCTCCCAGTTAAGGGTTGTGGTATCTCTGGGAGGGTCAGGCTGCCAGCATTTTCATGCTCCCCCACCACTGGCTAACTGCGGAAGGGTGGGATTGCAGAAGCTAAACTTCAGTCAAGTGCAACTGATAAGTTGGGGGCCTCTTTCTGCCATTCAGCCCCAACTTGTAGAGTGAGGGTTCTTATCCAGATGGGGCAGGGGAAGAATACTTTGGCCCCAATTTCCCTCACCCCAGCTGCTTTACATTGCAGAGATTCCACCCTGAGACAGGCAGGTGGAGAAAAATCAGGTGACCGCTCTCCTGATCACCACTCTGTGTAAAGCAGAACAGTCATTTCATGAAAAGTGGGCCACTGTCCTCATCCCCAGCTCCAGAGCAGAAACTCAGAGATATTTGCTAAGTAAGAGAGGCAAGCTATAACAAAAGAGAACACCAAAGCTCTCCTCAAGGGAATTACCTTTATTTGGAACATAGTTTTGGAAAGTTCAAGCCCAAGGCTGCTATGTTAAAAAAAAAACAAAAAACACAGTGGGGACTTTGACGATAAGCCATTAAGATAAAGTTGGTAGTTCCGTGAGAGCAGCAAAGTAAATCACAAGCCAGCTAGTTTACAAAGAGAATAAAGTGACAGCTAAGAAGAAGCCCCTGGGGTCAGAACAAAACTGACCTCAAGATATCCATGCAAAGGGACCTAAATTTAACTCACATCCAAACAATTGTGTCAAGAACAATAGAGCGCTCAGCTGGCAATTAGTGGAACCTAACAGTTTGATGCAATAGCAACAGAAGCAGACAGCATAGCAGAGAGATCAAGGAAAGAGAGACAGAGCTCTGCTAAAACCATTGTCCTTCCATGGTTAGAGTGCGTGTGCAGAGGACTGTGCTCTTCGAGGACTGCCATCAGAGGCTTTACACGGTGGGGAAAAGACTTCACTAGATTAGTTCGCCCAAGTCAACAAATAGCAACCAACCACCACCAACAGCTAGCGCCAAGGAGAGGGGATCAGTACCCAGAATCAGACGCCACTAGTGCAACTGCTTCTGTTAGACTTTTGACTCCCCCTTGCCACCCGACTCTCACTGTTAATGCCAGACCCCAGACCCTCAATGACACTGCCACACTTTTAAATACCATTGCTTTCATTATAAATAATTTCTGCACCCAGTTTTTATCTATCTACAAGGTATTTGAGTTGGCCAAACATGGTTTGAATGATTATTTGTAATATGTTTAAAATATTTATTTTCCGAGTGATCAATTACCTAAGATCAATTTATCAACTTGAGGGTAAAGATATAGCAAAACATTGCAATATGTTAACCATTTTTCCCTCACTTACACATAGCAATTTCTTTATAAGCATTATTGATGACGGAACTTGTCTCTTTTCATTTAAAAATATAATTTCAATACTTAATTACAAAACCCTAAAATGTTGGTAGCTACCACATAATACAGCAAAAGGATGCCCAGTCCATACAAACTAATTATGACAAAATTTTAAAAACGCAACTAAAATTTTGTATTTATATTCAGTATCTCAATACTTGAGGACATTTATGAGCATAGAAGACAGTGACTGAATATTGGAACTATAATTTGTAGCCTTAAGAGAATTGGGAGTATTTAAAAATATCAAATCTTTGGGAGAATCTTTTATTTTTTATCATTTTTTTGAAGCTCTTTCTCCAGGCGCCAATACCAAAGGATAAAGAAACACAGTTCCAATGACAGTCACTTCACAAGGCTCTGTAAAACTTGTGAAAAACACACTTCAAAAGAAAGAAAAACTCAAGCTATCCCGTAAGCATATATCAGTGAGTTCTGTTGTTATTTTTGCTGTTTCCTCAAGTGAGAAGCTTTAAGAAAAGGCAGGCTGAGTTGAAATGGGGTACTAGTTTGGGTTATAATTCAAGGGGCTTTATAATCAAAATTAAATGGGATTAGAATTTTTAAGAACAACCTATAGGACTCTAAAACAAATGTCTCTATTATTAAAATAGAAATTAAAAAATGATTACTGGTAACTATTTCTGACATTCAGAATTTAAACACTTTTTTGCCTTATATCTTTCAATCTTCCTAACTTGTAATGAATAAAGTGTCTTGAGTTTTTTTTATTATATATATGTATATTTTTCACGTACAACTTTATTATTTGAAAATTTCTTTTTAGTTTTTTAAATGTCACAATGTGTGACACATGGAAACATATAAACTTTGATTAAAGGTATTTTTTTCTAAAAATTAATGAAAGCATTAAGACTCTAATTCCAAAAATTGTAATAAAACAGAAAAGTTAGTCTCACCACATTAAAAGGGACATCAACTTGATTGATTAATTTTATAAAACTGAAAATATCTGCCAGAATTAAATGCTATCTTTTCTGAATTGAATTTTTATTTCAACTCCCATTGTGGATTTTCATTTATTAAATAGCCTTAACATCCAGAATTTTTGGTTTTCTAATCGTTATTTTAAAATCTTACAAATATGTCTTTATTGGTTAAATATAATTTGGAAGTCTAAAATGAGTAAAAAGGGAAATAATTATTCTATTTTCAATGATAATCTATTACATATTTATAGCAAATGCCTAGTAGATTTCAGTTTAAACTAATCCTAACCACTGATGAAAATATGTTCAGTTCCTTGTAATGTTCACTTAGTTTGGTGTCAAAAGCACTAGGACAGCAAATTTTCAAGCCTTAACATACAAGAAAGAGAGAAACCACCTTTGAAATAGTTTTCAGAAGCCAGAAAGGACACCTACATAACCTTGCCCTATGTACTTGGCTGGCATACCAAACACTGAGTAAAAGATTTGATTTCTGCTGTTTCAATTCAATTGTCCTACAATAACAGCCCTTGCCACTATTAATATAAGAAAGACTCCCCAAGTGAATCTCTTGAAGCTACATAGTCTCAAAACAGAAATAACCTTTTTAAAAAGGAACAGTACAAGCTCTTTCTCACAGGTTTTTCATAGGACCAAACTATAAACTTTTCTGTTTAAAGTAGCATGTTTCAAACTACTTTGTATTTTTGGAAGTGACAATATACAACAGGTGCCCACCATGTGTTGGAAGGTGATCAAAATGAGTTAAGATAGTTGGGTGTTAGAAAAATCATGATAGCGTTTCATTTCTCACTTTTTTCCTAATTTTATTGAGATATAGTTAACATAGAACATCGTGTAAGTTTAAGATACACGACACGGTGATTTGATATATGTATATATTGCCAAATGATTACCACAATAAGTTTAGTTAACATCCATCACCTCACATAGTTACGAATTTCCTTTCTTGTGATGAGGACCTTGAGATCTACTTTCTTAGCAACTTTCAAATATAGAACATACAGCTCTTCCTTGACTTATGATGGGGTTTCATCTCCATAAGCCCATTGTAAGTTGAAAATATCCTAAGCTAAAAATGCATTTAATCTACCTAACCTAATGAACATCATAGCTTTGTCTAGCCTACCAGGAACGTGCTCAGAACACTTAACACTAGCTTAAAGTTGGACAAAATCACCTCGACCCAAGGCCTCTCTTATAAGAAAGTGTTGAATATATCATGTCATTATTGAATACTGAAAAACGAATGGCTGTCTGGGTACACAATGGCTCTAAGAGTATTGGCTGTTTACCCTCGTGACTGCATGGCTGAGTGGGAGCTGGGGCTCACTGTGGCTGCCCAGCATCAAAAGAGAGTACCTTACCTTATATCACTAGCCCTAGAAAAGATCAAAATTCTAAATTTGAAGTTCGGTTTCTACTGAATGCGTTGTCACTGTTGCACCATCATAAAGTTGATAAATTGTCAATGGAACTATGGTAAGCCGGGGATTGTCTATATTGTTAATTATAGTCATCACATCGTACACTGCATTCCCAGAACTTATTTACCTTATAACTGGAAGTTTGTACCCTTTGACCACTTGTACCCAATCCTCTCCCTCTGCCCCTCAGCAATCAGAAATCTGATCTCTGTTTATATGACTTTGGTTTTGTAAGATTCCACATGTAAGTGATATCACAGAGGCTTTTGACTGACTTATTTCACTTAGTATAATGCCTACAAGGTCCTTTGTAAATAATACTGTGATGAACATGGGGGTGTCTGTATCTCTTTGGGATAGTGATTTTGTTTCCTTTGGATATATACCCAGAAGTGGAATTGCTGGATCATATACTAGTTCCATTTTTGGAAGAGACTTGGGTTCCGATAAATATTGACAGACGAAATGTCAGAGAATCAATAGAAAGTGGTAGGGACCATGATGAACTGAAGAATGCAGGTACAACCCAAACTGTGAACAGTCACTCAGCTCCAACTCATTGTTAACCTGTGGCAATGTGGACCCAGTTTTGACAGATAGTTCTTTATTTTTTTTTTTTTTCCCTCAGAGAAACTGGATTCCTGGAATTTTCCGTATGAGCTATCAATTCTCCAATTCTCAAGTGGTGGCTCACTTTTAAACAATTTGTCGATGCTCTGACACACAAAACCATATGAGAGATCAGTTGCTACCATGGATTACCAATTCATCATCCCCGGGTTACATACTGCAGAGAGAAAAAATTGCCCTTTTTTATCCAGAGTTTGAGACAACTTGCAAAGATTGTATAGTCAATTAGAATACAGAATATCTTGAAATTGAAAAAAATCAAGAAATGTACAACACTACGAGTGAACCCTAATGTAAACTATGGACTTTGGGTGAAAATGATGTATCCAAGCTGGTTCGTCATTTGTAAGAGATGTGCCACTCTGATACCAGATGCTGATAATGGGGGAGGCTGCATATTTGGAGCGGAGGGGCAAGAGGGAGTACATGGGACTCTGTACTTTCTACCCATTTTGCTGTGAACCTAAAACTGCTGTAAAAAATAAATTCTAGGGGCCAGCCCAGTGGTGCAGCTGTTAAGTTCACATGCTCCGCTTCTCAACGGCCCGGGGTGCGCCAGTTCAGATCCCGGGGGTGGACATGGCACCGCTTGGCACGCCATGCTGTGGTAGGCATCCCACACATAAAGTAGAGGAAGATGGGCATGGATGTTAGCTCAGGGCCAGGCTTCCTCAGCAAAAAGAGGAGGATTGGCAGCAGATGTTAGCTCAGGGCTAATCTTCCTCAAAATAAATAAAGAAACTCTATTAAAAAAATCATAAATAAATAAAATTTTAAAAATATAGAATACCAAACATAATCATAATAAGTCAGCATAATGAAACATATATTAGCTTGTAACTATTTCTGTAACTCTGTAAACTAATATTCAAGTAATGAGGTACCCAAATGCATTGATCAATAAGATAGGATTAGTCCTAGGAAAAATTAATTAGTTAGCTGAATGTTTGTTTCTTCTCTTCCATGTTTTTTTTAGTTCATCTCTTCCTGGACACCCCTTCTACCATTGTGCTCCATAGCTGTCAAAGGGTTTCTGGGCACTGCTCTTTATGTTCAGTGACATATAATTTTTTGTATAGCCTTTTTTGTAATGCTTCCATAAATACATACCTTTCTGGCATCTATTTCCACAGGTCCCGTGTCTCTACAGTAAAGGTCATTAATCTGAGAAACTAAATTAGTCTGGAAAATGTGTTAATGGATATTAACGGCTTACAGTTTGTTCTTCCAAAACAATACAGTTACTTTTTTAAAAAGTTCTTCTATGAATATGCAGCCTTAAGAATAAAGCATGATTATAAAAGTACAAATTTCAAACAGTTAAATAAATGGATTTTTTTCTTGGCAAACTGAGCCTTTTAGCACCTACTCTGATGAGACATACTTTGGAAAGGCCTATAAAATACACTTCCGGTGTCTGAAAGGTAACATGATGACTTGTTAGTCACATCCCAAACTTTAAGACAATATTCAAAAACTTTGGTCTACACAAGGTGAATATCCTGGGTACCAGAATCTCACGTACATTAATCAGGGACCCAGATATCTATATAGCATAAAGAATGATTCTCTTTCTGACCAATTTACGGAAAGTAGAGAAAGATTTGAGATTTATTGCATATAAATGAGAATTATATACTATTTTTTCCAGATCTTAAGCTTAATACTCTGTTATACATTAATATGATATGTAGTGAGTTTATTATATTTTCTAATTTATTCTCAAGATAATTAAACACTTAGCCAATTGTCCCAGAATTAAGTTTTTGTCTTTTTCTACTTTTATTTTCTTGTTTCTATTAGACTTGTTTCCAGATTTTGTATTTCTGCATTTGAAAAATTAAAATGGTTGTTTTTTCACATTAGGTCTCTTTATTAGTTCATTTTAGTCCCATTATTCTATTCTGAAATCAAAGATTAAACTTTTTAAATATAGTCATTGTTAATTTATTTCCATGATCTTCTTTAACTCTGCTCTGCAATTTAAGATTCAGAATTCCTTCTGCTTCAAATGCAGTGATCAGAACTTCTGCCCCTGTGCATATTCATTCACAGTAACACACCCTGACAGTCCCTCTGTTTCGGCGCTCGGCTCTGCCTTCATCAACTGCCTCTGAGTGTTACCTCACTGCCTTTGTGTTCCTCCATGAGGTTTCCCTGATGATGAAACAGTGCAGTGATTAATTTCCATCCCATGGCTTCTGAATTGTCTTAGTTTACAATGGATTTCCCCTTGTCAGAAATATGAATGGAATGATGCCTTTGAGTTACCTTATTAAACATCTTCCCTGGAAGAAACGTTTCAGCAATTTATGCTTTAACATTTCTATGTTCACAGTTATAGGTGCTATTATTTCTTTTATAAAGAGGCATTTTAAATGCAAAAATTATCAGTGAATTTCAAATTTAGTTTATCCAGTTAATGCCAAAACAAGCAAATAAAAATATATACGTACATACATTCATATATATGTGAGAAAGTAATTAAAATATAAGAAGAAAGCCCATGTAGAAGATTGTACAGCTATGAGCTGTTTTTCCTTTTCACTTAGTAATTTCCAAGATTTCCTAAAAGACAACATGCTACAAATATTTCAATATGTTTTAATGTGAAAAATAGCCCCTACATAACCCAGATATATGTAGATATAGCTATAGATGATAGACATAGATATATATACCGATATGTAGGTGTAGATATAGATACAGATATAGATATAGAATAGATCAGGGTTTCTTCAAGAATGCAGAAGCCTCTCTATATTCTTAGAACAGCAAAGGTTAGAGGAGCCGCCACAATAATTTCAAGCAGCAGTAGGAAGACAGATGGTTCTCAACAACTCTCTAGAAAGTTGCTGCAATTTATATGAATCTTTGGGCAGTCCTCACAAATTTTCTGGTTTGGGCTACAAAAGTGAACAGTTTTCTAGGCAGCCAACTGTGAACTTCACATCTGTAATGGCCTCAATAGCCACTTCTTCTCTCCTAGTATACAAGTTTTGTGAGATTACTTCTCATTGACAAAATTTGGAGGAGAGTAAAGTGCTCGTGAACTTCCAAGAGACCATCCAGGGCAAACACACATACAGAAAATTGTACAAAATTGTCCATACAACTGAGCAATAAATTATAAAGTAATCAATAATGCAAGCAGGACTCAGACAAAAATAAAATAAAGTAACGTTGCTAGCAGCCATAGAGATCATCTCATGTCCCTTCCTTTTGTTTCTTTCTCTTTTCTTTTGAGGAAGATTAGCCCTGAGCTAACTGCTGCCAATCCTCCTCTTTTCGCTTAGGAAGCCTGGCCCTGAGCTAACATCCGTGCCCATCTTCCTCTACTTTATATGTGGGACGCCTACCGCAGCATGGCGTGCCAATCAGTGTCATGTCCGCACCCAGGATCCGAACCGGCAAACCCCGGGCGGCAGAGAATCCGAATGTGCGAACTTAACCACTGTGCCACCAGGCCAGCTCCTCATGTCCCTTCCTAACTATCCTCTTTCCACCCAAGAGGTAACCACAATCATGATTTTTATAGTAATTTCTTCCTTACGTTTATTGTGTTCCAATTGACATAATAATTCTTCAATAAATTGTCCAATTTGATTATTATATAATTGGAATCTGAAAGTATGTGTTCTTGATGTCTTGCTTCATTTACTAGACAATAGGTTTGTGAGATTTATTCATGTTGCTTTGTGTAGCAGATATTCGTTTTTCCAATTTTTTTTGTTGTGGTAAAGCACACATAATGTAAAAATTGCCATCTTGACCATTTTTTTTTGAGGAAGATCAGCCCTGAGCTAACATCCGCTGACAATCCTCCTCTTTTTGATGAGGAAGGTAGAGCCTGAGCTTAGGTCTGTGCCCATCTTCCTCTATTTTATATGTTGGACACCTGCCACAGCATGGCTTGTTAAGTTGTGCATATGTCTTCACTCAGGATCTGAACCAGCAAACCCTGGGTTGCCAAAGTGGAGCACGTGAACGTAACTGCTATGCCACCAGGCCAGCCCCCATTCTGACCATTTTTAAGTGTACAATTCTGTGGTATCAAATACACTCATAATATTGTGGTACCATCACCACTATCCATCTCTGTAGCATTTCCTATGTCAGAAAACTGAAACTCTATGCCATTAAACAATAGCTCCCCATTCCTGCTCCCTCCAACTCCTGGCAAGCACCATTACACTTTCTGTCTCTGTGATTTTGATCAATCTAAGTACCTCAAATAGAGAAATAATACAGTTTTGATCTTTTTGTGACTGGCTTATTTCACTTGGTATTATATCTTCAAGGTTCATCCATGTTGTAGCATATTGCAGAATTTTTTTCCTTTTGAAAACTGAGTAATATTCTATTGTATCTATATACAGCATTTTGCTTGTCAATTCATCTAACAACGGACCTCTCTGTGGGTTGCTTCCACTTTTTTAGCTATTGTGAGTAATGCTGCTCTGAACATGGGTATACAAATATCTCTTAGAGACCCTGCTTTCAATTCTTTTGTGTATACATCTAAAAGTGGAATTACTGGATCATATGGTAGTTCTATTGTTAATTTTTGAGGAACTACCATATTGTTTTCCACAATGGCTGTACGAATTTATATTCCCATCAACTGTCCACAAGGGTTCCAATTTCCACACATCCTCACCAACTCTTGCTGTTTTCTGTTTTTTTGATAGGAACCATCATAATAGATGTGAGGTGATATTTCGTAGTTTTGACTTGCATTTTCCTAATTTTTAGTGATATTGGACATCTTTTCATGTGCTTATTGGCCCTTTGTAGATGTTTTTTGGGGAAATTTCTATTCAAGTCCTTTGCTCATTTTTGAACAGGGTTATCTGTTTTTGTTCAGTTTTTGAAGTTCTCTATATA
Source organism: Equus caballus (assembly GCF_041296265.1). Classification (NCBI taxonomy): domain Eukaryota; kingdom Metazoa; phylum Chordata; class Mammalia; order Perissodactyla; family Equidae; genus Equus; species Equus caballus. Next base: position 67,611,933 of record NC_091688.1, on the reverse strand, counting down.
TTTTGGATAGTAATCCTTTATCAAATATACGATTCGCAAATATTTTTTCCCATCATGTGGGCTGCCTTTGTACCCTGTTGATAGCATGTTTTGATGCACAACTATTTTTTAATTTTCATGAAGTCCAATTTGTCTATTTTTATTTTGTTGCCTTTGCTTTTCGTGTCATATCCAAGAAATCATTGCCCATATCAATGCTGTGAAACTTTTACCTTATGTTTTCTTTTAAGAGTTTTATAGTTTTACATCTTATATTTAAGTCTTTGATCCACTTAGAGTTTATTTTTCTATATGTTGTTAGATAAGTGTCTAACTTCAATTTTTTTTTTTTTTTTTTTGCATGTGGATATCCAGTTTCTCCAGCACCATTTGCTGAAAAGTCTGTCTTTTCCTCATTGAATGGTCTTGGTGACCTTGTCAAAAATCATTTGACTGTGTACAAAAGGGTTTATGTCTGAGTTCTCGGTTCTATTACATTGGTCTATATGTCTTTCTTTATGTCAGTAACACACTCTTTTGGTTACAGTAGCTTTGTAGCAAGTTGTGAAATCAGGAAGCATGAGTCCTCCAGGTTTTTTTTTTTTCAATATTGTTTGGCTCATTTGAGGTTCCTTGGCATTCCATATGAATTTTAGGATGGGATTTTCTATTTCTTCAAAATCATTAGTAAGATTTTGATTGAGATTGCATTGACTCTGTAGATGGCTTTGGATAGTATTGACATCTTAACAATATTGTCTTCCAATGCATGAACATGAGATGTGTTTCCAAGTATTGGTTCCTTTAATTTCTTTCAGCAATTTTTTATACTTTTCAGTGTACAAGTCTTTGACTTCCATTGTAAATTCCAAAGTATTTTATTCTTTTTGATACTATTCTAGATTGAATTCTTTTCTTAAATTCTGTATCAAATTATTTACTGTTGTTGTATAGAAATACAGCTAATTTTTGTGTATTGATTTTGCATCCTGCTGCTTTTCTGAATTCATTAATTTTAACAGGTTTTTTTGTGGAATCTTTAGGATTTTCTACATATAAGATCATGTCATCTGGAAACAGAGATAATTGTATTTCTTCCTTTCCAATTTGGATAACTTTTATTTCTTTTTCTTACTTAGTTGCTCTGGCTAGAACTTCTAGTATTATATTGAATAAAAGTGATAATAGTGGGCATCCTTACCTTATTTCTGATCTGAGGGGAAAAGCTTTCAGTCTTTCACCATTAAGTATGATATTAGTTGTGGGATTTTCATATGCAGATTTTATTATGTTGAGGTAATTTCCTTCCTTCTTCTCCTAGTTTCTTAAATGTTTTTATGATGAAAGGGTGGTGAATTTTGTCAAATGATTTTTCTGTGTCAATTGAGATGGTCATCTTTGTGTTATTTTTCCCCTTCAATCTGTTAATGTAATATATTACATTGATTGATTTTTATATTGTTGAACTATTCTTGTATTCCAGGAATAAACCCACTCGGTCGTGTTATATAATCTTTTTAATGTGTTGTTGAATTCTGTTTGTAAGTATTTTGTTGAGAATTTTTGCATCAATATTCATCATGATATTGATCACTAATTTTCTCTTCTTGTAGTGTCTTCCTCTCAGTTTGGTGTCAAAAATGCTGGCTTCACAGAATGAGTTTGGAAGTGTTCCATCATATTTAATTTTCTTGAAGTGTTAGCGTTTAGTGTTCAAGAGTTTAGAATAATTTATCAGTGAAGTCACTTGGTCCTGGGCTTTTCTTGGTTTACAGGTTTCTTGTTACTAACTTAATCTCCATATCAGAGATAAGTCTGTTCAGATTTTCTATATCACCATAATTCAGTCTTGGTGGAGTATGTGCTTCTAAGAATTTATCCATTTCATCTAGGTTTTAAATTTGTTGGTGTACAATTGTTCACATTATTTTCTTATAATCTTTTATTCCTCTAAAATCAGTTGTAATATTCCCTCTTTCCTTTCTGATTTTTAGTTATTTGAGTCTTCTTTCTTCTTACTTAATATAGCTGAAGATTTGTTCTTTAGCTATATTGAACTAAGAACAGAAAGAAAAAAACTCAACATTTTGTTTCTTCTATCTGTTTTACTCTCTATTTTGTTTCTCTCTGCCTATTCTTTACTATTTCTTTCCTTCCGCCAGCTATGGATTTAGTTTATTCTTCTTTTTCTGATTCATTAAGGTGTAAAGTTAGGTTGTTGATTTGAGATATTTCTGATGTAAGCATTTATAGCTATAAATCTTCCTTTTAGCACTGCTTTTGCTGAATCCCATGGTGGTGTTATCTTTTCATTTTTATTTGTTTCGAGATATTCTCAAAGTTTCCTTGCCATTTCTTCTTTGATCTCTTTGCTGTGTAAGTGAGCACTGTTTAATTTCCATATAATTTTTAATTTTCCAGTTTTCCTTCAGCTGTTGATTTCTAGCTTCATTCCATTGTGATTGGAACATATATTTTGTATAATTTCAATCTTTCTAAATTTATCAAGACTGGTTTTATTTTGTGGCCTAAGAAATGATCAATCCTCAAAAATGTTTCATATGCACATGAGAAAAATGTGTATTCTTCTGTTGTTGGGTGAGAGTGTTCTGTATATGTCTATTAGGTCTAGTTGTCTAGAGTGTTGTTCAAGTTCACTAGTTTCTTCTTAATATATGGGCTGATTGTTCTATGCATTGTTGAAAATAGGATATTGAAGTCTCCTATTGTAAAGGTATTCATTATAACTATGTCTTGTTACATATTGTAATTATTATAAATTATTTATTATTATAAAGATGTTTATTTCTCCCTTCAATTCTGTCAATGTTTGCTTTATGAATTTAAGAACGCTAGTGTTTGGTGCATATATATTTATAATTATGATATATTCTTGTTGAACTGTCCGTTTGATTATAATATAATGTCCCTCTTTGTGTCTTGTGACTACTTTTGACTTAAAGTTTATTTTTCCTCGTATTAATATAGTCACCCCTACTCTCTTTTGTAATATTTGCATGAAATATCTTTTTCTCTCCTATCACTCTCAACCTATGTGTGTCCTAAGATCTAAAGTGAGACTCTTGTACACAGCATATATTCAGATCCTCCTTTTTATCCATGAGGCCAATATATGTCTTTGGAGAGTTTAATCCATTTACATTTAAAGTTATTTCCGGTAGGCAAGGACTTACTATTGCATTTTCCTCACTGTTTTCTGAATGTCATAGCTTTTTTGTCCTTCATTTCCTTCCCTCCCACCTTCCTTTTTGCTTAGTTGATTTTTTCTAGTGACATGCTTTGATTCCCTTCTCATGTCCTTTTATGTATTCTATAGATATTTTCTTTGTGGTTATCAAAGGGATTACATAAAACATCTTAAATTTATAACGATCTATTTTAAATTGATAACATAAATCAATTACATCCGAACATTACTGCTTTACAACTCTGCTTTCCTTTATGTTATCGATTCCACAAATTACATCTTTATATATTGTGTACCCATTAACACAGATTTACACTTTATGCCTTTGTTTCTGTTTTTGTTTATTTTTGGTGAGGAAGATTGGCACTGCAGTAACATCTGTGCCAATATTCTTCCATTTTGTATGTGGGATGCCTCCACAGCATGGCTTGATGAGCAGTGTATAGATCTGCACCTGGCACCTGAACCTATGAACCCTAGGCTGCCGAAGTGTAGCATGTGTACCCAACCACTACGCCACCAGGCAGGCCCCACTTTTGTCTTTTAAGTCTTATAAAAGAATTAAAATTAGAGTTACAAACAAAAGTTAAAATAATGGAGGTTTTTTACATTTCTTAGCATACTTATGTTTACCAGAGAACTTTATATTTTCACATGGTTTTAAGTTACTGTCTAGCATTCTCTTTTTTGAAGGACTTTTAGCATGTGTTGTAAGGCATGTATACTAGTAATGAACTCCCTCAACTTTCTTTATCAGGAAACGTCTTAATTTTTCCTTAATTTTGGAAGGAGAGTTTTTCTGGATAGAGCAATCTCAGTTGACACTTCCTTTTTTCCTTCAATAGTACATATATATAGGTTCTCTTTGTCTTTGACTTTGACAGTTTGATTATAGTATGTCTTGGTGTGAGACTCAAGTTTATCGTAGGAGTTCATTCAGCTTTTGTGTTTATATATTCAATTCTTTCCTCAAATTTGGGACTTTTTGGACATTATTTCTTCAAATATGCTCTCTGCTCCTATCTCTCTTGGCTTTTATTGGGATTCCCAAAGATCATATATTGTTCTCTTTTGATAGTGTCCCATAGGTATCTTAAGTTTCTAAATAAAATAAGTATAGAAGGAAAATACCTCAACATAATAAATGCCATATATGACAAATCCACAGCTAATATCATTCTCAATAGAGAAAAATTGAAAGCTATCTCTCTAAGAACAGGACCCTCACAAGGATGCCTACTTTCACCACTCTTATTTAACATAGTATTAGAAGTCCTAGCCAGAGCAATCAGGCAAGAAAAAGAAATAAACGAGATCTAAATTGGAAAGGAAGAAGTGAAACTGTCACTATTTGCAGATGACATGATTTTATATATAGAAAACTCTAAAGAATCCACTAAAAAACTTTTAGAAATAATAAATGAATACAGTAAAGTTTCAGGATAAAAAATCAACACAAAAAATCAGTTGCATTTCTATATACTAACAATGAGGTGGCAGAAGGAGAAATTAAGAATGCAGTCCTATTTACAATTGCAACAAAAAGAACAAAATACCTAGGAATAAACTTAACCAAGAAGGTGAAAGAGCTATAAACTGAAAACCATAAGACATTTTTGGAAGACGTTGAAGAAGTCACAAAGAAACGGAAAGATATTCCGTGCTCTTGGGTTGGAAGAATTAATATTATTAAAAAGTCCATACTTCCTAAAGCAATCTACAGATTCAATGCAACCCCTATCAAAGTTCCAACATTTTTCACAGAAATAGAACAAAGAATTCTAAAATTTATATGGAACAACAAAAGACCCTGAATAGCCAAAGAAATGCTAAGAAAAAAGAACAGCACTGGAGGGATCACACTCCCTGATTTGAAAATATACTACAAAGCCATAGTAATCAACACAGCATGGTACTGACACAAAAACAGACACACAGATCAATGGAACAGAATTGAGAGCCCAGAAATAAACACACATTTATGGACAGCTAATTTTTGACAACAGAGCCAAGAACATACAGTGAAGAAAGGGAAGTCTCTTCGATAAATGGTGTTGGGAAAACTGGACAAGCACATGCACAAGAATAAAAGTAGACCATTCCCTTGCACTATGCACAAAATTCAACTCAAAATGGATTAAAGACTTGAATGTAACACCTGAAACCATGGAACTTCTAGAAGAAAACAAAGACAGTACACTCTTCAATGTTGGTCTTAGTAGCATATTTTCAAGTACCATGTCTGACCAGGCAAGGGAAGCAATAGAAAAAATAAACAAATGGGACTACATCAAACTGAGAAGCTTCTGTATAGCAAAGGAAACCATCAAGACAAAAAGACAACTTAACAATTGAGAGAAGATATTTACAAACCACATATCTGATAAGGTGTTAATATCTGAAATATACAAAGAACTCACACAGCTCAACAACAAAAAAACTAACAACCCAATTAAAAAATGGCAAAAGATCTGAACAGACATTTGTCCAAAGAAGATATACAGATGGCCAACAGGCACCTGAAAAGATGTTCAATATCACTAATTATCAGGGAAATGCAAATCAAAACTACAATGAGATATCACCTCCTGCCCATTATAATGGCTATAATTAACAAGACAAGAAATAATAAGTGTTGGAGAGGATGTGGAGAGAGGGAACTCTCATACACTGCTGGTGGGAGTGCAGACTGGTGCAGCCCCTATGGAAAACAGTATGGAGATTCCTCAAAAAATTAAGAATACAACTAACATACAATCCAGCTCTTCTGCACTGGGTATTCATCCAAAGAACAGGAAAACATAAATGTCTAAAGACACATGCACCTCTATGTTCATTGTAGCATTATTCACACTAGCCAAGACTTAGAAGCAACCTAGGTGACCATCAAGAGATGAATGGATAAAGAAGATGTAAAATGTGTACACAATGGCATACTACTCACCCATAAAATAATGGTGAAATCTGGCCATTTGTGACAACATGGATGGACCTTGAGGGTTTTACGCTAAGCAAAATAAGTCAGAGGGAGAAAATCAAATAGTGTATGATCTCACTCATAAATAGAAAGTAAAAGCAACAACAAACAAACACATAGAGACAGAGATTGGACTGGTGGTTAACAGACGGAAAGGTGGGAGGGAGAAGGCAGGAAGGGGTGATTAGGCACGTGTGCGTGGTGATGGATTGTAATCAGTCTTTGGGTGGTGAGCATGATATAATCTACACAGAAATCAAAATATAATGATATACAACTGAAATTTATATAATGTTATAAACCAATGTTTCTGCAGTAAAAAAATAAAAGTAAATATAATTTGTATTCTGGAAAAAAAGTCTTTGTCAAGTTAGAAGCCTGAATTTCTTTAAGATCAGATTCTACAGATTTATTTTGTCCCTTTGAATGGGCTATTTTTCTTTGTTTCTTTCTCTCTCTCTCTCTCTCTTTTTTTGCTGAGGAAGATTTTCCCTGAGCTAACATCCATTTCCAGTCTTCCTCTTTTTGTACATGAGCTGCTGCCACAGCATGTCCACTGACAGATGAGAGGTGTACATCTGCACCCTGGAACCAAACCCAGGTCGCTGAAGTGAAGCATGCTGAATTTAGACACTAGGTCACCAGGGCTGGCCCTTTCCCTGTCTCTTTACATGCCCTGTGATCTTTTGTTGAGATTTGGGAATTTGAAAAAACAACTACCTCTCCCAGTCCTTATGGAATGGCTTTGTGCAGGGGAAGAACTTCACTAATCAGGCTGGCTTAAGGACTCCAGGTCCTCTCAGATTTTTCTGGGGATGCATCTTCCCTGGGCCTGTGAATTTGTTTTTTTCTAGTTCTCCATCTATATAGCTACTTTTGAATGTTTTAGTTTCCCTAAGAGTCTTACCTCGGCTTCTTCTCAGTGGCCTAGGATTTCTGTTATATTTCTCTGCCCATAACCTCATATCCCCAAGTTCCCATGGGACTGCAGACTCCCAGCAGCTCTAATACGCAGCAAAGCTTTTCACTGCTTTCAGCAGCTGCCAACCTGGTATCCAGACTCTGCCACCATTCTCATTAGTGTCCTTAGTTAAGCAAGACAGAAATAAGGACCTCAAGCAAGCCCCCAGCCAAGCTAGGATGTTATAAGAAAGTTCTGTTCTTTTCCTTCTGTCTCAGGAGTTGAGAATTGAGTCATTTCCTCCCAACCACAAAGGACTGTGCCATGAAATGAATGGGGCAAGGCTGAGCAAAATGCAGCCGAGTCCTGACAGTCTCAGTGTAGCCTTTCCTTGGTTTGGGGTTTTCTTGTTTTCTGTAGCTTTTTGACTGCTTTCTAGAGTTCTCAGAAAGCTATTTTGGTCCAAATATTGTTGTTTATTCAGTGCCATCTTGCTCATGTTGGGATCTGTATTGTTTTTGCTTAAATATATTTAATATATGTTTCTACACTTGTTCGTATGTATTTGATATTTTAGATCATGTTGTAAAAGGAACCTTTAAAAGATTTTTCAGCTTGTTGCTATCATTTAAAAATGTAAATTTTATTTTAAATTTGCTCTATAATCTTGGTAAATTTACTTATTAATTATAATATCTATAGATTTTTGTGAGCGTGTTTCACCTACAAATGAATAACATCTGTAGACAATAGTTTTTTCTTTTCAACTTTTTATTCTTTATGCATTCTTTCTTTTACTTTTCATACTATGCTAACTAGGACCACTTTTAAATTTTTGAGGACAGCAAGCGATATGAAGCACCCTTGAATGATTTATCATCTCAAAGATAAAAATGTCAACATCTTACCATAAAGTATGATGTTTAGCTCTAGGATTTTTGATATTTAACAATAATCATATGAAGGAAGTCCACTTACATTTCGGTTTTTTCTTTTTAAGCATGACAGGTGTTAAATTTTATAAAATACCTTATAGGAAGGTGTTTCTTCTTTATCCTGTTAATATAGTAAGTTACCTTTTATTTCTTCAATATATCCAACTTGATTTTGGATTTGTATTTTACCTTTAATACATTTTAAAATTTAATACTTATTTTTACATTTAAATTTAGCCTATTTCTTTTCTTTCTTACAATGATCAGGACAAGATTTTGTATCAAGATTATGATGACCTCATAAAACAAGTTGAGCAGTTATTACTCATTTTCTATTTTTTTGTGTTTTTGGGTTATTTTGTACAAGATTGTGTCATTTCTTCGTTAAAAGATTGATGGTGCTTACTGTTAAATTCATCTCAGCACATAATTTTCTTCTCAGGAAAATTTTTAATTGTATATTTAATTCCTTTTAATCAAATATTCTACTTATAAATATTGCACATTCACTATTTATTTTAAAATATAGTGCTATAAAATTTCTCCTATTCTTCTTTTATGTTTTGCTTAGTATATGTGATTCTCTTTCCTGTTTTAAATTTTTTTAAATTCTTATTTTGAGGTCATTGTGGATTCACATACAATTGTAAGAAATAACACAGAGAGATCTTACTTATCCTCCAACAAGTTTACCCCAGTGATAACATCTTGCAACTGGAATAATACTTTAAAATATATCATTATGTTTTTATCTTCTATGTTTTGTGTACACAATTTTACCATTAATTCAAAATGTCTACATGCTTTGGAATCAGGGAGAGAGAAATGGAGAAAGGTAGAGAAGCCAGTAGAATTGTTAAGCTAGGGATGAAATAAAAAGAAGCCATTATTGACTTGACACTAACATAATAGGTAAGACTCTGAAACAAGGCATAATCTTGAAAGTTTTTACCTGAAAAAAAAGGATTTACTAAATTTTACTAATTGTTATTAATATATTAGGGTCAAATTTAACAACCTAACATAGAGATTTACCTAATAAAGTTTCCCAAAATACGGGAATTAGGAGGGAGTTATTGTGTCCTCTCCCAAGGAATTGTGGGGGAAAGGAGATGGAAGTAGGAAAGACAGATTGGTAATTGTGTCTATTTTCTCCATTCTCTTGCTTTTGGTTGAAGGAAATTTTTAGGTGAATTGAAGGGAACATAGAGAACAGGAGATATTTGCATCATTATAATCTGGATCTATGAAGAAATAGAATTTCATTCTTAATAGGAAGCTGGGATAGCTTCTTCATTGTGATCTCAAAGTAAATTTGGCAGTATAGGATAATTGTGTAGAGTGAGACACCTATTATATCTTTTTTTGGGAGTCATTACCAAATTCTCCTTTGGAATGAACTAGACCCAAAATTTCCTAAATATTTCCTGTTAATAATACAGAAATTAGCACAAATAAAATCTGCCAGAATTGCCATGAGACCAGCTAAGATGAGGATTGAATTAGATAGCCTTTGCTAGAAGACTTTAAGAGGTAACTGCCTAGAGCACAGGCGACAGCTGGTTAGTGCCTAGAAGATATGACAGCTAAAGCAAGGCCAAACCAGCCATAGATTACGTTTGTCCTGGATAAAGATACAAGGCCACAGATTTCACCATTTACAGATTGAGCAGCAAATCCCAGCAAAGGTCTTGTGATGGAGAACACCTATATCTCAGTGGTTACCAGTTCACAGAGCACATCAGACCAATGACTCCACAGCAGAGACATCAGGCAACATGAGGACTCTGTGAGGTTTTGAGGTTCTCTTTCTTTTCTGCTGCAAATAGGACATGGAAGTCAATATTCCACACCACCTTGGAGACGAGCAGAGAGCAGAGATAAAATTCCAAGAGAATAAACGTTACTTAGATTAACCTTTAAAATAAATGTATGTAATGAATTAGAGTAAAATGAAGTATTCCCACTGTCCCCTGGGTTGGCCTGGAAGATTAGATCAGTTACATATAATGGAAAGGTACTTTTTACTTGCAGCTATAGTGGCTCACGAGTGCATCTTTAATCCAGTTGTATACTTATGGATCTACACTTTCTCTCACTACTCCACAGCTCGTTTGTCCCAAACTAGTCCCTTCATTGATTCCCTTTGTGCTCACTAATTGTTTTTTGCTTTTATTTGTACAGTATTTCCTCCCTGATCTTTACTTTTTCAAATCACGGTATGTTCTTCAAAATTGAGACGATTTTCCTCCACAGACTTCACTACTAACTTCAACTCACAAAATTTTTCCGTTTGTCTAAAATATTGTTTGTGATTATTGTCGCTCAGTTTACCATATAGTTACAAAAAGCTTCATAGACTTCGCAGTTCTTTTTTTTCTTCAATCTATCTCATATAAAGTACACATAGCAGTACTTGGAAGTTGATAAGAAAACAATAAATTTTAGAACGAAGTATTTTCTTGTGAAAGGCAGTGTCCAGTGAGATTTTCTGGGTTTTCCATAGTGTCTGGTAGTCTGACTCTACCTAATTAAATACACATCTTTGTGTTTCATATATTTTCATAAATTATTTTTTTACTTGGTTTCACAGGGTTTTGAGGAACCGTGACATGTATAAAATGTTTGAAAAGCCTTTAAAACCAGGAGTTGCTACAAAAATCTGACATGATTTTAGATTTATTTACTGTTTTAAAGTTAACGTTACCACTATGAATACCCAAATGTTTCATGCCACTTGATTACACAGCCATATTGTAAAATTATTTGCTTTAAAAATATTACAAAGTAAGCAAAGAAAAACAACAAATAATCTAAAAAATCAACCAATTAATAATTTCACTTCATCAGCTTGATATCAAAGTTGTTAATACAAGCTTTCACTTTACCATCTGACTTATGAATTGTTGGGTGTTGTTTAAGCCCTGTCTGGTTTCTTCTCTGTGCAACTGCAAAATCTACAAGTGTGGTTAATTCACTGTCAATCTTGTGTGTTTCCGCACAATTAATCATAAAGAGGAGATAATGTGTGATTGAGAAGAGGCAGAAAATGAGAATAACAAAATTTATGATCCTTAAATTAATGCACATTTCCCACATTGTTCTTTCTCCTATTTGCTGCATACTCACTCTGAAGAAAAAAATGTGAAAAGATATATATCAAAGCTTCATTACATTAGTCCCTTTTAATACATACATGTACGTACAATAACATTAGTTGAAATCACTTAATTATTTTTTACAATGTTCTTATTGCTTTTACCCTGTCTTCCAGTCAGATAATGTTTTACAAATGAAAAAATAGAATTTTAAATTCCACCCTTAATCACCTCACATGGTAACTATGCAATTAAAAAATTAAAAATTAATTACATGCTTTGATATGAATCATATTCATTTTGGTTTATTTCTAAATAATCACACAAATTTTCTTATTTTTCACAGACATATTCAGAAGAGTGAATAATTAGAGTGTGCTTTCTAGGAAATATATTGTTTGAATCTGTTCATTTTACTGTGCTGAAGAATATATTATTTAGTATCAATTTAATTTAAAAAAATGTTAATTTAGGCCACAAAGTAAGGATTTTAAATTAGATGCTGTTATAAAATGAAAGATAATTTGCCTTCAGCCAACATTTTCTATTTTTTTCCCACTTTCTTCAGTTTCATACTGAAGTGGTGGAGATATTTATCATAAATATATTTTAATGATGTTAAAATAATTCTCTGTATTTAGTTAGAAATCACTCCTCAAAAGTGACATCCCACTACTACCCAAGAAAAAAGATAAGATCTAAAAAATATCTTTATATAGTCAAAAAGGATGTACTCTTTTATGGTATTTATTAAACTCGATGTGTCTGTTGCCATTTTAACAGGAAAATACAATGATAATTAAAATCATCTCATTTGCTGAGTTTCTCTTTTTTTCTCTTTTACAATGAGACCAAAATATTTAAAATGTATTTTCTTACAGAGGGACTATAAATATTACTTTAAAATGTCAATATTTTAAATATATCCAAGACTGTTCTAGTTAAAGAGATTAGTTCATCACAGTTGTGTATGTTCATTTTCCTACACAATAATTTTTAAGAAATATGATTAGAATTTACCCAGCATAAATTATTTGTTCTCATCTCATTACTTGCTACTTTTGGCGCTGACACATCTCAATAAATCAATAGTTATGTAGCTCTAAAATTTTTAATGTTCTGATTGCGTGTACATGATTAATATATCCTGATTTATCTGCAATATTTATATTCAATATAAAATATCTTGATTAGATATGTTTTATTAAAATAAGACCAGAAATATTAATAAGGATGCTTAAGTAAATGCAATTGGAAAGCATGCTCGCTGACGTTTAAGAAAGATGTGTCCTAATATAAATGCAAATAGAGAAATTTAAATGCCTTTTTCAAAAGAAATGTTAATAATCTGAGCTTTAATTTCTTACTTTTCACCTCTTGGGCTCACGCTTTTCATTGAGAGTAAATTTAAGAAAGCAAGAGTTAATCCAAATGGAAAGTATGTAGAATTGTTTTACTGTTTTTATTTTTTCTTACGGAAAAGCCAAACATCTGAGAAAACCAGAAGAAGATAAGAGTCTCTACATAATATTTTGCTGGGAGTATAAAATATTACCCAAGCAAATGTGAGTTATGTATTAGAAGCCTTTATTTAGGACTTAAACGCTTCATTTTAACTCCCCAATCAGAACTTTTCCCCGGAAGTAATGCTACCTGTGATGGGACATACAAGCTAAGGTTTGTTTTCAGTGCTGTTCATCACAGTGGTGTTTATGAAAATGAAAATTTTGGAGGAAAAACGTTAGTAATGAACAATATGGAAATATTTGAGTAAAGTGCTGCATATATGAACAATGACATATTAAGTAGAATTCAAATTTTGGTTGATATTTAGTGATAAGTAAAATACTGAAGACATAAGTCAGATGAAAATGAAAAGATACAAAGCTATATATAAGTCAGCTTATTCTCAATTACATAAATGTAAGTGTATGTATGTGCACATAAACATGCATACATATATATACACACATACAGATGCACTGATGAAAAAGAATCTTGAAAAAAATATGCAAAATGTTAATAGCAGAATCAAGGTTGTTTTTTAAATTAAATTTAAATAAAAATTTAAAGTGTATTAAGTACGCATTGTAGCCAGTGAGTAAATCCACAATGTTCATAAACTTCTCCCATCCTCTCTACTCCTGTAGCTCAATTTACAATATTTTTTAGATATAAATAAGAGATGCATCAAAAATGTTCAAAGTTTTAAATTTAAGTAGTGTACAATCATACTATTAACCTAGAATTTGAGGTTAAAGAAACATTTTTAAATAGGAAAACATAATAATAAGACATGTGGTGGGGAATTTTAATTTGAATATGAGATATCCACTGCTTGGATTCGGTGTTTGGGGAAAAAAATTATAGGCTAGCTTATCAGAAATTAATTGATGAAGACATTCATAAAAGAGTACTTATCATAAAGAATAGATGAACTGAGACACAAACAAAAATTTTGGCCTAGATGAGGAGAAATGGTTTTGAGAATAGACTGTAAATTTTGTACTTGAAAGTATGCATTGGATCAGAGGATGGAATGTAATGCTGCTCATCAATACATAATGAAGCACAGTTGAAAAGTGTTGGCTTTCTGAATTGTTATGGAGAAGGTGTCAGATAAGGTAAGTTCCAGAAAAACATGGCTTAAACTTTATTATTTATAATATATAAAGCATTCATATATCTACACATGATACATTTTCTGTTTTTCAGTTTGTTTTCTATTTTCAATTACATGTCTACTTGATCCAAAATAAGGTATCTGGAAACTATGGATATACAAAAATCAGTGTAATATTTCACAATAGCATTATTCACAAAATAGAACAGCAAGAGTAGAGGGAGTCATCAGAAGTTTCATGAAGGAGATTGAAGATGACAGGAGATATTTTCTGTTGTTTTTGTTTCTTTTTTCTCAGAAAGTTTCACCTTGAGTTAACATCTGTTGCCAATCTTCCTCTTTTGGTACATGAGCTGCTGCCGTAGCATGGCCACTGACAGGTGAGTGGTGTAGGTCTGCGCCTGGGAACAGAACCCAGGCCACCAGAGTGGAGTGCACCAAACTTAACCACTAGGCCACTGGGAAAGGCCCTGATTCTTTCCTTTAATGGTACACAAAAAGAGACTGAATACATAAAGCGTGATGAGAAAAAAAATCCCTAAATGGTTAAGAAAAATTTTCCCCACAAATACACTCTATTATATCTCAATCCTTAAGACAGATGACTATGTTCATTTATTCACATCTATAATCACTTTTTTAGCTAAATATTCATTTGTTTGTTTTTCCAAGGTAAAGATTCCCCTGAGCTAACATCTGTTCCCAATCTTCCTCTTTTTTTACCCTGCTCCCCAAAGCCCCAGTGCATGATTGTATATCCTAGTTGTAAGTCATTCTAGTTCTTCTATGTGAACCATCGCCCCAGCATGGCAAGTGACACGTGGGTGGTGTGGTTCCGTGACCAGGAAGTGAACCCTGGAGGCCAAAGCAGTGAGTACCGAACTTTAACCACTAGACACTCAGGGCTGGCTCAACATCTGTTTGTTTTTGGGAAACTGTCCAGAGGGAGCTCAGATGTTGAACTCAGCAGAAAATCAAAGCATCTATTATAAATATGTTCAAAGTTCGAGTACTATAGTACTAATATAATACAAAGCACCATAAATGCATTCAAAGAAAATCATGTCTAAGATTTAAAGGAAAGTTTGATGATAGTGACCCAAGAAATTAATGATAACAGCCAGAGATAAAAACTACACTAAAAAAAGGGTGCCGGCCTTGTGGCTGAATGGTTAAAGTTCCACTTGCTTAACTTTGGAGGCCTGGGGTTCAAGGCTTTGGATCCTGTGTGTGGAACTACCCCACTCATCAGCTATGCTGGGGAGGCATCCTACATACAAAGTAAGAGAAGATTGGCACAGATGTTAGCTCAGGGCTAATCTTCCCCAACCAAAAAAAGAAGAGGAGGCTTGGCAACGGATGTTATCTCAGGGTGAATCTTCTTCACACACACACAAAGATTATACAAAAAAAACAAAGGAAAATTCTAAAGTTGCATAGTTCAATAACTAAAGTAAAAATTCACTGTAGAGGCTCAACAGCAGAGCTTGTGGATAAAAGAATTAATGAACTTGAAGATAGATCAAAAGGAATTATTCCATCTGAAGGACAGGAAAAGAGATTAAGATAAATAGCTTTTCAGAGAATTGTGGGTCACCAGTAATCATGATGACATACACACAATGGATAGACCAAAAGGAAAAGAGAGAGAACAGAAAAATATTTGAAGAAATAATGACTAAAAATTTTCTAAATCTAAAGAAAACATTACTCCATCTAAGAGGTCAACAAACACCTAAGAAGGCCAACGAACACCACAGAGGAAAAGCATAAGAGATCCACAACTAGACAGCACAAACTGTTGAAAACCAAAGACAGAAAATCTTGAAAGCAATAAGAGGAAAACAATTCGTTATGTACAGCAAACCATAATAAGGTTAGCAACTGACTTCTCATCAGAGATATTGTGGAACTTCTTTAAGGGTTCATATTAATAAATAGTAAAACAAGCATGCAGGTTTTCATGGTCTTCATTTAAGGTAGATAAATATCACTCTTTAGGAGTTCAGTCAGTATAAAAAAACCCTTATTTTCTTGATCTCTGGAACCAGGTCTATGTAAGAAGAGTGGCTTGCCTGGATCTAGGTGTGAGCCAAAGCTTGAGAAAATAAACAATCCAAGAGGTAAGTGAGACTGCCAAGGTTGGTAACCTAGAGAAGATGGTGTACAGAGTATGGCTTGAAAGGTGATGAGCCAGAGTACCAGGGCATGCAGGAGATAGGGAGGCAGAAACATGTTGCAGTCCTTGGAGCAGATCAATGAGAAAATCATCTGGAAAGACTTGGAAATAGCATAAATGGCCCATGATTGGATATATTTGACTAAAGCACAATGCACAGATAAACTGGCTCATTTCAATTGTCAGAGTTGGAATGGTAACAACGACCTACTCCTTTATTAATGGTAGATAAAGTCGAATCTACCTGAAAGACGGAAGAATTAGCATAGTATCGAGGAGCGGAGGAAGGACAATACAAATACTATTTTCAAAAGACTGGGATGTGCTGTAATGTTAGTAAATATCATAAAAAAGCTAAAAAATGTGAGAAATCTCTTAAAATGTTGGATAGAACATGGTAACTATCAAGAAAGCAGTTAAAGTGCTACGAGTATAATCCGTATTTTATGGGGAAAGTTCTGACAGAGTACTGGCAAATGCAGACCAAGAGTAGATAGATTCCTGACTCAAGAAATTTCGGAAAACTTAAACCAATTTTAAAAGACCCACTGGATAAGATTTTGGGTTTGTATGTAAGTACTTCTTTAGGTCATAAAGATGTGAGAGAGTAAAATAATTTGATGGAAGAAAAACATGAAAGAAAGAGGAGGAGTTTAGAACAAGTACAGAAATAATTAAGACCGATATGAGGGAAATTTTTAATTCTTATACAAGAAGGAAAGCAGTGTAGGCTATATAGTTCTTTGTGAAATTGTTTAGGAAAAGAGTAAAGAAACAAAAGAAAAATTTGTTTGTTAAAAGAAAGGTTACCCTTCTTTAATATAAAAATAAGTAACTGTATTAAACTAAATATTTTTGGATTATACAGAAATGTATTTCTTGAGAGTAAGAATCTGAGGTAGTAAAAATCATCTGGCCTCTAGTATTATGATTTGTAATACCTCTCAAAATGTGCAGTAATGGCTGAAAATTTTCCTCTATGTCTTACTGTCATTTAAATGTACAGAGGTCATTAGGTAAATTGTGGACATTTACTTAGAGTTCACGTAAGAACAAACCCAAATTGTATTCCTTGACCTAGAAGTTGTAAACATATCATTAGAGTGGACTTGTACTTTTGAAGTTGTGATGAGTAAGCAGGTAGAAATTTCCTGTCAAATCAAAATCATTCTATAGACATCGTCTCTGTGACACTCGCAAAGCTCAAGTGCCAGAATTGGGTCTTGAACACTGGAAATGCACATTTTGCATTTTCACCATCTCATTATTTTGACAGTTGTCTGGGAGAGCTGGGATACACCAGCTGAAACAGGAGTTGTGAATGTTGGCAATGTAAGCACCCAAACACACAACTCCAGAAAACTTTCCTGGATCATATTAGTCTGAGAATTCTAGCAGATTCTGACTCATCAGTTAGAGAGTTGGCCTTATAAGTAAGGAAAAATAAGGCACCAATATGATATTGCTATTTTTGGATGTATCTTATTGTAAGCCTTATGGCTACTCATAATTAAATATTTATGAATAAGTTTATATACGAAAATATGTAAATCTACATATATAACATTTATGTATTCATGTGCAGCATATAAATGTACGTAACCACTAGAGCAAACCTGACACTGAGTAATTGAACTCCTGTCAGCAGACGGCGATTCTTTTAGATTTCAGCCCCATAGTAACTGACATTTTGCATCCATTTTATTTGCTGCAAACAGTGCAGGGGCTATTAAAACTGTAGGATAATGAATTCTTTTTGGTTTCTCTCTCCTTCCCCAGTTTGCCTCCCATGCTTTTCCTGTTGCTTTCTGACTTTTCTGCAGATGCCAGTGACCGAGGGCTGGCTCCCTTGTCCTTCTCCTGCCAAGACAGCTCTATCCAAGCTCACCTTCTACAGTCAGTGAGCCTTATATCCACGTACCCTCTTCTCCTTACTAGAATGTAGTTTTCATCCTTCATCTTAACTCAACTAGGATTAATTTGATTACACATGTCTGCACGTTAAGTAAAATAAAGGCCAGTCACACACATTTGAGTAAGACCAACCTCACTGAAATAATCACAGCGAAGAACATCTGTATTCATGAGAAGAATGAATACCTTTATAGAAACATTTCAGGTCACAAGTTGGGCAATCTACAAAGACAATGTGATCTGCATTTAGGCAGAGGGTGGGGAGAAGTCTGCATTTCACTTTTTACCCAGGGATGCCAGAACCTGTTCCATGTATGAGTAAAGCCTTCTCTGGGTCAAGTGTCCCAGTCCTAATAATGGAGTAGCACTGCATTCCCTTTACAGTATTTCTGACTTTACTTCTCCATTATGTTTTCCTTGAAAAGTCTCCAGGGTTTATAAACGTCTTCTCCTTTGTGAAGTCTTCTCTCCACTTTCCCATACTTTTCCAAGGGTAAGAACATTGCCTACTTCTGTTTTGTGGTCCAGCAGTCAGCACGGTGTGTGCCACAGGATGTGCTCCGTACATATCTCCTCAATGAAGAATGGAAATTTACCTGAGTCACTGACACACTTGGAATGATTTTTTAAAACCTTTGAAAAACATGTATATAACTTTGTCAGGAGCTCGGCCAAGCTGGAAAGAGTGAATTTTCAGGTGTTAAAGCAGCTGATCAAAGCAACAAACCCAAAAGGAAGATAACAATCAAATCTTTAATAACCTACTGCAATAGTATATACAAGAGGCTAAAATCAGATTGTGCTAACTGGCCCCTGTTCCATGCCCCCCACCATGAACATGAAGGGGAAGACTTCTTTCACGTTCACGGGGGGGAAATGGAACAGGAGCAGGTGGGTCAGCACAATTGGGGTCATCTCACCGTCCAGGGAGCTCCAAACAAAAGACTCCTGCAGTTTATGGAGCCTGGGGTGGGAGTAAGGAGACAGGAGCTGGCTAATAGTGGAAAAGTACTGTGGGGGAGGAGAAACATCAACATTTCCCTTCCTTCCCCCCACCTCATAAGGAGGCCTCCGGAGGCCCCAGATAAAGAGACCTAGGAATGGAAGCACCTAGGCTAAGAGTGTAAAAAATGCATATACAAACACACAGGGGGACCTGATCCTTGCAGTACCTCTCCTTGAGACTCAAAGACACTGGCTGTGCACCAAATCTGGTGTGGGGATGTGCTGCTTTCCCCCATGAGCCCATCAAGTAGAGCCTTTGTAATAGTCTACGGTCAGGCCTGAAAAAACACACACATGTTTTTTTTTAACCAGGAGTCAGGCTCCTCAAACCTAAAGTGAACTATTAAAAATCTGTATAAATTCTTCAGAGGGGTTGATGGGGGTGTTCTTTATTTTTGGCTTGTTAATTTGAGTTTCACCTGACATTAGCCTTTCTTCTCTGTAGTGAAAATTATAAAACACTGTGTTGGCTATGAACAGTATTCTCTCCAAATACACAAGAAAGAAGACATAATATATATCATTTTAATAAACAATGTACATGTTTCTCTCCTATGAAACAACTTTCAGAAATAGCAGCCACAATTTTTTAAGATGCCTTAAGCAAACAGGGAAAATCTTGTTGAATAGAATTGCAAGTCTCAGTGTTCTGTAGTAAGCCATTTTCTCTTTTAATGGTTATTATTTATACCAAAACACCGGTAGTGTTTATTTATCTAGGCCTGACAACTCTTATAATACTTTCTTGTCCTTAGTTTTGAAATAAAATATAATACATTTTCTTTACAAGTTAATTATGTAGAAAAATAGTACTGCATTCCTGAAGACCTGAAGAAAGCAATTCGAGAGACATGCACTGCTTTAAATATTTTGAGGAGCATGGGGAATAGCCATACGCTTAGTCACTCATCGTACTCCTCTGACTCTCAAGATGATGCTCAGGATACACCTAAAAAATAGTCCAGAACACATAAATGAATGAATGAGTTCCTTTGTTTCTCTGGTTTTGGTACCCATCACAAAGCTCTCCAGGGACCGACTTTACTCCAGCATACACTGCTATTATCATATAATTCTGTATGCTCTTCTCCCATTCTCTGCACAGGTTGTAGTTGCAAGCACAATATCCTGTGAAGAAGAGGAAAGGCACTTGGCAATGATACAAAAAACTAGTATGTAGCACCGAGACTATTTCCATCAGGAGGAAATGATTTTATATTTGTTAAAAACATATACATAGAGGAAGATGGCTCTAGATTTGCGTCTCAGCTGTACCATTTCAGTTTTGCTACAAAAAAAGTAAACCACATAAACTTTTCCTCAAATGTTTTCAGAAAGATTAAATAAATAATGAAAACAGAACTCTTGGTGAAGTCAGAATTATAACTTCTAGTTTATGGCAAAAAAACATACCTTAGTCAAAATCTCAGTATGTACAGCATAGTGACTATAGTTAATAATACTGCATTGTATTCTTGAAATTTGCTAAAAGAGTAGATCTTTTCTCATAGACACAAAAAAGGCAACTATGTGATGTAATGGGTGTATTAACTTATGGTAATCATTTCACAATGCATATGTAGTATATCACATCATCACATGTACATCTTAAATACATACAATTTTATTCATCAGTTACACCGCAATAAAGCTGAAAAAAATAACAAAGGAAATTGAGTGTGGGGTGTATGGGAACTCTTCCACCTCCGCTTCTGCGCTGAGTCCCCTCACACCCTTGACCTGTGCAAAGTTCCGTGGCGGAAAATGGCACAGGGTAACTGCGCTTCCCTCGGTATTAGACTCTTGCTTACACCAATGTGGTAGGTGATTGAAGGCTTACCTCTTATTTTTGGCTTGTAGCTTTAATTGGCCACTCCCATAGCTGGCAGCTCAGCTGAGCTCCTGACAATAATCACACATATTTTGAAAACCTCCTTTGTGCCAAGTCAAAAACTATTTTGTCTCATTTAATACTCACACCCTTCTACAGAAGAAGCAACATTTATCCCTCCTATCAGGATGTTTTACACTTGAATCTACAACACCACAGGATGCCCAAAGATCCAGGGCACCTGTACAATCTTGGAGGTCCTGTTTTTGAGGCTTTCTGTGTTATTGTGCTCTCCTTAAATTGTAGCATTATCTAACTCACTAGCCTAGGTCGTGGTCACAGCCTCGTTCAGCCTCACTTCATGGGTGAAGAGTCCTGTCCAATTTCTTGCAGGGAGCCTCCATCCCACATTAAGCATTTCTTGTTGCTTTTGCCATGGAGGCATCTAGCTCTTGGCTACCTCTGTTTGCTTTGGGGCCTTAAGCCCAACAGCTCTAAGGTTCATTTCTACTTACTTGTGTTTCTTTCTGTTTTTGGCAGAGATATTTTCCTTGATTTTGAAAATGGCTATGTCTTTTTTTATTTTCTCTTTTACAGTTTGTTTTCCCTTGGAATATATTTATGCTTATTTTTCAGTAATTTTTTTTTCTTTTTTCTTTTTGTATTTAACAATGATTATTTTTTTGGCTGTAATTATCAGAACTATAAGCTTCATATAATTGAAGTGTTGCTGAATTGAGAATTAGAAACAACCGATAGATTTTATACATAATTTTTAATAAAGAACAATTAACCAATATTGTTGACTAAAACAACTATGCATTTTTCTGATTCCATGACTATAAATGTCAATTTTCAATACCACCCACCTACATTTTTTTTTCAGTCCCACCCACCTACATCTCAAATAAATTAATGTGGTTTTTGCTACAAGCTGTCATTATTCAAAGATATCTTTCTAGGTTTTTTAACTATAAGAGCTTGATAACAAAAGAAGAGCCTTTCAAGAAAACAGAATTTTAGAATTAAAAGGAAACTTCACACATGTTATGGTAACAGGACCTTCCTGTGGATCGTTTGATCTAATTTCTGCTCGTGCTATCCTGTTAATTCTCCTCTTCCTAGGGTTCCTTAGTCTCTAGTATACTTCGATCAAGTGTGTTACCAACTAAATATGAGCATAGGCATGCAATTAGGGAAAAAATAAATAAGCTTTATCTTTAAATTTTAATGCTACACATTATTTTAAATCCCCAGGTAGATTGAACTGCATATATAAAGGATTGTAGTTCTAATGGTTTTGAACTCAAAATTCTTGAATATTGGACTCTTTCAGATATTTAAGCAGAAATAATAAAAATAAACTAATCTTCAAAAATTCTTAGTGCACTATGCTCAGTGAAAGAAGTCAGACATAAAAAAAGAATACATATTGCATGATTTTATTTATATAAACTGACCAGAAAAGGTGAATCTACAGAGATAGAAAGTAGATTAACGGTTACCTGGGGAAAGAGATGGGACTGAAGAGCTAATGTAAATGGACCCAAGGTTTCTTTTAAGAATGATAGAAATGTTCTAAAATTTTATTTTGGTAACGTGTTGTGATAGTTTTAGAATTCTATAATTATACTAACTTTATTGACTTGTAAAACATGATTATTTTGACAGAAAATAATTTGACGTAAAAAGAGAAATCATGGTTTGTGGCTTGAGAGTCAGAAAGACTTGTGATCAAGTTACAGATTTGCCATCAATTGGCTATCTGACCTTGAACAATTTATTTAACTTCTCTGCACCTTAGTTTTCTCATCTTTAAAATGGAGGTAATAGTACCTACCTCACAATTGTTAAATTAGACCCAACTGAGATAAGGTAGGTAAAACATGGTGCATCCTTAGTAGCAAGCAGAAAGGATTCAGTTAATGGTATAAGATCTGCTCGTTTTTCTCTAGAAAAATAAAACTGGACTCTTGGACCTACATCAATTTTGTTTCCATGATAAAAGTGGGGAACAAGATCTAAGCATCCCGTCAAATCTTGCATAATATTTTTCTTACTCTACACTAAAGAAATTCCAGCACTGTTTTTCAGTTAAAAAAATAGTTCTTCCTCCTCATGAGGATCAATCTCATGAAACCCTCACCTCATGAGAATTTAATCAGCAGATTAAATATTAACACAAGAGGTTGGCTTTTAATGCTGTTGTCCTATTGCTGTTGTTGAAGTCTTGCAGAAAGGAGACAGCAATACTATCCTATTAAACTTGACTATGATTTGAATTGTTCAATACTCTCTACCCACCTCTTTGTGAATACATTTGATGTAAGGGCTCTATGAGAAATAAAAAGTGCTGAGGCTCTAATTTACAAAATTTGTTTCTCTTGGGCTAACAGGCACTACAGTTAATTTCAGCCATTGGCAGTAAACAACCCCAATGTGAGGGCTATTTAGCCGCAATCTTTTTAAGAAAGCTTCCTGGGAGACAGAGTCTATGGTACCAGCAACTCATTGAAAAGACTGAAGCCACAAATACTAAGAAAGTGCAACTGAGCCCTACGGATTGATGAGATGTACTGATGCAATTCAGAGGAGCAAAACTTCATAGCCTGCTTTACCGAATGTGACTTTATTAAATATGCCGTTAAATTTGAAAGCAAGGCATTAGATAATCTTTGTCCTTAAATCTGTCCCTGAATTAAAAATGAAGAAACATATTCAGTTGTAAAGTCTCAGAATGTTTTAATGTGAAAACAGTGATGCTCTTCCCCTTGATATTTCCACTACTATTTCCCTTATAGAAACCCCAAGAGATTTTGTAATACAGACACTAAACTGATTCAGATATGGTAATGCTGCATTTCAATACCTTTTATCTTTTGTGTACTAAGAAATATTAAAAATCAAACACTTCTAAGCACTTTTTCCCTACTCCCATAACGATACTTTAAACTGTTTTGTGGTTTCTAGCAAGGTAATGTTGTGGCTGCTTTGTGCCATAGCCTTAGGCTGCAAATGTTCTGAGTCCTCCAATTTTATGCTTCAGAATTGTTCAAACTATCTCAGTGCTTTATTGAGCAGCAGCACTGACTCTCACATTCAGACTCAACCGTGTGAGCATCCCCAATAATTAGCAAACCTTCAACTTTTAAATAGCACATTGCTTGTGACATTTATGATATGCAGATCTTATTTTGAGTTAAGCACAAACACATCTGCTAAGGCTTTTCCAAAGACTGTAATGAGTCAGACTCCAAAAAACAGACAGTAAGAAAAAATAAAGTCAAGACTGGAGTCCTATCCTCAGAGATCATGCATATTATTCATTACGTTATCCTCGCTGTAACCAGCATCAGCCTGATAAACTCAAATCATGTGTTTGATCATTATTGACATTTTTTTTTTCTGAACACGTTTTGCAGAGTTCACTTTTGAGAGTATTGTGTTGAAGTATTACCTTCCAGATTTTTCTATTTCTCAGACCATGTAGAATACTCTCTGCATATATACGTTAGAACAAACACATAAATTAGAGTTACAAGGATTGTTCTTAACCATCAGTGTGCATATGCTTGTAAAAATGAAGATATTAATGAAGATTTATGATTTACTTTATTTTTAATCATATTTTAAAAGATTTTCATTTTCTTTCTTTCTTTCTTTTTTTTTTTTGGTGAGGAAAATGTGCCCTGAGCTAACATCAATGTCAATATTCCTCTATTTTGTATGTAGGATGCTGCCACAGCATGGCTGATGAGCAGTGTAGGTCCATGCCTGGGAGCTAAACCTGTGAAGCTGGGCCACCAAAGCAGAGTGCACTGAACTTAACCACTCTGCCATGGGGCTGGCCCCAAAAGATTTTATTTTTAACAGCAGTTTGAAGCTTATAAAAAAATTAAGAGGAAGATACAGATTTCGCATATAACTGCTGTCCCGACAGATGCACACCTTCCCAATATTATCAACATCACTCACCAGAATGGTACATTTCTTTTCTTTACCAGGGATGAACCTACTTTGAGACATCATAATCACCCAAAGTGTATAGCATACCTTAGAGTTCACTCTTGGTATTGTACATTCTACGGATTTGGACAAATGTATAATGACAAGCCATTATAATTTCATACAGGGTATTTTCAGTGCTCTGAAAATCCTCTGTACTCTGCCTATTCATCTCCCATAGCCCCATGTTTACTTTTTACTAGACCATGAACTATGAATTTTCGATGAACTAACTTATTTAGACCTTACAGCAAACTCCCTCATTACACTTGGTTGGGTCAGGGGAAATTATCTCATCTGAGGCAGTCCAATCAGATCCTTTCTTTTGGAAATTTGTAATTTGTTTGGGACAGATTGCAGGAACAGAGATAAAAACTTGTAGAACTGTTACCAGATGCTATGCCCGGCTCATGTTTTTCCTGTGTGCCAGGAGAAGAATTAAGTCTTGGATGTTGGGAGAAAATAATGAAACAGAGTCACAGAAGACAAGCAAAAATAAAACGCATAAAGAGAGAATAGGCTGGGTTCTGGATTTCTGATGATTTTCTAGTTACTGTCTTTTGTCAGACTCTACCGTACTTGAATTACATGAGATATTTCAACAAATATTTTCCTCCCTTACATTAGCTTGAATTCTGTTATTTGCAGTCCACAAAACCTTGCCTAAAGCTAATATTTTGATTGGCTGATATACATTATATCATATATATATATATATATATATATATATATCTCCATAAATTCAACATTTCTCTTGTCGTTTCAGATTACTGAGCTTTGTGTCCCAAAGTAGATTGCTGTTAATTAGTCCAACCAAGAACTATATTAAAACAACAGCAACAAAACTGGAAAGGTCAGTATGCCTGGAATAGATGCATCATTCATTTTTTAATACATTTGGGATCTTGAATAAGTCACTTACCACATTTTCTATGTTAATTTTCTGAAATATCCAAGTGGATATTAAATTCTATAAGTAATTTCACTGCATTTAGACTTGTGGGAGGGTTACACAGAGGGTTACAATCTCATTGATTGCCTGAAAGGGGCTAAGTGGGTAAGGAGAGTGAGTGGGTGGGGCATTTATTGTCATCAGAAGAGCCTTGTTTTTACATGCACACACACACACACAGACACCTAATACTTACACATAAACATCTATTTGTAAATTCTATGTTTAAGAGAAGTTTCCAGTGCTTAAAAAAACCATCGACTTTGTAATATCGAAACTATTTTCTTTTATTAGCGTTCTACGATTTTAAGAGCATAGACACAAGCAAGCGCAGTGTTCATATAATGCATAGGATTGGGAAGGAAGGTTTTAAGGAACAGAACAGTGACCAGTCTTCACCACTGGGAATCTTTTAAGTCTAAATCTCTTTGCTTCAGTTAGGAGCAGGCTTTGAAATCAGAAACAGAAATCCAAGAATAGCTGGAGGGCTTGTTCAGGTCTTGAAGAAGTGCAAATTATCTGAGATCTGTGGCCAGGAGTAGTTCTGAAAATAAAAAGTGCTCTGTTTCTTTTGGCTTCAATATACTTTACTGCCAACCAAGACCCAGAGCTGTTTCCTGGACATGAAAATGCATAATTAACTTTTTTTCCCATAGATTTTAAAATGCAATGCAAACAGTGATAAAAGAAAGTAGAAGTAGCTGTAGTGAGTATTTTGCAGTTAAGATAGCAAGTGCTACTGTAAAATAATTGGATACTGAGCAAATAGCAAAGTGTATTTTTTCCTTTCAAACTTCATACTGTTAAAAATAATTAATACAACCAGAAGAAGGGGAATGGTATAGGCCATTAAGAAAATGAGTTTTTCATTAGCGAAGAAAAAAAAAGATAATATAGGAAGATAACTTCATGGAAGACAGCAGAATAGGCAGCTACAGGAATCAGTTCCCTCACCAAAACAACTATTGAGCTGACAAGAGCTGTCTGAAGAAAATTAAGAGAAGGAGAAGACAAGATACAGACTGGGAGAAAATATTTGCAAAAGGTACATCTGCTAAAAGACTGTTATCCAAAATATACAAAGAACTCTTGCAACTCAACAGTAGGAAAAAGAATCCAATTCAAAAATGGGCTAAAGACTTTAACAGACACCTCATCAAAGAAGATATAGATGTCATATAAGCAGATGAAAAGATGCTTTGCATCATGTGTCATTAGAGAAATTACTAAGTAAAAAAAGCCAATCTGAAAAGGCTATCATACTGCATGATTCCAACTATATGACAGTCTGAAAAAGGCAAAACTGTGGAGACAGCAAAAAGATCAGTGGTGGCCTAGGGCTGGGGGTGGGGGATAAAGAGGAATAATAGAGCGCAAGAGCTTTTTAAGGCATTGAAAATATTCTGATACCATAATGATGGATACATGTCATTATGCATTTTTCCAAACCTATAGAATTCACAGTAATGTAAACGATAGACTTTGGGTATTATGACGTCAATGTAAGTTCATCAGTTGTAGCAATGTACCACTCTGTTGGAAGATGTTGATAAGAGGGAGTCTATGCATGTGTGGGGGTAGGAGGTATACGGACAGTTTCTGTACCTTCCTCTTAATTTTGTTGTGAACCTAAAAGTGCTCAAAATAATAAAGTTTTTTGTAAAACAGAAAATAAAGATCATTGATATAGATAACTACTTAAGTAAGTATAAATGCTAATATATTCTATTTTTAATATGTAACTCCTTTTTTCCCTATATTATTTTAAAGAAAAGTGCACAAAACAATACCTACATTGACTGCACAAAAATACAGTAGTGCAATTTGTGACAATAACAACATAAATGGGGTAGCAGAATTGGACAGGAGCAGGGTTAATGTATTCCATTAAACATAATGTGGTATCAATTCAAAATAAGTTGTTACAAAGTTAGAATGTGAATGGCAATCCCCATGGTAACCCTTAAGAAAATAACTAAAAAATAGAGACTAAAAGAACTGAGAAGGTAATTAAAATGGTACACTGGAAAAAAATCAAACACGAAAGAAAGCAATATTGGAGAAATTGAATAATAAAAAATATATAAGAGATATATAAAAATAATAAATGGCAGAAGTAAGTACTTCAGTATTAATAATCACTTTAAATATAAATTGATTAAGCTCATCAATTAAAATACAGATATTGGGACTGGTCCTGTGGCTGAGTGGTTAAGTTCGCATGCTCCGCTGCAGGTGGCCCAGTGTTTCGTTGGTTCGAATCCTGGGCGCGGACATGGCACTGCTCATCAAACCA
Source organism: Equus caballus (assembly GCF_041296265.1). NCBI lineage: Eukaryota > Metazoa > Chordata > Mammalia > Perissodactyla > Equidae > Equus > Equus caballus. The sequence continues at coordinate 67,584,030 of NC_091688.1, read as the reverse complement.
CGCTGAGGCAGCGTCCCACATGCCACAACTAGAAGGACCCACAATGAAGAATTACAACTATGTACTGGGTGGCTTTGGGGAGAAGAAGGAAAAAAATAAAATCTTTAAAAAAAAATACAGATATTGATAGAATGACAGAAAATAGCAACCATGATCCCACTAAATGATACTTACAAGAGACTAAATTTAGACCAAATGAAAGAGAGAGAGTAAGATTGCTATGCTAATATCAACAAATATAAATTTTAAGCCAAAAAGTGTTAGAAGAGGTAAATAGGTGCATTTTATATTGATAAAAGAGTTAATTCATCAAGAAAATATATCAAACATAAGCATTTGTATATCTGACAGTAGAATCTCAAAATATATGAAGCAAACATTGACAGAATTGAAGGGGAAAATAGACACGTCTCAGTAATTGCTGGAGACTTCATAGCCCACTTTCAGTAATGTGTAGAACGTCTTGAGTGAAGATCAGTGAGGAAATAGAGGACTTGAACAGCACTCTAAACCAATTAGACCTAATAGACATATCCAGAACACTCCAGCCAACAACGAGTACACATTCTTCTTAAGTACACATGGAACATTCTCCAAGATAAAGTACATATTAGGCCATCAAACAATTCTCAACAAACTTAAGATGAAAATCATACAAAGTGTCATGTCTGACTGCAATGGAATAAAACTAGAAGGAAATAAAAGAAACTAGGAAATTCACAAATACATGGAAGTTAAACAAGACACCTTCAAACAACCAAGAGGTCGAAGAAGAAATCACTAGGGAAACTAGAAAATACTTTTAAATGAATGAAAATGAAAACGCATTATACCAACACTTACAGGATGCAGCAAACTAGTACCCAAAAGGACATTTATAGCTATAAATGCCTACATTAATAAGAAGAAAGATCTCAAATTAGCAACTTGACTTTATACCTACAGAGCTAGAAAAATAGGGACAAACTAACTCAAAGTCAGGAGAAGAAAGGAAATAATAAAGATTAGAGTAGAGATGAGTGAAATAGAGGATAGAAAAACAATACAGAGAATCGATAAAACCAAAAGTTTTTTCTCTAAAATATCATCAAAATTAACAAATATTTAGCCAAATTCACTAATAAAAAAAAGAGAGATCCAAATAAATAAAATCAGAAATAAAAAGGGAAAATTACTCTCCACCTTACAGAAACTAAAAGGATGATAAGAGACTACTATAATCAATTGTGAACCAATGATTATATATTCTAGATAAAATGGGCACATTTCTTGATATGCACCGCAATTGCCTTTTAGCAGAAATGGAAAAGCCAATGGTTAAATTCACATGGAACTTCAGTGGGCCTCAAACAGCGAAAACAATATTCAAAAAGAAAACAAATTTGGAGGAATTACCCTTCCAATTGCAAAACTCATGACAAAGCTATGGTAATCAGAGCAGTGTGGTACTGGTATAAGGATAGAGATATATATCAATTCAATTGAGAGCACCTAAATAATCCCAAATAGGTATGGCAAATTGATTTTTGATGAGTGTCAACCCATTCAGTGGAGAAGGAATAGACTTGTCAACATATGATGCTGGAACAACTGGATATTCACATGCAAAATAATGAAGTTGGACACTTACTTCACTCCATATACAATAGTGAATTCAAAATGCATCAACAACCTAATATAAGAGCTAAAATTATAAAACTAATATAAAAAAATAGGAGTATATCTTCATGACTTCAGATTTGGCAAAGAATTCTTGATTTGACACCAAAAGCATGAGCAAAAAAAGAAAAAATATATAAATTAAACATTAAATGACTTGATAATATTTTAGACAGATGCACAAGGGAACAGTAGGAGTAAAACTTGAACCCAAGATTTTCAGGGGTTTACTCTTTGTGTTGTACTCTCTATGAGTTTTGACAATAATAATGACAGATATCCATCATTACAGTATCATACAGAAGAATTTCACTGCTCTAAAATGCCCTGTGCTCCTGCTATTAGTTCCTCTTACTCTCTCCTGAAGGCTTTGTTTTCACCTGTCTTTTTTACCATCTCCATAGTTTGCCTTTTCCAGAATATCATATAACTGGAATCATAGAGTATATAGCCTTTTCAGATTCACTTCTTCCAGTTAGCAGTATGCATTTAGGTGTCTTCCATGTCTTTTTGGTCAATTTTAAGAGCTTTTTCTATAGTATAGTCTTAGTTCAGTGGTTATCATCTGTGATTCAAATAGTTATGCCCAAATATTATTTATTATATATGTATTTATTGACTTTGTTTTAGTATCATTGGCTAACCAGTAATTTTCAAAATATTTTTAGAATCAATTAGATCACGTTAACTTCTAGATTTGTCAAACTTGCTTAAGGTTCCCAAATAATTATATAAAATTTCTTAGAGTTTTCTAAAGTTATTTTTTAACATTTAATTGTTTATTCTAATTGAAAACCTTTGCAAATGTAATAATATAGTGATCAAAACTTATATTTTCTAAATGTGCCAGACTTATCTACCACATAATTTATTATTTTCTCAGTGAATTATATCAATGTTGTCAAGTAGCAAATTGTTACATACGTGACAAATTATTTCTGTAATCTTATGAAGGAGACAGTCCAAATAATAAATAACTGAAAAATATATGTGGAAAGTTGAACATCAAAACAAGGCAGAATCAGACAAAACACCAAATAGACACATTTTAGATACTCAATCCAGTGAATTCATTTAGGTAGGCTGCTTTTTACTTTTAAATATTGTGTTTAGTTGACCAGTTTCCCTTTGCTGTCATAGAAAGTATTATAACTAAAAGCCAGTTGTCTACATTGGTAACTAAATAACAAAACTTCCAGCGCTATAACTGGAAAAGACTAAGGGAGAGATGTGAAATTGAGAGGCACAATATTATATTGTTCTCACAAAGATACAAATTTATAAATACATATATGAAAATATTTTTTGGAATGATATTAATATGAAAAAAATCTTATGAATATCTTCTACTTATAAAAAAGCATATGTTGAAGAAATACATTGTAAAAATAATCTAAAAGTAGTTTTGATTAGTATCACTGTCATACCTAATTTGCCACATACATTTTAATCATTTCTTCTCTATGCGTCTTCATCTTCAGCAGCAGCAGCAAGCCAAGACAGATAAATTGAACATTCTTTTATATTCCATTATGAAGAAAAAATGAAAACTAGTTAACTAAAACCAAATTGTTAGATGAAATTTAAAAATTCAGAGAAATGTTCATTCAACTATCAAACTATTCAGCAAATTAGTACAAATTGACCAATTACTGAACTAACTAGCAAGAATGAACTTGGATAAATGACAGTCGGGCTAACAATCCTATAAACATAAACTCTTAGCACTTAAGTGGAAAAGAATTCATAGGGATGCAGAAGAGTTTCACAAAATAAGACAGCCAATAAAAAAGATATAGCTATTATAAACTTGTGTTCACCTAAAAGAAAGATGTGAAATATATCAACCACATCTCGCAAACTGAAAGAACTACAAAAAGATGGTGTTAGATTCTAAAAAGGCTCAATCAGAAACCAATAGAGGCTGTCAAAGGATTTAAAAGTATTCTGAGGATTTAAACAATATAATAAATAAAATTAATCTAAAATGTATTTTAGAACCTTTCATCCAAACAATATTACAAATCGAACATCAGTAAAATCAAGCCATGCAATAGACTATAAAATAAGACACAATATCTTAAAGACATATTTTCTAGCTAAAAATGCAAGATAATAAGAAGGTAACTGTTAAACAAGTCTAAATATCTCATGGATTCATAGAAAATTATGCTGGACACTGAAATATTTAGCAATGAATGACCAGGGAAGCTTTATACAATATATAAACTTATGTATTGACATATATAAACTTGTGTATCACAACATAAGTGGAAGTTAAAAGAAATTTTATAGTTATAATTTTAAATGCATTAATTTAAAAAAAGAATAATATTTACAATGAGGTCAGTTTTTAAATCGTAGGCTATAAAATAATATCAGTGTTAGCCTCATGTGAATAAAGGCAGTAATAAAACTATTGAAATAGAATAAAATAGGGGTCAAAAATATCAAAAGATAATTTTAGGAAACAGCAAATAAAACACACATTTGTGTAGCAAGACAAGAGTGATCAAATATAGATGGAGACAACAAAAATAAACATTATGAGTAATATCTCTGCATATCAGGCAAAGGATTAATATCCACAATAAAGAAACCAATAAAATATGTAAGGAAAATCTACAACTCAATCAAAAAATGAACAAAGAAAAAAAGTAGAAAACCTATATGGAGGATAAAAATGTTTTGCAAATAGGAGCTATTGAAAATTGATTGTGGGATGGTAAACTTTTTGTAAAACCACCTTACACAATGGAGTGCTTTTTTGCAATTGTGCAAACCCATATACACTGATTCGAATTACAAATATATGCTAAAAACATTTGGTGGATTTAAATAGGGAAACATATAAGGATATTCATTCCAGTTCTTTTAGTAATTGTAAAATGTTGAAAGGAATCTAGATATCCGTTAATATCGGACTGGTTAAATAAACTTTGGATATTCATTTATTCATTCTGGATAGTTTTTAAAACAAATAGTGTTGCATGAAAGATAAGTTTCAAGAAAATACAATTTTTGAAAATATAAATAGAAATTAAAATATTCAATATTCATAAATATATGCATATATGTAAATATTTTAGATGGCCCTATACATCCAAATTAATGATAGTGGTTGGCTTTAAGGATGGATGCAAAGAAATAGGGTTATGAAAACAAAGTGTAAAAAAATATTTTTCTTCTTTCCATAAAAATAATCCATACTATATGATTCCTACTATATGACAATTTGTAAAACAAAACTATGTCAACAGTAAGAAGATCATTGGTGACATCAGTAACATGGCAGAGTGAGCTGTTCACTTTGTCTCTCCCCCTTTTGAACCATAACTAAATAGACATTCACTGATCAACAGAGGAAGACTGTACAGCACAAAAGGATACCTGAGAGAAAGCCATACATGTGAGGGTGGTTGGAATGGCCCCCTGGGAAGTGGCAAAGATAGGTGAGCACACCCTGCTCTCCCCTGCTAGCACACAAATACTTTCCAACCTGGTTCAAGTGCCTTGAAAGTGGGAACATGCACTAGGCTGACCATAGGAGGAGGCAGCAATAACCCTTAGCCCAGGTTTTTGTTGGTTCTCCTGGGGGGAGGAGAAGCCCACGGCACCCTTGTGCCACCAAGGAGCAGCCATAGCTCAGATCCCGGGAGGGAAGCCCTTTCCACCAAGCACAGTGGCCCCACTGACTGTGGACTATAAACAGAGACTGCAACAGATCTACATGCTGGGGCAAATGCTTCTCAGGTTCACCCATGAGTGCTCACAGTGCTGCTGAGCACCCAAAGAGGAAATGTGCCCCTGAGGGCTGTGGGAATAGGCATGGCAGCTTTGAGCCCACTTGAGTTCACTTTCCTGGTGGGGGAGCCCATGGTGCACCTGTGTCACCAAGGAGCAGCTCTAGCTCATGTCCCAGGAAGGAAACCCCACCTGCCAAGCACAGCAGCCCTACAGACCATAAACAGAGACCACAACAGATCTACTTACTGGAGCAAACTCTACCCAGGCCAGCTCACAAGCACTAGTAGTGCTGCTGAGCTCCCAAAAGGGGAACATGTCCTGGGTAGCTGTGGGAAGAGGTATTTGCAGCTTTTAGCCCACTGGTGATCACTTTCCGGCAGGGAGGGGGAGCTCAGAGTGCCCCTGAGGCAACAAGGAGTGGTTTCAGCCCAGCCCACCAAGGACACTCCACACAAGTGCCTGAATGCACCCCAGGCTAGGGAAAGCACCCATAATACCCCCACAGCTACCATCAGACGTAGTGGGGCCAGAAACACTGCTCCTGCTTCCCCCAGTAGTAAACACGGGGAATTAGCATCCTAAGAATATCATAAATGCCTCAATAAACGATTCATTCATCAAACACAATGAGAAACTGCAGCAACAATTCAGACAAGAAGGAAAATGAAAGTTCTCCAGAAATCAACACTGAAGACACTGAAGTATACAACCTAAATGACAGGGAATTGAAAATAGCCATCATAAGGAAATTCAATGACTTACAAGAAAATATGGAAAGACAGTTCAAGGAGCTCAGCAATAAAATGAATCTCTTCACTGAAGAGATTGAAACTATACAAAAAAATCAAGCAGAAATTCTGGTATGAAAAACACAATTAATGAAATAAAACATAATCTAAAATCATTAAAAAATAGAACTGATCTTATGGAGGAAAGAATTAGACTTCTAGAGGGTAAAAATGTAGAAATTCTACAAGTGGATGAGGAGACAGAACTAAGATTTAAAAAAAATGAAGGAATTCTTTGAGAAATATCCAATTCAATTAAGAAAAGCAATATAAGGATTATAGATATTCCAGAGGGAGAAGAGAGGGAAAAAGGAGCAGAGAATTTGTTCAAAGAAATAAATGCTAAGAACTTTCCAGACCTGAGGATGATTTCACATTTACAGATAAATGAAGCTAATTGAAAGCCCAACTTCATCAAAGCTAAAAGACTTTCTCCAAGGCTTATAATAGTAAAAGTGGCAAAAGTTATGGATAAAGAAAAAATATTAGGAGCAGCAAGGCAGAAGAAAATAACCTACAAAGGAAATCTTATCAGACATTCAGTGGATTTCTCAGCAGAAACCCTACAAGCTAAGAGAGATGGAATGATATATTCAAAATACTGAAAGACAAAAACTTTCAGCCAGGAATACTCTATCCAGCAAAACTTTCCTTCAGACACAATGGAGAAATAAAAGCTTTCCCTGATAAACAAAAGCTGAGGGAGTTCATCACCACTAGATCTCCCCTAAAAGAAATAATTAAAGATGCCTCACACAGGCAACAAAAAGGCAAAGGTGTATAGAGCTCTGAGCAAGGAGATAAATAGACAGACATGATCAGAAACTTGCAGCTCTCTACCAGAACAGGGAGGGGAAGACTCAATTACAACTTAAAAGGGAAAGGGAAGGAAAGCATCAAAAGTAATGATAAACACTTCAACTTAGCCACAAAGTCGCAAAATTAAAAACAGAACAATTTGCAACAGGAATTACTCAGAAGGAGAGAGGAAAGGAAAGGAACCTGCTTAGGTTAACGGAGATAAGAAGCTATAAGAAAATGGACTGTCTCATCTTCAATATCTTTCATACCCTCCTCCAAGTAGGCACTAAACAAAAAATCAGAGTACAGCCACAATTCACAAAAAGAGAGAAAACTGAGAAATCCCCCTCAGAAAACGAACAAAATGAAATGGCAGTCAAAAATACATAGGAAGAGAAACAGTGGAAACATAGAACAACCAGAAAACAAGAGATAAAATGGCAGCATTAAGCCCTCATATAGCAATAATCATTCTAAAGGTAAATGGATTGAATTCTTCAATCAAAAGACACAGAGTAACTGGATGGATTAAAAAGCAAGACCCAACAATATGCTGCCTCCAGGAAACACCCCTCAGCTCCAAAGGCAAACATAGGCTCAGAGTGAAGGTATGGAAAACAACACTCCAAGCTAATGGCCAACAAAAGAAAGCAGGTGTTACCATACATTTATCAGACAAGGCAGATTTCAAGCTAAAAAAGACAATAAGAGACAAAGAGGGGCAGTATATAATGATTAAAAAGGACATTCCACTAAGAGGATATAACACATATTAATATATATGCACCTAACACAGGGGCACCAAGTACATAAAGTAAATATATTACTGACCTAAAGGGAGAAATTAACAGCAACATAATAATAGTAGGGGACCTCAACACCCCACTTACTTCAGTGGACAGATCATCCAGACAAAAAGTCCACAAGGAAATAGTAGATTTAAATGAAACACTTGACCATATGGACTAAATAGATATACAGAGAGCATTCCATCCAAAAAAAGCAGAATATACATTCTTCTCAAGTACCCATGGAACATTCTTAAAGATAGACTGCATGTTGGGTAACAAGGCAAGCCTCAATAAACTTAAGTTTAAAATCATCCCAACCATCTTTTCTGACCACAGTGCTATGAAACTAGAAATCAACCAGAAGAACAAAACTGGGAAAGTCAGAAATATGTGGAGACTAAACAACATTCTATTGAATAACCATTGGATCATTGAAAAAATCAAAGGGGAAATTAAAACATACCTGGAGACAAAAGAAAGTGAAAATACAACATGCCAACTTTTATGGGATGAAGCAAAAACAGTCATAAGAGGGAAATTCATAGCAACGCAAGCCCACCTTAATAAGTAAGCAAAATCCCATATAAGTAATCTTAAAATGCACCTAACAGAGATAGAAAAAGAAGGACAGACAAACTCAAAGTCAGCAGAAGGAGAGAAATAATAAAAATCAGAGCATAAATAAATGAAATAGAGACTAAAATAATTGTAGAAAGGATTAATGAAATTGAGAGCTGGTTCTTTGAGAAGATAAACAAAATTGGCAAACCCTTAGCTAGACTCACCAAGAAAAAAAAGAGAGATCTCAAATGAATAAAATTAGAAATGAAAGAGGAGAAATTACAACAGATACTGCAGAAATACAAAGGATTATAAGAGAATACCATGAAAAACTATATGCCCACAAATTCAATAAGCTAGAAGAAATGGATGAATTCCTAGAGTCATACAACCTCCCAAAACTGAATCAAGAAGAAATAGAGAATCTGAACAGAAAAATCACAGTACAGAGATTGAAACAGTACTCAAAAAACTCCCAAAAAGCAAAAGTCCAGTACCAGATGTCTTCTCTGGAGAATTCCACCAAACATTCAAGGATTTAGTACCTATCCTTCTCAAATGATTACGAAAAATTGAAGAAGATGGAACACTTCCTAACACATTCTATGAGGCCAACATTACCCTGATACCAAAACGAGGCAAGGACAACATGAAGAAGGAAAACCACAGGCGAATATCACTGATGAACTTAGATGCAAAAACCTCAACAAAATATTGGAAAACCAAATACAGCAATACATCAAAAGGATCATGCACCATGATCAAGTGGGATTTATTCCAGGGATGCAGGGATGGTTCCACATCTGCAAATCAATCAATGTGATTCGCCATGTTAACAAAATAAGGAATGAGAATCACATGATCATCTCAATAGATGCTGAGAAAGCATTTGACAAGATCTAACAACTATTTATGATAAAAACTCTCAATAAAATGGTTATTGAAGGAAAGTACCTCAACATAATACAGGCCATACATGACAAACCCACACCCAACATCATACTTAATGGTGAAAAACGGAAAGCCATCCCTCTGAGAACAGGAACAAGACAAGGGTGCCCACTCTTGCCACTCTTATTCAACAGTACTGGAGGTATTGGCCAGAGCAATTAGGCAAGAAAAAGAAGTAAAAGAAATCCAAATTGGAAAGGAAGAAGTGAAACTTTTGCTATTTGCAGATGATGTGATTCTATATATAGAAAACCCTAAAGAATCCACAAGAAAACTATTAGAAATAATTAACAATACAGCAAAGTTGCAGGGTACTAAGTCAATTTAAAAAATTCAGCTTCATTCCTATACACTAACAATGAACTAGCAGAAAAAGAAATCAAGAATACAATCCCATTTATAATTGCAACAAAAAGAATAAAATACCTAGGAATAAACTTAGCCAAGAGGTGATAGATCTGTACATCGAAAACTGTAAGACACTATTGGAAGAAATTGAAGAAGACAAAGAAATTGATAGATATTTCATGTTCATGGGTTGGAAGAATAAACATAATTAAAATGTCCATACTACCGAAAGCAATCTACAGATTCAATGCAATCCCAATCAAAATCCCAATGACATTCTTCACAGAAATAGAAAAAAGCATCCAAAAATTTATATGAGACAAAAAAGACCCCAAAAAGCTGAAGAAATCCTGAGAAAAAAGAACAAAGCTGGAGGCATCACAATCCCTGACTTCAAAACATAGTACAAAGCTATAGTAATCAAAGCAGCATGGTACTGACACAAAAACAGACAAACAGATCAATGGACCAGAATTGAAAGCCCAGAAATAAAATCATACATCTATGGATAGTTAATCTTTGACAAGGGAATCATGACTATACAATGGAGAAAGAAAAATCTCTTCAATAAATGCTGTTGGGAAAACTAGACAGCTACATGCAAAAGAATGAAAGTAGACCATTATCTTGCACCATACAGAAAAATTAACTCTAAATGGATTAAAGATTTGAATATAAGAATTGAAATCATATAAATCCTAGAAGAAAATATAGGCAGTACACTCTTTGACATTGGTCTTAGCCACATCTTTTTGAATACTATGTCTACCCAGGTAAGGGAAACAAAAGAAAAAGAAAAGAAAAGGACTACATCAGACTAAAAAGCTTCTGCAAAGCAAAGGAAAACATGAGCAAAATGGAAAGACAACCCATCAGCTGAGAGAAAATATTTGCACATCATTTATCAGACAAGTGGTTGATCTCCAAAATAAAGAACTCATACAACTCAACATCAAAGAAAAACAAACCACCCAATCAAAAGATGGTCAGAGGATATGAACAGACATTTTTCCAAGGAAGATATACACATGGCCAACAGACACTTGAAAAGATACTCAACGTCATTAATTATTACGGAAATGCAAATGAAAACTACAATAAGATATCACCTTATACCTGTTAGAATGGCTGTAATTACCAAGAGAGAAAACAGTAAATGTTGGCGAGGATGTGGAGAAAAGGGAAGCCTCATATACTGGTGGTCAGAATGAAAACTAGTGCAGCCACTTTCAAAAACAGTTTGGAGATTCCTCAAAAAACTAAAAATAGAAATACCATATGGGGGCCAGCCCGGTGCCACAGTGGTTAAGTTTGCATGTTCCATTTCTCGGCAGCCCGGGGTTTACTGGTTTGGATCCCGGGTGCAGACATGGCACTGCTTGGCAAAAGCTATGCTGTGGTAGGCGTTCCACATATAAAGTAGAGGAAGATGGGCATGGATGTTAGCTCAAGCCTCTTTTAGCTCAGCAAAAAGAGGAGCATTGACAGTAGTTATCTCAGAGCTAATTTTCCTCAAAGAAAAAAAAAAGAAATACCGTATGACCCAGCTATCCCACTACTGGGTATCTACTGAAACAACTTGAAATCATCAATCCAAAGTAACATATGCATTCTGATGTTCATTGCAGCACTATTCACAACAGGCAAGACAAGGAAACAATCCAAGTGCCCATCGACTGATGACTGGATAAAGATGTGGTGTATATATATACAATGGAATATTATTCAGCCATAAAAAAAGACAAAATCACCCTATTTGCAACAACATGGATGGACCTGGAGGGTATTATGCTAAGTGAAATAAGCCAGACTGAGAAAGACAAACACCATATGATTTCACTCATGTGGAATATAAACAAACACATGGACAAAGAAAGCAGTTCACTGGTTACCATGGGAAGGGAGATGAGGCAAGGTCACAGCGGATGAAGAGGAGCACTTATGTGGTGAAAGTCAAGAAATAATGTACAACTGAAATTTCACAATGATGTAAACTATTATGAACTCAATAACACACAAAAAAAGATCATTTGTTGCCAGGGGTTGGGGGAGGGAGGAATGAGTAGGTGGAGCACAGAGGAGTTTTCGGGCAGTGGAAATACTCTGTCTGATGCTGTAATGGTGGACGCATGCTGTATATTTGTCCAAACTCATAGAATGTACAACACCGAGACTGAAATGTAGGGTAACCTATAACTTTGGGTGATGATGATGTGTCAATACAGGTTCAAATCTCTGTACCTTCCTCTCACTTTTACTTAAGTCCTTAAAAAAGCCTGAAAATGTAAATTAGCTAGATGATGTAAGATTAACTTTATAATTTTGAATAAGCATGGTTGCTTAGAGTGAAGAGAGAGTAAATCAGCTGATTACTTCTGGTGTTGACTGTTGTACCGATTAAACCTTATAAGAAAGAAAGTTCTTGATGTTCTCAACCATTAATTGTACACTCTCTGGTCTTGATGATTACTAAGCTTGCTGCCTGAGATGTTGTCTCTCCCAAAATAGTAGGGGATCTGCAAGTGAGAATTTACCCTCTTTCAGTACCCTGCAACTGACTGCTGTTGATTCCAGGGCTTGCTCTCTGGCTATGACCTTCTTCTCTCACATCTGCATTCCATGGCTAGATGATGGAACATGTGTATATGTATTTATTGTCATGAAAATAATCAGAGGAAAACAACTTGAGATGAACAGCCAAGTCTGAGACTTAACATGACAGTCCTTAGCCAGGATAGACTTACTCTGATACTCACATTACAAATGTCATAAATATTATAAAAAGTAATTAGGCACCACTTCTGATAATGGCTATAGCTGGAATGTGTGTGTTTAACAGCTTTCTTTATAGGTGAATTATAGACTGTTCAAGAAAAGTAGTGATTACACATTTATGTGTGCCTACTTTCTATCAGTCAGTTGAAGCAGCCTCCACTTCCTGTCTGCATTCCCCTCTATATGATGGTTATTGTACCAAAAAAAGAGTCCTAAAGTAAATAAAGATAGAAGCTGAAGACACCTGGTTTGCTATCTTGGTGTTCCATGGGTTTTGAGTAGTTTGTTAATAAATATACCAATTTTAATTCAAGTAGAGTGTGAGCCAAGACTGCAGTGATCTGGGTAAATCTGGATGCATGCAACAGGGAATAAGAAAAGCAAACAACCCTGTAGGGGAGGAACACAATTCCTCTACCCTCTAGGTGCTTCTGGCTGGTCTAAGAATTAAATTGACATTCGACAGAATAACAGGAGAAAATCAAACAAAGCTTTATAACATGTATACAGGGGAGAAACCCAGGAAAAGTGAGCAACTCACCATAATGTCAGAATCTTGTCACCTTCAATATCATCTTCAGCTAAAGACAAAGGAGGATGGTAGGGGTAGTGGTTTGGAACTTCAAAGGGAAGGAAGGCAATGCACATGGAAATGGAAAAGGAAATGTTTGGTAGATAAAACTTTGATAAGAAAGGGTTTGGCAAAGACCTTCATAGTCCATCAATACCCAGAGTTATCTATGGTGATGGCCTGTCCTGGGGACAGGCATTCTGTCTTAAATTGTTTTAGGCAGTTGGGGAGAAGTTCAAAGATTCTTTAAGAGTCTTTTGTCCTTATCCAAAGAGACAAATATTGGGGTGGCCAATTCTGATCCCCCAGCCCCCCAGTAGGGAGTAATAGAGATTATGACAGGAGGTGGAGCTAGAGGAAATTGCAGCGTTTATTTTCTTCCCTTAACTGTTTTGCTGCTCTGCCATAAAAGCACTATATAGAAATAATATTTTTTATGATTTGCAATGTTTAACATAGGTAATGTCATGTTTTTCCTGCCTGAGTGCATTCTTAATTTCTGCATTACCATGAATTTTCCTTTTAAAAACTCTTTTAAAAATTCTTTTTTCTACACATAGCATTCTTAATTTGTCCTTTTAATTATTTTAGTGGGCTGATAGAGTAATGCAATTGTAAGAAAAATGAAAAGTTTGAAATCTAAAGTTTGTCATTGGAAAACTAGCATGAGACACATAACAAGAGAATTCTCAGTGGGAGAGCAGATGAACTGAGGGAGGCTTCTGCTTAGCTGACAATATGGAGGCTGCTGCCTGTTTTGTAATTTAAATTTCCCCTGCAGTTCTCAAAGGACGGTAATTTAGATGCATCATTTAAACTTCTACTACCACACTGTCTTCCCACAATTATTCGAGCTGAAGTAAAAAATTACTCCCTAGCTATTCTTAACCTGATATTTTATCAAATAAAGGGATATATGGATTGTTCTAGGGAGCATTTAAATAATAAATGAAAAGAATTCTAGATGAATATATTGTCCTTTAAAGTTAGAAGGGTTTCTGTTCTCAGAGGAGAAACTAAGATGCCAGGCCCTCTCCATGTTGACCTATTCATGTCACCAAAAGGAACTAAATTATTGGACAAATACAAAGAAAATAGACATATGGTCCTCATGGGAATTATTTGTGCTCTGTAGTTGTAGATGATTTCTCTTTGGACTTCTTTTCTTCTTTCCCATATTATTCTTATCTATACTTTAATTCCAGTTTGCTTTGAATGCCAAATTTGTATTAGTATTTTTTATTATTTACTTAATATTTACAATAAATTATTATTCATACTTTTGGATTTGCTGTATAGATTTCATTGTTCACCGTAGCTTCCCCCTGTCCTTTTTTAATTTCTCGATTAATTTTTCTACTGAATTCATTTTTCTTCTTAGTGAATGATAGTCTTTAGTAGCATCTTCACTGAGGGTCTCTAGGTAATACGTTTCTACATCATTTCTCCAAAATGTTGACAGTATACTCTTTTGTTTTTTGAATAAAGTAGAGAGTAATTGAATTCCAATTTACTGTTATTTTTGACTTTACTTTGAAGCTATGACTCCAGTATTTACTGATTCATTCCTGCTTATAAATCATCTCTATTAATTTAATTGTTGTACGTTGCAGGAGATCTGTCTTTTCTCTTTGATTGGCTTTCAGATTTGTCTTTAGATTTGATGTTCCGCAATTTCAGTGTGCAATGGCTATGTAGCGATCTTTCTCAAATGTACTTAGCTCTGCTCTTTACCTTGTAAAGCTTTTAGTCTGAGGACTCAAACATTATTTAGTGCTGGGAGATATTCATTCACGATATTCCTTCATCTTCAAACAATCTCCAAATGTTCCTTTTCCCTTGTTATCAGTATTTCTTCCCTCAAGAACTTTTAACTGTGTGGTGGAGCTTCTCATTTCAGCCACGGTATCTCTGAGCTTTTTTATATCTTCCATTAATATCTCTACATTCTTCATTCAGATTATTTATTTATATTTATTCTCCAACTTGCTACTTCTTTTTTCAGCTGTGTTGTGTCTAATATTTATTCTGCATATCAACTGTATTTGAGTGAATTCTTATTTAACATCTGAATGTTTCCATTTCCCACATCATTTTTTTCACACCTATTATTTCCAGTGCACATGTTTTCTATTGCTGTGTAATGAACTATGAAAGCTTACTGGCTTAAAACAACTCACATTTATTGTCTCACGGTTTCTGTGAACCAGGAGTTCTGGCATGGCTTAGCTAGATTCTGCTTCAGGTCTTAAAAGGCTACAGTCATGGCATGGGCCACACTGCATTTTTTTCTGGTGACTTGACTGGGAAAGAATAGGCGTCCAACTTCATTTAGGTTCTTGTTATGATTCATTTCCTGTGACTCTAAAACTGAGGTCCCCAGATTGTTCTTACTGACTGTTGGCTTGAGGCTGCCACAAGGTTCTAGAGGCTTCCTGCAGTTCCCTGCCATGTGGTCCTCCCACAGACCCAGTCATAACATGGAAGTTTACTTCTTCAAGGCCGGCAGGAAAATCTCTCTCTCTCCAGTGGCTAAGAGTGTTACACGACAGACATAATCATGGCAGTGACATCCCATTATTTTTGTCATATTCTATTGGTTAGTAACAAGTTACAGATTCCACCTGCACTCCTGGGAAAGTGAGCACACTCAAGTGTGACTCATTGGGAGTCACCTACAATATGCTCACCACATTATTTAATAAATTCCTTTATTTAATGCAGGGTTGCTATTCATATTTTTAGACATTCTCAACAATTAGATTCATGGTTCTCTTGGAATTGCTTCATTATGTCTCTATCTGTTGATATTCATTACCTTAAGTTTTTGCATTTTCTGTTAAAAAGGGTAATTTTTGCTCAAAAGTTCATGGTAAATGGGAATTTTTTTTCTTCTTTGTATTTCACCTTCTTGTGTGATGTTTCATTTAACTCTTGCCAGGCATCTATGTTGCATATTCCTGGCTTGGGTTATATGTTAGGAAACTCAGGGTTTTGTACTACGTAAACAACAGTCTGCCTATCAAAACTAGCTTATCTATCATTCACAATTGACACAATGCCTAGAGCCCACTATAGGGGCCCACAGAAATGTTTTAATTTTAATATCCTTTAAAATCAGAAGAAAAATGAATACAATAATAATGAATATATAACAATGAATCTAGCCTGGCTTATCTCATCATTATACCAGAACAGTCATAATATATGTTCTAATGTATATATATATTTTTTACTGAGGAAAGGACCTGCAAAGACAAAATGGCTAGAAGCCATAACAGTCAAAGACTGTGCCATTGGAAACTTTAACCAGATATAGTATTGGCTCACATTCTTCTTACTTCACAGAGGAAAAAGAAACATTTTCCTTGCTATTTGCAGGTCTGTTTAATTGAACTATTTCAGACCCCTTCGCTTACTTGGTCGTGGGTAGTTTTTATCATCATTTAAGAAATCCAGATCTGACTCCCTGTCTCTCATAGGCCTGCCTGAATACCTTTGCCTGTGCGTGCTTATGTAGACTGACCCTTCTTCTCTATTGTCCAGTGTCACTGTCTTTAAACTTCTTCCCATGACTACTCATTTCTTCTCAGATCCATTTTATTAGTTACTGTCTCTTGTTTTTTTCTTTTGTCATTGTTGTTAAGTGTGGTTGTGTGCTATACAGTATATTTTAAATCACTTTTATATAGTATTTCTTTTAATTAAGAGTAAATGTGGGTCACTATGCTTTTGCTCACTCTGCCATCTTTACAAGCAATCTCATTTGTCCTTATAAGAAAACTGTCTTTTACAGTCTTGCTTGTATCCAAAAATAGTATGAAAATCATCATTTTAAAAGTTATTCCAAACTACCAAACTAAATAACATTTTCAAGGCCATTAGCTTCAATGATGTTTTACAAATTTTGATTATTTTAACCGGTACTTAGCACATAGAAGACCTTGAATGCATATTTTTTGAATAAATGAACCCATGACATCTCACACATAGTCTTTTTCTGGACAAAGCTTTTCTTTGTTCTCTATTTCCCCTCTCTTACCACCTAAATGTAGCGTGATGGATCTTCTACACTAGCCACATTAGATGCACTTACTGTTCTTATTCATCTGTTTTTGAGGCAGGAAACTGTCCTGTAGACGGCACCAAACTGACCTTCTTGCCCCCCCTCCTCTGATTGGATTTAGCCTATGATAAGTACCAGTACAAGACTGAAAGGAGGAAGTGGCTAGAGCAGTTATTCTCCCGTTTCCTTTTCTGCCATTATATAGATTATTAGTGGTTCTTTTCTACTGCATTGGCTACTTTCCAGCAACCCTAGCCTCTAACTTTAGCTATTTCTTTATCTAGATTTTGGCAACTTCACCTTTCATTTTCTTATAAGGCCCAAGAGGTCAAGGCATTCACCCAGGCCCTCTCCTTAGTTCGTATACCATTATCCCACTCGCAGCTTTATAGTCTCAGCATTAAACTCTCTCAGTGGTTCCATTTGTGTATGACAGTTGTTCCCATCCATAACTCTGATTTGTACATGTAGGTTTCAACAAGCTTTATCCTCACACTTCTTCTCTTAGCATGCTTGGAAGATGCCATGAGTAATCCCTATATTCATAGCTTCAACTGTCATCAAGAAGTGGATGACAATGTAGCTTCAATATTCAAGTGATTGTCTCTCAAACACTTAAATACAATATTTCTAATATTAAATTCTTTTCTCTTTCCACTGATACAAAATTTAACATTCCTGAATTCTTTTCTTCTTTGCTGCCAATATCATTCTTCCAGAACTCTAAACAGATTAGCTAGAAAGCTAGACATTATATAATTCCTCTCATAGGAATTATGTAATATTAGAGTGAAGACAGGCTTTGATAGGTGATCACTTACGCAAATTTAAGATGAGTGATGCCATACGAAATAAATCACTGGGGCCAGCTCAGTGGTGTAGCGGTTAAGTTTGCATGTTCTACTTTGGTGGCCCGGGTTTCTCTGGTTCAGATACCAGGTGCAAACCTATGCACCACTGGTCAAGCCATGCTATGGCAGGCATCCCACATACAAAGTAGAAGAAGATGGGCATGGACGTTAGCTCAGGGCCACTTTTCCTCAACAAAAAGAGGAGGATTGGCAGTAGATGTTAGCTCAGGGCTAATCTTGCTCAAAAAAAAAAAAAAAAGAACTCACTAACATATTGAACACTGGTGCAGAATTTCCTTACTTATTTATGAACTAAATCCTTGAGTGCTCACTTGGTCTTTCCACCACCAAATTTCATAGAAGATAGGTTTCCTTTAACCAGGCCTCTGCATACTCGGATGTGGAAATATGACCCCATATCTTGTGGCAGAAGCTGAGGTATGGACAGGTTTCCTAGAATGTATGCTTAGTCCCATGAGTATAAATTTTAATAAGAGCAGATGATACTGTAAGAAATAGGGTGAATTCCTGAAAATTTCCACCATACAATGGACTAGTTACAGAGCTGTTTATAGAGGTAATACACAAAACTCTCCTCTCCTAGTTACTGATTTAACTAACTCTGAATGTCAGATCAGAAACTTTTGGCTTTAGTGTAGTTAACATAAACTTTCAATTAAAAAAAAAGAAGCAATGTGCAGTCAAACATGCTGAACTATTGGGGAAAAAATGAAACAGTAGGGTCTGCAAGAAAAGAGTGAGGCAGAATCATTATTATGTATCTTTTTTTCACTCTGATATTCAACGTTACTAAATCCACTTTGTTGGGTTTCTGTGGTGATGTCTGGACAAACTATGACCACATCAGATAACTCTTAATCCATCACAGCTTCTAAGAGGATGTACAAACCCTCTTGCAATTCAATCTTGCTAAAAGAGTGGTATTGGCAAAAGTGTTAGAATGAGAATATGGGAATCATCGCAGACTCTCCAGCAGTGGCAATAATATTGTTACCTAACATGGAGGTGGGAATATTCATTAATTGGTCTGCTGTATAATCCTGAGTAGTGAATGATTGGAAGGCCCAATGGTTCCTATCTATAGAGGTTGCAGTATATATAGAATTGACTGCTGGATAAGTAGCCAATCTCTAATTTTGCTGTCCAGGAAGGTGAAGGTTACTACAAATAGAGTATCAGAGAGAAAGAAAATATGGGATGATCAAAGTTGTATCCTCGTTACAAATTTACTGCAAGTGAGGGTAACCCCTTAGCAACTACAGCAGATATCCAGAAAATCCCAGAAGACCTAATGTGGTCAACAAAGGAAAATAGGATTATTTTCACCTTCCTTCCTTGAGGCTACTCTTTGACTATTACGGCTTCCAGTAGCATACTATCATCCCCCTGAGATGCATGGTGACCACCGCTGACAACTAGGGATCCATAAGAATGCATCTTGACAGTGAACACTCTTAAAGTAAAGTTGCTTATGTGTGTTTGTGCAAATAAGTATATTGGACTCCAGTCTGCACATTTTGGTTGAAATAAATAATCTAATGTGAAAGAAAAAACTCCATTAATTTCCTTAGATCTCATTATCAAAATACTCCCATATCTTCAATGAAAGAGAAAGATACCTGTGCTAAAAAATAATCAGTGACAGGTTGCACATAATTTTAGTTTTTGTTACTAGGAAAGGGAAACAAGATGAAGATTATCTTTATTTAGAATATTTCAAGATACAATTGACAAAATGGCTTTAAATACTTTATTCAATAATATACACCCAACTGCAGTTCCTTAAAAGTTTTATCCATGAGTTTTAGCTGATTTATCTTGAAAACTTTGATTGTCCTAGAAAACAATTCAGTTATGTTTGAAAGAATTTAGCTTCACTCATCTTTTCTGCGCTGGCTGGTGAATGATTCTTTCTTTCCAGCTAATGACTAGCCTAGGAATGAGTTTTAACACTAGCTGAAAAAAATTGCTTACTTCAAAAAATGTGGGGCGAAATAGCATTTTTAGCATGAGATATTTCTTACAATGATGCTTTGCTATCATGAGACTTTCTCTCGTGAGAGACACATTCTTTGACAATAGTCATGGAATGGAAGTGATGAATTTCTTATGTAAAAATTAGCATTACTCCTGCTGCAGCAATCCACCACAGATGTCTAGATTCAAAATATCCCATCATGGGTCAAAAGATCCTATTTCCATCTGTGTTTTTCACCCTTAACAGAAATTTATAAGTCAGGAAAGATAGACACTTCCGTGTATTTAAGATGCATTGATTAGTTCTTAAAGAAAATGGTGCTTCCGTGATTTTCTTACTTCAAGGCAATGGAGCACAATGGGATTTGGGATGAGTGAAGAGTACGTCCTTCCTTTGTACAGTGAGAGAAAGGCTTTTGTTAGAGCAAATACAAAGATCTCTAACTGATTCCTTTAAAATTATTTTTGCCTACATACAGTTTGAATGTATATTTTCAGTTTTCTAAATATAAACGTGTTTCACAGACAGGAGTTCAATGTTAGAATTTTATTTTATTGTGCTTTCCTAAAATAGAATGAAGCAGTGATTCACAATATTTTTTATATGTGTATTTTCTTTCAAATCCAAACTATGTGTTACAGGCCTATTTATTCCTGATTCATTATTAGTATTGTTATTATTACTAATATTATGCTACTGCTACTTGCAGCAAAGTTAGAATGTTTGAGTACTCTTATTTAATACCATGCCTTATGCTTAAGGAAAATGAAATATAAGAATGAAGAAGGAATTATATACTATGCACTCACTGTATTATATTTTTGGTAAGAAACTAAACCTAAAGAAAATAAGAATATGACTAAAAGAATAAACATCCAATTTTTTAACTCGGAATTAAGTGAATTTTAATATTTTTGTTGTATTTGCTTTATATTTTTAATTAAAAATATAAAATGTTGCAGATAAAGTTGAAATTTTTCATTTTTAATCTTTCTAGGTTTAATTTTCTTCCCTCCTTGGAACCAACTATGATAGTGTTTGGGTGGTAAAATCCTTTATGTTAAATTTTTGAAAATATCTATATTTACCTTGATTTTATTACCTAGATCTCATTTTCTTACTGATTAATAGTCTTCTGTTATTCTAATTTGGTTGCTGTTTAATATTTTCTTCTCCAAGCTTTTAAGATTTTTCTCTTTATTCTTGATGCTTTGTCATTTCATTATGATATACCTGTGTGTAAAAATAATTGTGTTCATCTTGCTTAGCACTTGATGTGTTCTCCCTCTGAAGAAGACAAATGAAGAAAGAATTTGTTTCTCATCACTTTTGAATAAAAGTTCAGCTATGATTGTCCAGGATACTGCTCCCTATAATTCCTGCTCTTCACTCCTCCTAGGATCCCAACTGTGGTATTATGATTTATGAGAAAAATCTTTGGTCATTCAGTTGACTGAACTATATTTCTCATATATGTATTTGGCCTCCGTCCACAGTTCCTGGTTCACAGCTTCCCAAACCCTTGAAATTTCCCATGTGCTGAAATTGGTAAAAAGTGTCTTTTGTTATGTTAACAAGGTGACTTTGGGACCCCACTCATAGGTGAGGGCTCGTTGCCAGGAAAACCAACCGCGTGATCAGATTTTGGAACTTTCCTGGCAACCCTCTGATTTGAGGAGAGGAGGACTTGAGGTTGAATCAGTCACCAATGGCCAATGATTTAGTCAATCATAACTACTTAATGAAGCTTGCGTAGAAACCAAAAAAGACAGCCCATCAGTCGTTTTTTCAAAATGCTTCCAAGTGCCACTGTGCTGAGCCCTAAGCTCCATGAGCACAGAAGCTCCTCTGTGCAGGACCTCGGCTTATATATCTCTTCATCTGGCTGCTGATTTGTATCTTTTGTAATAAATTGTTAATCTAGTGAGTAAATGGGCTTTCTTGAGTCCTGTGAGCCATTCTAGCAAATTAATCAAGACAAGGAGGTGACCATGGGATTCATAGCCAGTCCATCAGAAGTACAGGTAACAACCTGACTTGTGATTGGCATTCTGAGTTGGAGGGGGCTGCTGGGACCTCCAGTTTGTAGTCTGTTGGTCAGAAGCCCAGGTAATCTGACGGGTGTCCGAAGTGGAGGGCAGTCTTGTGGGACTGAGACCTTTACCTGTGGAAACTGATTCTATCCCTGGGTAAACAGTGTCAGAATTGAGTTGAATTCTCGGACATCTTGCTGACATCTGAGAACTACTTGGGGTGTGGAAGCCTTCACACACAGGTTGGAATTGGGTCCAGGAACCCTTTGCACCAATGGATGGGTGATGAAATTCCTCAGATGAATTTCTGTATCTCTGAACTTATCTTTTATAAGTTACACATCTGTATCTGCTTGTTGCTTGCCTACAGTACATCACAGTTTTCAGGGTATCTTTTAAATAATTATGTTGTGTGCGTGTATACAAAGAGAGATATGTATATCTATCTCTACACACACATGCACACACACACACACAATCCACCCTTCATACACAACAGTTTTTGTTAAGATCTGGCTATAATTGTTTCATCATTTCTTACTGTTTATGAACATTATCTTTGTATGCGTGTGTGCATATGTTCTGTTACTACTTTGACACAGAGTTGGATTTCTACATATAAACTCATAACATTACTATGACTATAAATTTGTAGTAGTTTAAATTTGAGGATGTTTTCCCCAAGTGGAAGTTTGGAAAAGTTTTAATAATACATGAGATAGTTTCATTTAAACCTTGATAATTCTAATTCCCATTATATCTTTAGTATATTCTAAAATTCAATAGAAAAATTGGAACAAATATTATGTTTTGTGTCCATGGTAACTTAATAGGAGGCAATAAAACATGATGGTTAAGACCAGAGTTCTTAGTCAAAGCTCGCTAGATTCCCATTTAGGTTCTGACTTTGTGCCTTTGGAGAATTCACTAGATATTTTTCTGCTTCAGATTATTCCTATGAAAACCAACGGTATTAATATTTTTTCACAAGGTTCTTCCAAGGATTAATGACCTGTACATTTCCTGGGCCCTTAGAAGAGCATCCGACACATTGTTCATAGCAAGTGCTCAGTAAGTGTCAACTCTTGTTAACATAGGATTAGTATTTACAGTTTCTAGGCTTATAGTAGCTTAGACACTATTACCACAATTTGGATACTTGTTAGAAAAAGGAGCATTTTCAAGAACCAGTAATTTTGTGGTCTGAATTGATGAAATGCACTAACAGAAGTTGTTATTTCTTTACATTTCTCTTTAAAAAGATAAAATAAAATTTAAAAACTCTCACCATAATGCCCAAAACATTTAACCCATTCAATCAATGGCTATAAGTCATACACAGGAATTTGATACATAATATAGCAAACCTAGGTTAAGTATGTTCTACCTATACATGAGATCTAATATCAAACAAGATTTTTCTCTAATTCAAATTAATTTTGCATACATGTTAAAATCCTGAATTACACCAAAAAGTAAAAACTTCCTGTCCTTGCCTTTTTGTTCTTTATTTGTAAATGACTGCTCTTACTACTTCTTATGTGAAGCCAATGGATCTTTCGGACTATGCATTTTAACGTACCCATTAGGCATTCTCATAACCAAAGTCTTCAAAGAGAAACTTTACAATACAATCTACCTAGGATTCTGATTTTGTCTATTTTTTTTTTTCCTGAAGAATATTCACTCTGAGCTAACATCTGTTGCCAATCTTCCTTTTTTGCTTGAGGAAGATTCACCTTGGGCTAACATCTGTGCCATCTTCCTCTATTTCAGGTGTGGGTTGCCACCACAGTATGGCCAACAACGAGTGGTGTAGGTCCCCACCTGAGAACTGAACCCAGCCTGCTGCCGAAGCAGAGCATGCTGAACTTAACCATTAGGCCATGGGGCCGGCCCTTGATTTCATCTAATTTTGATTTATCTGTCTAAAGTCAAATATAGTCTATATCTTCTTTACAATTTAACTTGTTTAGTCCCTGCTCTGGTCTCCCTCCCTATTCATATGGCTAAATATAAAAATGAGGATCAGTGAGATGTTATGATTCTTTTCAAGGATGTTTTACGTTAATCAGGAAGAGAGTCTTAATGGCAACGACTCTTAGATGTATTTATTTTTAAGTGCCTATTATGTATATCTGTCTATCTACTCTGTTCTAAGTCTTGGGGATCCCATGTAAAACATGTAGTTTGTATTCTAGTGGGTTTGGGGTGGTGATAAACACACAAACAAATACCAAAATAATGTTACATGATTCTAAGTTTTAAGTTGTAAGAATGTAATGAAGTTATACAGTGAGAGGAGGTGTTGGGGTTTTGTTCAGTTTCTTGTATTTGACTATCATGTTATTATAGAAAATCTAAATGACTATTATGTTAACAGAAAAGTTAGCATTTTACAAGCTGCCATTTCTTTTGAGAAAAGACTGTTCTTACAAAATGACTTCACTTTAAAATTCCATGTATTAATATTTAAACACTTATTACTAAATTACTTTTTTAGTATTGCCTAT
This sequence comes from Equus caballus, assembly GCF_041296265.1. Classification (NCBI taxonomy): domain Eukaryota; kingdom Metazoa; phylum Chordata; class Mammalia; order Perissodactyla; family Equidae; genus Equus; species Equus caballus. The sequence continues at coordinate 67,559,576 of NC_091688.1, read as the reverse complement.
TAGAAGTTATTGTGAAAATTCTACAGAAAGTTGGGAGGAAGTGTTAAATGTATGCCACATATATAAATAAATACGCTGCAGAAATTATCCCATAATAATTTATCGACAAGATTCTTTTAAGAAAGTTACCAGATAATCTTGAAACTATATATAATGACAATTACATAACAATTTCTTACTAGATCTATAGTTATTTAATTCATTTATACAGTTAAAAAAAGCTTATTCAATATATTCACCGTTTCCTCTCATCACTCAAACTCTGCATGTGTTTATAGATTGGGATGCAACCTGCATTTTACAATATTGATCACCTTTTTATAACAAGTATTAGCTAGTCAGGGTTTTTTGATGCCCAAGTCATCAGAAACTTTCACCAGTTCTTTCTCAAACTTTAATAATATACTTAAATGACCTTAGATTTTTTTCTCCGTATCCAGCTGTCATTTCAAAATGCCTGAGGCTGAAACAAGATTCCTTGCCTGTAGCAATCCCATGCTACCTGCCCCAACTTGAACCACCTTTCCTTTCTCCATCTCCCAACTCTTCCATAGATTATATAGTATTGTTTTTGATTTCTTAGGCTGAATTTAAACTCCAGGTTAAGGTCATTTCTCACTACTTTAGATTTGCATTTCCTTTGCCTTTCTTCTTCTTTTTGAATATATAGAAGATAATATTTGAATTTGCAATGATTTTTTTCTTCTCTGCCTTCTCATCACTATTCTCTTTGGTGAAAAATTATTTAATGATTTCTAAGCCTGAGGTGCTGTGGTTTGTCCACTATTCCCTGTAGGAGCATAAACCCCACATAGCTCAGTTACTTTTAATTTTAAATCCGTTGTAATCCCACTGAAATAAAGTCAATAATATATCCCTGACAGACAAGACATCTTATCACCGATTTTTTGTCATTTGACTTTGTTATTAAATTGTATATCTTATAGGCGATTCATAAAGTACTACCTATATTAAAATAACCTAGTAAGATAAATCTAACTGATAGTGATAACATCACATTACTATTTTTAAATAATAAAAATGACAGTCTCAATTAATTTATCTAAGAAGGACTCTCAGTATTACCAGGAGAATCACAGGGGTTGTGCAGTGTCACTTATGTAGTGCAAATCTAATTACAGAGAGACTGATTGCAAAATAATGAAGCTTGTTGAATTTATTTTTCTTTATTAAAAAAAAGGCAATGTCAAAATGAGTAAAGTAAGTAGTAGAGAATACTAGGTCTTCTCATCCACCTTTGCAGAAACTAAGCTACTTTTTTCAGACCTCACCCAGTTCCCATAGACTGAAAAGAAAAAACACATTACTGTTTTAATATGAAGAACTGGAGGAGTCTGTCTACATATGCTACTCTACATGTAAAGCATTTGTAAACATAAAGCCTGCCTAAATATAAATCATTTCTTGTGTTTATAGAGAATAAGAACTCATTTAAAGGTCATTTTATTTTTCGCTCAAACTAATTAGAAGGGATATCAATACAATAAATTTGTAATTTTACATACATGAATTATCTATTTGATTAATTGCCAAAATAATACATTTTTAAAAAATTCAATCAATTTGTACCTAATATTATCCTAGTAAATTCTCCCCATCACCTGGTCAATGTTTTCTAAGTGGACATTTTAAATAAATTCTAAAAAATTGCATGCTAGATTCATGCATGCCCTTTATATAAGTCCTGCAATTTACATAATTAAGAATCTACATGTGCAAGTGTATCTGCCAAATGTTGGGAAAGACAAAGTCCCTCACAGACCAATTTAATAAATGATCAAGGAAACGTAAGTCTAAAAGAAGCAAAGAATTTCTTGTGTGTCTGCATGTTTAAATTCAACCTAAACATTATAAGGAATTTATTATATATTCCTATATATGATATAATATGATATGATATGATATAACTGAGAAAGGAAGAAGGGGGTTGCTCAAGTTGGGGTGGGTGTCAGGGGTTTCTTTAGGAAAGGAAGGGTCAAAAAGAAAGCTTTTCCTACATGAATTTATTTGACACATGTTAATTCGGTTTCTACTAGGTATATCAAACACATTGCTAAATACTTGCTAAACAGCAATGATACAACATAATTAATATTTCTTGTAGTCATGGAAACTACACTCTGAGAGAAAGACAAAGACAATGAATAGGTAAATGATATATTACGCCAGAAAACAAATAAATGCTATTAAAAATAAAGGAGGTGAGGGAGTACAATAAGATACACTACAGATGGGGGTAGTGATTTTTAGCACTAAAACACTTGGCCAATGTGGACATCATGAAGATCAGATTTGAGTCAAGTTACAAAGCAGAAGAGTTCGTTAGTCGTCCAGATATCCATGGGAAGAGCATTTCAGGAAGAAAAAACAGCCAGAGCAAATGCTTGGACGGTCCAAGTAGAAGTTGTGTGTTCAAAGATCGGGGGTGATGATAGGGAGACAGTGCCAGACCACACAGGGCCTGGATAGTTGTTCCAAGGACTTTGACTTTTACTCTGAGTGGAATAAGGAGTTACTGCAGAAGTCTGAGTACAGGAATGATATGATCTAATTTACATGTAGCATCTGGGTTGAGGATCAAATTAGAGGTGTATACATAGATGGAGGTGGATAAGAATATAAAAAAAAGAGATATATTATGCAGGTTTTATTCCTGCTGTATTCCATTCAAATCATGATGGTGGCTTAGTTCCAGTGGTAGCAGTGGAAGTGGGAGAAGTTATTAGAATTTGAGAAAGGTAGAGCTAACAGAATTTCATAGCAAATTGGATGTGGAGTAAGAGTAGACAAACCATGTAAGAGGTACTAAATTTATCAACAAACATATATTATGTAATAACTATATATTAATTATATGCTATATAATTATTGGATTTAATTAATTGAATTATTGTTTCCTGAATAATATACTTGTATCAGTTTATATTATTGTGTAACAAATTAGCAGGTTAAAAAATGCAAATGTTTTCTCTCACATTTGGGTCAGGAGTCTAGATATGGGTTAATTGGGTTCTCTGCTTAGGATCTCACTAGGCTGAAATCAAGGTCTCTACACGGGCCGTGTTCTCATCAGAGGCTTTCAGTCCTCTTCTAAGTTCACTGATTGTGGGCAGAATTCAGTTTCTTGTGGTTATATGACCGAGGTCCTATTTTCTTGCTGGCTATAAGCTGGGGGACACTGTCAGCTCTTTGATGTTACCATCAGGTCCTAACCATATGGCCACTCACAACATGGCAGCTAAATTAGTTAAAACCAGTAGGAGAATCTCTCTCCAACCCACTAAAATAGAATCTTATATAACCTCATATAACCACAGGAGTGATTATCTGACTATATTCACAAGTCCTTCTCACGGTCTACATAAGGGAATTATACAAGGTGCCTGTAACAGGGAGTAAGAATCTTGACAGTCATCTTAGAAATCTTCCTACCACAATTTGTTTTTCAATATAGTTTCATTAGTTTAATTTTCCCAAAATTTCTTGCAATTTTCTTCAGTTACATTTAATGATGAGTTAATTGTTGTTGATGTGCTTGGTTAAATCAGAGAAATTCACCATAAGTGGAGCATATTCTTAATTTTCTGGCAATAGATAAGAATATAGATTACATAGATGCAAATGTTGCCGAGTAGGTATATATGGTAGTGCGATTCTGTGGAAGTTATGAAACTAACAATTGATGAGAATGGCTTAGACCAAGAAGTGATTCTGCTTATTGGGGGTTTCACATATTTCAGCTAAGTTTAATGGAATAACTAACTTTTGAGTGATGGACTGCACTGGCTATCATTTCTATCTCTAAGCCAAGTTCCATTCCTGAGTTGTCTCATAATCTAAACCAGAGTCAGAAAAGAATCACATAGTCATGAACACAATAATGCTGATATTATTCTAAAATCAAAGTTACCTTAACAAGTGCAATAATTTTTCCTCAAATAAAAAGATAACTGTGTTTTGTTCTTTCATGGAAGACACAGTGACCAACCTACAATCATCTTGAAGAGTCAGGAATATAGGAACATGGGATGCCCCAGACCCCACTTAGATTAGCAGCAAGCACCAACATTTCCTTCAGCAGTGGCAGAGAAAAATCCCTCCGCCCTCCCACTTCCAATAAGGGAACTCTATGTTTGTCCTTCAAAATCAGCAAAAAACGCAATTTGGGACAGAAGACAAAGAAAGTTGCCGTATCTGGGTAATTGTTGATTACAGGAGAGTAAAGAAGAAGTAGAAGTCTAGAAAAAAAGATGTTATCAATGAGGCTGTGAGGAAGATGATGGGAAAAGAAAGGTTGATTATTAGCACCATTTTGTCAATAAATTCTACACTTAGAGACATGAAGATATTATAAGAAGGTGCTGGCTCCGTGGCCGAGTGGTTAAGTTCGCTCACTCCGCTGCGGTGGCCCAGGGTTCGGATCCTGGGCACGGACATGGCACCGATCATCAGGCCACATTCAGGCGGTGTCCCACATCCCACAACTAAAAGGACCTGCAGCTAGGATATACAATTGTGTACAGGGAGGGTTTGGGGAGATAAAGCAGAAACAAAAAAAAGGAAAAAAAAAAGATTGGCAACAGTTGTCAGCCCAGGTGCCAATCCTTAAAAAAAAAAAAAAAAGAAGATTGGCAACAGTTGTTAGCCTATGTGCCAATCTTTAAAAAAAAAAAAGATATTATAAGAAGCTTGTATTTAATGTAACATATGATGTCAGAAATTTTAATTCCTAGTTAAGATGATACAAGGATAAAATTTAGTCTTGTTCCTACAGAGAAAAAAAGAATGAAGGAAAATATGGAATTATCATAATTGTACATGCAAAGATCAAAATGTCAATTTACTAAGTTTTCCAAGATGCCATTAGAAATGACAATGTCCTCCTCCAGATCTGTCCTGCTTAATTTGCTTTTATTAAAGTCACACATTGCTAAATTGCATGAGAATCCATCTGTACTGTTCTATTGACAGTGATTACCCAGGCTTTTGCAAGAAATCCAAGGAAACTTAAAATAGAACAGAGGAAATATCTCAAGACTTTGAATTAGAAGACTACGGTTAGTATCAGAGCTCTATCGCTTATCAAATATGTGATCTTGATCCAAACACTTAATTTCTAGGAAGTGGTTTCCTCATTTGCAAAATGAACGTCATGGAACTTGCCCGATAAGCCTCAATGTGTTAAAATCATGTCAGTATAAAGTCATATGAATGCCAGTTATTTGCAAACTTTAAGGAACTTAAAGAAACACATTATTGTGATATTTATTATAGTCAGGTCTTATTAAAATTTGATATAGTTAAATATTTCATTTGTAAAGTATTATAAAAAGAATATTATATAATTCACATACCTATAGTAATCCTAACATGATGCTTCTTAGTGTGAATAATAAAAAAATATGTATATGTTACAGTTCTTGCCCTATAGATGCATGCTACCTAGAAAGACAAAAATCTGAATATGACATAATTAGATAAAAATGCAAGTGCACAAATGAATAGAGGCAAATACAGAAATGTAAATTACAAATCACTTAGTATTTTTACCAACCATAGAAGCCATGGTTTTAGCATAGTACTCTGTAAATCTCTACAACTTTTGCTAATAAAGGAATGACATTATCCTTTACAATAATAATCGATAATGTCATTTCCATTTTTCTTAGGAGCAAAACAGTTCAATTTTCCATTAGCTAGAGAATGACCCAATTTAGCTGTTTGACTTTAGAGGTAAGTATCAGAATTTCCCTGGGGAGGGTGAGGAAGATTCAAACTAACAGATACCCTACCACATATCAGTTAAAGGGGATAGTGTCTCCTATTTAAAAGTGAGCCTATTTAAAAGTCTCCTATTTAAAGGCAATGGAGAGGGATGGCCTGCATCATATACCTCACATATATTGGAATAGCCAGTAGGTTGAGAAAATTTACTTTGGAGTAAAAGTTTAGATCTTAAAGGAAAGCAAATTTCTCCTGTTTATATATACATTGTATGTCGCAAAGTGAAATATGGCAAATATGAGGAAAAAATTGGTAAACACTCTAGTATTATCTTTACTTCTGATTAATTCATTGTCATTTTGTAGAATGTGTACATAATAAATAATTGCTGACAAAGTTTTATCCACATAATAGCACTCTAATTTTATATCTCAGGCAGAAACTGAAATATCATTCCCTCAGTTTTTATGAATCAAAGGCAAAGAGAGAAACTGTAATGGATTAACCCAGCTCTATCTCAATGGATACTGAGACCCATAGAAGCATTTACAGATCTTATACTTGCACACTGGTTCTAAATATCTCTCTTGTAAAATAATATTGAATGAAGATTCTCCATGTTTCACAAGATTTATGTGATATCATTTCCAAGTAAGTGAAAAGTAAGGGAGAAATCATTTCCACTTATTGAAAATATAGTCTAAAAGTTTACACTTTGATCATAATGATTTCATTAACCATAAATGGAGAACATAGATCAGAGCTAAATTTCAACATTTTAATTCAATTCTTCATGTAAATGAAAACCAGGGCTCCTTGGAGACAGGACTGATTCTAGGACGGAGGCAGGAAATACACAAGATTAGCCTCCATAGTACTAGAAAGCGAGGAAGTGCTTAAACACACACACACACACAGAGGGATGGGACACACACCCAGGAGCCAATTGAAAGAGTTCTCAATGGCCAAAGCTGAACTAATTTAAACAAAAATATATAAAGTAGTACTGGAATATAACACAAAGCTTAAAATAAATATCAATGAGTCTCCACTGATATAAATAAATTATTGAAATTAATGGAAGAGAAGAGACAAATCTCCTAGGCAGAAGAACTTCAATGATTTATGTAGACACTCCACCATCAAGGAGGTGAAGTATAACTCCCTGCTTCTTAAGTGTGTGTTGTGCATAGTGACTAATTTTCAAGAAGTGCATTAAGGAAAGAGGGAAAGTGTAATTTTACAGTGGAGAAAGCTGAAAAATACTACTTCAGTCAGGTGACCAAAGTTAACATCAACAATTATAAGTCATGCTAAGTCAAATGTATCCTTAATATGAGGTGATATTACCTCTGTAGTTTTCCTCCCCCAAACCCATAACCTCACTCTAATCATGAGGAAAAAGACTCAGACAAATTCCAACAGAGAGGCATCCTACAAAATACCTTGCCAGTAGTCCTCAACTCTCAAGGTGATCTTCAAAATAGGAAAGTCTTGAGAAATTGTCGCAGTCAAGAAAAACCTAAGGAAACCTGATGACTACAATTAATGTGATATCCTGTATTAAATCCTGGAAAAGAAATAGAATATTAGCTAAAAACTAAGGAAATCTGAATAAAGTATGACTTTAGTTAATCACTATGTATCAATATTGGTTCTTTAGTTGTGACGAATGTACCATATTAATATAAGATGTTAATAATGGAGGAAATGATGTGAGACATATGGGAGCTCTCAGATTATATCTCTAATTTTTCTGTAAATCTAAACTTCATCTGAAAAAAGCATTTGTTGAAAATAAGTGAATCAGAGGGCCAGCCCTGGTGGCCTAGTGGTTAAGTTCAGCACACTCCATTTCAGTGGCCTAGGTTCCGTTCCTGGACGCCAACCTGTACCACTCATCAGTGGCCATGCTGTGGCAGCGATCCACATACAAAAAATAGGAAGATTGACAATCAGATATTACCATCAGGGGAACCTTCCTCAGCAAAGAAAAAACAAAACAAAACCAAAAAAGAGTAAGAAATAAATGAATCCGGAAAAAAAGACATTCCCACTTTTGCCTAATTAACCACACAATATAATTTCTAAACCTTGTATATTTAACATTTGTTGATAAATAACAAATTCACACAATCTTGTATTTTAATTAAAATTTTTTAATGTTAAACCAAACTTGCATACTTGGAATAAACCTCACTTGTTCTTGATGATTTATTTGATTTTAACATGATAAATAAAAACATATATTCAGCAAACTTAAGATGATTGTATAATCTATTATAATTTTTTAAGTACAACTTTATTATATTTTAGGCAATCACTCTGAGGAATCTCATTTAATATATACATTTTTAAATCTAAAAGGTAGTATTACCATCAAAATTCTATACTGTAACTAAATTGATTAGGCCCATTTAAACATTTAGAATCTTATTTTTTTTGTAATATGTATTTATCCCTTCTGCATTAAAAAGAATAGAAGATGAGGATTGTAAAAGTACTTGCTTTCCACTTATTCTGTTCAACTCCAAACAGCTGGCATCTGCTGGGTTGCTTCCTTTATGAAGAATTACTTTAAAGATTTTTTGTTTTGTTTTGTTTTTGCTATATCTCCTTTTCTGTGGAGTAAATATAACACCACATAGAACATCTATTTTCTTTGGTTTGCTAATATTTACAATGTTTTTTCCTGTATTTATCAAGAAATACACAATTCCCTATAGTTAGAGCCATTCAAACTAACAGTAGGAATTTTTAGTTTTGATGGAACTATTGATCATACAAACATTAAAATTATGTCTCCTGTAGTAAATGCCAATAAAGGAGTTGTACATTAATCAGGAAATCAATAGACTTGTCAATAAAAAGGAACATCTGACAGGATGATGTTGTCAGAACACCCAGTGGCTGAGGGACCAGAAACTAAGTAACTCAGTGAGTGACCTATTTATTTGACTTCAGGCTATTCTCAAATAGTGTATGAAGAAATACAATGTAGAACCCAAATGCAGGAAGCTGTGTATTGAGCGCTCATCTAACTTGTTCTACAAGAGTAAAGGCTAGTTTATTATTGCAGTAACCTTTACTTGTTCAATTTCTGAAACACTAACCTTGTATTTCCTTTTAGAACTTTACTAAGTTTTCCAAACTGGCAGGATATTTGTGAAAAATATAAATCACAATTTTCTCCTTTCCCACAAACCCTGTTCATTATTGTTTATTTTAAACTACTCTTTTTAGCAATATATGTCTGAAAATCTATGCACTTAATTTGATCCAACTATTTTAAGCACATAGCTGCATTAAAGTATTTAAATATTTCATGCTTACACAATCCAAAAATAATAATAAAAGAAAATTGCTGCATCAAAGGAGGCCGTACATTTTTCTTTCTAAATTATTTCATTCCAGACAATCAATCAATATTTCATTTGCTCGACTTTAAGCAAGTGAGAATTGCACTTTTCCTTTTGATGTTTGGAAATATTTTACTTTGCTTAATTTGTAATCTAATTAATAACATTTTTATGTCATAATGGACCAAACTGTAATAGAATAATTCTTCAAATTATTGCTTTTTTCATAACGGGAGGTGTTCTATCATGACTTGTATAAAGGAAAATAACAAATACAACAACACCAAAAATAGTGTCAAAGTTGGATTTCCTTTAAATTTTCTTAGAAACTCTTAGGTTCTATAACTGAAATTGTTAGTGGTATTGATATCATTGTATGTACGTATATGTGTGTATATATATACATATATATATATACTTGATATATATATTATATTTGCTATAACCAATGACAAAATTCAACAACTGCTTAAATTTTGAATTTACAATGCATATTTACAAGATAGCTGTAAGCTCAATTTTGCTAAAAATCTTGTTCCAAGTATGTAAGATTGTCCTTTTGTCTGCCCTCTTAACTACTACAGGCAATAACTGGTTGAGAACAGTATGAGTTTATATTGTTTCCTTTAAGAAACAGCCAGTGTAGGGGAGGAAGAAATATTCCTCCACCCTTCTAGGTTCTTCTGGCTGGTCAAAGAATTAAATTAACATGAGCCAGAACAACCAGAAAATCAAACAAATTTAATAACATATACACATAACAGAAACCCAGGAAAACTGAATAACTCACTAAAGTGGCTGAAGCCACCAATTTAAATACCATCTTCAGCTAAAAGGTGAAGGAAGATGTTGGGGGTAGTGGTTTTAGAATTCAAAGGGGAGGAAGAGAATTCACGCAGAGATGGAAAAGCAAATGTTTGGTAAACAAACATCTGCTATGGCTTGGAAAGACAAAGAGACATGGAGAGGATTTTGATCAAATGGGTCTTGCTAGGTTCCTCCTTGTCCACACCCCTAGTTCACATTATAGTATAGTTGATACCGAACCTGAAGTGAGCTCGCTCGCCCGTTGCACAGCAAGCCAATCTCTGACATTGGGTGTGGTGGAAGAAAGTAGGAATTTTATTTTTGCACAGCACTGAGCAAGGAGAGAGGGCAGCTAACGCTGAAATCCCAAACTCCCCAAAAAGCTAAAAGGAAGAGATTTTATTTGGGGTTTTAGGTAGGGGAGGGGGAGCATATGGCCTTGCTGGTCGGAGCTTTCCCACCAGCCAGTGTTTGGCCTTGAGACTACTTGTAGAGATGGGGGGAGCCCATGACCTTGCTGGTCAGCAGCTTTCCCACCAGCCTGTATCTCTTTGCAGGGAGGAGATAATCCAAGTGCTTGTCCTTGACGGTGTCTGTCTCCATGGAGGATAGTTGATTCTGGAGCCAGGAAGCCAGAGAGTAAGCAGGGAATGAGTGTTTTGGTTTTAACCCCATATATGCTGGGTTTAATGTGGGGAAACTGATATCAGGGTCGATATCATAGTTATCTGTGGCATTAGCTCCTTCCTGGAACAGGCCTTCTATCTTAAATTCTTTTAGGCAGGTTGCAGGGAGATCAAAGTCTCTTCCTGAGTCTTTTGTTCTTAAAAATAATCAAGCCAAAGAGATATATTTTGGAGCAGCCCATTCTGCTCCCCTCTATCAGTCATCCATAAATGGGAATGAAATAATGTTTATAAATTATTTTTATCTCATATATAAAGATGTCAACGTAAAACACAAAATCAAAATTTACGTTATGCCAAACATAAAGATTCTAAAAGAATTTTGTTGACATACAGAAAGTACAAAATCCATTTGTAAACAGAAGTCATAATTTGTTGTGTTTAAGCAGAGAAAAAATTTTTTTAAAGTCCACATATCCAGAAGTCAAAAACTGGAAAGAAACATGAGATTCATTGTTTTACCCACCTGGTATAAGAAAAGGGAAGAAAACTAAAGATTTTTTTAACACTGAAATTGTCATTATTATTGTTAAAAATTATATTTTATTGAAGTGAACTTACATAACACCACTGTAATCTTATTAAGGAGGTCATTTCCTGTGTTCACGATAATTTATTGGACTATATTTCTTTGTTCTCTTTTCAAACAAATGCTTCATAGTTTAAAGATCACAGATTACAGATGGCTCAAATTAAATAAGGCAAATAGTTTACTTAGTCAATTCATCTTAATTTTAAAAATTTCATAGGTAAATTGGAATGCACATTTACTTTTTTATAATATGTAACAAACAATAAACATTCTCTTCAAAAACTTTTGACACTCTCAATTCTTTTAGAAATGGCTAAAGGCATATTCTAAAAAAAGTTAATGCATAAGGAATTCCAGTAACATTCACTTTCTTAAAAGTGTTACTTAAATGCTGAATATTTTCATGTAATTAAAAAATCAGAGTATATTCTCGATTTTTTAAAACTATTATTTACTTGTTTTCATTTTACTTTGTGTGAAATTTTAAAGATTTTGATGGTCCTTTCCCACCGAAAGGGTAATAGAAGAACAATGTTGTTAGAATATCTTTTAAGATTAAGATAAAAGACACTTTTTTTGTGTTAATAAACATGAGAAAAAGTAGAATGTGTTGTATGTTTGAAGATATGTAACAGCAAGTGGAGATGATATTTCTAAATAAAAGAGTGGAAGAAAGGGTTGGCCCCGTGGCCGAGTGGTTAAGTTCACCTGCTCCGCCGCAGGTGGCCCACTGTTTCGTTGGTTCGAGTCCTGGGTGCGGACATGGCGCTGCTCATCAAGCCACGCTGAGGAGGCGTCCCACATGCCACAACTAGAAGGACCCACAATGAAAAATATACAACTATGTACTGGGGGGCTTTCTTTTGGGGAGAAAAAGGGAAAAAAATAAAATCTTAAAAAAAAAGAGTTGAAGAAGGGATAATGGTGAAATCATTTGAATTAAATTGTAAATTAATTTAAATTTTAACTTAAGGGTAGAAATACATAATTAGGAAGTTAAGTCTATGGACAAAAATACTCTGGAAAGCAAAATATTAATTAGTTGAGAATTGTTTTTGGTTTAAATTATTGACCTTACTGTCTTCTCTGATTAGCCTAGCTAATAATAATTACTATTTTTTATTGAGGTATAATTGACATACAGTATTATATTCATTTCAGATGTACAGCATAGTGATTTCACATTTGTATCTATTGCAAAATGGTCACCACAATAAGTCTAGCTATTGTCTGTCACTTTACAAAGTTGAGGCAATATAGGGGATGACTATATTCCCCATGCTGTACATTATATCCTCATGACTTATTTATTTTGTAACTGAACGTTTGTAGTTCTTAATCCCCTTTGTCCATTTCACTTCCTCCCTAATCCACCTTCCCTTTGGCAACCACCAATCCCTTCTCTGTCTAAGTGAAATCATGTAATATTTGTCTTTCTCTGACTTATTTCGCTTAGGATAATACCCTCAAGGTCCATCCATGTTATTGCAAATGGCAAGATTTCATTCTTTTTTATGGAAAAATAATAATTGAAACTGACAACAATTAGGTTTTAAAAAATATATATTCTATACATATTGGCCTGTTATTTCTGCCATGCACAAAAGCTGTCATTAAATTATATAGCATTAGCAAAGTTCGAATAATTCACAATGTTAATTCCCTTTTCCAAAGATTTTAACAGTTTAATTATTTCCTTGTTGGAGAATCTTTAATTTTCACAATGTTATTCCTTCAAGCAATTCTAATTATATGGAATTTGAAGTTGATTTTATACATTGATGAATACCACAAGCAATCAAATTCAAGTGTTAGAAGAGTCTGAGTTTCTAAATCATTAAAATGCGTATTTTAATACAGACGCATTTGGAAACCAAAGAAATCAAATCTTAATGCATCTGTTTAAAACACCAACAACAAATTATGCAAATATTGTGATTTCAAATTATTTGTTTAGCTCCTGTTTTAAAACATTCTCTTTTGAAATAATTTTTGAAATGTAAGTTTATTACATTCAAATTTAAGAATGTCTGTTTCTCATCTATATGATTACAGTGTTTGAGAAGATAAATGCTGTCTGCTTCCACTAAATATGACGTTTCAGATCTCTGTATCTCCTTATGGTTTATTTCTTACTCTCTCAAGTACATTTGTTGTACTAGGGACTCTAGGGTGCTAAATATTTCTTGATTATTCATCTTAATTAACATAATGTAGTGGATAAATGTTATGTTGTGTTGGGATATCCAAATGGTGCAGATGTCTTAGTACTATAAAATGATGGAAGATAGAAGAAGTAATATAGCTCTGGGGCAAAACTGTAAATGTGTATTGTCACCATGTAAGTGTGAGCTCTTTCTAATCCTCTTTTCTGATAATAATAAATAAACAAATAATAAAAAGAAAGGCACTCAGCAAATCAATGCCACATTCCTGCATTCAAGGCCATAGTACCCTGTTCCAACAAGGACTACATATCTAGCACTGCAAGTGGGGCTACTAATTGTTTGAGTTGGTGATAGCCTAGAGTCATCCTCTAGGACTCATCTGCTTTCTGCAGGGGCCAGACTGGCGAATGAAATGTAAATTTGATTGGGACCATTGCCTCTTTATCTTTTAGATTCTTATTATTTATATCTTTTGCCACAGGATGCATTATGGTCTTCTATTTCCTGTCTTGACAGAGTGGCAATTTCGGTGTCTTCATTTTTTCTTCTGAACTATGAGAGACCTTACCCCACAGACCAAGGAATCAATGTGGGAGTTATGCTAAATTCTAAGTATGCCATTCACAAATATACATTTAGGGATTATAAAATGACGACTAGGTGGATTCATAGGTACTAGTGGATCTACAGTAACCTGAACCTTGGTCAGGATTCCATCATGACCAGGGGAGCCGTAATGATGCTTTAGGTCTCTGTCACTTACAGGCTTCAAAATGTTAATTTTCTTTTGCTCTAAGTGGTCATAGATGTTTCTGTGGAAGGACTGGGTATTCAGTAATCGTATATTGGCTATGGTATTGCTGCATCCTTCTTCCCAGAGACTTGGCCACCTCTTCAGTCAACAGATTCTGAATCTTAAAATGACTAAAATCTAGAAACTAGGCAAGGTATCAAAACATTTTCATTAGATTGCCTGCCTTCGGCCTCCTGCTCACCTATGTTCTATTTCCTCTGATGGTGGCCTGCGTGGTACCCTTGCTGAAAGACCACATATTTTGTTCATAGGGACGCTATGTTCTATAAACCATCTTCATAACTATCTGTGGGTCAAAACCCTTTGCTGCCACTCTAACCTTGCCTGTGATTAAGATAACTGGATAATTGTGATCCCCTAGCTTCTGGCACTAAAACACTGCTCTCTGCCTTCTATTGCCTCTATTGCTTCCAGGTTCTACCATCCTCTGTGCTATCAGTGAGCCCAGTTCTATATTGGTCTTTCAATCTTGAGACTTGCTTACAGAGGAGAACCACATGATCTTGTTTAGTGACATTGGTGCCTCTATCACTAATGCATTCTTCATAGCTTTGGTAAATGTGAATCCTCTGGGCCTTCAAATGGAACATAGCTATCTGGTGGGTCTTATAGTCTTATGTAGTATATTTACTCCAGCCAGATGACTTCCTGGAAATATTATTCCCTTTTTCCATTGTCTGCTACAGCAATTCTTGAGTTTTATCTACACTTAAAGTTGCCTTTTCATGCTTCTAGGAGCCATCAAATAGTCAATTTGCTTAATCTCAAGGGGTCTTTGCCAAAAATTTAAGCCATGTATCTGGGGAGAAAGTTCCCAAATCAATAAATTATTCCCTATCCATTCTTTTGTTCTGGCTCCGTTTATCAGTAGAGGCCCAGTGAAGATTTGGGCAACACAAAGGAAAGATCTGGAACATAAATGGCCATCAGGGTTGCACCATATTGCACTGAAATGATTAGCTTTTTATAGCTCCACTTTAACTGCCCTTTGGATGAAGACTGCCTTGAGAAGTCATGCCCTTATGCAAGGTAGTTCTCTGTAGTTGAGGCAAAATCTGAAGAACTGAGAGCTGGAGACTGTCTACTGAAAGCTGGGGCAAAAGGTCCCTCCTTGAAAGGTGGTCTGGGTACTGCACTTCACTCTTAAATTAAACATTAAAGTAAATATTATATAAAAAGATCCAGATCATATGTTAAAGTAAACATTATATCAAAATATCCAGATAACTTAGACAATTAAGGAAAGCATACTAAAACTTTGAAGTCAAGCAAATGTCAACTTGCACTTTTATTGTGTGACCAGATGATTTGGCAATTTGTTGAGGATGTTGGCTGCTGTACAATTGATGTAACTGATAAATAAGTACAATTTTTGAGGGCTGAGTGCTTTCCCTCATTATAGTATTTTAGTCCTTCCCCCAAAAGAAAAGCACATAGGTGGAGCAGCCGGTCAAGTTCAAAACAACAGCCCATTCCATTCACTGTACTACTAAGCTTGGTTTTCTGATCTTGGTTTGTGACCTAAACAAATGTTCTGCGGTGGGGAGCTAGTTTATTAACTATCTCTTCTATCTTCATTAAAAAAAAACTTTATACATACAAAATAACTTAGTACTAGAAAAATTACAAAATTTATACAGTTCACAAGTGCAATCCTCTTCTTATTACATTCAACATGAAGTTTTATGTTGCCACAATATTACATGACTACATTCTTTTCTAAACACTTGCTCCCAGTTTTTGTATTTATCACATCGTAGACCAATAACCAAGAGTTTGCAAATTGGCCATGGTGTGTAAACTTTAAGTAACCCCAATCTAAACC
Source organism: Equus caballus (assembly GCF_041296265.1). NCBI lineage: Eukaryota > Metazoa > Chordata > Mammalia > Perissodactyla > Equidae > Equus > Equus caballus. The sequence continues at coordinate 67,543,640 of NC_091688.1, read as the reverse complement.
ATTCCCATCAGAGCAACTTTCAGTCCTTTTCCAGGAAATTAAAAGACAAAAATGCATCTTTTTAAAATTTCTGCTGGATGTGAACAAAAGAGAATGTTACTCAAGTATTGTCGATGAAAATAATCCATAACCAATCTATAAATGAAAATTTTGGATGAGTTTATTCTGAGCTGAAATCTGAGGACTATGGCCCAGGGCCTTTCTTCCCGAAGGAAGAAAGGGCACTGAAGAAGTGGGGTACACAGAGTGGTTATATACCCACAAACAGGATGTTTCACATGGGAGTGAAATGTCCCTTTTACAATAGTCGCGAGACTGCTCTGTCGGTACAGCAATTGATGGAAACAGCAGGTAGGTCTGCTGTCTTGGTGAACACAGCAGGGTGGCAGGTCTGCTGTCTCAAGCTGGGTGGTCACAGGTGAGCACAGCAATCAGTTCCTAGCCTAAGGAAAGATGCTTATCCTTAAGGAAATGCCAATGTGAGGGGAAGTTGCACCTTTATCTTAAGGCCGTTTGTTCTTGCCATAGTAAATGTTTTAAAGCAGATATACAATGTGTGCTCAACAGCCACAGTCAGGCCCTTTTGGAAAAAACAAAGTCAGGTCGAATTAGGTTTATACCAAATGGCTTCCTCATATACTCCAATATATCCTATTGCTTGCCATTTCAATTTGTCAGTATCCATGAGGGGAGCTATTTTAAGATGAAAATGATCCTACAAAGAGCAGAGCAGAGAGAATGAGGAAATGTAGTGTGGGTGGTATCATTGGGCTGCTGGATTATCACTTAGCGCCCGCCCTACTTTCAAATTTTCAGTAACTCAGTCAATACTCAAAATTACTTAATTCAATTCTAGTCAGATTTTCTGTTACTTCAAATCAAAACAACTTTACTGATTTAACTATAATAATTTTACAAGTGGAAGAGTGAGACATTGAGCTTTTTGTCACGAGTTACATGTGGTATGAAGTTGTAATAGGCACTACTTTTCGCAAGAGAAAGAAACTGGATTTTAACTAGCTTAGAAGAAAAACAAACACAAAATAAAATAAATAAATAAAACAAACAAGGAATTATTAGCTTGCCTAATCAACTGTGTCCATGAAGACTCTTTGTAATTTTACTTTTATTTTTATTTCTTCCTTTCCATTTTGCTTTGTGTTTTGGTTTCATTTTATTTTGCTAACTTTTTCAACTAGCTGGAATCACGAACAACAATGACTTCTAACCTCACATTTTTCCAGCGCTACCACTGGAGAGGATGAATTCTTGTTCCTTTAGTTTAAACTTGGAAGTACTGAATAAGAATTCTGGCAGGCCCCAGTGAGACTACATAGCTACTCATGAGTCAGAGATGCAATTGCTGCCAATGAGAAATCCTTATTCGAGCACTGTAGTTGCAGTTGGAAAAAAATAATTTCCCCAAAAGCAGATATTGTGAGTAGAAGTATGAAGGAATTCAAAAATGACAAGAAAATAGATGTCTACTAAAATGGTAGAGTTGGTTTTAGACAGCTTTCCTCAATTAATTAAATTATGAGGTTCATCAACAGTGTTAGAACTGTAACTTTAGGGCAAATTTAAGTAAATAAAAATGAGATAAAATATGAATAACCTTATCTTCACCTGTCTAAAGAAATGAAAAGAGTTTCCTAATGTCATTTCACTATTTAAGTGTTGTAGCACAATGATAACCTACTTAAGGAATCATAAAAATTAGTGATTTTTTTCTAGCCAATAAACCATACTTTAAATATTCAACCAGTAATAATAACAGTTTTTTCAAGTATACGTTGTACAAATCTTTCATGTAAATCCTACAGGAAATTTAGCTTCAGATGACATTACTTCTGATATAGAGAATAGCTGGAATATCTCCCCAACAGTGTCTGTAATATATTGAAAAGTATTATATATTTCCCCCAATTGGAATACATCTATTGTATAGGGAGACATTAGGGAATTTTTCCTTTTGCAGAATGTGATTTCCTACATCTATATTTTACATAAAACTATTATTATCAGAATCTAGTATCAAAATCTGAATGATTCAGAGTTATATAATGCAGTTAAACTACTTGATCTCTACAGGGACACTAAAATTCTTTTCTCTCTGAGTTACTAACACTTCATCTTCACTTAACTCTCCAAACTTTCCTTATTTTTCAAGTGATTGTTTTATTGCCATTAATCTTGTAATAATGATTATTACTTCTAACAAGCAAATTTTCAGCTAAAAAAGAAAATCTGTTTTCTTCCTAAACTTCAAGTAAGCAGTAAAATTTGTTATAAATAATCAGAATTATATATACATCATTAGCTCAAAAATATTATTATGCTTATTGAGAAGTGATAATTGATATTAAATATTATGTCCTTTTAGAAAACTTATTCATTATTAATGCATTTGAAAATGTCATTGCAGTAACACAGTTCATACTCTTTAACAATTGTCTATCTTCTTCATTCTCCGTTAGAGAGTGGGAATGGGAAACTATTGCATAGTCTCTCAAATAGCTTCTAATTTGCTGCATTGAACAATCTCAGATTAACAGACTATAGTTCTCAAGAATGAGGTGTATCATATTTTCCATTGATTTTCATTCCCTCTCCTAATAAATTAGACATATGTACAAGCAATTGGGTAGAGGACTCAAATACTTTAGGTTCCAGGAGAGCAGCTGCTGTGTCTTCCACTTCTCCTTTGTATATCTAGTCCCCTGCACAGTACTTACAGCCAATGGAGGTCACAAATATTGAATTAATTGAATTGAATTTGATAATATTAGTGTAAAATGCTTACTGAGGCAAGGAGGACTGTCTGCATTCAATTTAACGCATACAATTAACTAATTTTATGTATTAATATTGCCTTGAGCTGTAACCTGGGTCATGAATGAAACACAGAAAGAAAGAAAAATAAAAGAAAATAAAAAGATTAAGAAGAATCATTATAGGCAATGTCTGAATTGCTATGTTTGTCATATGACTATATACTTAACGTGCAGTGCTCTTCTCTGTGGGATATTTTTCTAGCCATCTTAGCAGGGACTTTTGAAGTAAAGAAGTATATCATGGAAAATATCAATGCAACATAATTTTAAGAATCATAGCCTCTAACCCAAGTGACCTTTGTGACACATTCACATAAGAAAAACTTCTCGAAGTCTCTTTTCCCGTTTGCTTACAAGACAGGTGGAAAAACAGAAAGTTAAATAAATTACAATAGATCTTTTGACTGCACCCTGAAAATCAGAGACTAATATATCAAATTTATTGAGGCTACACTAGCAAAATACAGTATAATTTTTTAAATCTTAAAACATCATGATAATCTGGGAGAAAACCTTGAAATCTGGTTCAACTGTAAGCATAGAGGAATCAGTATTCATTGTGATAGACTATAGTAATTTGGAGAAGACTGCTATCTCCTCTTTTCCCATGTCCCATTGAAAATTATCTCCCTAGAGGAGTAAGTGAGGAAGCTCTTAGGATTTTGTCATAGGCCAGTGCTTATGCATGACAGGAACCCTAATTCCCTCCACCCACAACAGTTATGAATACACTGATTATTGCTTCATATTTGTATTAAGATTGGAGTATGGAATTTACTTAGGAAAATAGGTTAGTGAAACAACTGCCATAAAAATAAGGTACCTTGTCTCCACTTGGATACTCCTTGGGTTGTAGTAAATATTCGATATTCTATAAAGACTTTATTGTTATACTCATATAGTTTAATGGCTATTTATTAAACAATATTTTCTGAGAATTACTGTGTTGAAAATATTCCATCTGAGGCAAATAGAAATATGATAACACATGATCAATGTTCTCAAATAATTGATAATTTAGAAGATCCTGTAAAATGGTGCTGGTGAACGGTCACAAGGCATGGAATGCAGACACCACTAGAAGCTAGAAAAGACAAGGAACTGAATCTTCTGTCGAGTCTGAAGGGAGCACAGCTCTGCGGACCTCTCAATTTCAGATTTTTGTCCTCCCGAAAGTAAGAGAATAAGATCCTGTTGTGTTAAGTCACCAAATTTGTGAAAATTTGTTACAGTAAATTTTTACAGATAGGGAAACTAAGAGCAAAAACAAAACACACTCAGACACAAATCCTCCCACACGTAGAAAATATTTATCAGCAACACAATGATCGTCGCCCCGGAAAAGAAGTTTGTGCAAAAACTGGCAGCTACGTGTGCTGTGTATAATCAGCAACTGTGCAGGAATAACTGAAGGAAAAGCAAGGCAAAGGGATGTCCAACAGTCCTAAAGATCACACAACACGAGTATTCCCAGCAGGTGCCGGTGGGAAGTCTCGGTAGGCTAATCTGGGAACTACCCATGAGCCCATAGGTGCAGGCTGAGGGAAAGAAGAGAGTGTAGTGGAAGTGGGAACCATGGGTATTTGGACCACTTCTTCATATTACTTGTTTGTGACTTCAGGGCCTGCTCAGGCCTAATTACACATGTACTACTTATGTTTGATGATGGAGTGTTGACGTGCACCCCCAACATTACGGTTTGGTGTGTCAGATTCATGATGGGTGGCTCAGGTTGTGTGTGCTGGCCCATGGTTAAGTCTGTACTAAGGCTTACAGTAGGCCAAGTGCTGTTTCTCACAGAGTATTTATCTGTGGAGGATGGTAGGACTTTGCCCCACAATCCTAAGGGCCTGCACAGAGATTCACAGATAGGGGCTTGCCAAAAATCTCTGAACAGTATCCCTCTGTGCCACTGACACTTTAAGCATCATTGAATCTACTGGATCATATGGTCCAAGTGGCAAAGCAGAGTAGCTTGCACAGCAGCCTGGACTTGTTGCAGAGTCTTCTCCTGCTCTACGCCCCATGCAAAACAAGCAGCTTTTCAGGTAACTCAGCAAATGGGCTGGAGCAACACACCCAAATGAGGAATATGTTGCCTCCAAAATCCAAAGACTCAATTGAAATTGAAATCTTTTTTTTTACTATAAATGACACCATGAAGAAACTGAAGACAACTCAGAAACTGGGAGAAAATATTTGCAGATCATATATTCAATTAGAGACTTACATCCAGTATCTATAAAGAACTTTACAACTGAATAATAAATAGAAATAATAACTGAATAATAAAAAGCCAAATAACTCAATTTAAAAATGGGCAAATAATTTGAATAGTCACTTCTACAAAGAAGATATACAAATAGCTGACAAGCAAATGAAAGATGCTCAAAATCATTAGTCATTAGGGAAAAGCAAATCAAAATCACAGTGTGTTACCATTTTATACCCAATAGGATAAGTATAACACCAAGAGAGGTGATAATCAGTGAGACTGTGGAGAATTTGGAACTCTCAGACTTCTGAGAAGATTGCACAATGGTGCAGCTACTTTGGAAAACAACTGGACACTTCCTCAACATGTTAAATATAGAATTACTATACGACCCAGCAATTCCACTCCTAGGTATATACCCAGGTAAAATGAAAACATAGGTCCCCACAAAACCTTTTTGCCAGATATAATCAAGGGCAAATAAAAATGTATGCATGTACACACAAAAGTTGTTTTATTTGTTATGATAATATTTTGATTTATATGACAGTGTTTTGGTGCATTCTTTAAGTGTTTTAATAATGTCTTTATTCTACAGTTTGGTAGAATCCCTAAATTGTTAATTGGTTACACAAATGAAACTATTCCTTCTTATCTAAGTAAATTAAAAGTCACTTACGTAACTTCTCTGAATCTGAATACAATCTATGACATTTTAAAATTGCAAGAAGAACTGAAGCCTAGTAACATTTTCTGCTAATACTCAGGTACAATTTTAGTCTCTGGAGTAAAAAATTACTTCCACTGAAAATAATCAGTGTTGTAAATTTGGTTTTTACTGCATTCTAATCCTCAGTACCAATTAGCACATTTTATGACTTTACAAATTTGGATGATCTCCAAGTTTATATCCACACCACTACACTTCATAATTACTTTATTTAAAGAGGATGCATCAGACCCTTGCTATCTAAAGGTGGTCTGCTATCAACTTCTGAAATTACTACATATATTAAACAGATGTCAACACTACATATTTTTAATTAGTTGCAAAGTATTTGTATCATTTCCTCATATTTCCAAGTACCATAGTCATTCATTACCAGAGCTCCATGTCACCATTCAAATCAGACAGAAAACCCCCCAGGGAAAGTGGCAGCTGAGGCCAAGCATATGTTACCATGGCACTCTCTTAGAGTAATAACTTGGCAGCAAAAATGGATATACCTAAAAGAAAAAAAGCGAAACAGAGAATCTATAAATTAATGCATTCTCACTTCACTCCCAATGAAGTCAATTTCAGCTGCACTACAATTCTCAAAAAGTGTCTCTCATTTTACACTCAATTACCACAGTGGAGAGAATGTTGCTAAATGTTAATGTGTGAAGCTGAGGTGGTGGAAGTAAAGTGTTACATCATAGATAGCAAAGGCACGGAGACAGACATTTAAAATCCACATGAAAGAGCTTAGAGAAGGAGTTCAAAAAGATGCTCATATTTGAAACCCAAGAATCTCAATTGCAAAATATCCAGGCAAAACCATTTTGCATAAGGATGAAGAAAGCAGGTTTTGCAGTGAAACAGGCTTGGCTTGCATCCCTTCTCTGTGCCTCAGTAGTAGTGGGACCATGAGAAGTTATTTAACCCCTTTGGGTCTCATTTGTATATTCATTCATTCAAAAATGTTTGTGAGCATATACTAGACAGACACAATGCCATCTGTTGGGAATAAAATCTTGTAAAAGTCAAATAAGATTTTTCCTTATTGGTACTTACATTCTTTTTGGGGAGATGTATCAAATCCAATTAAAAATCAATCAATTAATGAATTCATAATAGACTTTGGGAAATTCCGGCAAATGATAAATAAATGAAAAGCAATAGGATATATTGGAGTGTATGAGGAAGCCATTTGGTTTAAAATTAATCTGGCCTGACCTTGTTTTTCCAAAAAAAGCCCTGACATGGCCTGTAGAACATGCATTGTACGTCTGCTTTAAACGTTCACTATGTCCCAAAGACAAGAATGATGCCCCTAAAGATAGGGAAGTAGCTTCCCCCATATCCACATGTCTTTAAGGATAAACATCTCTTCCTGGAAACTAAGGATTAATTACTGACCTGCTGTGCTCACCATGTGACCACAGACCTGCTGGTCACTGATCTGCTGTGCCAGTTAAGTATCTTATGACAGTAGTAAAAGAAGTATTCTTGTCATATGTGATGTATGCCCTTTATTCCCAGAAGGTATACAACCACTCTGTACCCCCCACTTCTTTGGTGCCCTTCCTTCCTTCAGGAGGGGAGGCCCCGGGCTATTGTCTCAATCTTGGCTCATAATAAACTCACCCTAATTTTGATTTATAGATTGATTATGGGTTATTTGCATTCACACAAAGAAAAGAAACAGAGCACAAACATAAGGAACAATATAGTGCACCATATAAAAGGATGTTCAGGTAAAGCCTCTTGATGGAGTTAGAAGTTTAAGTTAGACTTGAAAATTGAGAGCTGCAATATCTGTAGAGTAGAGATTTGTACACATGATAAAAAATTAGTAATTTTAGCATAGTTTCTCACACAGAATAAACACTCAAAATTGGCAGATAGTATATTACTATTTTTGCCATTGTTATTATTCAAGCTCTATTTGAAAATCCCAGCAGAAAATATGCATTGAGGATCTCTCAGGGTGCATATTTTACATATGGCTCATTGACTGCCTTGGTGTGTGGAGTTTTAATTGCCTATTTTAAATATAAAGGAAATCACCAAACCCTTAGTACTTTGCTAGGCCATCTTTTGAAAGGAATTTATTTACCAGTTAAGGAACTTATTAAATTTCTAAAATTTTCAGGGGAATTTTTAAAAAAAATACATAATACATTTTTAAAGAGTATAAAAGGTCTTCTTCAGTGCCTGGCACTCAAGATATTATAATCCATTCCTTGGAATTATTTCCCCTCTTTACCCATTAATTGTAAACATTTTGTGTTGTTTTTTAAAATTTCAAACCTTTATTATTTTTATTCTAAATTGGCACATGAGGTGGTCTGGATCAGAGATGGGCTTTTATTAAATATCTCGCAGTAAATAATGAGCGCATACATCCCCTTCGCCCTAGTCCTTACTCCTATGGCTATTCGAGGAATGACAGGTTAATTGTCCAAGGCAAGTTCCTGAGTTCCTGAAGACCCTCTGTACTTAGTGAGAGAAGAGGAAAGGATTTTTCTCTGCTTATAAAAGGCAGAGGGGACAACAGTTCCTCTCCTTTCCTGAAATGATTTCCTCCTTATTCCAGTCCTTTTGTATGTAAATAAAATCTGTTCAGGAACTAGATAGCCTCAAGGGTTTGGATTTTTACAATATAAAGATGTATCCTTGAAATGTAAATAGCTAGGAAGCTAATGTTCCAGTCTGTTGGGACCTTCTGAGCTAACCTAGGTGCCTCTCCCATGGTGTAATTCTTTGACTATTAGAGAGATAAGGGAAGTTTTAAACACATGACTACAGATTTAACCTTATGGTTTGTGAAAATGTTTCTAGGAAAAGTGAAAGCAAACATTCTCTAACTTTATAACACATACTTCTTTGTCTTAGGAGGCTAGGACCCTATAAAAGAACATTGAGAATCCCAGGGAGGCTTTATTTTTCTGAAATATGTGTAGAAAAAACCAATAGTATATGTATAAAATGTTCCTGTTCTTTTCATTGATTTTGCAAAAGAGAAAAAAAATATCCACAACATTATCACATCAAAATGTTACCACACAAAGTTGGGGTTCTCTTGCCCAATGCACATAAACAGCCAATTAATGATGGCATTAGCCTTTGGGAAAAGAAATCAGCTTTATTCTGCAAGATCAACCTGCAGGAAGAACAGGGGGCATGTGCCCTCAGATCCGTCTCCTGGATTTAGGATTTGGAGCTAAATTTAAGAGGTTAGGAAGAATAGGCTGGCATGTAGAAACACTGGCAGGACAGGTTTTGACTCGTGGGCTTCAAGCATTTATGATAAGGTTTTAAACATTTTAGATAGGGTTCTAAACATTTATGATGAGGTAGGGAAGAAATTTTAACACCAGATCTTCCTGAATGAGGGACCCCTTGCTTCTGATGAGAGTTTGACTTTCAAGCTCTGGTCATGACCTGGTCGTTGGGTTCCATGGGAAGGAGTATCATTGGTTCTTTGGTCATTTCAGGTCGAGATTTCTTCTTTTGTGTATGCTCTGGCTGCGGCTACTTGACTTAGCAGATTTTCCAAAAGATAATTCTTAATCACTTTGTTGATAAGAGATGGGGTCAATTGAACTGGTCCTGGAGGGCCAGTGGATGCAAAAACACAGTAAAACGTGTTCTTACTTCTTATGTTTTATAATATGCTCTGTACCTTTATATGTACAACTTAATTGTGTTACCAATTGTTCTATGAAATCATGCTCAGATTAAGGAATACACTTGATCTCCTAAAACAAAATTAACTTTCTAAACCTTGCTTAGCAATCTTAGAATTTAAAATTCAAATTTATTAAGAAAACATTAGGCAAGTGAAGCTCTGACTATTACAGTTATTGGGTCATAAGCTCTGGAATTTTCCTTTTTAAAACCGATGATACCAACAGTAGGCAGTATCATATTATATTTAATTTTAGTTCAACTTTGTGTTTAATCTAATTAAAGTCATATTTTTCAAATTGGTAAATGTCCCCAAATGTGTAGGAACAATGAAATCTGCTCTCAAAGAGGCAATCTGGCTCTTAGACTGCAACACATGGTTTCACCTTTCCTTCACCCACACCGCAAGTGTGCATCAATATGAGGAGAGAGGCGGTTCCATTTGTGCCCCTTTGTGATTCAATATACCCCAGGGAGTTAAATACTGAAGACAAAAGATAGCAGATGCTTAAAATGTATGTTGATGAGAGCAATTTTCAATAGTTATATTGTACAGTATTAAAAAATCACCAAGTGCCTTCTTATGAATGCTTATGTTTTAAGGAGAGCATTTTAGATATATATATGGCTACAGAATATGAATGTTTAGATGGACTATGTGTCAACATTAGTGTTATTTATTAATCATTATGTGCATAACAAAAAGGAATACATGTAATACATATTTATTTTAATTTCTGATTTCTAATTTGAAAACATTTCTTTGATGATAGTAAGCTTTATTGTTTTTAAAATTGTCAATGTCTTAAATAAAAATAAAATTACCTTCTTGTTAATTTTAAAGTTATGTCCACCTTTGAAGCAGCAAAAAATTCTTAGGCAGGAATGGCAGAACATGATTCCAATAAGAGAAAAGAGAATATCTATAGAACTCTAGAGGCTTGACTATTTGAATTTCTGCCACTCACCAGGTCAATTAGATTTGTGGAAGAATCCTACCCTACCTTAAAAAAGAACAATAAAATAGTGTCATAATTTAGATTAAAGTCATATATCTGATATCATTTGTAGCATATATCACATAATGCATAAATGATTCATTGCACTGTTAGAAAAGGTTGATTATAAATTCTAATTCAGAAAACAAAATCCAAAGTTAACCAGATACCAGGACAATAAAAGAAAAAATTAAATAAATAAGAACTACTCACTAGATTAGGAGCTCAATCATAAGATTTATACTCATTCTTGCTGAGACCATATCCATATCCATGACTTCCATCACCATTTAGAATTTGATGATGTCAAGATATGTCTTGTTTTTAACCCTTAAAATTATTTTTAATTTTATCAAAGTAATGTATGTGCATATTTAAAATAGTCATAGTCCCTTTCTGTATGTCAAGATAAACAGAAGAATTTAACAAGCAAATTTTAAAGCTACAATTTAAGATTGCAATTAGAAATAAGGTAAGTAGAATTAAATGTAATGAAGGATATGAAAGATTTTCTGGATAATATTACAAAACTTTGCTGAAAGATATTAAAGACATCTTGAATAAATGGGGAAATGGTCCATGGTCATGCCATAGGGATGTAATATTATAAAAATTGTAGTTTTCCCCAAATTAATATATAAATTCAAAACAATGTCGATTTAAAGATGTCATTTTTGGTGAAAATTGATAGGCCATATCTAAAAACCATGTGAGAACTATGGGAGAACAAAAAGGGCCAAGAATAATTCATCAATATTGAAGTAGAATAAAACTCTAGAAATAATTGTCCCTCAGACATATTAATTTATATTTTAAAATTATAGTCCTAAAAAAAGGTAGTGAAATTTGCTCAGATAGACCAAAATAATAGAATAAAGAGAAGAGTAATTGTTATACAGATTTATGGCAGCTTGCTATATGAAAAGGGTGACACTGTACATTGTGGAAAGAATGGACTAGAAATGGGACTAGGGAAATTGGTTGTTTCTTACAGAATAAATATAGTTGATTTTTGTTTTTAACCATACATAAAATATATCTAAGTATGCAAACAAAGTTAAAAACGTCTTTAGTAAGTATCAGTGTGCATTTTCAAGACCTCAAACTAAGCAAAGATTTTATAAATAACATACAAAATATGCAAAGCAAAAACCATAAAGGAAAATATTGACACATTTTATAACATTGAATTTTCAAAATTTTGTACATCAAAGTTTTTTTAAAAAGAGTAATAAATTTACAAACTGAGAGAATATATTTACAATGCATAAACATTAAAGGGCTATGATTTGAATAAATATATTGAAAGATATAAAACAATAATAACATATAAAGCAATGTGATAAGAAAAAAGGCAAAATATCTTAAATAATTCTTATAAAAGGAAATATCACTAATGTGAAGGTGGCAGGATCAAGCGTTCCTTTTTCAAGTGTCTTATGGGCTACTAGTCAGTCCTAGCCTTCTCTTTGGTATTCAACTTACCACTCACTTCAAAGTGTTAAATTAGTTATCCCTCTCACTGCTAGCTTGCTACTCATCTAATTGGCCCTTTGTCCATTCAGAGTTGCGCACATTAACGGTGACTGAGTTTGCCTCTAGATAAAGCCAACCCTACCTGGTTTAATTTGTGTGAGAAATTTCCTATTTCCTTTCAACTGGTTCCGTGAAGGTCAGGGCTTTTGACATGTAAAATTGCAGTCGAAGAATGAAAAGCACCTCCACCCGAACACACACACACACACAGACACACACATACAATTGGATAGGAAGATTAGATAAACTCAGTATTGTACACTGTTAGTAAAATGGTGAAATACACTTCCTTATATTAGGATGCACAAGGTTTCAATTTGGTATTTGAACTTTTTTTCTTTATTTCTAGTTGATTCATTTTATCTTTTCTAAAGAAAATTGAATGGTATATAATCTTTCTGGTACCAAACTAAGATTCTAAGAAAAGGAACAATTTCAAACTATTCCAAAGGCCAAGCATGCCTAGTGAAATGGCTTAACTCATCAAAGCCTCAATTGATAGGTTAAATTTGATGGTTGACATGACTTGATGTTCAATTCCAGTCTATATTAGTTTTCCTTATTCTTTGTCCCTAACACAAACTGATTACATCTTTCTCACAGAGCTGGCCATATTGTCCTGTAATTAATATCTAGACTTTGAGGCACTTGAAAGAGGAAACACTCTTCCTATTCTCAACACATATCTATGTCTAGCACAGATAAAGGGCTCAAAAATGTTTGGGGGAAAAAAATAAATGACAGTGAAGGGGAGGAAGACATCTCCTCTACCGTCTCTGGGTTCTTCTGGACCGAGAACGAATTAAATTCACATGAGACAGAATAACAGGAGAAAATTAAAACTTTATAACATGTATACATGGGAGAGGCTCAGGCAAACTGAGTGATTTGCCAAAATGGCTGAAGCCACCACCTTAAATATCATCTTCAGCTAACAACAAAGGAGGATGTTGGGAATGGGCGGGAGTCAATCATGGGAGATTACCACACAAGTACAGTAAACAAATGCAGGTTTAAGGCCTTGCCTTTGGCATTGATTAAGAGTTTCTAGAGATAAGGTCATCCCCCTTCTTCTTGGTACAGAGAGGGAGAGACCTTTGCAGATTCAGATTTCCCTTACAATGTAAATGTCTCTTAACAAAAGGTAAGTAAATTCTACTTTTCAGAGCTCCTTTCCTGCCTGCAGTTTATCAAAAGTAACCAGCCCCAAATAATCCTCATGCCAAAGAGACATATCTTGGGGTGCCCAATTCCAGTTCCCCACAACAGTAAGAAGAGCCATTACTATCTTTGTTTTAGTTAACTCTTTTTATATACATATATAAATAAAAATAACTCACTTGAATTAATTTAATCAAAAGAGCAGAAACCAAGTATGAAGTTATACCCAAAGCCAAGAAAATAAAACCTATTTGAAGCCAATGCTCAAGGCTGAAGATTCACTTTGCCTGTTTCTTCTCCTCTCTGCCTGTTTTATTCTTACCTCTGCACCCTAGCCTTTAATATTTGACTAAAAAAAGATACTTGCAACTCCCTATATGCATATTATTTTTTGTGGTATCCAGGTCTCCCCCTCTACTAAAGTCTATAGCAAATTTGGAAAGAGGGTTATGGTTCACTCAATTTGGATCCTAGGTAAGGAAATGTTTTATGAACTTAGCTGAACTCACTGTACTATGGAGGCTGGAAAGAGTAAAGAATATTCCCAAATTTGGGGGTCACATTTCAGCTCAGCAAGAAGAACATTGTACAAACATATACCTGCTGGGAGACACTTCTCCATATCATTTCTGCAAATCTTGTGTCTGTGTTTGTGCCAGGACTACCTTGCCAAGACTGTTTGTATAGCAAGTAGCCTTGAAAAACAGAGATGGTGTCTTCCTCTAGAGCAGAGGGCAGCTTTGTTTCCTGACCTGTATAACACAAAAAATGTTGTCTCAGGGCAGAGGTTGGCAGGTTTTCCAGTAGCATCCTTATAAAGTGGGGGTTTCTTAAGATGTGACACACATCCATTTCATGTGTAGCATTCATCTGGGCCCATGACCCTCCTCATGACCCTTGTGGGACTTAGAGGAAATGGGTCACCATCCAGTTAATTCTTCCTATGGTACAGTTCTACTAGCAATGATACACTATAATCTTTTTAACAGTTTCCATCTATTTTCTTTACCTTACTTTGAAATTTGCTTTCAACTGGAAGCACATATTTTACTCATAAAATTATTCATAACCATCAAAATAAAATGAAACTGAACATATCTTATTAAATCAATAATTATGACATTAGGTGTTTATGCAAATTAGATCGAATCAATCTCAAGAAACAAAATTGTAGTATAGAGAAATAGTTATCTTGATAGAATCCTTTATTTTTACGGGGGGCCAGATGCTACCAAATTGATGCATGCTTTATGGTGACGAAAAAAAGTGTACCACCACCCCTTTTTTAAATAAGGATATCTAGGGGCTGGCCCTGTGGCTGAGTGGTTAAGTTCACCTGCTCTGCTGCAGGTGGCCCAGTGTTTTGTTGGTTTGAATCCTGGGCACGGACATGGCACCACTCATCAAGCCATGCTGAGGCAGCGTCCCACACGCCACAACTAGAAGGACCCTCAACGAAGAATATACAACTATGTACTGGGGGATTTTGGGGAGAAAAAGGAAAAAAATAAAATCTTTAAAAAAAAAATAAAAAAATAAATAAGGATATTTAAATTATATCCGACTGAAAATAAAACTTCAGTGCTTTGATGATATTATTGCCAGAAATATTTTGGAAATTCCTCCTTTGAAATTACTTTTACAGATAAAATAACACTTCTTGAGTATGTCAATTTATGGTAAATATTCATCTTTCTAAGACATATTTTATTTTTAGAAACTGCCAGTGCACATTAAGAGCAAAATCTAGTAATAAAGGTAGGTTATGAATCTGTGTAACAGCATTTAAAGAAAGATATGACTATGCAGACATATTGATGATGATTTTTTCCATTTGTTGATAAAATGATTTTTCATATTCATGAGCTCTTAGAACAATATTGAACAATACTTAGAAAAAAGAAAGGAAAATCTCATTCAGGATGAGATTTGATTCATTCATTTGTCATGGTTGTAACATCTTTTTCTTTTGAGGAAAGGAATATGACTTCAAAGAGAATTAGTTAAGTGATCCTGGGCAACTTCCTTAGCATTTTTGAACTTTTTTAATGGTAAGTGGAGATAACTTTAATTTACATATATGTTTTAAATATTGAATTAAAATACTTGATATATGTGAAGCACCTGGAACAGAAAATACACAACATATAATGTACCTATTAATGATGGTGTAGATGTATTAGTTTTGTAATTTTCGGCCTCTTACGCATTCTAGAATATAAAAGAGTTGAAATCACAGTGGTCAGGGAGTCAAAGAAGAAAAAAATAGCTTCCTTTAGAGCTGCTGGTAGGCTTTGAGTTTCACTACTCTGTAGGCTGGGGCATGGGAGAGTATGTTTCTCTCATTTCAATTAAATAAGAAGAAATTCAGTAGAATCTCTTGGGGAATTTGGTATCTGTTACTTAGAAACTGAAGGATGCAATACCTGGTACATGACTCAATTAATTGTTAAGGAGGAAAGGGAAGTTGTTCAGTGCAGTACCCTGCACTCGCAGAGTGTTTCAGGAAACAGGATGTCTATATTTCCTCTGCACAAATTGTACCATGTATACAAGAGACATGTACAGCTGGCATATAAATCCTGTCGAAGGGTGTTACTCAGGGAACTAAGTTGATCTAGCTTTGAAAAGCTAGTGATAGAGCACCGGAATCTTAGGGCATCAAGAAGCTACAGACTAGATGAAATTCATTTGCCAACATTAAATAAAAACCCTGCAAGTGAAAAGTACCTAAAGATGAAGCTTTTCTAAAGTACCCGGGAAAGTGCCCCATGAGAGGAAGAATCAGCTTTAAAGGTCTGCTAATTCCTGAAAAAAATGATATCAGCTCATGAAAATAGTAAACAAGCAATTCACTTGCATCCCTTTCTCTCTCCTCCCTTCTCCAAATTTAACCCTAGAGAAACCTGATGAAACCTTCTGGGGGAAGAAGAGAGTAAGCAGAAGATGGGAACTAGAGAAAAGACAGCTGAGCCACATTTTCCCACCTCAAGTTAGGAGCGGAAAGAAGATTTAGCTTAAAAAAAATTGAAATATAACATGTACACAGAAAGATACAAAAACCATAACTATATAGCTCAATGATTTTTTTGATAAAGTGACAACACTTCTCTAACCACCCTACATATAAAAAAAAAATACCACTTCATAAGCCTTTCCCATGATCCCTTTCAATCACTACACATTTTATCTTCCTCAAATTTAGCCAGATTTAACCTAATGTTGATGTCTAAATCTATGTTTCAGTTTTGATTGATTTGGAGATTTAGATGAATCAAGTCATTCAGGAAGTAGTTCTTGTGTTTTTATTGCATCCCTCAACAACATATTTGGAGTACAAATTCATGCAGTTGTGAGTCAAAAATGCACTTTTTAATTTTCATTGCTGCATAGTATTTCATTGTTTAAGTATGCAAAAATGTATTTATCGGCTCTTCTCTTGATGAATATCTTGATTTTTTATCAAATTCAGCTATTAAAAATAACACTGCTATAAGCTGTTTTGTACATTCTTTCTTATGTATATGCATACATTTCTCTTGATTATATTCCAATAGATAAAATTCCAGAGTTAATTGTTTTACAAAATGCCTAGGAGATTCTCAAAGTATTTGTAGGAATGACACTACCACCATTCATGTGTGGAAGTGGAAGTTGTCCTGTATCTTCATATTTTGCCCATTTTTAACTTTTATTCTATCTATTCATGTATAACGATATATCACTGATCTAAAATTTCCATCTCCCCAATATCTCTTTAGGTTAAGCACTTTCTATATGTTTACTAGTCTTTGGTTATTATCCTTTGTGGAGTACCTATCCAAGTTTCCACACAGTTTTCCAGTGAGGTGTTTGAATTTTTTATTATTTATATTTAGGAATTTAAATTATATTCTGGATATAATTTGTAACTTTTTGGTTATAGAGATTAAAAATAAATTTTCCTACTCTGTGGCTACCGTTCTCCCTTTCATGCTAGTGTTTGGGTGAAGAAAAACTCTTAGCATAAATGTAAATTTATCAGTCTTTTGTTTTATGGTGAGTGGTTGTTTCTTATGTATAAGAAATAACCCCCTACTCTACAGTTAAAATACAATATCATAAGAGTACTACTTGATGAATCATCACAAAGTAAACACACAAAGTACCCTCCACAAATATTCAGCTTTAGAAAAACCTAATTCCTACTCTTGCCTTTTCCCAATCCCTATCTCCTTGCTCCTTCATAAAGGTAATTTCTATCTTTATTTCTATTATTTCTTAATTTTGCTGTTTTTCCTTTTAAACTTTATAAATATAATCATACAGTCTATTTTCTTTTTATGGATTCTTTTGCTTAAAATTTTATTTATAAGAATCTCTTTTTTTGGGGGGGTACTTTTCATTTTTTTTTCCCTCCCCCAAACCCCAATGCATAGTTGTATATTCTAGTTGTATGGCCTTCTAGTTCTTCTCTGAGAGCCATCACCACAGCATGGCTACTGACAGACGAGTGGTGTTGTTCCATAACTGGGAATGGAACCCAGAATGCCAAAGCAATGAGAGCACTGAACTTTAACCACTAGGCCATCAAGGTTGGCTCTATAAGAATCTCTCTTGATGTTGCTGGAAGTAATAGCTTGTTCATTCCATCATCATTTAATGCTCTCTTTATCTGAATATAGCATACTTTGTATCTATTCTAGGGTTTATGGGTATGTGGATTGGTTCCATATTTCAGATATTTTGAGTAATGCTGCCAACTGTAAAGTTATTTTAGTGGACTTACGTATGCTTTTCCCTTGAGCATATACCTAGGACTGGAATTGCTGTCATAGGTATGCTGATGTTAACTGTAGTACATACTGGTAAAAGTTTCAAAGTATTTATGTAAATTTATACTTCCATCGGCAGTGTACGAAAATTTTGGTTACTGTACCGTCTTGGCAACAATTGGTATTATTTTTCTCATAAACTGTACCTAGTCTAGAAGGTAGGACATATTACAACATTAAATAGCATATATTAACCTAATTACAAGGTTTTTTGACCATTTTTTCTTAGGTGTTTTTGGCCATTTGAATATCTTTTATATTAAGTACTTTTATGAATTTTCCCCATTTAAAGTTTTTTTCTGTCTTTTTCACACAGTTTTGTATTGGTCTGTATACATCATAGATACACGTCCTTTGCTTGAGATTTGTATTGAAAATATATTTTGACACTGTCTTTTCTTATTAATCTCTTAACAAAGTATTTTTATAGCTAGAAGTTTCTAATTTTAATGTAACTTAATTTGTCAATACTTTCTTCACGGTGATGCTTTTTGTGTTCTATTTAAGAAATCTTTGCCTACAAAGAGGACATGATCTATTCTCCTATTTGGCTTTTTGAAGCCATGTTGCCTTTATCATATTGGAAGAAAATGGTTAACCAATAGACTATAATATTTTCCCAACTACAGAAATGCATGAAGATCTGATTCTTGTTTGAACTACTTTCTATTTCAATTAAGAAAAATGATGGTCTTACTGAGTTAACTGTACTGAATTCCCTTACAAGAGTGAATATATGGACGTATATGTGGTTGCTGGTAATTTGTGTTGTATTTAAGAACACTGTACCTTTTTTAAAATCAACATTCTGTAGTATATTGTAATTGGCGAGGTATGGCTGAACCAAAGACTACAAGCTAGTCATATAGCTCTGAGAAGGCTATGTGATAGCAAGGTATAAAAGCTGGAGAGATCCAGAGCTGACAGTTACTCTGTGCTAAGATGGTTTGCACCTGTTTAAGCTTGTCTCTCATAACTCTGTGGGGTGGGTGTGTGCGTGTATCTATTCTAGTGTTTGTGTCTGGGAGTACTGAAAGCTGTGCCCGGGAGTGGAAGAACCCTGATATGCTGTTCCTGTCCTCTGTCTTCCCTTACACTTCGGTAAAGTTGGTGCTAGGTCAAGCCTATGAATTCCTACGAGTTTGATTGTTATTCCAATCCTCTATCCCTCCCTTTTTGGTAGCCATACGTATATTTAGATCTATAATCCACCAGAAATCAATTTATATATATGTTGGGCAGTGATAAAAAATTCAATTGTATTTAATGTAGATAACCAAAGGACCTTTTAGAATTTACTGAAAAGATTGTCTTTTTCACTTTGCTCTGCAGTGCCTACTTTTCATAGATAAATGTCCATATATATGTGGGTCTGTTTCAGGATTCTCTGTCATTCCCTTGCTTTACTTCCATTCTTTTACTAACAATATGTCTTACTAAAAGTGCAGATTTATACTACATCTTTATCTTTAGTTGTATTATCTTCAATATCTTGTTGTTGCGTTTTTTTCTTTATTCTTCAGGATATTCTTGGCTAATCATAGCACTTCTTATTTCCATGTAAAGTTTAGAATCAACTAGTCAATTACCAATTGAAATACAGTGCATTAAAGATCAACTTGAACCTATAGGTCAATTTGGTGAACATTGACTTAGCATTATTTAAATTTCATTGTAGTCTAATTTAACTTCTAATCTAAGTTAAAGTTGTAAGTGGAACAAATAGGGAAATATTTGTTTAATTTCCGTTATTTTCAAAATCCTATGCCATGCTCTTTTACAATCATTATTTAATTGTATCCTAACAGTAATCCTGTGACTGTGATTTTATTATCTTTGCTTTATAGCCAAAGATGCTGGTAATTTCTGGAGCTAAATTAGTTCCCTCCTTTTCTTTCAAATATAGCATGAAAGCTTTTTTTCAGAAAAAATAGTTACTTTTAGTGATTTCATTATTATCTTAGTTTTATGTTCTCTAATAATCTTTTACATTAAAATATCTACTTGTTTCCCATTTCATTTGACTATTTTCCTGTTTTAATTACATGTAATAAAATCCTATTCTTATCACTACTATTTATTTGTATAGTTTTATTTTATTAATCTCTCTATTTCACAGCTGCAATGATTTCACAGGATTATATAGTTGAAAGGACTCATAAAACTCCACAGACCATACTTAGGAGAGCTTTAAACAAGGTAGTACTGTAGTAAAACAGAAGAAAGCAAGCAGAGGCAAACATCAGGGCCCCAAGATACACCCAGATGCAGCTCCCAAGACCCTTCTTAGCTACACAAGATATGCTGCTTCTTTGAATTATGAACCATTAAAATGAGTGTAGAGGATCTTGGTTTCAGGAGAACTTGGACAAAAGTTTCCAGTAGGACTTCTTATGCCTCACTAGTTATGTGGTCAAGCTATTTATTTAACCAGTCAAAACACGTATAATCTAGCATCTACATATCCCTAAAAATATTAAAGCAAAACAAGACAAAATCGACTCTGAGTGCCTCCAGGGGAGTCTCAAACTTTAAATAACACATGACGCATTTACTAATTAGCCCATCTCATCCTCAACTTGACCCAGAGTAGGTACCAAAGTTCTAGGCATCTTTGGGGTTAGGCATAGATGTGTCCCAGTCTGGCTGTGAGATAACTCTATGTGACACAATTCCCTCATTTATATGTTTTTATTTTGGGGGGAAGGATTATATTTCAATTTTATTTTATCTTCAACACCTTGCTTATCAAATTATTTGGGGCAATTTATCTCCAATGAACAGTGGCAATGTTCATGTTTTGAATATATGAGTAACTTGCTTTTCTCAACTTAAACAATCTTGAAAAGTTTAAATTTTATATTTAAATGTTCCCATTATTGAAGTATATGAATATATGAATAGCTATGATAGAGACCATCATTGGTACTACACAAGTCTCTGTATTCAAAAAAAGTCAAATTGAAACTTTTATTATTGCTATGTGGAGACTTTTATCCAAATAGCTTATGAGAATGAGTTCTACTGTGGGTCATATATCACATATTTACATACAAATAATTCTTTTTCAGAGACATAAACAATATTCTTAACTTTATGCTTTATTCAAGAGATAAGTAATAATTTAACTTGAGATTAATAAGTATTTTTCAACAGGGGAGTTATATTTGCTGAACCATTTTGAGAACAGAAAGCAGAAAAGAAACACACACTGAAATTATTGCATAAGTAACCAAATATTCACCCTGAGCTCAGAAGAATATTTTTCAAATTATTAACTTATAAGGAAGAATAAAATTTCTTTATGGCTCAACTACTATACATGTTAAAACTCTGGATCTCTTAAGATGGAGAGTCAATAAACTTTATACTGGAAAAAAGTTTGATTTTATAGTGTCAAGACTCTTAGAATGAACTAAATTTTACAAATTAAAAAAAAATCTACAGAGGCCGGCCTGGTGGCATAGTGGTTAAGTTCACGTGCTCCACTTCGGTGGCCTTGGGTTTGCTGACTTGGATCCCAGGCACTGACCTATACACTGCTTATCTAGCCATGCTGTGGCAGGTTTCCTGCATATAAAAAAGCAGAGGAAGATGGGCACAGATGTTAGCTCAGGGCTAAGCTTCCTCAGCAAAAAGAGGGAGATTGGCGGTAAATGTTAGCTCAAGGCTAATCTTTCTCAAAAAAAAAAAAAAAAAAGAAAGAAGGAAAATCTGTGAATAAGCATATAATATCTATCTAAAGCTATTTATTAGAGCTTATTCCTAAGCCAGAAAATTATGAAGAGTTGGGGAAATTACTTCAAGAAAAGTAATGAGTAAAAAGTTTGCAGAAGTTTTCAATCAGACAGAAATGCTCATGATACTGAGAAGTAGTACCTCTACTGCTGATATGGAAATATACTAGTTTTTGGAGAGAATACTGATTTGGGACACAGAAGAGATCCACCATAGCAATTTATAGAAACTATGAAGTATCAACAGGCTTTCTCAGATAGAGTTGGAGAGAGGACATACATAAGTACAAAAGGGAAAAAATTTGGGGGGGATTTTAAGTGGTATGTTATTACTCATACAGTTGTGAAATACAAGCTAACAATAATCTTTAACATTTTGTTGAAACAATCAGGATATTAGAAACTTTGTATATAATAAATATTGGATATGCATATCAGAATATGGGATTTTGACTGGAATTGCATTGAATCTATAGATCAAGTCAGAAAAACTGACATCTTGACAATATTGATTCTTTGTATTCACGAACCTGGAATATCTCTACTTTTATTTAATCCTTCTTTGATTTCTTTCACTAGAGGTTTGTAGTTTTTTCATACAAATCTTGTGCATATTTTGTTAGATTTATACTTCCGTATTTCATTTTGGGAGGTGCTAATGTAAATGATACTGTGTTTCTTATTTCAAATTCCACTGTTCATTGCTAGCATATATGAAAGTGATTGACTTTTGTATATTAATCTTATATCCTGCAACCTTAGTATAACAGGCATTAGTTCCAGGAAGATACATTTTTAAAATAATTCTTTTCATCTCTTTTTTTCTTTGATATAATCACTTGATAAAACAGTAAGTGTAGACTTTTTCTAAATAATGAAGTTATTCATGTGCCATGCTGTGCAAGCTGTTGATTAACTTAATGCTTGATTTCAAATCAAGGAGAATATACTACCACTTTGTGCAAAATCCTTGAGTACAAGCAATTTTACACCTATATTTCCATTGGGAAATTACAGATGTATCTGGTTGCTGTATGATTAGAGATATCTCTTTTCACTCTTAGAGGAAGCAATGAACTCATCACTGATATCAGGGAGAGGAAACTTTTGTGAAAGATACAGCCATAAAGTCAAACTCTGCTGAAATTTAGACAGAGAAAAGAGGTTACTTCATAGTATTCTGTCATCTTCTTGGTAGAATCTTTATGAAATATGTAAACTATTCTCCATGGATACTTGAAAAAGGCACCAAGGTGATCACTGTAATATCAGTGCACTGACGAAATAGTACAGTTATTTTATTAAAGGAATAATAAATGTTTTTAAACCAAGGAGATTTGACATAACGTTTTCTTTTTGCATAATTTATTTTTAACCAGCGCATCTCCCACAAGTTGTTAGAGAAGGCAAATCCTGATCTCTCTCCCCTATTGCAACATTGCTACTGCAATAGTCTTGAATAAAATCTCACTTACCATTTTAACAAGTGTCAGAATAATTTTATCTTTCACAAGAGAGTTATGCTCCACTGACATATGATATCAAAGAAGACAGTCTACAGATAAGCTTTAAAAATGCAGTATACCACGACATGAAAACATAAAGAAAGATGCTGTCACATATAATCTTTCTAACACTTCCTAAAAGAAAAAAATAAGACAAAAATTGTATACAATGGTAAGACATAAATTGACCATAGGGATAGTCAAAAATTATTGTATTTATAGAGAGTAGAGGAAATGTATGCATAAATAAACACAAAATCTTATGATTATTAACTACATATATTGGATTATGTATATTAATGCATTCTCATACATATTCTCTCAGTTTGTATTTTAAAATTTGTCTAATGCAAGAAAAGGTGCTTGGCTTGCTCATCTTAAAGGAAATATTTAACTACTAAGTCACTGATAAGAATTTCACTCAGTGATCCTGCCTGCTCCTACAATAAATATAATCATTTATACCATTGAAAGAAGTTTTCAAGTAAATGAAATACAAGGATTATTTCAAACATCCTAATAATTATTATTAGAAGTATATATTATTACAAGTATATTATTGCAAGTAAATTGTAAATAAACTAGAATATTTATTTAATTTTACATGTCCTTTGTCAGAATAAAATTTTAAATCTCTGATTTAAACGAATGTTAAAATGAATATTAAATAAGAATGAAATTCTCACAACAGCTGAATAAGAAAAAGCTTTTGCCAGTTTTATAAGGATTTCAAGCAAAACATGTGCAGACATTGTTTGAAAAAAATAATAGTGAAACAAACAACAATAAAAATCCTCACAAAGCCCATAAAACGATCGCGAGTTGGCAAGCCTCTAGAAAGTGATATGGGACTTGAACTTTTTTTTTCACATTAGGCTGAGTTGATCCAGTTAATAGCTGTTTCTCCATCTTGATAGAAAATACTTATAATTTTTTGGAAGTCATTATTATATAATGAATAAAGAATATAACTGGAAATCAGAAGAGTTTTCTTTTCTGAGAAACCGGGTATTAACTCTCAGTTTTAAGAGTCAATTTCAAACATGTACTTATAGACATTAAAAATCCCATAGAAATTTTCCAGAAAATGCCTAACGTATGCTCAGCTTGTTGTTATGTGGAATGTCAGAATATCTTTTTGATTAGAAAAACTGGAGGATGACAACTCTGCTGTTCATTAGAGATAACAAGAAGAAGATAAGATCCTAGAAAATGGACAAAGTAACAGTCCGTTTTGGTAGAAAGATACCCAACAAACTTCTGATTAATATACAGGAATAAGTTATTGTGATTTTAATTAGCAATTTCCTGATAACTAATGAATCTCAATACACTTTAAGATTATTGGCCTTTTAAAGGTTCTCTCTTCTGAAATGTCTGGATAAGTCTTTTGAATTTTTAGAAACATTTCTGTTTAGTTTGTTATTTTTCCCACTTGATTTATGTTGTTTGTTTAACTGATATGCATAAGGAACCTCTGTTCGATATATATAGTATACATAACTTCTCTCATTTTGCCTTATTTTTCCATCTCTTAAAAGGAATTTATTGATAAATAGAGGTTCTGAATTTTTATCACTTTAGTTTTCACGTGCTGTTTAAGAAATCTTTGCTAACTTCCAAGGTCATGAAAATCTTCAATTCTGTTTTTTCAAAGCACATTATCATTTGACTTTCACATTTAGATCTAAAATTTATCTCGACTTAGTTTTGTGAAGTGTGAGGTAAGGGTCAAAATACATTTTTTTCCATATGGATAACCAGTGAGCCAGCCTTGCTTACTGAAAAGATGATCTTTTTTGGGGCCGGCAAGGTGGTGCAGCAGTTGAGTGCCCATGTTCCGCTTGGCAGCCTGGGGTTCACCTGGGCATCCCGGGTGTGGACATTGCACTGCTTGGCAAATCACGCTGTGGTAGGCGTCCCACATATAAAGTAGAGGAAGATGGGCACGGATGTTAGCTCAGGGCCAGTCTTCCTCAGCAAAAAGGGTGATTGGTGGCAGATGTTAGCTCAGGGCTAATCTTCCTCAAACTAAAAAAAAAAAAAGAAAGATGATCTTTTCTTTGCCGCAACTTTGTTTTTCATAAATCTGACAAACATACATGTGTATGTCACTTTAGCTTATCTATTCTGTTCCATTGTTTTATTTAGCTACTTTTGTACTAGTATCATACTATTAGATTACTGCGGCATCATAATAAATTTTTGTATCTTTTTTTGATATTTTTGGCCTTTGACATTAGTATTTAGACTTGAACATCACACACTTTATAACTACTAGTTAGTACAAATTCAAAATGAATTTCAGCACATAATTACTAGAATAACTATAGCAGAATGTCTATAGAATTTCTGAGTAGAAAACAGAAAGAAAGAAACCAAAAATAATCAAAACAGCCATTCACGTATGAATGGATCAATAAATTGTGGTATATTCACAAAACAGAATATTACATTATGAAAAAGAATGAACCTCAGCTATAAGTTACAAAGATAAATCTCAGAATTATATCAAGTCGAAAAAGCAAGCTTCAGAAATCGGAATGTAGTATGATAGTGTTTTGTAAAGTTGAATAGGTAGAATTAATTAGTAGATATATAGATAGAAATAGATAAGACAAAACTTCATAGGTGCTTATATGTGCATGAGTAAACATTTTTAAAGGAAGAGGAAAATCAGTCAATCAAACCAAAAATCTCATGAGGTAAAACGGGAGGAAAGCACAGGTAGGTAAGAGGTTATTAACTAAGAAATTCATCTTGGCTGTATTCTGCTTCTTCTTTGTCATATATGCATAAACATTTTTTTACATATATGCATAAATGAATATGCCCTGGTTTAAAAAAAATTAGAATTATTTTCATGAATCAAACAATATGCATTATTCAACTTGGCACCTGAAATCCAAAACAATTAGCCAGTTAAAGAAACACGTCATATAAATATCTTATTATTTTCGTAGCAAATCAGTGAATACGCTACTTTCCCCCAATTTTTTTTGTTGCTACTGTTACCTGAACGACATTTATATTTTAACTTTGTTTCTTTATCGTAAGAAATTCTGCAAGCTTCCTTAATTGTGAATTGATATAATGACACAAAACTGGGGGTTATAAATAAAATTCACATAGAAAATTGATATTTTTTATAAGAAGATCTGAGTAGGACAAAAACAAATTTATTCTAATACATTTTGAAAGTTCTAATACCTGGTTTCTTCCAAGAGGAACTTTATGTTTAGCCAGATTGAAAGTTGCAGATCTGTTCATATAAATGCAAACTAGATGGGCTAGGCCATTTCCTCAATCTAAATCTCTTTAAACATCTGATCTAATATTGGAAAAATTCCATCAGAAAAGTAATAACAAACTTTTCTATAAAGGCCAGACAGTATCCAAAAGAAAATGAGAAAAATAAATAATTACAGACACAATATACATTAGTTATTGTTACCAATACATTCTTCCATACACACAGTTTATTCTCTTCCCTATACTCCAACAAATCTTTCCCTATGACAAAAAGACCACTCTATGCTTATAGGAAATAACCTAAAAGTCTTCTTGTTTTAAACAGGTAGGTACATAAAAGAATAAAGACTAATTTTCACCACTGTCACCTGAAAAAAAGACTTTGAAAAGAAATACAATTTTTACAAAGAACTGTTGCATGGAGATTTGAGATGCCCAAAGGGAGATGTATTATATTTTTGTTCTTTTAAGCTTTCAGTTCTTCATACAAAAAATATTAGTTTCTAGCAATTCTAAATCTGCACACAAGACCCTGCCAACCAGTGTCATTTGATAGTTGTAGAAGGAAGAAAAGGAAGATTGTTTATCAATCACATATCATAGGATCAATCACATTACTTATTACGTTTTTTGGTGTCTAAAAATATCCTTAACTCTGAACTCTGAGAGGACTTCTTTACTTCATTCTATTTAGTTGCCTGGTGATCTCATTCAGATTCAATTACTGTCTACACGATGACAACTTCGACATGTATATCCTCAGCCAAGTCTCCTCCTAACTCTAGACTAATGCAATCAATTATTTACTACGTATTTCCACTTGGATGCCTGTAATAGACTTCTCACAGTTAACATGTTCAGCACTGAGTTTTGGACATTCTCTCAAAACTTGCTATAGACTTCCTTATCTTTACTAAATGACAATTTAATTATTTTGGTAGCTCAGATACCATCTTTCAAACTTTTTCTCCACTTTACATTCAGTCTCCCAGTGTATTCTGTGAACTCTACATGATCCAGAATTTGATCAGTTCTCACAATCTCCATGGCTACTTTTGCCCATCACCATAATTTCTCTCATGATTTATGGCAATACCCTAATTGGTCACCTTCTGATCTTTCCTTATGACTTTCTACTACTCAATGGCAATAGAAGGGAACTTTTAGGAGCATAATTCGGATAATGTCATGTCATTGTTCCAAACTCTCTAAAGGCTTTCCACGTGACTTAGACTAAACGCAAGAGTCCTTTCAAGGTATCTATTCTCCCATTATCTTTCTGAAATTGTCTCCTATTGCTCTACTTCTTATCAACAGGCTTCAGCTTCCTTGCTGTTCTGTACGCACATCAGACATTTTCCTTATCATAGGACTTTTGACCAGGGTCACTCTCACACCGCCTCTTTGTACTTCTTTAGTACTAACCAAGATGGTAGGATGGTAAGTCTACCATTTACTATTGGAGATGCTCTCCATGAACTAATATATGTATTAGTTAATTAACTATATATATAAAACCACCTACCTATATCCCCATTTGAATGTCTTCAACTTGGTATATGCTTAAATATGGTGATTTTTTAGACTTTAAGTTAATTCTTTTTTTTCCTGCTTTTTCTCCCCAAATCCCCCTAGTAGATAGTTGTATATTTTAGTTGTGTGTCCTTCTAGTTGTGGCATATGGGACACCACCCCAGCATGGCCTGACAAGTGATACCACGTCCGCTCCCAGGATCCAAACCAGCAAAACCCCGGGCCACCAAAGCAGAGCGTGCGAACTCAACCACTCGACCACGGAGCCAGCCCCTGAGTTAATTCTCTTAAAGCAAAAATTCTTTAGGTAATTTCCCCCCAGATTGCCATTTATAGCTTATAAAGAAAGCACTTTCTCATAAATTTTCTTATGTAATGCATATTATGAAGATATAAGATGGAATAATTGTCACCTTCCTTTTCAAGTAAGAAAAGTAAGGGTAAGCCAGCTACATTATATTATAGGTCATAAATGCAATTCATGGAGGAAAGAGCCAAACATGATTCCCAGATTTCTCTTCAGTGTTTCCCTGCTTCTATGTTTTAATTTGGGCCAGCCTGATGTGAAGAAAGCATCGCCTCGATGGCTCTTTAATTTATAGTCCCTCTGTCCAACAGTGAATTTGAGTTTTTCATTAACTTTTGGAGAAATTACTTTGTCCTTCTGTGGATTATCTATTCTTTTACTATTTTTACCTTGGAGTGCTTGTCTTTTTCTTGTCAACATATTCACATGGTGTGAAAAACATTTTAAAATCTCAAAGATTGAAAGATCTTTTTGTTTGAAAAAAAGAATCTTTTCTTTCCTATTGACTTTCTCTTTTGCCAAAATTTAAGCAGTAATTTTAGATAGCCACATATAACTATGTTGGTTTCTTTAAACTTTTTTAGTTAGAAATAATTTTAGAATTACAAGAATTTGCAAAAATAGTATGGAGAGTTCCTATGGTC
This sequence comes from Equus caballus, assembly GCF_041296265.1. Taxonomy (NCBI): domain Eukaryota; kingdom Metazoa; phylum Chordata; class Mammalia; order Perissodactyla; family Equidae; genus Equus; species Equus caballus. The sequence goes on along the minus strand of NC_091688.1, from coordinate 67,514,708 downwards.
CTTCCAAGCTTTCCCTATCAATATTGTCTTACAAAACCAGTTCATCAAAACCAGAAATCTAACATGGTTTTAAGACTACTAACTGAACTATAGACCTCATTTGAATTTCACTAGCTTTTACAAGCACTCTTTTTGGTAGTGTATAGGCTACTCTTAACTTTGAATTTTACATGTGAACATTTTCAGATATCTCAGGCAAACTTTTATTTTTTTATGTAACAAAAATAGACAAAAATCACTATTTTTTTTCCATGATATATATATTTTATTTGTACTCAGTCTATCCATACCACTGTTAGATAGTAGGGGGAAAAAAGTTTGTATCTATTTCCACAGAGAAGATGCAATGACAAATCAAGATACATTACAGAAAGCATAATAGAAAACCATAGGATGTTAATTGTTCTCTGCTACCGCTAGATGATATTGTCTCACAATTGTCATTTAAAATAAGGTGCTATAAGGCATGATGTAATCTCCTTTGCAGTTTGACTCCAGGATAGATTTTCTAAACACTCTAAGAGCAAAGAGTCCCTGCCAATAAACAAATAAGTGAAAAGAGTGGGGAAGCATTTATTATTAACTTGTAAAAAGAGAAGTGTCACCAAGGACATATCCTAATACAATATGGTAATTATTATTTAGCTATGTTTAGGTCTGTATGGTCTAAATTTAACCTACTTTGGCTAGAAACAACATTATTGTGTATTTATAGTTCTGAGTTTGGTAAATATGCTATTAATATGATTTTATAGCCTTATTAAATAAAAAAATCACTTAGGTAAAAATCAATTTGAAAGGAAGAGACTTGAAATTATCTCTATAGCCCTGTGAAAGCAGACTGGATTTTATGTGTAAACACAAAGTGAGAAAATAGAATAAAAGCTATAACAACATTATATGAGAGAGATTAGAAAATTGCACAACTGAACCAGAAAGAAAGAAATCATTAGTATTATGTAAGCAGAATACTCTGAAAACACAGAATTATATAATGTAAGTCTCCAGAAAAGCAAAATATTTAGAATTCTCTGCAAAGAGCATTTTGTTTTAGCTTTTATGGGTAAAATTTATGCATTGTGTACAGACAGCCAGAATTTTTAACATTTCTTTGTGTTAATTTTTAAAACTAAATATTGATTTACAATACAATGTGCTAATTATGTATTAATAATAGTAATGCATTGTACTTTAAGTTAATCCTTAGGATTGAAATGCACAAGCATGAATTTAGTAGAAGGTATAATAATCATGCCTGTAGATATTTTCTTGAATAAAAACAGTTAACACTCATATTTAATTTAATTTAATTAATTAATTTATTTTTTGCTGAGGGAGATTAGTCTTGAGCTAACATCTGTTGTCAATCTTCCTCTTTTTGCTTGAAGAAGATTAGCCCTGAGCTAACATCCATGCCAATCTTCCTATACTTTATATGTGGGTTGCCACCACAGCATGCCTGATGAATGGTATTGGTCCTTGCCCAGAATCTGAATCCATGAACCTGGACAGCCAAAGCAAAGCATGCCAAACTTAACCACTACACCAGAGGTCTGGCCCCCTATGCTCATATTTTATATTCAATTAAAGCATTTATGATTAGTCAAGATGTATTTTATTTTAAAATTTATTTTAACATACAGTGCCATAATAATTAATACTTTTAATACAATTGTTAGATGTTTCCTGAGTAATATCTGTGATCTCTCTAATTTTTATATTTTGAAAACTGATCGTACGTTAGTGTTGCTAACTCACTTTTGTAGCTGCTGTCTCACTTTTTGTTTCTGTTTTCACAAATAATTTATTTTAGTAATCAGCTAATAGTATACTGAACTAGGACACAGTAGCTTACAAGTATAGACAAAAATGACATTGCAATTATATGATTCCAAATTAAGCATAAATTTATCTTATTTCTAAGAGAAAACAAGCTTCCTACATAGTCCTGTAACAAAGTAGATTTGAAAATTATTTTAATAAACACATAGAATTCTATATAAATAAATATTTTTAAAATCTCTACAACCAAACCTGGTTCTCTGGACCTAAAGAAAGCTCAGGCTTGTTTAGATTCAGAACTTCTACCATTTTTTAAATTTACTCCCTTCACTTAAAATTATTTGCAAATTAGCACATATGTTTGTACCTGTATCGGTCAAGTTGTGGCAGAAACAGATGGTAGAATCAAACTCAGACATTTAATACAGGAGTTATTTACAAAAGGAAACCAACAAGCAAGAGTGACCCTCTAGAGTTCCCACTACAGGCCTCTCTGGAGGAGACCACAAGATCCTAGAATTCAACAAACTCCAAGCATAAGAAATATAATCAAAACTACACCAAAGAACATCATAATAAAATTGCTGAAAACCAGTGATAAAAAGGATATCTTGAAATAATCCAGAGCAAAAAGACATGCTATGGACAGAGCAACAAACATAAAGATGGCAACATAGTTTTCATCTCAAACAATGCAAGTCTGAAGAGAGTAGAATAACATCTATAAGATGTTGAAAGAAAACAAGTAGGAAAGCAAGAAAGACAACTTTCAGCCCAGAATTCTATAATCAGTGCAATATCTTTTAAAAATAAAGGCAAAATTAAAAGGTTTTCAGACATCTAAAAGCCGAAGAAGTGACAGGCAGACCCCCTACTATAAGATACATGGAAGGAAGTCCATTAGTCAGAAATAAAACACTAACATCTTAGATGGAAATATAAATCTACACAGAGAAAATATTCTCACTATTTATGTCTCTTTAAAAGATAATTAACAGTTTAAACAAAAAATAACATTGTAGTGTGGGGTTTATAGCAGACATAAAAGTAAAAAATAGAAAACTATATATGCAAATGACAACAATAATACAAAGTTCAGAAGAGGATAAACTGAATTCTGCTATTATAAGTTTATCATACTCTTTATGTAGTGGTATAATATCCCTTGATGGTGGACCATAATAAGTTAAAGATATATACCATAAACCCAAGCAACCACTGTATAACAAAACAAGTAGTGTTAGCCTATAAACCACAAACGAAGATGCAATGGAATCTGTGGTAGGCAGAGTAATATCCTCCCTAATATGTTCATGTTTTAAATCCATGAACCTGTGAATATGTTATGTTCTGTGGCAAAGGAAAATTAAGGTAGCTGACAAGTTGCTAATGAGCTCTCTTTAAGATAGGGTGATTATCCTAGATTATCTGGGCGGTCCAATGTAACCAAATGGTCTTAAAATGTGGAAGAGGGAGACATAGAGTTAACGACAAAGTGATGTGATGTGAGACAAAAATAACTGGCTTTGAAGATGGAAGGTGACCACAAGCCAAGGAATGGGGTCAGTCTAGAAGTTGGAAAAGGCAAGAAAATGGCTTTTTCTCTAGACCCTCCAGAAAGGAACACAGCCCTGGTAACACATGCTTTAGCCCAGTGAGGCTCATTTGCAAATTCTGACCTCCAGAATTGTAAGATAATAAATTCGTACTATTTTAAGCCACTAAATTTGTAGTAATTTGTTATAGCAGCAATACAAAACTAATAGAGAATCACAAAAAATTCAATAATTTAAAAGAAGGCATAAATGGTGCAAATAGAAAAGACACCCTAAACATAATCAATGAAAAATTGAACAAAAGTAGTCTAAATAACTCAAAAAAAGTGATGCTTGTCACAGTAAATAAAAAAGCAAGAAACAACTCTATGTTTTCTCTAAGAAACACAATTTAAGTATGAGACTCCAATAGATGAAAAGTAAAATAATTTTCAAAAGATATGTAATACCAACACTAATCAAAGAAAACTAGATTGGCTATATTAATACGAAACAAAGAACATTTCAGAACAAAGAATATTATCAGTGATTAAAAAAGTCATTTCTTAAAGATATAGTGTCAATGCATCAAAAGTATGTAATTCTAAATATCAACCCATCTAATAAAAGAGATTCAAAATACACGTACTAAACACATTCCCAATTATAGTCAGCAATTTCAAAACTCCTCTTACAATTCATAGAATATACAGAAAATAAGCAAGGATATAGAAGATTTGAATAACACTATCAACCAACTGGACCTAAATGGCATTTATAGAACATTCCACTCACAAAAAATTGAATCCAGAACATTTGCAGAGATAGACCATATTCTGAGTGATAAAACAGATCACAATAAGTTAAAAAGTGTTCAACTCATACAATGTATGTCCTTTAAAAGATAGGACTGGTTCACTGAAAATTATGAAACAGTGCTAAAAAATTTTTTTAAATCTTAAATAAATGAGGAGAGGGATATATTGGTTGTGGCATTTCCCCTCATAGTTATCTATAGACTCAGTGCCATCCCTACCAAAAAATTAACTCAAAATGGATCATAGACCTAAATGTAACATCTAAAATTACAAAACTTTTAGGAAAGAACGTATGTGATCTTGAGTTATGCAAATATTTCTTAGACATGGTACCAAAAGTGTGATCTATAAAAGAAAAATAAGTTTAATTGGATTTAACCAAAATTAAAATTATCTAATCTTCAAACAATCCCAAGAGAAAGAAGAGACTAGCCATGGATAAGGAAAAAAATATTTGCAAAGTATAATCTGATAAAGGACTTGTGTCCAGAATAAATAATTTTCAATAACCAATGAACTAGTTTCCAATTTCTGCTGTAATAAATTGCTACCAACTAAGTGTTGTGAAACAAAACAAATTTATTTTCTCACAGTTCTGGAAGCAAGAAATCCAAAGTCAGTTTCACTGGGCTAAAGTCAAGGTGTTGGCAGGACTGTGTTCCTTCAGCAGACTCTAGAGAAGAATCTATTTCCTTAGCTTTTCCAGTTTCTAGAGTCCACCTACATGCTTTGGCTCTTGGACCCTTACTACATGTTCAAAATCAGCAGCTCAGCATCTTCTCTCCTCTCTGATCTCTGCTTCCACCTTTACACCTTGTATAAAAGATTATCTAGACACTCTTGGCTTTCTCTCAGAAGTGTGTTTCCTTGACAGTAAATCTCCTAATTTTAACATCTTTTGCAATAAGAATAGGCTGATAATTTTCCAAATCATTAAAACCTTGTTCCTTTTTTTGCTTAACAGTTCTTCTTGTAATTCATCCCTTTCCTTTACTATTTTACTACAAGCAGCAAGAAGAAACCAGTTCCCAGCAACTCTTTGCTTGGAAATTTCCTCAGCTAAATATCGAAGTTCAAGGTTTACAAGTTTTGGTTTCTACATAATACAGGACACACTTCAGCTGAGCATTCTGCCACTATATTACAAGGATTCTCTTTCTTCTACTTTCCAATAGCATGTTCCTCATATCCATCTGAGCCGTCCCCAACAGCCTCTTTAACATCTGTGCTTCTGCCAAGTGTCTGTTAAAAATGATTTATGTATTCTTTAGGACCATGTATGTTTTCTCTTGTCTGTTCCTCACTTCTTTCTGAATATTCACCAGAAGTACCTTTAATATCCATATTTCTACAAGAGACTGTTTATGATAATTTAGGTAGTATCAAACATGATACAGTTTTTCTCTGCCATGCTCCTCACTTCTTTCTGAGTCCTCTCTAGTAGAGTCATTGACATTCATATATCAACTCACAGTCTATTCAAAGCAATCTAGGCCTTTTCTTTTATACTCCCTTAAATTCATCCAACCTCTGTCTATTCCTAATCTCAAAGACATTTCTATGTTTTTAAGTATTTGTTATAGCAGCACCACACCCCTGGTGACACAATCTGTCATTAAGTTTCTATTAGTGCTGAAACAAATTGCCACAAACATCGTGGCTTGAAACAAACAAATATATTCTCTTGTAGTTCTTGAGGACAGAAGTGTGAAATCACTTTTACTGGAATAAAGTCAAGATGTCAGCAGGACTGGATCCTACTGGAGATTTAGGGGAGAACTCCTTGATGCATAGCCCCTTCCACTATCTTCAGAGCTAGGAGCATAGAAGCTTCTTTGACCTCTGCTTCTGTCTTTACATCTTCTGTCTCATTCTGAACCTCCTGCCTCCTTCTTGTAAGGACCATTGTGACTACATTAGGCTCACCCAGATAACCCAGAATAATCTTCCCATTCCAAGATCTTTAATTTAATGATTTCTTTAAAATTAATTTTACTATGTAAGTAAACATATTCATAAATTCTGGAGATTAACATGTGGATGTATTTTGGAAGCTATTATTCAGCCTAGCACAGTCAACAATAAGGAAACAACCAATGCAATCAAATAACAAGAAAAATATTTGGGCACTTCAAATGATGTCAAATAACATAAAGAGATTCTTGACATCATTAATCATTAGGGAGATGCAAACTAAAACCACAGTGACATATCACTGTATAGCTCTTAGAGTTCTCAAAAACTGACCATAACTGACCATAAAATGTTGCTGACGATTTGCAGCTCTCCTTCACTGCTGAAGGGAAAGCAAAATGGTACAAGGCCAATGGAAAACAAGATGGCGTATTCTTAAAATCTACTTACGACATTTTCCAATCATTCCACACCTAGGTGTTTACACAAGAGAAATGAGAGTGTAAATCTATAAATGACATATTCACAAATGTCTCTAGCAGCTTTATTTATAATACCCAAACCTAGAAACAACTCAAATATCGATCGAGTAAATGGATAAACAATCTCTGGTGTGTTAACTCATGGAATACTGCTCACAGTAAAGATGAATGAATTATTGATATATGCTCAAAATGGACAAATTTTGATGTAATTACACTGATCAAAAGAAGCAAGACAAAAAAAGAGTGCCTACTCTATGGTGCTATTTATGTAAAATTCTACAAAATGTAATCTATAGTAACAGAAAGGAATTGAGTGTTTGTCTATGGATGTGGTAGTGTTTGGATTTGGGAACAGAAGAAGAGATTACAAAGGGGCATAAAGAAACTTTTGGAGCATAATGACTATAATTAATAATATTGGATTGAAAACTAGAAATTCGTTAAGAGAGTAGATTTCAGCAGCTCTCATTACACACACACCAAAAGTTAACTATGTGTGGAGATGATATGTTAATGAGCTGGACTATAGTAATCCTTTCAATATATATATGTATATCAAATCATCATTTGTACATCTTATATATGCCAAGTTTTCATTTAAAAAATCTTTTGGAGATGATGAATATATTCATTATTTTGATTTTGGTGATGGTATTCTGGTGTGTACAATTGCTCAGACATCAAATTGTGTACATTTTAGATATGTTCAGTTTGTTGTATGCCAATTATACCTCTACAAAGCTCTTAAACACTTAACAATAAAAATGACTTTTGTTCATGGAAAGGTACCACTAAAGGCAAGAAAATGAAAACCACGCAATGAAAAGAGACATTTGCAATACATTTTTCTATCACAAGATCTTCTTTTAAATATCACAGAATATTTTAAAAAATAATGACAATATACAATATTGATGAGTGTTCTAGTGTGGTTATATAGACACTTTTGTTTCATGCTGCAGGAGTACAAATTTGTAGAAGTTTATTCCCAAGCAATTTACCAAAATGTATGTATATTTTAAAGCATGAAAATGTGCATACACTTTTATCACCAAAGTACACCTCTAGGATAAAAATATTCAAACAAGTACCTTGGATATGTGTAAATGAGTTTCATTGCAATATTTTCATTAATAGGTAAAAAACTAGAAAATTAAATGTCCTATAGTAGAGAACTGCTGAAATATTTTAAGAGATTCAACAAGATTCAGCAAGAGAGTTAAATGCTGCCTCAATCAATGGTGATTTATATATTTCAAAAGGAAAGATATTCAAGATAGATTAAGTGTTTTAGTTTTGCTTAATACATATGGAATATACTTGTATACACACACATATATATATATGAAGCATCTTAATCTATGTTAACATATCTCACTAGGGAGTCATGATTAATGCTATGAAAGTAAGTGTACATCTTTTTCCAAATAAAAAGCTTTTTAGAATAAACAACCAATGAAATTACCCAAACCCCATATCTACTATTGTATTAAAAGCATTTGGAATTAATGAGAGAGAGTGAGCGTGTAAAATGAAGACAATCCCTCTTGCTTGATCCATGCTATAGCTTCATAGTAGGCCTTTAGAGAATTCATTCACATGAAAGAAATAAACTCACAATACCAATTGTACCATTTTTACAATCAATATATCTTAAATAAAGTAGGAAAGTATCTATTTGAGGAGAAATAAAAACATAGGAACATCATATAACATCAATTAACTTACTGTCATTATTTTCCACCTCCTAAACATTTTTAAAATGCCATTTATTTTTGTAGTGCATTATTTCCAAGACATTCATGTAAAACAATAAAATTTAAACTATTTCTGCTAAATGGAAACCACCGTGGTAATTCACACAAGTAGACAAGGCTTATACTAAAAGAAATTATAGGGAATTTCCAGGCCCTTTATAGCTTTTGGAAGATGAAAAGGGCCAGACTTATACAGATTTTTGGTGCATAAAAATTTGTGGCAGTTAAAGGAGAAAGATAATGTGTTACTCTTACCCACCATGGAATAATATGAGTATTATAATTCATAAATGATGTTCTCAGTTTGGAATACAGTGCTTTCATCCCAATAGAGACTACACATTCTATTTTGCAATCTCAAAATTTTTTCACACATAGAGTTCTTTGATTAAAACAAAAAATATTGTCATGTATCTGTAAATAAATATTGCCCTCGTAATTTAGCTTGTAACAACATTTCATAAAAGTGTCACTTGGAAAATGTTAGAAGTATTTATAGATATTAAATAGTCAAAAATAGAATCGAACTTTCCTTGTATTTCTCTTACATATGTAAATATAAAGCACTATCGGCTTGCAAATTACGACATTCAGGAAACATATTAAAAATCACTAGTAACCCAAGCAATTACAATTAATGTATTTAAAACCTACTTACTTTTACTATGTTAAAATCATTATTGTTTGTACTTCTGTTTTATCTAGTTGCAAGATCCAACATTTTTAAATAGCCTATGTGCTTAAAATTGATTCCAAAATAGGATGATTCTTAAAAATTTATTCCATAAGGTAGCGGTACAAATTAATAATATATGTGTGAGAAATGCAGAAGTATTAGCTCTAATTATTCAAAATCCAAGATATCCATTTTCTCTAATATAATAAAATCACTCGAATTTACAGAAGTAGGATTTTTTTTTTTCTGAAAATCTTCAGGATTTACATTGTGGAGGCATTGAGGAAGCGTAAAACTATCATAGGATTTGTCAAGATCTGCCATTGGACGTCTACCTAAGGAGATTGGTATTCTGTAGTGGTCATCTGGATCATGTCACTGTCTGATTTTGGAAACAGAATTAAATAGATAAAATCTTTGAAAGGTAAGGTCCTGATGCCCTGCTCCTGGGTTTTATTGCATAGTGTGCTAGAAATGGTAAGCGTGATTTCAGCTGATGCAGTTTAGAGGAAAGAGAGAAGTGTGATAAATTGATCTCTTTCCCAAAAGCTGAATACAATAATCCAGCAAAGCCCTGAAATATCAGTACACTGCAGTCACAGTTCTTGGTGTAGATAAAGAGCTGGGCTATCGGATTTGGAGGTATTACCAAGTGCCAATTTCGTGTTTTGTTTTGTTTGGTTTTATTTTTCAGATCAATTGGTTTTTTTTTTCAAATTTATTTTCAACTTATGATTGTAATTAAAAATAAAGCATATCTTTTGATATACAAAAGCAAGTACACACTGGACTATTACTGTATTAGTAGTTTTTTTAAATGACAATATTAAAATCAACATTTTAATCAATATTTACATATTTTGAACAATGTTTTTTTTACCAGAGAAACTTTGGAAGTACACAAAGTTTCCTTTTATTTACTACATCCAACCAGAATTAGTCATGTCTTATGGATTGTTATAGAAAAAATGGCTTATGAGGAGATTGTAGCTGGTTGCCTAAATATATTGATAAATGATTTTCTCTGGTACGTTCTCTTTCTTTATAGATTGCACTCAATTCATTTTCAGAAATTCAAAGGGAAAGGATGTATACCTAATTATATATATATATATATTAAAATAATAATTTAGTTGTACATTTTTCTGTCTTCTTTCTGCTGTTTATATGTGAAGGCTTGAGAAGACAGACTTTTGTTTCTTAGTACGCAATAATAAAAAATGTACACCCAGAACTTATTTGCAACAGTGGGTGAAGAAACCATAGATTAAAAAATCCATGTTTTCTTATATTTCATAGGCTCTCTTCAGTTAGTTTGGAGCCATGTTTCCATGTAGTTCAAGGACTGTGACAGAAGCAATATGTGGACCTTCTGAGAAAAGCAGTTAAGACCCATGTCCCTCCTCAACCTCTCTCTTCCTTTTCAATAGTGACCGTGAATGAGATGACTGTGGAACCAGATAGAAACAGCCTAGATTCTAGAACCACTGGATTGAGGATTGCTGCTTTGGAGGGTGTCCCAGCAAGCATCAGATTTTGTGTGAGAGAGAAATATAAAGGGATACACATTGCTGTGTTATGATATTTAGCATCTCAGGGTCTGCTAGTTACATGGGCATTGACCAATGCAATAAGCACAGAGATGAAACACACTGGATAAGAAGGGAACAAAAATGTAAGGATTGGAAGGTGTTGGTGAAAGCAAAGGCAAAAGAACCATCTCATGAGAAGATGAGCCTGAGTGGAAAGTGGTAAGCTAGGCTTCAAAAGGTGGGAGAGGAGGGGATAATGATGAGTCAAAAAAACCTCATGGGAGGAATTATAGATATAATTTTAGGGCTATGATATAGTCTAGAAAATATTTTCCTGCACTCTGTTTTCATGTGGTATGCAAGACACCTTGATTCGTAGGGGTAATTAAGGAAGTGTGGGAAACTAGAACATTACCAGTGACTTTTGTCAGCTTTAGTAACTCTCAGTGATTCCATTTGCCTTACTTTCCCTCCTCTAAAATAACTACTGTGCTAGCCAGGATCCCATAAGGGAATGGAGAGCACAGACTGATTCGGATATGTAAGGAGGGTGTAAAAAAGGAGTTATTCATAAAATTTTATACACCATGAAGGCAAACATCAAAAATAAAACCGTAGGGGCCGGCCCCATGGCCGAGTGGTTAAGTTCTCCCACTCCGCTTCCAGGGCCCAGGGTTTTGCTGGTTCAGATCCTAGGCACGGACATGGCACGGCTCATCAGGCCATGCTAAGGCTGCGTCCCGCATAGCACAGCCAGAGGCTCTCACAAGTAGAATATACAACTATGCACTGGGGGGCTTTGGGGAAAGAAGAAGAAAAAGAAGAAAAAAGAAAAAGAAGAAGATTGGCAACAAATGTTAGCTCAGGTGCCAATCTTTAAAAAAGAAAAAAAACTCTTTAAAAAAAAATAAAACTGTGAACAAGAGCTAGCATTAGAGTCACCATCATCATCTCTAGGACCATGAGAGATAATGGAAGCATGGAAGTTATGAGAACTGAAGAGAGTGTCTTGTAGAAAAGTTACTTTGGGCGCTGACATTAATTGAAGGGGCACAGCCAGCCTAAATCATCTCACAGGGAGAGAGTTAGAGAAACAAATACCCCAATTTCAGTCCCCTCTTTCCGAATATGCAGAGGATTCCTTTTGACAACATTGGACTTAAAAGGATAGGCTAAGGGATCGTATTGATGTAATCTATATAGGTCAGTTTCCTGGAGCAGATGGCGGGGTAGAAAGAGATAAGGGGTAGAATGGAAAGTCAAACAGAAGATATTCAACACTTTCCCCACATTATATCCTTCAATATCCAGTTTGACTTTCATCTGAATGAAAGGTTCATGCCCCTGACACAAGTGATATGCAAGTCAGATTAGCTTACTTTATAATTTGGAGTGACGTCAGTTCTCTCATACTCTCATGTGAAACTTAAAATATTAGTCACTACTCCTTTGCTTCTGTGGCTGAGTAATGAGACCTACACTGGTCGGTAGAGATGCCTTCTTCCACTACTCATTTCAGGTTTCCACTGACTTTTACGAGCATCACAGTTGTATGGGGTTTTTCACTTGAAGACGTGATGTGAATTCTTGGTAATCTTGTTTGTGTATGCGGTGTGTGTGTTGTTTCAATTTTTTTTCCTAGGAAATATTTGATGAGGAATTATTAAAAGACACCCTGATCAACCCTGGGATGCCAAATATAATCCTATTTGCCTGAATGTGTTGCATTTGTAACCTACTGTATCAAATTGCCTGTTGACAAATTAGAGCCAAATTGCTTCCTATTGAAACCCAATTTGTCAGTCCACTAACGTTAGCCAGTGACATTCAGGAGTCTAGCTTGAACCTCTTTATGTGGTGGAAGTCCTTCACAGAATGAAGTTGGATGCTGCCAGACCTCTTAAGAGTCAGCTAATACATGGCACTATGTTACTTCCACTGCATTCTCTTGATCAAAGTCAATAAAAAGTCCAACCCAGATTCAAAGGAAGGAGAGACTGGCATGTACAGCTTTTGATGAAATTATTAGTGACTATCTTTGGAAAGAATCTACCATAATTACTTTCCGCCATAGATAATTCCAAGTCATTGAATTTGCTGGGTCCTAAGGCCAAGTTTCAAGGAAGGTTGCACTGCAGCTGGAACCAGCTGTTGAGTACTTTCCACACTCAAAATTGACGTCATCAGGGAAACTGGGTAAATGGGTTATAGAAAAGTGTTCAATGTGGTATATGTTTTCCCCAAAATAAAAAGAGACCCACATAATGTGACATCATTTTCATGGTAGTTTATGTTTTTCTCACATTTATCTCATAACCTCTAGCATAGATATGTTTTATTAAGTAATCTAGTTTTCTTACTTCCTGTTCACCAGATCCAATTAGCATAGCGTCATCAATGTAAAGGATAAGAGTAATGGTTTTTGAGTCCCACAAGTTTCCTGCAGACTATATTATGACTGAGACAGAGAATTTATATTGTCTTGAGGTAAGACTTTAAGATTTGACAACATTATGTTGCCCTCTCAAGTAAAAGCAAGCTACTTCTGATTTCCTTTAATGATGTAAAGAGAAAACTATAAAGCATTTTCAGGTAAGTAACTGCAAACTAGGTCATGGACTCTGTTCATGGGCTTTTACCTTTCCAAGAGCTGCATGGACAGGAAATAAACAATTTTGGAAGACCAAACTACAGTATTTGGAACTGTATCTGTGATTGTCATTAGGAAATTATCTTTTACACTTGAAAAGCAAGCTAAGTGCATAATCCTCCTTGGGTAGCTTTCATTTTTGTCCCCAAGTTTTTACACCTAATTAAACAACAATACTTTTGGTAACCTGACTTTATTGGGTTTTTTCAATGCACGTAACTTAGTTTTTGTAGAGACAACTTTTGTTTGCCTTTATGTTGTGTTGGTAAATTATACTTACAAGAACAAGTGCAACTAACACAAATAGATTTTGAAAAAACACAACTGACTCTTGGTAAGGTAACACAGAATTGGTTACAGGACCATAACTGTGTGGGCATATTAGAGAGAAACTGTCTAGCTAAGGTATTCATCAGAGCATTGGCCATTGGCCAGAATGTTTCGCATGAAGAGTGGAGAGTGTCTTTAATCTAGAGAATTGTTTACATCAATATCAGTTAAGAGAGGGGTTAGTGTATATTCGAAGGATAGAAGATGCTCTGATTAAAGCTGAGGCAGGGAAACTGAGGGTCTACTCCCCATCTTATTGGAAAAAGGGGGGAGAGAGAGAAAGAGGTGAATTTTTCATGGGCCAAACAACTTAGCCAAATATAGATGTACTGGGAACTTCAGAAGTAGAAAAAAGAATGGCACTATTTGGAATTTTGATGAGATATATATTGACCCATCTGGATTTTGCATTGACCAAAAGAGTTAGCTAAATGAGAATGCGTTAGCAAACTTATTGTATTAGTTTTCTATTGCTGCTGTAGCAACTTACCACAAACACAGTGGCTTAAAACAACACAGTTTTTTCTCTTAGAATATTTGAGGTCAGAAGTCTAAAATTAAAGTGTCTGCAGGGTTACGTTCATTCTCCGGGCTTCAGGGAAGAATCTGTTTCTGTGCCTTTTTTTAGCTTTTAGAGTCCGCATTTATCCTTGGCTTATGGCCCCTTCTATATATCACTTCGATTTCTTTCTTATGTGCTCCTATCTCCTAATACTGAGTCTGATCCATTTGCTTTTCTTTTATAAGAACCCTTAGGATTATATTGGATCCACTCACATAATCCAGGGTAACTACCCATCTCAAGATCCTTAATTTAATAACATCTGTAAGGTCCCTTTTACCATGTAAGGTGACATATTCATAGCTTCTGGGATTAACATGTGAACACCTACAAGGGGCTATTACTAAGCCTATGACACTCAGAAAGAGAAATTTGAGAGAATGGAAAAGTGTTAATATTCAAAATGATGATAAAGCATACATGATTTTTTCATTTTATTCTTAATAAGTTTCAACTGCTCTTCAATTTCCTTCACAATCTTGTCTCTGTACCAAAGATTTTGCACAATTTTCACATCTATTTTCTAGTTCATTAATCTCTCTCCAACTTTTATTATTCTACAATGTAGACCATACTTTTATTTATAAACAATTCTACTTGTTTCACTTTAACATTTTCAGTTGGTACATTTGCATAGTATTTCTAGGCATTTTTAAGTTTCCCAAATTTCCATTAAATACTTTATATATAGTCATTTTATACTTGGTATTAAATCATATCAATATCTGATGTATATGGTGATATATAAATATTTATATATTGTTTTTGCTGAATCTCACACTTGGTTGGCCATTTCCTTGTTAGTTACATATATATGTGTTTGTGTACGTATACACACACACACACACACACACATGTATATACATATATGCATATACCTGAGAGTGAAGTTGTCTGTCACAGAGGATCTGCATATTAGACTTTAGAAGGTACTACCAAAGATTCCTGATGGAAACTTAAAGAAGATTTTTAAAGTGATTGTATCAATTTATTCTTCAACAGTAGTGTTTGAGAGCTCTCACTACTTCAAATCTATGCCAATCTTAGAATCCTATCAGTGTTTTACAATTCAGCAATCATCATGGATGCATAACAATATTTTATTGTGGTTTAAACTGTCATTTCCTTGATGACTCATTTTAGAGAATTTTTCTAGTTACATAATATATAAATATATGTTTATATTTTTCGCCATTCTATTGCCTGTCACTCTTTTCTCTTAATGGCAACTTTTCAAGAAGAGAATTCTTTTCATTGTTTTCTTTCTATACAGTTCAATGTATTTAATTTTTCCTTTAAGGTAATATAGTTTCATGTCTTGTTAAAGAAACCATTCCTATTCAATGTCTCCTATAATTTTAGCATTTTACATTTTATATTTAGACCATCACATCATCAGGGACTTCTTTCTGTGCATGGTGAAATACAGAGATCAATGGTCATTTCTCCATGTGGAGAAAACTAGATGAAACTATCACCACCTATTGAAAGGCCCGCCTTGCTGCATTGCTCCCCAGTGCCATATTTGTTCCAAATTACGCACTAAAATATACACGTGTGTCTTTTTGGAGTTCTATCCCATTTCTTTGTTTTCTACTGTTACACTGGTAATACAGTCTCTTTTTTTCTTTTTTTAACAGCATTATTGAGATATAAGTGATATACAAACAACTCCACATGTTTACTGTGTGCAATTTGATGAGTTTGAACATATGCAACCATCCATGATACCATGACTGCAATCAAAGAAATAGATATGTCTAACATCTCCCAAAGCTTCCTTGTGTCCCTTTTTTTGTGATAAAAACACTTAGCATGCTAACTGCCCTCTTAAATCAGTTTTGAAGTGCATAGTACTATATTGTTAACTATAGGTATTACATTGTACAGCAGCTCTCTAGAACTTATTTGTCTATCATAACTGGAACTTTATATACATTTAACAACAACTCCCTATTTCTCCTACCCTCCTAGACTCTGGCAACCACTACTGTATTTTCTACAGTAGTCTCCCCATACCTTTGGGGGATACATTCCAAGACTCCCAGTGGACCCGTGAAACCAAGTATTTTCTGAACCCGACTTATACTATGTTTTTTCCTATACATAAATACCTATGATGAAGTTTAATTTATAAATTAGTCACAGTAAGAGATTAATAATGATAATTAATAAAAATAGAACAATTATAACATACTGTAATAAAAGTTACTGTAAATCTTAGCAACCTCAGCATACACATTTTTTTCTTTCCTTATTAAGCTGAGAATTTTCACCTTTTCCCTTAAAGGAAGCACTTTACAGCTTTTCTTTGGCACTTCGAAATTGCCAGTTTCACTACTCTTGAGCTTTGAGGCCATTATTAAGTAAAATAAGGGTTACTTGAACACAAGCACAGCAAAACCGTGACAGTCAATCTGGTAAAAGATGGCTACTAAGTGATAAACGGGTGCGTAGCTTATACATTGC
Organism: Equus caballus; assembly: GCF_041296265.1. Lineage (NCBI taxonomy): Eukaryota > Metazoa > Chordata > Mammalia > Perissodactyla > Equidae > Equus > Equus caballus. The sequence continues at coordinate 67,498,198 of NC_091688.1, read as the reverse complement.
GGAGACGCTGGACAAAGGGATGCTTGCACATCCCAGGCAGGACAGAGAGGAACAGAGATTTCATCACGCTACTCAGAACGGGTGTGCAATCTAAAACTTATCCTTTGTTTATTTCTGGAACTTTCCTTTTAATATTTTTGGACCAAGAGTAACCCCAGGTAACTGAAACCATGGAAAGAAAAATCGCAGATAATGGGGGACTACTTTACTTCTGTGAGTTTTTGACTATTCTAAATACCTCAAATATGTGAAATCATACATTATCATCCTTCTCTGATTGGCTTATTTCACTCAGTGTAATGTTCTCCGGGTTCATTCATGTTGTTGCAAATGGCAGGATTTCCTTTTTTTTTTTTTTTAAGGTGTAATAGTATTCCATGTTAATTATATACCACAATTTCTTTATCCATTCATCTGTTGATGGACACTTGGGTTGTTTCCATATCCTGGCTATTTTGAATAATGCTATAATAAACATGGAAGTGTAGGTGTCTCTTTGAGATCCTGGTTTCATTCTTTATGGATATGTACCCAGAAGAGGGATTACTTGAACATATGGTAGTTAAACTAAGTGATTTTCAAATATTAAGCTACCTTTAATGCTTAGAATAAGCGCAATTTGTATGTAATGTATTATCCACTTTATGTGTCATTAGTTATGTTGCTGATATTTTGTTTATAATTTGCTATATGATAATGACAGATTTGTCTTTCTTAATATGTCGATGTCAAATCTGATACTGTTTTACTAGCCTCATAAGACAAGTTATCTGAAGTTTTAGTAATATTGGCATTACTTTTTTCTTAAATGTTTGATAGAAATCACTGTAGAATACCTCTGGTATTACTTTTGAGGGAAGATTTTTATTACAGACTCAATATTTCTAATATATATAGGAATGTTGAGATTTCTATTTTTTTGTCAGTTTTGGTAAATTATGTTTTTTGAGAATTTGCTTATTTTATCTAAATTATCAAAGTTATCTGCATAAAGTTACTCATAGCATCATCTTTGGAATCATTCTAGTTGTATCTGCAGCACTGTCCCCTTTTGAATGTTCATATGGTTACTTGTACTATCTTCCTTTTCATCTTGATTAGTCATGGTGGTAGTTTATCAACTTCATTTATTTTGTAAATAACCAAATTTGTGTTATTTATCTCCTGTTTTATTTTTGTATTCTAGTAAAATAATTTCGTATTTTATTTTTCCCCCGTTTCTACATTATGGTAAATTTAATTTCCATTTTTTTTTCACTTTCTTGACATAAAGCTTAAGTGATGGGTTTTCACCTTTTCATCTTTACAATAAAATAAAAACTTTAAAGACTACAGATTTCCCGCTACGCATGGTTTTAGCTTCATTCCATAAGATTAACATGTCATATTGTAATACTTATGTGGTTCTAAATATTTTCTAATTCCCATAGTGATTTCTTTGATCTGTCAGTTATGTAGAAATTTCTGTTTAATTTGTAAATATATTATGTTCTCTAGCTTAGTTTATAGCTCAGTCCCGCTATAGACAGAGATCACACTCTGTATGATTTTAATCTCTGGAAACTTGTTGACACTTGCTATAGACATTTTTTGGGGGAAATATTAACGTACACTTGGAAAGAATACGTACCATGCAGATGTTGTATTGAGTCATCTTCAATGTTGACCATGTTCACATCATCTATAGTCTTTATTATTTTATTCCTTAGATATATATATATATAACTATAAATTATACTGCTTCTTATAATCCTCGCACTTTTTCCTTTATATAATACATAACGGCAAGGTGATCTCAATCTGTGTTAGTATTAAATATCTCGAAGGGCCAAAAAAAGAGTGTGCAACTGACCCACAAGGCTTTTCCCAATTTAAGCCTGCTATGAATATTCTTTGTTCTTACTCTCTAAGGAAGGTTGTATCCTGTGTCTAGGAAGCTGTACCTCCCACAAATAAGTAATTTGAAAAAGCTGTGACTGCTAGTTATTCATTTTCATTCCCTAAAGTTTTAACAAAATATCCACCAGAAGATTTCTTTAAAACCATTTATTTTTCAAAAAATTTATTCTTGAGATGTGATTTTCCTTAAATGTTAAATTTTTTAAAAACGTTTCTTTAAATATTCTTTAAGTGTGATTCTTATAATGTGATTTCATGTATTAGGGACTCTATCTTCAACTTCAGATATGAACTATTAAACTCTACTTTCTTATTCAAATGTCATACTGAATAGTGATTATTTCCAGGATTCAATACAATATTTTAGAAACGTTTGTTTTTGTCAACATAGGAAATATGTCAACTAAATCTTTTGATGTGTATTTATATTTTCTGCTATATATTTCTTGAATATTTTTTTCTGTATAAACTCCTATTCATTTCAACATTGGATTTCTTTTTTGTTTTGAAGAAGATTGGCCCTGAACTAATATCCATGCCCATCTTCCTCCACTTTATATGCAGGACACCTGCCACATCATGGCTTGAAAAATGGTGCCATGCCTGCACCCAGGATCTGAACCAGGTACCCCAGGCCACAAAAGCAGAACGTGTGAACTTAACCACTGCACCACCGGGCCACCCCTGGATGTGTTTTGTTTTGTTTTGTTTCTGAGGAAGGTTAGCCCTGAGCTAACATCTGCTGCCAATCCTCCTCCTTTTGCCAAGGAAGACTGGTCCCAAGCCAACATCCATGCCCATCTTCCTCCACTTTACTTGTGGAACGCCTATCACAGCATGGCTTGCCAAGTGGTACCACGTCCACACCCAGGATCAGAACCAATGAACCCAGGGCTGCCAAAGAGGAACGTGCCCACTCAACCACTGAGCCACCAGGCCAGCCCCTGGATGTGTTTTTTAAGGCTTAAATTTTTCTCCAAGTTTATTTTACTTGAATGTGTCACCTAATTTCTGCAGTTATCAAATATTTAAATATAGGTATGTAAATAAAGTGAATGCCATATGTAAGAGACTGTATATCTCAATAATTTTAATATATAGATCAACACTTTGAAATGGACACTGATAAACATCTTTGATAATTAAATATATGTACTTGAATTTTATATTATGTTTTGATCCTTGTTCTCTTAATCTTGATTAAAAACCCAAAATATAACATTCGTATACTACTTTCATATTTTTCAAAGCAAATTCAGGTATTATATATATGATGGTTGAGAGAATAAGGTTTGAAATTGGACCTATTTGAGTTGAAATTTGGGATCCTGTACTATTTAGATTTATTATCTTTAAGATATTGGGCAAGTTATTTAGCTTATTTGTACACCTTTTTGGTTTTTTTCTTGAGGAAGACTAGCCCTGAGCTAACATCCGTGACCATCTTCCTCTACTTTATATGTGGGACGCCTACCGCAGCATGGCTTGCCGAATAGTGCCATGTCCGCACCCAGGATCTGAACCAGTGAACTCCAGGCCACTGAAGCAGAAAGTGCGAACTTAACTGCTACACCACCGGGCTGGCCCTGCACACCATTGTTTATATCTGCAAAATGGAAATAAGAATAGTAGATATCTGTTGATCTGATTTGAGAATTAATTAGGAAAACCTATGCAATCTTGCAGGAAAAGTTTCTGGCATTTAAGAGCCGGATAATTGTTAGTTATTATTAATGTAAAATTACCATTTCCTCAAAATAAACCTGGATGAAAATATTATGCTCTTTTATTTATAAACAAAAATCCTGTAGGCTTGGGGAATTAATTAATATGCTCAATATCAGAGGATTTGATATTCAGGATCTGATAATATGACTCCAAATTTCATCATTTTCCACCAGACTATGATCTTGCTATTGCTTAAGCTGGAGAAAGGAACCAAAAGAATTTTGTTAACTCCAGCATATATCTCTGCTTGACATTTTTAGTTTAACTGTACAGACGTGGCCACGTGAGATCATAGTCAGAAACATCTCAAAACCTTGGTGTATACTAGTTAATTGTGTTCATCATAGTTAATAATTGTTAGTTAATTGTCTTCAACATAGTAGATTAGGTTGCCAATTTTCCTTTGCTTATAATTACATAGATAGATAGATCAATAGAGATATAAACAGATATTTATTCAAACTTAATGTCAATAAGTATATAAAACTTTATATGTTCTTTTGTTTAGCAATTTATCAATTGCTTTATTTGTCAATGATTTTTCATTAAATATCAAAGCATCTGTTCATGTCTCTGGTTTCTTAGGCCTATGTAGAATATTAAACAACTGTTTTAAATAATTCTCTTTTATCTAAGAATATAGAAATACATGCTCTAACAATTCCTTTTTTTATTTATAATGTTTTGTACTATTCAAAGACAGCTATGGTAAGTATAATAAATACTATGATAATAATATAGGGACTAAGTCGGGATAGACGGATGTATCACAAATCCTCCCTTTTCGGTCCTCTTCTCTTTATTTTTAGTCCATTGAGGATCTCTTATTTTCCTTAAGTGTTATCCATTACTTCTATAGAGACAACTATAAAAGAAACAAATTCAAATTTGATATTTCATATTCTTGACTCACATTTCTACATTTTTCTTTACCTCTTCTTGGAATTTTATCAAGCAACTCCAACACAATCTACACTGATAAATTTATCAACTCCCGCACAAAATTGATTTTCTACTCTTTATTCATGATACCAGCATTTTTTTTCCGGTGACCCTAAGTGAATACTTACAGCATTCACGTTTATTGAGCACCTGAACTGTGTCACTTATTATCTTATATTCTTTACATGTACGTGTAGAATGAGAGTTTAGATACAATTACTTATTATCCTCATTTTCCATGAGTCATGAGGAGCCTATGGAACTTGCATACAGTTGCTTAGCTGTAATTTATGCACCCAGGATCTAAATTCACCCAGTTCTGCTCTAGCTGCCACTATGCAATACTACCTTAGTATGAAATCCAGGGTCATTTACAATTCCTCCAATTTCTTGTGATTCGCTAAGGGGAGAAGACATGGATCATTGTTACCCACTCAATTTTTTTTTTTATTATCATAATATAATGGAGGAGTAAGAAATGACCCTTGATTCCATATTAAGGTAATATTGCATAGTGGCATCTGGAGCAGAATTGCCAGAATTTAGATCCTAGATGTATCACTTACAGCTAAACAACCTTATGCAAATTTCGTAGTCTCTCCGTTACTCATATGTAAAACGAGGAAAATAAGCAATTCTATTTTAAAAGTGGGTTTAACATGTATAGAATGTAGAAAAATGTCTGACACATTTTAGCTATTCAATAAATATACCTATATTTTCCATCCTTTCCCACTTTTTCATTCTTGCAGCTACTATTTTCTATTATTAATTATAATCTATTAATATATTGCATACTCTCTTAGTCAGTTTTTCTGACTTTGCTTTTCCATGTTTATCTTCAAGCCAACTGCCCAAGCACTTCCACAGAAAAAGAAAATTTAGATTAATTGAATACTAAATCTCTCTGATTGATTTTTCTCCCAATGAAACTATTTAAATGACAGAATGCTTACCAATCAAAGCTGCATTTTGTTAACTTGAAAATTAATATCTCCAGAAACTTTCCCAAGTTAACTTGACAGTGTTCTCCCTTTTAGGTAAAGCAAAACAAAACAAAATTAAATTAAAACAAAAAAAAATTATGCATCTGTCTCTAGCTACTGCTATTGCTGGCTGTGGATTAGAACATTGATTCCAAAGGATTAATGGTAACAATAAACATTAGAAACAAAACAAAAAGCAAAGCAATCATAAAGACAGTAACTCCCAACTCTGAAAGACTTCGTTGTAACCTAATAGAATATAGTAACAAAACCAAAAATAAATGTAACCCAAACTAATGTGAATTAGTCAATCATATAATCAGAGAACAAGGAGAGTTGCCAAAGAAAATAAGGAAAGTAACCAAAGCAAGAGAGAGAATTCTCCAAACATTATCCAATATAGAATGGGCTTTGACTAAAAGACCAAAAGTGTTGTCTCCAGGCTAGGTATTCCTGAATGTGATAATGTATATAAAAATGTTGAACACGATAAGTTTGAATATTACAATCTTTAATAAAAGATGGATATATTAGACTGGCTTAGCCAGATAACATTAAATATTGAAACAAAATAATTGTGGTGTTCAAATTGCACATATTTACAATGAGTTCTTCAGAATACTATGAAATATCTTACAGATTTTCTAAAGGTGGGTGATCAACTGTTAATAAAGAACAAATAAATTTGAATCTTATTATGGTTATAGATTTAGCTATAAATTAATAACAGCATTGCTATTTTATATATAGCTTGAGGAAATTTAACAACGCCAAAATGCCCTCTTGATATAAAATTACATATTGATGGTAGGCCAGAATGGGAGCAAGTATTTCTTGAGCCTTCAGGTATGAGGATCAGATTTTTTGGCAGCATAAATTCAGTAAAATTATGAGTCTTTATGTCTTTTAAGATTCTTAGTAGGAAGCAAAATTTATGGACTCTTGCTAATTTGAGCAGAAAATTATTAATTCCATAGTATCTTCAGAACTTCCCCAAAGCCAGGAAAGCAGTGCCTCAATTCAGATGGTTAAGTCAAAGGAGGATAATACTTTCTCTCTGGATGTGCACACAGGTAAGCTGGCATGGCAGACTCCTCCAACACTGGCCTGCTGGGCAATGCTAGAGAAGCTACCACTACTTGCCTCTGGACACAGGATGCAAATCCACTCCTGCCTCCAACTTTCACTTCTATTTCTGCTCATGAAAAACTAAATACTACAAGAATTGCCTTTCTGTCATAAAAATTTAGGAAACCAGACAATATTTATGAAATAATAGTAACCAAACATTAGGCAGCAGGCAACACAAGACTGTGATCTTGAGAGAAGGAAAAAGAAAATAGAGGTGTTATATAATTTCCTCAGCTTAATTTCGGAGGCACTTTCTAGGTCACAGTGAGGGAGAAGGAACCCAAAAAGAACCTACACAGATCTGAGAGGACTTTGCATTGCCATCAGTCAGAGTGCAGGAAGCTCCTAACACAGCGCAATGAGAAGAGTCATCAAAAGGTTGTGCCTTAGGACAGGGCTAAAGTAGACCCAGATGAAGGCTGCTCTGAGCATACCCTAAAAAACCTTACACACACACACACACACTGTAAATGTTCAAACTGATCTGCGAGTAACCTAACTGCATGCCAAAACAAAATCCAACACTATTTAAAGGAAAACAACAAGATTCTACAAGCAACAAAATAGAATTTGTAGTGTCCAGAAGTCAACCAAAATTACTGGGTATGAAAAAACAATAAAACAGAACAAAACAGATTTATATAACCTGTGAAACAAGAATAAATTCAATAGATCAAAACAGATGCGGAAATAACAGAGATGATCTGTTTGCAGACAAAACAACCTAAAGTTATGAAAAATACTATAAGCATTGCCAAGAATGTGAATGAAAACAGGAACATAACTGGGAGAGTAAATAAAGGTAGAAAACAGTCTCAAATTGAAGTTTTATACATGAAAAATACTATGTATAAAGCAATGGACTTAATGGCAGATTATGCTACAAAAAAAATCACTGAAACGGAAGATATATTGATAGATATTACTAAAATTGTGTACAAAGAGGAAAAATGACTGAAAAAATGAATAGGGCTTAATTGACATATTAGAAAATATCATGCAGTATGTCATTCATGTATTTGATATCCTAAAACGGGCAGAATGAAAGAAAGGGGAAGAAAAAACTATTTGAAGGAATAATGTTTGCAAAATTTCTGAAAGTTATGAGAAGCTTAAACCACAGAAACAAGATGTTCAATGAACCCCAAGCAGATTGTCAATGAACCCCAAGCAGATAAAAACTAAAGAAAAAAACGTCAAGTTACATCATAATCACATTGTTGAAAAAGAGAGATTGGGAGGAATTCTTAAAAGAAAACAGAGGGAGAAAGAAAAGATCTGTGTTATACATACCAGGAAAACATAATAAACATTATGTTTCTCCCAATATGAACAAAGCTATGACAAGCACTTCTTTATATAATTTTTGTGCATTTTCATTTTATTCCCTAAATGTAAACTTTTAGAGGAAAAATTACTAGGTCAAAAATATGTGCAGTATAAAAACTTTGTATACACGCTGCCCTTTGAATGTTTGCCAAGATTTAAATGGCCACAATCAATATATACGTGCCATTAACCTATACCCTTGTGAAAAATAAATAGTATCATTTGTAATAGTTATCAAAATCTATTTATCTTAACTGAACTTAAATAAGAAAACCCCTCTCTTTTCATTTTTTAGAAAAATAATGAAAATAGTTTCTCATAAAATAATGTCGTTTTAAAGCTTAGCTTTTTAAATCAGTGTTCTCTTTTGTTCTGCATATTTTGAGACCTTCAACTTTTATTATTACTTTGAAGCTTTTTAGTATATTTAATACCTTAATGAATCAAGTACAAGAGATACTATAAAGGAAATAGCAAAGAGATAAAGAGATGAGAGAGAGGTAAGACATTTGGGTGGTGGAACCAAGAGACCAAGTACGGCAATGGAAAGGTTTCCAGGAAGCATAAAACTCACAAAACGCGGGAGAGGCAAATACTTAAACAATGGCAGAAAATTTAAGTGAGCTGAAGAAGAACTAGGATCTGTGGATTAAAAGGACTCACTGTGTTCCACGTTGGACTGATGAGAAAAGAAATAAACATAAGCAACATTCCTGAATCCTCATGGTAAAGAGAAAATTTTCAAGCTTCTGCACAGAAAATGGAAGTTATGGACAAAGGAAACATAAAATAGAATGGCATCTGACCTCTGAAGTGGAGTGTTGTAAGCATCAAGTTTGAATGATATCAACAGTCCAATGAGAGAAAAGATTGCAAACTATGAAACCTTATCTGTCAGGACGAAAGAAAGATATTGGAGTACAGCAAGGAGCAGACAGTATATCAACCATGTACCACATCTGAGCAAAATTCATGGAAAAATACACTTATCAAGCAGCAGTGAACCAGAGCAGCAACGTCAAAATGGGGAAAGATGAAGAGAATGAAAACCATGGTGAGCAATGAATCATGACTGAGGATTTTCTTTTTTTATTACAGTGCCCATTAATCTTTTGGAGTTCCAATTTTCTAATTGAAAGCAGGTTAAGCCTCCTATAAAACAATTACGCACATATGTTATAAAACAGGTATGATATGGGAGCTGGGCAAGAGGAAAAATTCTGAGACCGTTGATCAGGAGAGAAAACATTTGGACATAATATCAGAAACATGATCAGAAGAGTGTACACAATTTTCACAAAACATCAGGTTGAGTTTGTGCAACAGTTGAACTGAGTTAGGAGTTAAAGAAAATCAGAATGAGGTAATTGAACCAAAAGATACAAAATCAAAGTGCTCAGATACCCAAGAAGAAGCTGAGTGAAAAACAGAGGGTTACAGGTACATTCTGAGCTGCATGTGCTTTAGCCAGAGGCCTTCTATGCTTTACCTCTATAGGGCGTTGCTTCACGTTTTATAGCCCCGTCCATATTGGTAATAAAACTGTCTTGTTGACTAATTGATTTGGGGAAGGGTCCCTTCCCAATATCTATTTCTCAGCACTCTGATGGCATCTAAGATGACTACTCTTACTGCTCTCCCCAAAGACCGGTTCAAAACATCCACACACACAAACGTATGGATGATCACATCAGAGTCTGTTGACTTTTGTCTTCTAGGTATCCATAAAAGAATGTCGGGAATATTCTGTTGACAAAAATGGCCTGTAAAATTTGTCCCTCTTCAGGCTTTCCCACTTTCTCATCTATTGCTTCCACGTGTCCCGCACAATAGCAAAACTGAATTACACAAAATCTTCAAACTCATCATGCCTTTTTTTTGGTGCTTTTGGATACGCTATTCTTTTAACCTACAATTTTCTCTCCACTTCTCTTTTATCTATCTATATTTATCATCTATCTGTCTATCTATCATCTGTCATCTGTCTGTTTGTATGTTAAACTTAGCTCATTTTTAAAGACCCAGCCCAAGTTTCCTTCATCTGTCAGACTTATCTACTAATCTAGACTCAGTCATTCACTGCATTCTACAGTTATGTTAATACCTTCATACATGACTATAGCATTTTGCTGTAGTTATCTGATTGCAATCTTGCAATCTACACATCTCAGAATAAGAAAACAAATTGTATTCATCTCTACATATCCAAATTATACCACAACAACAGATACCTAGTAGTTGCTCAATAAATAAACTTTGAGTGGGTCAACGAACTAGAATATCCATCTTACTCTTATTTCTTCATTAACCTAATTGTACTAATTATCTCATTGACATTAAAGTTTATTCTGCTTTTCTGTTTGTTTATTAGTTTATTTTACTGAGGAAAGAGTTACTACTACAGCGGGCAGCAGGCTGCAATCCATGTACTTGCCTTAAAGTGGTAGTGATTGAAAAATCTAATTACAGTTGTCATTTGTTAATTCTACCATTACAATATATTTGTCATGTTTTGATAAATTTTGAAAATTCCTAATAATTAAAATACTCAGTCTAATTGAAATATAAAGTATTCTGGGAGACCAGATAAATAGTGCTGACATTTAAGGCTGAATTTCGATGAGGCTCTATAATTGCTTATACAAACTTTCCAAGTGAAAAGATAATTTGCATGTACAAATTAAACAGAACAGTTAGATTCCTTACTGAACTGTTTGCATGCGTACTTTTGAAAGTCATTTTTAACTTTTAGGAAATTGGATCCTTTAATAAGTTGCTATGCTTTTTAAAAAAGTTACAGAACTGGTATCCTTTTAACAAAGAAAAGAAATCTAACCTCTCAAAAAGCATTATCAGCTAATATCTTGATATCCAAACAGCCAGCAGTTTAATATATATTAAAAATAACCATTTTCATTTCTGTGATGATATATTCTCCCAACCTTAAAATGAACAGCTGATCAAGAAATAAATATTTGATGAAGTATGAACTGTTTCAATAGTTGAGAAACTTAAACAAAGAAAAACTTTACCTTCCATGTTCTGTAAATACATTACACATCAGTAATAGTACAGCTAAGATTTTACCAAAGAAATTTACAGAAATTCAATAAGGGGCATATAAGGACACAAAGAGGCTTCTGATAGAAGACAGAGCCTGGCGTTGCCTTATTACTGACCTATGGTGAACACGAGGATACATGTGACATTGATAATATGGTTGGGTTAACTCACCTGCTTTCTGAAATCAAGCAATTAAGGACCCAGTTAGCTTTGAGCAGCAAGGTCACTTTCATGATCGATGACTGAAGAAACTCTTCTTAAAGAGAAATAGCACTTAGAACCCAATTGCCTTCTTCATTCGTATAAGACCCACTTTTCTCCTACTGGATTTGTTGTCTACGTTTGAAAGAAACTAAGGTAAGTCCACAAAGTTACTCTCCCAAGGTAAGGCAACAAGAAGATCATTAAAGAAATATCAATAAACAAACATTATTCCCTCAAAAATTCTTTGTCTATATATATCATCCTTTAGATAAAATCTTTTTATTAATGCTTTTTAAGCAAACACTCTTATTTTGCTAATCTACATCATATTTTGACTCCAAAGCACAGGTGTTTCATTAAACTTTAAATATATCTAAGGAAACATTCTGTAGTTTAGCAAATAGCTTTTAATCAGCAGTAATGTGGTATTTTCCTAAAACAATAACATCTTATTTTTAAAGTCATAATTCCATGGCAAGAATCTCATGTTTTTTGATTTAACAAAGAGATAAAATTACATTTAATATGGATTTATTTTAACAGTGATTTTTCATATTTTATTTCTTTGGACATTCTTTAGTTATAAAAGATATCTTTGAAACTGCCCACTGTAAAGTTTATTTTATTTGCCTGAATATCCCATTCCTGATCAGTCAAGATAAAAGTGAATACACTTTATTAATTAAAAATACTCTGTATATTTAATATTTCATGGTTGCTTCAGTCTCTCATTTCTTAATTTAAAACGAATAATAGAATATGTTTCTTTAAAAAAAACTTTCACTTATTAATTACTTATATGTATTTTTGTGTTAATTCTTCTATCTACTCTATTACCTGAATGTTTAATTCTTGTCGATTATTAGAGACAACATACTATTACTTCTGTGGATTAGCATCAACTCATGTTCTTCAAAATAAATCTTTATATAGGAAAAATGTCTTGTATTTATATATGGCTTGCAATTTTCCCCAAAATGAGTGTCGTTATAAGATTCTGAGTAGTCACAAACCTACTCGAAGGATCCATGAGTATGACAAATGTTCACAGTAGGAATATCAGAGAAAAAAGTGAGACAACCACATGGGTCCGAAAGGTTAGGGGTTTTAGAAAGGAAGACATATATACAGGATGTTAAAATGAGACTCTTTACGTGTTAGTTTTAGCTAAGGTAACAAAATATTAAGTACAAAACAACAGTGGGAAATGTTTTTTGTGTCCCAAAGTTTGGTGATAGACTCTTTTAATAGAACCTGCTGGGAAGAAGATAAAAACTAATACAACCCAAACGAAATAAAAGGAGCTTCAAGGGGGATTGTTTACTGTGTCTCAGATTTTTGACAAAAATACCAGTCAAATAAGACCCTGATAAGACCTTTCCTCGTGCTTGCTTATTTTTCCCCTAGTTTCTTATTCTTTCTCTTCCTCACCTCCAACTCTGCAAACCAACTCTAAGACAAGAAGAGTCAGAATCCTTGTCTAACAAACTGGAGAGAGAAGGAAATTTGACAGATGGGAAAATAGTAACTAAACATGTCCCTACATCACTTTCCTTCTCCAAGATTCTTATAGGAAGTAGGTCCAAGCTAGGGGAAGAGAGCTGTATTCTGTGACCAAAAGCATCCAAGATAACTTTAATTTGCGAGGAAAATTTTCAAATATAAGATTTTTTTGTGTTTTACCATCTTATTGTGTTAGGTTGTTAAACATAATGGTAAACATATTAAAGGAGGCAGGAATATGGTTAAGTTTGACTCCAAGGAATGGACATCCAGTGCCATGAGCAAGATGAATACTTTGCAGTCAGTGTCTAGAAGATTAGGACCAACCTAACGAAAAAATGCTAACAGTTAAATGAGAACACGTCCACCATGTATAAAATTACTTTTTTCTTTTTTTTTGAGGAATATTAGCCCTGAGCTAACTCCTGCCAGTCCTCCTCTTTTCGCTGAGGAAGCCTGGCCCTGAGCTAACATCATGCCCATCTTCCTGTTTTATATGTGGGACGCCTACCACAGCATGGTGTGCCAAGCAGTGCCATGTCCGCACCCGGGATCTGAACCGGCAAACCCCCAGCCGCCGAGAAACGGAACGCGCGAACTTAACCACTGTGCCACCGGGCCGGTCCCTACAATTACTTATTTTAGCTACCCATACCTTGTCTGGTAAAGCAGCCTGCAACTCACGTACAACAGTTCTGTTCTATTATAATTAATTAATTAGCTCCAAAATTTTGAGCTACTCTACCCTAATTTTGGTGCTATAGAAATAGGATTTAGCTAAAAAATGTCTTCAACCTGCCATTCATAAATAAAATGACCAAACGATTCACTTTCCACTTCACTGAATCCCTATTTAAAATTATCTATTATTCAACAGTTAAAATAGTCATTTTACTTGGTTTCAGCATTGCTGAACCAATTTAATAATACATTTTTCATCACTATGCTCTCACTTACTAACTATATGCAGAAACCATGCAGATTATGATTATACTAGACTTTTGGTTTAGTGTTATTCTCAAATACCAGTTCAAATATCAGTCGGGGAGTTCTGGAGAATCTATCACTCTCAGTGGCAGCTTCAGAGAAGTTTCTCAGTAGTTCTGTTTTTATTCTATCACAAATAATACTATTGACTTTGAAGTTAGTACTAGACAACTTGGAAAATAACTCACTTAACCCTAAGAACTATTTGTCCTGGTTGACAGCTGGAAGGTTTATACTTGTTAGGAAATGCCATGTATTTTTTAGAAGCTATGTCCTGAACTGTGAGAAGCTGGATAAATTTGGCTATCAGAGCAGAGATAATTTTCCAGGTTACATACCATACTTTACCTACCTTTTCACTATGGCAACTTTGGAATCTTATTAGGTAAGAATTACAAAGGCTGATGACACAATACTTAATATCCTGACCCATCCATAACTACTAGGACTAAAAAGTAAATATAGTGGCCAGCCCCATGGCCTAGTGGTTAAGTTTGGCGTGCTCCACTCCAGCAGCCCAGGTTTGCAGGTTTGGATCCCAGGCATGAACCTACACCACTTGTCAGTCATGTTGTGGCAGTGACCCACATATAAAATAGAGGAAGATTGGCACAGATGTTAGCTCAGGCCTAATCTTCCTCAGCAAAAGAAAAAAAAAAGGAAATATAGTAAAATATTAGCTTGTTTTTATCTCTTCCTAAGATTTTTCTTCTACATTCTTAGGTCTCAGCTTTAATGCCACTTCATTGTGAAACCTTCCATGACCTTATTTTTCCCATGATCCAAATTACAATAATAAATTTTGTTGTATTATTATTATGATGGTATGTTTAAGTGCCTGTCTTCTTTGCTGCACTGTAAGCCAGAAGAAGACAGGAATCATGAGAACCTCACTCATTGCAATACACTCAGTGATTAGAATAGTGGTTTGACACTTTTATTACATTTAACATTCTTGAAGATTGAATGAATATTTGGCCCTTGTGTAGAGGTTTTACCATTATTATGGGGTAATTAGTTGGTATAAAATACTAGACCAGGTGTGTCATATTGTTTAAAGTTTATTAATTTTTAATAAAACATTCTAACATTTATTCAATTCAATGATAGATTTATCACAATGAGTTTAAATGAGCAATTTTTTTTCACCAATCTATTTCAGGATACTACACCTCGTCACATTCTAGGAAACTCAACATTACACTTTTCTGTGTTCCTCTGTAAATGAGGAATCATACATGGTGATTGATTATCACCCCAAAAATGCAATAAGGATTATGGTGAAAGTGGCGGAATACTCTGTAGCCTTCTGGACACTAAGTTATACTGTGCGCAAGGAGGAAACAGAGTAGTGCTAATGAGTCCTCAGCAAAGCAACACAATACCAGGTCCCAGATTTCAAACTTGCATTTCAAAATGATTCCCTTTGGGGTCAGCCCTGTGGCCAAGTGGTTAATTTCACGGGCTCTATTTTGGCAGCCTGGGGTTCGCCAGTTCGGATCCCGGGCATGGACCTAGCACCACTCGTCAGGCCATGCTGTGGCAGCGTCACACATAGAAGAACTAGAATGACTTACAGCTAGAATATACAACTATGTTCTGGGGCTTTGGGGGGGAGAAAAAGAGGAGGATTGGCAACAGATGTTAGCTCAGGGCCAATCTTTAAAAAAAAAAGATTATCTTTGAATAATTGATAATTCACTTATCAATTCACTTTTGTTGTATTATTTTTACCCAGTTTACTTATCTTCTTGGATATACTACTAACGTTCACTTCATTTTCAGTTTGCCTTGACTACTACTACTTTGTTGCCTTACAAATAGCTGACATAATATTTCTGTTCCAGATATGTCATTATTATGGAGATTCCATTCAATCCTCATAGTCACTTTCACTCTCTTAAAACAATAAGACCAGCTAAGGTGAATCATTTTTTCCCATATCTCACTCCCATTTTCCAGATAATTTTATATTTCTTACTTGTATGTACGCTATTAAGCTTACGAGGGATCAGGGTAATTTGGGATGAAATGATACTAAGAGTAAATTGACTTAAACATGGAAATGTAGCACTTCTGAGAAGTTGCACTAGCCTTAAATATATCCAAGATTAGTGTAAGAAAAATGATAAATATAGTTCCAATCTTTCATTGAAACTATATCAGAAGTTCTGTTTAGATTTTTATTAGAGATTTTCTACCTTACTTCAGGTAGTTGTCTTCTTAAGAAATATTTGTCGACATGGGAACTAACAAAGATAGGAATCACTTTCAGAAAAGTTACAAGAGGACAGATGTGACACGAATAGTCTCAGCGCGACCTCTTGTCTCTATATCCGGATGGCAAGTCCTCCTGAGGTCTTTCTATCTCTGCACCTCTCAGAGGAATAGATTTACACATGGCTGAGATTCAGGGAGCTTAACCTCTGGGAGAGGATTGCTTACAATAGTTGCTGCCCTTGGCACATAAAACATTCTTAAAGAAATTCACAGATGTGAAATATGACAAAAAATGGTTCATAAAACCAGTTAGCAGAATATCACAGGGGCACAATTGTATTACTATCTCAGAATATTGCAGGAACAGTACTCTACTGTTATAGCCCATCCAAAAAGAATGGATCAAGAGAGAATTTATATAGTTTTTCTCTCAACTTTTTACAAAAAAATCAAGAATTTTTGTAGAATATTTGAATTTTTGTTATTATAGCAAAGATGAAGCTGTGACTAAAAGCGCTAAATGTTTTAGGCCACAAGATATCTTTTTCAGCCCAGACATAGCAGGTAGACAGATTCTTTTAGATAAAATTCATCTATAATTTGACAAAAAATATGCTATTCATTAATATTTAGATTTAATGAAATAATAAAAAGAATCTCAAATTAGAGGTAGAAATCCAGGTTTTAACTCTGGTATTTATTCATTTCATCACTTTCTATATTTTCTCTCTCATTACAAAAGCGTTCTCAGTTGGTGTACATCACCGTTCTATTTCCAGGGTTGGTTTGTTATAATAAGGCTAGATTCCTGCAGAACGCGTCTACCTTTAGTACTCCATGGGCCTCTCCTCAAGATGGAATCAGTCAAAAATGGAAAACCTTCCCAGAAGAGGAGAACTGCTTTCCAATCCGGTCTTGCCTGAGCTGGATCTCTAATCTCTAATCTCTACTATAGAGATCATCATTTTTGCCTTACACCATGAAGCATGAGCACCAGAGAAAGTAATGGGTTTGTAAATTGTCACCTAAGTTAAGTGAGGATGCTAAAAAAGAAAACTCAAATGTTTATAATTTGATGATTCCAATCCACTATATTAATTAAGCCAAAAGTGCTCCATGATTCATTCTTAACTAGAAATGATTGATGATAGAAAAAGCAAAAGATACTAAAGTCAGGTCTGAGCTGATAGGTTCTACCTACACACAGGGTGTGGCATTGGCCATGTTATTACTAAAATTATGCATTTTTGGCTTCAACATAAAGGCTAAATGAGAGCTACAACATCAAGTTGAAATTTTCTTAGTCTCACATTCTATGATGATAAAACCAGTCCTGAATACCTTATGCACGTAAAGTATGTTTCCTTTACCCTGTGTTCCAGCCATATAAAAAATTAAAGACACATTTCTGATGCACTATAGGTCACAAATCCTTAAAAAATAAGTTTTAAAATATCTTTCATCATCTGGAGAGAATTCCCAAAGTTTGAATAAAATTCTCTAAAATTTATTTCAAATTGAGTCATTATTTTGATTATCATTAATAACGGTTTAAAATCATTATAAATTTCAGAAAGTTTAGCCAAGAATATGAATGTTTTCATATTACTGAGCACCATGTATAAGAATTCTCATTTTTTCAATCCAACAGGCGTATGTTCCTTAAAATATATTAACTTGTAATATTTAGCACTAAGTTTCCAGCAGACCATTTATAATCATTAGCATCATATGGATCACATCATGTCAGATATTTTTTATTTTTTTACAATTCTAGTCACATTTAAAATTCAAATTTAAAATTGTATAATAGCTATTATACAAAGCACAGGGAAAACAGAGACCATTCTTTGCTTCATGGTTTCACACTTTTCATAGTATATGTTACAGATTTTTTTCCATTGTCTATTATTTTCTTGCCAATTAACACAAATCTCATTTCCTATAAAGGCATTTTAAAAATGAGTACCATTAACTACAGTTAAAGAAACAGAGCAAAAGTGAAGGGCTTTAAACGAGCAAGAACGTTTTTTCTTTGTATTACATATTTCCAATACTAACTATCCACTGACTTGAGGCACAGATATACAAATTAACCAATGCATACGTTTAACAAATATGTTTTCTGCATTGTACTGGTGTGCAGTGAAGAGTAAGTTCACAGAATCTGTGGATGAAACAATGCAATAGAAAGTAACTAGTGCCATTGTAGAGCTATCGAAAAGGAACTGTTAGTGGAAGAAGGTAACGGTAAACTCTCCCTGGACTTCTCAGAGATGGTGTAATAAGGAGATTTTGATTTTAGTTTAAAATATTAGTAGAAGTATATCAAGTGGACAATGGCCAAAGTTTTCTAAACAAATGCAAGAATATCTGCAAAGGTTTACAGAAATGAAAGAACACATATTTGAAAAACTATGGTTTGATTTGGATAGAAGAGGGGGAGGATGGCATCACAATAATACAAGAAAATGATGAGGTCAAATCAGTGAGGGTCTTGTTTGTCAGGGCACTACAAAATTTGGATGTTATCCTGTAGGTGAGAGGGGAACATAAAAGGGATTTAAGCGGTGGTATAGCACGATCAAATTTATTTTTGGAGCAATTACTCAAAAATGTAGTAGACAAATTAAAAGAAGAAAAAAGTAGAGGTGAACATCACATAGGAGAATATTACACTCACGGGAAAAATGAGTAGTAAACTAAAATAATAACGTGAATGGAGAAAAAGGCAGAGTAAGTGGCAGCATCACCGAATTCATGAACATTCAGCTGTTGGAGTTTAGGGAAAAGTGAGCTATGAGATTGACTCTCAGGACTCAGCTTCTCAATGGGATGGCTGGATAGTTGACGGCATCATTCATGAGAGAGGAAATACAAGAGAAAGATCGTGTTTGCACTGGGTTCATCGAAGTGGAGAGAGAATGACAATGAATTTGGTTTTACAGATGACTTGCTTGAGGTGTGGCTAATAGAGTGAGGTTTGACAAACAGAAACTTATCTGGGAAGTTTTGATCCTACTGGTGATTATAGAAATTATGGAGTTGGATGATATGATTCATGAGAGAACTTCCAGAGTGTGCATATTGATGGCCAGGAAAAGCATCTAGCCTCAGAAAGTAATTTATTTATGTATTTATATGTTTATGTATGTGTTTGAGGCCTCCAGGTATTTACAATAATTTTTATCTTAGATGTATGTAGGTTGGGTCTGCATTCTCCTATTGCCAGAGGAGTGTCTCACCACTCTTTTTAAATTATACCTGTCCACATCACTTATTTATGTTACCTGCCTAGCTTCTGTGTGATGTTACAATACCTACTGAATGTTTACCAAGCTATTATGGTATGTGTAATAATACAGTTCATATAGAATATTTATTATTTATGAAACTGTGATAAATTCTCACAATAGCTTTTTGAGCTCTTAAAATGATGTATAAACAAAATAACAGTGAATGCTACCTGCTTTTATATATTCCAGCAAAAATAAAATTAACTTCTGCTAAAAGCGTTTTCTCATACCTGTAGCATCTAAGATTGTTCCACACTTAGGTCTCCAAATTTAAACTGTATTCTATTAAAAACACCATTGAAGATACTAGTCTATTTTTCTTTTCCAGGGGAGAAGCAAATATGAGAAGCTTTAATTACTAATGAGGTTGTTAAGCCAAGATCCAGTATTTTATTGTTTTTTCAAATTTTCCTATTTGCCTAGCCAATTTCTCATGCCTTTACAAAACTTAGATATCTGTCTTTTCCATACACAGGATAATCTGATTTCAAACAGAAGTCTCCGACATGAAAATTGTGTGCAGGATGCAGGCTACATGGGTATTTTTGAAGCCCAAAGTGGAATTTTTATCTACTAAAATTGCTATCTTAGAGTAACAGATAGATATCAAGTGACTTTTTTTATCTTTGAATACTTGCGGTATCAATTAGCTTGCAAAACATATTAATGGGAAGAAAAAATTGTTTTATATATTATTAAAATACAGCAAACCATAAAATGGTAAATAATGGCATGTTAAAGTCATTTTTATTTTAATATCACTTATATGAAATTGCCTAACATAACTTGATTATAATATTCCTTCATGTATTTGAAAATAATGTGCATTAGAACCTAATAAAAATCAAAGCAAAATCCCTGATGACTGAAAGAAAAAAGACTTTGATAATAATTTGAAAAGTAACATTTTCTTTCTAGTCCTGAAATATTGCTAGTGTGTTACTTCAATTACGATTCCCTCATAATACTTAACAGTACCTGGAATAGGGTAGGCATTTCAAGAAACGTTTTTTCAATTAAAAAAACTTGAAAGAAGAAATAAATTATGAATGGATACATACATGAATATAGATAGTCTTTCGTCTTACTATCCCAATTCCCAGAGACTGAAAGAAATTTACGTATAAACCGAAATGTGTCATCTTTACCCAATACACTTGAAGAACTGGATGGAAAATGTTAGCATGCGTCACATACAGCCCTACAATGCGTACTCTACTCAACCAGCAACAGTGGTATTGGGTTTGAGTTGAAACTCGTGAGACACAATAGGCTTTACCCAGGACAAAGTTTACATAGTTTAAAGAAAGCGTATTAGAAGTTTTAAGGGGATATCTCACGATTACCTGAGTGTCCCAAATTTGCTCCAGATGTGGTATACTTAGTGTCATGAGAGATGTGACTGAGAGAGCAGGGACAAATTCATTTAGGAGGGCTATTATCTCTGGGGTCACTTCAGCTTGTATGGTTTCTAGCCAGATGGCCATTTCAGTGGTATGGAGCTAGCTTCTATTCTCCAGTTTAATGTGTTCACAAATAACTTTTACTCATGAACATTTCATTGTTTAAAAATTTTGACTATGAATATAGAACCTTAGTTCAATTCATGGTTAACCTCACCAGATACTTGTTTAACCTGGACCTGGATTAATTCCATAAATGTCTTGAGTTAGTGTTGCAATTAAGATTCAAACTACAGGCATTGCTCAGGCAAGAAGTAAGGCGTATACCAGTTGTTAACCCTTTTTCTTCCACGGTGTCTGCAGAAGCAGCTTTAGACAGTACCTTGACAGAGCTTCTTATTAAAAGACAACTTAGAAATGCACAGACTAAATAAAATTTCTTGCAGACATTAAAATTTGAAGAATTTTTAGCAATTCTTTTGGAGATGTCCCAATTTGTACTTTTACCATCAAAATCAGTGTTTGGCCATTATTAGCCAATAACAACATTGAGTCTCTCTCTTTGTTAATTTTGCTTTTATCTTTTATTTCTATTAATTGAGGTGTAATTGACATACAATAAACAGCACATATTTAAAGTGTACCTTTGATAAATGTCATCGATTAGAGCCATAATCACAATCATGATATTGAACATAGCCATCATCTCCAATAGTGTCCCTACCGCCCTGTTCACAACTCCATCCCTGAGCCAACCAGTAAATTGTTTTCTATCAATAGAGATGAGTATATATTTTCTAGAATTTATTTTAAAATAATTATAAACTATATTTGTTTTTGTCTGGCTTCTTTCACTCCACATAATTATTTTTGAAATACACCCATGTGGTAATATATATCATTTTTATTTATGAGTAGTATTCAGTCTGGATATAGCATGATATAGCATAGTTTACTTTTTCATTTACCTGCTGATAGACATTTGAGTTGTTTCCATATTTAAGCTATTGAAAGGTGTATGTCATTATATTGACATATGCTTTCATTTCTCTTAGTTAAATACCTAACCTAAATACCATAGTTAAATACCTCAGAGTTGAATGGAGATATTGTATGGTAAGTGTGCGTTTAAATGTTGAATTATATTAATTCAACAAACAATTATTGAATGCCTATTATGTGCCAGACACTATTTTATGCATTGAGGATACAGCTAAGACAATTACATCCCCCTGCTGTCACACAGCTGGTAGTTTAGAAACTATTGTATTACAATTAGTTTTCACAGAGTTTATTTATAAGATAATGAAAGTTCCTTAATTATATCCAGTAGCTTAGTATGAAGAAAAATAAGTGGGGGAGGAAGTCACAAAAGGGGAGAAAAAAGAAACACACATACACCTAAAGGAAGAGAATCCTCAAAAGGGCCAGCTAGAATGTTTACCAGCTCAGTCTTTATTAGTTTTTTATTTGTTTCTAAGATGTAGCAATATTCAAGCCACACCCAATAGGAATAGCTAAGGACCAGATACAATCTGAATTATATATTAGAAATTCATGTATGTGAGAAAGATAGAAGAGACAGAGGGTCAATCATATTCCAAATCTGAAGGAAAGAGGGAGTAAATTGTGATTTGCCTCCAACTTAGGTAAATTGGAATACTTACCATAATAATATAATCTTGATATCTCAGCTAATTAATTGTAGAAATGATTATTTAGAATTTATGTATGCCACAACTCCACATCCCTACCTGAATGTGTCCTGTAACCACACCAAACCAAGATAGCACACACACCTGGCTTCCAAGGATTTTCAACTTTATAATACATTTGAAAATTCTAAATCATAAGTCATTTAAAATATAAATATTTTTTAAATTTTGGGGAACACAGAGTATCTTTTATATCAATTAACCAAGCCTTTTTATTTTTACATTTATTGTAAAGTTAGTTTCCCATTTCATGATTAATAAAAAAGTAAATTCCTATTTAGCGAGTATTCTAAAAATCTATTCAAAACTACGTGGCTATGCGTAATATTTTAGGAAACTGTACATTTATTAGTGTCAGAATTCTATTCTTTATATTAGGCTAGCCATGTTTATTCTGAGGTAAATATTAAACGAGAAAGTTAAAATCCACTTCAGAATATAGTGTCTATTTGCAGAGACAAAAATATATGTTCAGTTTTGATAGAAATTCTTTTAGGACTAATTTGAAAGGGTTGAGGGATGCTACTTTATAAATACGACACCTCACTTCTACTCCTTTAAGGATCTGTTTCTCACATCACTCTTTCTGGTGTTCTTCTATTTTCCACTTGCATATATCCCACTAACCCACTGGGAGACGTCCACTTGAAGTCCATCTAAACAGGGACTTCATGATAATTTGCATAGTGTTCAGATGTCCCTAATCATCTATTTTTGTAGGTTTCAGCTGCTGCACAAAGGCAGCTGCTTATGTAACAGGAAGTTCACGTTTCTTTAAAATATGCCTTTGCAGCTGTGATCAAGAAATGCCTTCTATCTGTGTATTTTTATGGTAAGTGAGAGGTTTATCTAAAGAGCTCCTTCCAACTTAGACTTTACCTGAGAAAGTTATTTATATTTGCCTAATGTTACTTGCTGTGTCATGTTACCCAACCACATCCCACATTCAACACTTCAAGGACGGGAAATCCATGCAAAACCAGCTATATGTAGCCAATGCTGGCATTTTTGGATTAGATAATAAATTGAAATATTATCTGCAAAGCCTGATTGCTTGCTGACTCTCCTTAAAGACAGGTCAATTGCAGAAGCTATTATATTTCCACAGGATTTATTCATTCAAAGCAACATTTCTCTTATGGAAGTGTAGCTCTTCACTCCAAAAAATTTTAACAATTATCAATTTAAAATTGTCCATAAATGCAATTAGATACATCACAAAGAACGTGTTGATACTCTTATTTTATGTTAAATGTAAGATTCACTTAAAATTAGATTAAAAAGATAATGAATACACAGTTAGCAATAGATTAATGTTTCATCTGGATTTTAGCACTGTTGAATATTAACATATTTTAAGTTTACAGTTAATTAGGTAATTTATAAAGTAAATATTTATAATACAATCAATTAGACATATAATGTCTTTTATTAGACCAAAATAAAATGCAGGAAAAAAAAAGCAGCTTATAATCTGAAACTGCAAAAGATGAGAAAGCTCACAGGATATGTACAAATTTATTCAGAGAATTTTGTCAAGTCAAATAAAATAAACTCCTTAGAAACAGAAACATTTTGAGAGATGACCTTATTTCAATCTTTCAAATTAGGAATGCTTTTCTGGAGCTTTTATTTATGGACGAACTGAATAAAATGAAAGATGTAATTTAAACTGCTGTTTAGAGACCTCTAATGAAAAAAATCTAGAATCATCTTTCTGCTACAAGAACTAAACATAAATTATTAAATAAGATTAATTAAAGTGAGTGAATGTTTCTATAAATGCTCTCTACTTGCAATATGGTGCAATGATGACAGCTTATCATTAATAACTATCTCAGAGAATGTATACATAGAATGTTTTCTATCAATTTCAGAAATTCAACTACTAATGTTCATTTTAAAAAATAATAACTATGGGTAGAGATGAAAGTTGGAGGAAAAGCAGGCAAAGTAAATAAATTAAGTACTTGTAGAAATGAATTGTACAGGGAAACAGAAGATTGTCAGTTTCTAATACAAAATAGCAAAACATTAGAAATTCCACAATTCCTTAAGGCGTGTAATGATGTATTTATGTAAACAATATGGGGGGAAGAAACCACATCATAATTCTCTTATCTCTAAGTTTCAGTACTTCAGGGAGCTGAGACAATTACTTACCAATTAAATATATATGTATGTGTATATATACTGGGGGAAAATTAGGGCCTGGAAAGCCATGATGTTCGTACCATAATGGAAGATAATCTGTGAATAATCAAAATTACTTAGAAGACAAAGCAAAATTTTGGAGAGAAAAAGGAATTTCTGTAAGAGAGAATGAGAGAAGAATTATTTGGTATTATTCCTTGCATTTCTAGGAGCTTTCCTATCTGGGACGGTCCAAAAAATCTTCTTGATATACTTGGAGTAGCTCTTAGTTACTTATAACACAAAAGAGCTTAGGCAGAATAATTAGCATCCTTTTTATACAAATGTCTTGAACACTTTTAATCTTATTCTTTACATGTCTGTTTAGTTAAGCATTGTATATCTAGCAATTAGAACAGCACTTAGTATATAATATCAGCTTAATGAGGAAATAATTTATAGACAACTATTTTCTTCAATTTGGGGAATTAATTTGGAATAAAAAATTCCTTTCCATTCAAAGTTATTAGAGATCAGCAGGAAAAATTATTAATGCAAACGGAAGGGTAGGGAGGAAACAGGTACTATTTTTTTTCCCCAGAGGTATTTCTTATAGCTAATTCTCTACTTAGGTTTCCTCTAAGGCTTTTCTGCCCTGGCATTGATTTAGCTGCATTAGCTGGGTTACTGTGGTGGGCGGACTCCAGCATAGCCCCCAGTTATCCCCATATTCTGATATTCATGGCTTTAGGTATCCCCTCCCCTTGAATGTGGATGTGGCTTGCGATTGGCCTCTTACCCCAAAATACAAAAGTTGATGGAATGTTACTTTTGAGATTACATTAAATAAGATTATAACTTCTTGCTGGCCTACTCTGTTGACTCTCTCCCCCTCCAGCTTTAAAAATTTAACCTACATATATAGAGGCCTAGGTAGCAAGGAGGTGAAGGTGGCTTCTGACCATCTTAGTGGCCTTCAGTTCAACAGGAACTGAATCCTACCAACAACTTCATGAGCATAGGAGCAGATCATGCCCCCATATGAGTCTCAGATGAGACCCAGCCTTGGCTGACACCCTAATTTGCAGCCTTGTGAGAAACTCTGAATAGAACTCAGCTGAGCCATATGTCTGACTCATAGAAATTATGAGATAATAAATGTGTGCTGTTTTCAGTTTATAAGTTTGTGTTAGTATGATTATGCAACAACAGATAATTAATACAGTTACCAAGATGTGTGAGACCAACTAAAGATTCCTTTCTTACAGCCAATGCATTTTTGATTAGATTATTGATAAAAATCCAAATTTAAATGAAGGAATAACTAATTTATACCTGGTGGCATTATATGCTACATAAATGTATTTATACTCTTTTAAAGTAAAGTTTCAGATGACAAATAAGACTCTCAATCGTGTTCACACAAAAGCGTGTTTAGACAATAGCAGAGACCCATCCAATTGGATCTATCAGTCATATTTTCTTCTCAAACTTGTAAAAATGAAACAATAAATCAACAGATTTTATCCATTTAAGTCTTTTTGAAAATATCAAGGGAATGAAAATAATTTTGTGTTAGATTTACATTTGAAAGGAAACGTTTCCTATTTCCCTTTAAGGAAAATCATGGACAAAGGGAGTGCATCCTCAAATGGAAGCATCACTCCTTAAACGAAATACAACATTCTTAGAAGAATGACAAACTAGCAAATTTGCTTTTAAAAATTTATCTATATATCTATGTGTGTTTACATACATAGAAATATTTTTTTTTCTAATTTTCCAAGATCAATAGTACATTTCAAAGATTAACATAAAGCATATAAAGGAAAGTACAGTATTGTTTTATTATACCTGCCATTGCAAGCTTGCCTTAGGAAAACAGCATGGAGTATATACAGAAAAGAAAATTTTTATTCTAATTAATTTGTTTGAATTTTTCGTATTATTAGTTGATGCCTCTTTCTTCTAAGTGTAATGTGTTCCCTATAGAACTATCTTAGTTTCTTTTTTGCGGCTGGAATTCTCTCATTTTTTCTGTGAGATAAAATCTAAATTAGATTAATTACAGTAAAGCTGAGAACTACATTTCATAAGCACAAGTAGAGTTTCTTTGTCAGAGTCAAAATATTGAGCAAGCAAATTACAGCTGCCTTAGTAATAGATGAATGGAAAATGTTAAAAAGAGCAGTGTGGATGACGGATTAAAAGAATGGTTGAAACAGGCACATGTGGAAAGCCAATGTGAGAAAACATTACTACATTTGTGTCATCTGCTTAGAAATATTCAGACATATAAAAGTTCCCCATTTAACTTTTCTGTATTTTCTCCTCAGTGTAAATAGCATCTAGAGATTCCTGAAAGAATACAGGATACTAAACATTGCAACAGATTGTGTGTGGTTTGTTCTCAAGTAGAATAAGGAATGATTATGAGAAAAATTATGCATTTCATTATTATTATCCATACTTTTCATAGGAATCAAGTGTTACTGTTACCTATTAAGATATATCAGATTTTGAGTTTTCTTTCTTTCTTTTTATTTTGTATTTCATTGCAACTTCCTCAACTAGAACTATGAGAAAAATAAAATATTTTTATTTACTATTTTTATTTTTCCCATCTATCATAAGTTGAAATTTTCAGGAATATATTTCACAAAATTGTAATATTAAGCATACATACATATATTCAAATAGTATCTTTCCTTTTTTTATTATTGAAAAGTCATACAAGTGAGTTTTAAAAAAGCTTTAGGTAAATATTACATAAAATTTTGTGTCTTTATTATTGAGATATAGGAAAATTGGACAGCATATTTACGTATTAACTTGTGGTTTTATTAAAAATCAGACTTTTTTAGGGGCCAGCTCCGTGGTCGAGTGGTTAAGTTCAAGCGCTCCGCTGTGGCGGCCCAGGGTTTGGATCCTGGGGGCGGACATGGTACCGCTCGTCAGGCCACATTGAGGCAGCATCCCACATCCCACAACTAGAAGGACATGCAACTAAGATATACAACTATGTACCAGGGGCAGGGGGAAGGGGGCGGTTTTGGAAATAAAGCAGGAAAAAAAAAAAAAAAGATTGGCAACAGTTGTTAGCCCAGGTGCCAATCCTTAAAAAAAAAAAAAAAAAAAGGCTGTTTTAAAGAATTTAATCTGGTTTCAAGTGGTAAAGTCAAAATAATACTTACAATACTTTTATGAAGTGTATTATATGTTCACAGAGACATTAAATAGGAATTGTTACAATTATTATAATCAAGCATTGCTAAATAATAATTTTAATATATTTGAGAAATATATTAAGAAATATATTAAGAAATATAATTAAGAAATATTAATAAATTATAAGAAATATATTAAATTAATCAAATTAATAGTTTAAGAATACAAACAGAAGCAATTTCTGTGTATTTTTTTTGAGGAAGATTAGCCCTGAGCTAACTGCTGCCAATCCTCCTCCTTTTGCTGAGGAACACTGGCCCTGAGCTAACATCCGTGCCCATCTACCTCTACTTTATACATGGGACGCCTACTACAGCATGGCTTTTGCCAAGCGGTGCCATGTCCGCACCCAGGATCCAAACGGGTGAACCCTGAGCCTGCAAGAAGCGAACGTGTGAACCTAACCACTGCGCCACCGGTCTGGCCCGGCAATTTCATTTTATATGTCAAAAATGAATGAAAAAAATTGAAATTATTTATTAAATGATTTAAACAACTTGCACAATTTAGTTTAAAAATACTAAAGAAAATCTTTCCGTCTTTTCAATTCAGTAATATTACTTTTAAGGAATGTTTTCACAAAATTCTATCGTTTGTTTCAATTCTTCCATGCTAAAATTCAGCACTTCTAGTATAAAAGTAGAAAATCTGTTTTCTAATACTTGGTCCATAATGAACTACCCGTGTTGAATCGTGACCTCAATCTAATTTCTAAGGGAGTTATTAAAGTGTACTGTGAGATTACAGATTGCAGATGCAGAAAATCACGGGTTCGCATCCCTGCTAGTTGCTTCACTGCTATATGATCATGGGTAGTCATCTATTCTCTGTTGACAAAGTTTCATTAGAAATCTGAAGATTAAATGAGGTAACGTATGTAAAGTATTTAGCAACGTAACTGATTCATAGTAGGAACTCGCTAAATGTTATTTGTTATGAATACAATGACCCCACTAATTCTACCAATTTATATTTAGGACACATGCAATATAGGGTGGATGCAGCACTGAATAAAATATGCAAACTTCTTTTCTCTTGAGCTCTACCTCTATAAGGACACAAATAAAAAACAAATAACTTGTTAATATTTCAGATGTTATAGGTGCTTTGAAAAACATCAAAACCATAACAATGTGTTGGGATAAAATGATAATAACTAGTCTGATAGCTTGCAGTAGAGAATTAGACTGGGTGATCAGAGTGGCCATATAAAGTTTTTGAACCTTAGAATTAATGATACCAAAATAACTTTGTAGAAAGATTGAAAGCAGAATGCTTAAAACCTTAATAAAGGAACAAATTTTTTAAATCTGAGAAGTAGTGATATGAGTATTTTGCACTAGAAGGCAATTAGTACAGCATAAGGTCAGGATGGAGCATTGTAGGGAATTTTGGGGACTGCAAATTTTGGATTTTCTTCTAATTGGAAAAGAAAACCATTATACAAGGATTTTAACCAAGGGAGAAACAAAAGTAACTTCATTTTTAGTTTGATATAGTCCCATTTGCTTATTTTTGGATCTATTGCTCTTGTTTTTGGTGTCAAGTCCAAAAAACCATTGCCAAAACTCATGTCAAACAGCTTACTCCCTATGTTTTCTTATAGAAGTTTTATAGTTTCACGTCTTAAATTTAAGTCTTTAATCCATTTTGAGTTGATTTTTGTGTATGTTCTAAGAAAGGAGTCCAGTTTCTTTCTTTTGCATATGACTACCAATTTTCTCAACATCATTTATTGAAGAGACTATCCACTCGCCATTGTATATTCTTGGCTCCTTTGTTATAAATTAATTGACCATCTATGCATGGGTTTGTATCTGGGCTTTCTATTCTGTTCTATTGATCTATGTTTCTGTTTTTATGCCAATACCATACTATTTTGAATATTATAGCTTTGTAATATAGTTTGAAATCAGGAAAATCTTCTGCAGAGCAAAAGAAACCATCAAAAAAATGAAAAAGTAATCTACAGAATGGGAGAAAATATTTGCAAATCATATATCTGATAAGGGGTTAATATTCAAAATATGTAAAGAAGTCACACAACTTACCAAAAACCAAATCATCTTATTTTAAAATGGGCAGAGGAACTGAATAGACATTTTTCCAAAGAAGAATAACAGATGGCCAACAGGTACATGAAAAGATGCTCAACATCATTAATAATCAGGGAAATACAAATCCAAACCACAATGAGATATTACTCACACCTGTTAGGGTAGCTATTATAAAAAATATTGGTGAAAATGTAGAGAAAAGGGAATCTGTACACTGATGATGGAAATGAAAATTGTTGCAGATACTATGGAAAACAGCATGTTCCTCAAAAAATTAAAATACAGCTACCATATGATTCAGCAATCCTACTTCTGTGTATATATCCAAATGAATGAAAACAGGATATCAAAAAGATATCTGTGCTCCCATGTTCATTGCAGCATTATTTGCAATAGCAAAGAAATGGAAACATCCTAAAAGTCAGTTGACAGATGAACAGATAAAGATGTAGTATATATATATATATATATATATACAATGGAATATCATTCAGCCATAAGAAAGAAGGAAATTCTGTCATTTGCAATAAAATAGATGGGTCTTGAGGGCATTATGCTAATTGAAATAAGCCGGACAGAAACAGGCAAATACTGCATGATATCACTTATATGTGGAATTCAAACAAAAGTCAAACTCATAGAAACAGAAAGTAGAAAAGTGGTTGCCAGGGGCTGGGGTGTGAGGGAAATAGGACCAGGTTGGTAAAAAGAGTACAGACTTTCGGCTGAATAAAATCTGAGGATCTAATGTAAGACACGGGGACCATAGTTAACAGTAGTGCCTGACTCATACTTATGGCTTCAAAAATATTTTTTATTGAATTATTTAATTATTATCACATTAGATTAGTAGATGGAGTGTAAATATCATCACACTTTTTTTAATCCAACCACAGTATATAGCTCTACAATGAACAAGTTTTTCATCAAAGAAGATAGAAGCTTGGAAGGTTAGCATCTCTATTACATGGCATCTCTTAAACAGCAGCTCTCTAAGCTTATGGCAAGTGCTCAGTCACAGTTACTTCACATGTCCTAAACATGTTCCATGCTTTGAGCTACACGTTCTTAGGGTATTACGTAAGACAAAATATACTCATTGTTGCTGCTACATTTTGTAGTATTCTTTTAAATGCAGGCAGAATTCTCTTAATATATTCAGTATAGCTGGAACATAGGGAATAAGAAAGAGAGTATACAAGATTAGTGTGAAGAAAGAGTGAGAGCTACCATGTAAGGCTCCATACCTCATGTTATTGATGTCATACTATGCTCTAAAAGAAATAGGACATCAGTGAAGGTCCTAGAGCATGGTGGGTAAGGCAGGACTAGCTAGATTTAGGGTAATGAGACAGAGGTTAAAGAAGTACATGTTTAAAAGAGGTATTTAGAACATAAAATTAACAGTTTGTTGATAAATGGGAAATGTGCAGGATGGAGATGCCATGAATGATTTGCAGATTTCAGTTTTGCATTAATTGAGAAATTACAATTAGATGTAAAAAACAGACAACAAAAGTAATCATACATTCTTATGAAAATCCAACCCAGCAAAGCACTTTTATGATATTAAGGAGCACAGTCAAATATATGTGTTGTTCTTTATCTCATGGCTCATTTTCCCTGAATCAGCTTTAGGAATGATACAGATGAAACAGAACAGGAAACAAGAAACACTCCACACACAGTACAATAAGAAGACACGTCTGCAGTAGTTAAAGGCTTTGAAGATATCACAGTCAGACTACCATGAACCACTATGAACCAAAATCCACGTGAATATTATAATGATAAAAAAATCATATTTTGAAATAAAAAATTCTTCCGTTCATGTAGAATATGCTTTATTTAATATCAATATCAAATAATATGCTTTTTAAAAATGTATTTGTTAGTTTATTTTCACCACCTATATAAACAATTTTTTCCTAGTATTATGCTTAATATCAATCTACTTTCACTGTGTGTGTGTGTGTGTGTAATGTGTGGGAGTATATAATTTTCTACAGAAATGTGATTGAGAACAGCACAACACTTCTTCAAAGATTTGATTAATCATTTTCTCAAATTAAAAAAAGGTTATTAAATAATACAAATTCTTATTACCTCCTTGCTCCATTTTCACTTCCTTATCTACTCTCTTTATTGAAATATTGCAAAAGCCTCCTTGTGTTCAATTTTTTTCATTCTTCTCTTTCGTTTTTCCATGTCCATCCCAAACCCATGACCAAAATAATTTTTCTAAACAAAAAATTATTTTTGGACTTTGGGTTTCAGCCCTGACATATAAAGAGCTTGGAAATCGTCACCATCATCCTTACAACAAGAAAAATAGGGCAAATTAAAAATCAATGACTAATTTTGGACTCATCAGAGATCTGAGTTTTCAGGGAAAATTACCAATTTGAAATGTGGAGAGAGAGGTACATCCAGCCAATTACAGACAAGATCTACTTACTTGGAACAGCAGCTGCTGGAGACATAAACTGGTAAAACACTTAAGTGGTAATTTTGACAAATTTCTGCAGGCTGAGTGTGGAGTAGCATGAGTGAGAAGCTCCTGGAGATGGCTGCCTTGACAGGGGTGGAGGAGGGATACAACTTGGATGAATTCTATTAGGAATTCTGCTATCTTCTAATAGTGCAGATCTAAGAAATAGGCCCTCATTGCTTTGGCAGGACAAGGGGAAGAGAAATCAAGGTTAACTATGCCCACACCATTCTCCATGACAAGGTTCTACTTTCCAGGGAAAGGATGTTATCAAAGTCCTAGTTTTATCCTAGATGAGAGAAGGGCATTCATCCCACTCCAGCCAGTGTAGCTTCCCAGACTCATCCAAAGTGCAAAAGATCCATAGTGAATAAGGGTCAGGGAAGCAAGGAAACATATTGGGCACGTTGTAGCCAAAGAAGGGAGTAGGGAACAAAGGGAATAAAAAGTTATAACACTAGAGAAACAATTGTGAAGGTCACAGGCATAAGACACAGGACGACTAAAATTTGAGATTTAATTGGAAGCTTATGGAACATATCCCTGCTGCAGACTTTACAACTATAAAAACAAAGCTTCAGTCTCATGATAACTGAAGGAGCTTCAAGATACAGAATCTCTCTGAGAGGACTTTGGGAAGCCCAGAGTCAAGGGGGGAGACAAAAACAATGATACTAGAGGAATCTGAAGCCTCTAGAAACTATAGCTACTGCAAACATTAAACACAGCCCAACTCCTATCAAGATTAACATATATCCTCAGTCTAGATGTCTATTTATCTCAGTTCCTATTATCCAATACAATATGCATGGCTGTCATGAAAAAATTACAAGGCATTTCAAAAGTCACATGAAAACATAGTCTGAAGAGACAAAGCAAGCACTAGACCAAATTCATATGTACCAAAGATATTGGAACTAAAAGAGAATTTAAAGTAACTGTGATTAATATATTAAGGTCTCTAATGGAAAAAATAGACTCCATGTAAAAATACATGGGTAATATAAGCAGAAAGAATGAAACTCTAAAAATAATTTTTAAAAATGCTAGAACACATAAACACTGTAATAGAAATGGAAAACGCCATTCAAGAACACATCAGTAGACTCAACATGATCAAGGAAAAATCCGTAAACCTGAAGATCAATCAATAGGAATTTCCCAAACTGAAATTCAATGAATGATTAAAAAGAATGTAAAAAAGAAAAGAATTAAACATCCAAGAATGATGGAATAATTTTAAAAGTTGTAACATATGTGTAATTGGAATATCAGAAGGAGGAAAAAAGAGAATGGAGCAGAAAAAATATCAGAAGTAATAATTGCCAAGATCTTTCCAAAATCAATGACTGACATTAAACTACAGACCCAGGGAGCTTAGTGAACAGCAGAACCAATAAATACTGAAAAAAGCAAATAAAATAAAGATCATATTCAAAAGGAAAAACAAAGAAAAAGAGAAAAATCTTAAAACAATTGTTGGGAGGAAAATCCCTTTGGCTATAGAATTAGAGTGTACTTTTCAGAAACCACAAAAGCGAGAAAAAACTAAAGTGAAATACTTAATAGGTTGAAAGAAAAATCCATCAATTTAGTATTCTCTATCCAGCAAAATTATACTTCAAAAGAGTGAAAAAATAAATAATTTCTCAGAAAATAAAAACTGAGAGACTTCATCCCCAACAGAGCTTCTCTGCAAAAACTGTTAAAAGAAGTTCTAAAGGGAAGAAGGCAAATGATGTAGGTCAAAAACATGGATCTACAAAAAGAAATAGAGAGGATTGGAAAAAATACATCATGGTAAATATTTCTATTTCTGAGTTGATATAAATGATCACTGTTTGTTTGAAGTTATAATAGCAATATTTTGGGTGATTATAGCATATCGATAAGTAAAATGAATGAGAGCAATGTCACAAGAGATTGAAAGGATGAATTGGGAATACTGTTATGAGGTACCTGCAGTACAAAGGAAGTGGTATAGGGTTATTCAAAGGTGGACTTAGATTAGTTAAAAATGTATATTGCAAAATTCTTCAGTAACCACTAAAAATGTTTAAAAGTATAATCGATATAGTAAAGAACAAATAAAATGGAATCATATGAAACGTTCAATTAAATCAGAGAAGGCAAAAAAAGATGGGGGGAAGAAATAAAACACTAATCAAAAGGAAACTGAAGTAACTAAATTAATTTCAGTCAAAACAGACTTCACAACACGGGAAATGATCAGAGATAATGAT
This sequence comes from Equus caballus, assembly GCF_041296265.1. Lineage (NCBI taxonomy): Eukaryota > Metazoa > Chordata > Mammalia > Perissodactyla > Equidae > Equus > Equus caballus. The sequence continues at coordinate 67,463,640 of NC_091688.1, read as the reverse complement.
TGGCCAATTTTTGATGAAGACATAATCATCCTAAATGTGTACGCGCCTAAAAGATTGTCAAAATACAACTAAAAGGAGAAAGACAAATTCACTACTATTGTTTGGAGACTTCAACCCCCCTCTGTAAGCAGTTGCTACATTGAGCAGGCAGAAAATCTGCAAGGATATAGGGGACCTAAACAGCATTACTAATCAACTTGATCTAATTGACAGTTATAGAATACTCCTTCCAACAACAGAGCACACATTCTTCTCAAATTCACATGGAATATTCTCCAAGATATCACATTCTGGGTCATAAAACAATTATAGCAAATAATAAAAAGAGAAGTCATACAAAGTACGTTCCTAGACAACAAGAGAATGAATAACTGAAAGATAGCTGATATATTCCCAGGTATTTGAAATAAAACAATGCTCTTCTAAATAATACAAATAATTTGAGCTAAATTAAAATGAGCACACAACTTATTAAAATTTGTGAGATGCATTGAAAACATTACTTAAAGAAAAATTTATAGTATTGAATGCATATATTAGAAAATAAGAAAGATGTAAAAACCTCAACTTAAGCTTCAATCTTAAGAAATTAGAGAAAAAAGAGTCATTTAAGGTTAAAGCAAGGAGAAGAAAAGGTGTAATAACAATTAGAGCAAATAATGAATGAAATTAAAAACAGGAAATCAATAAAGTCAGCAAACCAAAAGCAGATTATTTGTAAAGATCAATAAAATTGATAAATCTCTAGCCAAGCAAACTAAGAAAATTCAGTATATTTCTTCACATATTTAGCTCTTCTTTGATTTGTAGTTTATCACAATCAAATCCTGTACTTATTTTTATAGTATGTACCCTTGATTTGATGTAATAAGAATGACACTTATCTTTTATGATCTATCTCCCCAAACCCATATCCTCAGAGTGATGATGAGAAAAATAAATATACAAACCCCAGTTGGGGAACATTTTACAAAATGCCTGATTAGTATTCACCAAAACTTTCAAGGTCATCAAAACCAAGGAAAATTTGAGGAACATTTACAGCAAGCTGGAGCCTTAGGAGACAAGATGATTAAGGGTAATGTGGTATCAGGTATGGAGCACAAGAGAGCCTTGAAACTACTTTTCTAGGTAATAAATATTTGTGAGCCATGTAGTATATCCTCAATACTAGAAGTACACTCCAAGTATATAGGGGAATGATAAATCATCTTCTTGATCTGTAAAATAAGCATTATTATATTTAGGGTTGTTGTTAGGATTAAAATGAGATCGTAAACGAATAGGTCCAGGTAGAGAAATCGACAATGTGTAGTTTACCAGTAATACATACTATTGCTATTGCTGTTACTGCTTTTGTTGTTATTTTACGCATTTTGAAAATAGTGAGCAGCTTTTTAAAAATAGAAAGTAGATTTTATTATAATAACTTCATTTTATAGATGGACAGGAAGCTCAGATGAGTAGCTTACACAAGGTATCACAGTGAGAAGTAGAGCTCAAATTGCAAGTTTTTCCATTGTTAATATTATAAATAATTTAAAATTAATCACATTCCTAATATAGAAAGCTTGCTAACATATTTTTCATGAGCTCCCATTCTTATCTCATGAGCCTCATTTTCTTTTATAAAATTATGGTAACGTAAAAACGTTTAAAAATTATAACATAACTTTTTGGTGCTTGCTTAGGTGTTCATAATAATCTCAATCTGGGCTTGAAAAAAATAAAACTAAAATTGGAAGCTTTATTTGTTTAACTGTCAAATTACACCAGTTTACGTTACACCTATGGGACATACTGTTCTCATTGCCACTGATCAGTGATCAAGCAAGCAAGAGGATTTCACTCAGATCATTTGAAAGAGTCATCATCTGCCAAATAGGCCTTGCTTTAATGTTAACAGAAGAGCCATAAAGAGATTTATGACTCTGAAACAGACCAGAGGGTGGCCCATCTGCTGCAGTAGATGCAGAACCATTTCTGAACAAGGCTCCCCCCGCTTTCTATCCTTAGAAAAAATGCATTAGACTAAATTGTCAAGTTCAGATTCGTTTTATAAATAATAGTTATGCCCAACCTGTCCTTATTGCTACTTAAGTCTTACAATGAATAAAGAAATATATTTTTGCAAAGTAAGTAGAAATATTTTGAAGATGACTTGGCCTCTCATCATAACCAAAGTGCCAGAAAGAGTAAAATGAGTTACTATATCATCAAGCACAGGAGGAAGTTCCAAGTCAAATTAATATAGACCAAGTAACTTTAAGGGACTTTTTTTGTAACTATATTCATTGGAAAATATTTGACCAGAAACAGACTTTCCTCTCTTTCCATTTATCCATCCACTGAGACTTGTTAAAATGTGATAGGTTGGAAAATATGGTTTCTATAGTGTTAAATTCTAGAATCAAGAATTAACAGGCAGTTTATTTTGATAACTCATTTAAATGTACATTGTCTATTACCAACTGAAATTTAACATTAGTAGAAAATATGAATGTATACGTTAGGTGATGTCTATATGCTTTCTTTGAGCTTCAGCAAAGTGATTGATAGAAAATAATAAATTAACAGTATTTACTAAGTCTATATATTTTTATTTTGTTCTGCTAAGTAATATCATGATAAAAAAATGAAATTTCCATGAAAAAAGATCATGAAATAAAAATTATTGAGCAATTTTTAAGTGTAGGCACCATGTTAAAGACAACACTTTATTATCTCATTTAATATTTAAAACATCCTGTTCACAAATTTTGAAAATGAAGCATAAAGAATTTGTTAAATGCAAGCCAATTTATACATTAAAAAGTAAGGCCAGGATTTACACTCTTATTCTATTCTTTGGCATCTCTATTACTCTACTAGGGTCCTCCAGACAATCAGAATGAATAGATGGATAGATGATAGATATATGACAGATAGATAGATGATAGATAGATAGATATAGATGATAGATATAGATGATGATAGATATAGATGATGATGATAGATAGACAGATAGACAGACATTTTAAGGAATTTCTATGGTGTAGTCTTGTGGCACAATTCCTTCCTCTTCAGACAACCTCAGTGTTTGCTCTGAAGGTCTTGAAACCACCAAATGAGATTCATTCACATTACTGAGAGTAATCCGTTTTGCTTAAAGTCAACTGACTGTAAGTGATAATCACATCTGAAAAATACCTTCACAGCAATATCTAGACAGCTATTTGACAAAATAACTAGGTACCATAGTCTAGCCAAGTTTACACATGAAACTGACTTTCACAGCCTGGTAGACTAATGGCAGTACTGGCCATATTAGTTACGAAACTCAGATACCCAAAGTCTCTGCCTGGGATCAAACTGAGATCACATGACCTGTTATCTTTCTTTGAACTGAAATTATGGAAATCAAGAAAGTATAAATAAAAGAACTTTCAAAAGTGTGATGCACCACCATACTTATATAATGAAACACTATATTTTGGCTACATTCATTAAACTTGGAAAATTCCTCTGACAAGTTTTGCCACAATTCGACTTAGTAGAATAAACCTTGTCAAACATTTTATATATGATTCAATTTATAAAAGTATTATCTGTATGGCTGGCCCCGTGGCCGAGTGGTTAAGTTCGCGCACTCCGCTGCAGGCGGCCCAGTGTTTCGTTAGTTCGAATCCTGGGCGCGGACATGGCACTGCTCATCAGACCACGCTGAGGCAGCGTCCCACATGCCACAACTAGAAGAACCCACAACGAAGAATACACAACTATGTACCGGGGGGCTTTGGGGAGAAAAAGGAAAAAATAAAATCTTTAAAAAAAAAAAAAGTATTATCTGTATATAATAGTTCAAGATTATAAATAGATATTACACAAAATTTTATGTGTATGTGTACATATCTATGGTATGTAAAGACTCTCCATAGAAATGTTTAGAAATCATGCATTTTATTATATAATTATGTCAATTAATTCACATAATTTTAATTTCTTTCAGATACGTGTTTTTATAAATATGCTACCCTTTTAAATTACCTCTTTTTATGTTCAATTATATTCAATTCTTCAGTTCTTTTAATGGTAAAATGATGGATTATTTTTCCTGCTGTTTTTCTACATCCATTTACTACTTCTCACCCAAATCAACCTGTTGACTACCGGAAACTATAAATTCCTTACATCGAAAAGAATTTTACTATTCATGAAGTTTTGGTGTGCTTTATTGACTTATGGATCCCAACAATTTAGAATAGTATGGAACACATGGTAGAAACACATTAAATAAGTTAATAAATTTGATTAATGATGAAAGCAGAGTGATTTTGGAACCTACCATTATTCTTTATACTCCTTTACAAAAGGTACATGTATTATGTTATAATGCAGTATTTCATGCAAAGTTTGAAAGAAAACTATACAATTACTGATTAATTATTAATATTCTATTAGAATTAATGTCACTTGAGAATGTGGCCAGATACATATTCACTTCAATAACAAACCTCAATAGAAGTGTCATTTAAATAAGGAATATTTTTAAAATTAGCTAATACAGTAACTTTTCTTAAAATGTATTTGATTATCTTTGATTATGAAATTGATTTCCTATTCATGTATGTGGCAATATTACAGTTTAATAACTTGAGTAAATCCTATTTTGTTCTGTACAAAATAATGCTTATCTAATAACCATACATAATTCCACTTGTGTTGCAATCATCTTTGTTCAATTCATGAGCATCTTTCCAGTTGTGTATTCTTAAATTTGTTTCATCATTGTCTTATAGTACTTAGTGTACAGATCTTTCACCTCCTTGGTTAAATCTATTACAAACTATTTTATTGTTTTTGATGCGATTGTAACTGGGATTTTTCTTAATTTCTCTGTGTTGGTTCGTTGTTGGTGTTTAGAAAAGCAACTGATTTTTGTATACAGATTTTGCATCCTACGCTTTAATGAAATCGTTTGTTAGTTCTAATAGTTTTCTGATGGAGTCTTTAGGGTTTTTGATATAATACAATATCATCTGCAAATAGAGACAATTTTACTTCTTCCTTTCTGATTTGGAAACCTTTTATTTCTTTTTCTTGCCTAATTGCTCTGGCTAGGACTTGCAGTACTACATTGAATAAAAGTGGCAAGAGTGGGCATCTTTGTCTTGTTCCTGATCTTAGAAGAAGAGCTTTCACCTTTTCACTGTTGAGTATGATGTTGTAGGCTTATCATCTATGGCTATTACTATGTTTAGGTATATGCCCTCTATATCCAACTTGTTGAGAGTTTTTATCACAGAAGGATATAATTTTGTCAAATGCTTTTTTTGCATCCATTGAGATGATTACATGACTTTTATCCTTCATTTTATTAATATATGTAACACATTTCTTGATTTGTAAATATTGAGCTATCCGTGCACCCTCAGGATAAATCTCACTTGATCATGGTGTATGATCCTTTTATGTACTGTTGAATTTAGTTTGCTAATATTTTATTGAGAATTTTTGCATCTATGTTCATCAGGGACAAGGCCTGTCATTTCCTTCTCTTATAGTGCTCTTGTCTGGTTTGTCTGGCATCAGAGTAATGCTGGCCTCATAAAATGAGTTTGGAAGTAGTCTTTCCTCTTTTTTATTTGAAGAGTTTAAGAAGGATTGGTATTAATCTTTCTTTGAATGTTTGGTAGAATTCATCAGTGAAGCTATATGATACTGAACTTTTCTTTGTTGGGACATTTTTGATTACTGATTTAATCTCCTTACTCATTATTATTTTGTTTAGATTTTTGATTTCTTCATGATTCATTCTTGGTAAGTTGTGTGTTTCTAGGAATTTATCCATTCCTTCTAGGTTGACCAATGTGGCGGTGTGTAATTTTTCGTAGTAGTCCTTTATGATCCTTTGTATTTCTGTGATATCAATTGTAATGTCTTCTCTTTCATTTTCGTTTTTATTTCTTTGAGTCCTTTCTCCTTTTTTCTTGGCAAGTCTAGCTAAAGGTCTATATATTTTGTTTACTTATTCAAAAAACCAGCTCTGTTTCACTGATCTTTTCTATGGTCCTTTTAGCCTCTATCTCATTTATTTCCATTCTCTTCTTTATTTCCTTCTTTCTACTAATTTGAGTTTCATTTTTTCTTCTTTTTTTAGTTGCTTGAGGTGTAATTTTAGCTTGATTATTTGAGATCTTTCTTGATGTATGCACTTATGGCTATAAATTTCCCTCTTAGAACTGCTTTTGCTGCATCCCATAAGTTTTGGTATATTTTATTTCCATTTTCTTTTACTTCAGGTATTTTTTAATTTCTTTTTTGATTTCTTCTTCAACTCATTTGTTGTTCAGGAACATGCTGTTTAATCTCCATATATTTGTGAATTTTCCAGTTTTCTTTTTGTAATTGATTTCTAGTTTTATACCTTTGTAGTTAGAAAAGATGCTTGATATAATTTCAATCTTCTTAAATTTAATGAGCCTAACATATGATCTATGCTGGAGAAGGTTCCATGTGCACTTGAGAAGAATGTTTATTCTGCTGCTTTTGGATGGAATGTTCTGTAAATGTTTTTTAAGTCCTTCTGGTCTAATGTGTAGTTTAAGTCCAATGTTTCTTTATTGATTTTCTGTCTGGATGATGTGTCCATTGAGGAAAGTAGGCTATTGACGTCCTCTACTATTATTGTATTGCTGTCTATTTCTCCCTTTTGGTCTGCCAATATTTATTTTATATTTTATCTACTCCTATGTTTGGTGCATAAATATTTATAAATGTTATATTGACCCCTTTACCATTATTAATGACCTTATCTCTTTTTACAGTCTTTCTCTTAAAGCATATTTTATGTGATACAAGTATAGCTATTCCAAATTTATTTTGGCTTCCCTTTTCACAGAATATCTTTTTCCCTCTCTTCCTTTTCAGTCTTTGTGTGTTCGTAAAGCTAAAGTGAGTTTCTTGTAGGCTGCATATAGTTGGGTCTTGTTTTTTCATTTCTTTGCCCATTTTGTGTCTTTTGATTGGAGAATTAATCCATTTACATTTAAAGTAAGTATTGATAGGTATAGAGTTATTATTGTCATTTTGTTAATTGTTTTATGACTACTTTATAATTTATTTATTCCTCTCTTTTTCTCTTGCTCTCTTCCTTTATGATTTGATGATTTTCTATAGTGGTATGCTTAGATTCCTTTCTTGTTATCTTTGATTTATCTGCTATTGATTTTTGCATTTTAGTTACCATGAATCTTATTTAAAACATCTTAGAGTTATTACAGCCTATTTTAAGCTGACAACAACTTAATTTTGAACACATTCTGAAACCCTACTTTTTTATTCTCCTCTACCATGTTTTATATTTTAGGGAAGTTTTCAGTCATTATTTCTTCAGATAAATTTTCTGTCCCTTACTGTCTCTCTCTTCTCCTTCTGGAACCCCTATAATGTGAATGTGGGTCTGCTCAATGTTCCATAAATCCATGAAGTTATCTTCACTCTTTTTCATTCTTTTTTCTTCTCTGATTGGATGAATTTCACTTCTCTTAGAGTTTGCTAATCCTTTCTTTAGCTTTATCTAGTCTGTTGTTGAACTTTTCTATTGAATTTTTTAGTGCAGTTATTGTATTCTTCACTTCTATGATTTCTGTTTTGTGCTCTATTTCCTATCTCTGTGTTGAAATTCTCACTTTGCTCATATATTCTTCTCCCAACCTCACTAAACATCTTTATGACCACTATTTTGAATGCTTTATCAGGTAAATCACTTATCTTTGTTTCATTAAAGTGTTTTTCTGGGGTTTTATCTTGTTCTTTCATTTGGAATATATTCTCGCTTCTTCATTTTTCTTGATTCTCTGTGTTGGTTTCTGTGGATTATAGAAACCAGCCACCTCTCTCAGTCTTTTTTTTTTCTGCTTTATCTCCCCAAATCCCCCCTGGTACGTGGTTGTATATCTTAGTTTCACGTCCCTCTAGTTGTGGTATGTGGGACACTGCCTCAACGTGGCCTGATGAGTGGTGCTATGTCCGCGCCCAGGATCCAAACCAGTGAAACCCTGGGCTGCCACAGCAGAGCTTGTGAACTTAACCACTAGGCCACAGGGTTGGCCCCCTCTCCCAGTCTTGAGTTGTCTCACGTAGGTGATGAAACTTATTACTCAACCCTGTCCTCTCAAATCTTGTAATTGTACAAATAGCCCCTCTGTTTTTAGTATCTCCCACTAGCTGAGGGTATGCCAAGACCCACAGTATCCCAAAGGGGAGGATTGTAGTCAGCACCGAGATGCAGGTTGATTGGAACCTCAGACAGCATACTGGAAAGTATATAGCTAGGGCCATCCAGGGAGAAAATGGAAGATGAGCTTCTTTGCCTGTTCCCTCTGCACTGGACCTAGGGTATAGCTATGGAGGGGTGCTCCTACACCGGTTACTAATTGCTTTGTTGTTTGCTACAGTCCGTGGGACATGTGAATGCAAGCCCCATTGGCTATGAATCAGGCAGTCCAGTGGTCTGTCCCTTGGATGACAGATACACAAGCTGGGGCACCAGACATATGTGCAAGATCCTTCCATCGAGATATTGACAATTTGTAGCAGGTTCAAATGAGAAGGTGGAGGTCATGTTTGCTGGCTTCCCTGGTCTCCAAAGAGGATCACAGTGAGCCCCTAAGATGCATGATAAATCATAAGCATGATCCTTAGGCAGTAGCTTTTAAAGTATGCATATAGGCTTCTATCAGGGAAAGACCGAGAGATGGGCTTTTCTGTCTACTGACTCTGCAGTGAGTCCTGGTGGTAAGGGGTGAGTAGCTGGTTAAGAATTATTTTTCTCTTTACTATGGTCCTGTGAGACTTGTGAATGCAGGCCCTTTGGGATATTACAGCCAGAACATTTATGGGCCTGTGACTTGGGTGGCAGTTGCAAAAGTTAGGTCACCAGAATGGTGCACTAACTCCTTCCAGGAGAGATATTGGTGATTCTGAGAAGGCTTGAGGGAAGTGGGGTGGTATCTACTGGCTTTCTGGCCTCCATGGAGGAATGCAGTCAGTCCCTGGATGTGTGCTAAATGGGAAGCTTGATCCTTAGGCAGCAGCTTTTAAAGTATGTGAATAGGCCTCTTTCAGGGATAAACTGAGAGATGAGTGTTTTTTCCTTAATTCCTCTGGGAGAATAGCCATAGGGAGTCCTTTAGAGCCAGTTATAACTGTTTCTTTGTTTGCTACAGTCTTATGGGTCTCATTGACGCAAGCTCCTTTGGCTTTCAGGATTAGGTGTTTGGGGAATCCATACTTAAAATGAGTGTTTTTAAGGTGGGATGCTATAAATGGGGTCCAAACTCTTCACTCCTCAGGAAGAAACTTGGAATTGGGAATTTTCTCCTGATTGTATGGCAATATGTTGCCAGTGGAGTTTATGGTGAGAATGTAACACAGCTTTTCCCATCCATTTCAACTCAAAATGAGCATTTTCTCATTTGCCTTGAGAAATAAATGGCAAGCAATAGGATTTATTGGAGTATTTGAGAAAGCCGTTTGGTATAAAACTAATTCAGCCTGAAAATGTTTTTCCAAAAGGGCCTGATATGGCTGTTGAGCATGCATTGTATCACTACGCTGAGTAATTACTATGTCCCAAAGACAAGAACAATGCCCTTAAAAATAAGGATGTAACTCCCCCCACATTGGCATTTCCTTAAGATTAAGCACCTCTCCCTAAACTAAGGATTGATTGCCTGCCTGCTGTGCTCACCCTGTGGCCACTCACCTCGAGACCGAGACAGCAGACCTGCTACCTGCTGTGTTCATCAATTGCTCTGTGAATCGCTGTGCTGGCAGAGCAATCTCGTGAGTATTGTAAAAGGGACATTGCTATCATATGTGATACGTGCTCTTTGATGGTATATAACCACTCTGTACACCCCCACTTCTTTGGAGTGTTCCATTCCTTTGTGAAACAACTCTCCTGGGCTATGTGGTCCTCAGATCTGGCTCACAATAAATTCACTCGAATTTTGATTTATATATTGGTTATGGAATATTTGTGTCAACAGCGTGATGTGTAGGAGTTACCCAGCTTGTTTCTGGATTTCTTTCAGAGGGAATTGCTCCATGTATGGCTATAGATTCAGTGTGTCCATAGGAGGAGGTGAGTTCAAGAGGTTCCTATACTGTCATCTTGGACTGGAGCTCTTGATTTATATTTTTACTTAACTTTACTGCTTATAAAAAGATGGGAAGGAGCTTTTACTTCTAGCCAAGATAAAGTAAAGGGATGTGAATTTGTCCTTCTGGCTGAAACATTTTTGAAACATTGACTACGTATGTGAAATATTCGACATGGAGATGTGAAAGATAGCGTACCCTGACAGGTGGGAATAAAATGTGGCAAGATCTACAATTCTCCCAGTTTATTGCCTTAAAAGGGTTTCCAGGCCACAGAGCATAGAGGGAGAAACTGGATAGAACTTGGTGATTGCTGAGTTGAGGATGTGGATTCAGAATTCCAGGGACACTGAAGTGGCTCCCTTTTTTTCAGGGTGGTGTACTGGTCTGGAGAGAGCTGCACGAATAGAAAGCTTTGAAGATATGCAGAGAGTCTTCATCAAGTCTTCAGTTCAGTATGGGCCAACGCATGCCTAGAGGAAACTGCTAAAGGCTGTGGGAGGGAGAGGACACCTAAAGAAATAGAAAGAATAATCTTTAAATTTTATACCTGCTCATGTTCCTGTCCCCACAAGCCATAGAAGAATCATCATAACTCATGGAACATAGGGTAGTTTATCCAAAAGTGTGTTGTCTCAGGAGTGACACCAACTAGCTCTAAATCAAATTCTTCTCTGATTCTTTCAAAAAAAACTTGAAAGCAAGATCAAAAAGTGTCAGACTGTTATCAATTTACCTCATCCCAGAACAAAGCTCAAAAGTATGCATAGGCAAAATATGGATACAAAATATGCATAGAGGAAATACAGATACAAAATATCCCATCACTCAAATTCACAATGTTTGGCAACCAATCACAAAATTATCAGCAATGCGAAGTAGCTTAAAATGTGATCCATTAGGTGCAGAAAAATAAATCCATGGAAATTGATTCAAAAATAACACAGATGATAGTAAAAAAAATAGCATTCTATTAGTTATTATAACTGTATTCCATGTGTTCAATAAGTTACAGGAAAGACTGAACATGTTACATAAAGATATAGAAAATATTTTAAAAACTACATGAAACCTCTAGAGATGAAAACTAGTGTCTGTTATGAGAGGGAGACTCTGAGGGAACAAGAAAGGATTAGAAAGGTAGATGGAAAGATTAATGAACATGAAGACATATAATACAAAGTAAGTAAAATGAAACACAGTGAAAAAAGACTAAAACGAGAATGAACAGAACATCAGTGAACTGTAAGACAACTTCAAACACCCATTAACATACTTACAGTGTGGGCCCCAGAGAAGGAAAGGGCAGAAAAATATTTGAAGAAATATAGTCAAAATTTTACTGAAATTGATAAAAACCATAAACCCACAGCTCTAAGAAGCTCAAACAAGAAGTGATAAAAATATGAAACATGAAGGCAACTAAACCAAGGCACACATTATAATAAAATTGCTTAAAACTAGAAAAAAAGGAGCAATAGGATGGAATAGATTTTTTATCTCCTTTTTATACTTCTAGCTGCTGTCATATGATATTTATGTAAAGTTATATTTAACTACCATATTTCACATGTGGTTAAATATGAAATACAACTCAATAATCTATGGATACATATGTCTCTGTTCCAAACACTTTTCAGATGTTCAGACCTAATTAATGCCTCCCTTTCACTAAGGACATGGCAAAATAAGCTATAATTGGGCACAAGTGCCCAGTGTCAGCTCACTGTGTGAGTTCATGGTTTGAGAGGCAGTTCATGCTATTTCCCCTGACTGGGACTGATGTACTAGCCAGTCGTGCTTCTGTTAATATGTACAAAATCACCAAGCTGCCAGTGCCATAGCAAGTGGGAAGTGTGGGAAACTATAAGTTGTGTACATATGCAAATTATGTATGCAAAGCAGAGGCTGAGCCATTCTGCCTGAAGAGAGTAGAAATGGAAGCTAAAAACATTTGCTACATTTTTCCAAGAAAGGTTTGATGAACACGTGCCTTGTTCAATATATTTTTGGCCTTTATCTTTCATATCATGAAGGATTTAATGGTGTCCATCACCAAATGAAAATCATAAGACAAAAATTTGCTGAAGAAGCGTCAGTATTTTCTTCAAATTTAGTAGTTAATATAAGGTGACTGGACCTGAAGATGATGATTTAATGCCTAAAGCTATAGGAAGAATGATAACAAATCACTCTTTGATGTGTGATGTTTCACTTAGACCAAATGTATGATCTTCTAAATTAATTTCACTCATTTTCAATGTCAATAAACCTTTGGAGCATATAAAAAGTAAAGCTACTTATGCTTCTGCTCCATAGGCCCAATTAGCTATGAAAACAGTTAGAAGATGTCATTGTATTATTATATTATTATTGCCATCAATAATGACATCAAATAATATTGTCATATTATTGTCATCAAACGCTTAACATAATTATTAGAAAATTTCAATATTTCCCTCCATTTCATGAAATCAAAGTTAAAACTTTTGAAAGTTTCTTCTATTGAATGGGAAATAACTGGCATTATTATGAATGTTACTGTGAACTCAGAGTATTGAAGCTAAATTTTTTTATCATAATGTGAATGCATACAATCATAGATGACGATACGGTGTTTGAAAACAAGTTCTTTCTAGATTGAGGAATCTATGAAAAAGTATGCTTGACATAGGTTGTAGATCATAAATTCACCCATAATCTAGGATATTCTATATTAAATAGATATATTTGTCAAGTTTTACATACATAAATTATATATAATATAACATAGTATGGATGTATAATGCCTATAAATAATGAATATAATAAGTACGTATATAGCAGATATAGATAGATATGAAATATAGAGTGCTAAATTACAAAAAAGTATAACACACAGATTAGATTGAACTAAAACCTGGAAGATTGCATTTTCTGTCTAATCAAGAATAGGAATAGTTTGACACTTTGTAAACCTGGGTAGTAAATCTCCTATGTCCTAAATTGTCACTAATATTCCAAAAATTGAATGTATTATGGTCAATGTATGCTGGAATTTTTTTTTTTTTTTGAGCTAGATTAGCCCTGAGCTAACATCTGCTGCCAATCCTCTTCTTTCTGCTGAGGAAGCCTAGCCCTGAGCTAACATCTATGCCCATCTTCCTCTGCTTTATATGTGGGATGCCCAGTACAGCATGACTTGCCAAGTGGTGCCATGCCTGCACCCGGGATCCGAACCGGTGAACCCCAGGCCGCCGAAGTGGAACATGCAAACTTAACCGCTGTGCCACTGGGCCGGCCCCATGGAAATTTTTAATCAAATATTTTAGAACCAAAACTTCTGATTTTGAAGCTTTATAATGAGTTGCAAGTTTTGCAAATAGTGTTTGCACACAGGAAGGCATAGACACATATCTTGAAAAATGCAAAGAAGAAACTGCCGAATACTGCAGGAGAGACAGACTTAATAACTAGTTCAGGCAAGTCACTACACAAACAAACAAACAAACAAACAAATGTTTTTCTGGCACCTTGATCTTGGACTTCCCAGCCTCTAGAACTGTGAGAAATAAATCCCTGTTGTTTAAGAAGCCATATTATGGTATTCTGTTATAGCAGCCCAAATTGCCCAAGACTTGAAGTACCTTGAAAGACCTAATTACAGTGTGCCTATGATTGCTGTTCATTTTCCCACAGAAAGAATTAAACACAGTCATCTCTCAGTATCCTCGGGGATTGGTTCCAGGACCACAGTAGATACCAAAATCTGCAGGTGCTCAAGTCCCTTGTATAAAATGGTGTAGTATTTTCATATAACCTGGGCACATCCTCCCATATACTTTAAATCATCTCTAAATTACTTATAATACCTAATACAATTTAAACGCTATGTGGATAATTGTTTTACTATACTGTTTAGGGAATAACGACAAGAAAAAAAAGTCTGTACATGTTCAGGACACGCACAACCATCCTAGGCTTTTCAGTCTGGTTGGTTGAATCCACAGATGCGACACCTGTGGATATGGAGGGCCAACTGTATATGCATTTTCAATATTTCCAGTTTTGTTTCAGCTGCTAAGAAAAGTTATTTTGAATTCAGCAATAATTTAGCTTTCCATATTTTTATTTTTCATTCCCAGGCTTTTTAACACCTAACAGAACGCACCTCAAAGGCTTTGCCTCTTTAGCCTTAGAACATCTCTAGTGTTAGGCTTGTGAGAGAAGACTCAGAATAGAAAGGAGAAAAAGAAAAGAGAAGCCATTTCATTATTACACTTGCTATTGATTTGAATTTTTTACTCTTGATGTCTACAACAACTTTAAGTAACATGTTCTGTTCTCACTTCCATAGAAATTTTTTTTTCCATAGAAATGTTTAAACACTCATTTAATTAATCTTTGGCATTGATAAGAAGAAAAAAGATACAAAAATTATTCCTGGACAAATCACAAAATATTTTTACCACTTCCCTACACTAATTTTTAATTTGCATATGGCAAAATTCACTGTTTCCTGTGTACCATTTTATGAGTTTTGACAGTCATGTGACCCCCACTACAATGAAGATACAGTTTCATCACCCACATTTCCTTGTGCTTCCCCTTTGTAGTCAAACCCTTACTTCACTTGTAACCCCAGATTTTCTCTCAGTTCCTATACTGTGGGGTCGTCCAAAGTGCCATATGAATAGAATCACACTTTATGTGCCCATTGTGTCTGGCTTCTATCACTTAGCTTACTGTGTTTGATATTCATCCATTTTGGTGGTGAATCGGTAGTTTTGTTCATTTTTACAGCCAACTAGTGTTTCATTATGTGGCTGATCCATTCTTCACATGAGGGACACTTGAATTGTTTCCAATTTTTGATGATTATGAATCAAGCTAATATAAACTTTCACAGATAGTTTTTTATTATATTTTCTGTGGTGTGCACACGTAGGTTTTAAATTCACTTCAGTAATGCTTACTCCTCTAAGAAATACAGCTTTTTAAATTTCCTGGGGATTTTTTAATATCAGTTGTGAATAGAGACAGTTTCATTTCTTTCCTTTCAACTTCAATTTTTCTTTTAACTTCCTTTGCTTGCCTCATTGCCCTTATTAGGACTTCGAGTGCGATGTTGAAAACAGAGTGATGAGAGCAAACGCTACTCTTATCCGCAATCTTAATTAGAATTCACTCAGCTTTTCATCAAATAAGACATCAGCTGTAGGTTCTTTTTTAGATGCCTTTTAAACATTATGAAAATTTTCTTCTATTACTGCATGCTTGTTTCTGATTATGAATGCATGTTGAATTTTGTCACATGCTTTTTCTACATCTACTGATAAGATCATGTGATTTTTTCTACTGAATCAGTTAATCTGATGAATTACCATGATTATTTTCAAATGCCAAACCAGCCTTGCATTCCAAGATTAACCTTCCCCACCTGTGGGATTGCAGATGCATTATCTTTTGTATATATTGCTGGATTTGATTTGTAGAGAATCAAATTGAGAGCTTTTTTCTAGTATCATAAGGAATATTGGTTTGTGAATTTATTTCTTTGTAATGTCTGGTTTTGGTATTAGGGTAATGTCAACTTCATAAAATTAGTTTGGAATTGTTCCTCGGGCTTCTCTTTTCTGAAAGAGATCATCTAGAATTAGTAATATTTCTTTTGTAAATGTTTGGTAGAATTCTCCATAGAAAACATCTTGGCCTGGTGTTTTCTTTCTGAAAAGTCCTAACTATGAATTTGATTTCTTTAATAGACAAGATACTAAGGTTATCTATTATTTCTTGAGTGAACTTTCGTTAAGTTTTGTCTTTCAAGGAAGTGGTCCATTTGATCTAAAGTATCCAATTTATGGGCATTGAGCTGTTTGTAATTTTCCCCTATTCTTTTAATGTCTCTAAAGCGTGTAGTAATAAATCCTACTTGACTTCTTTTTTTTTTAAAGATTGGCACCTGAGCTAACGTCTGTTGCCAATCTTCTTTCTTTTCTTCTTTTTCTTCTCCCCAAAGTCCCCCAGTACATAGTTGTTTATTCTAGTTGAGGATCCTTCTGGTTGTGCTGTGTGGGACCCTGCCTCAACATGGCCTGATGAGATGTGCCATGTCCACACCCAGGATCCAAATGGGCAAAACCCTAGGCCACAGCAGTGGAGTTTGTGAACTTAACAACTGGGCTATGGGGCTGGCCCCCCATTTTCCTTCTGATATTAGTAATTTGTGTCTTTTTTTGTCTTTATCATTTTTTCTAGAAGTATATCAATTTTATTGATCTTTTTAAGAAATTGGCTCTGCTTTTACTGAATATCTTTATTGTTATTTTTTCAATTTTATTAATTCTTCTTTTCATGGTTTCCATCCTTTGATTTGATCTTTAATTTTCAGTTTTTTAATGTGGAAGCTTAAAGTTATTGATTTGAAGCCTCTTTTTTGTAATATTGGTCATTAATCATATAAACTTCTGTCTTAACGCTACTTCTGGTATAGGTACATTTTAGTATGTTGTGTTCTCAGTTTCATTTTCTATAAATCTTTCTGATTTTAATTTCTCATTTAATTCTGTTATAGTTAGATAGCATAGCTAATATGTTTTCAAGACTTTAAGTTTGTTAAGGGTAATTTTATGGCCAAGAATACTATCTATCTTGGGGAATGTTTCACGTACACCTGGAAAGAATATGTATTGTACTGTTCACAGGTGAATTTTTTTATAACTATCAGTTAAGTCAAACTGATTGACAGCACTATTTGGGTATTTTATGTCTTTTCTAATGTCATGACTATTTTTTCTATCAATCACTGAGAGAAATACTGAAGTAACCAAAATAATTATGGATATGGTCTCTTTCTCTTTTCTATTTTATCATTTATTTTTGTGTATTTTAAGATATATTTTTAGGTGCATACACACTTAGGATTAGCATGTCTTATTGATGAATCAATCCTTTTATCAGTATGTGATGTTTTTCTTTATCCATAGAAATTTTTCTTATTCCTGAATCTACATTGTCTAATACTAACATAGCCACTCCCGATTTCTATTGAATAGTATTTGCATGGTGTATCTTTTTCTATCCTTTAACTTTTATTCTAATTAATTAATTTTCATGTTTAGGCTATTTATACTTAGTGTAATCATTAATATGACTGGATTTAAGGTTAATATTTCATTATTTTTTGCTTGTGTACTCTGTTTTCTGTTCTTCTGTTTCCACTTTGCCGCCTTCTTTTAGATTATTTGATCATATATAGCATGCCAGTTTAAATTTTCTATTGCTTTTTTGGCTACATCTCTCTGTGTTATGATTTTAAGTACTTCTTCTAGGAATTTTAATGCACACATATAACTTTTTAAGAGTCTGCTTAGGTAAAGTTTTACTGTTTCAAATAAAATTTAGAAACCTCTCAAGCATGTAAATCCCTTAACCCCATCACTTTATATTATGGTCATGATATATTAATGGTGGTTTCAATTTCAATTCAGTTTTCAAAATCTTGTTTTGGATCCGTCACTTGCCTGTGCTGCTGTGGCATTGTTATGGAAATTGACCAGCATTATAACATAGTTCAGTTCTTAAAACCTTTGCTCTGATTCTTTCTGAGTGTTACACTTAAGTGCAGCTTGGAGATGTGCCTGGTACTGCTGTGTCAGTTCATACATGGAATTAAGGATCCTATTTGCCAGCTTGTTCTTCTTGGGGATTCTCCCACCCTCTCTTGCTCCTAATGGACCAATTTTGTAGTCCTCTGGCCTGAAAGATGGGATTATTCCAGAATTTAGTCCCCATACTGTCCCAAAATTCTGAATAACTCGGGTTTCCCACCATAGTAAAGCAGTGAGAGTAAAAAGAGGAAAAATAAAGGAACTTCCAACCCACTCCTCACTCCAATATTTACCTAACAGAAGCCCCTTTTATCAGCACTTCTATCTAAAAGATTTATATTTCTCTCAGGGTCTTAGTGCCTACACCACTGGTACAGCAGCAGGAGTACAGTTCAGTGACTGGATCTGGCCTTGGGGCAGGGCTGGTAGACAAAAAAGTAAAAGATTAAGTGGTTCCCCCCACTTTCACCTGTGGGTAGGGGCTATTTTCTTGCCCCTATGTCTACAAAGATGTGTTTCTCTGGTAGTTTTTGATGAATGTGCCTATTACACAGTTTCCCTTTTAGACTATATTTTGGTCAAAGCCTTAGGAAATAAAGGAGAAAAATATAGTAAACTCATTGCTATCATATTGATGTTCCTTCAAATTTTGATTACCGTTCAATCCACCTTCTATTTTTTACTTTTCAGAGTCCTCAAGAGTTATTTGTTTATCTGTATTTCATCAAGAGTTTTAGTTTTTATTACTGGGAAAGATAGGCTGCATTAGACATAATCAACCTTGGCCAGAATCAGAACTTTACTACCAATGCCTTTTATTAAGCGTTTATTATACTCAACCAGGCATTACCTTTTGACATGCTATACTTCATGTGAACTTGAAGCAACTCAGCATTTATTTCCATCCTCAGTGATATCCAAAAACCATTCCCCAATGATGAAAATGTTCTATACATCTATCGTATCCAACAAGGTGCTAATTATCCACATGTGGCTTTTGTGTAACTGAAATTTAGCTAGTGAAACTGAGGAACTTGATTTTAAACTTAGTTTAGTTTTAATTAAATATATGTTAAATTTAAATAACCACACATTGATAGTGGCTGCTGCATTGAAAGTGCAGCTCTGTATTACTTATGGATTTTCACGCTCACATTTTCACTTGAGTTTACTATTGAACCAAGCAAAAGAATAATGTAAGATAAATATAAGTTCAAGAGTACAAATGACTATATTTTTCTCTTCACTGCTTCCATTGATTTCTCATGAAGCCACACCTGAAGCACGGTTGTCTATGCAAAGTAAGGAGTACGCCAGAGTCTAGAACCATAGTCCCTTATTCTTTTACAAAGTGTTATGCCTCTGGAGGGAAGGGGTTAGGGAGCCTGGAAGCACATCAACATTTAAGATTCCATTCTCTTGTCATAAAGACACTTTTCTTAATTCTATACCACATTTACATTATTCTCTGTCTATTTCTTACTGGATCATGATTTCTTGTCAAGGTTTCATAGCAGCAGACCTGCCTACAGTCAACTACAAGTAGTCTTTACTTATTTTATTGCTATCCTACTTACTCTGTTTTACTCCTTATTGCCCAAGTCATTTCTTATCCTGGGTAAATCATCATTAGTTCTTCAATTTTATTGTGTTTCTCAAGCTTCTTAGGAAGTTCAGTAATTTTGTGGCTCTCCTGTGATTATATCAATTATTCAGTAACAATAACTATCAAGGCATTTTGTATATAAAATAACAAAAGATAAAACACAAAAATAACTTATGTAAGCTATTAAAAATGGGGAAATAAGTGACTAAGGATCACAACAATGTGTCAAAGAAGCAAACTAGTATAAGAGCAGAGATACAGTCAAGTCTCAGAGACAATTAGAACTAGGTCATGATTTGCCAAGGGAATGCTTTCTTTTTCTTTCACCACAGCATTATGTACTTGACAACTTCATTCTCTTTTATGGAAGAACATCTTCCCTCAGTGTTGCAAAACATGGCTCCTAAAAGATGACGGCTTAACCTCCCCATAGGATTTGGCTCAGCACGTATGGGTTGCTGATCACTTACTATCCAATGTATAGTGGCCATGTATGGGAGACACGGTCCTATAATTGCCCCAATTTGAGTCAACTGACTCTCATTGGAAAAATTAACTGTTTTAGGAAGTGAAATAATGTGTGAAATATTGGGTCCTTAGATACCCAGCTAGATGGTGAAAGCCATTAGTTCTTCAGGAAATAGAGGAGAAAGTGCTGGGAAGTCAATCCTATAAATGTTCACTAGATATGTTAAGGATATAGATCTCGTCAAGGTGGCGGCATAGGCAGACTCATCTCTTCCCACAAACACAACCAGGTTACAACTATTCTTGGAAAAATTATCCTGGAGAGAAAAGAGAAAAGTGGATAAAAAGAACCCCCACAACAAGGGACAGTCCTGACTGAGGCGGAAATTCCTTCTGGAGAGGAAAAAAGCCACCTTCGTGAGCCGTGGAGCTTCACAGTGGCTGGGGAGGGAGGCACCCTAAGGTATGCAGCCCTCCCTGGAGAAGTGGGGACCTTAGCAGGGGCACATTACCGCTATAAGCATCCTTCAATTCAACACAACTGAGACAAGTGTCCTACTATCTGGCCTCGCTGGCTATTAACTGCAATGGTGATAACCCCAGAAAAGCTATCAGACGAAAGCGGAAAAAAACTGGCTCTTAAAGGGCCCATGCTCAAATTCACCTGTCTCAGAGAAAAACCTAAAATCACCAAAAAGACAGCTGCACAGTCCTTTGGTGAAAAGAGACTCAGCTGGTGGCTCTGGGTGCATCTCAGTGAGAAGTGAGACCTCTCCAGACTTGAGACTTTAGTGAACAGCCAGTATTATGAGCTAATACACGTGTGCTGACACAGACGCTGGCAAACACCACTGAAGTTCTTCAACTGGCCTGATAACCCAGGGGTCTGCCACACCCACTAGAGTGAAGATTTAATCCAATTCAGCCAGGGCATGCAGGCTGCCCTAAAGCCTGACCCCAACCAACAGCAAGCCCTCAGGCTGCTTGTCAGCCTGCATAGACTAGGTACCTTGATCCTCTATAGGCAGGTGTGTGTGTCCATCTCTGTGGGACAGGGCCTGTTTGAGGACCTGGTGAAGTGTGGGGGGTACTGGTGGAGAAGTGAGGGCCTCTGCAATGGGGCAACAGGGTATACTCCAGCAGGTGCACGGACCAGGGCTGTGTTGATGGTGTATCTGGCCCTGCGTGGGATGGGGATTATCAGTGGCAGTAGACCTGTGCTGCACAATCAGCCACAAAGAGGATTGATTCCACTTTCCAAAGTCTTAAAAAATTGGGTGCTCCTATGCCTAAGCCACCCGCACACAGCTACAATCCTAAGAGAGCTGACAACAGCCTTGCAGGCCTGAGGCCTACAGCAACTTTAAGTCCCTGAGTCTAGCAACGAGCTACACTGAGTACATACTCAATTAACAGGAAAACTGCAAGAAGAGTGTGCTATTAGACCTTTCAGCCAAAGGTGCTGGGACTCCCCAAACCCAATTTATAAACAACCAAACAGGGAGGGAAAGACTAGACTCCCTGGGTACCTGCAGTAAGATCAACCCTACTACAGCAGAAGGACACAAGTAGCCAAAATAAGGGTCACTCCCACATCATTTGGACTGCTGACAACAGGGAAGCACACTGCTGGGCCTCAAAAGACATCTCATGCATAAGGCCACTTCTCCAAGCTCAGGAGACATAGCTGTCTCACCTAATATGTAGATAAAAGCACAGAGAAAGAGGCATAATAAGGAAGCAAAGGAATACATTGCAAGCAAGGGAACAGGACAAAACCCCAGAAAAATAGCTAAATGAAACATAAATAAGCAATTTATCTGACAAAGAGTTCAAGCAAAAACTCATAAGGATGCTCACTGATATTGGGAGAAGACTGGATGAACAAAGTGAGAACATCAACAAAGAATTGGAAAATATAAAAAATAACCAATCAGAAATGAAGAATACAATACTGGAAATGAAAAATTCACTAGAAAGACTCAATAGCAGAGTAGATGATACAGAAGAATTGGTCAGTGAGCTGGAAGAAAGACTAAAGGAAATCACCCAAGCTGAACAGACAAAAGAAAAAAGAGTTAGACAGAATGAGAACCGTCTAAGGGAACTCTGTGACAATATCAAGCACACTAACATTTGTATTACATGTCCCAGAAGGAGAAGAGAAAGACAAAGGGGCAGAGAATCTCTTTGAAGAGATAATAGCTGAAAACTTTCCTAACCTAAGGAAGGAAACAGACATCCAAGTACAGGAAGCATAGAGAGCACCAAACAAGATGAACACCAAGAGGCCCACATCAAGCCACATTATAATTAAAATATCCAAAACTAAAGATGAAGAGAGAATCCTAAAAACTGTAAGAGAAAGGCAACAAGTGACATACAAAGGAAAGCCCATAAGGTTATCAGCAGACTTCCCAGCTGAAACCTTATAGTCTAGAAGACAGTGGCAGGACACATCTAAAGGGCTGACAGGAAAAAAACCTAGAGCCAAGAATACTCTATCCAGCAAGGTTATCATTGAGAATGGGAAGAAAAGAGAAAGAGCTTCCCGGACAAGCAAACTTGAAGGAGTTTATCACCAAGAAACCAGTTCTACAAGAACTGATGAAGGGACTTATTTAAGTTGGAAAGAGAAGACCACAGGTAGGGATAATAAAATTATCAAAAAAAAAGGCAATAAAATCACTGGTAAAGGCAAAAATACAGTAAAGGTAGCAAATCAACCACCTATGAATAAGCAAACATATTACTAAAGAAAGCCATCAAACCACAAGGGAAGAGAGCAAGAGAAAAAGAAAGAAACAGAGAAGAACTACTAAAACACCCAGAAAAAAATTGACAAAATGGCAATAAATACGCTTTTATCAATAGATACTATACATGAAAATGAAATAAATGCTCCAATCAAAAGGCATAGAGTGGCCAGTTGGATACAAAAACAAGACCCATATATATGCTGCATACAAGAGACACACTTCAGAACTAAAGACACTCACAAACTGAAAATGAAAGGATGGAAAAAGATACTCCATCCAAATGGCGAAGAAAAGAAAGCAGGGTAGCAATACTTATATCAGACAAAATAGATTTTAAAACAAAAACTGTAGCAAGAGACAAAGAAGGGCACTACATAACGATAAAGGGAACAATCCAACAAGAGGATATAACACTTATAAATATCCATTCACCCAACATAGGAGCACTTAAATATATAAAGCAATTATTAACAGACATAAAAGGAGAAATAGACAGTAACACAATAATAGTAGGGGACTTTAAACACTCCATACCAATGGATAGATCATTCAAATAGGAGATCCAGACAAGGACAACACAAAAAAAGAAAATTACAGGCCAATATCACTGATGAACATTAATGCAAAAATTCTCAACAAAATACTAGCAAATCAAATACAATAATACATTAAAAAGATCATACATCATGATCAAGTGGGTTTTATTCCAGGGATGCAGAGATGGTTCAACATCCACAAATCAATCAATGTGATACACTACATTAACAAAATGAGGAGTAAAAATCTAAATAGATTATCTAAATAGATGCAGAGAAAGCATTTGATAAGATACAGCATCCATTTATGATAAAAACTCTAAATAAAATTGGTACAGAGGGAAAATACCTCAACATGATAAAGACTATATATGACAAACCCACAGCTAATATCCTTCTCAATGGAGAAAAACTGAAAGCTATAGCTGTAAGAATGAACCAGACAAGGATGCCCACTTCACCAACCTTATTTAACATAGTATTGGAAGACCTTGCCAGAGCAATCAGGCAAGAAAAAGAAATAAAATTGATCCAAATTGCAAAAGAAGAAGTCAAACTGTCACTATTGGTGGATGACATGATTTTATATATAGAAAACCCTAAAGAACCACTAAAAAAACTTTTATAAATAATAAATGAATACAGTTAAGTCGTGGGATACAAAATCAACGTACAAAAATCAGTTGCGTTACTATACACTAACAACGAAGTAGCAGAAAGACAAATTAAGAATACAATTCCATTTACAATTGCAACAAAAAGAATAAAATACCTAGGAATAAACTTAACCAAAGGGTGAAAGATCTCTGTACACTGAAAACTATAAAACATTCTTGAAAGAAATCAAAGACTCAAAGAAATAGAAAGATATTCCGTGCTCTTGGATTGGAAGAATTAACATCGTTAAAATGTTCATACTTCCTAAAGCAATCTACAGATTCAATGCAATCTCTATCAAAGTTCCAACAACAATTTTCATAGAAATAGAACAAAGAATCCTGAAATTTATATGGAAGAAGTAGAGACCCCAAACAGCCAAACGATTCCTGAGGAAAAAGAACAAAGCTGGAGGTATCACATTCCCTGACTTCAAAATATACTACAAAGCCATAGTAACCAAAGCAGCATGGTACTGGCACAAAAACAGACACACAGATCAATGGAACAGAATCGAGAGCCCAGAAATAAACCCATACGTATATGTAATTGTCGACAAGTGAGCCAAGAGCATACGATGGAGAAAGGAGAGTCTCCTCAATAATTGGTGTTGGGAAAACTGGACAGGCACATGCAAAAGAATTAAAGTAGACTATTACCTTATGCCATGCACAAAAGTCAACTCAAAATGGATTAAAGACTTGAATCTAAGACCCAAAACCATGAAACTTCTAGAAGAAAACATAGGCAGTACTTTATTTGACATTGGTCTTAGCACCATATTTTCAAGTCCCATATTTTCATGTCTGACTGGGCAAGGGAAACAAATGAAAAAATGAACAAATGGGACTACATCAAAATAAAAGCTTCTGCAAGGCAAAGGAAACCATCAACAAAACGAAAAGACAACCTAACAATTGGGAGAAGATATTTGCAAACCATATATCATATAAGGGGTTAATATCCAAAATATGCAAACAACTCATACAGCTCAACAAGAAGAAAACCAACAACCCAATTAAAAGATGGGCCAAAGATCTGAAAAGAGATTTCTCCAAAGAAGATATACGGATGGCCAACAGGTACATGAAAAGATGTTCAACATCATTAGCTATCAGGGAAATGCAAATCAAAACTACAATGAAATATCACCTCACTTCAGTCAGAATGACTATAATTAACAAGACAGGAAACAACGTATTGGAGAGGATATGGGGAGAAGGGAAGCCTTGTACACTGCTGGTGGAAGTGTAAACTGGTGCAGCCACTATGGAAAACACTATGGAGTATCCTCAAAAAATTAAGAATAGATCTACCAGCTATTCCACTGCTGAGTATTTATCCAAAGAACTTGAAAACACAAATGCATAAAGATACTTGCACCCCTATGTTCTTTGTAGCATTATTCACAATAGCCAAGGCCTGGAAGCAACCTAGGTGCCCATCAAGGGATGAATGTATAAAGAAGATGTGGTATATATGCACAATGGAATGCTACTCAACCATAAGAAATGATGAAATCTAGCCATATGTGACAACGTGGATGGACCTTGAGGGTATCATGATAAGTGAAATAAATCAGAGGGAGAAAGTCAAATACCATATGATCTCACTCATAAGTAGAAGATAAAAACAATGACAACCAAACACATAGCAACAGAAATTGGATTGGTGGTTACCACAGGGGAAGGGAGCAGGGAAGAGTGAAATGGGTGATTAGGCATATGTGTCTGGTGACGGATTATAATTAGTCTTTGGGTAGTGAATGTAATGTATTAATCTACACAGAATTCGAAATATATTATGATGTACATCTGAAAGTTATATAATGCTATAATCCAATGTCACTGCTATTAAAATTTAAAAAATAAAGATAAATAAATAAATAAATATATGTTTTAAGGATATAAAATTCTGAAGGGAACATGACATTGCACATATTTGGACACATCCTTGCCCTAGCTTTAGGCTTTCAATGGCCTCTCATAAATCTTAGGATTAAGTCTAACTTCGTGATTATTATTTCAAGAAGGATTCTAAGTAGGTTTATATTCCAAGCGGCTTCACCATCTTTGTTGTAGGAATACTGAATGGGTCCTTGAATCTAAAAATCACTCATCTTTAAGACTTTAAAAATATTTCCTTTTCCTGGGGTAATCTACTCCTTTTTTGTTCCTTCTACCTGTCTAATCGCTACTTATTCTTAAGCTATTCACAGTGGTTCCTCCAGAAAAACTCTCATACCACCGTTGAGAGGTCAGCTCTCTGAACTCTCCACTCCGTATCTTTCTATTTCTCTATGGAGTGATTAACATGCCATTATGTAATTTTCTATTCACTTTCTCCAATGCCTTTGTTTTCCCCTTTATCTCCAAAATCTAGTACATTACTTGGCATTGACTAATATTTATTAAGAGAATGAATGGCTTGTAGACTTGATTAATATAGATAGTAGCAATTTTACTACATTCGTTTTGGGTGCAATTCTCGCTATAATGCTGTTTAAGATCGAGCTAGCTCTTAGGCAAAGGCATCGAAATATTATTTTATTAAATTTGCAGTCAAACAAAATACCTTTCTTTTGAAGATAGAAATATAAGCAAAGGATGAGCATTAAAAAGTATTTGACAATGGAATAATAAAGTCTTTAACAGTAACAAGATTTTCTGTAATTCTTTGCAAAAATATAAAATCTGAAATTATTTTGAATCATAAGACCATAATAGAAGTACGTTTATAGCCTTATGGTGGAAACTATTTTGAAGGACTGATCATTGGCTTGTATACATTCTGATACAGGTTTCTAATATCTGTGACATTTTTCAATAGCCACTTATCAAATACAATTCTTTAAAAATCCTATAACAATAATGCTCCTATGATGTTAATGAATTTTTAAATAGTTTGCTGATGATTTTTTTTCTCATCCTGAAATTTTGCAACAGATTCTTGGAGGCTCAAAAAGTCAATTGCATATCAAAATTAAATGTTTTAAATTTGACTGCTTAAAATTTACTATTTTGAGTAGATTTTGTTGTATCTCTGCTTCTGTTTCTGTGCTTATGCATGTGAAAGAGTGACTGTCATGGGGTCTTTATTATGGATAATTTACTTCTGAAGATTTTATTTATATTTTTTATCCAGTCTGGGCTCCAGGAATATCACTATCTTGTTATATGTTATTATGGAGGAATTTGAGTATGCTCCATTTCTTATATCAAGACACTTTATTTTACTTCAGATTTAGGATTAAGTTTGAAGTTTTTATTTCTCATGAGCTATTTTTCCCTATTCAGAGTCTTGGCAGTTACAATCTTAAACATTTCCTACTTGCAGTAATAGACCAAGTTTTCCAGACCTCCTTTCATGGAGGATTCTGAACTTACGTGGCCTCAGCTCATGTGTCCTTGAAGTATGTCATTTTTCTCTGCATGGACATTAAAACCCAAACTTTTAGCTCTCAACACTTGTTTTCAGACTGGGGTTTCTTCTGAAATAACAGATTTACTCTTACACGGAGTAGTTATAAAATAGAAATAGAAAGAAAATGGTCATTTGTACAAGAATTGACTTTCTTCATTTCAGAATTAAGCTTAAATTCCTTTAAACATTTGTTTTCTATGGGCTATATTTCCAGAAATAATTCTATCTCCCTTTTGCTACCTTATTTTTATGTATTTCTTATATTTCAATAAAATAATCCTGTCCAAATGGAAAATTTGATTAATTTAAAAATTGTGCAAGAACAATGTAATTAGAGAACTAGACAGTTTCTAAATAGCTCTGAGTTTCTTCCCACACAAGACATAAACCACAAAGATCATTTTGACTTTGATCTATAGCCTAATATTTCATATAGGAATACTAAAATTTTATTTTTTCCAAAAAGCCAAGTGCGGAAAGGCACAAAATATGATTGCATATTATATGGGTAGAATTCAATTTACGCCAATTTACACTTCTGACACTAAGCGAGTTACAGGTATGTTATCAACTTTCATCACATAAGTCAGTCTGAGGAATTCTTTGCTCTGTGGGAAGGCTTTTCTCAGGTCCCTGCTCATTCTTTAGACATTTTCTCAATTGTTGCACAGTTCAGATATAAATTAGAAACGTAAGTTCATGGAAAAAGAACAGATCGTTTGGAGTTAAGCTGAAGCATGGTGAGAGGACATTGATGTGCAAGTTACCTGTCACCCAAAATTCATATGTTGAAACCCTACCAACCAATGTGATGATTTTAAGAAGTGGGGCTTCTAGGGGGTAATTAGGATTAGAAGAATTCATGAGGGTAGAGTTCCTGTGAGGGGAATTCTGCCCTTATAAAAGTCGATAGAGAGCTTGCCTGCTTGCTTCCTCTCTCTCTTACCACCATGTAAAGATACAAGGAGAAGTTGTCAGTCTGCAACCCAGAAGATGGGCATGTTACAGATTAAATCTGTGTGTGTACGTGTTTGTGTGTGTGTGTGCGCGCGCGCACGTATGCATTTATATATATATATGAAAGAGATAAAGAAATAAAAGATACTTTAAAACTCATGTTGTAGACTATATACATATATAGATGTTCATAAATGTGCCTTTGTATGTATCCTAGAAACTGTTAAAACAGCAATTATATTAGTTTATTTATGGTCAATACTAGTGATTATGGTAATTATCTTGACTGCTTTCATGTATAAGCATTTATTACAAATTTCTCTAACGTTTTACAAACAGTATATAATCTAATCTGAAAAACAACAATTCCAAACCCTTAATATTGCCTGCGTGTTCCAATACAATTTGACTTCTGGGCTTGTCTTCCAACTAATGCCAGATGCTAATTTTCTGTGAAGCAAATGAAGTGTAGGCTGTAGATTTCCTCACTTTTCACAAGCTCCTGCCAGTGTTCTGGGTGGGTCTCTAGTAATGCATTAACATGTTTGTGCTCTTTTAAAAATGAAATTTGCAAAAGAAAGATATTTTAAGTCTTAAGTTAAGATCACTGTCTCTTTTCCTCTCTGACTTTCCTTGGAAACAACTTTCCCTTCTGTTGGTGGGGTTAGAGTGGTCATGGACATTTTTGGAATTTAGTTAAAGGAAGTTGATTTGGGAAATTTTGATTGTTTGTTTGTCTCTGTTTGTTTGAGTCAAAAAATGCTTCTATGTATAATGAAGTTGTTACTAGTAATCCTCAGAGAGAATGACACCTAGAAGAATAACATCCTGCTACTCACAAATTGACTCACCTCACACCATGACCCAAATTTGCATCATCAGATTTTATGTAATAGGAATAGATCCTTGGGTCCCTGACAATAAAAATATGCAGAATATACAGAGTAGAAGATAAACAAAATTTTAAATGCATGAAGGCTGATGCCCAACTATGGAAACTTTTTAGAATCATTTTATGTGTAAAACTGTTCAAGGAAGATTTAATTCAATCAATGCCTAGTAAAAAGTAAGCCTCTCCTGTCAGAATACTCTGATAATGCAGCATTTATAACTATAAGGGCCTCACAGATATGTGGGGTTTTTTTCTATTATATTTTCACAAAATATATTTTGTAGGGCGTAAGCTTGGTAATATTACCACAAATGACAAAACATCTGTGTGTGAAGTCTCATCATTCACATATCCCAAAATACAGACTTGAATATTAGCATATTTGACTCATCAATTCTCTAGACAGATCTGGTAGTTCCAATAATAAGGCATGCTAAATTACTACTGATGCAGTAAAACAGACTGAAAAACAAATGTACTAGTGATAAAAGTCCAATACCTTTTTATCAACAAATCAAGGTATATGATATAAGAGCAATTTGATTACACAGGTTGGTATAACATGGTTGGAATTTTAAAGGTGCTTGATTATGTCTTAACTCCATATTAATTTTTATGTGCTTCATAATTATCAATTATACCAAAATTTGAATAAGAGAGGAAGGAATTATCCAACTAGCAGCTAAAAGCATAAACAGAAAGCAAAATTATTAAAAGCATCAAAGTATCATAAGACTCTTTTTTTGCTGGGAGAGATTAGCCCTGAGCTAATGTCTATCGCAATCTTCCTCTTTTGCAGCTTAAGGATGATTAGCTCTGAGCAAATATCTGTGTTAATCTTCCTCCACTTTACACGTGGGTCACCACCACAGCCTGGCTGACAAGTGGTGTATGTCCACACCTGGGATGTGAACCCATGAACCTGGGCTTCTGAAGCAGAGTACACCAAACTTAACCACTACGCTATGGGTCTGGCCCCAAAAGACTCTCTCTTGATAATGGAAGAGAACTAAAAACTCTTATGGCCAAAATCATAAAAGTAAGAAAAACATTATGATAGCCAAGAAACAATAGCTAATGAAATGATAACTGGCAAGCAGAAAAACAAACCATCAGGATGAATTCAAACTGGAAAATTACAAGCAGAATGAAGATAAACGTAATTAAAGAAAAATATTGTTTGTTCAAAAGAGTACATGTGAAGGTTAGCAGTGACTTAATTCTATGAATTCATTACTTTGAGAAGTAAAGGATTCTTTTATTATGGTCTCGTACTATGAGCAATGATTCGCAGAAAGCCAGTTTCTTTTAAAAAATGTTTTCCCATTTATATTTACAGAGAACGAAACCAAACAGATATGTTTAAACAGATGATTTCTAGCAAGAATAGGCAAATGTATCAGACCATTGCTAGCATTTTTGCCAAAACCAAGTTTGAATGTATTGGTTGGTCAGTAACTTTTTTTTAATAAACAAAATATTACTTACATCTGATGCATTTACAGACTGAATGAATATATGGAAAAGTCCTAAAAAGTATTGACGATTCCACAGGGCACAAGTCTATGTTTATTTGTGTTATGTAGAAAAATATTTTTTTTAATTTATAATACTTTTCATTCTAATTAAATATTCACTTTTTAATATAACTTGTACTTGTGTTTTTTGCAATCCTTAACAACATTACCCCAAATTATATAGTTGTTAGGCCTCATTAAACCTGGGTCTGTCCTTCCTCAACTCTTACCATGCTTTCCTTGATCATTCTAGTCAAGTTAAGTCTTCTTCAAACATGATAATCATGGTTCCACATCAGGGAATTTATACTTGCTGTTTCCCAGTATCTCCTAATATCCTAATTTTCTAATGGTTGCCCATATGACTAACTGCTCATTTTGTTTAGAGATCACCTCCTCAGAGAAGCTTTCTCTGAATGTCCGACTGAAATAGTAACTTCCATAACTTCATTTCTCCTTTCCCTGAATTATTTTTCTTCATAACACTACTATGATTTGATACATTACATAGTAATCCGTTAATTTTCTTTCTAAGACTAGTAAAATATAAACTCTATAATAACAAGCTTTTTGTATGTTTTGTTCACTCTATGACATAACAGTGGCTGGTGCATAGTCGCTGTTCAATATGTATTTGTTGAACAAATGATAGAACACAATATTATTATACACTGTTGCTAAAAAAAATACCGCAAAACTAAAGGTTAGATATAGAGAAAACTTTTAATTTAAAAAGCTGTTAAGTGGCAGAGTCAAAATTTACCGATTATTTTTTGGACTCTTAAGATCAGTTTATAATCATGAAGCATCTTTTAACGTTAAAAATAATCCTTTAAAAATGGGCTCAAGTTTGAAAGTGAAATACATGTTGTTGCTAACTTTTTAAGGCTTGACTTTTAATATTTGGGATTTAACAGTGAAATAAAAGTATTTATTATTTGGGATTTAACAGTATTAAAAGATGAAGAAATAATTGTAAATGAAAGTTGGCTTAAGCTTTCAAGGGAAAGTATATCATAGTGCAACATGGGACATTTATTGTTAAAATCAATCTGTAGAAAGAAGCACTCTGTAAAGACATTTTAATTTACAAAACTGCTATTAAAAAGGCATAATAAACATAATGTTAAAAGAAATGCACAATTCATCAAAGAGGAAATACACTGAGCAAATGAACGTATGGGAAACTTTTAACCATCTTATTAAGGAAATGTAAGATTACAATGTTAAGTAAAATGTTTAACCCATTAAATTAAGAATTTATCATCTAGAATATAAAGACCACACTTTGCTGAATTGCTGGTGTCCATGTATAAGAACTGACAACATCAACTATTTTTGATCTGATTAATTTGATTAATGGAGTAAATCATGAAAAAGAATTATCAGTTTTCAGTTTATGTAGAAAATGAACATTTTAATAGACAGCATATTAGTAAAAACCTACAAAAACACAGAGTTTGAATTCTGTTAGAAAATTAATGAAGTTATTATTTAACTTTGGAATGAGTGTTCCAAAAATTTCAAGCTACAAAATGTTTTAAATTTATTGTAGTACTTGTAGGTGCTTGAAACAAAGCAAACACAAATATTTTCTGAGAAACCCAGGTTCAGCCTGGACTTAAAAGTGTCCTACAGATAAAGTTTCTGGAGAAAAGGAGCTCACAATTTAAAATTTAAAAAAAAACACAGATAAACAAGGCACTGTTTATGACAGTCACCAGAACAATAGACACATTGAGAAAAGACCTCAGATCTTAAAATTATCAGAACAAAATATTGACTAAGTATACTGTCATGTGAAGAAAAGTAAGGTGAGTTTAAAAACAGAAGATAATAAACTAAAAAAGTAATTTTGAAAAAAAGAGAAACCCTAGAAATTATATGTATATATTTTTAAAATAAAAATGAAATGACAAAAGCAAAGAATGAATCTTTTAAAAATACAGAATACCATTTATAGTAATATCAAAATCATTAAATATCTAGGAATAAATATTATGAAAAATACACAAGACCTCTATATGGAAAACTCAATATTGAATAATATTGAAGAAGGAATATAAATGAAAGTATATATCATTTTTCTGGATTTGAAAACTCAATTTTTTTTTTTTTTTAAAGTTGGCTCTTGCAGTTAAGCTCTGTGGATTTTTTATTTTTTTTTTTTTACCAGAGAACCCTGTGCTGCCAAACCAAAGTGTGCAAATTTAACCACTCAGCCAGGGGGCCAACCCCTGAAAACTCAATTTTTAAAACGTTATTTCTCTCCAAATTAATTTATTGTTCAGTGAAATCACAATAAAAATTACCACAGATAGATTAACAAGCTAATTCTAAAGTTTATAAGGGAGTACAAAGAACCAGTGATAGTCATAACACTCTTGAAATGTCAACTAAGTTGGAGCTACTCTGAGTTGTCAAGACTACAGATATGCAGTGTGTAAGACTGAGTGATACTGGGCTAAGGATAGAAAGTATAGACCAGTGGATGAAGTAGAGTACACGGAAACAAACTCATACCTCTTTATTCCCTAGACTTAAGGAAAAGATATCCCTGCAAACCAGAGGAAAGATGATCTCCTCACAAAGTGACGAGAGGTTGGTTGCATACCCACATTTTAAAATATTCCAGATTGATTACAGATATAGGTATTAGAGATAAAACCAATAAGCCTTCTAGAATTAAAAACTTCTCTCTTTTAAGAGTCGTCAATAAGAGTGTAAAAAAGGAAGCCAAAGAATGGAAGAAGATATTTGTAATGTGTATAAATGACAAGGGACTTCAATAAAAACAAAACAAAACAAAACAAAGGACAGATAATACAATGGAAATATTGGCAAGAAAACTAAACAGGCCCTTTGCACAAGAGGATATCCAAATGACATATAAACATATGAAAATGTGACAGTATCATCCGGAAGGAAATGCAAACTAAAAGCACATTAGACACAACAACTAAAAGCATATTAGACACATTAGACACAACTATATATGAAGCTAAATGACAAATATTCAAAAGACTGACTGCCAATACAAGTTTTCTCAAGTATTTTAAGACAAAAGTACTCTCAATAACTGCTGGCAAAGAATGCATTAATTGGTACAATGACTTCAAAAAATTATTTGTTATTATCTACTTTATGACCTCCCAGGTTCACCCCTAGATCTTTGCTCAAAAGAAACGTCTCCACATGCACCAAAAGATGGGTTCAACAATGCTCAGTACGATATCATACATAATTCTAAAAAATGTCTTAGGGAAATAGTAGGATGTGTCTGTGTGTGTTTGAGTGTATATATGTGTGTATATATATCTGTGTATACATACATACATTTATATATACATTTATACATATATACAAACATCTATACATGTATAGTACATCTATGTGTGAGTATATTTATAAAAATATCTTCTAGATTTCAAGTTAGGAAAGCATTTCTAAAGGACAAGCAGTACTCAAAATATTTAGCAAAATGGGAGGATAGGAGAATTATTATCATATGAAAATACCTCAAAGTATTTGGAATAAGATAATGGCAATGTATTGTAATTAAATTAAATATTGATCTTTTGCTAACATAAGCTCATTTGGGATTGTTGAATCATTTTCTTTTGAAATAATGGAAAAAATTCAAAAGAACAAATAAAGCTAATAGGAGGGCAATAATAAACTTAAAAAGAACATATTTTTTCTCTAACATTCACCTACAATTAGAAAAATTATAAATATAAACATAAGCTAAGTAATATATTTCTTACTCTATTACCTACAGGTCTCAATGTTTTCTCTTGGTGTATAATTATGGATGTATATTATAAAATCCTGCAATTATGTAGCTTAATCTTGTTTTCTTTTAGAATAATGAAACTATGATCACTTTTTTCTCACTTTGTGTAATCAATTTCATTTACATGTTAATCTATTTTTTTCCAAAACAGAAGCTATAAACACAAGTTATAGACAGTACATTTCAAGTCTAAAACAGAGCAAACACACAAAATGAAGATAATTTAATTGTGTTTTTCACGTTCTAATGGACATTTATTAACCTTAGCCAGCACATTTTCTGAATGCTGAATTATAGATGCATACATAATGGTTTGAGACTGTAATTCTAAGCTGAATATGAATATAGCAGGGTAATGAATTATCAAAGATACTGCATTTTAGCCCTTGTATTACACAGAATTGCTATTGTTCTCTCTCATCTATCCAACTTCTTGAATTACTAGCCCCATTAGTCAGTGAGTTGTTAAAACATGCATCATTATTTAACACTGTGCATTGTCTCAGTGAGTGATGCAGATAAAGACCTAACAGCGTTCTGTCTCAGTAGAGTAATTAAAAATTAGGGTGGTCCCAAAAGAGACAGGTTCAATCCATCGTACTCTGGGACATCATAAAAACATAGAATGTTTAGGCTAGAGGGATGCTTTGATGAGATCTAATGTGATAAGCTCATTGAATAGAAAATACAAAAGTTAGAAAAGACTGACTTCCTTGTTTTCTATTTGTAGTGTCTGAGCTAGAACTAGTACTAATATTTACTGTAAGTACCATTAGATGATCGTGCTTCTCCTGATGACAGGTTTTAGTTATTTCTAGACAGATGATTTACAGAAGTCTCTGCAAATGAGTCCTAAGGTTTCCTTAAATCTGCAAGTTTTTAAGTGGCATGAGATAATACTGACAAACCTACCATATACAAGACAGTCATGCTTAATAGAAAGTATGTTCCCACTGATATTAAACCTTAAAAAAATATAACTAATTATTAAAATTAAAGAGTCTCTCCTCCAGATCTGCCTCTCAATCCTTGAAAAACATTCTATCCTTATATTTTATACTGGATATATACATGTATATATACATGTATCTATTTTTTTTTTTTTGGTGAGGAGGACTCTCTCTGAGCTAACATCTGTGCCAATCTTCCTCTATTTTGTATGTGGGTTGCTGCCACAGCTTGGCTTGATGAGTGGTGTAGGTCCATGCCAGGGATCCAAATCTGCGAATCTGGGCCACCACAGTGTTCTCCAGACCTTACCACTACACAAAAATACACTGGATATTTTCATATGGCAATTTTTTGAACTGTTTATCTAATTATTTTATTTATGCTGTCATCACTTGTAAGGTCATTCACCTAATTTTGAATTACTTTAATTAAACATAAATGCATACAGCAGTATATTCACAGAACTTGTGTACATAATTGCAATTAAATGACCACTTGTTTACTCAATCTCCATCTCAAGAAATGGAGCATTACAAGAACGTTTCTATTCCTTTTTATCTCTCTTGACCCTATCACCTCCTTCTCCCATCTACAGAGGTAACCACTATCATAAGTTTTATTTTTATAATATTCTTCCTTTTCAGTATAATTTTACTACATTTGTCCTTGTAATCCATATATTATTATTTTGTGTTTTTCATACCCTAAGCATCTATTATGATTTTATCCTTCTGCCACATGTTTTTTATTTCCATGGCTTAATACTCATGACAACTACTCATATTGAGGCATAGAGGTATCATTTATTAATTTTCACTGCAACATAGTATTCTACTCTATACATACATACAATTAATTTATTATGTGTACTAACTTTCTATCATTTAGTTACTATATCATCCTTAGATATTAAATAGATCAATGCATATTTGATCACTTTAAATACATCAATGCATATTTGATTGGTGCAGTGAATCTTAAGATCACAGAACAGTATAATGACTCTGAAATAAAAAAAGAGCAATTGAATTGAAGTACAAGTACAGTGCACTTTATTCCAAACTGCTTTTCAAATAATACATAGTAGGTATATTAAACTCTGCAAATTCTCATTCACACATCGTATTATTTTTTCTTCTGAGCTTCTGCACATTCTATTGCCTGTGATGGGTAAGTCATCGGCCCAGACCCATTAATTTAAAGATCTCCCAGTTACCTTTCATTTTATATACAAAATTATACTTTAACTTTTTGAATATTGTCCTCATTTTCTAAGCTTAGACATAGGTTACTTTGGAGCCACATAGGTCTTTCATGGTAGTAATAAAATAATTTTTAGTAATATTTATATTCTTAGAGCACCTTAAACAGTTCCAGTAACAAAACAGTTCTCAGTACCTATTTTTACTGATTAATAACAATAATAATAATCATCTCTAAATGTTGTGTAAGCAATCATATGGTAAGCATTAGTATTCTCATTGATTCCAAACTCTCTAGTTTTCTAAATTAGTATAATGTATTTTAATATAATATTCATTTGCTTATTTTTTCCAAATTTGCAGTAACATGTATCAGTATTTTGACTGGAAAGAACATAAAGTCTTTTTAAAAAATGTATACTATAGTTTCAATTATCCTTGTTGTGTTTTACTTTTTGAGTATTTCTTCCATTTTCAGAATTTTTTGATAAGTGTTCTACTTTTCAATATTTAAATTATCTATTCTGCTCCAAGCACAAAAAATTCTTACAAATAGCAAAGAGAGTAATAACACAAAGATGAAAGCTTATCTCAGTTCTTCAACCTTTTCCTTTTTTAATGATATATACCCCCTCTTTTGATATTTGACAGAAGATATTTTTATGCCAGTAAATGATAACTTTTCAAGAACCCCGTTACAACAAACTTTCTCAAATTGCTTCCCTTTCAAGTTCTCTATTTACTCTGTAATTGGCTCGTTGCTTTGAATTTAGCATTTGATTCACACTCAACTCATACAAAAATTGAAAACCAATAAAAATTCTGTTTCCTTTCAGTCTGACAGTTCGTATATAGACAATCTTTTTTCTTTGTTTCCTTGACTAATATTGCTTGTGGTCAATCATTTAATCTCAGTTGACTTCCTTCTAGTTTCTATGCCTTTGCAATTTAATACAACTGTGATGAAGTTTGCCACTTTCCACAGTCTTCAATATCACAGTGATATTTCTTCCATCACTATATTTTCATTTCATTTATTCTTTGTGTTACTCTATTTAAAAGAGAATCATCACATATTTAAGTGCCATATTTTAAATAATATCTTTTAAGAGTTGACAGAAGAGCTCATCTGCAAAGCATCAATTAGAAAAAATTCTGTAGTTTATTCATCACTCTATGGCAACTTCTTCATTAGTTATGTTCCCTGGTTGGTCTTAAGATATTACAGCTTTGCTTCTCTTTCATCCTAGACAGTTGTATCATTGATTCAGAAGAGGAGAGATTATAGTCCCCGTTAGGAACCAAAAAAAATGTGCTGCTTGGAAACAGAATTGACCTCTATCAACCAGAAACGTTTTCTTTAAGAATTTTCTTTGTAACTCTGTGGCTTGTTAAGCTGACTGCCATCCCCGAAATGTCTACTTAGTGAGGTTTCCAAGGATACACTAGTACAGGCCTTTTCTCATATTAAGTGGGAGGAAATAATAGCCAATCTACAATAGCCTGAAAGCCACTGATCTTATAGGAATATTCAACTTCTGCTATATGAAATTAGATTCGATCCGATTTTAAAATCATGTAGTTTTTTCCTCCCTGAAAGATAAATCTTCTTAACTAAATCATTAATTCATTCTCCTCTCATCACGAGGGTTGAAGAGTGGGAGGGAGAGTGGAGTCAAATGTGATCATGTACATTGGTCTTAGTCTTTCTACTGTCATCATTGCTTCAAATGTCATCACTGATATTTTGCTTAAATCCATCAGAACTAACATCATCATGCGATTATTCCCTGTTTTTAACCATAATTATAGGAGGCCCCAGAATCTTAGGTCATCTTTTGCTTCTCATATTCCAATTCAACCCCTTTGAAGCTCTGTACATCCCCAATTCTCTCCGCTATATTCATCCTTCACTCAAACCTGAATCTCACTCTCTATACTCTATCATTAACTTGTCTGAACTCTCCCTTCATTTTCTAGCTGTAATACAAATCTGGCCCTCCCTATTGGATCTCCTATAAGGATATTATGTCTCCTGAAGTCCTCTAAAGTCATGACTGAGTTTCTTCATGTATCATTTCTTCCAAGGGGCCTGGAGATGCAGTAAGTATCCTCTTTGTTCCTCATTTCTGCTTTCTGAATATTTTTCTTTCTTTTTTCTAAATTATTCAGTTTTGAATCTCCTATCATTAGATGATATGCGTAACTACCCCTCATTGTTGTTATTAACATGCAAACCCAGGATCACTTATCATTATTATTCAGTGAGTTTTAGTTCCTGGGTTTAGCTCACTGTCGTTCTCTCCAATACTTCTCTCTAGAAATAGTAGGTATTTTCCAAACACGCATCACAGATGAAACTTCCATATCCTACATTCTTGTTTCTTACACTTCACTGCTCCAATGATCCAGTACTCTATATGCAATCAGCCTTACATTTCCATGCTCATAAGCTAGATCTTGTCTTTACCAATGATTCCAATGACTCCATAATCTACATCTCACTCCCTGATGACCATCTCCTATCTTTACTTCATTCACTTTATAAACCTAACCTTTCTCCCACCCCACAGGTACTTCAATACCTAAAGATCTATCACCTTTTCATTATACCACATGCTTTGATGTCCTTACCCTCTTACTTACCCAGTTTAAATTCTATGTTCAATTATTAAAATAACTCTGTTTCATACACGTTGACTCCCTTGGCCTCCTTTCACTCTTGTTGTAGTTCTTTGGCAAAATCATAACCTTAGTCTATTTCAATTAACTCTCAGCTAAAACAATCAACTTCTCTGAGCACATTTTCTCCACTAATGCTACCATATTTCTAGACTTGCCACTCATTATACTCAGTGTCTTTAATTCTTTTAATCTCATTCTCCAATCAAGATTCCCAATCAGGATTTTACTGCTACCACTCCATTGAAACTGCTCTCATAAATAACCACAATCTACACATTCTCAGTCTTTATCTTATTTAGCATAAAGCAACATTTTTATCATTCTTTAGACAATGATAAATTTCTTCTCTTACCTTGGAGTACTAGTTGGTCTTCGTTTTTGTGTATGTGTGCATGTGTGAGGAAGAGTGTCCCTGAGCTAAAATTCATGCCCTTCTTCCTCCATCCTGCATGTAGGACACCACCAACGCATGGCTTAATGAGTAGAGCATAGGTCCATACCTGGTATCCAAACCTGCAAACCCCAGGCCATCAAAGTGGAGCACGCAAACATAACCACTACACCACCGGGCCAGCACCTGGTCTTCTTATTTCACTGTTTTTTGGTTTCTTTTTTGATTTCTCCTTTTTCCCGTTAGGCTTCTTAGCATTGGAATATCCTGGATTTAAGTTCCTTGATTTTTTTCTCATTTCCATCTATACTCACCATCTTGGTGATTTTACATATTCTCACATCTTTAAGAAGCTCTCATATGCAAATAATACCCAGAATGATATCTTCAGTTAAGACATTTCTTACAAACTCCATATTCATATGTCAAGTTATCTATTTGATATTTCCTCTTGGTGATCTAAAGACATCTCTAATTCAATATGTCCAAAATCAAGTGGCTGTCCACCACCAAAAACCTAGCCCATACTTTTCTGTCTCAATTCTACCTTTTTCGTTACTCAAACTGAACCTGGGAGCAAACTTGATCCTCTCTCTTTCACACTCCGTATTCACTTTGTTGAGTAATGCAGTTGTCTTCAATTGTTAAATATATCCAATTTATCAGGACTTTTGCTTATGGTTATTGATTTTAGTCTCCTGTTTAAGCAACCCTTCTGTTTGATGGTAAAAATAGTTTTTACACTTACTTATAGAATATTTACTTCTTGATTTTTCACATTTTGGTCTGCAATCTATGTGGGATTGATTTTTATGGTGTGGGAAAAGGTCTAAGTTCATATTCACCACAAGACCCATGCAAGAATGTTCATACTATACTTATTCATAAAAGCCCAAATTTGAATATCATGAATAGAATGGATAAGCTGTCATATATTTATGAAGTGAAATACTATTCAGCCAAGACATGGATGAATCTCTCAGCTACAAATTTGAATTGAAAAATTACACAAAAGAGTACATTCTGTAAAACTATACGGAATATACTCTTCATATTGTCTATGAAGTTTACATAAACTTCAAAATAGACAAAACTAATCTATGTTAATTGATGCCAAAATAGTGGTTTTTGTTGTCTTTTTTTTTTTTTTTTTTTTTTTGAGGAGAGTGCTTTAATGAGACAAGGAATGAGCAAGTTTTGAGGATTCCTGGAAATGTTTTATAACACAATCTAAGAGGTGTTAAATAGGTGTTTAGATATGTTAAAATTTGTCAAATATATACTTAAATTTATGTACATTACCAAATGTTTGCTATACTTTAATAAAAGTATATCTATTTCTACATCTAGGTATCCATCTTTCTATTGCACCCATTTCTACAAACCTAGTCCCATCCATAAACTTTTTCCTAGTTTACTATGCTAACCTTCTCTGGTAAGCAAAATAATGCCCCTCCCTCCAAAGATGTCAACATCCTGATACCCCCAACTTGTTAACATGTAACTCTCCTGGCAAAAGGGACTTTGAACATGTCATTAAATTAAAGATCTTGAGATGGAGAGATTATCCTGGATTATGCAAGTGGGCACAATGTAATCACAAGGGCTAATATAAGAGCAATCAGGAGGCTCACGGCCACAGAGGGAGGTGTGATGAGGGAAGCAGAGGTCACAGTGATGCCATTGTCACAAGCCAAAAAATACAGGCAGCCTCTAGAAGCTGGAAAAGACAAGAAACAGATTCTGCCCTGGAGGCCTCAGAAGAAATGCAGCCCTTGTAACATATTGATTTTAGCCCAATAAAACTGATTTAGAATTTCTAGCCTACATAACTATAAGAGAATAAATTTGTCTTGTTTTAAGCCACTAAGTTTGTGTTAATTTCTTACAGAAGAAATAGGATATTAATACACTTTCTAAGATGGAAACATACATTTACTTCTGCACCTGTGAAGTTTATTTTCAACACATATGTCAGAGCAGTGCTTTTAACACATAAGTAAGATTATGGACTTTCTCAGCTGAAAATTCTGCAATGGTTTCCCATTTCACTCAGAATAAAAGTCAAAGCCTTAAATGATTTGACCCCTGTTGCCTTTCTGATTTCCTCCTTTGCTCTCTCTACTTCAGTCACTATGGGCTTCTGGCTATTTTTCAAACACACCAGGCACACTCTTACTTTAAGCATTTATTTCCTATGTGTATTTTCACCCTAGAACACATTTCCCCTAGATATATACATAGATAAAGACTTCATCTACTTCAAATATTTGCTGAATTTTCACCTTTTCAAGGAGGGCTAGGTGGAATCTCTCCCTCTCCTACCCATTCTCTTTCCCTAATCTTTCCAAGCTCTAAACTTTGGTTTGTTTGATTTTTCCATTGTGGTGTTTATCACATTACAACATAATATAACAATATCTATTTATTATGCTCATTGTTCATTGTCTGTGTAGCCTATTAGAATGTAAATTCCATAAAGGTAGTGATCCTTGTCATTGAAGTAATGTAAGTCTTTAAAACAATGTTTGATATATAGCAGATGTTAAATAAATATTTTTTGAATAAATAAAAACATTTATTGGTGGACATCTATGTGGTTGGCACTGTATCATGTGCTACAACAGCAAATAATATAAGTACAGTGTCTACCTTCACTGAAGCAAAGCAGGCAAGGAAGAAAAGGCAACTAGCTAAACAATGTATAATATGACATGTGAAGCCAAGTATATTATATGAACACATAGAAAAGCGTTTAACTGGTTTTGGGGCTTCAGTGAGATTGCTTTGAGGAGGAGTCTGCAACATGAAAGATGAATGGGTATTTGCAAGATAAAAGATGACAGGATGAAACAATGAAGACTATTTCAAGCATATAAAAAATAAATGCACAGGAATGAAGACAAGATAAAGCATGTCTTTGAAGTTACTAAATTTGGTGAATATAGATTGAAAAGAGAGGTCAGCGATGAGATGTGATGAACAAATGACGAATGTTTGTACCATGCAAAGCCTTGTAGGTCTGATATAGTTGTTTGAGTGTTTATCTAAAAGCAATAGGGACACACTGAATGGTCTTACGAACGGTAGTGAAATGATCAAACAGCTGTTATAGAAAGATAACTCTGGCTACAATGTAGAGAATAAGTTAAAGAAATATAGAATTGGAGGAAGGGATATTAATTAAGAAGATTTATATTAAGCAATTCAAGAAATAATGGTGGATTTTAGTAGCTACATGAAGTTCAAATGGATAAATTTAACAGAAATTTAGGAGTCAGATTTTTAGTACTTGATATTAACTATATAGGAGTAGAAAAAGAGAAGGATAAGAGTAATTGCTATTTCCAAGGTTTGTAGTTGTTACATAAGAAAAAACAAATGAGAAACAAGGATGGCATATAAACACAGATTTGATAATCATCATTGTATAGTAAGTGGATGAATTGCCAGTGTACACTGTAGAGTATGAGAGAAGATGAAAGTCTAATAAAGAACCCTGAAGACTACCAGTATTTAAGCAAAGACAGATAAGCACATAAAGATTCATAAAAGGTATTACAAAATGTTCAGGGAAGTAGAAAGAGTATCAGGGTGGTGTTCTAAGGTCAATTGTTTTCAGTTATGGAAAAGAGCTCAAGCAAGGTAAGGACAGATCAATGACAATTGTATCTAGCAATGAGGAGTATCTATGATAATCTTGAAAATAATGATATAAGTAGAATGATGGGCATAGATATGAAGTAAGTGAAAAAGTAATGAAAATGACTACAGAATCCAAGAATTTAAAGGATACAGAGATATAGTAGTTACTAAAATAGACAAGGGTTTTAGAAGGTTTGAGAAGTCTTGAGTTATTTTCAAAAGAGAAGAAATGAAGCAAATCAACCTAAATGGAGTAAAAGGGACCAGGTTTATTCTCTCACATGAAACAAGAACGAAGAAGCAGACAATATATATAAACTGATGGTTTGCCACAC
Source organism: Equus caballus (assembly GCF_041296265.1). NCBI lineage: Eukaryota > Metazoa > Chordata > Mammalia > Perissodactyla > Equidae > Equus > Equus caballus. The sequence goes on along the minus strand of NC_091688.1, from coordinate 67,420,085 downwards.
ACTAAACCTCAGAGAATGAAGGACAATAATTTCTGGGAAAAAAGAGAGAAAATATTTGAGATCTATTATTGCCTCAGTTTCCAGGAAATAGCACAGGGAAAAGGAACCCAGTCAAAGCCTGACAGTCTAAGTTGAAGAGACATAGCTGAGAAACTGATGAAAGCCAGATAGCTACTATTTTGTAGGTAGGGTACCAGTGAGGAGAGACCTGCATAGAGAACTCCAGAGATCTGTGGAGGATTCCCTCTAGCATTCAGCAGAGTACTGGTCTGTGCATATATGTGAGGAAACCACTCAAGTCCAGTGAAAGAACCAAATGAAAGAATTAGAAGAAACAGAGCTCAGCACTTGTAGGGAATTGGGAATGGTACCTATTCCTACCTGCCAGACTAGAAAATTTCATAATTCATGAGGCTACAAGTAGAGTACTCATGAGGGCATTATATCATAGTGGAGAATAATTAACTATTTCTGTGAAACTTAACTGTAACCAACAATATTGAATAACTGCTGAAGAACATGCATATGAATACAAAAATATCCAGTATTCATTAAGGTAAAATCCACATCTGGCATCCAATAAAAAATGATTTGCTGTGCAAAGAAGCATTAAAAATTAAGCTATAATGAGGATAAAAATCATTAAGAAAAACTGACCTAGAAATAACACAGATAGAGTTAGTAGTCAAACACCTAAAACACTTACTATAACTAAATTTATATGTTCAAAAAGTTAGAGAAAATATTGACTATGTTATGTAAAGATAAGGAAGACATAAATAAAAGACCCAAATCAAAATTCTGGATATGAAACTACATGATCTGACGTGAAACATGAACTTGATGGGCTTAATGGTAGCTTAGATATTGCAGGATAAAAGATTAGTGATGTTAAAGACATACTGATAGAAGTTATCCAAAATGATAAATGGGGATTCAAAAAAGAATAAAAAAAGAAAAGAGCATCAGTGAGCTGTGGGACAACTCCAGGTGGCCTAATACACATGTAATTTGAGTCACTTAACTGGGGAGGGTGTTAATATTTACTGATAAGACGTAGAAAATATTCTAAATCTGTTGAAAATGACAAACTCACAAATCTAAGAAACTCAATAGTCCCTTAGCACAATAAATTTGAAAAAAACTATACCAAGTCATATCAATCAAATGCAGTGATAAGTAGAAAATATTAAAAGCCACTAGAGCAAAAGACGGATTACACGCAGAAGAACAAAGACAAGGATGACAACAGAGTTCTCACTAAAAATGATGCAAATGAGAAGACAGTGAAGCAACACCTTAAAACATCTGAAAGAAAAAAAATTATCAACCTAGATCTTGATTTCCAGCAAAAATATATTTCAAAAACAAATAATTTTAAAAAGGTATTTTCAGATATATGAAAAGTGAAAGAATTCATTCTGTGAAGACTGATACTACAAGAAGTGTATAGGAAGTCCAGCAGGAAGAAGGAAAATATCACCTGATGCAAATATGGTTATACATAAAAGAAAGCAGAGCACCAGAAATAGTAATTACATTGATAAATGTATGAATTTTTTTATTGTTAAATCTAAGATAATTGACTCTAAAATAAAATCGTACATATTTAAATAAAAATAACAACCATGCACTATGGAATTTATAACATATGTATATAGAAGGTCTATAAGCAAAAAAAAAAAAATGCATAAAGAACAGGAGGTAAGAAATTGAAGCATATACTTGCAAGGTTCTTATACTATACACGAAGTGGTGTCATATCATTTACAGGTAAACTGAAACCTTAGGGATGTATACTATAATCACTAGAGAAACATAATATATGATATGTTAGAATCATAAAACAAAAGGTTATAACTAATATGCCAAGAAAAGAAACAAAATAGAATCATATAAATATTAAAATAATTCCAAAGAGGCAGAAAAAAGGAGAAGTGGAACGAAGAACAGATGTTAGTAGATGATAGACCTATACCTAAACCTGTTAATAATGACATTAAATGTTAATAGCCTAAGCATCTCAATTAAAAGGCAGAGAATATTAGAGTGAAGAAAAAAGCAAGACAAATATAAAGACGTAAATAGTTCAAAGGTAAAGTTGGAGTGGGCATGTTAATATTAAAGTAAATTTAAGAAAAGAGGCATTTACTAGAGATAAAGGAAGTCACTTCCTAATGATAAAGGGTATCGATTCATCCAGAGGATGCAACAATCCTAAATGTTCAAATGTATGACAAAAGAGCATTACAATACATGAAGCAAAACTGATAGATTTGCAAGGAGAACATCTTACACAATTACAATCATAGATTTTAATTTGTCATCTGATGTGGAGTTAAGATGAAATATTCCTTCTAAGCCATGCCAAAATTGTATATTTATGAGAAAAAATTATTTTTTTATGCCTCTAAATTTAGGTGTGTTTTTCATGGTACCTGGAAGTGTGTCCTTCTGTAGCAAAAATTTAAAACATGTGGGAGTGTCTTAAGGACCAGGTGGTCCTGGTGCTCTGCTTTCTTTTATGTATAACCATATAACCAGGTGAAATTTGAAAGATATTTGGAGAATGCTGGTCAAAGCCTAAAGGGCTCAGGAAGTCAGTTACCAGAAGCATGATGCTGTTGAAAATACATCAGTGCAGACTTGAAGGGACGTGAAGAACATGTTACTAGAAGCTAGAAGAGGTGAGAGTTTCATTATGTAGTCGGCAGGAATTATAAAAAAACACTGTCACCTATTGTAACCTGAAAAAGAGAAAATGTAACTAATGAACTAGGTGATCCAGCTAAAGAATTCAATACAGAATGTTTAAAGAACCACCTGGAATTTTTTATTGCCTATGATAAAATGATAGAAGAGAGAGATGAGCTGAAAGTTATTTCATTTTCAAGTAAAATTTACAAGAAATGAAGGGAACCAGTATTTACTGGTTCAAAAATAAAATGGTCCTTCACATTCCCAAACCTTTCCATGTTTTCAAATTAATAAAGGGCTTTAGAGCAAAGGTGAAATGCAGAATGTGACAGTATAAAATGTCAGAAAAACATAAGGTGGTACGTTAAGGAGCTATTCTATTAGAACACTGTCACTCTAAGGATCTCAAGGATATGCTTCACAAACCTCTTATAAACAATAGGCCTTCTAAGAAATATAATGTGTTGTGCTCAGGAGTTTTACAATAACCATAACAGAATGCATGGATTATCTTGTTGAGGTTTTTGAGTATTGGGGGTGGGTCACACTGCAGTCTGGGTCAGTTTGATAAACTCAAGAGGTAGGGAACTGTATATGAACCCTAGAATGGAGTCCCACAAGCATCAGAATAGCTTATCACTTCAAATCCTGCAAAGTAACTCCTCAGATCAGATCTTTTTCCTCAAAGGACACAGAGTTTAGGAAGTAACACTCCTCAGGTTGTAATTCACAAGGCCCTGATGATTTGAAGGAGGAGGAGAATCAAATATCCTCATCTAGCTAACCCCACTGTTTTTCTTAGTGTCTCACTTTCACAGGGCTTTCTACAGCCCTGGTTTTACTCTACGGTATACTAGCACTGGAGAGCTGAGTTATTCCTAATATTGGATGTAACTCATTTTCTCAGGACATTGGCTGGGGAGAAGCAAAGCAAACTCCAACTCTTTTCACATCTTACCTTCTACAGGCTGCTTCCTGCTCCAGGACAAAGCCTCTACTCTCATGCCACATACCAATTCAGAACATTTCTCAAAATTTTCTTAGTTCCTACAGGATTTCAGAAGGGGTAGCTTGTTCATCATCTTATTACGATTTGAACACTCTATTTATCCTTTGTAGTATAGGGGAGGAAGACAATTCTTCTACCCTCTAGGTCCTTCTAGCTGGTCCAAGAATTAAATTGGCATGAGACAGCATAATAGGAGAAAATCAAACAAAGCTTTATAACATGCATACATGAGAGAAACCCAGGAAAGCTGAGCAACTCAACCAGAATAGCCAAAGTTGTCACCTTAAATAACATCTTTAGTTAAAGACAAAGGAAGATCTTGAGGCCTTCAAAAGGGAGGAAGACATTCACACAGAAATAGAAAAGCAAATGCTTGGTAGATAGAACTTTGACAAGAATGGGCTTATCAAGGACTCACAGTCTATTGATATCCAGGGTTAGCTATGGTGACAGCCTGTCCCAGGCCTTCTATCTTAAATTTTTGTAGGCAGTTACGGGGAAGGTCAAAGTTTCTTTTAGAGTCTTTTGTCCTTAACCAAAGAGACAGATTTTGGGGTGGCCAATTCTGATCCCCTACAATCCTGCCTTGGAAACTTTAAGAAGTTTCATAATCCAGAAACTGAGTTGGTAGATTGTCTCATTTCACTGAGCCAGTCTGTTAGTTCTGATGATGGGATTGGTCTAATTAAATTTACTTTAGGAGGCAGTGATGCAGGTGGGCTTCCAAAGTTAGGTCTATATTGTGTAAGCAAGCCATTAGTTATTTAATAAGAAGAATTTCTATTGAAACAAAAAGAAAAACAAGGTTAACGACTGGAGCAAATTATAAACTAGTTTTTGAGCCCAGAAGACAGTCAGTCAAGAAGATTTCTTGTTGTCAGGGTCAAAACATCTTTTGTAGTTTAAATGTCTCTGATGACATCATTGGGTGTTCAAGGATGCTTTTGAGTGGCTTACATAGGAAGAGACATGCTATTGTGGTGATTTCTACAAAGTTTATATCAAGTTGTCCAGCTTCAGTTTGTAGGGCCTCAGGAAGAGAGGCGGTTTCAGTTCTCAATGATTCCAAATGAAAATGAGGGGAAAAAATGGAAATTTTAGCTTGGAGACTTGTTGCCAGACATTTCAGGAGACTAGAAGAATTTAGGCTCCAGTCCAGCTTACAGGTAGAAAGCAAAAACCTCAAAGACAATTAACAGAACTAGAATCTAATATCCACAAATGTGTATTATAGTTTTTTATTGAAGTATAATTTTCACCCCTAAAACCACCCTTATTTTTACCAAAGATAGCCAAATTAAGACTAATTGGCTTGTAAAGTAAGTCTAGTTTCAACAAAATTTGCCCAATTATTTACATAACTCCAGCAAGAATAGCAATTGATCATATAGGTTTCTTTAAATCTGCTTTGCTGGAACTTTTTATAAGGAATGTCAGATTGAACATTGTAGGCCTCTGAAGGCCAGGCCTAGCCAAGGACTTGTCGTCAGACAAGGCCTGTAAACTATAAACTTTGGTGAATTCCTCTCTTCTCTTGAGGTTCCCCCAAATATTTTGTAGTCCCTTGCACCTGCCAGAGAAGTGACCTTCTTTACATACCTGGTAAGGTTTCTGGGAACTCTATAAACAAAGTACCAGACCAATAATTCAAAGTGGCTTTATTCTGTAAAGTCCAATCTTTGTTCCTCAAAAGCTGTCTGGTCATATCTGAGTTTATGCCTGTTTCTTTCAAATATGACATTTCAGTCAAAGCTTTGGTAATATAACTATAACCAATGTTTCCAATCTTGTCCTGTTATGAGGAAAACAGATTCTTATTGAATTTATGCAAACAACTATATTGCCATGAAAATAAGAATATTCACTCACTAAGAATTTCCAAATTCTAAGGATCAGGTAGGGAGAAAAAGATAAATGCTTCAATTCTGTATACAAAAGTACAATTTATCAAATTGGTCTAAGTCATAGCTTAAGAGGAAAAAAGTTTTCTTTTAAATCTGGGAAAACAAAACATTAAAAATCAGCCATATTTCAAAAATAAGTCAAAAAAATTATCCTCATCAGTTCATTTAGTCCCATGTAATCAACTCTTGATCATCTTGTGTCCACAGCTTCATGAAGTCATCAGTTTGTTAGAAGTCTGTAATTTTTTTACCCAGTTCAGTTTTATGATCTGAAAGTTTATCAGAAACCTGTATTCTAGAGTAAGTGTCAGAGTCCTTTCCATGAATCTCTGTAAAGATGAAAACACTTGTAAAAGTAGAGTAAACAAAACTGTCCATAAATGACAAAAAAACTGAAAAATGGCAATTGACAAAGAAATTTGGTTCTCTAACAGACAGCACTTTAAAACAAAAACTAGAATTATGACTGCTAACCAGGGAAAATCAGAATTTTAGGAATGCTATACAACTTTTTAAACACATATCAATAACCTTTTCCCAAAAAGTACCACAGGTCCCTATGAAACAATGCTTATTAGTTATCCATTTAACCATCGTAACAATTAAAGATTTTTAGGTGAATGCAGAGAATTAAATAGCTGTAAGAAAAACTTTAGCACGCATGATTAAAGATCTAATGAAAACAATCTAGGAGATTTATTTTGACAAACCATAAAATCCCTGCCCTTCTGGTTGACTGTTTAAAGAAAAAATCTTTCATAATCTCTTTATCAAGAGGAGACTAAAAGTACAAGAAAATTATACTTTGGAGAGGGAAAAGATAAATTCTGGTTTTTCATCGGTTTACTTTTGATATTAAAATTTACTTAATTAGATTTACTTTAATCTTAGCCAACTTGACCTGGCATAAAGCTTTCTCTTCAGGGTCCCTCTTCCACAAATCTTCTATAACTTTCTGTTTACATTCAGAACTTTTCCTATGCCTCTTTCTGCTCTTATAGTACTTTAGGACAAATTTATCTTTCTTAACAAAAGAAAAATATTTCCATTCTTTACTTTCTTTACTGACAACATACAACTTACTCTCCTTGAATACAAAGATGTTTCCCTTATTAATTTTTAGTAACTATAATCATATATATTGATTAGCATTCTTAACCCTTATAGACCTTAATTTTTAGTGAAAACTAAGAAGCAAGAAATTATAAGCTATCTTTTACATTAGCATTCTATGACTTTGCAAATTTACAAATATTTTGTATAATTTCTAGAAATGTTACTTTATGGTACAATCTTTCATTAAAACACAAGACATTTTTTCTAATATACCCAAACAATTTTTAGTTTCTCTGTAATAAGACACAAGTAGATAAGTTAAGACATGTTTAGCATTTAATGTTCCAGTATTTTATCTTAGTTGGAAATGATCTAGAAACTCAATTTTTATCATTTAATTTAACCTAGCAAAAGTTTAAATTTTCCAGTTATCAAAGAGATTTTGAAAGTTATTTAAATACACCTATCATAAACTATAATTATTGCTAAAAGTTTGTCTATAAACTCTTACGTCATTTACATCTAAATTAATTGTTTCCAGTGATTATGTTTGGATTACCCACAAAAACTTCATGAGACATTAGAAAAAATCAGCTGTTATTGAAAGCTATTATTTTGCTGACAAATTTTTAAAAGAGAAAACATGAGCTTATTTGATTAGTAAACCCAGATTGTAGGTCTGCATCATATCCAATATCGATAACTTTAAGGACATGTTTATTTTAATCAAACCAACAAACTTAAATAAGATGTCAGTTACCAAAGATTATTTCATATCATGTTAAATTGAAAGACATTTCGGTTACTTTCTTTTACATTTAGAAATAATTTATGTAAGTGTTTAAAGCAATTAAAAAGAGCTCTTAATTTTGGTCATACCATCTGGAGGTAAAATATCACATATATGTATCATACACATAGACCACAAACACAAGGACTACACAGCTATTGTTTTAAAACTTTGGGACAATATACTACACCTCTAAAAATCTGCACCAAGTATTTAACAGAGGCCTTATTTTTAAGTGTGCAGTTTAACACTAGACCAATTTACCTTTGGGGGGCAGATTTTATATATATATATATATGTATATATATTAGCTTGATATTAGCCTCTAGTTTTTATCTCAGATGGTGTGGGCTCAGGCAATCCTATTGACTTCTTTTAGCATGTATAATTAATGTTGGCTGAAGGGCAGATTTATGTGCTATCTTACAATCAGGCAGGGGAAATGTTCCCTTTTGCCAGTGACACACAATGTCTGTCCTCACAATAGATCTATAATGCAATCAGGCAAAAAGAGATACAAGTCACTTCACATAAAGTCCATAAATATATCAGTTTTTCTACAAAGTTTCATGTGAATTCCATCAACTCTTACACCTCTAATTGTAGCATTAATTAGGACTTTATCAATAGGTCTCAGTCATATAATATTGGATAGGGGAAGCATTCCTAGCCAGACGTAACATTCATTTTCAAAATACACTCAGGCAAATTTGATATAGCCCTATTATATAAAATTAGCTCAAACATTCCAACCTTTATATTCTTATCAACACTTAGACTTTTTCTTTTCAACTTAATTATAACCTGAGTCAGGGTCTTAAGGCTAGTCATTACTTTTTTGTATTTCCTTTTTAATTTTGATCTTTTCATGAGTACTCATAAAACAATCATGATGAGATGTCTCAAAAAGTTTTTATTCGCTTTAGAAGTTTTTCCAATTTAAACGATCCACTTTCTGGCCACATTGATGAGTAGGATCTTAATAGTGATTCCAACCAATAAGCCTTTTACAGCTTAACCATGGATGCAAAAGCCATATCCAAAAGAGAGTGCAAAAGAAGCAGCCCTCACAAGATCCAGAACGTTCACTCCCAAAGCTAGTCTAAGAAAGCAAAGGCTTTCATTGCACAGGCAGAGTAAACAAGCAGCAAAGGTTGAAATGACAAAGGCCCCTTATGAAAGCAACTGTGATCCCTTACGACAAACTCCCCTGAAAGCTGATACAGCTGGACAAAGAGAGTGCATCCTGGAACTCCAGTGTATTTGACTGGCTGCCAAGATGCATGCCAGTACGTGCATCCTCCAGATGGTGGAGACCAGAAAGGTCATAAAGCCAAGCTTTGAAGACACAGAACAAGACAAAAGAAAAAACCCTCATAATCCATGGCAAAGTTTACTGTGGGACTGGCCTAGACAACAGGTTTATAGAGATGCCTGCATCTTGCCCTATGGTTTTCCCTTTTTATGACAAATGACACAAAGGAGAGAACAAGGAAAAATAGTGACCATGTCTGGCAGGAAAGGATCAATAAGCCAATGAGTACTCAACCCAAATTTCCCAGAGTTGCAGAGTCCAAGAAGCTAGCTTCACCAAGATTTTCTCCTGCTAATCTAAATTCAGAAAGGGAAACAAAACTCACCACTCTCACTTCCACTGGACCCCACAGGCAGAGATTCCGGAGACTGAGTAGGTAAGAACTCTTAACTCCTGCCAGCTCTTGCCAGGGGTCCAGGATCTCTCAGCTTCAGTAGTCCAGGAGTGAGCAGTGTTCAGCCAGTGAAGTTTTATGCCCTTTAAGTCACCAAATTGTAGGGGAGGAAGACAATTCCTCTACCCTCTAGGTCTTTCTGTTTGGCCCAAGAATTAAATTGACATGAGACAGAATAACATGAGAAAATGAAACAAAGCTTTATAATATGTATACTTGGGAGAAACCCAGGAAAACTGACTCACCAGAATTGCCAAAGTTGCCACCTTAAATATCATCTTCGGCTAAAGACAAAGGAGAATGTTGGGGGTAGTGGCTTGGGACTTCAAAGGTGAGGAAGGCAATACACATGGAAATGGAAAAGCAAATGTTTGGTAGACAGAATTTTGATAAGAATGGGCTTATCAAAGACCCTTACAGTATACCAATACCCAGAGTTATCTATGGTGATGGTCTGTCCTAGGGACAGGCTTTCCATCTTAAATTCTTTTAAGCAGCTGGGGGAAGGTCAAAGTTTCTTTCAGTCTTTTGTCCTAAATCAAAGAAACAGATTTTGGGGTGACCTATTCTGATCCCCTACAGTACCAAAGACTATACTTAATAATAATTAGGTAATATGGAGACTGATTTCTCAGCTATACTAGTAAGGATTCTTTCTTTTAGCTGTTTCCATAGTCCTAAGAAGAGCAGATGAAAAAGATTTCATGCAAAGTTAATAAGTTCCTTTAATGCAATGTGGTCAATACTTCCCTGGGGTTGAATTTATCTTCTTCCTTGTTTTATATTCAGCTGGATGATACTGATAGCATCTAACTGTAATATTTTCTTTACCACTTGTGTCACTTATATTTAAAACTACTGTAGTAATTAATATAAATATATATATATATCAAGAATGCATCTTTTTCATCTCATAGGACAAAATATAAATATCTTATAGAAAAACCCATGTTTTTATTGCCTACCCTTTTGAATCCTTATATAAATTATTTTTTGGAAAGAGGAGTTTTTTCAGTTCATTTTGTTCTCAAATTTTCAAAAGCCATGTGGGAAAAAAGAACTCCCTCAATCTCGCCCTCTGTGGCATTCTTCCCCTAACATCTCCTTATGAGTTGTGAAAATTGAAAAAAAGCAGTGGTATTGCCCTTTAAGACATACTAAAACATTACGTTTGTTAATTTTTATGGATAAGTGAAAGAGGGAGTCAGTTTCCATCCGGCTCAGCAATAAGATAAAAGTAGTAAAATAATTACTTCAAGTTCAACAATGATATTCCAAGACACCAGATATGATTATTTCATTTGATTTTGTTCCTGACTAAAAAAAAATTTACATTATAACCTAGTCCTAGTTGACCTTATCAGTCCAAGGATTATGCTTCTGCTCCACATAAATTGTAACTTAAATACCATATTCTTTCTCAGTTCTGCCATTGTTGTTCAATTTGTAAGATGTTTCTATTCATTGGAGTATCCTAGCTTTGCAGTCTTCACTCTTCATATACGTTTCTTTCTAATTTTTTCATTGAAGTTTCTGTTAAAATCTTTATTTGCTAATTTAAATTAAATTGATACACATGATTCCTCAGCCCAGTGTTACACTTGGTTAATATTGTCCTACTATTCAGGTAAGTGGTTAGACATGACTGCCACTGTCCCTTAGAGGGGAAAAAATGTTCTCTTTCAATAAAAAGACTCTATGTTTCTCAAGTGCATCAGTGAAATGAACCTTCTGGGGACTAAGTACAGACAGGTGGTACTGACAAGTAGGGCAGTTAAAAATTTAAGGCCGTTCCCCAGAAGAATAAAAGAAATTAAATTTGTGAAGGTCACATCAGCACATTGTATCTTTCTGGCAGATTGCACTTCTTTAAATACCCTCGGGAATCTAAAGAGTATCACAGTATAGAAATAAATAAATCATTTTCTTCTTGATATATTTTATGACCACTCTACATATTAATTATTCTTCTTCCTCTATAAAATTATGCATTCTACAGTGGCATATTTCAGTTTGAAACATTACCTTTCACTTTTTTCCAGATCATAAGAGAAACCTATATTTTTCATTTGGTTTCTCAAGAATCTACAACTTCAGCTCTTTCTACAGAAATTCTGTCTCATGTCAATTTAATTCTTGGGCCAACCAGAAAGACCTAGAGGGTAGAGGAATTGTCTTCCTCCCCTACAATTTGGTGACTTAAAGGGGATAAAACTTCACTGGCTGAACACTGCTCACTCCTGGACTACTGAAGCTGAGAGATCCTGGACCACTGGCTTCTTGTTTAAGTTGACTACAGCAATAATTAAATGTTGACTGCTCAAGCACTGTGAGCCTGCCTCTTACACTGCCAACGCTTCCCAGGGTTACTACTCCTGGAGGGGAGCTGACTGTTTCCTACCAGTAATATTTACACCTTCTTCTCCAATTTGACCAATTCTCTAGTCTGCAAAACCTTTAATGTTTAATGGACATCAGAACACTTTGACTATATTTTATTCATCTATGAATCATTTAGAAATATTACCCAAAGTAGGCAAAGTTTGTACTGTGTTGTAATTATATTTAATAGGTTTACAACTTTGGACTTGAAATAATTTGAGGGCTCTGCTATTCAGAGTGCAGAACATTCTCTGAATATTATACCCTTTTCATAGAAATATTTTATTTTAATTTTTATCTATTGCTAGAAGTGTTCTAATTATAATTGGCACTTGTTTCAGTTAATTGGCTTATTAGTTCTAATTTTCACAACTTAGGGTTCTTTTTCCCATACAGCCCAAATTTCAACAACAGAACTATCTTTAACTATTATGGACAATGCACTCTTTTTTTGATAAGTCACATACCATAGAAAACCAATATTCTTCAGATTGTTTCAGATATTTCCATAAAGGGTATCTAAAATGCTTTAATTTGTGAACTTTCTCCTCCACAAAGAACTGTCTCATATACTGAGTGGAAGCAAGCAGGTGATTGGGGTAATTCGGGAAAAGTGAATCTTCTGCTTCAAATTTTATGTAGTATGAACTTAGTACATTAGTTTCCTATTGCTGCTATAAGAAATTACCATGCATTTGGTGACCTAAAATAACATTAATTTATTATGTTATAGTTCTGAAGATACAAAGACTAAAGTGAGTCTTGCTGGGTTAAAATCAAGATACAGCTTCCTCCTCAAAGCCCTAGGGGCGAATCTGTTTCCTTGCCTTTTCCATCTTCTGGAGGCCACCTTCATTTCTTCTCTCCTGGCCCCCTCTTCAAAGACCGTAGTGCAATATCCTTAAATCTCTGTCTGATTCTGTCCTTCTTCCTTGCCTTCCTCTTTCACTTTAAAGGATTTTGTAATTACTTTAGGCCCATCCAGATAATCTAGGATAATTTTTTTATTTTAAGGTCAGCTGATTAGCAACCTTAATTCCATCACCAACATTAATCTTTCCATGCTATGTACCATAACATATCCATAGGCTCTGGGGATTAAGGCATGGACATCTTTGGGGGCTGATTATTCCTACCACATTTTGTAAGAGTGATTATGAAATTTATGGACCTTATGGTCCATAAATGATCTTATGCAACTTTTAAATTTCCAGTAATTTAAATATTTAAATAAATACATTTACATGTGTATATACATGCATATATCTATATACATGCCTATCTATATATAGATATCGATAGACATATGTATTGATATATAGATATATATATACACAAACAACTTTTAGATTTCTAGTATTTCCAATATTTAAATTTAAATAAATACATTCAAAATACATATACATATTTGAAAAAACATGATTTTGGAAACAGAACTTGTGAAGTTTTTAATTAAACTCAGCCACTGTCTGTTTTTTGTTGATCATATTACTTAAATTCAAAGAAAAATGACAATAACACTAAAAGTGTGGAGTTGTTTTAGAAACAGAAATAAAGTGCTTACCATAGCTGTTCATATATTCTAAGAGCTTAATAAATGGCATCTATTATTATTTGTATTGAATACTCATCTAAACAGTAAACATTTTAATTATAATAAGCATATTATATACATATAATATGCAAATAAGTGAAAAACTCTGAAATTCCCCAAGTTGAAAATACCTCTACAACTCACATCCATACCAAGAAACAGGATATTGTTAGTAACACAGAATCTCACTTATACTCTATTACTTCTTAGGCAACAACTATTCTGACCTTTCAGAGCATACATTAAATTTATCTGTTTTGTACTTCATATAAATGAAGTGATACAATAGATAACTTTTTTGTGACTGACTTCTTTGGCTCAACATTGAGTCTCTAAAACTTACCCATATGGTTGTATGTGGTGGCAGATAGAAGTGTCTTGTCATTTTTTTAATGCTATTCTGGAATAGTATTGCATTGTGTGAATATAAGGCAATTTTCTCCTTCATTGTTCTCTGATAGACATTTGGGTAGTTTGGTTATTACACGTAGTGTGTTCTAACTACTCCAGTACTTATCTTTTGGTTAATACACGTATGCTTTATGTTAGAGATAAACCTAGCATTGCATTTATTGGATGTACTAGACAGAATAATTCCCCCCTAAAGATGCCCATGTCCTAATCCCTGGAACTGGTGAATATGTTACCTTACAGGGCTGAAAGCATTTTTCAGATGTGATTAAATTTAAGATCTCTATTTGGGGAGATCATCCTGCATTATTCAATATGCTCAACCTAATCACTTGAGTCCCTAAAATCTGAGAACATTTCTTGGCTGAGCTCAGAGTGAAGGGGACATGTGATTACAGAACAGTTAAAGAGAGATGCAACCTTGCTGGCTTTGAAGATGGATAAAGCAGTCCAAGAGCCAAGGAATGGGGACAGCTTCTAGAAGGTGGAAAAAGGCAAGGAAATGGATCCCCATCTAGATCCTGCAAAAAGGAACTGAGTGCTACTGACACCCTGGTTTTAGCCCAATGAGACCATATTGGACTTATAACCTATAGAAATGACAGGGAATACATTTCTGCTGTTTACAACCACTAAATTTATGGTAATATAGCAGCAATCAAAACAAATACACTGACTGACTGAGTGGGTATATAGTTAGATTTTGAATGTATACCACTCAGCATATGCTTAAAGCGATTGTTCACATCACAGTTCAACCAGAAGTGTATGAAAGTTCCAGTTGCTCCTTGCCCTCATGAAAGTTCATCACTTTCTCTTTTGCATTCTGGTGAATGTGTGATGATATCTACTGTAGGTTTGAATTCGCATTGCCCTCATGATTAATGCTGTCGGGAACATGTTCATATGTTCATTGGCCATATGATCATACTTTTTTGTGAAGTGTCTTTACAGCTGCATGATTTCAATCATTTGAAATTTGTTGAGATCGTTTTTCATCATTTCACTGTCAATATTCTCTGTTCCTATATTTGAAGTGTGTGTTTTACAAGCAGTATGTAAGTAAACATTTTTAAAAGCAGTCTATTTTAATCTTTTACTTGTAGTCTTTAGTCTATTTACATTTATGAAGTAATTGATATGACAAATTTTATAACTGACAGCTTATTGTTTCCCTTAAAACACTCTGCTTTATTGAAATACAGTTTATATTTAAAAAATCCTCCCCTTTTTAGTGAAAGTTTCGTGAGTTCTAACATAAATATACACTCATATAATTATCACCAAAATCAAGATGTAAAAAATTTCCTCACTCCAAAAAAGTACCGTCATGCCCCTTTGCAATCAACTTTCCACACCTCTAGCACCAAGAAAAACTAATTTACTTCATGTCGCTGTAGACTTCTTTTGTCTTTTCTTGATTTTCAGGTAAATAGGAACTTATACTCTGCATCCTTTGGTGTCTGGTTTCTTTCACACAACGCTGTAGTATTGAGATGTATCCATGTTGTTGTACATATTAGTAATTTGTTACTTTCTAACTTAGAGTAGAATCCCGTTGTATGGATATACCACAATTTGTGTATACATTCACCTGTTTTTGTTTTGACAATTACAAGTAAAGTTGGTATGAACGTTTTACCCAAGTTTTTGTGTGTGAAACATTATCATTTCTTTTGGGCAGACACCAAAGAGTGAAATAACGGTGCCATATAGTAAGTTCATATTTAACTTCAAAAATGACTACCAATGATTTATCCAATGAAGTTGTAACATTTTGCATTCTTGCTAACAGTTTTTGAGAGATTCTGTTGTTTTATGTCCCCACCAACAATTGGTACATCTAGATTTATTTATATATTTTTAATTTAACCATATTTGAATGGAGCAGAATCTCAGTGTGGCGTAAGTTAGTATTTTCCTGATAACTAATTATGTCAAATGTCTTTTTATGTGTTTATTGGCATGCATATATTTCCTTTTGTGAAGTGCTTTTGTTCAAATTTTTCACCCATTTTTGGATTATCTTATTATTATTGAGTTTTAAGAGATTTTTGGATATTCTGGAGACACATTATTAGTCTGATAAACTTATTGCTAATTTTCTCCCAGGCTGAGGCCAGACTTTGCATTTTCTTAAGGATGCTTTTTGAAGAGCAGAAAACTTACCTTTGATAAAGTTCAAGTTTTATTCTTTTTCATATTTGATTAGCAATTTTTGGTCCCTAAATAATCTCCCACCAAAGATCGTAATGATTTTTTTTCCATGTTATTTTGTATGAGGTTTAAATTTTAGCTTTTACGTACATCGCAGATTACTTTGGAAATAGATAAATGATAGATAGATAGATAGATAGATAGACAGATAGATAGATAGATAGGGTGTGAGATAGAAGTAAGGGCCAAAGTCTTATTGTTTTATACAAATACTGAATTGTTTAAGCATCATTTGTTAAAAGGATTATCCTTTTCTGGTTCAGCTGTCTTAACACCATTGTCAAAAATAAATTGATCATATATTTGTGATTAGTTCTATCCTATTTATTCGGTGTCATTGATTTATATGTTGTCTATCATCACACCAAATTTTTCTATTAATATGGTCCATTACATTGTTTGATTTTTGTAAGTCAAACCACACTTGCATTCTCAAGATAAATCTCATTTGCATATGATGTATTATTCCTTTAAAGTATTGCTGCATTTGATGTGCTATATTTTTCAAAGATTTTTACAACTATATTCATATAAGATATTGGTTTATAGCTTACTTTTTCAGGAATTTTTCTAATTGTTTTTGGTATCTAGGTAATGCAAATCTTTGTAAAACAAGTTAAGTTTTTACTCTCTTTTTTTAAAGAGATTGTATAACATTGTTATTTATTCTTTCCTCAAGTTTGACAGAATTTAATGATGAAGACCTGTGGGCCTGGAATTTTTTTTATGGGGAGATTTTTATTTATAACTTTAGTTTCTTTAATGATAAAGAGTTATTTAACATTTCTATTTTATCTTTTGCTAAGTTTGGTAATTAATGTCCTCAAGAAAGTTTCCCATTTTACCTACCAATTTATTATCTGTAAAATTTTTAGGAAATTCTATTTTCATTCCCAATATTTGTAACTTGTTTTCTGTGTCGTTCTTTCTGGATTAATCTAGCTAAAGATTTATTTTTCTTGATTTTTTCTTTTGTTTGTTTTCTATTGAACTTTATTTCTGTACATATCTTTATTTTTTCTCTGCCTTACTTTTGGCATAACTGGATCTTTTGATTTAATTTAATTTTCTTTTAATTTAACAATGAAAGATTATGATATTGATTTTTAGGTATTTCTCTATTTCAATGTATTTTAGAGCTATAAATTCCCTAAAGCATTAGCAGCATCCAATATATTTTTATATGCTTTGTTTCATTTTATTTAGGTGAAGATATTTTGCAATTTTCCTTATGACCTTTCCCTTATTCCATGGATTTTTGAGTCATGTCATTTAATTACAAAATATTTGGGCTTTTTCAGACGTGTTCTAGTTAAATCTATTAAATTCGCTGGTGATCATAAAATGAACTATTATTTCTGTCCTTTTAAATTTGTTGAAACTAATTTTACAGCCTTAATTTCAGCTAATTTGATGAATCTTCCATGTGTTCTTGACAAGATATGCACTGTGCCCTTAGTCTGAGTGTTCTATGAATGGAAATTAGTCAAATAGGTGGACAGTCTTGTTTAAGTCTCCTACTTTTTTTTTCTGATTTTCAGTCTATTTGTGGTAGTAATTATCAAGACAGGACTATGAACATTTCCAACCACAAGTGTGAGTTTGTCTCTTTTTTCCTTTAAGACTTGTCAGTTTTAACATATGTCTCTGGAAGTTTTAAGATTAGTTTTGTTATATATATATAAATAATTATATATATATGTATTTTTGTGGTTGTCATATCTTCTGGTTGATTTATGATCATAAAATATTTTTCTTTATCTTTATTGACATTCTTTCGCTAAGTACATGGGTAATAATATAGTTAATCTGGCATTCTATAATAAAAAATTGCATAGCATATATTGTTTTAATCTTTTAACTCATCTGTGTCTTTATATTTAAATTGATCTACTTTCAAACAACATATATTTATGTCAACATATATTTATGTCTTGTTTTTTCTTTAAATTTCCAAGTCTGATAATATCTAATTGTTAATGTAATGGTGAGAACATTGGTTGCATTTAGTGTAATTATTGCTGAGTTGTGTTAAGTATATGATCTAGCTTTTTGTTTTCCATTTCTTGCACGGTATTTATAATAGGTTTTTCCTTTTGCTTCATTCCCAAATTTTTTTGGTTTAAGAAGTTTTTTATTATTCCATTTTTCATTTGAACAAATTTTTTGGTTTAAGAAGTTTTTTATTATTCCATTTTTCATTTGAATAACTAATGATTTGTGCATTATTTTAACATTTTATCAGTTTTTATGTATGTTACATTATAGATCCTTGTCTAATTATAGTCTAGTAAAATTATTATTTTTCTGCTTTCCCTATACTGCTAGCAATTAGAATCTTTAAAATCCATTTCCTTTTTACATATTATTATCATAGTGTCTTGTTTTACATATAATTTAATTCCACCAAACATTTCTATAATTATTTTGTACATTAAACACTTATTTATATTCATCTATTATCTACCCATTTTTGATGTATTTGAATTTCATTCTATGTCTCTGTATTCACATTTCAGATTAGTTTTTTTCTGCCTGAAAAACTTACTTTAATTTAGGCTTTTATTTTTATCTATGCCAATATTATTGACAACTTCCCCCAGTCTTCTTCTGCAAACATCTTTGTTTCACTTTTATTTTTGAAGGAAAGGGATATATTCGCTTGTTAAAGAATTCCAGGTTGACAGCACTCATCCTTTGGAAATACAAAGATGTCATTCCACGGCTGTCTGACTGCCATCATTAGTATTGAGCAGACAGTTGTCATTCTTATGGTTGTTCTTTGAAGAGAAAGTATCTTTCTTCCTGTGGCTGACTTTCATGATTTACTTCTTTATTTTTGGCTTTACAGCAGTTTTACTATGAAGTGCCTAGGTGAACTTTCTCTTTGTACATACTGCTTAAGGTCTAATTAAATTTCTTGTACCTGTGAATCTTTCATCATTTTTAGAAAATTCTTAGCCAGTATGCCTTTGAATATTGCTTTTGGCCTATTATTTCTCTTCACTTCTTCTAAGACTGATTATAATTATGCTAAACTTTTGGAGAGTGTCCAAAATATCTCTTATGCCCTGTTTTATTCTCCATTTTTTCCCCAGTGCTTCAGTTTGTGTACTTCTTTTTTTTTGCTTTCTCCTAGGTAGCTGATGTTTTGTTCTAATGTATGAGTTTGAAACTATCACTATTCATAATTTCAAACATTACATTTTGTTTTCTGTTTATAGTGTTAACTATTCTTTTTTCTTTTTGATACATTCTAATAGTTTAGTAAATTTCATTAGCTTTTAATCTATTTTGTCTATGTTTCACTATTTTCTTTACCATATTAACCACAGATATTTTAAAGTACTCATTTGTTAATTCTAATAGATAAATGATTGGTGTAGCTGCAACTATTTTCTGACTTTTTTTTTAACTATTGGTCATATTTTCTTTTTTTCTTAGCCTGTTTTTAATTTTTTATTTAGTTTTACACCAGTCAGTGTGTAATGAAATAATTCTAAAAGTTATGGATGATATTATATTCCACTCAATAAAGCTTACTTTTTTCTCTGTGAGGCAAATACATCAGAAGCTAATGACCTAAATCCAATCAGAAATTAAGATGAAGTGACTTTTGTTTCAGTCGTAATAAGACTCTGTATACCTCTGGTTTGCCTTTTTTCCTAAATATGGCTCTCCCAAGATTTTGACTGTGAGCTTTCCAAGTCAATATCCTTTACTCCGAAAGTCTACAAGGAATTTGATTCTGTCCATTAGAGGTTTTACTCTAACTCTCTAGTCTTCCTCTGCCCCACATGTCCTTACAACTGAGCACATGTCTTAAGGAAGCTGATAATGTCTTGGAATAAGTTCCTTCTCTGTCAAGTATTGGTTTCATAAGTATCATAAGACTGAGGGTTATTTCACTCTACCTTTTAGAAGATTTGCTATTTTCCAAGTCTCCTGTTCAGCCAGCCATTCATTTGTGTCTCCTCAGTTTCCAACTTATCGGCCTTGTTGAACTACTAAAAATTTTTGTTTTCTCTTTGCCATTTTCCATTCAGATCCTGTATGTTTGCCCACAATTTGAAAATGCCTCTAGTAAAAAAAATGGCTGAATATTGTCAACTCATCTTGGGAAGGGTCTCAACTCCATGGATTTATATATTTTTAGTTTAGTTTTTTTTTTATTTTTTATTGCTTCCAAGGGTCTTTGTTGCTTTTAAAAAATTGTGATTAAAAAATTATCTGCCATTTTTTCCTTGTAACAGAAGTTTCAGCCAGATATCTCCCACAGCATCCAACCTATAATGTCATTTCTTTTCACGTAGCTTTTCACATCTTCAAAACAGCAATGGTGCATCAAATTCTTACCACACTTCGATTTTCTCTGACTTCCTATTCTGCTACCAAAAAAGAAAAAGCTCTCTGTCTTAAGGTATTATGCAATTAGATTAGGCCCATCTGGAGAATCTCCGATTTTAGTTACTCAAAGTCAAATGATTAATAATTATAGTTACATTGGAAATATCACAAGCATGATGTCTTATCATAATCACATTCCTGGGATTAGGGCATGAAAGTCTGTCCATTTTGGAACTCAGCCTACCAAAATATCTATATTTAGAATATCTCAAAACATTCATGAATTTACTCCTTAGTTACATCAATGTAACAGGCAGCAAACCATCTGAGTTTAGAAGTGCAAGAACTTCTAATCTTGTTCTTTTCTATTGTCTTTTATTCTTTAGCTTCAGTTTGAGAAGGAGCTCTTGTATATGGAATTTTGCTCTGATGACAATTAGGTATAAATGCTATCAACTGTGGCGAGAAAGATCTTCTAGACAAAACACTGCTTTGCCTTCTACTTCATAGAAGTAGATATGTGTCTAATTTGTGCCACAAACTAAATATTGGGAGTCTAATTTGTGCCACAATTAAATATTGGGAGTCTAATTTGTGCCACACTCTCTTCTGGGCACTGTAGATAAAGCAATGAACACACAAAATATCTGTTCTCCCAGAGCACAGTGGTGGGTGAGGGAACCCAAGATAAATATGTATTTAAAGTAAAGCACCATTAGAATTAAATAATATTATAAAATATCAGAAGTTTATGACAACTGAGGTTTAAAAATAAAGCAGGAAAGAGGGCTAGAAAATGTCTTGGAGAGAGTTGATAGTTGAAATTCTTGATAAGTGGCCAGGGGAGGCCTAATGGTGGAGGTGACATTTGAATAACAATACTAAGCTACTCTGCAATTTTGTTTTTGCCTGCTTCTCTTTTTATATTTTATTTTTTCTCTTCTTTTTTTCATTTATTTGTTTATTTTCGTATGTACATCATAATATATTTCAAATTCTGTGTAGATTACATCATGTTCACCACTCGGAAACTAATTATAGTCCATCCCTTCACATCTGAACTTAATCACCCCTTTTGCCCTCTCTCATCCCTGCTTCCCCTATGGTAACCATCATCTTTTTATATTTTAAATATTAGTGTTTTTCAGACCTCCATCATTGGTCTTTTTTTAACTTTTAGGTCTAATTGAACATTTTACATCTATGTGTCTGAAAGTATAATCTAAAAACCAAATACATTAGAATCACCCAGAGTACACTAACACATAGCAATTTCCTGAACTGCATGTGAAATGCTGAGTCTGAAGACTGGTTATTATATTCATAATTTTTAAAAAGCAGCCATGTTTATGCTTATGCAAAAATAAATTTGATAAGAACTTCTTCTGATGAAGACATGATTAAATACATTTCCCATGGCTTTGCCTGGCACACATATGTTGGCAACATCTTTGCAGCTCTACTGCCTAATAATAAATATCTATTGAATAAATTAAAGCATGAAAGGTTTTTAAATAATTTCTGCGCAGAAGTGTCACCTGTGTTCTACTCATAAACTCCAAGTGATTGTTTTCTACTTGATTGCCTTTTAAATTTTATATAAAGAGAGCCATCATTTGAGCATAAAAATTCTACATATGTATTTGTAGTCTGATTATAACATCACATTCTAGTCTTTATGGCATGCAAATTTATTTACCAATTAAACTCTTAACTACTTGTATTAGTTATTTATTGCCACAATAATCTTGCTTAATGAACAACCACAAAACCTCAGATGGATTCAACTGATTTCAGATGAGTCCCCTCATTCATCTAAGGTCAGCTCAAAGGTCAGCTTAGGTCTATTTGGTCTAGAATGTCTTTAGGTTAGACAGCTTGTCTCTGTTCCATGTGGCATCTCGTCTTCCAGGAGATTTGCAGAAGGACAAAATTTTAGAGATTGGAGAACTGATAACATCATTTGATGTTATGTGTGAGCAATGCCTGGCAAAGCCAGAATGAATAAGTAGATCTGAAAATATTCTTACAGTTGCTACAGAAATTGACCGTAACAGTAGTATTGATCTATAGTTAAAATTATTAAGATTGGATTTTAAACAAAATTTGCATAATATACACACTGCTACAATTCAAAGTGAGGAACGTTTCACTATAAACTATAAAAAAAATTCAAGAGGGAAATTCAGTATTTAAGATTTCACTTCAATATAGGAAGAATTTTGCATCACAGCTTCCAAACAAAAAAAAGAGGAATAAGCTGTTTCATGAAGCAGTGATTTCCCCATCATTAATGGCATTTGGATGAACTCTATGATATTTATAGGAGTTGCTTTAGAGTGGATTTTAAACCTTGTAATAAATGTCTAGATAATCTCTAATCATTAAATATTATTATCTGTAGAATCAAAATTAAGCTGACATGCAGCAATCACAAAAATGAGACTATTCATAAAATACACATATAGTTCCGTATAAGTTCAGATTAAAAACGGCT
This sequence comes from Equus caballus, assembly GCF_041296265.1. NCBI lineage: Eukaryota > Metazoa > Chordata > Mammalia > Perissodactyla > Equidae > Equus > Equus caballus. The sequence continues at coordinate 67,397,472 of NC_091688.1, read as the reverse complement.
TTGGAAAAAATATCATATAACATATTATGATTCAATTTGTTATAGCGGATTATTTACTTGTCTGGGAAAGTTGGGCTTTAATCTAGCCTGTCACAAATTGTCATATGTACTTTCTGTCCTTTCGTACGTTACTTGATCCGTTTCCTTCAATGTCCATGTGCAGTTGGATGACCTAAGTGACATGAAGGAGAGAGTCATTTAGACAGCCACATGAAGAACACTTTAGGCAGGGAAAATAATAAGTGCAAAGGCTGTGGGGTAAGGACATGTCTGGATTGACAAAAGAACGAAAGGTTGCGCTGCTGGAGCAACAGGAGAGAGGAAGACTGCAACGTTGAGAAGTAGTTCAGATCAATGCTTAGAGGACATCGTAAAGACTTTGGATTTTTCCGGGCGGATGGGATCCAAAGCATGACAAGACAGTTCCATTCCAGTTCCAGGGTAGTGAAGAGACTGTAGGGAGACAAGTCTGAGTTATAACAGTCTAGCAAGAGAGAATGAAGCTTAAATGGGGGGTGTTAGTGGTGAACTGGCAGGGCTTGGTTGCACGTGGATTGCACTTCACTGACAGGAGTTGCTGTTGCATCTGATGGAGAGAAGTGAATGGCAATGTTTCCTATATCCTATATGTTCCTGTCTCCCCAGTTAGATAGTGGACTCCTCTTTGAGAGCGACCATGTCATAGACATTTCTCTACAGATGACATACAAATAGCCAATAGGTACATGAGAAATGTTGAAATTTTAAATCCTTCTAATAACTAGTTCTTTTCTTCTAATGAACCCAAATGCCTTGCATGATATTAAAATTTACTTAAAATGTATAAGCCTCAATTTACTTATCTGTTTAAATTGAGATGTTAACATCACACATAAATGATTTCTGTGACAATTGGATACATTAAAAGTAAAGAGTGTTTTATGACGGCTTTCATGAAGTAGACACTCCGCAAAAGTTGGCAGGAGAGACACAGTAATGTACTGAGGGGCAAGGATGGTGTAGTATTCTCGGCAATAATAATAGTAATCGTAATCACAGTATCTATTTCCTATTTGGTTAACATGTACAATATAGCCTATGAATAATTTTCTGTCCATATATGTTTTTAATAAGAAAAGTGGGAGAAGTATGTAACAGTCTTGGGTAAGCCAGTTGCAGGCTGAGTAGGCTGCTTTACATTTATGCGGTCAATAGAAGCATGTCCCCAAACCAAAAGTATAACATAATAAAACAATTCTCTCTGTTGCTGTTGCCACAGTATTTAAAAGTTCTAATTAACAGTGTTATTAATTAAACTTCTGGAAAATTTTATTTATCCAGGTTTTAAAGCATTGTGTTATGTGTAAGAGACTATACTAGTTAATTAATAAATTGATTTATAGGGGCTGGCCCCGTGGCCGAGTGGTTAAGTTTGCGCGCTCCGCTGCAGGTGGCCCAGTATTTCGTTGGTTCGAGTCCTGGGCGCGGACATGGCACTGCTCATCGGGCCATGCTGAGGCAGCGTCCCACCTGCCATAACTAGAAGAACCCACAACGAAGAATATACAACTATGTACTGGGGGGCTTGGGGAGAAAAAGGAAAAAATAAAATCTTTAAAAAAAAATTGATTTATGTTTTTCTGGCTTATGGAAAGATCGTATAGCCTGTGATCAAGCATAAGACTAGACGTTTTTCATCTCAGCTCTGCATTTTATGCGCTACTTGACCTTGGGAAACTTACCTAAGTACTCTGGGTGCTTTAATTTCCTTACCTATAAAATGAGGCTAATTAAAGTGACTACCTCACATGATGCTTGTAAGGATTAAATTAGTCAATGTATGAAAAAGTGCTTATAACAGTGTTATACAGTCATGCGTTACTTAATGACAGGGATACATTCTGAGAAATGCATTGTTAGGCAATTTCATCATTGTGCAAACATCACAAACCTAGATGGTATAGCCGACTACACACCTAGGCTATGTAGTACTAATCTTATGGGGCCACCGTTGTATATGTGGTTTGTCATTGACTGAAATGTCGTTATGTGGTGCATGACTGTATAGCTAACTATTATCATAAAAAGTGAAATTCATTTCCCCTCGCAACAGCTCTATGCAGTAACAGAGTGAAGGGCAAGGAAATTTTGATCACCAGAGGAAGAGGTTAATTCAGGAAAACTTGGGTTCTGGGAAAGGAGGGAAGAATGCAACAGAATTGAAGTTAGCGAGGTAGGAAAAATCTCTCCATCATGGAGTCTAGATATATATCAATTTACTACTTGCCTGGATTAAGCATTTCTCAGCATCTTTTCCTTCCAGCTCCTAGAATATAAACGCCACCACTTAAAAGAAAACATCAATAAAGCTGAGACTTGAAAATCTTCAGATTCATTCTATAAATAAATGATTCAATTTTGTTTGCAGAGAAATCACAATGGACATAACATAGAAATGACCCGTAAGGAGAGTCATGATGAAATCAACACTCTGCAAGTTAAGGAAAATTCCCTTGGGAACATCTCATGTTATTGGAATGTGTCATTTAAAGTGTATATAGCAAATGCAAAATGAAATGACTCTGAGGAATAAACTATTTATTAATAAATACTGACAGTTAAAAATATCCTGTATTATCATATTAGATCCATCAGTTCAGTAAACTGAAATACAGTACCCGAGGCTAGGAGATAGTCAATTTTTTCATTTATCAAAAACTCAAATTTTTGCTTTTGAGTCACTATGGAGTACAGCAGAATAAACCCACATTAAATTCATATATTTTAAATATTTCAATTTTGAGGTGGCAGGATATTTTATGCTTAAAAAAATCAGTTTTATAGAGGTATAGTTGACATGACATAAACAACAAATATTTAAAAGGTAGAATTTGATCATTTTTGACATATGTATATACTTGTGAAACCATCAAAAATATTTAATTTTTACAAACTTCAATGTCTTACTTTCAACGAATTTAGTACCTTATGGTGAGCTTTTATCCATAACTTGTATACTTATAGCTAAATTTCAATGGTTTTGTATGCAAATAGTTTTGTATTATACTGTTATTTTCTTATGTACCAAAACTATGTTATTCCCTTTGATACTTTAGCAATTACTCAAGGCTCAGCTCCAACACGACTTTCTCCATGAAACTTTTCAGACATCTTCGGGACAAATTCTTTCCTCTTTGAACAGCCTGTACTCTGTTTTATGGCCCATTGATTATATTACCTTCCGCTGAACTTGCAGGTTAGCACACCCTTAAAGATCATAAGCTTCACGAGGGAGAGAGTGAGTCTGCCTTACATGTGCACCCATTTCAAGGCCCAACACATAATGTGCATTCAAATGAGCACAATGTACATTGATGAACAAAGATTTTCTATCCTAAATTTGCAAGCATGTTCTTCATTTAAAGGATTATATTAACTATCCAGACAAGAGTGCTTATCAGAAATGAAAGAGGAAAGGAGCAAGGGAGAGACGAAAGGAGGGAGAGAGGGAAGAAAGGAGGGAAGAAAGTAGAAGGAAAAGGACTATGAGGATAGACACCAGCTTTAGTTTTAGTGGTAAAGATTACAGAGAAATATTAAGATTTCTATCTGAAGAATATTTTAAGAATATAAGTTCATATTGGCACTCGCACACATTATTGCACTCACATAAAAACACAAATTACTAGTTTTTTTTTTTTTTTTTAAGGTATGCTGTTTGGTGAGGAAGATTGGTCCTGAGCTGACATCTGTTGCCAATCTTCCTCTTTCTGTTTTTTCTCCCCAAAGCCCCGGGACATAGCTGTATATCCTAGTTGTGCATCCTCCTAGCTCTTCTCCTCAGCATGGCTTGATGAACGGTGCTAGGCCTGCATCTGGGATCTGAACTGGTGAACCTCCAGGCCTCCAAAGCAGAGCACGTGAACTCAGTCACTACACCACCAGGCTGGCCCCACTAATGATTTTGACATACCAAAATTTAATTGCATAATTCACCTAGGAGCTACATAAGAAACTTAAATGTGACACTAAGTTTTATTTTAAAAGTTCAAACAAGGAGTCATTTTAATTATAAGAAAAAAAAATTTGTTCTCCTTAGAAAAAAAGGTTTTTTTTTTTGTATCTTTCACCACTTAGAACCTAAGAATAAACTCAAGAATATTGCCCTAAGCCATATGCTCCAACATGGCATGGCTTGTGTTTGGGACTTTGGATAAATAATAACCAAAGTGAAGTGTGAAGGGAAATATATGTTAAATTCTATATGGAACTTAATTTTACTTCTATCATTTGATTTTTAAATTCTCTTTTATTCTCTTATCATGCCAAAGTATATGAATGAACTTGACAAATATAAATAGATGAGGACATTAGAAATCCGAGCTGCTTTAAGATGTACAACACATTAGGGGCTGAAGAGAAGAAACTGAACAACCGTAAATGTTGAACATAGGATTGGTATACAAAATTGTCCTTTGTATAGGAAAATTGAGGAGTATGACTGGATATTTAAAAGGTAACATTATTTAGAGATATTAAATCATAGGATGCAATACTTATGAAGTTCTTATATCTTCCAGACTCCATCCTTCTCCCCCCAAAAAAGATCAGATTGTAAACCTAGTTAGCACCTTCAACACTTTTCTTATATATTTTTCATTCATGAAAAGACAGAAAATCACTAAGACTTTGTGTGTCCACCTTTGAAACACAGAACAAGCATTAAAATAATAGAAACAAAACCAAACATAATGAACCCTGGAAAAATAGCAAACATGTTCGAGTCCTGCAGTTAGGGGCGACAAGTAAGTATTGCTTTTGCTTCTAAGACCCCACTAAATCAAAACAATGGGGCCGATGGTGCGGGATAATTGTCTCTCATACGCTGCTAGGAGTGTTATTTATGATTGTTTATAAAATATGCTGTCACAATGGCAGGCTGCCTAAGACCTCAGTGGTATTTATGGAGTAGCCTATCTTTAGGTACTCTCTGGTATACAAAATTATTAAAGAAGGAATAGAAAGCAGGTTCAGCTCTGTCTTGTAAAATCGCCCCTTTTCTGTCACAATGACATGATCACTCAAAAGCTAAATGTGTGAGATTTTCACAAAGGTAATACATACATGTAATCAGCATACAAATCTACGTAAGGTTTTATTTCTGCTCTTTTTTTGTTTGTTTTGCAAATTCTCTTTATCAGATTAGGAATATTCCCTACTGTTTCTAGTTTGCTAAGGAGAGTTATTTTAATGTTTTTATTTTTTGTCCAATGCTTTTTCTGCATCTGCTGAAATGATTCCTGTACTTAAAACTGTTAATATGGTGAAATATATTGCTTGATTTTTTTAATGTTAAAATAATCATGTGATCCTGAAACTAAACCCATTTGGTCAAGACAGAATATTATTCCTTTATATTATGAGATTTGATTTATAATAATTTACTTAGTATTTTGATCTCTAAGTTTGATATTTAAAAATATATGTCGTTATTTTAACATACAGGGCAGTATATACAAACAAATTCAAATATCTCAGATATGTGAATTATTTATGAAACATTTTGTGTATAAATTAATTATCAAATTTGTGTTATATTAATTTCTAACAAAACTTCTACCACCATTGATTAATTTCAATCCACGGTATCAAATGAAATAATTATTACAAATTTAGCAGAGTTTTAACATCTACTATGCATTTATTTCATGTACTTTACTTCAAATGGATACCTCAATTGAAAAGCTGGCTACAACTCTCAAAATATACCTGCAGTACATATTATGTTCATAAGTGCACATATAGATAAATCTTTCAGTGCATTTTGAAGAAGCTTTATTATGAAGATGTCTGTAAAGTGTATCATTTTCTTCCACTTCTAATATATTATTTTATTCTCTTAGCAAAGAATCAAAATACAAATTTTAGAGCTATGTGAATATTAACCACAACTGAACTAAAAAAGTTCTGTGCTTTCGAATATCTACTTAGCTTTCTTAAACAAATAATAATTCTGAACATCCTGATTTAAAATCAAAGTGGAATATGACATAAGTATGACCAACAAAACAACTTTTCTGCAGAGTGGGCATCTAATGAAGACAATAGAAAGTGCTCTCGGATTATAGAAATCTAATTTTTCATTCAAAAATGACTTTTAGGCTGGGGTTTTCTTTCCTTTCTGGGTCAATCCAGCCCTTTCTAACTCAGGAGGACTTCCTAGCGATTAATTGATCTTTGCAGAGCCCTTCCACGCTGAAAGCGTGGTGCAATGGATTGGAGATTGCAATTAGAACTAAAGTGACTTTTACTTTAGCTTTCTTCCATGCAGGTAGTCTAACCACCTTTGTTTTTTAAATAGCAACTTGCTAAAACAGAATTAAGATCAACAGATTGGACAATATTACTGACTGACATCATCTGAAAACAAATTGAGAATCTAGTGTTTTAAACTGGGGTTAACTTCTTTCAACAATTCACTTGCGCGTATATAGGAGACACTTTTAAACTCAGCAAAAAATGACCTTTTGGAGAAAGCACTCAACATGCTGAGTGAGTGCCCCTTTCATTAACGGGAATCAGTAACTAAATAATGCAGTTGACCTGAAAAAAGACTGAGTTGTCTAGAAATTCATTTCTCATAGAAAAACATCTAATTTTATTTGAAAATCTAATATTAAGTACTTCTCCATCTTTGAAATCTCAGATTATATTTAAGATCGAACACTTTATACTTTCAGGCACATTAAGGTCTGGGACAGATGGCATTATAATTTTGTGTACATTTCATATAAGCAATTAATAGAAATTATCTGAACAATAGATGTTTTCATTAATTTTTAGAACTAAATTTGATTACCTCATTCAGGCTGAAAAATTATCTTGAAGTCAGCTCTTTAAAATGTGTGTACAGGTCATGTACTGACCATGTCCTGGCTAATTTGTTTTCATTACATAGACATAGCTACAGACCTTTCTAATTATATCCATTAGTTTTTCAGTGTAGAATTGTAGCTAGTAAGATGATTCAAGAAAGCCGAATAATTTGTTTTGGAAAATATGAAAGATTACCTAGACATATCAAGTGAGACATATTAAATGACAGTAATGGCAACTCAGATTAATAATGGAACTGAGACTATCACTAATTCTATTGTTTTATTTTAAATATAAATAAACTATGATTGAGTGAAATTAGGAGTGGGATCGATATCCCACCACACAGTGAGTTAATGTCGTACTCTATGTCTCTTATGTCAACTTTTCCATCAGGGCTCTTTGTCCTCACAGCACAGTGTTTATTTCATGGAAATACATGCATTGAAGAATAAATTGATGGTAGAAAGATAACAGCAAATTAGGCACATATGCATTTTGAAAAAGTTTCTATAATGAGCAATAACCTAGGGGAAATGATCTTTGACATGGATGCATTATTTCGACTAAGGCTGCATACACTTAGAACTTAAAAAATAATTATTGATATACAGTGTTTGTAGCCAACAAATCATGTAATTATAAATATAAAGTTTGGGAGTATAAGAGAGAAATATGTCTTGCTCAAGTTTGAGCTGGAAGAAAAGATAAGTAATCATTCATAACTCAAGGTATGAATTAAAATAATAGAGTCGAGGGGCCAGTGACCTAGTGGTTAAGTTCAGCTCACTCTGCTTCAGCAGCCTGGGTTCAGTTCCCAGGCGCACACCAACACCACTCTGTTAGCAGCCATGCTGTGCTGGTGGCCCACATACTAAAGAATAGAGGAAGATCGGCATGGATGTTAGCTCAGGGTGAACATTACTCAGCAAAAATGAATAAATAAATAAATTAATTAATTAATTAACTAATTAATTAACTAAAGTAGAATTTTTCAAATACCAAAGGGATTCTGGGGTCAAACAAAATAATATGTGATTTATAGATCTTGGATCCTCATAGCCAACTGAATACCCAGGGATGTCTACAGTACCATATAGTTTTTGTTGTGAGTAACATTAAGTAAGGGAAAATTCAACAAGAATATAAAATGTAACTGCAGAAATGGTTTGACATTCGCTAAAAAAGTGTTCACATGAAGTGACGTCATATGCTTTTTCACTGTCTTTTCAGTTATATCAATTTATTCAATTCCATTCACAGATTCCATTGATATCAATGTCGTTCTTTTATAAAATAGTTCACCGAGATTGGGGCATGGCGAAGAACCAAGAGAAAATTGCTGACTAGCCCATAAAATCACTACATGTAGGAACTTGTTCTCAGGTAAAGAAATTATTTCAAAATCATGTGCTGAAAAACTGTTTAAATTAAAACATCACCATAGTGTTTATATTTTGAAAAATCTCTGTAATACAACTATCATAATAAACTGTATATACTTTCCAGAAAAAGAAGAAAAATTAATAATTATCTAGATGCCACCTCACATAAATATTTATATACAGAATATATCGAAAATGTTTTGTTTATCTATCATGGATCTATATCATTTATTCAATCTAGAAATATTCGATCCTACCCATTATTCTGTTATGAAAAACGACTGAATTTATAACCAAAATTCACATTACAGATCATCCTACTCCCACTAAACACTCCTGTAAGCTATAATTTACACAGTTACACTCAGCACAAATAGATATTGCAGATAAGTGTATTATCTATTATGTTTACTTTTAACAAGCTGAGAAAATAACCAGTGAGCTGCTAAATTTCATTTGGAAAGAAACTTCTATTTTTGGTTTTACATATAAAATAATACTGCTAAAGAATTGACCTTCTATTTATATATTTAATAATTATATATATATTTATTGTTAAAGGCTTTTTTAAATCATTTGTCACACTAGATCATTTCACATTTATACACTATATCATAAGTGGGTCAGGAATCTAGTTCTGGGCATCAACACATTGGTACATTTCTGCATTAGCTTTTTCTCTCAGAAATACATATCACTTGGTTTTCTCTCCATGTTAGCAACCCACAAATATGAAGAAATCAAATCAGTATCGATTTACAACACAGATAATTATAGATGAATGTGCAAGGAGGCTTTCTAATAGAATTCTGTCAATCAACTCCAGGCCCAACTTTCTCATTATGTGTTTGCTGAAACTATATGATGGAATTTGTCTGGTGACATTTCAGGGATAGTGACTTTGATTTCAAAGGAAATGTTTCAGGTTCATTTCATTACCTTAGAAAAGTAAAAGCAAATTTGCCTTATAAAAAGCAATTACTTCTTAGCTGACCAGAGCACAATAGCAATATAAGAGAGATTTTTCATTCCGCTATTCAAATCCTGAACCAGCAAACTAGTGTTTGATTTTGCTCTAAGCCAATTTTACCGTGTTTGAATTGCAAAAGCATTTAATCTTCATAAAGTAGGTTATTATAATGGAGATCATATTGTATTCATATGGAATATCAGCTAAGGGGCAACAAAGTGTTGTTTTTTTCAGTATCTATGGCATTTTAAAATCGATATCTGGTAGAAAACATTTGTGGACATTTTAGGAAACAAAGAGAACATATTTTAAATTGAGACATTGCACTATTTTTGCTTCTGCATTTGTACTTCTAGTCATTTCAAATCATACTTTATGAATATTTAAGTGATGAGTATGAAAAATCTTTCTATTCTACTATAATGACTATTATGAATAATATATTAGAAAAATCTGACTGAATCTTTATTCTGTTTTCATTGATCTTCAATATTTTAAATTTACTCTCTAAAATAATATATCAACAAACCAAAAATACTGGAATATAAAGAAAGTTGATCTCTAAATTCAAATGAGCTTTAAGTGTATAAAATTGGAAATAGTAATGATCATGGTATAGAGACAGATGTTTAGAATTAAAAAAAATAAAAATTTATATATATATTTATTTATACATTTTTTGTGAGTGTCAAAATATTAAGAGCAGAAGATAAGAATATTTCATATTATTTTCTTCTAAAGTGTGTTAGCATTTTTTTCTTTTTAGAGGAAGATTGGCCCTGAGCTAACATCTGCTAACAATTCTCCTCTTTTTGCTGAGGCGGACTGGCCCTGAGCTAACATCCATGCCCATCTTCCTCTACTTTATATGTGGGACACCTGCTACAGCATGGCTTGACAAGCAGTGTGTAAGTCCGGACCCAGGATCCCGAACCGGGGAACCCCGGGCCACTGAAGCGGAATGTGCAAACTTAACCGATGCACCACCAGGCTGGCCCCAAGTGTGTTAGCATTTTTGAGTGTTATTTGAATATAAATTAAGGTAGGTAATTTTTATAGTCTGGTATAAGAGGTGATTTATATATTACTATGTGTTAAATAATGATTTAAATTTTCAATTCAATACTATCACACTTAGAGACAACAGTGATGACTCATTTGTTGTCAATGGGAATACAATAAATTTTATGCATTGAATAAATATCAGTGAACCTTGTAGAGCAATGCAGGAGTACCTTGGAGATACCGTGGGTTTGGTTCCAGACCAATGCAGTAAAGTAAATATTGCAATAAAGCAAATCACAGGAATTTGTTACTTTCCCAGCACATACAAAAGTTATATTTACACTATACTGTAGTCTATTAAGTGTGCAATAGTATTATGTACTATTGCACAATGTACACACCTTAATTAAAAAATAGTTTGTTGCTAAAATACATTAACCATCACCTAAGCCTTCAGAGAGTTGTATTCTTTTTGCTGGTGGAGGGCTTTGCTTCAGTGTTGATGGCTGCTAACTAAAAAAGGTGGTGACTGCTGAAGGCTATAGGCTGTATCAATTTCTTAAAACAAGACAACACTGAAGTTTGCCGCATAGATTGACTCTTCCTTTCACGAATGATTTCTCTGTAGTGTGCAATGCTGTTTGATAACATTTTACTCACAGTAGAACTTTCCTCAGAACTGGAGTCAATCCTCTCAAACACTTCTAATTCTAATTCTCTTGTTATTTCTACCACATCTGCAGTTACTTCCTCCACTGAAGTCTTGAACCCCTCAAAGTCATCCCTGAAGGTTGGAATCAATTTCTTCCAAACTCTTGTTAACGTTGATATTTTGACCTCTTCCCATGAATCTTCAATTTTTGAAAAAAACAAATGTGACACAATAAGTCTAATGGGATACAGGATCATGAAAATAAGGTAGTGAAAAGTCAGTGGAAAAACACGAGAATAGTGCTTGAGTCAAAGGGACTTTCATGATCAATTGGGATAAATGAGAGAGGCACATGCAACATACTTAAGTAAAAAGATATTGTTAGTGGGTAGAAGAGACAGTTACAATTAAAATTTTAAATGAAAACTAACTTTTACCACTATACTTAGAAATATTTAATATTTTCACAAAATTAGAGCTTTTTTAAAGATACAGACTTTTTTGTTAACTTGGGAAAAATAGAATTATTGTTTGAGATTACTTGACAATATTTGGTGAAGTAAAAATAGTTAATTCAGATATTTTAAAAATAGGAATCAAATTTTATTTTACAATTAAGTGTATGGGAGGAGATATAATCTTCCCTCTACCCTTCTGGGTTTTTGGTTGAGACACCCCTGTAATAAAAGACAGATCAACAGGAGAAAAACAAGCAAATTTAATAACATCTATAATTCTTATATATATCAGAGATACCCAGGAAAACCAATTAACTCTTCAAAATGGCCCAAGCCATCACCTGAAATACCATCTCCAGCTAAACACAAAAGAACGTGGAATGGGAAAATCCAATTACGGAAATTTTCAGGCAAAGCATAGCAAACTAGGATATGGTTGTTACGTACATTTAAGTCCTTACCTTCTCCGTTGATAAGAGTTTCTGGAGATTTACTCATCCTCTTCTTCTTGGTACAGAGAGGGAGACACCCTAAAACTTGACATTTCCCTTATAGATGTAAATGTCTCCTACAAAAGGCTAACTTTACTCAGTTTACAGAGCTTCTTCTATGACTGCTGTTTCTTAAAAATAACCAAGGTGATTCTTATACCAAAGAGGTATATTTTGGGGTGGGAAATTCTGCTCCCCTTCATAAGAAAATATTCAATTATCAAATAGTCTTATACTATGTCTAATTAAGATATCTCAAGTGTTATCCACTCCCTTTGAAGCTCTTTTACTTTTACTTAGAAAATTGAGAATTGTATAAAATAACCAAGCAAGAAATTCCTGACAAATATCCCTCCTCTTTTCTTTATAAAGAGAGGAAGTACAGTATTGCTAAAGATAATATATTTTATGTTGTGTTGGCTTGGTTGTTGAGAACCAAATTAGAAATAGCATTAGAAATAATATTTTTAGAGCATGCATACAAATTCCAGTAGTGATGTCTTTTGTAATAATAATGTAAGCATTTTCATTATTATTTAAGAGTTATTTAGTAGCTCATTACTTCCTTATGGCTGATTGCAAATTAATCAGTTTCCTCAGATTCAACTCCATGAAACTTACACTCTGAACCCTACATTACTCAATATTCCCCAATATAGTACACACTCTAATGCTTCCAGGCCTCAGCTCCTAATTTCCCTTTTGCTTTGCATACTTTAGAATCAAATATCACTTCCTTTCTAAAACTATATTTGCTTTTACTAGGTAAGATTAACCACTTCACATTTATGCTCTTTCAACCCTCTCTATAAACATCTGTCACATAAAATACCACATATTACTGTCACATGAGACTGTGAATTGCCAAAGGCACAAGACAAGAGTGTTCTTATTCAATGTTACATCCTCAGCACCTATCACAGTGCCTGATATATATGAACATGTTGTGACCAATACAAAAACTGTAAATGATAACCACTAGTGCAAAATAGCAACTACTGATTAACAGTTTTTGAAAATAAATAAAGGAAACTTCACTTAAAATGGAGTGAGGAAGCCATGAAGGGAGAGTTCTAACACACGGACCATTCATCTCAACTTGTACAGTCAGTAGGAAGAAAAATGATTTCTGAAACCTTGATAACCACAAAGTGTCCACCATTTGCAGCCAATGAAAAACCAGCACAACTCTGAACTCTAGTTCTCCTCTAAATGAACTCTTGCTCTAAACAGTCTTCTCCAACTTCTTCCTAAAACCTAATAGAGGCTGAGCTCCCCTTTGTCTCTTTGAATTTGCCCATGGTCTGCCATAGCCTAGCCCTGAATTATGATTCCTCTGCTATTCCCAAATAAACTCATTTTTTTGGCTTAAATAAGATTGCTCTTTGCTCTGTTTAAAGCTGACAAGTTATAGGTAATTTGCTATGTGTCTGCAGCTAAATTCTTTACATTGATTGTTCGTTTAATTATTTCAACAACCCTATAAAGTTGGTACTGCTATTCTCTCCACCAGGTGTTGAGGAAATTAAGGCAAACAGACGTAGAGCAACTTATGTATGGATGTTTGGTAAATATGGATACAGCTGTAGTCAGACTCAATTGTGTTTCCTCTGTGTATGACCTTCCAGTTCTGTATAACTAAGAACAACTGTATCTCTAAGTTTGAGAGGGCTCACCACAAGTGAGGCTCCTCAAGGTTTCCATAAGTCCATCTGGGGAAAAGTTTATGCAGATTTGATCATGGCATAGTAATGAGAGAAATTTTTCCCCCCCATATGCCATTTCATTTGCTGCCCTAATTGCCCCAATCACTCTGTTTATAAAACAAACAAACAGAAAACAAAAACACACAGAATACAAAAAGGTGCTGCCTTGCTCTGCTCTGTGCACCTACAGCAGCAACAAGGACTCACTCACATCTTCCCACCGGAAGTTGATTCAGAATTTTGCAGTTTGAACGCTCAGCCTGTTTGATTCTATATCTACCAGCTGCAAATCAGATCAGCACCTCAAATTTCTTTCATAAAGTTAGCAAGATTAGTTCTCGAATTTTTATTCCATGGGTAACATGATTCATAAATCTTCAAATCCAACATTATGAATGACTCATTTCAGATGTCTTTGAAGATGAGTGACTTGTTCCTTTATTTTCAGTGTGACAGGCAACACAGAAAGAAATAAGCTTGGCATCATTCCAATGGATATTGCTTAACTTTTCTGCCCACTGTGAGATTCTGAATTTCCTCCTAATGCTGAGTGCAGAGGAAGGTGGAGACAACACATCATAGACTTTTCAGATGTCAGTTTGGTGAAAAAGGAGATGTTTTTAACTCAAGATTTTAGTGCAAAAGAGAAAATTCCACAAAGAATGACTAACTTTTAACAACCAAAAATAAAGATGTGGAAACACAGAAAAGTTGTCTCTCAGGGCTTTTGTTTTACCACTCAAAATAAAGTAATAGAACAGTGCAACAATTAGCAACCGCATACAATAGGAAGCTTATCAAATATGACAGTTTTATGATTTCTAAAGTGATATATGTTTCAAATTGAAGATATTCTATTCTAGAAATACATTATGTTCCATCTAATTGCCAATGATTTTAAAATATCCCTTCAAGAAATATCTGCAGAAGTTTTCAAATAATCATTCAACTTAACCAATAAGAAGTTCTAAAAATTTATTGAACTTTGTGTGGAATTACATTCATTAAAAACTGGAACGAAAGGTTGGGATTTGAAAAGAACATTATAAGTCAGCCTTACATTTAGAAACTAAATCTTTTCCAAAGAAAGGAGAAGGACAAATGATGCAGTAGACAAACATCAAAGAAAAAATACTTTAAAACAAATTATGATCTGCATAAAAACAATTTTAAGAGAAAATTTAGTACATAGGGTGAATCTTATTTTGTAATTTTGATTATAGGCACAACCCAGTTACTATCAGACCATACATTCTGATTCATTTGTATGTCTTAAAGCCAGATCATCTATTTTCTTGATGATCAACATCATTATTTTCCTTGGCTGATGCATCTATTCTCTGTCAATTGCAAAATGTAGTCTCTGAGAGTCTCGTTCAAGATTTGTATATCAACTTTTCTGAAAATTGAGTGATCATTAGCTGATCCATTGTAAAATGACTTCTTTCTACTCAACTTTTCTGAGGACGGGATTAAAAGGCACACCATACCGCTAGAATCTAAGAGGGGAATGACAAACAGCAGGGCAAGTGCAAATATCCATGTCCAAGAGACCAATGGACAACATTAATGTGACAAACTGGCATCAGGATGTCATAAGAGAGATTTAATCAAAGGGCACTGCCAGATCTAAGACAAGCAATCAGAAGCTAAGTGATCAACAATCAGAAGGGAATTGTAACAATAAGCCAATCTGTGACTACAAACATTTACAGGCACCAAGAAGATGTTATCACCATAAAAATTATCAGTCTGCTTTTAAGAATATCTATCCTTTTTAAGGAGTAAGATTCAATCTCAGAAAAGCTGATTTATCCTTTTAGTTGGGAACATTCATTTGGCCGTAGTTAGGAAGTATTGGGCCAGCGGATCACCAGCAGTTGATTACAAGATTCTTAAGTAGATGCACGTATGCTGTAACCATTTGTGTTTAACAGATTCACATCATCATCTAGGATGGAGAGATCGTGTTAAATCTGCCCATGTGACAAGGAGTCTTACTGATTATGATTGTCAAAAAAAGAGACTACAAAAATTACCTAGTTCAATGTGCTGATTGTGTTATTGTGAAACAATAGTCCAAGCCAATTCAAACACCCATTCAAGGTTTACAGTTTAGTCAAAAACAGTAGACTAGAATCCACTTCTCTTGACTTCTGTTTTTCTTTTTCCATCACACCACAATGCCTTCTCCACCATATTGGCAATTTTTTCTAGCCTAAAAATTAAACTACACTTCACTGCTATATGAAAAAGAGATATAATAAAACTAGCTTTGGTGAAAATGAATATTTTGGCTATTTCTCCAACTTTAGAATGTTCAAATATAATAGATACCCATAAGCAACTCCTTTCTTGGCAGCTCAAATAATAACTGAAAACAATATTATGTCTATATCCTGCTGATACTGTAATAAACTTTTGCTTCAATCTTCTGGCACCTTTGTATGGCTTCAAAAGAACACCATCTCCTCTACTATGCTGTGAAAGCAAAATAACAATTTTCTTTACCTCCATTATTTTTCCTATGGAGTTGCAGAAATTTAAAAGCATATTAACATGTTTCAACTGTTAGTAAATTACTTTTGCTTCTTTTGGACAGAGAGAAATGAATACGCACTGAGGCACTGAAGGCTTCTGCAGTTACAAGCCAAGGAGGTCTTAATTTATGACAGTCAAGTCTGCTGCTCTAGGACATCTTAAGCAGTCTGTAGAATCTAAGTACGTTTTATCTGAGCTATAAATTAGGGACAGAGTTTGAATTTTATTGGATAAGTAAAAATTCAATATGAGGTTTGACCTGGAACTTGCTTAGTTGACCTCACCCTTCCTCAAAATAAGAGTTGTAAACTTAGGGAAAATCTAGATTGGTATTAGAGGCAATTCCTTAGTGATCAAAAAATGTAGGGGAATTGTGGCTGAACCCTGGGGATGGATATGTAGCCTATGAATCATGTCAAGGAGAAGTATTCATGTGGAAGATTTATAAGAGCAGAGAGTGCTAAAGAAGGCTGGTCAAACTACAACTGATTTCAAGAATTGATACCAATTCAAGAAAAGACAGATTAATGTGCTTATACAAATTTGAACATTAGGAAGATAATATTACATATAAAAAGCTGGTGATAGTGTAAGGAAGGGACGTGTCCTCAGGTAACTTTGCGTTGCAAAAACAAACATGGAAAAACTTTTATGGCATAGCTGTGAAACTTTCTACCATTTTGGGTTTCTTTTACTTTTCTTTTTCTGAGGAAGATTTACCCTGAGCTACCACATGTTGCCAATGCTCCTCTTTTTTTATGTGAGCTGCCATTGACAGGTGAGTGGTGTGGTTCCGCAACCTGGAAATGAACCCAGGTCACCGAAGTGTAGCATGCCAAACTTTAACCACTAGGCAATCGGGGCTGACCTTTTTTTCTTTTTTTTTTTAACTCCGTAAAGATAGACATGATCTCTGCTCTAGTATTTTAAATAGAGCATTTTTTTTTCTTCCCTTCACTGGATCTCAAATATCTATAGTTTCTTTCTTCTTTTCTTAACTGATGTACTATAAACCACAAATTTAAGTTGCGCATATTTAAATTCTACAAACTCATGAGTTCTGACATATTGTGAAACTGTTATTACAATCAAGCTAGTGGACATCTCCATTTCTCTCATGTGTCCCTTTGTAATGCATTCTTCTCTACATTCTGTCCACAGGCATGTTGATCTGCTCTGTTGCTATAGATATGTTTCTATTTTTTAGAATTATATCTAGATGGAGTCATACAGTCTGTATTCTTTTTTACTGGACGACTTTTCCTGAGTAAAATATAGCTTCAGAGATTCATCCATGTTTTATATATATTGATACATGTGTTTGATCTTTTCCACTGCTGAGAAATACTCCATTAAGTGTGTGTACCACAATTTGTCCACACAGCTTTTGATGAACTTTAGAGATTTTTTTTCCAGGTTTTGCCTGTTACAGATAAAGCTGCTATGATCATTTTCATAGAATCTTTGTGTGAGCATGTGATCTTTTCAAAAAGCAATTTTCGTTTTCATAGATTTTCTTTATTATTATTTTGTATTTTATTGATCTCTTCCTTTCTTTATTATGTCTTTTTCTCCCACTTATTTTGGATGTCTTCAGCTCTTCTATTTCTGGTTTCTTCAGGTGGAGACTGGATGGATTTTGAAATCTTCCTCACGCTCTAAAACAGTTGTTCACTGCTATAAATGTACCTTTAAGTACTTCTTTGGCTACATCTGACAATTTTGATATGCTGTGTTATGATTTTTTTCTCTACTTTTAACCATTTACACATAATATGGTTATTATAGTTGTGTTTAAATCTACCATTTTGCTATTCTTTTTTTGCCTCTTATGCATGTATCCTATTTGAGAAATCTTACCGTATCCCAGGGCTATGGGATGTTAAATAACAACAAATTTGTATCTTACACAAATACGTAAAGAAGTAATAATACTACAAACTATGTTCAAATGAAAAAATTGAATCTATTATATAGTTAAATATATAATCTATGGATGGGAAATAACACTTTCTAAACATAATACCAAAAGCAAAACCTATAAAGAAAAAATTAATAATAAAAGCATCTGGAAGTAAAAAATCATAATAAATCATAAAGTAAATGCAAGAATAAAAATAAAAATAAATGGTAAAATTCTATAGTTGCACTTTCCAAAGTTTTTACAAACCTAAAGAAAACAGCACAAAATATAACACTATGTCATCCATTGTGGTGGGCAGAATTCAAGATGACTCCAAATGAGTTATACTCTTGGTAATTCCTTTCCTTTGGGTGATGGCTAAACCTGTGACTGCTTCTAACCAACAGAATTTGGCAAAGGCAATGGGATAGTTGCTCCCTTGATTAGGTTACATTCTAATGCAAAGGTGAAGAGGTAGCTGCTCCCATGATTTTATCTTAGCTGGTAGGAGACAGAGTGCTCTGCTCACCTTGGAAGGGGAAGCCACCATGTTGTGAGAGAAATACCTAGCAAGGAACTGGGAGCAGCCTTTGGCACTAAGAGCAGTCCTAGCTGTCAGCTGGAAAGAAAAGGGGACTTCGGTCCTAGAACTTCGTGGAACTCAATTTGCAAAAGACTATGTGAGCTTGGAAGAGTACACCAAGCTTCCAAAACGAATGTGGCCCCAGTCGACACCTTAATTTCAGCCTAGTGAAATCACTAGAAGAGGACCCAACTAACCCATATCTGGATTCTTGACCCACAGAAACTGTGTTATAGTAAATGAGTGTTATTTTAAGATGATAATTTTTGGGTAATCTGTTATGCAGCAATAGAAAACTAATGCATCTGTAGCAGAATAAACATCATCAAAATGTTCAAGAAAATGTGACAATGAAGAGATGCCTTTGTTCATGTAAAACAAAATCATAGCAGGTATAAAACATTAATACATGTATATGTATAATTAACACATGTATATGTATATGTATTAATGCATACATATTAATAAATACATGTATTTATATATATACTTTATTATTATTTCTAAAACTGATTTTGAAACTTTTACATTTACATTTTATCTATTTCTACAGGCCCATCTACTTCAATTTCTACAAATTTTTGTAATCTCTATATGCATAATGCCACCTCATTTTGACATGAATGTAGAGCATCAAAAATTTTCATACTCTATTGATGAAGTCTACATTTGATAAATATTTACAGAATTCCTAACAGAGACAGAAACTCAGCGAATATTTGGTACCGATCACAGTGTCAGCTAGCAAATATAGAAAATGTACGGAAAATGAATTTCTATTCTAAATAACACATGAAAATCCCACATTTCTATTTATATATAATATATATTTACATACATATATGTATTACATAGTTATATATTATATACACATATTTGTTCCTTTCTCCAAAATATATACACATATGCAGAGTAAAATGTAAATGAATTTATTTGGCATTTCATTGACAGAGATTATTCCTGGACAATGGGTATTTGCATGATTTTGTGAACAGCAATTTGTTCCTTTTAGTTATTTTTATTTTATATTACTCTTCAAAGCATAGGTAGTTTTTAAATATAAAAATTAAAATTTTTATTTTTCTTATTTATAAATATTCAGAATAATATTTTGTAATATTTTGGTTTTACAATTGTTATTTTGGTACCACAAAGGTGATTTATCTTGTGGTCATTTATATATAAAATTAATCTCTGCTGCCTGTTTACCAACTCCCTGAGAGGATGAGAGGTGCAATCATTTTTGTCACATGTGAGTCAACATGTGCAGAAAGAATAAGTGTAAGTCTTATGATGAGCAACAGCGTAGCTCCTTACACTTACCAATGCTTTCTCTTTCAAATAATCTCTTTAAAAAAAATTTTCATTATTCTGAATAACTAGTTAGATTTCCTTTCTGTGGTTTGATAAGGTAGTAACTTTACAAACCACTAGGGATAAATTTATCAACTATCTTTTTTGCCTTGCAGAGTACCATTACCACTCAAAGGCACTAATTAAACTGATCTGAACCCATGGGAAGCATTAGGCAGACAGAGTTGCAGCCTGCTGTGAGCCGAATAATGTTGGTATATGGAGTATTATTGAGAAGGAAGAGGGAAGGTCATGGATCTAAAGATGGATTCAGTTGAAGTTACTCCACATACTGTTCATCCTTTCCCAAGTAAAGTTTGTGTACTTTTGCATAGTTTCCTTTCAGTTTTCAAAAATTCTTTAGAGCATAATATTGATTCTAACCATAAAAATTTGATTTATCCGCAAAGTATGCTAAGACTGACATCCCAGCTTCCAAGATAGCCATTCTTCTGTACTTTTTCAAGAGGATGAGGAAAACGGTGTTTTTTGGTGGTTGTTATTGGCAAAAATTTTAATAGAAATTCAGTAATAGAGTATTAGGAGGAATAGAAAGAGCATATCTAGAAAATTTCTGCTGAAAATTGTTAACAACTACCAGGTGCATACAAGCACTGCTCTAAATGCTTTACATGTGTTAGCTCATTTAATCGTTTCCCAGGTAGAAAACGTCTTTGTCACAACTGTGAACATCACAATAACTAAAATGCCATTATTATCCTTGTGTAAGACTCCCTATTTAACTTTCAATAAGCCTGAGAAAATGAATGAGATTTAATGCAAAAGCATTAATTTTAAGATCTATATATGACATAAAATAATTAAAACGGGATTTTTTCACTTGTTTAATGCTCTTCCACTTAACATCCATGTGAACAGAAACTTGCTTATTAATTTATATAAATTTCTTATTGATTTTGACATTGTCCTAGTGACTTATTGTCACCCAGAATCTATTTCTCTTAATAAAAGTAGGATCAACAGCCAGACTGCATTTCACTGAAAATACACAATTATTAAAACTAAAAAAACTAGCTATTCTTATTCTCAAAACCATGCATATTTAAGTAATATGTACAGTGGGAAATTTTCAAATTTTAAAGGCTCATATAGTCTTAAAGCAACAGTGTTTCACATATATATATATATCCAATTGCTCACCTCTGGGTAGAAACTAAATTGAGACAGTATTTTTTTCCAAGGTATGTTTAAGAAAATTGGGTTATTCAGACTTTTTTTATTATGGATGATGGAATGAGCTTTTGCTTATACAAGGTTGAACAGTTTTCATTACATATATTTTTGGGAAATAATCTAAATTTAAATATTACAAATATGTCTTTTACATAGTGTTTAAATCAGTTTTGAGGGTTAATGGAATAGGTCTTAATTTGAAAATAATACACAGGCCACTCAAGATTAACTTAATGTCATTCATAAAAGTCTCTAGCTTCCAATACCCATTAATTACATAGATCATAATTGGTAGCATTTTTTTTGTATACCACATAATAGAATTTGTAACACATAATAAAATAGAAATATAGTACCTGACCTTCTCGAACTTACTCTTCAGTGAGAAAAGTAGGTTTCAATTTTTAAACAGTGTTAAAGAAATATATAACAAAAATTGTAATAAAGTGTTAAAAAAATTCAACATGCTTTGAGCAGGTATGACAAGGGGACATAATTTAGAATGGTGGTTCAGAAAAAATTTTTCTGGTGAAATGACATTGAAGCATAGTCTGGAAGGCTGAGCATGAATTGGGCAGAGTGTGTGTTTGAGTTGAGGAGCATTCTAGATCAGAATCACACTTTGAAAATGCTCTGAAGCAAAAAGACTCAGGGGCATATAAGTCTAATGTGACTGAAAAATTGTAAAGGCTAAAACGACTTTGGCTCAATCTGAGGAAGAACATTATAGCCCAGAATATGCCAGCCTTTGTAGTTTATAGTAAGGATTTGAGATTTTGTTATATCTATAGTTGAAGGCCACTGGAAAGTTTTAAGCAGAAGAATCATGTATTTGGATCTGTACTTTAAATAAAAACAAAAACAATTAGTCTGTCTCTTTTGTAAATAACTGTTTAAAGAGGCAAAAGAAGAGATAAGAAGGCCCAACTAGTGGAGTGATAGTGGCATACATGATGGCGTTAGAGATCGGAAAAACTGGGTGAAGCTGAGATACACTTGGAATTCCAACTTGAGAAGGATTGATTAACTAGATGTGGCAAGTGAGGGAGAGGGAATATAGCAAGGAAGACTCTACATCTGTTTGTATCAGCAACATTAAAGTGATTTAAAAAATTTTATTTTGTTTATTGCTTGTCTGGTCCATGTCACTGTCAAACAGAGAAAACTCAATATTTTAGTTAACTCAAAATGTATTTGGTTCATAGTCCTCCAGAAATGGTTCCATTTTGTCATGGTATGAAAAATCTAGTAAAATATATTTTACTAGAATTTATTAGCTGTGATATAGCTATGACCTATGCGCTATATATATGTGCTATAAAATGGTTTATAATGAATGTGATTCTGCAATCATCTAACTATTTAGAATTAGAGTCATTGCTTAAAAGATCTTGAGGCTCAAGATGGGACAAAGCTGGACATAATACCATCGGGGAGAAAAATAACAGAGGCAGAGGCTTCCAGATTTACCATACGTCTCATAAACTATATCTTTCCAAAAGGCACAGCTCAGGTTATAGAAACTCACATGGTTTTTAGTAATTTTGAAAGCTGTCCTGGGCTGGAAGAAGAACTTGCCTGATTATACTGTATGGAACTTGGAGAGTTGTAGGAAGTAATTCTTAGAGAATTGGAGATATACATTTGAGATGTAATTTATATAATTGAGCAGCCTTGTAGGCAAATTTGATACTTTGGATATTATCTTAGGAACAATAAGAATTAAATGAAGACTATTAGGCAAATACTTTAAGGCTTTATGCCAGAAAAATGTATTTAAAATATCATTATGTCTGCAGAGTAGAGAATAGATTGTAGATATTAAAAAATACGATAGGATTAAAGTTGAAGAAAGGTTATAGTAACCCAAGCAAACAGGATGAATCCTTTATGTAAGGCAATATCTGTGAAATTTAAGATTCAGACAGCTTCAAGAGACTTAAAAGATGTTTTCATAGAAGTCACAGTATTTACATTTGACAGGATAATTAAATAAAAACAATGAACAATGAGTATTAATCATTTTGTTCTGTGATTCCCTGTATATGTGTTTTACTATTAAACTTCACAATAATGTTTTCCCATATATACAAATCTTATTCAAAATATGTAGCTTAGCAAACTTAAATTTAAAAAAGCAAATGGTTTGCTGAAGTTAAGAAAGTTCTATAGAACAAAACTATGTTTTAGATTTTTTGATCTGATTTTAGAGGGTAGCTATAGTGTAGAACAAGAAAAATGATTTAAGGAAATGACTCAAGGGTAAAACTTAGGTTTTCTACTTAGGCAGCTATTTGGATGTAATACCAAAAAAAAAAAAAAAAAAAAAAAAAGAGTATTTAAAACTGTGCCATTTAGAATCAGAATCTGAGCCCAAATGACTCCATGATCATATTTCTATAAGATATATATTCAGTATGAGATCATATATTCTTCATGAAACAACATGCAAAACTCTCTTTAAGCATCTAAAGCTGATAGCTTTCCTTCTCAAAATGTCTGAGTTGCTCTTTATTTCTTTCATAGTTTTGGGAGAAATTTTTAGGTGTTGCTTTATTTTTAAAAATTGAATACGTTCTAAGTTTTCATATATAAAGTCTCATAGATCTGTTGTTTTAAGGATCAGTGAATGTTTTCCCAAGGGACTAAATACTAAATCTTTTTAGGCTTGTGGGTCACATGGTTTCTGGTGCAACTATTGATATCTACTATTGACTACTCCAAAGCAGTCATAGACAATATGTAAATGAATGGGTGTGGCTGTGTTCTAATAAAACTTTATTTACAAATACATGTGACCCATTAATGGGGTCATAGTTTGCCAACCCTTGATGATACATATTGAATACAAATATATAAGCAGTTCTACCTGAAAAGAAAATTTTATAGTGTGAAAATAATTCATTTAAAATAAATGAAATGTTATGCTTTCAAAAATCAAGCAAATATTTCTAAATACATTGTTTAGACTAAACATTGTTTAATCAGAGTATATATTTTTTAATTAAGAAGAATCAAAGAGGATTTTGCTGTTATTTTTTAGAGAAATTACCCAAAACTTGCAAATAATGCAAAAGAGAATACAACAACTACTTCTGTCATACTGGCCATTATTAAATCTTCCATCTAAGTGTTATTTAAAATAGCTACATAATTATCTAGGGAAACGTAATTTTGTTTCACTTCACTTTTTGTTATCAATTGAAGACCCTTATTCAGTGAATCTGCAAAGTAGCTTGTACATCTTGTCCTGTAGAGACATAAATAATTTTTTTAGGTGGGAAAATAATTTTGTAGGTTATGGTTGTATTTGCTGGTAGGATATCACCCAGATTCATTGCCAACTTGAAATGCCTTTCCTAACGAAATCTATAACCCCTGCCTAATCTAATTCTCCTTTCACCTAAATTTGCTATCTTACCAGTTCTCTTGTTAATGAGGTAATAAATGATTTAGAAGTGTTCATTTTGTATTTGTATGAAGCACTATTTTTTAAAATTACACTTTGAGAATATTTCACATTTAAAACTTTTTTACATGTATTTGAGTAAAATTCATGTAATATTTTGATTCTTGCAAACTCTCGAACCAGTGATTACTGACCTTTCTTTGTCAGAAACCCGAGTCAGTGGATGGAAAATAAGAGCTCTATCTCTAGAACATATATTTACCCACAATTGCACTAAATGTCCATTCATATCCTATTCCCTGAATCTCATTTAAAAACTCCTGAATTTATGAATGCTGAGCTGGGTTTTAGTCAATATAGAAAACAGATGAGGGGCCTGTTTAATTTCCTAAGGTGTACCCTTTTAGATTTTTTTAACTCAGTTTTCAAAGCACCTTTAGACACAAATACACCTCTCATATCCATCACCTTTGTGTGCTGTCTACTCTCCTCTGACAAAATCATATTCTATTTAAGTTATTCAATAAGACAAAATTTGCGAGTGTTTCATTTCCTTAAAATATTTGTACTTTAACACTAAGCAAAGGCTGGTGTCAAGGTATAAAGATCTATTTATGTAGTTTTAGGCATTGGTTAGCCATAAAAATAGAGACAGATAAATTTCATAGATAAGCAATCCTCTGGTCTATACATGCAATCAGATTGGAGTTGATCGATGGAGAGTAGCATTTGTAGGCTGGCTTCAGAGATTTATCATGGGATCAAGCTGGGGTCTTCTAGGTTTGTGCATCATTTTCCTACGTAATATTAACTCTTGGGATTTTTCCTCTCTTCTCTAGGAGTACATATGCACGCCAGAGATTTGAAGTGCTCTGACTGATTTTACATGCATCCACTTTAAATACACTTGGCGCTTACATTTTTCTTTTTAACCAGTAAGTTATTATTTTGTTCCCATTTTAGATTTGTCTGATTTGTCTCTCCAATTAAACTCGTAAATCACATGTTATAATTATGTCTGTTCTCTCCTTTCTTATTATCTTGTGGAATCTATGATTATATAATGTACACATAGAAATACTAATGAAACAAAAGATTGAAGATAATAATTTTAGAAGATTGTTTTTGTATGGTGAGAGAGGAAAATGATATTGTAGGGGGAAAATGTTCATTCAAAATGATACTTTCCCCTGAAATAGATTTATTTGAGTATCTCAACTATAGAACAGATATATTCCAAAATGTTTACTTACTTTCTTGAGAATATATGATAAACTCTCATATATCAGGAAAGTCAGTGGATCCTATAAGCTTTCTTCTTACCTGAATTTCTCATTGTTAGTATTGTATCAGCAGATGGCACTGTGTGAATAATCCATTTAAATAAATTTCTTTGGTGCTTATGGTATTTTTCAATTATATTAAGTGTGTTCACGGGGAGCAGGATGGTTTTGTTAAAAAACATAAGGCATACTCGTTCTATATATAATGCAGAACGTAGCTCCTTAGTTGGCACAACCCAGATGGACAATAAACTTCCTGTCTTTGAAGTTCATTCCAGAAATTGAATGTTTCCCTTGTTATTAATGGCCAGGCCATGAAATTTTACTTTTTGTTTCAACAGGAGCTTTCCTGTTTTATTTCTTTCTAAAAACTAAATTGCCTTCTGTCTTAATCTGTTCAGCTGTTATAACAAAATATTGCAGACTGGGCAGCTTATAAACAACAGAAATTTATTTATCACCATACTGGAGGCTGGAAGTCCACAACAGGGTGCCAACATGATAGGGTCGGAGCCCTTCTCCGAGTTGCAGACTTCTCATATCCTCAAATGGCAGAAAGAGTGAACTGGCTCTCTGGAGAAACTCTTTTATAAGAGTGTTAATGTCATTTATGAGGGCTCCACCATCATGACAAAATCATTTCCCCAAAGCCCAAACTCCTAATACCATCATCTTGAGCATTAGGTTTCCAAGTTAGAAATTTGGGAGGGCACAAACATTCAGACCATAGCAACTTAAGTGAGACTCTATCTTTTCTCTCTAAGCCTTTTTGAGGCCTAGAGTCTGCATCTAAATCAACAATCCACGATAGCTGGGCCTTCACTCTTTTCTGCCATATATCGCTACACCAACTATCCTTTGCTTTAATTCCTTATTTTTCTTTCCAATATTACAAAGGATATCTGAAAAGAAGTTTTAGATAATCTCTGCCTGAAGAGCTTTCAGTGCCTCCATCCATGACCTCATAATCTCTGTCTATTGACACATTAATGTGTACATAGGATACACCTGTAATGCTTCTATCACTTGCTTGAACTTTCTCTCATTGTCTTCTGTTTGCCTCTCTTTAAATTTTGTCTCTGGTCTCCACTGGGTGCAGCAATCCCTTAAATAATCCATTCAACTTCTGAGCAATCCCCTTTACTAACAATCAAGGAAGAAACAGCTGTTACACCCATATAATTGGTGTTGATTTTAATAACAATTTCAGGAAAGTAAAATCTACCTTTGAATTCTAATTTAATAACAACTTTAATCTTTAATGGTGGTAATTGTTGGCTCACTATATTATAAAATGAAAGTTTTGGTTTTTTTAGTATAATTAGCACTATTTGCAATGCTGTCTAAAACATGCTAGCAGTGAGATACCATTTTCACCTATTGGGTAGGCAAAGATAAAATGGCTGATGAAATATGATGATTGCAAAGATGAAAAGAAATGGTTACACTCATTCATTTCTGGTAAGAAAGTAAATTGTAAAAATTTTGTAAAATTTTATGGTCATTCCTACCCAAATTTTAAAAGTCCCTAAGCTTTTATTCTATAATTACAATTTGAAGCCTATTTCCTACCAAAATAAAAGCAAGAATATATAAAGATACATGAGCGAGATGTTTATTGTAGCAATATTTGTTTTGGCAAGACAAACAAAATAACACAAAAATCATTAACGTCCTCATGTCTATCGCAGAGAAAGGATAAGTATGTTGTGATATATTCTCATTTTTATACATTGAGCTATTAGTACAAAGATTGAATTAGATCTGCATCTCAGAAAGAGATCTATGATATATCAAGGTAAAAATGTTGCAAAGTAATAAGTATAGTATTTGCCAATATCTTTAAAAAAGAAAATCTCTCTCTCTCTCTCCCTCCCTCTCCTTCCTTCCTCTCTCTCTACACACACTGACCCAGAAGTCCACATATGTATACACATATACATGGAATTTTGTTGGATAAGTATAGAGAAATTATGAGTGAATTAATATCATACTTTTATAAACATCTCTCTATATAATATACTTTAAGGAGTGCTACTGGAGGGAGGACAGGGAAGATTATTTTTTCATTGATATATGATCTGTATTGCTTATTACAGTGAACATTACTAAATTTGAAATTAAAATAGTAAATAAAGCCTAAGCATAACTAAAGGAAATAAAATAATATCTGAAAACCAGTAATATGAAAGACTATATGGATATAGTATTTGAAAAAACAATCCAAATTACTTTTGAAAAGACTGTTTTTGCATTAAATGATAAAAATAACAATCCCTGATTTTCTACTTCCAACTTTCCCAGGGAAATAACCAAAATACAAGATGTCAGTTCTCATTACTAGAAATATTATATGAGGGATCTAAAAAAAATGTTGAACTCACAGCAACAGAGATGAGAACAGTGGTTGCCAGGGACTGGAGAATGGGGGAGAAACAGGGAGATGTTGATCAAAGGATACAAGTTTTTATTTATAAGATGAACAAGTTCTTAGGATCTAATGTGCAACATGGTGACTACAGTCACTGACAGTGCATTGTATACTTGAAATTTGCTGACAGAGTAGATCTTAACCAGTCTCACCACAAACACACAAAAGGTAACTATGGGAGGTGATGGACGTGTTAACTAACTTTATTGTGGTGGTCATTTCACAATGCTTACTTATATTAAATCATCACATATACTTCAAATATATACAATTTTATTTTTCAATTTTACCTCAACAAAGCTAGAAAATCAGTCAATCAATCTCCGATAAGAGAAAAAAAATCTGCCAAAGTCCAGGTAAGAGGAATTTCAACATTTCAATCAACCAAAGGTCAACAGAATGGCTGTTTCAGAGACATTTACCCCAGCCGATACTTTCTGAGTGCACCAGGTTTATTTAACTTCTCCACTCCCCATCAAGAATCTCTATTTCTAAAATTACTCCAAGAACAAGTTTTCAGTAATACTTTACTGATTAGCAGTAAAATTAGACTGGAGGTGGCACATTGTGTCTTTAATATGAAGTCATAAGAATTGTATAGAGTTTCTAGAGACATAATGGCCTGCTGAGATTTTTATGGTTTTTTTCTTCACTGTTTTTAGCAAGAGATGAGCTGCAGAAAGCATGACCAAGTAGTAGAAACAAGTTTTATTTTTTAGTCAATAGACCCCCGAAGGAGGTCTGTTTACGGATTTAGTATTTATCCCATCATGTATTTGACAACTATCTCAATGTAAGAAAATATATATCCAATAACAATTGTCTCTTCCACAGCCTGATTTTTACTCCAGACTTTATTCTTCTATGTTATTATTCTTTTTAATAACATCTCCTGTTACATAATTCCAAAAAGTGAACAGGTTGTTTTCTAGCAAGTCAGATGAAAGAAAAGTCTCAGAGTTGCTGTAAATTTTTCTTTCCATCCCACCATTATGACCAAGGATTGACGTGCAACTAGAATGGAAAAAGAATCTCCATTTAGAATGCACGCTTCTCTACTGGGAGTGGGCCAGTCCCTCCAACCGTCCCTCTAAATTTTTATTTGTTGGTTTTGACTGGATTTATTAGGCAAAATCCTTTATTAGTGATTCTTTTTCAGAAATGAGAATTGACTTTTGGCTTCAAGTGTCATCCTTTCATTAGTCCAGTCTACATTCTAATTGGCAATAATATCTTAGAGTTTATAATATGTAGTTAACACTATTTCTCAGTGTCTGTAGTTTTTCTCTTACTCTTATTGTATTCTTTTCATTCTTTGAGTTTGGTAAGTCAAGTTTGGAAGCTTTGCTATCCTATCATTCTGCTTTCCAGAAGTCTCACTATTTAAATATATTTCAATATCAATAAAACATTAACATAGAGGGAAATGATAAAAGTATGGGGAAAAGAGGAGATAATTGACAGAGTAAAGAATTAGGTAGTATGGGAGCTACCTCCCATTAGATAGGACATTTAAAAGAACAAAAGAAGTAAAGGATCAGTGGGGATGTAGGTCAGTTTAATGCCTTGGTTACAAGATGTTAATAGCTTATTGCTCTACTTTTTTATTGAAGTAAGAAGAAGCAACGTTCCTTGGTGAGAAAGAATAGACAGGAACTACGTAATGTCTTAATTTTGAACATCCCTTCTTTTTGCATTTCTTGTTGAGTCCTCATTTGTTTGTTCTTTTGGATTGGGAAAACCCTTGTATATTATATGTGTATTAACCTTCTATCTGTTGATGATGGTGGTGGGTTTCTGTTGATTTTTGTTTAATTTATC
Source organism: Equus caballus (assembly GCF_041296265.1). Classification (NCBI taxonomy): domain Eukaryota; kingdom Metazoa; phylum Chordata; class Mammalia; order Perissodactyla; family Equidae; genus Equus; species Equus caballus. The sequence goes on along the minus strand of NC_091688.1, from coordinate 67,367,432 downwards.
ATTCATTTCATTTATGCTTTCTAATTTGTGGTCAAGTTGAGGAACTTCAGTGGCATTTTGCTGTTGTGGTCGTTTGTTTGTTTTCTTACACAGTATCTACTCCCTCTTCCTACTGCAACCCTAATTCACTTTGGGGGCATTGACTCTTATCTGTTGTATACAGCATCTGTGATTCTACAAACTAGGTGCCCTGAGAGACCCAAGCTAGAATTATCAGACCATCCCCTCAGGACTCTGAATCTAGATCAGAGAAATACAGCGTGGGAGAAAATGACTGGAGCACATGTGTTCCCATGCTGGTGCCCATGTAACTAATTTCCTTAAACCAGATCTCTGATCAATATATTTCCTTAGGATTAAGTCAACAATTATAATTACTACATATGTACATGTATGTATATATACATATATATATTGCTCTTTCTTGCTTATAATTAAAATATATCTATATCTATAAAACTAAAACAGAAATATTTTCTATGTCTTTGCAATTTTATATCATTTACTCTTTTATATCATAACCCCATTTCCTTGGCTCATTACATGGATTAAAATTCAGAAAAGAGCAAGTCTCAGGGATAATGTGTCAGAGATGCTTGCTGCACTAACTACTGGTAATAAAATACTGAGTTTTACATTATTGAAAGGGCTTTGTCAAAACATCTTTCACATTACAGCAGCCTTGTCAAAACAAATATGATGCAATGTTGTACATTCTTTGTTTAGTGGATTCAAAAACACAAGGATGATCTGACAGTTCTTTTAACCAGGGTACCACACTGGTTTTCACTACACTATATTCCCTATTTTTCATAGATGCATGTTTAACCATTAAAATGAGAATGACCAGATAAATTTCTTTCAAAATATCCTTAAAACCCACGGCATTTTCTTACTTTATAAATCAAGAGATATGTGTCAAGCCATCCTATTACAGTAAAAGGAACCTAAATTAGATTTGTCTCATTTATTGCCTTGTGAAAAAATTATAAATAAATGTAAAGATAGAATCTGCCTGTTTCATGTATTCCGTTCCTCTTAAAAATTAAAATTTAAAATAGAAACTTTGCAGATATGGATCACACATTTAACTCACTTATTCTGACATAATCATACAAAATATTTCATCCAAATGAAATTCCAAAGTGTCACCTTCAATTAATAAAGTAGAACATTATTTTACTCAATTATATGCATCTTTGAGAGTATATAGATTCAAAGAGATGCTAGTAAAATATTCAAGCATTAACCATTTTTTTTAGTATACCATTATCTTTTTATACAGCAGATGCCTCACTTTGATTCCACTGTACGAGATATTATTCAACTAATACTGACCAAACACTAGCAAGAGAATAAAGATATAAAAGGTTCATTTCTCAAAGATATTAGGGCATCAGAATTTATTCTAAGATGGACAGAGGGTAAGGGTTAATAGAAACTATCCATTTAAAGTCTCTACCTTAATGGATGACATATAAAATAACTAAAATTTTTGTGTAGTAATCACGAGCTGCACACTGTTCTAAATACTTTACATAGGTTTACTCTTTTTACTCTTCTCATAACACTTCATGGTGAACAAAACTATTGTCTACCTTCTAACAGATCAAGAAATGAGGCACAGAAATTAAGTACCATGCATAAAATCACACAGCTGTGAAATAGAAGAGAGGGAATTTCCATAAAGATTATCTGGCTCTAGCCATTATGGTAAACTGTCAGCCAATGCTCAGCACACTATCAGATATAGTTGGTTTCCATTAACTGCTTACTAAGAATAGTATCTTCTGACAGAAGGAGAGGTATTTTGCACATTGTAGTAGAATTGGTATTAGTAATGCTGTATTTCATCTAATCTAAGTTGCTATTAGATATCATTTACACCATTATTTTATGTACCACTAAATAGGAAACTACCAATATAACTATGACACAATCTTCTCCAAATTTTTATTTTGCAATCATCGAAAGAATTATTGACAAATTTGACAGAGTATTTAGAATGATATGGCACTTAGCAAAACATGCTGATAATCTTAACCTCTTCAGTGTGTTCGGCATCAATAGTGTAACTTCAAGGTGCATCAAAAACATCAATTATAACAGCCATCTCAGTTTCAGATATTCTAAAATGTGAAAAATACATGTTTGGCATTAATAAAATATAAGTAGCTGTCATTTATTGAAGACCTACAAAAACCCTAGCATTCTACTAGTTGTCTTTATATGGATTATATGATCAAATTTCACCACATCTGAGACAGTGTAAGTCTGATTTAAAAATAAAGGGACTAAATACAAAAAGAATTAATTGATTTAACTCTAATTATATATTCAGCATTCAAGCCTAAATATTTCTGAAATTTATTTAGAAGTCTAGCCTATATTTTTTTCACTATACTACTATCCTTGGTATCCACACATAGCTAATAGTTAGTAAAATCTGGGCAGCTGGAGGAACACTGGAGCCTCAGAAATGTAGCATATTCAGTGAGCTTAATCCAAGCATCAAGACATCTTATGAGACAAACAATAACCCTTCTTCAAATAAAATTAAATGAATGCTCACACATTTAAGAGAGCATGAATATTATGAGCAAAATAAATAGAATAAGAGAAAACGAAGAACTGGTAGAGAGCTATAACAAACCCAGTGTGAAGGAAGGGCTGAAAGACGTATAGTGAATTCTGCCATGCTGCATATTTATTTTATCACTAGTATCATTTTAATTTTTTTAGAAATGTAAGTAATAATAGTCTCTTGGGACTAAAAATGTTCACAACCACCAGTTTCAACATACTAACCATGATGTATTCCACCATAAGAGAGACTTGATTCTTTTCAATCATGAATCATGTTTATTTATCACCCAAATCAAAAATTTAAGTGGTCTTTAAATCAAAGTATGATTCAGCTGAATGGCTTTTATATTTGAGTACAGTATACTGAAGAGTATTCAAATGTTCCTTAAAGTGACTTACGGCATTAATGTAACATATACAAACGGTCATTTCAATAACTACTAAAGACTTTTAAAGACTTACTAAAAGCATGCCATGAGTTGTAATACGTCTTTAATTACAGTTTTGATCTTTTGTTTATGACTTAAAAGGTATTACAAAAGGAATATGAAAGACCATCAAAATATCAATGGGAACAAATAATAATGAAAGTTTTCCAAAACTCTGACCTCCTCTCTCAGTTATGTCCAAAAATTGGAGGTGCAGAACCCCTGAGGTATTAGTTGAAATTTTTCTACAAGCAGGATTTATAGGTGGAGAGTCACTTTTTGCCTGGGCAATAATTGTATAGTGTTAAAGGAGAGGAATTCTAAGAACAGCAATTTGGGAAGAATCTGATTCAAAAATATGGACAGCTAGTACAAAAGGAAGGGAATATCATATGACTAGGACAAAATTTGATTCTTCTTTAAAATGTCAATCCAAAAAAAAGACAAGGAAAGGAGAAAAAGAGAGAGGAAAAAAAATGGGACAAAAATAAAACAAATAGCGAGATGATACATTTAAATCCAACCATGTTGGTACCGGCATTAAATATAAGTGGGTTAAACACACCAATTATAAGGTAGAGATTGTCAGACTGGATTTTAAAAAGAATCACTTATATCCTGTCTATAGGAAATGTACTTTATATAGATAAAGATAGATTAAAAGTAAAAGGATGGAACAAGATACATCAGGCAGGCATTAATTAAAAGAAGATCTGACTGGCTATATTAATATCAGACAAATTATACCTCATTAGAGATAGAGAGGGACATTTCAAAATGATGAAGGTGTCAATTCATCAAGAATCCAAAGCAATCTTCTACTGCAATGTGATTGATCAAAAAAAAAAAAGAGAGAGAGGAGACATAATTAATCAATATCAGAAAAAAGAAGAGGTATCACTAAATATCTTACAGTATTTAAAAGGATATAAAAAATATGATCCAACATTGTGCCAGTAAATTTGACAAATTAGATGAGGTAGACAATTTAAGAAAAATCATGGTGGGAATATATTAATTACTATTCAGTTATTTTGATGGAAATACATGTATACAGTTTTTCTCCAGTAATTTTAATAATTTGTGTTTTTCAAGGAAGTTTTCTATCCTATCAAAAGTCTCTGAATTTTCCCTTAAAGATAAGATCAAGTTACATTTAAGATGTTAATTCCTCACACATTTTTGAATAGATTAAATTCAATCTCAACCAAATTCCTAACAGACTCCTTTATAAAACATGAGGATGAATCTGGAATTTAAATGGAAATGCAAAATACATAGGAATCGCAAAATAATTTTGAAAAAAAGATCAAATTTTGAAAACTTACACCTCCCAATTTCAAAATTTACTGTGAGGCTACTGTAATCAAGAGAGTTTGGTATTTGGCATAGGATTGGACATACATGTCACTTAGAATTAATAGAGACAAGAAATATATAATAACTACATATTAAATTAAATATACATATATATTTCTTAGATTCTGTTTCATATTTGTTCTAGTCTTTTTTGCTAAAATGTTTATCACATCTATCTGTCAATAAATCATTGCAATACTGAGGAGAATCCACACCCTTGAAAATGTGTCAAGGGGAAAATATGGATGATTCACATCTTTAGGGCATAAAACATAGCAATGTGATTCTATTTATTAAGATATTGAAGACTGAGAGAGAGTTTGTTTTAGAGAAAAATAAATAGTTCTGTTTGGGGTTGTTAACTTAGGGATATCTATTAGACATAAAAAAATAAAATGTGCATACTTCTCAATCATCTGAAGATTCTTGTATAATTTCCATTCTTCTCAGAGAACTTGTCCTTAAGAAGCTAAGATAGCTTTCCATGATTCTCTTAACACTATCTGATATCATTATCTTCATTTATTTTTTATTAATTTATCATCTAAAATCCCAGTGGAAGGTAACTCCGTCAGGGCAAGAACCTTGCCTTTCTCGTCCATTGCTATAAACAAAACTAAAACAAAACCCAACACAAAATAAGTACAAATACATTAAATGAATGAATAAAATGAGTGAATGAATGACTAGATTCTTAACCCAGTTCAATCTAGATCACATCTCAGTGTAAATCCTTTAAGTTTCCACAAGTCATTGATTTAATAAAACATGTGTCATCCAAACATCTTTTATTTTCAATGGTTTGGGGAAAACAGATTTTAGAGGAGAAAAAATAAAGAAGTAGAAATTCCATTTGTCTAAGTCCAGTGAATATACTCAGCTCACTTCCTTATAGATGTTCCTTGTTCAGTTGTTCTGATTGACCCATGCTCCACATATTAGAAGGACTGATGGTCGCATCTGAAAAGGATCCCATTGCAGGGTGTTATATCCTTTTGGGCACAGCTCAACCTGAATATTCCCATACATTTTTAATAAAAATTACGTTTTGTTTACCAGAATGAAAATTTTGGTGAAATTATACATCTTTTAAGAAGATCATATGATTTTTATCTTTTATCTTATTAATGTGGTATATCATATTTATTTATTTGTGTGTGCCAAACCACCCTTGCATCCCAGGGATAAATCCCACTTGGTCATAGAGTATGATCCTTTTTAATGTGCTGTTGAATTCACTTTGCTAATATTTTCTCAAGAATTTTTGTATCTATATTCCTGTGGGATATTGGTCTATAATTTTCTTTCTTTTAGTGTCCCTAGCTGGCCTTGTTATCAGTGTAATACTGGCTTCATAAAAGGAGTTTGGAAGTGTTGCCTCCTCTTTAAGTTTTTGGAAGAGTTTGTGAATGATCGATGTAAATTCTTTAAATGTTTGGTAGAATTCACCAGTAAAACCATCTGGCCCTGGACTTTTCTTTGTTGGGAAACTTTTGATTTACTGCTTCAATCTCCTTATTCATTATTGATCTTCTCATGTTTTGCATTTCTACATGATTCAGTCTTGGTAAATTGTATGTTTCTAGGAATTTATCCATTTCTTCTAGTTTATCCAATTTGTTGGCATATAACTGTTCATAGTAGTTTCTTATGATTCTATGTATTTTGGTGCTATCAGTTGTAATGTTTTCTTTTTCATTTCTGATTTTTTTCTCCTTTCACTCTCTCTCTTTTTTAGTCTAGCTAAAGATTTGTTGACTTTGTTTATCTTTTTAAAAAACAGCTCTTAGTTTAATTGATCTTTTCTATTGTTTTTCTGGTCTCTATTTTGCTGATTAACTCTAATCTTTGTTATTTCCTTCCTTCTGCTAACTTTGGACTTAGTAAAGTATTTCTGCTTTTTCTAGCTCCTTGAAGTGTAAAGTCAGATTGTTTAGTTGAAATCTTTCTTTTTACTTAATGTATGAATTTATGACTATAAATTTTCCTCTAAGGACTGCTTTTGCAGCATCTCATAGGTTTTGATGTTGTGTTTCCATTTTCATTTGCTTTGAGTTACGTTTTGATTTCCCTTTTGACTTTTTTTTTATCTTTTGGTTGTTCAGGAGTGTCCTGTTTAGTTTCCACATGTTTGTAAATTTTCTATCTTTCCTCTTGAGGTTGATTTCTAGTTTCATACCACTGTGATCAGAAGAGATACTTGGTATCTTCAATCTTCTCAAATTTGTGAAGACTTGTTTTGTGTCCCATCATATGATATATCCTGTTGGATGCTCCACATGGACTAGAGAAGAATGTGTATTCTACTGATTTTAGATGGAATTTTCTATACATGTCATTTAAGTCCATTTGGTCTAAAGTACAGTTCAAGTCCGACATTTCCTAGTTGATTTTCTATCTGGATGACCTATCCATTGCTGAAAGTGGGTTATTGAAGTTGCTTACTATTATTGTATTGTTGCTTATTTTCCTTTCAAATCTGTTAGTATTTGCTAAATATATTTAGGTGGTCTGATGTTGAGTGAGTATATATTTACAATTGTCATATCTTCTTGATGAGTTGTCCCCTTTATCATTATATAATGACCTTCTTTCTCTCTTATTACCATTTTTGCCTTTAAGTCTATTTTGTCTGATATAAATATAGCTATATCCTTTGCTTTTGCTTTCCACTTGTATGGAGTATTTTTTGCTATCCCTTCAATTTGGCTTACTTGTGTTCTTAAAGGTGAAGTGAATCTCTTGTAGGCAGCATATGGTTGGGTCTTGCTCCTTTTTGTAATCCATCCAGCCACTCTGTGACTTTTGATGGATAAATTTAATCCATTTACATTTAGAGTAATTTTTGATATGTGAGGACTTACTAATGCCATCTTATATCTGATTAATTGCTTTCTGACTATTTTGTTGTTCCATAATTCCTTTTTTTTCTCTCTTGCTGCCTATCTTTGTGGATTGACTTTTTTTGTGTGGCAGAATGCTCTGACTTCCTTCTTTTTATCTTTTGTGAATTCACTATAGGTTTTTAATTTGTGGTTGCCATGAAGCTTACATAAAATATATTATAGATACACCAGTCCATTTTACACTGATAGAAAGTTAACTTCAATCACTTTTACTTGTCCCCTTTGTACGTTTTTAATGTCATCATTTATCTCTTTTTATATTAAGTACTTGTTAACAAATTATAGTAGCTATACTTATTTTTAATTCTCTTTTCCTTTAATCATTATTCTATGGTTAAGAGGTTAACACACATCCCATTACAGAATTTGATTTTTCTGAATTTGACTTCATATTTCCCTTTACCAGTGTGCTGTATGTTTTCCTATGATTTCATTTTACTAATTAGAATCTTTTCATTTCAGCTTCATTTCCTTTCAGCTTTCTTGTAAGGCAGATCTAGTAGTGATGAACTCCTTCAGTTTTTGTTTGTCTGGGAAAGTGTCTATTTATCCTTCATATTTGAAGAATAACTTGGCTGAATAGAGTAATCTCGGCTGGCAATTATTTTCTTTCAGCATATTGAATAATGATTTCACTCTCTCCTGGCCTGAAGTTTTCTGCTGAGAAATCTGCTGATAGCTAAATGTGCATTCCTTTATAGTTTATAATCTTTTTTCTCTTGCTGTTTTTAGGATTCTCTCTTTGTCTTTTATGTTTGACAGTTTCATTATAATGTGCCTTGACATCATTTTAGATTGAAATAATGAAGTGATCTATTAGTTTCATGAACTTGGATGTCCAAGTTTTTCCCCAGTTTTGGAAAGTTCTCACTCATCATTTCTTTAAATAAACGTTCTGGCTTCTTCTCCATTCATCTCTTTTTGGAACAACCATGATTTTATTGATTCTTTTGATGGTGTCTCTTCAATCACATAGGCTTTCTTTACTCTCTTTCATTATTGTTTCTTTGTTCTCCTCTGACTGAATTATTTCAAAGTTCCTATCACCTAACTCACTGATTCTTTCTTTGGCCTGATCTATTCTGCTGTTCATGCTCTCTATAGCATTCTTCATTTTATTCATTGAATTCCTTAGCTCCAGAATTTCTTTTAGGCTCTTTTTTACGATTTTCATCTCTTTAATACATTGTTCACTTTATTTGTGCACTATTTTCTTGATTTCTTTAAATTGTCTTTTCATGTTTCCTTATTGCTCACTGAGTGTCTTCAAAACAGCTATTCTGATATCATTTTAATGTGAATCAACATCTCCATGTTACTGGGTTCAGTTACTGGTGGATTATTGTGAACTTTTAGTAATGACCTGTTGCTTTGATTCTTCATGTTCCTTGGAGTTTTCTATTACTGTTTTTGCATTTGAAGTAGCAATCACCTCTCCTAATATTTACTGGCTGCCTTCAGGTGAGAGCTACTTTTTATTGGTCCTGCTATAGCTTCTGTGCTTTCTCCAGCCTTGTATAATTATACCTACTCCATACTGCTTGTTCCTTCTTGTGGAAGAATTCTTAAGCTTGTCTTCTCTCAATCTTACCATGCATCAGGCCAGCTGCTGAAAATTTTTCTTTTGTTTTCCCAAAGGTTGCACTACAGGTCAAGACTTTGGTTTCTCGTTTGACCACAGATCCCAGACTGTTTTCTGTGAGTGCTCCCTGTCTACCTGTGCTCACTTCCATCACCACTTTTGGGAGTATTCACAAGAAGTCAGCCACAGGGTGAGAGGAGATGTGGATTTGGTATTCAGGGAGCTGGGGATGCCTGCAGGCCAGCAGGAGGAATCTTGGGGTGAAATTGTTTCAGTGACTCATGGGCAGGCTTCCTGCTAGATTCCAGAACACAACTAGCAGAAACTGTGTCCCTTTGATTCCCTCTGATATTCTTATCTACCTCTTTCTTGATCTGCCCCCCTCAACCCCTGCCACAGTAATGGAGGTCCTACTTTAATGCCCTAGGTGTTGCAGGAGAGAAATGGTGTTTTTAGCAGCCTTCTGCACAGCTGGGGAAGCCAGGCACTCACTCACTCTCTTTCCCCTGCAGTAGAAATTACTGGACTTCTCTAGCCCTAAGATGTGCTGCCTTGGAAGGGGAGGAGTTATGCTGGCAAGGTTCCTCTTACCCACTCCAATGCATACAAACTCATACATAGACTCCAGTGCTACAACACCTCCTCTTAAAACCTGGACTTCTACAAAAGCCCCCTAGTCCATGAGTGTCAGCCCAAATCAGCCTTCTCTAGGTACTCGAAGACCATGTCTGAGAGGGCCTGAAGCCACTTCACAGGTTCCTGCTTATGACACAGCCCATACTGAAGACTGTCTGCCTATTACCCATTGCATAGATGGGCGAGACTCCTCCTGGTTACTTCAGCAATTGGTGTTGGATCCCACAACTCCCAAGGGGTGATGTCCTGGATGGAAGCCAAACTTTAGTTGTTAAAGGGGGCAAAAAAACAAGGCGTATCTTTTGCTGTCATGAATGCTGACATCACCTCTCCTTCTAAATTTTTTGGTTATATTTGATGTAGTGTTTCTCGTTTTTTGGAGAATTCAGCTGAAATCATTGATTTTCAGACTTTGTAAATTCAAATATATGCATTTAATGCAATAAATATTCCTTTAGATACTACTTTAGCAGCAGCTATCCAGTTTTGACATGCCACATTTATTATTATTCATTTCCAAATATTTGGATGTCTTTGTTAATTATATAGTATTTAAAGTTGCTTAATTGTTGAAATTCCAGGCAGTCAGAGATTTTATATTTATCATTTCATTATTGTTTTTCAGTTTAATTTAATCACAGTCTGAAAAGTTACTTTGAACGATTTCAAAAATTTGAAATTTGCGGAAGCTCTTTATAAGGTCTAACATAATTGATTACATGTGCACTTGATAAGAAAGTTATTGGTATCTTTAAGATTTTTTATATATTTACTGATTTTTGTCTGCTTTTCTCTCAGAGACTGAGAAAGGAGCATTAACATCTTCTATTACATGTTAATTTTCCTATTTCTACTTTTAGATCTTTTGTTTATTTTATTTACTTTATTAAAAAATCTTAAATTCAAGCAATGTATATCATCTCATCAAATTTATTCTTTTCAATACTGTTTTGGATATCTTACACCCTTTTTTTTCATAAAAAATAAGAATAAACTTGCCAAATGCTACAAAGATGTCTTCTAGGTTGAGTTAAATCTACAGGTCTCTTTGATGAGAAAATCATTAAATGATTTTGAGTTTTCTGATCCACATACATTTTATAGCTGTATTTTATTTCTTGCACAATATTTTCTCTATAATTAGTAATTCTCTCATTGGTGTACTCTTTTTATGTAACTATTGCTATTTGTCTTAACATATAAACTACATTAGCTTTGAACACTATTTGCTCAGTCATATGGCCTTCTTCATCTTTAAATATTAATGTAAAGTCTAAATCTTCATTTAGGACATCTATTTTTCAAATTATAAATCCAAATTAAAAATAAGTGGTTTACAGATAACTTTTATTTGTCCTATATAAAAATGTCTAGAAAAAAGCAATTACTATCCTTAGTTTAATGTCTAAAAAGTCTGCTTCTGGAAAGACTTCCATCCAAATTTTTTTACCCAGAGTCACACCTGAGGTAACTGTAATTCTGTGTAACTGATTACTTCCCCCTAGTGCCAGGATGTCACATGGAACTATCCATAAACCAGGATATTTTTTCCCTTCCTTTGGAAATTAAATATTTGTAAGAATTCCATGGGTATGTAGACGAGGGAAATGTGGAACAACTGTAGAAAAAAGTGAGTTAGGTGAAAAAGCCACATGCTCATGTATATTACTTGTATTTTCAGGAATTTCTTATGTCTACTCTTGAATATACTTCAAAGGAAGAAGGAATGCTGCTGCACACAGTCAGAGTCATGCTTAGCTAGATCAAGTAACATTTAAGTGATGATGAGTAGGTCCATTTACATGAGTTCTGTGGTTCAGTAGTCAGGTGTTCTGTTCCCCTCAATAATAGTGTAGGAGCTGTTTCTCAGCAGGAGAATATTAAGTTTCTAAACAGGGAAGAGTGATGTTATAAAACTTTCAGAAATTCCTTTAGTCTCCATAGAGCATCCTAAGCCATCACAAACACTTCCAGCAACATTTGATCTGCTCAAGGTCAGAACTGCTTGCACTATGGCCTGAGGTGATGGAGAGAATCATCCTCTTCTAGAAATTTTTCCCAAAAGCACAGACGTCCTATGAGGTAGGTCAGTACACGCAAAGTGAAATATTTGGCCTGTAGTCTTCAGTGGAGACCTCATATATTGTGCTATGATACATACAAAAGCAGCAAATTATCTCTTTTTTTTAATTTTAGGAGGAATATTCTGACATGCTCAAGACTTCTGGCCCTCTAAAACTGCACTTATAATGTAGGTCTTCATATGTTTACGATACTTTCCTCCCACTTTCTAATATGTATAGACGTTACTGAGAGTTCTATGGTACTTGTTACTCCTTGTTCCTCAGGTCACATCATCTTGACATTATCAATATAAAGGCAAGTATAAGAAAGTATGGAACTAAATTATAACAGAACCACACAGTTGTTGTGGACTTAATGACAAAGTTTAGGTTGTGTTCCTCTCTCTTTCAGGTTGAAGTAAAACTGCTTCTGTCATTCTCTGCTTATTGGGACAGAGAAAAACCAACGCTAATGAGCTCAGTGGTAGTAAACCACATGAAAGGATGTGGGCTACCTTGCTTCAGTGAATAAGAGACACCAAGAGAAGCGTCTTCCATTGTGGCATCACCTAATTACATTTATGATAATATTGTCATTTTTTCAAGATTCATCTCCCTTTCTCACAGGCCATACAGACAAGTTAATTAGATTTTGTTTTCTTGTTTTTTCTTCTTCTTCTCCCCAAAGCCCCCCAGTACATAGTTGTACATTCTAGTTGTAGGTCCTTCCGGTGGTGCAAGCTAAGTAGATTTTAATGTCAGGAACATTCTCTTCTGACACACTTCCTAGAACTGTGAGGATATCCAGAGTGTAGGTGAATTTTCACATCATCACTCCTGGAGTGTACTGCAAGATTATTTGTGTCCAAATGCCATTCATTTTCTGACTTCCATGACACTTATTCAGATTTTTGTTTCCTACATTATAAAATATTACCAATATCTCAGAGCCAGGATCCAGTCTTTCCCTTGTGTCACTCTCCCTCAAAAGCCAATCACTCCTTTACATAAGTGCTTCTCGAGAAAGCAGGGTGGAATAATTTTAGTGAAAACTTGTGATAGTATCATTCAAGGTACTTTAGGGAGGGGGCGTGGATCTTCATCATGGTACTGATTCAAGCTTCTCTTTATTGTATTTAGATTTTGTTGCAGCTATTGTTTTATAGATATGTTTGAGCTTTTGTTTGTTGCTCATCTATATCTTTTATAGATACCTCAAAATTGATTCAATGTCATCAACAGTTCTTCTGGCATAAACTTCTGGTTACCTCCAGTTATGCTCAGTGTTCTCTCAAATGAAAAACATTGTGTGAATTCATATTTCCCTGTTTGAAGTCCTTCCTCAAGATTATGCCAAGGCACCTTTGACATCCAAATATCTGTTCGTGTGAATTATTCTTAAATTTAGATTTCAAACAATCAACTGAGCAAGCAGGTAAGCTATCTAAGCTAATGCACTGAATTCAGAATCTGTAGTAAGTATTCTCATATCAACACATTGATGTTCATGCTACCTGTTCTAGCCGTTTTTACATATATTATTAATACATATATCAAGTTTTAGATAAAATATATAAATTGTCATATTTATGGGTCAAAAATGTTCAAATATAATTCATATGATCCAACCTAATAAATAAAACTTCATTTCATTTCAAAGAGCATTTAGTGTTGTTCTCATGGATATCCTGAGATCCTACTGTACTTATATGTGAAGAAGGAATGGAAGTCCCATGAGGAAAACCCTTTTGTAAGGTCACTACTTCAAGTGAGGTAATTACAGAGTTTCTACGTGAGGCAGGTGCAAGCTCTCAAATAGCAGATGAAAGGCTGTTTATGCTGGCAATAGTGTTAGCTATTCAGCATCAAGTGAATCCACCTAAATATGATGAAAGGGATGTCCTGTCTCTACAACTCCAGTGAGTAGCGTTCTATTGTTTCCAAGTGTGTGTCCAAATTTTCACATAAGACACCTAGAAATATCTGCGAATTCAACACTCATGGCCTCAGATCTGCATATGATTTTAAGTATGTCACCTCTGTTGCTAATGTAAAAGGAATTATTTCAGGACAGTCATAAAATCTCCCTAGTCCATCATCATATTTTAAACTAGCTATTTAAAGCTTTGAGTTTGCGTCTGTTTTTCTTGAACTTCTCCAGTTCAGACACAAACTGCCACTCCACCCCCATCTACCTTGTACTCTTTATTTGCAACAAAATGGCCAATAACATTAGTATTTCATTCCAGGTGACCATGAGTAATAATTTAAGTATTTTGCTGCTGCATTCTATGAATTACCAATGTCCCTTTTGCCAGTGATAATTGAGGCTGACTGAAAACACAACAACGTCAGATAACCAATGTGTATCCCATCTTTGAGCATATGTTTGCCCATAACCACTTCTAGTACGCAATAGATTGTCATTAAAGATATATGGAAGGAACAGAAATTATTTTAGGTATTTCAGCAGAAAGTAATTTAAAACAGGAAAATAGATGCTTACAAAATTGTTGCAAGTTCTAAAAAACCTGGCTCCAGGCTAGGGCTTCTCAAATTATTGCAGAAAACAAGAAAACAGACCCCTGCTGGAGTCACTATCTCTTTCAGAGTTACAAATATAGAGGACCAAGAGATCATTGCTGGAACTGCTGGGATCAAGTATGCACACAACCTGAAACTCAGGGATCCAGGATAAGGGAATTAGTGCCAGAACTTCCACATCATGAACACTGGAAAGTTAAATCCAACAGGTTTCAGCACCGCAATCACTTTCCTGTATCCAGGGAGTGACTCAACATTGTAACTTCCATGATCTTGCTCAATAACCCAATGCAAGCAGGAAGTTGGTCTCTGCTTAACTACTGTCTCTCAAACCTCATAAAAGGAATCTAATTAGTGGAACTTATCCACATCTAGAACCAAACATCAAAGGAGACTGAAAGAAATGTCCTATCTCTGCCACACAGGGAAAAAAAAAACTAAGAGATTGAAATGGATACTTATTGTCAATCAATCATATCCAGTCCATCTTAAAAGCCTGCGTATTGTTTGAGCCCTACACAGAATTGCCAAATTACAAAAAATGGTGACCATCCTTGGAGTGGAAAAGACTGTGAGCTAGCATCCAAATTCTTCAGATAATGAGAAGAATCAAACTAATTGGTATCATTGATCAAATGCATGAATTTCTTTTTATATCAGGGGTGGGCAAATTACAGCTTGTGGCCTATTTTTCTAACGTACATTTGCTAAAAATGTTTTCTACATTTTTAAAGTGTGTGTATTAAAAAACAAAACCAAAAACAAAACTCTATTAAGAGATAAATTTGCCTTTGTAATACCCAAGGGCTCATGTGCCGAATAAATTTCTTTTACAACAGATATAACAACTAATTATTTAATTGGCAATATGATTTGCATTAATACCAATCTTTTTCTATTCAGTTTTCTTTTAAACACCTGAATGAACATATTTATGTTTTTGAGAATATCTTTCTCCATATGACAATGTCATTATGTTATCTAACACCAAGATTTCAGATTTTATGTTTATAAGTACAGAGTTTGCATAATGTAAAAGATACTCCCTAAATGTACATTTGAAAATGTTCAAATGAAGACAAAGAAGCATATCACAAGTTAAAACAGCATGAGGCTCATTCTGGTATTAGAATAAGCAATCATGACAAAATGCAAATAAATTGTATATGATGAAAGAGGAAGAACGATGTCCTCCAAGCTCTTTTGTCTCTAGTTATGTTATTGAAATTTAAAATGGACTTTAGTAGTGTCTACATAATTTTCTGAGAAATATTTTCCAATATAAAGATGAACGTAATATTTGGGTGCCTTCTTCTAGATTGAATTTTATGAACTAATTTATCTGAGCAAAAGTTTGTAGCACCAAGATTATAACCTAAGGCAGTGGAAAACTCATATTTTTATTTTGTCCATACTCAGGGAATTGGTTAATTTCTCAAGATAAAGTTCCCTTCTAATAAAAATAAGAGAATTTTTTTTTTTTTTTTTTTTTTTTGCTAAAGAAGATTAGCCCTGAGCTGACATCTGTGCCAGTCTTCCTACACTTTATATGTGGGTTGCTGCCATAACATGGCAGACAAGTGGTGTAGGTCTCCACCCAGGATCCAAACCTGCGAACTCAGACCACTGAAGCAGAGTGCACTGAACTCAACCACTATGCCATGGGGCAAGCCTCAAAGAGAAGGTTTTTTAACTGAAAAATCAAAATACAATTATAATCAACTGGTAGATAAATAAAAAAATCATATTTTCCTGAAAAGTAAATTTGAAGAATCATAATATTTAATTTCTGAAAACAATGTCTTCTGTTTTGAGTGTCTTCTATTTTCGTAAATAGGTTTCTCTTTTACATTCAATGCCACATTCATAAGTATTAAATTAACACACATTATATTTCCAAATCCAAGGCATTCAAGATGTTAGTATAATTTTGAAAGATGAAACTAGAGTAAAAGTTCTCAGAAACTACCTAAACTACTTAGAAAAATGCAATATATTTAATATTTCCCTGAGATAGGCAAAAATATTTTGAACTTATTATTCATAGTCAATTTGTTTCTTTTTAAACTTTATGTTTTATAATTTCACATAAATTCACACTTCTCTTAAACACTCTTACACCTGGTATTTGCTATCAAGGTAAAAAGATAAATTTTGAATTATAATAGGCAAGTTTTGGCATGTTTGTCCACAAGTTAACAACCAGTTTTGACTGGCTTTTCTTTTTTAACTTTCTGAGTTTCTGGAATTTTTTAATTTTTAATTTACAAGTCTTTGTTCCTATTTGTAATAAATTGTGCCTAGTGTCGACCTCTAGCCATAATAACTTAGATCCAAAAGTTTCTTTCATAGAAGATTTGGAATTAGTAGCTGTGGATTACTTTCTTTATATAGTCTAAATTTTCACACATAAAATTGTATACTCCAGTGATTGTATTGTTTTTTGCTGACTGAGAACCAATACAAATGGTTCACAAAGAGCAATAGCAAATGTATAAGAGAGATGCTGTTGGAGTTCTAATATCAACCTGCATTCTTACCCTTGGTTTCAGTAAAACACAGCTGTTTGTACAAAGCGTTCTCTAACTTATTGAATTATTAGTTATTTCCCCTCAAATTGGTTTTTGTTGCCTGCAGCAGAAGAAGCATAAATAATGGGAGACCCCTATTCTCTGCATCATCCTAATTGTGCTATTAGTAGTTTTCCTAATCAAAAGTTCAACTTATTAACCTGGAATTACAACTCAATATAATTTGTTTTTTAAAAAATCTTATAAAAATTGTATTCTTCTTGGGCTGGTTCACTGGCGTAGTGGTTCAGTTCACATGCTCCACTTTGGCAGCCCAGGGTTCACCATTTGGATCCTGGGCACAGACCTATGCACCACTTGTCAAGCCATGCTGTGGCAGCATCCCACATACAAAATAGAGGAAGATTGCCACAGATGTTAACTCAATAATAATCTTCCTCACCAAAAAAAAAAAAAAAAGAACAAAAAACTGTATGCTTCAGTTTTAAAATTTCTTCTGTTCTTTGTATGTATTTTTATTCATTGATTCACAAACATTTATTGAGCTACTTCTGTGAAAATGTCATCATGTTAAGTATCATATTGTTATATTTTCCTCTCTTGTATTTTCCCTGGTTTTTGAGTTGAAAATAATTTTCTTGCTTTTCTAAATAATCACGTAATTCTAGTATGATATTATCTTTCTCACTTACAATAATATGATTATTATATGATCATGTGACCAATCTCTTCTTCTAGGCTTTAAGATTTGTTCATATATCTTAATAGATAAAAATATCATAACACATAAGTGATCAGGATATTCGTTGAAGGAATGTGCGTTATTGAACATTTGCCTATTTTTATTATTTTTATTATTCCGTCTAATATGAATAATTTGCATTTGATAAATGCCAAGTTCCTTTCTCTGTGTTTACACTTACTCATGTCAGAGGTAAAATTTTATTCTTTGGCTTCCTTCTTGATTTCTGCAATGATAATGCATTTTGGCCCATGATCCTCTTACTCCATGACTCTCCCTGCATAAGCTAAGCACAGATTCTTTCATTGCTTCCTGATATTCATTTGAAATAAATATGATAATCTTAGCCTAACCCTTGATAGTATTTCAACCATTAAATTTATAATACTTTTCAAACTTCTTGACATTCAAAACTTCTGTAATTTCATTTGCCACCTCTTTGTTAATAACTATATAATCTGCATCTTCTGTGTTTAGTTCTTCATTTAACCTTCTGTATTCCCATTTGCTTCACACATTCTTTGGCTGTCCAATTGGTACATTGAAGTACCCAAGTATTCTTACTGTTCCTCCTGATGGAAGCTTCCTCTCTCTGAAACAGAGCCTCTTGAAACACAGAGCCTCAGGGTATGGTTAAAGAAGGCACAAATTCCTCAAGTGTGTCACTGGCAGTGATGGTAAGTGGGGCCACTTATACTTCCAAATGTTGATATGCTACCATTTTGATATCTACCATTTGGGCATTAAGAGCCATATAATAATTATTGATTTGGAGGGTAAATTATATCTGTCCTCAAATGGTATCATCTCCAAGATGATGCCTTATATGCATCTTCAAGGCTGATGGAAAGGCTGTTTACTCTAAAAGGCTGGGAGCTGAGGACCAGGGGATCTTATGGTCACATGCCCAGTGTTACACTACCTTTGCTGTAAATTGGGCCTTTTGGTTTGGGGCAATGTTATGTGTGATCCAATGTTAGTGGATCAAACACTTTGTTAACCCTGAGATAATTACTGGCTGAGGCCCTGTGGAGATGAATGATACACCCATAACTGAAATATGTGTGGATTTCAGTCAAGATGAACTCTTACCTTGGATTTCAATTCAATAACCTCACCATGAGGTGACTGGTTGATTTTGTCAAGGGCTGGTACTATATTGCAGACTCAACATCCATCTTTTTTGCTAGCTAGTCATATATTTTCTTTGGATCATCCTTGATGCATGGGATAGCAACTGTTGGGCTGATGAAAAGCCTATTTCCTTGCAATCATGGCTACTCTGTTAATGAGCACATTATCAGTATTGGGATGTCTTATGTAAGAATGCTAATAACATCACTTACTAAATCTTTGTATCTACTCATTACTTAGAACCTTTTTTTGTGGTCAATACTGTGTGGTGAGTGTTAACAAGTAAGACAAATATCCTCACACATTATATACCTACTCTCACAGGACCATCATCATCCTTTTTTTTTTTGTCAGTACTCTTTATTCCTGAGCTTTTATTGTCATTCTCTACTGTATTGATTTATCCAGCAAGAACCATCTAATTTCATAGTCTTTTAGATTACTAATTCCCTAGAATCTCTCAAATACCTGAGATTTGCCTCCATTTGTGCATTTACTTCTACCAGTATCTTACCCAAGTATAGCGTCAGTAACGTTTTAAAAGAATCACTGCAGCAGTATAGCAGTGCTTATTAGTACTCTATCTGCCAACTGTGATGGGGTTCTCACTGCTAGTTGGTTGGCAGGTGATCCAGCTGCAAAATCCCCTTTTAAGTCTCCTTCTTAGAACTATTTACACATCCAAATGTGCTAAACCAAATCCCTTAGGAATTAGATCCTGAGATACAGATTTGCATGTAAGAGGTTTACTAGGGGATGCTTGAAGAACCATGCCAGTGAGTGAGTGAGAGAACTAAGCCTTGATGGAGGGAGGAGTTTGACTCTGAAGCACTTGCAGGAGGCCTTAATCAACACTATATCAAGCTCTTGAGACTATGCTAGCCCTATGAGATGATTCTAATTGAGACAAAGGAGACCAGGCCTTGTTACTCCTACATTGCCCAGTCATTGGATATTGACTGCTTTCAGGAAGAGGGCATAAATTTGAGAAAGGAAGCTTCCTTCAGGCAATGGTTGTTCCTCTTGAGAAAATCAGCTTTGTGCCACCAGTCCCTGAAGCTGAGAAAATGAGTACTCCAGCCTTGAAGATAGGTTCTATTTATTGCACCATTTCATTCGCTATGCTTCTTTTATTTTTAATGCTATTCCTGGTTCAGGTTCTCTTATTCTCCAATGATCACTTTCCACATTCCACTTTCCCTTCTATTTACTGTGTAGGGGCTAGCCCAGTGGTGCAGCAGTTAAGTTCACACACTCTGCTTCAGCGGCCCCACGTTTGCCAGTTCAGATCCCAGGTGTGGACCTACACCCTGCTTATCAAGCCATGCTGTGGCAGGCGTCCCACATATGAAAAGACAAAATAGAGGAAGGTGAGCACGGATGTTATCTCAGAGACAGTTTTCCTCAGCAAAAAGGGGAGGACTGGCAACAGATGTTAGCTCAGGGCTAATCTTCCTCAAAAAAAAAAAATTTACTATGTAAACATTTTTCAAAATAACCTTGTAAATGATCAAGATTGATCATGTCGTTCTTCAGTCAAAAACCACCAGAAAATTTCTGTTTTCTGAGGAATTATATTCTCCTAACTTAATTTGCTATTAGAAGTTTTGAAGCATGTTCTATTTGACTTGCATCATAATTAACCTTACAGTTTCATATTTCATTACCTCCTACACATGCTTCTTGTTTTATCCTTAATTTAATATTTATATACTCCCTTGACTTTAAAATCATGTTGTAAAAATAAGGCACATTTATACAAATGAAATGACAAAGATGCCATACTTTAATTTATACTGAAGTATGAAATTAGTAGTGTAATAGGTAACACTGTCTTGTGGAATAGTTAGCACAGTTGTCATGGTTGATTTGGGAGATGTGCAGAAGGTAAAAGGAAGGAGATGGCATTCTGGGTATCAGAAAGGTAGAAAGAGATGGTTAGGTGACAATAACAGCAAAAAATTTATTTCATTGCAGTGGTTAATGGGAAATGAAGTAGAATAATGATGGTTTTAGATTATTATTGACTTGGACTACCATTTCACAAAATTTAGATTTTGTACCTTTCAAGGGAGTGACATGATAAAAGGAGTTAGGCAGATTTACCTGAAACTGACATATCTACTCTATGATTTTTTTTTTTTTACCTTTTTTTTTTTTTTTGAGGAAGATTAGCCCCAAGCTCACTGCTGCCAATCTTCCTCTTTTTTCTGAGGAAGACTGGCCATGAGCTAACATCCGTGGCCATCTTCCTCTACTTTATACTTGGGACGCCTATCACAGCATGTTGTGCCAAGCAGCGCCATGTCCACACCGGAATCTGAACCGGTGAACCCCAGGCCACCAAAGGGGAACATGTGCACCTAACCGCTGTGCCACCAGGCTGGCCCCTGCTCTATGATTTTATTCAGAGCTTTTCTTTATATTAATTGGAAAGTCTATCAATCTTACTTATTTCATAATAATGTATGAGTTCAAAATAATAATAATAGCCATTGTACAGTTTTTACTTTTTTCTGGTTAAAGAACTTTCCATATATTAAGAAAACTCAATATATGAAATAATTTTTTATGACTTAACTCTAATTTAAGCAACAGAATATCCCTGAAAAGAGAGGAGAATTACCGAGCAGCTAGTGGAGGGAGAAGGGGGCATCAATAAAGTTGCTGTTATTTTTGATGGGTTACCAAACTGCATATTTTCATATTAAAGAGGATGATATAAACATTTGAAGAAAAACTTATAATGCAGTAGAGAAGGAGAAAATTGCTTGGAGTGATATCTTTAAGGAATTGGTCATAAGGTTACTCAATATTAACACATCATACAAGTTGTAATAGCTAGTTGGATATGGTGATGTGAAATTTTGGAAGTTCTCTTTTCATTGCTTATCTTCTTTTCAGTGAAATAAAATGCAAAGTTTTGAAATAAAATGGAGGATGGAGAAAGGGTTGTTGGATGCCTGAGAATAGAAACCAAAGTCTGAAATTTTTCACTCAGGGGAGTGGAAAGATGAATGGACTAGCCAAATATGGAAAAATTGCTTGGCTACACTAGGGACATATTGGGGATGATTGTAGTGGATATAATGTGATACCACTAAGTAATTTAAATTAAGGGGTAAGCAACTTTAATTGACATATCCTGAAAATACAGCAGCTTAAAACGATATGTTTATTTCTGTTTCCAACAACATACCCGAGTTGATTGCTCCAGGTTAGTGGAGAGCTCGACTCCTGATACTGAGGATCATCAAATGATCCAGTTTCTTTCCGTATTTTATCTTGGTTTTTCTTTTATTTATTTATTTTTTTAATTTTAATTTTTTTTATAGCAGTAACATTGGATTATAACATTATATAACTTTCAGACGTACATCATAATATATTTCGAATTCTGTGTAGATTGCATCATGTTCACCACCCAAAGACTAATTATAATCCATCACCACATGTGTGCGCCTAATCATCCCTTTCTCCCTCCTCCCTCCCTCCTTCCCCTGTGGTAACCACCAATCCAATCTCTATTGCTATGTGTTTGTTTATCATTGTTTTAACCTTCTACTTATGAGTGAGATCCTATGGTATTTGACTTTCTCCCTCTGATTTATCTTACTTAGCATAATCCCCGCAAGGTCCATCCATGTTGTCACAAATGTCCAAATTTCATCATTTCTTATGGCTGAGTACTATTCCATTCTGTACATACACCACATCTTCTTTATCCATTCGTCCCTTGCTGGGCACCTAGGTTGCTTCCAAGTCTTGGCTATTGTGTTAAGGCTGCGATGAACATAGGGGCGCACGTATCTTTATGCCTCTGTGTTTTCAAGTTCTTTGAATAAATACTCAGCAGTGGAATAGCTGGATCATATGGTAGATCTATTCTTAATTTTCTGAGGAAACTCCATACTGCTTTCCATAATAGCTGTACCAGTTTACACTCCCATCAGCAGTATATGAGGGTTGCCTTCTCCCCACATCCTCTCTAACACTTGTTGTTTCCTGTCTTGTTAATTATAGCCATTCTGACTGAAGTGAGGTGATAAATCATTATAGTTTTGATTTGCATTTCCCTGACAGCTAATGGTGTTGAACATATTTTCATGTACCTGTTGGCCATCTGTATATCTTCTTTGGAGAAATCTCTGTTCAGATCTTTTGCCCATTTTTTAATTGGGTTGCTGGTTTTTTTGTTGTTGAGATGTGTGAGTTCATTGTATATCATGGATATTAACCCCTTATCCAATATATAGTTTGCAAATATCATCTGCCAACTGTTAGGTTGTCTTTCGATTTTGTTGATGATTTCCTTTGCCGTGCAGAAGGTTTTTAGCTTGTTGTAGCCCCACTTGTTCATTTTGTCTTTTGTTTCCCTTGTCTGGTCAGACATGGTACTTGAAAATATGCTGTTAAGACCGATGTCAAAGAGTGTGCTGCCTGTGTTTTCTCCCAGAAGTTTCATGGTTTCAGGTCTTACATTCAAGTCTTTAATCCATTTCGAGTTCATTTTTGTGCATGGTCTACTTTCATTCTTTTACATGTGGCTGTCCAGTTTTCCAAACACCATTTACTGAAGAGACTCTCCTTCCTCCATTGTACTCTCTTGGCTTCCTTGTCGAAAATTAGCTGTACATGTATGTTTGGGTTTATTTCTGGGCTCTCGATTCTGTTCCATTGATCTGTGTGTCTATTTTTATGCCAGTATCATGCAGTTTGGTTGCTATTGCTTTGTAGCATAGTTTGAAATCAGGGAGTGTGATACTTCCAGGTTTGGTCTTTTTCTTCAGGATTCCTTTGGCTATTTGGGGTCACTTGTTGTTCCACATAAAATTCTTGGTTTCATTAATTTTTTCTAGTGATTTTTTAATCTCTATTTCGTTTATTTCTGCTCTGATTTTTATTATTTCCTTCCTTCTGCTGATTTTGGGCTTTGTTCTTCTTTTTAGCTTTCCTTTAGGTACTCTGTTAGATTGTTTATTTAGGATTTTTCTTCTTTGTTGAGATAGGCCTGAATTGTTACAAACTTTCCTCTTAGAACTGCTTTTGCTTTTTTTTCCCATAGATTTTGCCATGTCATATTTTCATTTTCATTTGTTCCCAGGTATTTTTCAATTTCTCCTTTGATTTCCTCATTGACCCAATTGTTTTTCAGTAGCATTTTGTTTAATCTCCACATTTCTGTGGGTTTTCTTCCTGTAGTTGACTTCTAGTTTCATACCTTTGTGATCAGAAAAGATGCTTGGTATTATTTCAATCTTCTTAAATTTATTGAAACTCATTTTGTGGCCTAATATGTGATCAGTCCTGGAGAATGTTCCATGTGCATTTGAAAAGAATGTGTATTCTGTGGTTTTTGGATGGAATCTTCTATGTATATCTACTAAATCCATCTGATCTAATGTGTCATTCTAGGCCAATGTTTCCTTATGGATCTTCTGTTTGGATGATCTATCCACTGGTGTAATGGAGGGTTAAAGTCCCCTACGATTATTGTGTTACTGTCTATATCTCCTTTTATGTCTGTTAATAGTTGCTTTATATATTCAGGTGCTCCTATGTTGGGTGCATAGATATTTACAAGTGTTATATGCTCTCATTGGATTGTTCCCTTTATCATTAGGTAGTGCCATTCTTTGTCTCTTGTTACAGTTTTGTTTTAAAGTTTATTTTGTCTGATATAAGTATTGCTACCCCTGCTTCCTTTTCTTTGCCATTTGCATGGAGTATCTTTCTCCATCTTTTCACTTTCAGTTTGTGAGTGTCTTTAGTTCTGAAGTGTGTCTCTTGTATGCAGCCTGTATATAGGTCTTGTTTTCTTATCCAACTGGCTGCCTTATGTCTTTTGATTGGAGCATTTAGTCCATTGACATTTAAAGTAACTATTAATAAAAATGTATTTATTGCCATTTTATTACTTTTTTTCTGGGTGTTTTAGTAGTAGTTCTCTGTTCCTTTCTTCTTCTCTTGCTCTCTTTGCTTGTAGTTTGATGGCTTTCTTTAGTAATATGCTTGATTTCTTTCCTCTTGTTTATTTGTTTATTACTATAGGTTTCCGGTTTGTAATTACAATGAGGTTTCTATATAATATTCTATGTATATAGTGATCTATATTGAGTTGATATTCTCTTTAGCTTGACCTCTTTCTAAAAGCTCTACTCTTTTACTCCCCTCCTCCAACATTTTATGTTCTTTAAATCATATCTAGTCTCTTGTTTTGTGTGTGTCTATCCATTACCCTCTTATCATTGCAACAGGTAATTTTAGTACCTTTGTCTTATAACATATATATCATCTTCATAGTTGGTTGATCTGCTACATTTACGGTATTTTTGCCTGTTTTTTTGGGAGGTTTTTGATAATTTTCTTATCCCTATTTGTGGTCATTGCTTTCCTACTCAAATAAGTCCCTTCAGCATTTCTTGTAGAACTGGTTTCTTGGTGATAAACTCCTTTAATTTTTGCTTGTCTGGGAAGCTCTTTATCTCTCCTTCCCATTCTGAATGATAACCTTGCTGGATAGAGTATTCTTGGCTTTTTTTTTTTTCCCTTTCAGCACTTTAAATATGTCATGCCAGTATCTTCTAGCCTGTAGGGTTTTGGCTGAGAAGTCTGCCAATAGACTTATGGGCTTTCCTTTGTATGTCACTTGTTGCCTTTCTCTTACCACTTTTAGGATTCTCTCTTTATCTTTAATTTTGGACATTTTCATTATAATATATCTTGGTGTGGGCCTCTTGGTATTCGTCTTGTTTGGTGCTTTCTGTACTTGGATGTGTGTTTCCTTTCTTAGGGTAGGAAAGTTTTCAGCCAGTATTTCTTCAAATAGATCCTCTGCCCCCTTGTCTTTCTCTTCTCCTTCTGGGACACCTATAATACAAATCTTAGTGCACTTGATATTGTCCCAGAGTTCCCTTAGACTGTTCTCATTCTGTCTAACTCTTTTCTCTTTTGTCTGTTCAGCTTGGGTGATTTCTTCTAGTCTTTCTTCCAGCTCACCGATCCGTTCTTCTGTATCATGTACTCTGCTATTGAGTCCCTCTAGTGAATTTTTCATTTCCAGTACTATATTCTTCATTTCTGATTGGTTCTTTTTTATATTTTCCAATTCTTTGTTGATGTTCTCACTGTATTCATCCAGTCTTCCCAAATATCAGTGAGCATCCTTATGAGTTTTTGTTTGAACTCTTCATCAGGTAAATTGCTTATTTCTGTTTCATTTAGTTCTTTTTCTGGAGTTTTGTCTTGTTCCCTTTCTTGGAATATATTCCTTTCCCTCCTTATTATACTTCTTTCTGTGTGCTTATATCTATGTATTAAGTGAGTCAGCTATGTCTCCTGAGCTTGGAGAAGTAGCCTTATGTAAGAGATGCCTTTTAAGGCTCAGCAGTGTGCTTCCCTCTTGACACCAGTCCAAATGAGAAAAGTGGAGTTAATCCTCTTTGTGGCTGATTGTGAAGCACAGGTTTTCTGCTGCTGATAAGCCCCACCCCCCACAGGTCCACAGAGCACTGTCAACACAGCCCTTATCTGTGCACACTTTTGGACTCCCTGGAGCATAGCCAGTTGCCCCACTGCAGAGGTCCCCACCTCTCCACCAATGCCCCCCACAGTTCACCTGGTCCTCACACAGGCCCTGCCCCACAGAGATGGATTCACTGGCCTGCCTATAAAGGATAAAGGCATCCAGTCTGTGCAGGCTGACAAGTAGCCTGAGGGCTTGCTGTTGGGTGGGGCCAGTCTCTAGGGTGGGCTTCTTGCCCTGGCTGAACTGGATTAAATCTGTGCTTTAATGGGTGTGGTAGACCACTGGGCTATCAAGCCAGGGGAAGAACTTCAATGACATCTGCCAGAGTTTGTGTCAACACACCTGTACTAGGTCACAACAATGGCCACAACCAAAGTGTCAGTCTCTGGAGAGGTCTCACCTCTCACTGAGAAGCACCCAGAGCCTACCAGGTGAGTCTCTTCACCAAAGCACTGTGTAGCTATCTTTTGGGTGATTTTAGGTTGCTCTCTGAGATGAGTGAATTTGTGCATGGGCCCTTTAAGAGCCAGTTTTTTTTCGGCTTTTGTCAGATAGCTTTTCTGGGGGTTTTACCATTGCAGTTAATAGCCAGCAAAGCCAGATAGTAGGACACTCGTCTCAGTTGTACTGAGTTGAAGGTTGCTTGTAGCAGTAATGTGGCCCTGCTAAGGTCCCCACTTCTCCACGGAGGGCTGTGTACCTTAGGGTGGCTCCCACCCAGCCAGCTATGAAGCTTCCCTGCTCATGAAGGTGGCTTTTTTCCTCTCCAGAAGGAATTTCTGCCTCTTCTGCCTCAGTCAGGACTGTCCCTTGTTGTGGGGGTTCTTTTTATGCAGTTTTCACTTTTCTCTCCAGGGTAAGTTTTCCAAGAATTCTTGTAACCTGGTTGTGTTTGTGGGAGGAGGTGAGTTCAGAGTCTGCCTATGCCGTCATCTTGACGAGATCTCCTATCATGATTTTTCTAAGGGGCTGACTTTATCTGCATGTTCAAATAAGGCTCACAAATTTATTCTGGGTTGTGGATAGGAGAGGAAAATCATTTCCTTAAATTTCTTTATTAGTAAAAAGACAAAGGATGAAAATATCACTCCTGCTAACATTTAAGCAGTCATACAGGCACAGCCTACCATAGTGGTGTAAGATGCTGCAAAATATCTACCTGGACATGCGTTTGTCACAGAAGAGGGAGATAATGCATTTGTACTAAGATTCAATGTCCTCCATATACAGCAAACATTGAAAAATGTTTAGTCTATCCATATTCAGGCAAGAAATAAGTGAAAGTTTGGAAATAAACAGAGTTTTATTTTCCAAGAGAGTACAAGGAAGGGAGAGATGTCCAATGAATTTGAGGGTGCGTGTAATATAGGGCAAAGGGATCCAAGCTTTAGGAAAAGTGAAATAAAGATGTGAGATGAGGGCTGCTGCTGAGTGTTCCTGAAAAAATGGTGAGAAACACAGTTTTAAGGGAAGTGGGTGTGATTATGGGAAAGAACTTTGAAATGGTGAAATACCTTGAATCAAGATTTTTTAAAGATGTGTAAATAGTCATGAGAGGTTCTAAGGAATAAACACAAGCCTGGGTTATCAATTCATGATGTTAGACAAGATAATTGGAGGAGACAAAGTCAAGGAACTGAAATGCCAGATTCATAGATACACCCATTGAAACATTACATTGGAGAAGTGACCCTCTCTAGGTCCACTTAAATGTCAGTCATCCATCCTCCCCTCTTGGAATGGAATCTTTGCACAGCTTTTCTGTGTAAATTCTCCTTGCTTGTTTATGATTTTAGTGATGAGGTATTCTCAGTCATCATAAGTAATCTTTTATGTGAAAGATTTAAAAAACAGAAATCAAGTCTCTATGTTCTTAAATCAAAGAAAAAAATGGAACCTTATTCAGTAGATTCAGACAGTGAGTCAGATAACATATCCTATCTTTTTCTGTTCTGGTTTTGATAAAATAATTCACACTCTCTGCCTCTCAATGCATGGGTAATCCATAAAATAGCACATTTAAGTGTTTTGTGCAGGAGGGCATTTAATGCTTAAGCAAAAAGACTGTTCTTCTGTTTAGTAGTCTAGTCAGGAAGTTACGTGTGTGTTTTAATCTTTACTTCGCATAAATAACCCTGCCACTTTTCATTCAGATTGCATTGCCTCTAATTCTGCTTCCTCCTCAAGAATTCCTTTTCTACTTGTTATTTACATCTTTCAAATATTTGCAGATCATTTTCATATTCCTTTAGCCCAGCTATATATATTATGCTGCTTTAATCTCCCCCCATAAATCAGTCTTCCCTTCTCATTATTCAGTTGTTTTTTCCTTGAACTCTTTCTAGCATTACTACATATGCCTGATATTGAAGTGCCCAGAATTAACACAATATTGCAGCTGCAGTCTCACCAATGATAATATCAATTTCCATTCTGAGTACAGGATGTCTCTTCATTTTGTATTTACTATTATATTTCTGGATGTTTTTTCTTT
The DNA here is from genome assembly GCF_041296265.1 of Equus caballus. Taxonomy (NCBI): domain Eukaryota; kingdom Metazoa; phylum Chordata; class Mammalia; order Perissodactyla; family Equidae; genus Equus; species Equus caballus. Next base: position 67,338,899 of record NC_091688.1, on the reverse strand, counting down.
TGTTGACTGTGCTATGTCACTTTTCTTTATGAAATATTTTAACTAACTTAAGTCTTTTATATGTTACAATTTCTAATATCCATGGATTAGTCTCAATGATAATCTCTAAAGTCCATGATTTCATTTCATATTTGATGTGATTTTGTAGATTTTCCCTGAAAACTGTATTTTCAAGTTACATAAGCATCACATTATTACACTATTCATTCCCTCATTTAGATAATTTGTAAAGACATTAACTACAGGAGAACTAAAATCTAATTACTGAAGGCAAGCTTATTACCTACAAGTAAACTGTCTGCAGAAAGTATTTATCATCACTGTGATGACTATATTTCATTTGAAATTTAAACTAAGAAGAAATGTTTATATTCTCACAAATTAGATAATGTGGAAGTAGCTTTTAATGGAGTATTTTTTTTTTTTTGTCCAAAATGTGGCTCCGAAGGACCTAGCATAGTGTGTGTTCCAGAGAAACAGAAATTTCTAGACTCTGAAAAATATTACACAGCTCCCGGTTGGCGCTGGGATGCTATATCCCCAACTCCTAAAATACTATCCATATTATAGTATTAATGTTCTATATTAAAAAGTACAACACTCTCTGTTTCCACATGGAAGACTGAAAAGGGAGGCACTAACTCTGTATAAAAATGTCCTTAACAAATTTAACATATGTTTTTGAAACTTACAATATGGTTGTAAGTACATCACGCACATGGAGAAACTGAGAATGTGTAAATTGGAAATATTAACAGAATACACAAAGGAAGAGAGGTCTAAGGAAATACATGCTGGACACTTCAATTTTGGCTAGATGGCAGATTTTGGGGGGTAAAAGAAAGTGGCTTCACCTGAAAGGCAGGTGAGTGGAGTCTATTGGTTCCTACCCCAAATCCATTGCCTCCGTTAATTTTATTCAGATGCTGACTCTTGTAATATGTGATTGAGGTAAAGATGAACCCATATCCAGCCCCAGAAATTGTTTCTAGTAGTGATAGCCAGTGTCAGTCATCTCAATATATGCAGGAGAAACTGAAAAAAATCCAAAATCTAATTTTGATTAAAAAAACTTCCAGCAAACTAGGAGAAAAGGGCAATTTCTTCAGTCTGATACAAGCATCTACAACAACTCTATAGCTAGAATCATAATTAATAGCAAATGACTGAATGTTTTCCTCTTAAAATTAGTAAAATGACACGTATCACAACTTCTATTTAATATTGTGCTAGAGGTTTTAATAAATTCGATAAGATATAAAAAATTGTATCCAGATTGGAATGGAAGAAGTAAAGTGATCTTAATTTGCAGACAACAGGATCATCTATGCAGGAAATCTGATGCATTTATAAAAATGTTACTAGAACTAATATGTGAGTATAGGAAGGTTGCAGACTGTAATATCAATATATAAAAATCTATTGTATTTCAACGCTAGTAACAAACCATCCAAAATTAAAATAAAAACATCATTCATAATAATATCAAATATATGATAAATCTTAAAGAAAATGTGCAAGACCTGCACACTGAGAACTAAAAAGATTGCTGTTTGCTGTTATGCAATTAAGGAAGGCTTGAATAAAAAGAGAGAGGCACCTTGGTGATGTCTCTGAAAACAATATTATGAAGAGGTCAAATATCTCTAAAATAAAAGATAAATTAAATAAAATACCTATTAAAATCTCATCAGGTTTTTTATAGAAATTGACGTGCTCTTTCTAAATTTATTCAAAAATTCCAAGGACTCAGAATTGCCAAAATAACTTTCAAAACATAAGGACAAGGTCAAAGGGCTAACCTGATTTTCTAACTCATTATAAAATACAGAATTATGACAAGGCGATTTTTGCATCAAGATAGACAAATAGATCAATGGAAAAGAATAGAAAGTGTAGAAATTGACACATATATGGACAACTAATTTTGTTGTGATAGCTTTATTAAGATATAATTCACATACCATACAATTCGCCCACTTAAAGTGTATGATTCAATGATTTTCATTATGTTCACAGAGTTGTGCAACCATAATCACAATCAAATTTAAAACACTTTCATCATCTCATGCCTATTTGATCCACCTAGAACTTCTAGTATAAGGCTGGAAAAATTGTCTCCATGAGCATCCTTGTCATGTTCCTGATCTTAGGTTAAGATTTTCAGTATTGCACAACTGAGTTAGATATTAAATGTGAGAATTCATAAATGCACTTTATTGAGTTGAGGAAGTTCCTTTCAATTGTTAGTTTGTTAAGAACTTTTATCAAGAAATGGTGCTGAATTTTTTCAAATCTGTTTCCTACATCAATTGAGATGATCAAATGTGGATTTTTTCCCCTTCGTTCTATTAATGTACTGTTTTACACGGATTGTTTTTTTATATGTTGAATTATCCTTACAGTCATGGAATAAGTCCCATTTGGTTATGATGTATAATCCCTTTAATATACTACTGGATCAGTTAGGTCATATTTTGTTGAGAAGTTTTGCTTATATATTCAAAAGGGATATTGGTTTGTAGTTTTCTCTTGAGATTTTGTCTGATTTTGTTATCTGATAATGTTGGCCTTATAGAATGAGTTTGAAGTGGTCCCTGTTCTTCTATTTTTTGGAAGAATTTGAGAAGAATCATCATTAATTCTTCATGAAATGATTGGTAGGATTTACCAATTGACCCACGTGGATCTGGACTTTTCTTTGTTGAGAAATTTTTGAGTACAGATTCAATGTTTTTATTATCATAATTCTGTTCAGATTCTCTATTTTTCTTGAATCAGTTTGGTAATATGTTTTCTCTAGGAATACGTCCATTTCATCAAGGTTGTTTAATTTGTTGTCATCTAATTGTTCATAGTACTCTTTCATAATGCTATTTATATCTGTAAAGTCAGTAGTAATGTTCCCACTTTCATTCCTAATTTTAGTAATTTGAATATTCTCTTTTTGATCTCATTCAATATACTTAAAAGTTTAGTCAATTTTGTTGATCTTTTCAAAGGACCAAGGTTTGATTTCATGGATTCTCTTTATTGTCCTTCTATTCTCTAATTCATTTATTTCCGCTCTAGTCTTTATTGTTTCCTTTCTTCTGGTCACCGTGGGTTTAGTTTGGTCTTCCTTTTCTGATTGCCTATGATTTAAAGTTAGGTTCTTCATCTGAAGTCTTTCTTCTTTTTAAATGTAGACTTTTACAGCTATAATTTTCTCTCTGAGCACAGCTTTCACTGCATTTCATACATTTTGCCATGTTGTGCCTTCATTTTCATTCATCTCAAAGTATTTTCTAATTTTTCCTGTGATTTCTTCTTTGATCCATTGGTTGTTTAAACATGTGATGTTTTCATTGCCCATAACTGTAAATTTTCCACTTCTCTTTCTGGTGTTGATTTCTAGTTTCACTGTATTGTAGGCAAAGAAGATACTTTCTATGATTTAAATCCTTTTAAATTTACTGAAATTTGCTCTGTGGTCTAACATAATATCTATCCTGGAGAATATTCCATGTGAACTTGAGAAAATGTTCATTCTTCTATTTTTGAGTGAAGTGTTCTATGTATGTCTGTTAGGCCAAAATAGTTTACAGTGTTACTCAACTGTTCCATTTCTTTATTGATCTTTTGTCTTTTTTATCAATTATTGAGAGTAGGATATAGAAGTTTAATTATTAAGAATAATTATTGAATAAAAATTAAGAATAATTATTGTAGAATTGTCTATTTCTCTCTTTAGTCCTGTCAATTTTGTTTTCATATATTTTTGGGCTTTTTGTTGGTAGGTATATATAATTTGATAACTGTTATATCTTCTGATGAATTGACACTTTCTCTCTATAGGATGTCCTTCTTTGTATCTTGTAGTAACTTTTGACTTAAACTCTATTTTTTCTTATATTAGTACATCACCTCAAGTCTCTTTATGTTACTAATTGCATAGAATTTTTTTCTATCCTTTCATTTTTAATCTATATGTGTCTAAAGCCAATCTCTTGTAGACAATGTGTAGTTGGATAATGCCTTTTTAAATACATTCTGCCCATCTATGCTTCTTGATTAGAGACTTTATTTTTACTTAATTATACATAAAGAAGGATTTACTTCTGTCATTTTTGTATTCTTTTCTATATGTCATATCTTTTTTGTTCCTCAGTTACTCCATTACTCCCTCCTTTTGCGTTTGATAGATTTTTTTTTGTAGTGTACCATTTTTGTTCCTTTGTTATTTCCTTTCCTGTATACATTTTAGGTATTTTATTAGTGGTTGTGCTAGGGATGACAACTGACTTCTTCAATTTATAACAACTGTATTGTGTGTGTGTGTGTGTGTGTGTGTATGTATGTGTTTATATATATTTCTATATACATATATATGTTTATATAACAGGTGAATAATAAAGTAATGTAATAGTTAAAGATCTAGATATACACATATACATATATATAACAGATAAATGGCACATTAACTTTGCTCTGTAGTTCTGTATATTGGGAGACATAAACCCCTTGCCATCTGAAGATATAAATGTGTCATAAAGGCAGAAGAAGCAGGAAAATCACATTATAAGCACAGATACTATACCATGCTTCAGGAATTATAATATGCTTCCATGCATTGTATATTAATTAACCTATTTAACTATTCCGTGAGCTAGGTGTACTTTTGTTGTTGTTGATAGTTAAGAAAATTGATGCAAAGAACTTGAAGATATACAAGTAGTAAGTGATGACATTGAATTTGAAATACAGCTTTCTGTAAGTCTCTAAATCCTGTGATTTTCCATGATTTTATAGATAATTTACAAATAGTCAATTTTCTCCATATACAAATTATCCACATCACAGTAACCAGCTCATATATTAAAACTTTCTGATATGTTTTAGTTTGTTTGTATATCTTTAACTTTTCTTTATGTAAAATTTTTGTGCTTTGAAAATTAGAAGAAATAACATCTTTACATGACAGCAGTTTGTGATGATTATTGTTCTGTTCATTTAATAAAGTGACTGCCGTTTCATTCTTTTCCTTCACTTCTGCACTATACAGAATTGGTTCCAAATCTATGTAGCATATCTGGATGTGAAATGAATGAAAGTCTGCTTAATTCTTGGATCTAGGCCTACAAAGTGAGATGAAAAAAAGCTTCCAGGCATCATAAATGTGCTCTAATTTTTCTTGCTTGGAAAACAGTTCCCCTCTTCCGCAGATTTTTCACAGCCCCTATTTAAATTAGCTGAATGTGAGCTAGTCCTATTCAGGTTCATCTGAAAATGTGAAATGACCAAATTAAAGCATTTTCTCTAAAGACTAACAAGAACTTGATCAAAACATAACTGTTGGCAAATCATAAAGCTCTATGCAAATACAATCCGCCTGTGAGAAAAAATCTAAAAAGCCAAACATGGAAAGTTAGGAGAAAAAAAGATTATTTTGGAAGCCATCAAGATTTTGTTATTAGGGATATTTTTACCATAAATCTACCACCATATTCAGTTAATCTACTGAAATCCTATAGTATAATATTTTAATGATCACCAACTGTGTTCTCTACTCTTTGAGTTAATGAATACCAGAATAACTTGTCCTATTACTATAATGATTTAAACTTGTAGTTCTGTCTGACTTGTTTACACAGGGCTGTAACTATTAATCAAAAAGTCATTTAATCTTCACCCTATTGACATAAAATCTATCTTAACTTTGTTAGCTATATGCTTCTCCAACATCTCAACTTTCAAGTTTCCCAAATCCCGTACTCATAAATGGTTTATTCACTTTTTACCCTGTCTTGAAAAGTTTTTTTCCCACCAAATATTATGCGACTTTCAGTATTGTAGATTTCCTTTTTTGTCCAACAGAGAGGGAGTGTTGGTGCCCTTAAGTAAAAGAGACAAGAGAAGAGAGAACAGATCGCACAGACAGAAGGAGAATGGGTAATGTTACAGAACAAGCCTAGATAAATGAGACAACTATGGTTATAGAATACCAGAGAAGAAGGGCATGGAGCTGCCCCCAGGCGATTGTGTGGAGTGTGGGGTGTGTGTGTGGGAGCAGGGAGAAAGAATAGATGAAACTGGGAGGAAAAATGAAGATACATTGGTAGGTAGGTGGAGAAACAGAGATATTGATTGACTGTAATCAGATTTCTACTTAGTTTCATGAACAATTTTTCATTGGTTACTGAACTGAATTTGGAAAAGATACTAAGAAATGCGCTAATAAGAAATTTAATCCTTCACCCAATAGGCTGGCCCTGCCAAGATGGTGGAAGTGGGGTTACAGCAGATGGAAAAGTCAATATCATTTTTGTATTTGTGCTTCTTATTGAAATAAAACAGATTAGTTTTTCTCCAAAGATGGGCAAGCCAAATAACTTCCCTTGTTATAGTACTCTCAAACTGCCATAAGAACTAATGTTATAGCATGTCTTCTTGGTTCAAAAGGACATGATTAATCTGAGCAAATGCACAATGAATAGTGTTTAAGTGCACTGTGTCGTCTGCATGGCCTTTCCTTTTCAATTAAAAGACTGCTGCAGCACAATAGACAAGAGCACACAGTATATAAAAGATTCTGCCATGGTGCTTTCTCTACTTCATTAACAGCGTGGAAAAGTGGATCAAATTATTTTCCACCAGCATCTTATTTAGATATATGATCCAATTTTATGTAACATTAAATGATCTTAAATAATTTCCTGGTGCTTTATAAAATTATTTTCAGCAAAAGAAATTTACACCTGGGGTTCATATGATAGGAAACAGGAATGTTGAATTTTTTTGTGGTTGGATAAAGAATGTAATGAGTGAATAACAGTCAGTAATTGAGCATCCATCTCTAGACAGTCAAATTTCAAAACTTTAAAATAAGGAATAAGAAAAATGCTGTTGCAAGTCTGTGTAGTACTTCCACTCAATTATAAATATACAGGTAACTTTATTTGCTATTGATTATGTGTCAAATATCAAAATATCTCTTTAGAGTGGGATCTTGTCTTAAAAATGTGTGTCGTCTCCAGTAAAAGTGTAATGTTTGAAATCTGTGGTGCTCAAAAACATTTTCGATGAGTTAATGATTATTTTATTAACATAATTTAAAAAGTCAGAGGATAATTGACTAAAATGCTTAAGTAATAATGGTTAGATGACATTCCTTAGATGAAAAAGTAAGGGAGTAAAAGGAAAAGATTTCCTTTTTGCCTTTGGAATTAATATAGTTTTGTAAGAATTAGAAAATATACAATTATTGTGGACAATTAAATTGCTCTCATTGCTATAAAACATACACACACACAGATATTGTTTCAATATAGTTATATGTATATGTGTTTTTGTGTATGTGTGTGTTTTGCTAATGAGAGCATTAAAAAAGGGAGTCTTAATTATGAAGAAAGTAGGATGCTTTTAAGTGAAAAATAAATGAGATGATGTTTGTAGCTGCCTTTTGAAAAGTTCAGGTCATTCTAACGATCCTAAAAATAGAATATTTATAAAGCTTAAGAAAATAAAAGAAAATGTGTAGAATTATAGAAAATAAACAGTACGGTCATTGTCTGAAAATGTTTCAGCTATCAGTTTTCCATCTTTCTCCAGAAGAAGATGTTGGCAATAACAGATCATATAAAACAAGAAGTTTTTTTTAATATTGAGTTCTTTTATATGCCAAGAGTGCCTGAAAGTGGGAGAAGTAGAAGGAATTTTGCTCTGGAATAAGTTACCCATGCACTGTATAGTTTTGGTTTTCCCTGCTGTTACACCCAAGTTTCAGGAAAGGCAGACTTTGAGTCCGTTTGACTCTAGTGTATACAGTGACAGAAACCAAGTCTGTTGTTTTATTTAGCTGTGTAACCCAGCTCTTCACCAGGAGCCTGGTACATAACAGGCGCGAAAGAAGTTAACTAAACAACAGAAGGAGCTAATAGCTCTAAGGACTCTGTGACTTACATTCAAGACAATCCTGAAAAAGTTATGGTGGCTGTCTTAACAGTCTGTCCTCAAGTAAATAAAAGGCTAGGGAAGGAAATCTACAAAAAGTGTGGTTTAGGATCTTTTACCCTTTAGATTTAAATTGGTACTAGAGTTGTCCTGGCAATGCCCTGGTTCTTTCATCAGAGCCTGGAAATTTTTTCCAAGATAATCATAACTATTAAGGAATCCAATGTTCTAATGACCTTAGATACTTAAAACTGTAGGGGCATATATCTTTTTAAAAAGTATATATTATATATAAAATTTTATATATAATTTTATATATAATGTTTGTGTCTGAGCATATATTTACATATATGCACATGTTTACATATATGTTTACATATGTTTTATATAATTGTTCCCAAATAACTCCTTCATGTGTACCTTAAAGAGGATATTCAGCTTTTAAATTATATGTCATTTGTTACAGATATACTCTGTGTATATTTAGATGCTGAAGCTGATTTGTATCAGTTTGAGACCATCTTTACTGTTCTAAAGCTACAGAGATACTAGATTAAGGGCATTAAAAGAGAAGAACTGTGGTCTAAGCATTTTTGTGTCCTAGGAGGGGCTCCATATGGTGCCTAGTTCACAGGAGATACTAACTATATATTTAAGGAATAAATGACAAGCTTTCTTTCTTTTTTTCCTCCTTCCTTCCTTTCCTTTTTAACTTTGGGTATCTTAGAAGTGCAAAAAGAAATAGCAATGGACAAAATAAGGCTAAAAGTTTTCTCACATGTTGGGAACTGTCACTGTCTCCGATCCTACTTGTTCCCTTTCCAAGGAAGTCCTCTAATCATTATCTACGTGCCCTGCCATTTATGGCCTTTTTTTTCTTCTTTTTTAATTATTAACTTCCCTCATAGTCACCAAAGTATTCTGCAAACTCTTGGCCCATATATAAATCACTAGCCAGGTGAAACATTCTTAATTTTTATTTCTACTGGTTATATTTTTAATGCTAAACTTCCTATATCCTGAGCACTAACCCTTCACCCCAACGATATTCTTTTAATATTTACAAGAAATAAAGTAAATATTTTATTAAACTATGTTCTTGGGGGGGAAATAGGGAATGCCCAATAGGTAGGAACATATGGGAACAAAAGAGAAATGTTCAAAATTCTGAAAACGACCAGAAAATGGAACATACATCCACCTCTCTCTTCAATCTAAATTTTGAAATGTGTCTTTATTTTGTGCATTCATTGTGTATGGTACACATTCTTATAAACCTACATTTATGGGAATATGAAAAGTTTGGTGAAGTTAAAGTAGTCCAGAAAATGTCTGTGATTGGATCATATATACTTGGTAATGTCAAAGGAAAGAAAGTGAGCCTTACGAAAATGAATCACTCACACCGCGCTGAATGCTCCTCTGAACTCCCTAGTACTCAGAATATGATACATAATTACAACCAAACGCTTTGCACTGACAACAAAGAATAGTTTACTACTATTAATAGGCGAAACTGTATTTTGAGTTTATATTGAAAAATTTTTTAAAAATATATAACACATATATATATATATATAACAAAAGAAACTAACAACGATGAAACATTTTGCTTTTCTTCATATTGCAAAGAGCTTTTTGATAACTGAGTAGATTTGTGTGACATATTTTTTACTTTATAGTCTATCGTGACTTCTGCAATTTGATTAGATTTTGTAAATAGCTGAATGCTTGTAGCAGAATATAGTTTGATAGCCACATATCTGTATTTTTAGTCAGCTCTCAAGCATATCTGAGGCATAAACTCCGAGGTTCTCGACCATGCATGCGCGGTACACAGATCAGAGCGGACAGGGGTCAGATGAATCCCATACGATTGGTCAGTATTATTTTTACCACCCAGTTTTGAAATTATCGAAATACTTACGTATACTGATTTTAGACATTTGGGGGATCCTCAAATGTAAATTCTGGGCAAGATGAAATCAGCACAGAGCAAGGAGGTAGCAACCGTTGATGACAATCGTGGCTCTGCTATGAAATAGATGTGTGGAGTGAACTTTAAATCAACTTTAGGATCTTGAGTACACAAATTGACTTCCTCCTGACTCTCTTTTCAAATGTTAAGTAAGGGAGTTGGATGAGATAATATTTAAATTTTGTGACTGGCAGAGCCACCAATTTGTTTGTGAGATGGGTGTTCTCCAATCACCAGATTCTTCTCCAGTCTCTCTCTCTGTTGCCTTTTTTCCCAACTCTCAGAAATTGTTTGCCTTAGAGAGGCTTATCCTAGTATTACGATTCTGCAAGGTACACGCTAAAGAAGTCTAAAATCAGGATTTAGAAGTTTAGATAAAGTTAAACTTGACTTTGGCCACAAGTTATTTTAATATTATAGTTGTCTGAAACTGTTTTAGAAAAGTAGAAATGCTAAATGTCAACTGGGTTGAAAATTCACAGTCTATGTCCGGATGTGCAACAAAAATGTAATGTCTTTATTTCATACAGTTTATCTGGTCCCCATCATAAGCTTCTGCCAACAGGTAACAAAAAAACTCACAGCAGTCTTGTTTAAATAAACTTTTTGGGGAGATAATTGTTTGAAGGGAGTGTCTGTCCTCCCCTCTTCTCCTCAAAGATGGCAAAATGGGAAGACTTTAATTTTGAGAAAAAAAGAAAGAAAATATAGTCATGCACTACATAACAATGTTTTGTTGAACAATGGACCAGATATACAGTGGTGGTTCTTGTAAGATTAGTACCATATAGCCTAAGTGTGTAGCAGGCTATACCATCTGGGTTGTGTAAGTACATTCTATGATGCTCATACAATGACAAAATCGCCTAACAACACATTTCTCAGAATGTATCCCCATTAGATTTAGGCGGTGCATGAGTGTACTAGTAAATTTTACCTTTTGCACTTGAAAGCTTCTGGGTAGGGAGCAAAACTGTTGCTTCTCTCAGTAACTCTATTTCTATTTCCTTACCATCTCTTTTGTTCTATGGATTGACTTCATTGTCTGGGGGCAACTTTGAATAGCGCAAATTGTAGCTCAAGGTTCTCAGCAGAAAGAAGCTGGCTTGGAACTTCAGCAATACTAGAAGCCTGATGCTTACATCCATATCTCTACAACTTACTATTGTCCAGGAAAGTCTGGCATACTTAGGGGAAATTGAGAACAAAACAAAGAGCCAACATTTTGAAATGTAGTATTCAATTGAAGTTTTTATTGGAAAAATATTTAATTGGAACAAAAATGGTATAGGATTGACAAGTAATATTTCAATAATACATCAATGTGTGTGCATACATAAATACATTTGTGTATATACATACACGTATTTACAAAAAACCTTTATTCAATTTTCAAAACTTTCTGGAAATAAATCCTTGTCATTGCCTTTGGGAGGCAGAGTGCAAGTAGATATTCTTGTGCTAACAGCTCACAAGACAAACTGAATTACTACCTTTGGGAGTTTTTGTTCTTACTAAACCAAAATATCTGTCTTTTGATATTGAAGAGAGAAATACTTGCTAGAGAGTTAATCTAACGCCAGTCTTTAAAAGAAAAGATTAAAAACTAGGAAAGCCTGTCAGATTTTTCTTTTTTGTATCATAAAATTATTTTATCCTGACAAAATCATATGGATTATACTGGGGCGGGGCGAGCGGGGGGGGTGCAGTAAAGTCTGTTTTACAAATTACATTATTTTTTTCTTTCCTTTTAAAATGGACAGAAACTATTGAAGTGATTTCTCATGTAATCACCTGTTTATACATAGATCATTTGTCAGTATCTGATGTGTGTGCCAAAAATGTGTTAAAGTACATTCATCATATTAAACAATTTAATAGAAAGTGAATGTTTTAAATTGTGATCATTGGATTTTATTTTACATTGATTCATGAGGCCAGGAAAACTAGTGAACAAGAAAACATTTAATAATCATTTTCCCACAAGTGTATTTTAGATGGAGTTTAGAAGAGGATCATAGAAGAATTAAATTGATAATATAAATCAGGTAAAAAAGTAAACTGCCTTTGAAAATGCCCAAACAATTTTTTTAATACATCTTGTTGAGAATCTGGTTGAGAATTTATTTTAGACGGGTACCTAGTTCATGTAAAAAATAAAAGTAAAGAGAGAGGTACTCAACTTAAAATAAATATAAGATCAAAATATAAAGAAAACAAACTAAAACCAAACATTTTCACTGCTGGAGTGGCAATATAATGTGTTAATAACACAATGCAACTCTGTGTCCAAAATGCTCATTGGCTTCAACTTTTTAATCAATTTATATATCTGAATGATGTGGTAGACATTTAAGGAAATTCAGGAAATAGAGCTGAGGAAAAAATAGTTCTTATAAAATTTGATATAAGAGTATATGCACATAAATAATTTAATATTTGGTTATATTAATCAATTAATCATTATCCATAGCTATATTTTGTCATGGATGTGTATGATTATAAATTGAATGTATTGATATATCTTTATAATTTCATCTTTTATCTTTTTTAATGTTTATCGCTTCTGCATTATTCATCTGCTATATTGCTTGTTCATACAAGTTTATTTCTTATAAAAGTGTGCCTTCTATCATCACATAGATTTTCCTTTATCTCGTTAAGTAGTTTAGTATTAAACTCCTTTGTCTTGATATTGCTTTTGCTTTTCAATTTTATCTTTTTATATTTAACAGATATAATTTTGCCAACCCATTTATTAGTATTTTATCATACTTTATCTTAAATTTTAACTCACATTTTTTAATTTAAATAAAAAGTCATCAATATGAATGTATTTAGATATTATTTTAATGATTATTTCTTGGTTTGCAAGTTATTGCATATTTCAGTTTTATTCTGAATTTTAAATGTCAAGAAATTAGCGTAGTTCCTGTTTCATACAGATGTTTGTTTATATTTACTCACTATTTCTCCCTTCCCCCCAAATCTTCAGCTGGGATCATTTTATTTTGTTGTGAAGTACAACTTTTAGAAGTACTATCAGTGAGGGGATTCTGGTGGTAAATATTCTCAATTTTTACTTGTTCAAATTTTTTTAACTTTTGACAGCTTAACAAGAAACCAAATTTTAGGTTGACAATTATTTTAAATTATAATTTAAATGTATTACTTTACGCTCTTCTAGTTTCCCTTACTGTTAAGAAGTATGCAATCTAAATATTGTGGTCTTTGGGGGATTTATTTTTCTTATTTTATTTTTGCTTCCACTAAATTGGTAATTATGGACTCTGTGTTTGTTTAATGGTTAACCTAGAATTTACGTCAAGCATTGGTAACTTTTCAACATATAAATTTAATTCAATTTTTTGCTCTCCTTTTAGATTACACAAAAGAGCTTAGATCAGTGTCAATGTATCTATCACTCCAAATTTTTTGTTGTTTGTTTTGTTATATTGCTTTCTTTAATCTCATGAAATATTATTACTATTAAGTGTGAATTGAACAATGTTTATTTAGTTTATTCATGAATCTACTCCTTTCTTTGACTTTCTTTTCTTTCTTCCATCTCAGACTTCCCGTCTGGGATAACATTCCTTCTGCCTGAAGATCATTCCTTTACAATTTCGTTTACGCTTCCAAAAATTGAGAATAAAATGGCCAACAAATTAATAGAAAAATTGATGATATTTATGCAGAATTTTCACATAAAAAGAAATAAATATGACGCTTAAACACATGAAAAAAACTTAGACTTCATTTGTAATAAAGGATTCCAAAATAATATAATGGCAAAACATTATTCACCTATCAAATTAGTAACAAATGAAACCTCTGATAATATGTTCTGTTGGTAAGGCTCTAAATAAAGATACATTCTTAGATATTGTTGATGGAAATGCACAATGGTACAACTCTATGGAGAAGCTTTTGTAATACCTAAGAAAATTACACATGCAGTCATCTTTTAAATTCAGAAATCTTATTTATAATAATCTGTCCAAAGATACAACCACAAAACATAAAATGTTTCTGTGATATTTTGATTTATAATAAGAAATACATATTTGGTCTTCACCCCCATTTCTAGTACAGAGCTCCTAAAATGCTTGGAATTTCTTAGTGATGAGAGTGAAAAGGTGTCTTTTGTCATGTTAGTGAGGTGACTGTTGGAATGCCTATAGATCACCTAAGGATGGGGCTAGTCACCAGAGGAAGCACCCACATGACTAGGGAGTTGTAACTTTCAGTCTCATCCCCCTGACCTCAGGGGAGGTGAGAGAGACTGTAGGTTGAATCAATGTCAACAGCCAATGATTTAATCACTCATAATTATGTAATGAAGCCTCCATAAAAACCCAAAAGGACAGGGTTTAGAGAGCTTCTGAGTTGGTGAACACATGGAGGTGCAGGGAGAATGGCTTACCTGGAGAGGGCATGGATGCTCCCTACCCATTTCTCATGCCTTGCCCTGTGCATCTCCTCTCTCTGGCTGTTCTTGAGTTATATCCTTTTATAATAAACTAGTGATCTAGTAAGTAAAATGTTTCTCTGAGTTCTGTGAGTCACTCTAGCAAATTAATTGAGCAGGAGGATGTCCTGGGAACTTCTAATTTATAGACAGGCTGTCAGAAGTACAGGTAACAACCTGTGCTTTCAACTGGAGTCTGAGATCCAAGGAGAAGGTGGGTGGAATCTCAAGTCTGCAGCAGGGTGGTCAGAGGCACGGAAAACAACCTGGACTTTTGACTGGCATCTGAAGTGGAGGTGCGGGGGAGTCTTGTAGGACTGAACCTCAAACCTGTGGAATCTATCTCTAGGTAGATAATGTCAGAATTGAGTTGAGTTCTTGGACACCCCATTGGTGTCCAAACATTGCTTTTGGATAGGGAGAAGTCCTCTACCACACACTAGAATTGGGGCCAGGAACCCAAAAAAGTTATGTTTCAGCTTTATTGGTTATACGAAAAAATTGAAAACAAAGACATGGATGCAAGTAAGAATTCTGTTTTATATGTTTGACTTACAAATTATGTATATACTTAACATAATTCAAAAGCAAAAATAAAATAAAATAACTAAACAAAACAGTTGTTAAAATTGAAGATAATGAAGTGAAACCTATCTACCTGTACATAAACTTGGTGGCATAAACACACGAAGAAGAGTTATATCTGTGAACTAAAACACAATATTTGGATTCCATTCCTGGTGGTATACCCTACAGTTAAAAAGAACTACAAATCAATCTTAAAGTTCATGCATTAATCTCATTATTTTACTATTATTAATATGGCTATGTTGAAATGCTATATAAATACGCATGTGTGTAGATATAAATAGATCAAATGAATAAGTATGTTCCTGTTAATATCATTAAGAATCAAGTTTCCAAGTGCAAAAGAGATGCAAACACAAAATCCAAGTTGTCAAGTAGATTTTGTAATCTTGAATTTCAGTTTACCTTTTCTCTAAAACAATTCATATTTCCAACTCTGTTCATTGAAAAGGCCTAGAAACAGTGGTAAGCCAGAAAAATAAGCAGCCCAAACACCCAGATAGTAATTTCTAAATAGAATTCTATAAAATTCTCACCTATTATCTCCCCAAATATTCCTTGTTTTTCTGCTGGAACTCTGATTCAATGTCTGAAACCCCACCCTTTGTACCTCTTACCCTTTTTCACTAAGCCAACTAAGCTAAATACATCACTTGAGTTTCATTGATCGATGCAGATAATGTGAATTTGAGCTGTATATCCACATAGTGGCCAACTTGCGGACATAGATTTTCAAATATTTATTTTGCTTTTATTCACTGTGCTCTGGTTAGCACCAAATAACTTTTCATGAAATCTCTAAAAGATAGGGGATAGAGTGGATTTATTTTGGGTCACTGTTAAATGGTGAGTAGTACTTTCAGTTTCTATTCTTGTTGAGTGTCTTATGTTAGATTCTGCAACATGTAATATGTCCTGAGTGTTGCCTTCTTTCCAGCATGTTCCTCAGGTTTGTGAACCCAAATCTCAAATTCACTTGTGAAATTCATTTGTGAATATCCTCAAAACCCATTTTAATGTTCAGTTTACTGTTCTGGATTCTTTTTAGATTTTAGTCTAATAATTTTTATTATACTGTCAACATTCAGATGCTTTTAAAAAGATTTTTTTTTGGCAATGTTTCCCCAATATTTTAAGGTGTTTTTAGTGGGGCCATCACTCAAATGCTAGCCCACTACATTAGTAGAAATAGAACTATAGACAAAAACTATATGAAAAACATGCTCAAAGTACCCTTTGAGCTTTTAATATTAATTATGGTAACTTTTCCCAGAAATGCTATTTGGATTTTTTTCAATGCTACTCTTTTATTCATTTTTTTAAAAATTACACATTAAGTATACTTTTTTTAAGTCATTGAACAACAATTATTTATCTCACCCAGCAGATATGTATCAATTACTATGCTACAGTTATAGAATCCAGGGCTACAGTGCCTAAGAAAACAGACAAAATCGCTGTCCTAAGAAGTTCGAATTCTGCTAAGGGAGATAAAAAGTAACAATAAATAAGTAAAATATTTGGGATGTTTGAAAACAATAAGTGCAAAGAAGAAAAACAAGGATGGGAAAGGGTGATAGAAACTCAGAGAATGCTGTTGAAGTTCAGATAGAGTGCTCAGTAGTAGCTGGAACAGAATGAGTGAGAAAGAATATAGGACAAGACATCAGAAAGATAACAGGGAGCAGAGCATGTAAAAATTTGGGTCCCTTATAAACACTGAAGGATTCTGAATAAAGAGATAACATCATTTAACTCACATTTAGCAGCAACACTCTGAATGCTGTATTAAGAATAGACTATAGAGGGCAGAGGTGAGTGCAGATCCAGGAGTCAGGAGGCTTATCCTGTGACCTCAGCGGGATTTGATGGTGATTTGGATCAGGGTTGTAGTTATAGTTATTGGGGTGAAGAGAAGTGATTGAATAAGGAAATATTTCTTTAAAAGACAAACGTAAGAGATATACATTAGAATCAGGGTTTCTTAAATTTCTCTCATATGCTGGATCACCTCCCTATTTGCCAATAATTCAGGATCTGTATGTCCAAGGGCATGAATGTAATCTCTCCTCCAACAATGACAGGCACCTAATTAAGGCCTTTTTCCTCTGTTAGTGGTAGGGCATTTCTCTTAATCATCCAGGCTTGTACCTCTATACTCTTCCTTGTTCTCACATCGAAGTGGATGATTAGTTCTGTTGACTCCACCTTCTGAAATGTTTCTGATAACAGTTTCTCAAAATTCTGATTATTTACTTCATTTCTTTAATGAATCCTTATACCTAAATCTAATCTCTTCAAAGATATGTAAGGCCTACAGGTTTTAGGCTGATAAAATTAATGCTCGTCACGTTAATTTTGTGACTGGGTAAAAGTCACAGACTGCATGGAGAATAGGGCAAAGAGGAGAGTGCATGTCCAGCCCTTATGATTATATTCTATATCTATGTCTATCTATAAATCCATCTATACATCTATAGATAGACATAGATATAGATATGTGAGCAAGTTTCCTACCACTGGTTGATAGTATAAGCTGATTGAATTAAAATCTTCTTAGATGGTCTACCTATAATTCTTTAGGTTCACTGGTCCCTGAAGCTAGATTTTCTTTCCCTTTCTTTTTCTTTTTTGGTGGGGAAGATTGGCTCTGAGCTAACATCCTGTTGCCAATCTTCTTCTTTTTGCTTGAGGAAGATTGTCTCTGAGCTAACATCTGTGCCAATCTTCTTTTATTTTGTATGTGGGACACCACCGCAGCATAGCTTGATGAGCAGTGTGTGGGTCCATGACCAGGATCTGAACCTGTGAACCCCAGACTGACAAAGCAGAATATGCAAATTTAACCACTATTCTAAAGGTCAGCCCCTAGAAGACTTTTCTATATCATCTCAAGCATCTAGAAATATAATTAATCCTTTAAATGGTAGCTAAAATTCAACTTCCTAACTAATGATTTCTTTCTAATCTCCCATAGAATTTTGTTGGTTATTATTGTGTCACTGGGTTTAAACTATGATGGCTTCTATACTGTAATTTATAAATCTTTACTGATTATTTCTCCAATACTGAGAATATTCTTGGACCAAAGAGCCATTCAATATTAATTCAATGTCTACATTTTTCTTTTTTTCTTTCCCTGAAATAGCATTCATTGAAAATTTACTCATATGCAGATAATTATAGTAAAGTCTCATATAAAAATAATAGAATATTTTTCAAATATTCAAAAGATAAAATACTATGGAGTGCTTATGCATTAAGTATATTTATGTAAGATTTGAACATGTGGACCAAAGCTTAGTTCTGGTGCCTTGTTTATTGTCTCAGTCTTATGTTCTGTAGATAAAGGATACTAATTTTATTTTGACCATTTCGTGGAGAAAAAAAAAATTGATCACTTCTAAATTTACCTTTCCTGCTTTCCAGTGCAACTAACACATCTTAACAAATTACAAATTTAGAACATTTTTTCATTTTTTCCAAAATTCTCTCATATTAGACCCAGAGATTTGTGTGATGAATTTACTATTGCAAGATTTGTGTTTCATTATGCCAAACTTGTTCTCCAAAGCTACCAAAAGCAGAATGCTAAATAGAATAAGACTATTGTCTTGAGATTGCTCTGAGATTATTTACTTTTAAAAACTCAGTTAAATGCATATAAAATATTGGCTTTTCCTTTTTGTTAAGCAATTTTATTGGGATTATAATGGTTTATAACATTGTGTAATTTCGGGTGTACATTATTGTTTTCAATTCTTAAATACACTTCATCATACTCACCCCAGTAGTCTAATTTTTATTCATCACCATACATAGGTGTCCCTTTGTCCTTTTCGCCCACCTCCCAACTCCCTTCCCCTCTGGTAACCACTGCTCTGTTCTCTTTGTCTGTGTATTTGTTATCTTCTACATATGAGTGAAATCATACAGTATTTGTCTTTCTCTGTCTGTCTTATTTCACTTAACATCATACCCTCGAGACCCATCCATGTTGTTGCAAATGGGACAATTTTGTCTTCTTTTTAAGGCTGAGTAGTATTGCATTGTATATATATACCACATCTTCTTTATGCATTCATCTATAGAAGGACACTTGAGTTGCTTCCACATCTTGGCTATTGTGAATAATACTTCTTGTGAACATAGGGGTGCATAAATGTCTTTGGATCATTAATTTCAAGTTCTTTGGATAAATACCCAGTGATGGGATAGCTGGATTGTATGATATTTCTATTTTTAATTTTTTGAGAAATCTCCATACAGTTTTCCATAGCGTCTGCACCAGTTTGAATTCCCACCAGCAGTGGACGAGCATTTCCTTTTCTCCACATCCCTGCCAAAATTTCTTGTTTTTCGTCTTGGTAGTTATAGCCATTCTGACTGGTGTAAGGTGATATCTAAGTGTAGTTTTGATTTACATTTCCCTAATAATTAGTGAAGTTGAGCATTGCATCATATGTCTGTTGGCCATCTGTGTATCTTCCTTGGAAAAATGTCTGTTCATGCCCTCTGCCCACTTTTTGATTGGGTTGTTCGGGGTTTTTTTGTTGGGTTGTATGTGTTCTTTATATATTTTGGAGATCAACCCCTTGTCTGATAAATGATTTGCAAATATTTTCTCCCAGCTGGTGGATTCTCTTTCCATTTTGTTCATGGTTGTCTTTGCTTTACAAAAGCTTTTTAGTTTGGTGTAGTCCCACTTGTTAACTTTTTATTTTGTTTCCCTTGCCCAAGTAGACATGGTATTCGAAAAAATGTTGCTAAGACCAATGTCAAACAGCATATTACCTATATTTTCTTCTAGGAATTTTATGATTTCAGGTCTTACATTCAATCTTTAATCCATTTTGAGCTAATTTTTGTGCATGGTGCAGGATAATGGTCTACTTTCATTCTTTTGCATGTGGATGTCCACACACATGCACAATCTATTGAAGAGACCTTCCTTTCTCCATTGTGTGTTCTTGGCTCCTTTGTCAAAGATTAACTGTCCATAGATGTGTGGTTTTATTTCTGGGTTTTCACTTCTGATCCATTGATCTGTTTGTCTGTTTTGTGCCAGTACCATGCTGTTTTGATTACTGTAGCTTTGTAGTATGTTTTAAAGTCAGGGATTGTGATGGCTCCAGCTTTGTTCTTTTTTCTTAGGATTGTTTTGGATCTTGTTGCTTGATCCAGCCAACTACTCTGTGTCTTTTGATTGGAGAATTCAGACCATTTACATTTAGAGTGATTATTGATATATGCAGGCTTAATACTGCCATTTTATCTCTTGTTTTCTGGTTGTTCTGTTTCCATTGTTTCTCTTCCTTTGTATTTCTGACGGCCAATTCATTTTGGTGGTTTTCTGAGGGAGACTTCTCAGTTTTCTCTCTTTTCATGAATTGTGGCTCTGCTCTGATTTTTTGTTTAGTGGTTACTGTGAAGATTGTATGAAAGATATTGGAGGCAGGATAGACCATTTTCTCACAGCCTCTTATCTCCATTAACCTAAGTAGGTTCCTTCTCTTTCCTCTCCCCTTCTGAGTAAGTGCTGTTACAAATTGTTCTGTTTTTAATTTTATGAGTTTGTGGCTAAGTTGAAGTGTTTATTATTACTTTTGATGCTTTCTTTCCCTTTCTCATTTGAGTTATAATTGAGTCTTTGCCTCTCTGTTCTGGTGGAGAGCTGCAGGTTTCTGATCACGTCTGTCTATTTGTCTCCTTGCTCAGAGCTTTGTAGACCTTAGCCTTTTTTTTTTTTTTTTTTTTTGCCAGTGTGAGGGCATCTTTAATTATCTCTTGTAGGGGAGGTCTAGTGGTGCTGATCTCCCTTGGCTTTTGTTTAGCTGGTAAAACTTTTATTTCTCCCTCATATTTGAAGGAAAGTTTTGCTGTGTAGAGTATTCTCAGCTGAAAATTTTTGTTTTTCAGTATTTTGAATATATCATTCCATTCTCTCCTAGCCCATAGGGCTTCTGCCCAGAAATCCACTGAAAGCCTGATAGGGTTTCCTTTGTAGGTTATTTTCTTCTGCCTTGCTGCTCCTGGTATTTTTTTCTTTATCATTAACTTTTGCCATTTTTACTATTATATGCCTTGGCGAAGGTCTTTTAGCCTTGATGAAGTTGGGCATTCGATTAGCTTCATTTATCTCTAAATCTGAAACCATCCCCAGGTTTGGGAAGTTCTCCGCAATTATTTCTTTGAACAACCTCTCTGCTCCTTTCTTCCTCTGGAATACCTATAATCTTTATGTTACTTTTCCCAATTGAGTCTGATATTTCTCAAAGAATTGCTTCTCTTTTTAAATCTTAGTTCTGTGTCCTCCACCTGTAGAATTTCTGCATTTTTATCCTCTAGAAGACTAATTCTTTCCTCCTTAAGATCCTTTCTATTTATTAATCGTTCTAGATTATTTTTTACTTCAGCAATTGTGCTTTTCATATCCAGAATTTCTACTTGATTTTTTTTTATAGTTTCAATCTCTTTGGTGAAAAGATTCATTTTATTGTTGAGTTCCTTGAATTGTCTTTCCACGTTTCCTTGCAATTTTGAGTTTCCTTATGACAGCTATTTGAATTCTCTGTTATTTAGATTGTAAATTTCTGTGTCTTCAGGGTTGGTTTCTGGAGAACTGTCATTTTCCTTCTGGTCTGAATTGTTGCTGCAGTTTCTCATGGTGCTTGATGAGCTAACATTTTGTTGGGGCATTTGTGGTATTCTTAGGATGCAGACCCCACCTGTTACTCCTGGGGGAAGCAGGAGCAGAGTTTCTGGCCCCACCCTGTCTACTGGAGGCTGTGGGGGTATTATGGGTACTTGCCCCAGCCTGGGGTGTGTTCAAGCGCTTGTGTGGACTGTGACTGGTGGGCAGGACTTCCTTGCTGGACAGAGCTAGGGCCACTCTTTGGCACCTCAGGGGCACTATGAACTCCCCCTCTCCATTAGGAAAGTGATCACCAGCAGCCTAAAAGCTGCTGCTACCTCTTTCCACAGCCACCAGTACACGTCCCCGCTTTCGGGGCTCGGCAGCATTATGAGCACTTGCTTGTGTCGGGTGGGCTGTGTTTTGCCCCAGTGTGTAGATCTGCTACAATCTCTGCTTGAGGTCTGAGGCGCTGCTGTTTTTGGTGGGAGGGACTTCCTCGCTGAGACTCAGGCTAGGGCTGCTCCTTGGCTCCGCAGGGACCCTATAGCCACCCAGACACTCTTTCAGGCCTCAGCAGCCTTGTCAGTGCTCATTCGGGCCTGGGGAGTGTTTGCCCCAGCTGTAGACCTGCTGTGGTCTCTATTTATGGTCCATGGGGCTGCTGTGCTTGGTGGGCAGGGCTTCCTTGCTGAGACCTGGACTAGAGCCACACCTTGGAGCCACAAGGGCACAATGAGCTCCCCCTCCTCACCAGGAAGGTGAACCCAACAGGGTTAAAGGCTGAGTGCCTCTCCCCACAGCTGCCCAGGACACGTTCCTTCTTTGGGAGCTCAGCAGCACTATGAGTGCCCGCTTGGGCCTGGGGTGTGCTGAGTGTATAGATCTGTTGTGGTCTCTGTTTACTGTTCACAAGGCCACTGTGCTGGCCCATGGGGCTTCCTGGCTGGGTCCTGAGCTAGGGCTGCTCCTAGGCAGCACAGGGGCACGGTGGGCTCCCCCCCCTCACCAGGAGAGCAAGAGCAATCATGAGCATGCGCAAGGGTTACCACCACCTTGTCTTATAGTCCTCCCAGTGCGTGTCCCCGCTTTCAGGGCTTGCATGCCAGGCTGGAAAGCATTTGTGTGTGTGCACAGTGCTACCTGGGGAGAGCAGGGCAGGTTCACCTGTCTCTGCCACTTCCCAGGGAGCCAGTCCATCCACTCTCAGGTGTATAGCTGTGTGTGTCTCTCAGGCATCCTGTTGTGCTGTGTGGGCTTCCTCTGTTAGTCAGTGAACATCCATTTACTCTAGTTCAAAAGGGGGAGAGGCAAAAGGAACAGCTCACTCTGCCATGTTGCTGAGGTCACCTCTGGCTTTTCCTTTTTTAATTATATATATTTTATATTATCAGCATTTTGGTAATGAGTATTCAGCACCAAAATATAGCGTTTAGTGTTGAAATGAATTTATTTGGAAAGAATATGAAATCTTATTTTAACTAGGCTTTTTTCTTGCCTCTACTTACAACTAGCACTTTTTATCTAAATAATAAGCAATGAACTTCCCATATTAGTTTGCCAGGGCTGCCACACAAAATACCACAGACTGGGTAGTTTAAACAAAATCTATTTTCACAGAGTTCTGGCTGCTAGAAGTCCAACATCAAGGTGTCATCAGGTTTAGATTCTTCTAAAACCTCTCTCTTTGGCATGCAGATGGCCGCCTTCTCTGCCAGGTCCTCCCATGGTCTTTGCTCCGTGTTTGTGCATCTCCAGTGTCTCTCTTTGTGTGTCCAAATTTCCTCTTCTTATGAGGACACAGGTCAGATTGGACTAGGCCCCAGTCTAATGGCCTCATTTTAACTCAGTCTCCTCTTTAAAGGCTCCACCTGCAAATACAGACAGATTTGGAGGTACTGGGAGTTAGGACTTTAACATATGACCTTGAGGGGACAATTCAGCCCAAACACATCTCTTGTTGATTACTTGGATTTCTCTGCCTTTGTTCAGTGATAAGCTACCATTTATAAATCCACTTTTAAGCAGGGCCTCGAACACTGAGATTTCTTACTAAGGTTTAATTTATTTGATATCTTTCAGTTACATGGGGTCATGTTATAAATATGCATTGATAAATGTAAACTAATACTTATGGTACAAGGTGAAATAAAGGGAGGAAAAGATGAAATTATCTAGAAAAATAAAATAAACTTAAGATGATAAAAATGGTGTAGTTTAAATGTTCCCCATTCACTTAATTGAGGCTTTATGTTTTCAATATTTTTACCTGATGAAATCATGCACTGTTATACACTAATAAGCAAGTTTTATTGTTTGTTTGTTGATTGTAAAAGAAACCGCTAATCTTCCCAACTTTTTAAAATTGTTCAGGGCAATTAAGCCCTAGAAAACCCAGAAACAAGGCCAGAATATGGCATGCTCAATTTGCGTATTCAAATTCCCAATTATGTGCATAGTAATATGCAAATAAGGCCTATTTTCTCTTGACTAGGAACTTTATGATAGGAAAATTCCTACTTGTCCTTGTAGAAAACCACACACTCACAACAAACCTCCCTCCTAAATGATGAGCCTGATGAGTTTTGCTTTTTTGAGAACTACATATCTGTGAGATCCCAACTCTTCATATTAAACTTCAATAAGAGAAAGAAAAGCATAACATTCTAAGTATCTGTTGTTTTATACCTATGCATATATGTATTTATGTGTGCATATACACACAAATATGCATACCCATATAAGTATGTACGTTATGTGTGTTTCTGTGTGTATACATTTCCATATTTCTAGGCAGTTCAAAGCATAACAAATTCTGAAACAATGGAGCACAATGTTGGTTTGGGATTGATATCATAAGGTACAACTACTTTTAAACATATATTTTAAGAAATAAAGTTAATTTTCCTTATAGATATCATTTCCTATTCATTTACAATTTAAGGTTAACTTTGAAATTATTGGAAACTATCACCTTTCTGAATATTAACATCAACACAATCTATAGAACTGTAAAATATACAAAATAGAACTAAAATGGATTAATTCTGATAAACAACATGTTTTAATGTTTTTCCAGCTTAAAATGAGATATAATTTGTAAATACCTAAAATAGCTTCCTGGACTGCATTCCAATATATGTGTGCATGGAATATGGCTTTCCCATTCCATGAAGCAATTTTCAGACACCAGCAGGATGTCCAAGCATTAAACTCAGTTCAACTCAATTCTGACACTATCTACCTAGAGATAGAATCAGATTCCATAGGTAAAGGGCTAAGTCCCACAAGACCACCCTCCACTTCAGATGCCACTCAAAAGCCCAGGTTGTTACCTGTGCTTCTGATTGGCTGCCTATAAATCCAAGTTTCCTGTGACCCCCCTCCTTGGGTTCAATTAATTTGCCAGAAAGGCTCACAGAACTCAGAAAACCCATTTACTCACTAGATTACCAATTTATTTAAATGAATATTGAAGAATATGAATCAACAGCCAGATGAAGAGATACATGGCGCGAGGTCCCAAACAAAGGAGCTTTTGTCCTTGTGGAGCTAGAGGCCCAGCACAGTGGCACATGGAAGCATCTGATTCCTCAGCCTGGAAGCGCTCTGAACACCCTTCTTTTGGATTTTTATGGAGGCTTCATTACATAAGCATGATTGACTACCTCGTTGGCCACTGATGATTGATTCAACTTCTAGCCCTTCTCCACTCCCCGGAAATCAGGCAGTAGGACTGAAAGTTCCAGCTCTCTATTTGCAATAGTTGGTACCCCTGGTAACCAGCCCCCATCCTTAGGTGTTTTCTAAAAAGAGTCAATTATTAACATAAACCCAGTGGTGGTGGAAAAGACTTGGTATGAATAACAAGACACCCATTCATCTTTACAAGGACAAGAGACTAAATATTATAACAAAAGATTACTCTCATTGTTCTTATCACTCAGAAAATTCCAAGAGTTTTGGAAGCTGTAAGCCAGGAGCCATGAAGATCAAATATACATGAGGAGCACATATTAGCCATCTGAATGACCAAATGCATGTATAAATCTTATAAATCACAATATTTCAATGCCTTATTATTTAAGCACAGTCTTTATGTTCAATAATTTCATTTGTAAGATATTTTGCTGAGTACTATATCCCATCCTAAATTCTATTTATGAATTTCACTTATTTCATTTGTTTATATAGTGTTAAAGTTCAGCTTGGCCTAAATTTATATGGATACTTTAAGGACAAAGAATTGTAAAAGTACTTTATAAGGAGAAAAACAACATACTAAGTTGTGGTGGTGATGATTGTTGTTTAATAGTGGTACAAAAATTAAGACATTGCGGGATTACCAGAGCATAGGAATGATATATAGACCAATGGATCAGAAGAAAGCATGGCATAAAGTAGAAGAAAGGGCATGGATTTCAGAATCAGCTGTATTTCAATGGGAGTCAGTATAATGTGGCATTTGAAGACACACCAAGTGACAAATGAGTGTCCTTGAGAAAATGAAAAATTATTAACAACCTGGTATCTAACTTTTGCCCTCCATAACATGTGATTAATACTATGCTATGGACTGAATGTTTGTGTCCTCCCTCAGATTCTTAGGTTGAAGCCCCAATCCCCAATGTGATGGCATTGGGAGGTGGGGCCGTTGGGAGATAATTAGGTTATGAAGTTCCGAAGCCCTCATGAATGGCATTAGCATCTTTTCAGGAAGAGACAAGAGAGATGATCTCTTTCCC
Organism: Equus caballus; assembly: GCF_041296265.1. Lineage (NCBI taxonomy): Eukaryota > Metazoa > Chordata > Mammalia > Perissodactyla > Equidae > Equus > Equus caballus. The sequence goes on along the minus strand of NC_091688.1, from coordinate 67,312,551 downwards.
AGTCATGTGAGAATATAGCAATATAGGCTGTCTACAAACCAGGAAGCTGATTCTCACCAGATTCCAACTCTGCTGGCACCTTGATATTGTCTCTTTCGTTCTTTACCATTCTTTTACCATCACCTGAATTCAGCAGCATTATTCTTATGCCTGCTTTGATGAATTCTCTATAAATGAATTTTGCTATACGTCTGACAAGTTTTAAAATTTTACATGTATTCCATGATACTTTCAATGGTAGCTTTCCCTCCACTTTATGGTTTGAATAAACTTTGCTTTATATTTCATATCTTTCTAACATATTAATTTGAAATGCTCTATAGTATGTCATTGTACGACACACAATTTATACTATTTATCCATTCTCCTGTGGTTGGACATTTCATTTATTTAATTTACTTACTTTTGTATCTTACTTTTAAAATGCTTATTTTGGCACACATCTTTTGTATACAGTACATGGAAGATGTTCTCCAAAATATACGTGGGATACAAATGAATCTCTGAGCCTTATGGTATTAGCAATGACAAGGTTACAAATTATTAAAAAATATCTTTGAAAAGTAGTAGTACCACTCTCATGAAGAGTGAATGGTAATTCCTGGTTCAACACATTCTAACACTTTGTATCAAAATATTTAACTTTTATGAATGATGTTTGTGAAATTTTATCTCATTTTTCTTTAAATTTGGCATCAAAGACTATTTATGAGATTGAGTCTCTTTTCATATAATGAGGATTTCCCTTTATGGAAAGTGCTTTCTTATACTTTTTGCCTGTCATTCTATAGTCTTTTTGTACTGTTTTGGTCCAGTTGTATAATGAAGTTACACTATTTATGCTTGCCATGTATGTCTTTAACATATTACCTAATTTTCCTTCTGGCTCCTTTTCCTTATTTCATACTGGGAGTATTGGTGGTGGTTAAACTTAGAATTTAATCTTTAAGTGACCAAATATATGATGGGATTGTGATTGAAATAGAGGGAGAATTACCATCCCCAAGAGGCTTTGGGACTTGTTTTCTCCTCTTACAGAATTGGGTGTTGGCATTTTTATCTGAAGGATAGTTGACTTTTCTTTTGTTCAATCTTGATATTAATTATTTGTATAGAAGTTTAAATATAGGAAGACTATACATGAAGGGTGAGAAGCCATGGAGTGGGACTCTGATGATTACTGTACTGTTGGCACTGAGGTCTAGGCCCATCCCTTCATAGTGTGCTCTGCGACACTGTTGCTGATTTTGTGTACAACATTCCCAGACTCCCTTGCCAAGTAGCTGCTGGTTAAAAAAGTTCTGACAATAAAACACACAGATGGGAAATTACCAGGCATAAGGATGGAAGAAAGGACTCTCTTCCTGGCTTTGAGCTCAGGTTTAAACTCAGAGTTCAAACTTGCTGCTTTGAACTCTTCTCTCCAGCTGCCTCAGTTACGACTCTGGTCTCCAGGTTTTTGGGCACTCCTGGCACCAATTTTACCTCCTCAAAGACACCAACAGCAGCCACACTGTGACCCCTCAGTTGTCTGAGGCATGCATCTTGCTAGTCAAATTATAAACTGAGATTTAGCCTTATCTGGGTTATTGTCACCTGTTAGGCTGCATGCACTCAAGCAATTGAAGAAGGATCTACTGGTGTCCTTCCCTCTGTGCTTTGTACATCAGTGCCAGGGGAGCCATCCCGGAGCTCCAAATACCAGCTGCCAGCTGCAAGGCAATGCCCAGAAGTCTCAGCACAAACCCCATGGTGACTACTTCTTCACTCCAAGGTTTTAGTAATTTGTCTCCTCTACCTCCCCCTTCTTCTCTTAATCTTTCCTTTTTTCTGACCCTCTTTCTTTGATTTCCACTTCCATATATTATTATCAATTCATTTAAGGTGAGTCTTAAATATTATAATACTTAAAAGACCTGCAAGTTATCCAAAAGTGTGGCCAAAGTTAAAAACTACTACACTATTTCTTGCTTTATACCTTGGGTTCATGAGTATTCATTACATTAATAAAAAATGGTAAATAAACTCAATAAAGCCGTGCACAAACCAATAATAATATAGTGTTGTGAACTATGGATATTAATAATCTAATTTTATGCATTTCACTTTAAAAAAAAAGGAACAGAAATGGTAGAGCTTCTTTCCAACAAATTGTTGGCAAATAGCATAGAGAAACATACAAACTGATGATTATGATTAATTGTATTTTAAATCCTTTTAAATAAATTACTGAGCCAGAAGAAAAATAAGGGAAACATTCAGCTTCCAGAAACAAGAAGGTGAGATTCTGGAGAAGTAAGTGTATCATTGAAGCAAGAATTTTTGAGGGGGCTGCTGTCAATCTCTTCGGTACAGGGCTGGGTTTTACTGAACTGTGACTGTGTAGGGAACAGGAGACAAAGCCAAGGCTCTGCTTTGGGAATCAACCCTACATAAAAATTGGCTGCTAAGGAATTAGACACTCACAGTGTAAGCAGGGAATAAAATCCCACGAAATTCTGCATTGGAAAATTTTGAGAATAATAAAATGTTTTGGCCTTACCACTGGCCAAAAGAAAAAAAGAAAAGACAGAACGAAAAGAAAGGAGAGGAAGGGCTGGTAAAGGGAAAGGGAAACTTGGAAAAGAAAGGAAAGGAAACAAAAGAAAAGAATAGGTCTTCTCTCGCAGATCTGTGTATAATAGCAGCCAGTAGAGACAATTTACCATAGACAAAAGAAGGTATTAAATCATTCTTGTACCTTCATAAAGTGGAATATTATAAAGTAGGGAAAATGACTCAGAGGTTGTTCTAGTAATATGAATCAAGGTTAGTATCAATTACTAATATTTTTACAAATTACAAAAAAACTAAGCAATATACTATATATTTAGGCATTTATGTCATTTTTTTTCTCTACTGGTTTTGGAATTTATACATTCTATTATGAATTTACACACATTATTTAACTTAATAAGGCCTTAAGTTGAAAAGTATCTTGATCTCCTTTCTTCCAGACAAGAAAGGGAATTTAGAACCCTTCAATTATTGTTCCATATTTTAGCTTTATCCTTTTTTTATCCCAACATATTAGACACATATATACACACACAATATTTATTTGGAATTACCTACAAGCTTTTCATGCCTGTCCAGAATCATTGATTTTTTTGAAAGACATCCTTTAGTACATCCTTTACAAGTTCAAATATGGAGACCTCTTGGTGGTAAATCTCCTGATTTTTTTTTTTTTTTGGATTGGCCCCTGGGCTAACAACTGTTGCCAATCTTTTTTTTTTTTTTTTTCCTGCTTTATTTTCCAACCCCCCCCCCCCCCCCCCGGCACATAGTTGTTTATCTTTGTTGCAGGTCCTTCTAGTTGTGGGATGTGGGATGCCACCTCAAGGTGGCCTGACGAGTGTTGCCATGGCCGCGCCCAGGATCCGAACCCTGGGCTGCCACAGTGGAGTGCGAGAACTTAACCACTGGGCCACGGAACCGGGCCCGTCCTGATTCTATTTATCTATAAATATTTATCCTTTACTCTCAATCTTTAAATGATAATTTTAGGAGAAACAAAATTCTAAGTTGATCATTATTCTCCCTCAACAATTTGTACATGTTATTCCAATGTCTTTTAGCTTTCATTGTTGTTGAGAAATTTGCTGTCATTTTGGAATTTGTTCCTGCTTGGCATTCAACACTTTGTCTTTGGCTCTTATGAACATCTTCTCATTTCTCTGTAATTCTACAGTTTCACTATGTTATGACTTGGTCTGGATTTCTTACTATATACCTTCTTGGGATAATTTATGGATTCCAGACCTTAGGAGCCCCTTTTATTTAATGAGTTTCAGAAAAATCTCTTTAAATATTTCCTCTCTTCTAGTGTCTAAATGTTACCCTTCTGGGATCCCAACCAGAGAAATTTTAGATCTTTTTCTTCTGTTCTACAGTTTCTGTCTTTCAGTTCTTTAATTTTCTCAACTGTGTCTAATCTGTGATTCCATCTATCCAGTGTGATTTTCATTTCAATTGTATTATTTTTATTTTGTAGAAGCTCCATTTTTTAACATTTGTTCCTTCCTCCTAATTTCTCATTGATATCTAAGTTTGTAATTTCCTTTTTATTGTCTGCAGACAAGTTTTTGCACAGCCATTCTTCACACAGTCTATGTATTCCGACTTTTATAGTAATTTTAACAGCTATAAACTGTGGGAGTATAAATATATTTTAATATTTCTTTTATTTTGAGTTATATTGTCTTTCTTTTTGCATATACTTGTTGATAATGTATGTGAGATCAAGGCCAACTTCAATCTATGGGCACCTGAGGTGTCTACATCAGTGAATTTTTCTGCAAATTTAACTCGCTTCTGTTCTGCTAGATGGAAGCATATGGTAGCCCATTTCAAGACAACCACCACCTCTAACGGACTGCAATTCAGAGTCAAAATCTCAAAGTCAGCTACTCTCCCTAGTTATTTCATAAAATAACACACACACAGTTACATATTCATGTAATTTTATATACATGGTGTGTGTGTATAAAGAAAGGAGCAAAATATCGGAAGTAATTTTCTGGTAGTCAAATTTTGTAATTTATGTAAATGTTTTATAATTAACACTTTTCTGTAAATGTTTTTAGTTAGTTTATGTTGCTTTCATAACCAACAAGTTTTATTAAATTAAAAATAATTTTTTTTCAAGTGGAGCAATTATTCTCTAATCTCATTGTGATCAGTTCCCTGTCTCCCAGAACACAGACTCATGAACAGGAACGTGTTACCCTTTCCTTAGCTCGTTTTTTCACTCTAGAAATTTGCCTTAATTTCACCTACATTTCCTTTTAATTAATTATGTTAATGGATTATCTGAAGTTCATCTTAATCATTTATTATGAGTATTGATACTTCTAAATATTCTTATTCCTGCTATTTTTCTTCTGTGTGCTACTTATATTAGTAACTTTTCCATCTAATTACCAAGAGTAATTAACAACCACTATCTTTCTGTACATAAATTACCATACAATTTGCTTACTAAAAAGTGAATCAGCTATCAGGGATTTCCAACTCTTCCTTAGGTTTAAATGGGATTAAAAATGAGTGACCTAATTTGAATAATAGGAATAATTTATCATAATAATAGTTATGAGACAAGCCTAGATACTGTCTGCTATATGGCAAGCATATTTCTAAGTGATTTACAGCTATTAACTTAAATTTTATCACTGATAATCTTTTAGGTAGGTAATATTTCCATTTTGCAGAAGAAATTGTGGCACAGAGAAGTAATTTGCTCAAGAAAAAAACTTATACATGGTTGAGTCAGATTTAGGATGCAGCATATTTGACTACAGAGCTCACACTGTTAACTGTTTTCTCTACACTAATCTTGTTTGAGAATGAGAGGTTTACATGGTTCAATACAGGGTTTGCTCCTGGCACTAATAATCAAAATTTTTAATTTTACCTTTTTAATTTATAGTTAGGGGACTTCAGTCAAAGTAGTGAGGTGACATACATGTACAACTCACCAAACATACACATCACAATGTGTTCAAATGCTATTTTTTTAAACAGGCAATTTAGCTATAGACTCAAATTATCGACATGTGTGTCATGTGGCAAAATTCTTTACACAAGACAAATACATGATTCCACAAAAAAGACAGCTCCTTTTTTTTACAATTGTTTTGGTGGAATTAAGATACTTGGAAAAATGTAAGGATATTGATTAACATGGTTTCTCAGGGTTATTGTAGAAGAGCTAGTTAGGAAAGATCTATTAAGTAATACCATCTATAGAAATATTCAGGAAATCAGAAGAGTAGCACAAATTTGTTTTATGGGAGAGGTACCATTAGGTACAAAGTGAAAAAGAGTCTTACAGATTTCTAGTGGATGAACGTACTATGATTTCACAGCATATTAAAAACAAATTAAAAAAAGGACAACAATATAAGAATAAGAGGTAGTATTTTATTTACATTATACAAACAATCAGACTTACTAGATCAAGTTAAATTTTTACAGTAGTTTGGTGCTTCTGAAAATTTTTAAAGTAAAAATATGACTTTGTACTAAACATTTAATAACAGTGCCTATGACGATATCTGTTACTCAGTTCATGTCAACGTCTTTATTGAATGCTAAGGTACAGACATTGTGCGAATATCTTATGATTAAAAATTATTTATAAAAGATTATCCATCCCTTGTTAATTTTACAGCTTACTGAGAAAAGTATGCAAATAACATAATATTTTAACAAACTATGCTTTATCCTAAGATGCAAAAATACATACTGATGGATATGGGAGCTCAGGAGAGGGTCACAGCCTAACTGGTAGGTTTAGAGAGACTTTCTGGAAGACATTAATTTTTAACTTTCTTGAATAAATAGCACAACCAAAGGCATGAAAGTTTGCCTTTAGGGAATTCGATGGAATCTGGTATTTTGTGGAGATGATTTCTTTGTAGAGGAGAAATTTCATATTTCAACATTTCAAGACTGAACCATTAGTAGAAGAAAGAAATAAGAATTTAGGGGAGTGAAGATGTGCATCACTGGGTAGCAGCATGTGGCAAATTTTGTCTCTTAGGAGGAACTAAGTGAAACTTTGAATGACGTAAGTATAAGCGAATATATGAAAGGCATCGCTAACGTACTTCAACAGTAAGAGAAATGCTCACCTGTTGTAGAGATTATGATTTTTGGTGAACTACATGGCTCTTTGTTAGAATAAGCAATTTTAATTCTGACAATAAAGTGAAGCATTTTGGATTTCTGGCCTAGTACCAAAGGCCAGAAATGGTATTAAATCAACGAAAAAATTTGTAGAAAAATAATCACAGCTAAAATAATTTTTGTAGTCTAAAAGAAGAGGAAGATTAGACTAAATTTTTACTATGTGTTACAAAAGACCCTCTATAAACTACCACTTACTGGAACTCTGATCTCAGATGAGTTCTCAAACTCTTTCAACCTTATTTTCCGTAAGTGTTAAATCAGGGATAGGATTTCCTACTTCTCAGGAAATAAACATTCCAGAAACTTCTGTTAAGTGGGAGAAAATTAGACTAGGACAATTAAAAAAAAATTCTCACAGCTTGAAAAAAATGTATATATATATATGTTTATTCACAAACAAGAAGAGTTTTTCCTCATCTTTGAATGTTGGAGAAGCCCCTGATCAGTCCTCAGATCATGTTTCTATCCACACTCCATCCCATGTAGATCTCTTCCATTATGATTTCTTTAATGAGCATATATGTGTTCAACATGACAAGCCAGACTTTTGCCTAAACTTAAGACTGATATACCCAACTACCTACTCAACACCTCCATTGGATATCTAAGAAGCATCAGAAAATTAAACGTTTGTTTTCTCTCTGAAACCTATGACTATACATGTATTTTCTGTCTGTGAGCAGGTGTTAGAATTCATTCAGTCACTCAGGTCAGATGTTAAAGTCATCCTTAACTCCTTCTTTCATTTCACATCTTGCTTCTTCATCAGCATTACTTCTTACAGATTTGACCTTTAAAATATACACTGAGATTAACTACTTCTTCTACTTCCACCACTACCATCCTAGACCAAATCACGGTCATTTCTCATGTGTATTAATTCAGCAGGCACGTCACTGGAATTCTGCTACCATGCTTGCTCTCTTAAAACTTGTCTCCATAAGGCAGAGAGAATCATACATTAAAGCCTAGATCATGTAACTCTCTTAATGGAAGTACTGTAATCTCATTTTACATAAAGAAAAGAAAAGCTGATGATCCTACCATGGCTTCTAAGATCCTACAGGATATGCCTCCTACTCTTTCTCTTCTTCCTTGTTCCTTGTGTTCCAGAAACACTGCTCTTCTTGTCCCTCCTCAAATAAGACAAACATGTCCCTACCTCATAGCATTTTCACAGGTTGTTCTCATATCTTAGAACTATTTCCTTGGATGTTATATGGCTTATTTTCTCTTCTCCTTCTGTCATGTCTCATAGTGGTCTTCTCTGACAACTAAAATAGCAAAAAGCAGCTGTGATCACTCTGACAAATTACTCTGCATTCTGTTTTACCTCCTGACTTTCTTAAGACTTTAATATTTAGAGCAGTTTTAGGTTCACAGCAGAATTGAGAGGAAGCTACAAAGATTTTCCATACATCTTCTACCCTCACGCATGCATAAACTTTATCTTATCAACATCCCCCAACTGAGTGGTACATAGTTAGAAGTTGACAAACCTACATTGACATGTCATAATCATAGAGAGCCCATAGTTTACATTAAGGTTCACTCTTGATGCTGTACATTTTATGGTTTTGGACAAATATGTAATGATGTGTATCCATCATTATGGTATCACACAGAGTATTTTCACTGCCCATATTTAAGGTGTTGTCTTTCAGGGTCCCAATTAGAAGTCTAGAGTGTTTATCAGGGCTCTGAAATTTTAATTTTTCCTTATGCACTTCTCCCACCCATTCCCCACTCATCCTTACTCCAACCTCCACCTTGCCCCACAAAATTTGGAAAAGTTCTGCTCAGCCTCTGAACCCCTAGAAAAATGCTTTTAATTCAATAAGTTCACATGGGGAAAATACGTAATGCTAACATTTCTGCACTTCCCTTACTTCTGGGATCTCAGACACTCAACTATCTCGTTGGGAATTCTCCAATGCCTTCAAGCTTTCTTAAATATCTTTCCAGTTTTTTTCATTCTTCTTAATTGAATGGCCTATCTGCAATAAGCTAGTCTGCCATCAACCGAAGCAGCAACCAAGGAGTTTCACTTTTAATCTGAATAATGTTGAAAAACATTGTCAGGTTAAAAGATAGTAGTAGTGTTAATACAGCTTTCATTTTAGGAATATTATTCTTACTACCCTTTTGGAAATATACATTTAGAGATCTTTTGAAGGGTCTTTTCATAATTCAAGTGAGAGATGATTGTGACTTTGGTCCAATGTGGTAATACTGTAGGCTGTAAGAACCGGCCAAATTCAGACATACGATGTGAAGTTAGAGTCAATAGGATTTTCTGACAGACCAAATGCAGAATATGGGAAATGTAAAAAGTCAAGGATGACTTCATATTTACAATTTATCAAGGTGGGGAAATCTGTGGAGGGGACAGGATTGGGGGTAAAAATCAAAAATTTAGCTTGGGATATATTAAGTTACTTGTCTATTAAATATTCCAGGGAATGAGTGTAGAACAAAAAGAGGAGGTCCAAGGTGGGAAATTTGGGCTTTCTGATATTTAGAGGCCATGGAGATAGGGAGATTGAAAAATACAAACTAATGCAATAGAAAGAGTCACAGAAGAATGTAATATACTGGAACAAAAATAAGATATCACTAATAGAAGGTAATAATCAATAGTACCAAATTAGGTTACATATTTATTGCTAATGATAATCATTTGGAAATGAGACAATTTAAAGAATGCTCATTGGCGACTTAAAGTCCAAAATAAATATTGGTTGTAAATCATACTTACATTACACTGGAAAACAGAGAACAGGGGCTAAAGGACCTGGTGTTTTCCTTATGGCTTGTTAGTTATTATTATAATTTAAAAAATTTTTTCATATATTTCTTTTTGAATTTAAAAGGTTATTTCTGCAATATTTTCCTAAAGGCACCAACCAAGCTTAGCGACTGGTTCTCCATAACTCAACTGTGAAAGTGCATAGAACATATTGCTGACACTAAGAATATTATATGCAGCTCATTTCATCCCAACAGTGTTCATAGGATGAATGTTGTGATTATTCTACAGAAGTCTACTTTAGACTAATGACTGAATGTGACCAGTGCTTTCAAGTATAAACTCTCTTTCCTTTCACAATACTCTGTGGCACCTGTACATATATAGCTAGACATTAATGGTACAATTAAAGTTGGCAGATTGATACCAAGATATTTTGTTCATCTGGCCCTAGAGCATTGGGTGAGCAATGGTTGATATTTGTAAACTTTTTATGGCAGAACAGTAATGGTAGAAACTAATCAGAGGTACTATTGGATATAAGAAATGGATATCGCTCTTCTGGCTCACATGTGCTAATTATTAGCCCTGTGTATAGCTAATTATTAGCCCTGTATATACTTCGGGATTTGCTTAATCTTTACGAGTCTAGCCACCAACATTTACTAGTTTCTTAAGTTAGATAAATCAATTATAACTTCTCTGATATATAAGTAAAAATAGAAAAGTAGTCCCAAGCTTTGAGATGGTTTATTCAAATACATGTAATATGAAGAGAAACTATTCCCTAATAATGGAGATTAGGCCTTAGGTTGTTGTCAGATATACAATAAGTCTATTTGACCAGATTAGTTTTAGCTTTGACACAATGCTCATTTAGAAAGCCTTACAAAAATTTGAGGTTGTATTTTTCATGCTGGATCTACTGTGCTATTTTGGATAAAAAAGGAAAAATAGAAGACTTGACTATTTTTGTCAAATATTAAAGTTTGATTACATCCTCATTTTTCACAAGATCTCTTTTGATTGTGTCATTGATCCCATTTTTCTCCTTTCTACACTTCTGTCAAAAGCTTTGTAAATGCAACAGGAAACATATTCAATGGATAAACTTAAGTCATATAAAGTAATTAAGCTCTAAAGAAACATCCACTATAAGCTACTGTTACATTCTAGTTTTCAAATAATCTCAGCAAAATTCATTGCCCTTGTTTGAAATTTTTCAATCTCTATTTTATCTTTTGTTTGACACTTAATATATCCAAGATGTTTATCTCATCATAAGGAAAATTATGTTCAATGAAATTAAACTATTTCATTCATGATGAGTAAGCCACAATATTATTGTATATACATTTGCATGAGTATATTAATTTATTAACACACTCAAGAATAGCTTAAATAAGAGAACATAATACAGTTAAAAAATTTCCTTATATGTTCTCCCTCTTTCTCTTTGTAGGACAGCCAAAAAATGTTATATGAGAGCTCTATTTATTAGTCATTTTTCCTCCTGAAAAAGTTCTAATTTCTTTGAATAATTATTTACATGATACTGTGCTTATATTCACATTTTATACTGACATTTTCTTCATGGATTATAAAGTTTTCTATTTGGTTGGATGGTTTGATTGTTGTCTGGCTTTGCGTAGCTGTTATAGAGCTACTTTGTACCATCTTTTACATTCAGAAAATTTTTACAAAATCAGTACTAATGTTACAGTAATGTAGCTTCCTTTTGTGATAACATATGTTAATAAATTAATTTATTTGGTATCAGACACAATTTCATAGAAAATCATGGATACACTTTTTAACAATGATGTGTCAACATGTTCTTGATCCTGAGGCAGGTATCAAGAGGTCTTTGTCAATATTAACTCTCTAGAACTTGAAAACCTCACAAAGAGTTTATTTACACAAACTTGCTCTTGCATTTTCAATAGAATAAACATGTAACCTTGAGCTGTGTCTTTTTGCTGCAGTTACCCCAGTTACCAATTGGTTGGTTGAAATTCATTCTCTCATAGTGCCATCAAAGACAGTGCATGGGAAATATTCCCTGAGCTTATGTTTACATTTCATATTTTAAAGACGGATTGCCTAGATCTAATATTTTTGGTTTGTATTTCTTTTCTCTGGAACACAGATTGCTCATTCAATATGTAGATTCAACTCTTTTTTAATTCTGGGCATTTAAAAATTATATTAATTAGCATTGATTGAATCTTTACTATGTACTTTACACATTTATTTAACAGATATTATTAGGGATACATTATGTGTCCACTATATTCTCACTATTGGGAATACAGTGACAAAAGAAAAAAAAAAGACAAAAATCTCTGACCTCATTGAGCTTGTATTCTAGTCAGGAAAAATAAATAAGAAATAACACAAATAAGTAAACTGTATCAGATGTGAGAAAGTAATAATCTATGGAAAAAAAATAAATCAGGAGAGGCAGAAGACCCAGAATAGCCAAGACAATATTGAAAGAGAAGAACAAAGTTAGAGGACTGATGCTTCCTGACTTAAAAGACTTACTGTAAATCTACAGTAATCAAGACAGAGTAGTATTGGTGAAAGAATAGACAAATAGATCAATGGAACAGGATAGAGAACCCAGGCATAGACCCACAAAAATATGGTTGACTGATATTTGCAATGGAGCCAAGATGGTCTTTTCAACAAATGGTGCTCAGAAAACTGGGATGTTCACGTGCAAAAAAAAAAAAAGAAAAGAAAGAAACTAGACATAGACATTATATTTGTCACAAAAATTCACTCAAAATGAATCATAGACTTAAATGTAAAATGCAAAACTCCTGGAAGATAACATAGGAAAAACCTAAATGACCTTGAGTATAGCAATGACTTTTTAGATACAACACCAAAGGCATGATCTAGAAGGAAACAATTGATAAGCTGGGCTTCATCAAAATTAAAAACTTCTGCTCTTCATAACAGAGTATCAAGAGACTTAGAAGACAAGCCAAAGACTACATGAAATATTTCCAAAATACACAACTTATAAAGGACTATTTTCTAAAATATACCAAGAACTCTTAAAACTCAACAAAAGGAAAACCAACAGTCCAGTTAAAAAATGGGCAAAAGACTAACAGACACCTCTTCAAAAAAGATACACGGAAGAACAATAAGCACATGCAAAGATGCTCCATGTTATATGTCATCATGGAAATGCAAATTAAAACAATGAGATACAACTCCATGCCTATTAGAATGGCCAAAATCTGAAACACTGACAACATCAAATGCTGGCAAATATACAGAACAACAGAGAACTCTCATTCATTACTGATGGGAATGCAAAATGGTACAGCTACTTTGAAAGACAGTTTGGCAGTTTCTTACAAAACTAAACATACTCTTACCATGTGATCCAACAATTGTACTCCGTGGCATTTACCCAAAGGAGTTATAACCATATGTCCACAGACCAAAAATAATGCATAAGGATGTTTATATCAGCTTTAGACATAATTGCCAAAACTTGGGAGCTGCCAAGATATTCTTCAGTAGGTGAATGGATAAAAAAACTCTGGTATATCCAGAATGGAGTATTATTCTGTGCTACAAAAAAACAAAAAAAAAGAGCTATCAGCCATGAAAAGACATGGAGGAAATTTAAGTGTACATTACTAAGAGAAAGGAGCCAATCTGAAATAGCTGTATACTGTATGATTCCAAGTATGTGAAATTCTGAAAAATGAAAAACTACGGAGATAGTAAAAAGGTTGTCATTGCCAGGGGTTGGGAAGGGAGTGGGAGGATGAATAGATGGAGCACAGAGGATCTTTAGGGCAGTGAAAATACTCTGAATGATACGCTAATGATGGATACACTTCAGTATACATTTGTCCAAACCTATAAAATGTACAAGACCATGAGTGAACCCGAATGTAAGCTATGGGTGATTACGATGCATCAACATAGGTTCATCAATTAAGACAAATGTACCACTCTATTGGGGGATGTTGATAAGAGGGAGTTTATGCATGTGTGTGTGTAGGAGATATATGGGAGATCTCTGTGCTTTCCCCTCAATTTTGCTATAAATCTAAACCTACTCTAAAAAAGTTAAGTCTTCATCTTCATCATCATCATCATCAAGAGTTAGTACTCATGCAATTGAGAGTCTGGGGAGATAATGGCAGGCTTCTTAAACCCATCAGAAATAGCTTCAGAGAGCAAAGGAAGCAGATTGGTTTGGAATTTGTTGTGCTAGGGGAAGGGGGTTCTGGGTGTGTGTTCCTGTACAAAGGAAGGTGCTTTCATGGTTTGAATCTCCATTTGGTGCCAAAGAGGGAGTACTCAGACTTTCTTATCAGCTTGTCCAGATGTGGAGCAGAAGGGAAAATTAAGCAGTGGTACTTAAAAACAGATAGCAATCAAACACCAAAAAATGTAGTCAAACTCCTTATTATATAGAACTAGAAAAAATTGCAAACGCAATGACACCTGCAAAGAGATTCAAATCTCTGATTTATGATTTCACTATGTGGCCTAGTTCCTTCCATCTCAGTTGTCGCAGTCAGGCAAATGAGGCTAATGAAGCCTTTTTACTAGTGCTTGTGAAATAAGTTAAACTTCTCATGTAGAAACACGCTAGGTATTTAGTAATAATTGCTACTTCCATTCTATTCACTGTGTTGCCAAGAAGACGTTTTAAACAATGCAGTTTCACTTAGATCCTATGGCAGAGATAACTAGTTATCACCAATACAAATTCTCTTATTCCATATCAATGAAACCCTTCATTCAATGAATTCAGTTAACAGATACTTATTGCCTACTTAATATGTGCCATGAACTGTTCTAGGGCTTATGATAAAGAAGTGATAAAGATTAAAAAATTTCTTCCCTTGTGGGACTTGTATTCTATGGTAGAGGATTGACAATAAGCTGTATGTGTGTGTGTGTGTGAGTGTATAGTAAATTATATAGCATATTATAATTAATGAGTATTATGGAAAAAAATTAAAGCTTGGTAAGAGGATTTGGAAGTGATGAGATCAAGTGGAGGTGAAGTTTCAATGCTAAATAGGGTGGTGAGGGTAAGCCTAATAGAGTAGATGATATCCAAGCAAAGACTTGAAGGGTTCAAGTGGATTACTGGGATAAGAGTATTCCAAACAGAGGGGCAGGTGGAGAAATGCCCCTAAAGTGGCAGCATGTCGGTCTCGCTCAGAGCACGTCAGAGAGGTTACTGCATTTGGAAACACAAGAACAGCAGTAAAGGAGGGATATGTCAAAGAGATGTTGAGTGGTAGATTATACAGGGACTTTGGCTTTAATTCTGAGTGCAATGAGGAGCCACAGTAGGGTTTGGAGTTGAAGAGTAAAATGATCAGAATTACAATTAAGAAAGTCCACTCCAGCAGCTGTGTTAAGAATAGCATGTAGAGGAATAAAGTTAAAAGCAGAGACACCAGATAGAAGATGATTGCACTAGTTCAGTTAAGAGATGTCTGTGGCTTGGTGAGAGATACAGCACTGGAAATGATGAGCAGTAATTAGATTTGGGATATATTTTGAAAGAAATGCCAAGAAGGATGTCTTGTGGATTAAAAAGGAGTCAAGAAAGTTTCCATGATTTTTTTACTGAGCTACTAAAATACAGAATGGATGAACCATGCTTTGGAAAGATGATCAAGATTATCAGTTCTGAACATGTAGAATTTAAGATATTTATTAGAAATCAAGTGAAGATATGAGGTAAGAATTGAAAATAGCAGTCTGATGTTCCAGAGAGAAGTGTGAGCCAGAGATATAAATTTAGGACTTATTGCAATAAAGATGGTATATACAGCCTTGAGACAGCATGAGATCACCAAGCTGTGCATGTTGATTAAAAAAGAAACAAGGCCAAGATCTGGAGCATTTGAAACTTAGGAAGGCAGAAGAAAGGAAAACTTATATTCTTAGCTGGATACATGGTCAGCTAGAATAAAATCTTCTTTTAGCTTGATGTAAGTATGTGAACAAATACTGGCCAAAGGAATTTAAGGAAAAGGGTTATTGGACAGCTTGAGTAAAGCTCCTACAAACCAGATCTCAAACTTCTTTCATTTCTTCTTTTTCTTTTCCTTTATCTTGCTACCAAGGATATAGATATGACAACTGTACATCCAGGTACCATCTTGGACCAGTGGACAAGAACACACTCTGGGATGGCAGACAATGCTGGAGTATGCCCGGACTCCTGATGACTTTAGGCAACTGTACCATCATACTAGCTTGGACTGCCTTCTTCCAGATTTTTACGAGATATAAATACTTTTGTCTTGTTTCAGCCTTTTTAACTTTGGATCCTGACTGTTTTCAGGTGAAATTAATCCTAAGTGGTGGATTCTTGTTTAACAAAAACAACAGAAGGGAATGTACTAGTTATTTTAATTTTTATTATAATGAGGAATATATTCTCCTCCTCTGGTCAGATCAATTTAGATTGTGTGGTACTACCTGGAAAATCATTATCTAGATATTTCATTTTCATTCTGTTTTCTTTCTTCCATGTGGGAAAGGAATAATAGTTATTCTTTATTTTGTAGCAAGTAATTTGGTAAACTGTGTATGATAGTATTGAAGCAATCATGGAGCAATCATGAAGTAGGTAAACTGTCAAAAGTTTGACAGTGTGAATTATAGAAAGACATTATAAACAGAATCTGTGTATGAATATATATTTTGAAATGTAAGGCTTTTGAGTACAATTTTGCTAAATTATTTAACACGAAAATTCGTCCTGAAATGTGTTATTATATAGGATCTCATTACATAAAACAGAAAATAGCAAGATGCTTTGGGAGAGAGGTGTCCTATTGTTTCACCCTCCCAAGCGTTCAATAAGGCAGCCTTAAGATATTTCTTGCATCTATTTACACAGAGTAAAATTTTAAAACACCACATAAAAGCTTTAGTGGACAAAACTTTAAACGTATTGAGAGAGTTACTTCTTTAACATATGCTTTGGTCATAGTCCAAGAGCATGGAATCTATTCAGAACTTTACGTAATTAACATAACCTGTCACTGGGATGGTGCTACTTGGAGAATGTTTGGGAAGAAAAGAACAAACTTCCAAATGTCTTTAAGCAGTTTGCTAAATTTTAGGTAAATAAAATCATGGCTCTGCATTGAAGAAGCACCCATGCATAAATTTCTCTTTTTCTTCAAAGACTGTGCTTGTTGTTGTAAATGAGAACCCACATACACAATTGCCTGTGATTCAGGAAGGCAGCTGCAAATATATGAAACCATGGATGCATCTGTAGAAGAAGAAGAAAAAAAGCAGATGCTATGATTTTTATTTAGCCTCCTTTCAAAGAAGAGATGAGACCCGATGGAAGGAAAGTCACGAGACAATTAATAAACATTGCTTTTCCTCTTGCTGCTTGACTGTTATTGCCTCGTCCTTTATAGTTTTATGGGTTTGTTCTTGCTGCCCTAATCTTTCCCTCTTGTAATTTTGTGTTGATTTAAAATCTGCTTTCCTGTGGCTTTTTCAGACTAGGGAGTTCTCCATTAGTAGTGTGCTTGCCTAGCATTTTTCCTATATCCTTCACAGCTCTATTTAAGAGTTAAAAAAAGTAGGTGATAAAATTGAAATATGTGAATATAAAAATGAAGAAAAGGATTTGTCTTAGTATATCACGAAGATTAAGCAGTGGTAAGAGAGTTCTAGATGTTCTAGGTTTTATCTTTTGCTTGTCGAAACTGCTCCCACATCTCTATAAAGACACTGATGAGAGCTCTCCTGCAAGGTCAGGTTATTCCGTTACTGCAAGGGAAAATCATGAAAGAGATTTATTAGGCAGCAACATGCATCTATGCATTTGCTCTCTCTCCGATATAAATACCTAGGAGATGTTTAAAACAGTGTCTAAAAGGAGTCCTAATGAATTATAAATGATGATAAATCTGACTTGATTTCAAAGTCATGGGCATTTTACATTTAACACTTTTACTATGGAGGCTGCCTTTTGTTACCTCGTTCTTTTAAGTTTAAATATATGATGCGCTATGCAAAGCTGGTATATAGAGGTGTCAATTAAAACAACAAAAATAAAAGAATAAAACTAAATACAGAACATTTTTATTGAATAAACACTGAATGCTTACCTATATAAACATACATATACATACACTATTTATCTACATGGATTTGCTTTTTCACATGAAATACATTAACTGTGAATCAAGGACATATTTAATTTTGATAAACTACACCTTATTATTTTTCTTACCTAAGGAGGATCTAGTTATTCCAAAAAAAGTCTAGATGTTCTTTGTATGAGAAAACTATAAATGTCTTTAGGGTCTTGCTTACTATTTTTAACTTGGTATCTCAGGTGCATGACCAAAAATAATAAATATTTTATAATTTTATGGACTATATACGCTTGCTTAAATTTCTCCAGGAATTAAAAAGGGTATAGAATCTAACATTAATTTTTGTATGCATATTAGTATATAGACTGGACAGGCAAATTGAATAACAATAAATTATTGACTTCTTTTAGAAATTAGATTAATTTTACCTATTATGAAACAAAAAGCTTTCAAATTCTGCAGTTCTAGCACTATTTACTAACCTCAGTTTCCACATTTGTCGAACAAAAATACTAACAATGTAACAGTGTTTGCCTCTCAGTTAGTGTGAAAATTGAATGAGAGGATGTATGTAAAGATATTAGTATAACTCCTAGCTGATATCAAGTGCTTATTAAATATTTGCTAGTAGGTAATAATTTATTCCTTCTCACTTCTTTCATTAATTGAAAAAATATTAAGTGCCTTTAATATGTCTGACACTATTTTCAGCAAAAAAGATAAAGCCCTGAACTAGACCATTTTTGTAGAGGTTACAATCTGGTGGAGAAGACGTGAAAATAGATCATAAAGAGATGATCAATATATATGTATCATGACAAAGAGTAATACATTAAGTGCTATGAAGATAAAGAATGGTAAATTATTGGAGACAGTTACATCAATGCTATGTTAGAAAGAGTGGTTAGAATATGTTTTTATTCACGGTAAATTGACTCATTTTTTGATCTATACCCTTCAATGTTTCAGTAAGAAACTGTATTTAACATCTCTGTTTTCTTTAAATACCAAGCCATGGAGCTATCATTCTCATCTATATCTATATCCTTTCCATATTTATTACTATATTTCAAATTTAGTGAAAATGGATAAAACATTCTAACTTTGAAATCTTTAATTTTAAGGAAAAAAATCACAAAGAAAAAAAGATGCCTAAAGTGTGAAACCTATAAATAAATAAAAAATTTCCTTTTTTATTCTTCTGAATTTCTTTGTCAGATTACCCATCTACAGTACTTAGAAACCTTGGTTTTGGAACGTTGTCTTCATCCTAGGTCACGCAGGCCATAACAGCACCATAGCGTTGCTTAGCTGTCCAATGTCCCTAATGGGTCGAGGATTCCTTGTTAAAGATTGCAATGATCAAGAATTAAATGTCTCTTTAGCCTATTTCTAATCTTAAATTTACTGGCTCTTTCCATGACACTGGTGATTAAAATGTTAAGGGTGGGTTTGGGGTAGCATGGATATCACACAGGTCCCATTCTTGACTGAGAAGAAATTTTTCTTTCCTAATTAGTAAAGTTCTCAATGTAACGTAAATCTTGTCCTCTTGTATAGAATAATATATGTATTTAATTTCAAATTCTTTTCCCACCAAGACAAATATCCAAAGGCTATTTCAAAATGGTTCAAAGTTTCTTTTCAGAGACACAGTTTAAAATTTATAGTATTTAGTTCAATTTGGAGGAACCATAGACAAACTTAAGGATGTAGTTCTCTTAAGGTGGGAGAGTGAAAGAACAGAAGAGACAAGCTCTCTGTAAATGGAGAGAGTCACAGGGCTATACATAGTATCAGCCAACGAGAGGACAGCGAACCAATTTTGTAAGCACCATTGTAGTAATTAAATCATTACCAAGACACATTTCAGTCATTATTATACAGCTCAAAAATGTCAAACTCACTGCCTCTATAGAAATACAAGTTCTATCATACAGGATTAAATAAGACTATACAAAAAACATGGCTGCTGACTAGAGAAATGGAATGGAATACAAATTACCCACTCTAGTTAATTAAATCTATCAAATAAGAAGGAATAAAACCAATCTAAAGTTCTTATTCATGTAATATTATAATTTAAAAATAAACATTCTGGGGCTGGCCCAGTGGCACAGTGGTTAAGTTTGCATGTTCCACTTCGGTGGCCCAGGGTTCACCGGATTGGATCCTGGTATGGACCTACACATTTCTTGTCAAGCCATGCTGTGGTAGGCGTCTCACACTGGATGGATGAGATGTTAGTTGCATAACGGAATGTACAGTTGCATGATCTAGTCAATTTTCTGTGAAGCCATGACTTGAAGGCACGATAATATTGCATTAGGGAAACAACAGTGACCCCATCAGCTCTTTTATGTTTATACATTACTGAATTGAGTAAACTAGCCTCTGCCGTAAACATAAGAACCCCAGTTATGTGAATTCCAGAAGCCTTCTTTGTCCACGTCATTAATTCCTTTTTCTCTCTCTTGCTCTGGTGTAATTTCTTGGCAAAACCTTAACCTCATTTACATCTAATTTCTGTTCTACCTCTGCACCTGAACCATACAATGAGGCACCTCACAACCATGCTGAATGGTCTTATCATAAATAAATGAAGGGCAGCCTTGAGTAGGCCTTTAAGGCTGCCTGTCAATCATACTATACTTCCCCAGTGCATTCACTCATTCCTTCTCCCTTTCTTCTGAGTACTTAGGACATATTTCTCCCCTTCCTCAAACCTCCAGTGACCTCACTACTATCTTCATTTTCAGTTGTTTTCTTCCTATTTCACTGAAAGAAATTGATTTTGTCAAAAGAGGACTTGGACATATTTCCATCACCAAACTTACCTACTTACAGCATGTACTCAGATGCTCCCACTATCCCAGAACTCTCCATGTTCTTATTGCATGCCAGAATCTCTTTGCCTGTGCCAATTCTTATCTTATTGCACAGACACAGGGCACTGTTGCAGCATTTTTTTCTTTCTCTCTTCTGTGTCATCCAGTTTTCTCTCTCTCTCTCTCTCTCTCTGATGGAAACATACTCTTTATACCCATCTTATGTTTTTCTTGATCCTAACATCTCATTTTCTCTTTCACTTGTCAGCAGAACTATAAAGAATGCTATGTTCCCTGTCTTCAGATCCTCTCATTTCATTCCCTTTTGAACAAACTTTAATAGAGCTCGCCACTTAATACCTCATCCAACTTCAAGTAAACTGCTTTTGTTAAAGAAAGTCAGCAATGAGTTTCATTTGCTAAATTAATTGTCTTTATCTTATCTGATTTATCACAAATATTTTGTGCAATCCATAAACTACTCATCTTAGAAAGACTTTCTTTACTTGCTTTCCTAGACATCACACTAACATTGTGTTTTTGGTACCTTATTTGACAATCCACTCCTTCATATTTTCTGAATCTTCTTTAATTTCTTGAACTAAAATACTGGAATATTTTAGGTCTCATTCCTTTAACTTCTTCTTTTCTCTATCTATATTAATGACATTTTAGGCATATTTTCCTCACCACTAACAAGATCCTTACACAGAACAGAATGGTGAGGGAGGAGTCAAATGGGTTTACATGAGTCAAATAGTGGCATTAACGTATAACTCTTGATTAGTTACACTTGGGAGGAGCTCTTGACTGAGATGAAGAAGTATAGCAGTAATCATGTCATACATTGTTTAACCAGAAATAAAACGGTATCATAATATTTCATCAAACACACGTGTGAGGTGTGGTTACAATCAAAAGACAAATAGTGTCATCTCCAACTCAGGGAAAGACAGTAAAGGAGGGTAATAAAAGGGGACCTGCAAGAATCTAAGTTTACCCCAGTTATGAAATCAGTAGACTTTTTATTGACTAAATAAGCCTTTAATTTACAGAGAAAAATAATCCTTGACCCACTTGAAATTTTCTAGAATTAAACAATACTAAATTATAGCCACCGGGTGGAATAAAGGATCAAGATATAAATTATAGCAAAACAAAGGCAGCTGACACTCCTGCATAATTGACTATATGGAGGAGAAATATGTGTCATTACCTACATTATAACCAAGAAAACTTTATACTGTAAATATGTCTTATCTAATTCTTATCTACTGATACAAAGAGTAAATAGTATCTAAAAAGCACAAGATTTTTCTTAAAATTGCACATATTGCCTTATGTTTCTATATTAGAAATTCATCATTATAAAAATATATTCACAGTGAAATATTTTAATAAAGCATCTGCAGTTTAATTATAATTACATGTTTTATAACCATAAGTTAAGGAAATAACATTGATTTGGCCACATCTTTAGTTTGAACTCTGGAGGGTTCTGAATAAACAAATGCTGTGGAACGTTAACTTATTTAATTAACAAACATGATAGCTCTTCATTAAAGCCATAAACCTATCTCATATTAAAATTGATAATTCCATTTGACAGTAAACATAGCCAAAGTATATAAGTGACACACATACTAGATGATATTCACATATTTGACACATTCTTACTAGTACACTTATGATTATGGGTGACTCAATTCAGAACTTCATTTAGAAACAATGAAAAATGTGCCACCATTTTCATACCCAAGCAAATAACCCTCAGAAATAATAAATATAGGAATTAAAATTATAATATAAATTGACATTTTTCACTTAGCCATTGCCTATCACTTTTGCATTTCTTTCAATATGCTTTCTGTAGGCAGTTTGGTTGAAACAGCTTAAACCAGAAACAGTAGCTGACGTGCATTTTTTTTTTTTTAAAGATTTTATCATTTCCTTTTTCTCCCCAACACCCCCCAGTAGATAGTTGTATATTCTTCGTTGTGGATTCTTCTAGTTGTGGTATGTGGGACGCTGCCTCAGCTTGGTTTGATGAGCAGTGCCATGTCCGCGCCCAGGATTCAAACCAACGAAACACTGGGCCACCTGCAGCGGAGCGCGCGAACTTAACCACTCGGCCACGGGGCCAGCCCCTGACATGTGCATTCTTAATACAACATTCAAAGAGGAAAATTAATTTTTAAAAAACTTCTCCTTTTCTCCTTCTATTACATACCTAAAATAAATTGATAGCTATTGATATTTATTCTTTGATCAATTGTTATGGCAATATTGTCAGAATATTAGCCATATTCTTTGATATTAGGACTTTATTAAAAAACATATTCCACAAAATATTAACAAAATCTTGTTTTTTGCAGAAGGTAAAGGTATGATTAAATAATTCTTTAATCCTAAATATTTAGCCAAAGACCATGTGAATATTCAATAACTTCAGAATATCATGTATTTATCATAATTACCCAGTCTCATTTTTGATCATTTATAATACTGCTTATATCTACACATTAGGTATAAAGTATATACATAAAAATAAATACACATATTGGGCTTCTACAATGAAAAAAAAACTTTAAAATATTTTGTATTTTTGTGCACAAGTGGGTTAATTTACTTAAAGAATGTGTTGCTTAGTCTTTCAAAATATAAATTAGCCTCTGTGGATGTTACAAAGATCCACCAGCCACTCGAACAATAAATTGAAGACTCAAAAACTGCAGTTAGTATTTATGCATAAAAGTAATTACATTAATTGATCTAAATGCCGAAGGTATCATCTGTCTTAGCTTTTAAGTATTAACTCAAAATCGCTTTTCTTACGAGCCAGGATAAATATGTGAACTATCATTAATGTCCCCAAAGTATTTGTTTAGTACTAATTAAAGTTTTTAATTGCTCCAAGACCAAATGGTTAAGATAAAAATTACGTCATCTGTAACCCTAAACTACAAATGTTAAGTGAGGAATTATACAGGAAAATGATGGATAATAGGACTTTTAAAAAATTTTTTCATAGCATTTAGGTGATTTTTTAAAGTGAATTATCTGAATAATATCCTTCATTTTCTAGTCCGTTTTGCATGTTTGCATAAATTTGCTAATGGTAGCAGGATACTATTTTAACAATAGAATACAATAAGAACGCTGTTCTTTATAAGTGCACAGCATTTTAATGAGTATGTGGAAATCTGATATATTTCTTATAGAGTCATACTATCTAATATTTACCAAGAGCATACTATATGCTAGACATGCTTCTAAATGCTTTGCATACTAATGCACTGAGGACTAAATTAATTTAATCCTCAAAACAATCCAGTGAAGTAGGCACTATTTTTATCCAATTTCACAATTTACGAAACTGAGAGCATATCAATAAATGTAAATTGATTCAGAATTTGTTGGAATAATTTTTGTGTGGTCATGTTTCTGACCATGGGCACAAGTAAGGCTGAAAAAAATTATACATTTTCAATAGTTATCCTTCAACACATGGTTTCATAAAGACCATAATCTTCTGATTTATGTCTAAAAGTGGTATTTCTAACTAAGTTGCCATTTGTAAATTGTTGGCTGTGCTCATTTTTTTCATTTATAGAAACATATTTGACCAAAATTATAACCTTGTTTTCTGATGTTTCCAATTAGAACTCCATGATTTTTATTCCCCATAAATCCATATTACATGCTACTGTTGTGTTAGCATTTTATCTAATCATAAATAGATCTACCTTTGCATCTTTCTGACCACAATACCTTTGTATTAGTAGACTGTCTAATTTCTTGGATGCTGCAATTGGTGATTACAGAATTCAATGAAAAATTCATATCACAGACAATATTAGTGACACTGATAAAAGGTCTCAAAAAATCGGATGTAAGATTATCATAGCTCGACTACTGATACAGAAGCATTACTATAATTACTAATTATATATATTGTATTATAGTAGCTTTATATTGTCAATTTTTTAAGTGGTTATCTTGGGATAACTCTAATATTTACTCCTTTAGGATGATATTTATAGTTGTATTAATATGTGCATTTTTTTTCGTGCTGCAAAAAGGTTCTTCTAAGATTTTGAAGACTTTTTTTTAAACTAGGAATGGGTGTTAAATATTACTCAATACTTATTATTGAAATAACTAGATTTTCAAATTTTATTCTATTATTGAGATACATAATATCAATAATTGTCACAATGTTACACTATTTTTAATTTCAAGAATGCCCAAAACAACACTTTTAAAAGTTATTTGGTTAATTTGATAAATGCACCATGGTTATTAAGATGTTAACATTAGGGGAAGTTGAGTAACAAGGATTTGGGAACTCTCTGTACTATCTTTGCAACTCTTCTGTAAATCTAAAATTATTTTTTAAATGTTCTTCAAAAATGTCCTTGCTTATTTAGGACAGAATTATGGTCTTATAACCTTAGAGTCATTAACCAAAGAGCTCTTTTAATTAACAAATATTAGTTCTATGGCTATTATAATTCTCTGTCTATTATAACATGTTTTTGAATCCATCTAAACAACCAGTGATAACTCACTTCAGTGAACCCACCTTTGAAAGCTGGCCAAACACTGTCCACCTCATTCTCTGAAGGTAAGCCTTTCAATGGACTCACTCCAGTGAGCATTATTCTAAAGATGATGTCACCAAACTCACACACCTCTACCCAAAACACAAATTTTTACATGCCACATTCTCAAGACTGAGGCAACTCACTCTGACCTCTATAACCAACACAGCCTAAAGACAAAGGCTTTTTCCAAATACTTTATAAGAGATCAGTATGCTTTGCTCAAGGATGCCATATGTGACCAGCACAGCACTCCTTTAAGGGAGCAATACATTCAGCTTTTTGTTTTAATTTATTAAGTGATGGTTTCATAATTTGACGAAATCACTATTCTTTTAATATTTATTTACCTGGAACTCATAATCAGTAACAGGAGAAGGTATGAAAATTCTAGACTCCCACTTTCTTATTTTTCTGGAGGCCACAAAGTCTCCCATCTCTATCAGTACTCTATCTCCCTAACCCAAGAGTAGACTACAGACATATTTCATTTTATTGCTCTTTGCTTTATCATGCTTCCCAGACATCACGTCTTTTACAAATTGAAGGTTTATGGCAACCCTGTGGTGAGCAAGTCTATCAGTGCCCTTTTTCCAACAGCACTTGTTCACTTCATGTCTCTGTGTCATATTTTGGTAATTTTTGGAGTAATTCAAACTTTTTTATTATTATTATATTTGTTACAGTGACCTGTGATCAGTGATCTGTGATGTTACTACTGTAATTGTTTTGGCTGCCATGACCCACGTGCATATAAGACGGTGAACTTAATCAGTAAATGTTGTGTGTGTTCTGACTGCTCTACCAACTTGACCGTTCCTCTATCTCGCTCCCTCCCCTCGGGTCTCCCTGTTTGCTGATATACAACAATATTGAAATTAAGCCAATTAATAACCCTACAATGATCTCTAAGTGTTCAAGTGAAAGGAAGAGTCACGTGTTTCTCACTTTAAATCAAAAGCTAGAAACGATTGAGCTTAGTGAAGAAAGCATGTCAAAAGGCAAGATAGACTCTTGTGCCAAAGAATTAGCCAAGCTGTGAATGCAAAGAAATACTTCTTGAAGGAAATTAGAAGTGCTACTCCAGTGGACACACAACTGATAAGAAAGTGAAATAACCTTATTGCTGATATGGAGAAAGTTTTAGTGGTCTGAATAGAAGATCAAATCAGCTACAGCATTTCCTTAAACCAAAGCCTAATCCAGAGCAAGGCCCTAACTGTCCTCAATTCTCTGAAGACTGAGAGAGGTGAGGAAGCTGCAGAAGAAAAGTTTGAAGCTACCAGAGGTTGGTTCATGAGGTTTAAGGAAAAAAGCCGTCCCCATGACATAAAAGTGCAAGGTGAAGCAGTAAGTGCTGATGTAGAAGCTGCAGCAAGTTCTCCAGAAGCTCTAGCTAAGATCATTAATGAAGGGGGCTACACTAAACGATTGATTTTCAATGTAAACAAAATGTCCTTCTATTGGAAGAAGATGCCATCTAGGATTTTCATAGCCGAGAAGAGAAGTCAACTCCTGATTTCAAAGCTTCAAGGAACACTGAGTTTCTTGTTAGGGGCTAATGCAGCCAGTGACTTTAAGTTAAAGCCAATGCTTATTTACCATTCTGAAAATCCTAGGGCCACCATCCTGATCAGTTAGCAGCCATCGACATCAAGGCAAGACCCTCCACCAGCAAAAAGATTATGACTCGCTGAAGGCTCAGATGATGCTTAGCATTTTTTAGCAATAATGTATCTTTAATTAAGGTATATCCATTGTTTGTTCATACATAATGCTATTGCATACTTAACAGACTATAGTATAGTGTAAACATAACTTTTATATGCACTGGGAAACCAAAAAATTAGTCTGACTCTCTCTTTGCAAAATTCCCTTTATTGCAGTGGCCTGGAACAGAATATCTCTGAGGAGTACCTGTATTCTACTATTCTCAGTCATCGTTTGCAATGACTAGTCCAGGTGCAGGGAATTTGTCCCAAGTTGGACCAATCAGAGCTCTACACTAGAATTTTTTTTTTCAGAATTGCTTTGTTTATACAAGTTTAATACAACTGTAGAATCTTCCTGTTATGAGACCTTATCTGGACACTATGCTGTTGACATCTCCCACCTTGTGTCCATTGGCACCCAATGAAACCTACATGTCTCCAATCATATTTTCCTACAAAACTATGTTCAAATGCTCAGGATTGCATACTTTATACTACTCTAACAGCAACACAACCAGTCCTTTCAGAGAGATATTCTAACTAGTTTTAAATTGTCATAGTAAAAGTCACATATGAATACAGGCCACTCTAATTCAGACTATATAAAAACTAATGGGAAAAATTTAAGAGCAATTCAGAAGGATATGATGAATACACTTCTTTAAATAGCTACAATATATGAGAGACAGTAGTCACCACAGTAACAGAAATAATTTTCAAAGTACAAACAAACCACAATGGTAGTTCTGTTTCAAGCTTAGTCACACGTCTCTTATGTTTGTCATTTCTAAACAAAGTTATAATCCTAAGAGAATAATGATAATGGCTGATTAGGACTTGTAGTTATCTTGTCAGGGTATCCAGTAAGAGAGAACTTCAATCACTCAGAAGTAGCACGGTCTATGAGAAGAAACTATAATTTGAGGATATGATATTCACTCAGAACATTTCCAGAGTTCCTGTGGATCTATGGAGATTTAGTGCATAAATATGCATGATCTTACAACAATTTAATAGTTTATTTTGGTAAGTCAAACACAGCAATTTTTGTATGCAAAAAGTAGTTACTAAATTTGCATATGATAAGGTCCAAAGTTAAGTATTTCTGAAGGTCTTTAGATAAAAAAAGAGTTTCAAAGTACACGCTTAAACCATCTTATTGGCATTAAAAATTCACACTTTAGGACACTTCATAGTAAAGTTTTTCCATAAATTGTAAGAATTCATAACTCAGCATTTAGTGGTGCCTTATATCAAGCATAACTTATGAGTCTGATACCCCCAGGGAGGCTGCTGAGGCATGCAAGGTGTAGATCGCTCGTCTATTCATCTATGCAACAAAGGTTTATTGTACATACAACAAGAAATAATATAATTATGAAAATAACTGCCCTTCAGGGAGCTCATACTCTAGTGAGTGGGAAAAGGCAAAAATTAAGATAAATAAGAAAATATATAGAAAGATGTGGTAAGTCCCACAGAGAAAAATAAAGCCAGAAATGTAACAGGGAGTGTGGGGTAGAAGTTGCAGCTCTTGATCGATGTACGTATGTGTGTGCGCGTGCGCGCGCGCGCGCGCGTGTGTGTGTGTGTGTGTGTGTGTGTGTTTATGTAATGCTGCCCTTTTAGTGCATGCAGTGCTTCTTGAATCTCTGGATTGATGCTTCTGATAGTTTTGGAAAAATCTTATGGTAATCTTTGCCATATTCATGCTTCTCTTATTCTTGGATGCCAACTGTACTTACATTAAAGTTTCGAACATTTCTCTCATGTCTTTTATCTTCTTGTCTCCTTTTCTATACTTGTATATCTATATTTTTTCAAAATATTTCCTCTGACCATTCTTCAGATCTCAATTCTCTATCTATCTGTGTTTCTTCTTTATCTTAAATGTAATGTGAGTTACTATCAAGATTTCTAGTTCTTTATGTTCCATTTTTATTTCTTTAAAGTTAATAGTTCTCTACTTTAAAGTCCAGTCTTGTCTTTTATTTTTTTTTATTGTCAGTAAACATTGCCTTTTTAAAAATTCTATACTCTATTAATGGGTCAACTATTGCTTTACTTTTTGCAAGTGCACAGGAAAACCTGGACAAAAATAAAGAAATAAATACTTTAAAATGTTTTGATCTAAATTAAGAGGACCACAGAGTTATCTGTAAATAACCTTTTGTAGCTTCATGCTTTTAACATGTTGGGGAGAATATTTATTTCTTTTAAAATAGATGCTGATATTTCTCCAGCAGATTTTGTTTCCTGTGTTCAAGGACATGCTACAGCAGCCATGATGAATGGGGAAGATTAAAAAAAGTCATAGATTTTGAAACAGTAAAAATAATAATAGACATACACTCTAATATAAATTACTAAGTCCTATAAAAGTGTTCAGACTACCATCTATATATTGTACTTAAGTTTTTTTTCCCACACATATTTCACCTAACCTGTGATGGACAATTTCCTCATTGATTCAACTATCTGACAGCTTGGAAGCTTCATGGCATAAGCCACAGAACCACTGACTGGTACACAAATTTACTGGCAGAGGTGACAATGTTAAGTATTTTTTTTGATAACCACTTAACACAAGAAAAGGTTAATTGTCTAAGAGCAGATCGTGTACCATGAGCTTACTAGAGATAAGCAGAAAGTGAGTGAGCAAAGTTAGTAAGTAACAATGGTATTAATATTGCATACAATATGTTTTAAGTTAAACTACTTCAATAGGGAGAGGGAAGGATCTTAGTTTACACAAGAATGATACAATTCTATTGTACATTTCAGGAAAATAACAAGTGCAAGTTCATTGATAAGATAATACAAGTCAAAAGAATCAATTTACATGTAATTTTAGAGTTTAAAAACATTCCATTACTATCTGTTTCCATTCCTAACTTTTCAAGGTGGAGAATACAAATTGAAAGGTGAGTTGACATGCCAAAGTTGTATAACTACTTAGTGGTAAGATAAGTAATACAACTCTGGACAATCAATTCCTAATTTAATGTGCTTTCCACTAGAATATAGTTTCACTCTTTGCTGTAATTATAATATATATAATATATAATAAATATAGTGTCACCCCTGTTTTTGTAAATTAAATTTTATTGGAACAGGGCCACAACCGTTCATTTGCTATTGTATATGGCTGCTTTCATGCTATAACACCAGAACTGTGTAGTTGCAACAGAGATGATATGACCCAAAAATTCTAAGATATTTGTTATCTGATCTTTTACAGGAAAAGTTGGCCTATCTCTGATTTAGGGTGAAGGGTGTTGTTTGTTTAGTTTCCAACTCATGCAGACCAATAATTTGTCAAATATAATAAAAATGTATAATTAGAAAGCAACCAAGCATTTAGATGACGCATCAGTGTGAAACAGCAATTACGTTTATCAATACTTAACCTCAGTCTTTGTACATCTCTACTAGCAAAATGGATCCAAACAGTTGTTGGATCACACACGTTCATGGAATACAGTTTGAGTAGAGTAGTTGTAGAGGTAAAATAACAATAATAATAATAACTCTGGAGCAAAACTGCCTGGGTTTGCATCACAGCTCTACAATCTACCGTTATTTATTTTGACAAGGTACCTATCTTTTTGTTTCTCACAACTTGTATCTGAAAAATGGGTATAGTAATAATAATAGTGGAATAATAGTTCTTGTCTCATCGGGTTCTTGTAAGCATCAAATGAGTTAAAATATAAAGCATTTAGAACCTGCCTAGCATGTATTTAAGCATTAAAGTGTCAGCTATTGGTTCTTAATATGTGAAGCATTTATAGACTCAAAACATACCTGAGCTATTGACTGACTTAAATGCTAATTATTGTTTACTCAGGATCAAAGAAAATAGAGTATGTCTCTAGATAGTATCAGTCATGACTAAATCTAAAATTTGCATAAAGAAATCTAATTAAAAATAATATTTTAACTCCTTTGGTCACCATTGAAACATTTTTTTAAAGACTTTATTTTTGTAGAGTAGTTTTAGGTTCAGAGCAAAACTGAGGGGAAAGTACAGAGATTTCCCATATCCAATCTGCCCCGAGATACGCATGGCTTGCCTCATCATCAACATGCCCCACCAGAGTGGTGCATTTGTTACAGGTGATAAACCTACGTTGACACATCATGATCACCCAAAGTTCATAGTTTAGAGAAAAGTTCATTCTTGGAGTTGTATAGTCTATGGCTATGAACAAATGTATAATGACATGTATTCATCATTATGGTATCATACAGACTGTTTTCACTGCCCTAAAAATTCTCTGTGCTCCATGTATTCAGCCATTCCCCTCCCCAATCCCGGGCAACCACTGATCTTTTTACTGTTGCCATAGTTTTGCCTTTTGCAGAATGTTACATAGTTGGAATCATAGTATGTAGCTTTTCAGATTGGCTTCTTTCACTTAGTAATATACATTTCAGGTTCCTCCATGTCTTTTCTTGGCTTGATAGATCATTTCTTTCTTATGCTGAATAACACTGAAATAGTTTTAAAGGACTATGCTCTCTGAATGGAAGCTAAATTTAAATGTGTCCATTTAAAAAACATGAAAGGAATGTTTTTCAAGTAAGGTTACAGTGCTCTTGAGCAAAATCTGCTAGCTAGGAAGTACACTAACTTTTTGTCCAATACACAACCTTCTTATTTAACCATTTTCTTTTGAACTCTCATTTACAATATACCACAAATATCACACCCTTTGTTTATAATTGAGCATCAGTTTACAGTACCCAGAGGCAACGATGCAGGTCACTTGTTCTCAACCTCATCTGCCTTTCTTTCAGAATTGTTTATTTCTTGTTTCAAAATCACAGCTCTATAAAGAATTTGGAAGTCCTTCAGAGAGGACAAA
The DNA here is from genome assembly GCF_041296265.1 of Equus caballus. Lineage (NCBI taxonomy): Eukaryota > Metazoa > Chordata > Mammalia > Perissodactyla > Equidae > Equus > Equus caballus. The sequence continues at coordinate 67,280,914 of NC_091688.1, read as the reverse complement.
CAATAATTTTTAAACATGAACTAGTTGAAGTGTTCGCATTCAAATATAAAAAAATATAGAACTACATAAAATGTTTGTCAGAAATACATAAAGTTTATCCAAGCCCAAATCTAATTAATGTAGGGTGGTAAAACCATCAAATTATCAATATATTTTGTGATATGTGGAAAAACTATATAAATGCTAAATATTAGTTTTCCATTCTAAAATTCTTGTATTTTATTAAATAATTACATTAATGAATATTTATAATTTATATATGAGTCAAAGGACTTGGATCCAAAATATATAAAAATTCCCAAAAAATACATTTTAAAAGAACATATAATTTCACTGAAAGAGGGAAAAGGGTAGGCCTAGGCACTTTCAGCAGAGAAAATGTAAATGCAAATAAACAAGAAAAATACATTTAGCTTATTAGTTATGATTAAACACAAATGAATCACATATCACTTTATAACCTCTAGATTGTCAGAATTTTTTGAGGTCTGTCAACATCAGCAATAGCAGAGGGCATTAAGAATGGGTGTTCACACAGCTGGTGGAAGTCCATTTACCTGCGCACGTTCTGAAAAGCAAATTTGCAGTGTCTGAGTAGGTCCGTTAAGTAGAACCAAGAGGATCACAAACTTCATTCACGTCACAGAGCAGCACTCTTCACATAGGCAACAATGACCTAAAACTGGGTATTAGGCATTCTGCTTAGCAGAACACGGTAACCCTTCTGTGGGTCCAAGATTAAGCAACTCCGGTTGTAGGTATATTCTCTATCTACAACAGAGAAACTCTAAGACGTGCTCTTACATATGTGGATCAGAGAAAATTTGGAAACAAAGACCATTAAAATAGATATATTTGTGCATGATGCATTTGGTTAATGTTATAAACAAATAAAAATTATATTAGGATTTTAGAGTTATTAATATATGTAATATATGAATCTGCTCGGCCCCACAGCATCGCTGTGCAGGATGGGCTGCCCTCGGCAAAGGAGGGAAGGGGCCATCACTGCACTTGAGACAGTTTAGAAGCAAGAAGGGGACAGTGGCACTGCCCACAGGGGTGGGGAGGAATTTCCCTCCCTCCCTGCTCCCAGCATGCTGTGCACAGAGGTGGGGTCCTGGGCATGCTCTTGCCAGACCACCCAGAGCCCACAGGAGTAGGGGTCCAAAGGGGCAAAGGGTGTGAGGTCACCGTGTGTGATTGCCAACAGCAAAGGAGGGGAGAAGGGAGGAACTGGTGGCGGAGGCAGGAGAAGGTGATGACTCTTCCTAGGTGTCGGGCTAGCAAAACTCCTTAGTCTGAAGAAAAATAGATTCGTAGAAAACTCTCTTGCCCATCCCCGGTGGCCTGCCCTCCTTGCCTCAACATCTTGTGCTTTTTGGCAAGAGAGGGCCAAGGATCCTGCTGGTCACTCTGCTCCCGGGGAGGAGCTGAGGACCCTTACTCTTTGGTATCAGATTCTGGGGGTGGGAGGGCAGCTGTAGGGGCCAAACGCCCTCCTCAGGGCCTGGGGGGCAGACAGGGATATGCAGGCCTGAGATCCCCTGGCCTGGGGGGATGGAGTAGGGGTCACGGTCACAGCAGTGCCAAGAGGGTGGACGGGGTGCTGCAGGGGCTACGAAGAGGAGGTGGAGTCGTCCCTTGGTCGGTCGCCCCTCCGTCTTGGGCAGCAGGAGACGTGGTTATTCGGCCGCTTTGGCCTCAGCCCCGTCGGCCTTGCTGTCTATCTTTTGGTGGAGCCGTCTTCAGTAGCTTTCCAGGCCAGCCGGTGGGGCACGGCAAACAGCAGGTCCCCATGCCTGAGCGTATTCCCCAGCGAGCTGACCTCGTGGTTCCTGCCGGCGGCGGCCTCCAGCTCGCGCTGGGGGTTCGTGCGGAGGCCTGGGTCCACCGGGCCTCCTCCAGCTGCCGCTGCAGCGGCTTCAGGTGGGTGGACGCCTTGTCCACCTGGTCCTTGCACTGCTCCGCGCTCCTCCGCTCATCAGCCACCTGCAACAGCATGCCCTTCAGCTTCTTCTCGGCCCTCTGCACGGGCCTGTAGGCCGCCTGGCGCTCCACGGTCTCTTTGTCCAGCTGCTCCTCCAGCTACGCCATCTTGGCCTTCAGGGCAGTGATGCAGGCCTTGGACTGGGACTTGACGGTGCCTTCCATCTCCTGCAGCTTGACCTTGAGCTCCTTGTCCGGGCGCTCCAGCTGCTGCCGTACATTCTCGTCTTCTGGAAGTGACTGCGCTCGAGGTTCAGGGCGGTGTTGATCTGGTCCATCTGCAGGCTGGCCTTCTGCTGCTGGTCGTTCGCCAGCTCCGTGTTGCCCTGCTCCTCCTCCAGCGGGGCGATGCGGGCCTCCAGGCGCCACTTCTCCTCCAATGCCAGGGCTCCTTTGTGGCCGCTGTTGGCAGTCTCGTCAACCAGCTCGTCCTCCTCCTGCTGGGGCTGGCGCTCAGGACACTGGGCAGCTTCCAGTTCCTCCTGCAGCTGAATCATCTTGGCCTCCACGCACTTCAATTTCTTCTCGTTCTCCTTGGCCTTTGCCCCAGCTGCTGTTTGATGGCTTCCTCTTGGTTCTTGTTGGCAGAGTTGATGTGGGCCTCTAGGCCCTTCAGGTCCATCTCCAGCTTCTTCCGAGCTGCCACTGCCGTCGAGCACTGCTGCTTATCCTCCAGCTCTGCCTCCATCTCCCGCACCCATCTGACCAGCTGCTCCTGCTTCTCCTCACTCTGCTCGTCGCGGCCCTGCAGGTCCTGCTGGAACTGGGCCTTCACGGCCTGCAGGTTCACCTCCAGCCACAGCTTGATGTCCTGGGTGGCCTGCAGCTCATCCTTCAGCTCTTCCAGCTGGGGCTTCATCTCCTCCTCCTGCTGCTCCAGGGCCCGCGTGGGCTTCTCCAACTTGAAGACCCTCTTGCCAACGTTGTCCTTGGAGCTCAGGACATCTTCCATCGCCAAGCGGAACTGTTTGTGGAACTGTTCCAGCTCCACCTTCTGCTCCAAGGCTTCCACCAGGGCCGGGACCAGCAACAGCGCCTTGGTCTCCTTCTCACCGGCCTCCCCCTCGGCCGGGTCAGGCTCCTTGGCATACTTGGTGGAGACAGTCCACTGCTCGGCTAAGAGCTGGTCAAACTTCTGCTTCTTCTCTAGGTTTGAGGCGCTCTGCCGCTGGTGGTCCACGTCTACGAGCAGGTCATCTAGCTCATGTTGCAGCCATGTCTGGTCTTCTTCAGCTTATCATGGGCGGCCACTCGCTGCTCATAACGCTGCCCAGCCCCTCTAGCTCCTGCGGGAGCTTCCTCTTGGCTTCCTCTGCAGTTTGCAGGCACCCCACGCCATCCTCCATCTTCTTCTTCATATGGTCACCTAGGCCTGGAGGTTGGCAATTGGCTTCTCGAGGTTCTGCTGGCCTCCTCCTCCTTCTCCAGCTGTTCCTTGAAAGAGTTCTTCTCGTTTTGCCTAGGGGCCAAGCTGGAAAGGCCAGCAGTGGCTTCTCCCAACACTCTTGGGAACCAAATATATTTAATGGTTAAGGGATTTGTCCCAAGTCTGACAGCCAGAGAATCAGAAAGGGCCGGTGGTCCTCCCACACCATCTTGAAACTACTGGAGTACTAGGGCCCCGGGGTAGTTGATCTGCACCATTGACTCAGTATGGTTTTAAAATCTGCCATCTGCACAGATGTTTTTGAAAGGAAAAAAAAAAAAGATTTTCTTCCCCCCCCCCACCCCTTTTTGTAATAAATGATAAAATTCTAAGTCTTTACTGCTGTCTTTCCTTTGGAACCATGTTTAGAGGACAGTAGCTTCTCCTACACTGGTCTAGACTTGTTGCTGAATTTACCTGTATTTCTAACTGTTTTGTATATTGCTACATTTAGACTTGCTTATGGCAAAGAAGGCTTTTTTTTTTAAAGAAACTCTCAACAAATCATGAAGATACATAAAGGCTAAGAATGCCTAAAAAGCTCTGAATTCAGGTCCCAGTTGCTGTCACAAAGGAGTGAATGGAGCTCCCACCCCCCACCCCATTTTTTATATTATGAAAGTGCCTTAGCATGTGTCACAGCTGCCACCACTACAGTAAGCTGGTTTACACGTTTCCACTGAGCATCACAATAAAGAGTACCGTGTTCTATGAAAAAAGAAATATATATACACATATTTTCTAAAAATATTTTAAGAAGTAGTTGAGAAGGCTTTTACATCAGCTTTTAAATAGTGATTACCTCTGATTAGAAGGGAAATGAATGGGAACCATGAGGGTTTCTATGATATGTTGTGCCTCAACTGTCACTGTAATATTTTATATCTTTAAGAAAGGTCTTAGGTATATTTATCTTTAAATAAGAGAAAAAAGAAGTTATTATACCAGGTAGTATGCAGTTTTTAGGTAAAGCTTTGGTTCCTGTTTTCTCTTATCATAGATATATTACCTTAGATATATTTATACACAGATTCAGAGTAAATTTTAGGTATTTTTTTTTTCTGAAAGAGACCAGATTAATACATTCTGCATTTTTTCTATGAACATATATAACTATTCTTTGCATTTGAAACTACAGTGTTACATTCATCTACAGAGTGAAGCTTAAATATCTGCCAGTATTTCCCCAGGGTCAATTGCATTTAGATTTATTTTCCTTTGAATTCTTTAGGAACTTCAACATATGGTGACTTATTGGCCTAGGATGGCCTCATTCACATGCCTTGTATAATTAGAATGACTGTCAGTTTGGATAAAGAGGTTGATGGGACTCTGTGTCTCCTATTCTCCAGTAGACTAGCCTAGATTATGGTGGCAGAGTTCTAAGAGTAGTAAGAAAATGAGTGAAGGTGTGAGGATGATGAGAGTTTTAGTGATATTTTTCTCTTTAAAGTTGGTAGACATTATTATGTTTATATATTGATTTCACATCAGATTCCAAAGAGTTCACATGAAAGAAAAGTACAAATGCATGGAATAGACAGTAAAGACTATAAACTTAGAGGAAGAGGGCGTAAATATGCACATTGTTTAATTTTTCATAAAAGCATTATGAAAGCTGGAAAAAAATGAAATCCTTTATGCATATCACAGATCCTTGCATATAACAGACATTCAATAAATACTGTTAAATATGATTAAATAAATGGATGAATAAATGAATGACAACTAGGATGATAAGGAATGGTTTAATTCTAATGATGAAAACTGATCTGGATTTTGAGGAAAGAACACAGGCATTCCAGGTGTATGTATGGGATGGCTGGGGGAATTGAGGATTGGTAGAACATGGCATAATATTCTGGGAGTGGTGAGCATAGTTGTGTAAAGAATATAGTTTTCTTACAACAGAGGAATGAATAATAATTTTGAGAAGATGATTTGACTCAGCTTTGGTGAACTTTGAGAAAATAAGGAGTGAATGTTATTTTTAAATGAGTACAAACATATTAGTAGTATCATTTTGGAAGACATATCTGAAACTTGTTTTTGAAGACATTCAAGTGAACAGTGTCTAAGAGCAATGGAGTCCAATTAGGAAGCTTAATTAATATCAAAGTATGAGAATAAAGGCTCAGGTTACAATGGCTTTAGAGCAAATAGAAAGCAAGAGTGAATGGATATTAAGAACATTCTGGATAGAACATATTAGCTAAATATCTTGTCACTCATCCTTGTATGTCTTATTGGTATTTTATTTTTACTAAGTGATCCCTGTTCTCCCATGAGTATGCTCCTTTTGCTGACTTCTTTTCTCCCCTCTGACTATATTCTATCCATTTAGGTCACATCTCAAATACCTCATTTTCTATGAAACAATTATTATAAATTATATATATATATTATATTATATATTATATATAATATACGTTATATATATAAAAATTATATATATTGTAAATTGATTATACAATTTTATAATCAATCATTATAAAAATCCTCATTCCTTTTAATGCAAAGAATACCCTTTGTACTTTTTAGGGCACTAAATTGTCTACCTCATACTATAGTCCTTGCTTTTTCTTTTTTTTATCTAGATTGTGAGCTCCACAAGGCTAGAATTACATCTTATTGATCTTATTAACTTTTAAAACTTAATATTTTTTCTTTCAAAACATAGCCACAATAATAAATTTAACCAGTCCATGATGTCATTTCAATTGTAGGAGGAGAGTTCACAAATTACTGAGGTTTTCAGTCTGGAAAAACTGGTGAGCTATTGATAATTACCCAAATATTGACCATTTTATAGCTCTAAACCTCACTTCCCCTCAAAAGCCAAAACAAAATAATAGCAAAACATAGGAGGTTATGCAATAATTGGTGAAAATTTCTAGCGAATAATGAAGATGAGACTAGCTTGTATAATAACAAGCCGTATTTATATAGCGATTATATATATGATCTGATTTAATTTTCATACAACACTGGGAAGCAAGTATTATTATAATCCTCACTTTATACATGAAAGAAGAGACAGTGGAATTTGTCGTGCTGTGAATAGTGGACTTAAATCTAAAATCTCGGCATTCTGACTCTCTATACAGGTTCCTTTCTTCTACGATACAGTTTATGTTATAATTTGATTATTATTTTCTTACGTGTTTTTAGGAATGATCACATTATAACTTTTTGCTAACAAATAAGGCAACTCATCTCATTTAAATTTTAATATTCTGACAATTGAACTGTTTCTAGCACTATTTTAAACTATGATATTCAAGTGATATTTGGTCAATAAATAGAATTTAGACTCCCCAAATCGTTGATTTCCCGTTTCTAGCTAAGATAATCTCACTTCCAATCTAAAACTGACCTATGCATTGAAAATGAAAGGAAAGGAAAAAAGAACTATTTAAATAATTTTTGATGGTCAAATTGTTCTGTTCTTGAATTTGATGAAATAGGAGATACTAGTGGGCAGGCACTTGAACTTCGAATATATCTTTGATGCGAAGTGTATCTAACGGCTTCTCATGGAACAGTTATGTGAAAGGGCCTCGCCACCACTCCATCCAGTCTCAACAGTTAGCTGCCAGTGTGAGTGCTTCCATACCATTAGAAAAATCTGCCAAGCGTTCAAAACCAATTACACACAGGATGTCAAGTGTTGTCATGCCAGCTGTCCTTTCAGTCCTCAGGGGCTCTCACTGCCCATTTCCAGTTAAAAATATATCCTCCTATATTGAGGGTTGTGCCTAGATAAACGTTACTATTTTATGTCCATCTCCCTTATTTAACAAAAATGAATACGATTGCCTGTGAATGACCAATAACTATCACAGGTCATAGAAGAAATTCTTGGCTATTATATTCTTCAGACTTCTATTATCAAGACAAAATCTCAAAGTCTTTGGGTTATTTTCCACAAAATCTTAGGTTTATTATTGAATAACTTTACTATCTAATCAGAGAATGTTAATAATATGTCTTATTCAATCTAAGGGATAAAAATGTGGAAGCTAGTAATGGGAGTGAATAAATTACTGAGAATATTTTAAAAGAGTTTCCTAAAATGATTAGTGTGGGCATATCATTTTAAAAATTTAAAATGTCTTTGGTTGACGTCCTTTAATGACTTCAGCAAAATTTTGAATCACACTGATGACAACAAATCAAGGGCATACTTTGGCTAAGGAGAGTTTTAAGGTCTTTGAGACCGAGAAAGAAATGGAGTTTTGAAAATATTTGAACACAATGAATAAATATTGCAATGATAAGTATTAAATTCTAAGTTCTAAAATGTTTTAAAAGTTTGTAATTAAAACTTTATGGGGAGAAATAGTAGGAGAGCTATAAACTGCATCTTCTGACTTCAGCAGATCTATACTTTACTTACATAGTTAACGTTAGCAGACAGGAATTGATAATAACAAGATGAGTGATACAGAATTTAGAAGAAAGTATTGTGTGCATCAGGCTGCTTAAAATGTATTGAAGAGTGTTAACACTATATGTTAATTAACATGCACACCCTAAATAATTATGTTATTTCTATTTTATCATTTTAGTATCCACTACATATTCACGGAATTCACTTAAGTAACTAGACGATTGAGGTAAATTAAATTCTACTTTCACTACTTTTACGTAAAAAAGAAGCAGATTTATTGGAAATTGAAAAATTTTAAAACATTATCAATCCTATATCTAAGTAGGAAATGACATAAACCAACATGAGATTGATCAATAAAAATATCAACAATATTGCTTACATGGTATTACATGCCCACTGTGTGCCTGTTCTGTCCACAGCACAATTATGAGATATAGGGAATATCAAGGTGTAAGGTATTATTGAGCACTTTCTGTATTTGTATTTATACTCTAAAAGCAGCTATCTTGGGTTTTCACAAATGGCTTAATCTAAGACAGAATTAATAAAATTAACGAGAGAACAAACAACATATTATGGAAATTCTGGAAATAGAAATATAATTGCTATCTAGGAATATCATAGGACATCTTCACGAAGACAGTAAAATGAATACCATATGAAATACAGTAAAAAAATATTTAAATAGAAAACAATGTGATTAAAAACAGGGACTCTTGAAATTTTATTGAATAGTTGGCAAAAGACAGAAGTACTTTTTGGATGTGGTGTATTTATAGGTAGGTGGGAAATAAGACTGAAAAGGGAGTTTTGATTTGGATTAAAAAAGGACACTGAATGTAAAGTTAAGGATTTGGGGTTTTATTTTTAAGTAAAGAGATGTCACCAAGATTTTCAAGAAATAGTGACATGAGTATAATCCTTCTAAAAGGAAGTTTATCTTGTTACAGTATGGTGAAAGATATTCTTCTTTTCTTAAACCACTTTACTGAAGTATGATTGACATACAAAAATCTGTATATATTTAATGTTTACAACATACAAAAAGCTGTATATATTTAATGTTTACAACTTGATGAGTTTAGAGATAAGTACATACCTATAAAACCATCACCACAATCTATGCTATAAACATATCCATTACCTCCAAAAATCTCTTCCTGCCCTCTTTATTATTATTATTATGATAAGAACACTTAACATAAGACCTACCCTTCTAGCAAATGTTTAAGTATTCTGCACAGTATTGTTAACTATAGGCATTATGCCATACAGTAGATCTCTAAAACTTAACTCGTCTTATATAATTGAAACTTGCACCCTTTGACTAATACTTCCTCATTTTCCCCTCCCTCCAGCCCCTGGCAACCACCATTCTACCCTCAACTTCTATGATTTTCGCTATTTTAGATTGCTCATCTAAGTGGCATCATGTAGTAGTTGCAACAATATGGATGAATCTAGAGGATATTGTCCTAAGTGAAAAAAGCGAGAAAGAGGGTGACAGGTATTCTTTAGTGGAATAACCAGTGGGTAATCTAAAAGTAAAGATACGTAGAAATTAATTTTTAGAATATTAAAGATTATTGGTAAGGATGCACTGAACTGCATTTGCTAAAGGTGGGAAAGCACATTATTCAAAGGAAGTTATAATGTTAGAATCTACAGAAATCAATATAGATACCATATGATCCAGCAATCCCACTTCTGGGTATATATCCAAAATAAATGAAACCAGGATATCAAAAACATATCTGCACTCATATGTTTATTGCAGAATTTTATGCAATAACCAAGGTATGGAAACAACCTAAGTATCTATAAACAAATGAATGAATTCTAGAAAAATCATGTGAAATAGAATTGTTTGTGACCTAAAAGTTATAACTTGAACAAATTGACAAGGAATTAAACCTCAATTTTTTTTGCCAACAAATTTTGAGGACCTATAACCATTTATCCTACACTACCTAATAAGCTAATCTTATAATGTCAGACAAATTATATTACCTGTGTGTCTCAGTTACCTCACCTAAAAATGCTGATTGTTTTGAGTGAGTGAGTGAAATATTGATTTCATGGGGTTTCGTCACTCTTTTTTATTCTTTTTTCTTTTTCTCTTGTGACTGGGTTATTTCAAAGTTCCTGTCTCCAGATCACTTCTATCTTCAGTTTGGTCTATTCTGCAGTAGGTGTTCTCTAATGCATTTTTCAGTTCATTCATTGAATTCTTTAGTTCCAGAATTTCTGTTTGATTCTTTTTAATGATTTCTATATCTTGCAAAATTTTTCATTTTTTCCCTTTATTATTTTCCTGATTTCTTTGAATTGTCTTTTTGTGCTGTTTTGTACCTCGTAGTTTCCTCAAATCAGCTATCTTGAATTTATTATCAGCTAACTCACAAAATTCCTTTGAGTTGTTACTGAAGGATTATTATCTTTTGGTGATGACATGTTGTCTGGATTCTTAATGCTTCTTGGAGTTTTGTGCTCTTTTTACATTTGAAGTAACTATCACCTTCTCAGATCTTTACTCGGTGTTTTCAGATCTTTACTCGATGTTTTCAGGTGCGAGATATTTTTCATTGAGCCAGCCTTGTACAGACACACTTGCTCTCTGCTTCTTGCTCCTTCTTGTGGCAGAATTCTTAAGCTTATATGTGTCTCTTGTTCTTACAACTCACCAGGCTGGCTGCTGGAAATCTCTCTTTTGTTCTCTAGAAGATGATGATACAGCTCAGGTTAGTGGTTTCTCCCTTGTCCACAATCCCTGGTCTGATTTCTGAGGGCACTCTCTGTCTGCTGGAGCTCAGCCTTGCTGCTGAACTTAGATGTGTGCACAAGGAGCCAGTCACAGAGTGGGAGGAGGTGTGGCTGTAGCACTGGTGCCTTGGGGATGCCTGCAGGCCAGGTGGAGGTATCCTCGGGTGAGGTTCTCCCAGTCGCTCATGGGTGGGCTTCCTGCTGGAGTCCTGAAAACAGTCAGCAGGAACCTTGTCCCTTTAATGCCCTTTGATATTCTTATCAGCCTCTTCCCTGATCTCCTCCCTCTCCCAGTCCTGGAGGTCCTGCCTTAATACTCTGGGTGCCGTGGAAGAGACACACCTTTCTCCAGCCAGTTCCCACACAGCTGGAGTCGCTGAGCTCTCACTCATCACTGTCCTCTTCCCTCACAGGAGAGGTCACTGCTTGCTAATTATTGTGTCACATTGTGGGAGAGCCTGGGTTGGCAAAGTTTCTCTTTTCCTCTGCAATGCATCCAAACTCATATATTTTTTTTTCTCCAATGGAGTGCTGGAATCTCTCCTCAGGAAGGCTGGACTTCTACAAAAGCTTTCTCATCTTTGGGTGTCTGCTCAACTCAGCACTCTTCAGGTTTTCCCTGACCACGGCTGAGAGGGGCTGGGGCCAGTTCACTGACTCTTGCTGGGTCTTCCTATTCCGCTATGCATAGGTGGGAGAGACTCCTTCCGGGCTCATTGGCATATGGTACCAGATCCCACAAACCTGACACAAGTACTTTTGTTCCTGGATGGATGCCAAAATTTTGTTGTTAAAAAGGAAGGGCAAAAAAGATTGATGTTTTATGCTGCAACGATGCTGACTTCACTTCTGTTATATTTCCTGGCAGACTTCTTTTGCACATGTACCCTATTGCTAAAGAAACTGAGGGAAGTGACCACCTATCCAAACCAAATGTGTACCAGGAAGAAAGTGATGATACTTTCTATGCTAGGATTAGATAAAAATTTGCATTTAAGCAGAACAAGTGTGTTCTTATCTTTTAAATGTGACAATATAACATCATGATTAAGACTATAGATTTCTAATCAAAAATATGTTGATTCTGACACTTTCAAGCATTACAGACCTATGTAACTCGCTGTAAAAAAGTCTCATCAATTTTAAATGCAGGCCAATAGAATGGTTGTTTTAGGAGATAATAATACAAGGATTATCAAATTTTTTGACAGAAATCTCCGTACGTTAAAGATTTTTAAAAAGTAAATGCAATAAACATACAATTTTTACATATTTTATTTGCCAGCTTTAATTTTTTAATATGAATAGTGTTTTGAAGAACTATAGAAGGTGTGATTGTGTGATTTGGTTATTAAAAGAAAGACTATGTCCTGTTTTGCAAACATACCATATTTTTATCTTCATGTAGGTTACCTACACTTGGAATTTATTTACTTTAATTGCAAGCTAATCAACTCCAGAAATGTGGGTATGTGCAGCTTATATAACGATGATACTTTTTGATAAAAAGTACTATTTGATATTTGGTAAATGAAAATAATACATATGACATAAGCAATGTATAAGTCATTAAAATAAAACAATAACTGTGAAACGAGCAGTTAGAATTTTACCAAAACCACTGCAATTACTTCAGCCTACTGATATATGTGCTTCAATTTAGTTCCGTTTCTCTGCCTCCATCTCCTCCTCTTTCTTTTTGAAGAAAATATTTTTTCCACATAAGTATTGTTTTAAATCATATATTATTTAGTTTTGATAGTTTTTCAGCTCTGTGAAATGATATAATGCACTAATAACCTTTAAAATATGATTTTTTAACATTATGTATCAGGAATCCATCTACGCCATTGGGGTACCCGCATTTCATTCACTTTCACTGCTTTGTTGTATTTCATTTTGTTAATCTGTCACAATGTGTTGATATATATTTGACTTGTTTGAAAGAATTTTCATTGCAAAAAAAAAGCTCTGCAACGAGTATATTTCTTAGATCATATCTGCATGAGTTTCCCCAGGGGACACTCGTTAGACTAAAATTTGTAGTTCACCTCCAACGTTAAATAATGGCAACTGCTTTTATAAAATATTGTCCAATTCGACTTTCATCAGTAGTATATAGATTTCCCACATCCTTTCTGTTATCTTATATTTTAAAACTTTTTAATTTTGGACCATCTAGTGTTTGTAAAGTAGTATTTCATTCTATTCTTAATTTTCATACTTCTGCTCACTACTTAGGTTTAATACATTTTCATATGTTTGTCACCATTTGTAGTCTTCTTTTCTGAAATTGATTACATTTTTTAGAGATTATCTTCATTTTTTCTTACATTCAAAACCAATATATAAATTGTAGGTAAGAATCCTTTATTACTTATACATGTATTGCAAAACTTCTAACTTCAGCTTGACTGGCTCCTGTTTATATCTTTCCATAAACAAAATCTCTTCACTTTTATGTGGTAAAATTCACCAATTATTATTCTGATTTGTATACTTTCTGTTTCTTAAGAAATCCTATCATAACCCAAACAAAATTTCTACCGTAGTCAAAATTTGTACAGTTTTACAAATAACATTTAAATATTTAATCTATTATTGAGTAATATCTGTATACAGTATGAGGGGTTATTCCCTTCTCTTTTCCTTTCCCTCCTATAAAAATACCCTTTGCCCCACCACCATGTTTAGGAGAGACTTTTGTTTCCTAGAGATCTCCAAAGCTACCTGCCACGTACCTCAGGTGTCATAGGTTTATTTCTAGGATCTACAGTCTCTTCCACTGGTCCATTTTTTTAACCCTACCCTAATACCACACTCTGTTCCTAACAGTAGTGTTATGGTCAGTCTGATATTTGGTAGGTATATCAGCTATCCTTTCATAAGAGGCCCTCATCTTGTGTTTCTTATTCAAGAATATGTTGGTTCATTATGCCCATTTCCTCTTTCACAAAAATATTAACATTAATGTCCTCAAAAAACACTTTCAGATACTGATTCAAAATGCAGTAATTTTATAGAAAAATTTGGGGATGACTGATATCTTTACAATATTGAGTCAATCTAGTCGTGAATATAATTTATCAGAAAATTTATTTAGAAATTCTTATAGCCTTTAGTAATGTGTTATATTTTCTTTATAAAGGTTCTGTACATTTTATATATTTATTGTTATATACCTTAATTTTTCATATGATTGTAAAATTACATTTTTGCATTTATGTTTTTGAATTCTTTATTGGTGCTGTATTGAATTACATCTATTTTTTGTGCTTTGAACCTACAGCAAATATTATCACCAGATTCTGCCATTAATTATAATAAATATCTGAGATAAATTGAAAGTTTTCTGCAGTGTTAATGCGATCATTTGTGAAGAATGAAGGTTTTGTTTATTCTTGTCCATCTTAATACCATTTTATATATTTTCTGGCGTTTTTTCACTGGCTAGAAATTCTACTACAATGTTAATTAGAATAATTAACATTGGTGGTATCTTTGCTTTGTGATGATTTATAAGGAAACATTTCTGCCATTTCAACATTAAGAAAAATAATTGTTGGATTTGGGGGCTGGTACAGTTGTGACCGCTCATGTTCACAACTATGCCTCAGGAAGAGCAAACATTTGGCACTAAATAAATATTTGTTGAATTAATGAATTAATGGAGCAAAAGATATGAGGAATTAGACTAGGGTATCATCTTATTTATGTAAGATTCATGCTTGTATATGGGCAAGGAAAACATTAAAAAGAGCATTAAATATATTTTAATTTACTCCCATAAAATAATTCCTATGAAAAAGAAACTTCAACGTTTCTTCATTACTTATTATACGTGTGCATATTTGATAGTGTATATATCTGAGCGCCAGTTACCAGATCTGAGCTAGGGGAAAACTGGCAATGCTTCTGAAGATTATTCAAAGCATGGTTTAAGGTGACTACCACAATTACAGGCTTCATTTTCCCAGAAAGCTTTTCTGTGGACTGTAAAAGCTTAACTAAATGTTAGCAACCTGACAGGCTGCACCTGCAAAAGGAATATTTTATTTCTAAATTACTATTCTGTAGACCTCATAATATTTAATCTTTTAAAGTGCTATGGTGATTCAGAGTAGATAAAATTGAAATGCATGTTTTCCAGAAGACAGGGACTGAAACCTATTAAGCCAGAAAACCTAGACCATTAATTTTCCTCTACCGTCTGTAATGGGAGGTTTGTGATAGACTTGTGACTGATCCCTTTCCTCAGAGATCATTTCCTGGCTCTTTCTGTGTTCCAGAAGATGTAATATCATTCCCCTGATAATAGATATTTGTTACTTAGCAACAAGCTCTACTTGTGTATACTACAATTCATGGTTAATATATCTACACATTCTCTCCAAAAATGAATAGTTACGATGTTTTAGGTTGAAATAATACTTAAATTGAACTGAATATTTTAAAAATTCAAGCAAGTTCTACTAGCAGCTCTGAAAAAAGAATGTTAAACTGTAAAACAATCTAAACCTAAAATAACATAAACACATTCAGTTCGAATAAGTATCAACATCTCCTGACTACTTTGTCTTTTAAAAGTTTAAATTGAATAAAAGTCAAAGTAATAAAAAGGGTATGTTTTCTTTAGAAAATGAAATGGGGGGGTGCAACTTCATTTGAATGGATTTCTTCAATTGAAAGATATAGGTCCAACTGCAAAATCAGAATGACTAAATACTGATGAGGCTGTTTGAAAGCTGACTATGACTTAAGATCACTTCAAGAAGAGAATATTTGTGAGGAAAGTAGAATTTTCTGGCACTGCATTTTTTTGTGACATTTTATGCATTTTGGCTCAAAAATAAAATAAAATAACATACCAAAAGATAAAATAGAATCTTCTACAAATTAACCAGTCAAAAAATAAATAAGGATGATTCAAGACTAAAGTCTTCATTACAATAAAGAATTAAGTAGAAACTGGATGATATTTTGAGAGGAAAGCCAGGTAGGAAATTTATGCACAGCTAGAGTGTTGCATATTAAATATGATTAATCCTGATTTTCAAATTAAATAACAACAATAATGTAAAGCCTGCAGTCATTACATTATTTCCCCAAAAAGTAATTACTCATTAGTTTTTTATAGATTGTGAAGGAGGTGACATAGCATTTAAATTTTTGACAGCATAACTTTAGTTTTTAGAAACATTAGTGACTAAATGTTAAGTCACTGTATTTTGCTAGTCATATAAAAGAGGGTACTAAAATGATTGATGTGAAATACCGTCTTGTCAAGTTGTCCATTTGATATTTAAATTAGAAATTTTAAAAATGTATGATAATGATTCCTATGCTTCTGCATTGTCACGAACCCTTTTAAAATATAATTAAAACTAAGATTCTAACCCAGGAAACTGGACATATGGAAAAGTGGTCTTAAGTAGTGTTTCAGTATTTACATTACAGAAGTCAAATAAAATATGATATTTAGTGAAAAAGTATTATAATAGCTGACATAAACAACTATAATTTTGCTCTTCTGATGTCATGATGATTTGAATATTCAATGTGCTTTTCTTCTGCCAATAATAGATTTTTAAATGGCATGAAGCAAGAAGGAATTGTTTTGTTTCTTATTATTCATACTCTTCAGTACCATGCATACGAAATTTCTTTTAAGCAGAAAGAAGTCAAATTTTTGTGCTATATGAGGTTTTAAAGTCAAATTCTCTGCATTTAAGAGTATGTTATTTTAGACCTCTGTTAAAAATGTCAGAGGGTGGGTATGAGGAATAAAATTTGAAGAGCGGTAATATTTGATGTATTGAAGTTCAGACAAAAACATTGATTTCTATTTGAAAATTAAAAGAAAAAAGAATTCCATTTCTTATACTATAATCTTGCTCTTGCCACAAGTTTAAGTTCCAGCAATTACCACCAGGATGTTTAGATCATTTCTAGTGTGCCCTAATATATATGTCTTACCAGTGTATCCTTTAACGTTTGTGCCTAGATTCAGTTTATTTGATTATTATTTATAAATTAATTATAACACAATTTCAACCTTTGTGGTGGCCATTTAGTTATCTTTTCTTATTTTAGAGTCAAAGAAAAAAAGACAGGTTAAGGAATTCCTTTTTCTCTAGAACTATTTCATATCTTGCTTCTTCATTTTATTTACTTTGCATAAACATGTAAAATTTACTAAATGATAGCTCTTTATTATTAGAATATTTTAAACAAATATTCTAGGTAAGATTCAATTTATTATATTGCGTTTTTTGATTTCCATAATTATAATAATTTAAATGTTACATATTATAATTAGTCCCATATATACAGAAGATTTTCCTGAGGAACAAATTTATTTTATCAAAAAATAAATTGTGTGTGAGCATATCCTATGTGTTTGACATATTGAAAATGTATGAAATACCAAAATATCTCATTTTCTCAAGATTCCAGAACAAAGCAGACTATATAGTCCTGGGTATTTTACTAGGCTGTTAACTTAATATCCAATGGTATTCATTGAAAGTTAAGTTTTGGGAATAAACCCCAACTATCTTCTATAACATCAATAGTTATTTTATTCTCTGGAATTCTGGCACAAATAAAATTTATTATCCACTCTTTTTCAAGTGAACTGTACATTGTTTTACTTTTATGTGAATAAACTCTATTGGGAAATTTCCATATTCTCTTGTCTTCTTTGAAATACCTTTCGCTATCAATTTTTGTGTCTCATCAGTGGCACCAAGTATTGTCCTTTGGATAAAAAAGATGTTGTTCTGTTGTTCTGATCAAGTTCTGTCCAATTTATGCAAAGTAGCTGTTAATGGGTGTAGGGTTGTGCATATCATCTGTTCTCTCCTGTCTGGGGATTTTAATTAATCCATCCAGTCTTTCGCTGATCCGCATGATACTGGACAGCCACCATGTGTCCACGTAACCTAGATGCTGGAGATATGATGGTAAATAAGGTAAAAATTACCCTTTCCTCATGGAACAGATGTATTCTGTAGTCACAGAACAGAGTGAAGCTAACTGCCTCTGTTGGGGAACAGGGAGAGAGCCAATACTGAATCTTAGACAGATTGGTGTACTATTCCTACTCAGCTAACCAGCCAGAGATTCCAAATGAAATAAGAGGCTTTCATTGTTATTTTATTTTCACTATTTCTCATTTTATTCTTGTTGATTTTCTGTTAACAGTGAAGGGCCTGAGAATTTGGCCCCATTTGTATTAATCTAATTTGAAAGAATCATCAAAGTAATTCCCCAGTGGCCATATTTCCTTAAACCATATGATGATTCTTCTGCCAGTGACGTTAATATCATGAACTGGATGAAAGTTGTAAATTTCTCCAAATTTAGAAGTAAGACACCATAGCACTTCTCATATTTCACTGCTTGGTATTTGAACTTCACAACTCAGCCTTTCTGGAAGTGCTCTGCTTCCATCCCGCAAGCATCAAATTCAAAGGCAGGTCTTAAGGAGCTTCGAAGGCTTCATAAATTTAGTGTCTTTTACTATCTGTTCCCCCCAAACAAACACTGCTTCTAATTACTGAGTGGCAAGCATTCAATTTAAGACGTTTAGTTTTCTGCCAGTTTTTCTGTACATAATTACTTGATCTATTATTTTAACTTGGAACTAACTTGATACGTAACATTATTTTTATAATTAATTCAGTTGTATGTGATTTTTTCTTAACAATATATTTCTTTTTATGAAGTTGCCTCTGACATTATTTCAATGCCAAAATTAAAGATATTGAGCTTGTGTAATGTTGTAATTTATTTTTAAAAACAGGAATGAAATTCTGGCAGCTGTGCTAATCCAGGAGACCATCACTACACAGCATGACATAATTTCCAGTTCAGCAACCAGAAGTTTGTTAAGATCATTAAAAATTGAAACTGAAATAATTCATTTTATTTGACACTGATGGATTAAAATTAAA
This sequence comes from Equus caballus, assembly GCF_041296265.1. Classification (NCBI taxonomy): domain Eukaryota; kingdom Metazoa; phylum Chordata; class Mammalia; order Perissodactyla; family Equidae; genus Equus; species Equus caballus. The sequence goes on along the minus strand of NC_091688.1, from coordinate 67,262,382 downwards.
ATATAAATGAATTAGATATGTTATAGATAATTAGTTTCCAAAACTCCACTTAACTTGAGTGTCAGACTTGGAGTGCAAATTTCACATCAAATATTATTTTATGACTTTCCATGACAAACAGATGGTCCCCACTCCGAGAGAGAGGAAAGGAAAAAAAACAAACACCCCTTTGTAAATTTTCAAAGTAGCATAGAGCCAATTTAAAATATCTTTTAGCTCTAAATTTAAATAAATGATGGGCCAAATTCAATTAAACATGTCTGGCGCCCAAACCATGATTGTCCAAGATGCCACAGGGCCTTCATCAACTGGAATTGTCATGTGAGGTATAGGATCTCAAACGAGTCAAATGAATTTTAAGTAAAACAACCACTTTAATTAAGATTTTTGGCAGTGATTCAAGATACTATAATTATCTAGTAATCTTTTTCAAAAGTATTCACAGATGAATCAGCAAATTTAAAATGCTTAGTTAATATTGTAGTCATTTACAATTATATGAAATGTATTTTTAAGTAATTGAAAGTACAGTATAAAACTTCTGCATCAAGATTTCTACATATCAGCTTTATTAGTTATATCCATATGATGAAAGCAAATGAGATGGTAACAGTCATTGTCTTCTTCCCTTTAGACTATGTTAAATCTCCACGAGTGTCAAACCAGAAATGTGTGCCAGTGCTTACCCGGGTCCGCAATTTAATATTTGAAGCTTTTAAAAAATAGATGAATGACCATCATCACAAAATTCTGATTTTATTTATTTTTGGCTTGAGGTTTTGGATTTTTGTTTAATGTTCACAAATTACTCTAATGAATTGATAAAATTAAGAATCACTTTTATAATTTAGTAAATTTAATTATTTCTTATATTCAATTTGTCACCTTAAATCTAAAAATAATATATCCTCTAAAATAACTTGGTTGGAAATGAGGTAAAGGTCTTTGGGCAAAAGTGCTAACAACTTATATTGGGGAAATTTTAAAAAATAATTTAAGTTTATTGTCTAACAAAGTAATACACAAAGGAAAGAAGTTCTCATTAAACATAGTGAAAGTAATATTTGCATCTATTTTTATTCCTTCCTGAAACCCTTAAGAATAGCAGTAAAGAGAAGAAAACAGAAGAGATGTCAACATAAATTGTGATGTTGAAAATTAGATGAGAAATCCTAAATGATTTACGTTTCAGCCTTCTACATTTGGTTAAATACTCTCAAAGGAGGAACCAACACAAAGTAAAGTAATTTATAATACAGTTTCTCAGAAAGATTCAGGAATTAGAGACATCAATTATCTCTGATGGCCAAGGTTCTGGTGGAGCTGAAAACAGAAGGATTTGAGTGAAATGGAAAAACTGCACAGTGAGACTTGCTAATTCCATGCCTCCATCTGCACAGTCAGCAGATGACTCCTATCTAGACAAAAGACAGGTTATACTGTTTGGAAAGGCTGATACAGACTATCTCTAAAATCAGCTGTGGGCCAACATGACCCTCATTCATTGAGAGATGAAGTGAATGTTTGGATATTACAGAATGAGAGTGCCAGCTACTAGGTATCCCCACTTTTTCCTGTCACCTCATACCCTGCCCTATCAAGATACTGGATTATTTCCTCTGGGGTAAGTTTCTGACTCAGAAAGAAATTCCTATTGATATTTGGAAGTCCCCCAAAGAACCGGTTTTATTCCTGTCTAAACATCTTTTAGAAGTCCAATGGTTCACCAGCTCCACCAATTTATACAAAATGTCTTCTCAGTTTTAAAAGGACTCACTCTTAAATATGTGGAGATAACCCATAAATATCTCACCTTTGAAAAGAGGTTCTAAAATGAAAGATAAAGAACAAAATACGTAAATAAGAAAAGCAAATTGGATATGAAACAAAAATGCAAGAGGCAGAAGAAAATATGAAAAGAGAACTAAAATCACAATTAATATACAGAGATAATGAAAATAACTTCCATTCGTAAATCAACAATAGGATGCCCTCAAAAGAGTGAAATTCAAAAGTAAAGAAAGAACTCTTGGAAATTAAGAATATTATTACTCCAATAAATGCTTGAAAGAAAACTTACACAGTATTGGAGAATGTAGATAGTGAGGCGGGGCTATAAAACAGTGAAGGATACTGAGTGAACTTAGAAGAGCAGTCCCAGCCACTTATTACGCGACTTACATGTGTATCAAAAAGAGAGAACAAAGAAAATACAGGGATGAATTGTCCAAGAAAAATTTCTAAGACATGATAGGATTTTCTAGATTTAAAGGGTCCAATAAAAGCTCAGTATAGTTAATGCACAAAGAAATATCACAAGGCACATCAATGTGAAACTACAGAAAACTTCGAAATAACTGACAATCCTAAAAAAGTTTCAGTGAGAAAAAAAAAAATAAGATCACATAGAAAGCCTCAGGAATCAGAATAGCGCTGTGTGTAAACAGTAAGAAAAGCACAAAGACAATGTTGTCCAAATAATGCATAAAATAATTTACACCCTGGAATTCTGTAACCAGTTCAATCATCTGGCTAGCTCTTTCTATGCTCCTGCTTATGCCATTATACATCACTCTCCGCCTGAAACAGAAAATTCAAGAAACTTCGATGATCTTTACTAATTTTCATATTACTTCTTTGCTTTGAATCCACAAAGAAATGCACAAATGCTACATTCTTTTTCTTCCTGTGAATCACCTACACATTCTTTAAGACTAAACTCTGTCTCACCTCATTCTGGTAGCCTTCTATGAAATAATACTAGATGTTTCTTCTGGGTTCTCATATAATTTATTATTCATATTTCTATTACTATATTTTTATTTTTACTTTCTTTTTACATTACTTTCTAATTGTCTTTTAAAACATTAGTCTCTTTTGTCTGGCGTAAACCTATTAAAGTAAGTAATCTATATTTGTTTAAGCTTCAACAGAATCTAACACAATGCCTATTACATAGACTATACTCAAGTATTGAAGGGAAGAGTACACAGGTTTGAAGTTTTAAAGAAACACATTAACAAGGAAAAAAGATAACTTTCTGTAGATGGAGAAAAGTTTCTCCATAGATTTACTTTTTTAGAATCCAAATAAAAATCTGACTGATTCTATCTGTATCATTTTAAAGAGGAAAGAGTAATATCAGAACCATTACCTTCAGAAAGTGAAGTTCCAGGTTCTTACTGAAAACCAACAAGTCAAGTCCCAACTTTTGGAAAAGAGCATAAATATACAGTATTGTCCATTCACTTCAAAGCATAAAGAATAAATGAAGATGAGAAGGATTATTAAAAGCTAGGCTAACTTAGTTTTCAGCTTTATATACTCCAGGACAGGTAGGGAATTGGAGAAAACAGCAGAAGCACACAAAGATTGCAACACAACAAATTTTTAACCATATCTGTGACATCCACAGAAGTCATAGGTGCAGCTTTGAAAAACAAAACATTTTGCTAAGCTGTTAGCAGCAACGTAACAGCACCTGCTAATGCACTTTCTGATAACCAGGAGAAGGACAATCCAGCCATTGATAGAAGAGCAGAGGTGGGGGGCTTCCAGGAAACATGCACACACAAACACACTCACAAATGCACTCATATTATCCAGACATTTATATCATTATCTCAATGAAAACACTTTGAAATTTTAGGAGGGATTTACCAGTATACTAGGTACCAAAGTATATTATGCTAAATTTCAGTAAATGAATTAATAGTTTATTATTTGAACATTTTCTAAGCCTTACTATTTCAAGTTGTGGAAAATAGAGGAGCAATCTCTAATAAAATGAAAGAATAATTATCATTCCTATAGTATTATCTGTATTGGAAGAATTAAGTTGATGGTGCTTCTTTACAAAAGGCTAAAAATAGCAAAACAACAGGACACTAACTATCAAAATGTTAAGTTTAGTATAAAGTAACAACAAAATGCTGTTTATTAAGTAAATTATAATGTTCCCATAATTTACTCAATAATTATTTATTTAGTCCCTAATTTGTGAAACAAACCTATATGCTGTATTTGATTTTGAATCTTGATTTTCATAAATTACTAATAGTTGGACTTTGTAGATATCCGAAATATTGTATAGAAATGGAAATCTAGTGGTGGTGGTGAGGTCGTGACAGCTGGTCCCAAATAAATTCAACAGACTTGTGCAATAATGTTTTGCTACACACTGTTCAGATGATGATATTTGGGTTACAAAGCCCTATAGCAAGAGCTACTGAAGAGCTGCTCTCCAACTGTCAAGTCAGGAAAGAAGATATTCATCCCAATGATCAGGTCAATAAAGACTCACTTGAGTATGCATATATGTTAGACTACAGGACAAGAGAGAAAGAAATATAGATATTGATCCAACTGTAGCTAAGCCTGCAGCCTCTACTCATCTTGCTAGTGGGCTATCCCATTTTTATTATATTTAGGGCTACTCTTTATCTCACACAAGATACTGTAAACGTCGCATCCAAACCTACGTGGTGGATAACCTGGGAAAAACTGTGAAGAATGGTTCTAGATATCACCATTGTTTGTCATCAGCTGCTGAATGCTGCTACTGAGGTCTGCTTCTCAATGGTTAGGCAATCTGTCCTGGGCAGACTCAAGAATGCTTTTCACAGCAGAGCCCTATACTCCAACAATTGCAAACTTATTCTCAGAGTTCCTTGTCTCATTTCTCAAGGCTGTGGCACACAGCATCAAAGTTCTATAAGTTATTCCACGCCGATCTCTGATTTGAGGCCACACGTGCAAGTTCGGTCTATGCCTTGGACATATATTAAAAAAAACACAACCCACTCTTTTCTTCATTTCAGGAATATCCAATCATCCTAATTTGGACTCTTTTGTTTTTTACCCTCAAGGAATTTAGAACTTACCTCTCACCCCCAGGAAAACCCTTCTTAATATTACTCAAATGTCCTGCATCAAATTTCTTTATATTTTTATAAAACTGATGGGGGGCAGTTCTGGGAATCACCTCAGATCTTTAGGATAAATGTAGTAATTTTTAACTGAAGTGGGCCTCAGCAAATCCAACTGTAATACTTATATTTGTTTACTAGTAGATTATTATGTCTCAGGATATTTCTTCACTAGATCATCTGTCTCCTATTTTTTTCTCTTTGTAATTTTGAATGTCTAAGTAGGTCTTCAAATATCTGAATGATAAATCTGTCTTTTCTTCCCCTACCTTTCTCTAATTCCTTCTCTTATAAAATATTTATAAATGAATATTATATATCCATATAGCAATTCTTTTTCTTTGCAACTCTCACTGTGAAATTCCATGTGTGCTCCTTGGTTTTTCTATTTTTTTTTCTTAGTTATGTGAGGAAAACAGTAGCTATGACCCTTTGTAAGAGAATCATAGGATATTTTATTAGTGACGTGCTGTTTATCATATTGTCACCATTAGGGACAGATATTTTTAACTAAACTCCAAAATGGGCTCTAGAAGTTTTAGTATGGCCTCACAGACATAGCCGCCTTTAATCACTGTGATACCTACTATTATTTTAATAGAAAATGGCATTCTTCCACTATACCAGTGACCACATTTCACAATGTTTTCCTCCAAGGCATCTTCTCCCTTACTATTCACGTGAGATACTGGTATCTGCTGAGACTCTTTCAATGGCCAGAAAAGGATTTAGGCCTTAGATAATGATGTAATACATATGCTATAAGTTTGGGCCCTCTAAAATATATACACAGGCAGAAGAAACATTTTAGCAATGCATGGATATTATATATGATGAACAAATAATTTAAGATAAAAATAATAGAGAATATCACTAGGTGTCTTCATACACTACTAAAGAAAACACAAGATAAAAGAGACTAACTTTAACATTGTAAATCTCGGAGTACATTGCAAAACCATAAATGAATAATGCTTTAAGATTAAGTCAGAATAACATTCCATTCTCAAGAAAGCAATTTTTAACATGTAAGAAATGGCATTATGCTACACAAAAATCCTTTTTCAGCTTCAAAATAAGTACTGAATGATGTTTCTCATTAAAACAATTCAAAATTTCCTTCCTGTAACCATAGACATGAAGAATTCAGCAAAGTAACACTGACTTTTGGAGAACAGGGTCATCTGACAACGTATTAATTTAGAGAGACAGAAAACTTCAGTCATTTACATGATTAGGAAAGTCCAGGAAATATCTTTTAGAAATTAGGGCCATCTTAGCTCATTGTTATCAAGTGGGATGTACAAAAACTTCATATCAGATGAAGAACTGGATTTTTTCCTTAGCAGAAAAAAAATGAGTTAATGGGAAGCACATACATACACACAAATACTCAAATATTTACAATGAACTGGAAAAATACTTAAATTTCTTTAGTTAGCTAAGAAAGGATTTCACAAATGAGTAGATGTTTGAGTTTTTTATGTGAACAAAGCTATTAGGAGTTCTAGAACTTGCTCAGATTCATAGGCTTATTGAAGCCTGAGACATCTGAGAAAGCACAAGTGGGGTGATTATGAGAGATCAAATACTATGTGTGGAAGTGTTGCTTCACAAACTCGGGAGCTTCCTAGGGGAATCTGAAACTGGTCCCTGTACACGGAGGGCAACGAGAGGTCGAAGAAAGAGGCAGTCCACTCCAGATTGACAGGTGGTAAATTTGATGAGCAAGGGAAGTTATATATGTCGACAATCCAGAAATAGCAAAATTAAAACCACCAAATCAATAAACAGTATATACCAAGAATTTATCATGCATATAACAACAGTTCGCAAATTGGGAGATTCCAAATTGAAAGACTGATATGAAACTCAGAAGCATGAAGTTACAGGATGGTTTATAAAGCAAAAATGAGGAATTTTTACCCTCTGTAATGACTGTTTATTACAATGGGACTTTCCAGACTGCAGGGCATAGTTAAATGTGATTATCTCATACCATTTTTAGGAAGATAACTCAAGTTTCTTTTATGATTGTCAGAGACTTTTACAAGAAATAAGCTAAGTGTTGCTTATGTTCATGAAATAAGCTAGATTCAGTTTTGCTTCCATGGCTTAAATGGTTTTGTCTGCTCAGGGAATTCTCAAATCTGATCTCCATTTTGTATTTAATTTTAAGTCATACGAAGTTTTTCTCTGGTGGCCACAAGATGAGCAGATTTCTACACCCACCAGCCAGAATCTTAAAAGTTTAGATAGAGGCCTCAACTGGGTTCAGCCACATATACCACCTAATAACACACTGCTCTCTCAAGGCTGCGTCCTTGAAAAAGGCTCCCACTTAGGGAATGGTGGGCAGATTGTGCGTTCAAAGGACAGTTGAGGGTGTGAGGAACCTCCAACTGTCTGGGTCTAGCTCAAAGGTCCACCATCAGCCACGTCCTCTTCCAATAGGAAGAAACACAGAAAACAAGGTTTAAAGTTAAACGGAAAAAAGTTTTGCAGATTATGCAAAGTAGTTTGAACATAATTATCAGAGATAAAACTACATTAAATGGTTGTAAGTAACAAAGAGTTCTGAACAGATGCAGTAACCATCTCTTTTATTTACCTGCTTAATACTCTTTCAAATGAGTAACATCCTCTACCCTAGCTCATGTGATACTTTACTCATGCTGTCATAAATCATTGAAGCTCTAATCACATCGTTATGACAACCACATACTCAAAAGAGTGGAAGGCCAAAGAATGACTAAACATGGCACCAATTTCCCTATAACCTAGACAGAAACAGTTTTATTCTATAAGATTTGTTTAATGGAGGCATACAGTGCTGTCCTTCTTTTGGGATCAAAAGCTTTAAGGCTAATACTCCTTGGAAGTATTGTAGCTATCTTTACTTAGTAAAAATAATAAGCCAGCTAAAGGAAGAAAAATAATATTAGTATTAAAAGAGAAACACAGTGAAGTAAAGACAGGAAGTGGCTGGAGAAATACAGAATGCTAACAACAATGATCCACTGCATCTAGCCAGGTAAGAAGCAGATGATTTCCAGCACCATACATATGTGAGCCGATATATTTCCATTATGTATAAACTATTTTAATCACTTGCAATTGATACTGAATCTAGGTCTGTCTGTGATAAGGTTCATATATTTCAATATGGAGGCAGAATCAGAGAAAAGTAATTTCTGTCACTGCAAATGAGCTTCATCGCTAATTTATAGTAGGGAAACAATATTTCACTTTTTATAATCTTAGTATCAAATCTGGGATCAAGTAATATTTTTTAAAATACTTAAACTTTGGTAACATGAAAAAAATCCTGGAAAGAGGGCTTTCACCGATAGTTACGAAGGAGAGGCCATATTAGAACAATTTAAAAAGCCATAAAATTTGAGAAAAACCATACAGTAACGTTGAAGCATCAAGTATTAGAACCTGAGATTGTGGAGAGTGGAGAATTACAGCAACACAAGGAGACCACAGCTATATCTTCCCTGAGTACATTTGACAATTATGGGCACAGAGCAAGAGGGTAGGTATCTGGGCTTTAGTCTGGCTAGCAAAAGTCTACTTCCGGGTAACAGAAAAAGCAGCAGACTGCTTTTGAAAAGAAAAGCTTTATTGTTGGCAGTCTCAGCGTGCCACAGAGACAAGGATTATAGACTGGTATTTTCCAGGAGCATGGCAAACACAACAAAACCAGGACGTCAGCTTTTAATCCCTGCGGAGCTACAATTTAGGTGACCAGAGATTTAGAAAAACTGCAAACCACACTCAATTCAGCTCAGTCTGTAATTGAATTACACTTATTATCCCCACACTCTGCCGTGTAGCAGAGGAAAGGCTGAACCTCTCCGGAGCAAGACCAGGCTCTTAAGTTTATTAGGTGTTCAGAATTCAAAAAAAAATTACTAAATATATCAAGAGAAAGGAAAATATCATTCAAAATCAAGTTTTAAAAAATTAAACCAAAAATAGTAATAGACACATGAGTGACCTAAATATTAGATTTGGTAGTCAAAGACCTTAAAATAATTGATTGATTTGTTCAAGAAAACAGGAAAAATTTGCAGAAAAGAGAAAATAGGATTGGAGCAATTCATCACCAGTGAAAGTATACTTTATGAAATAATGCTAGAGAGAATGAGGAACTTCAGAAAATGATTAATCAAATCAACTGGGAAAAAAATAACAGTTTTGAATGAGTACGGAGCTGTTAGCATAACCTCAAAAGATATAAAGCAAAATAAGACATAATAAAATAGTCAAATCACCAATTATAGTGGAAAATTAAACATATCTCTTTCAGTAACTGAAAAAAGAAGCAGGAAAAAAACTAGCAAGGGTAGAGCAGTTCTGAAAAACAGAAGCCACAGACTATATATTCTTTGAAATTTCACGTTGTGTTTCCCAAGTTTAATTACCTCAACAAATTTCCAAGAACTGAAATAATGTAGATGATCTCCTGTAGCCACAATGGAAGGAAATTTTAAAAATTAATTAAAATTAGTAAATTAGAAAACCTTATTAAAATTAATAACTTAGAAAATCTACCAGGCTTTAGAAATTAAGAAATAAAAACAGTCAAAATGAGAAATGTTTTTAACTGAACAATAATGAAAACACTAAATGTCAAAACATCAGGAATTCAAGCTAAAGTTGTGCTTAGAGAAACAGTAAAACTCTGTAATATAAATATTAGAAAATTATAAATTAGAAAAGTAGATAATAAATTAATAGTATAAGTAAATAGCTCAGGAAGTTAGAAACATTAATTAAAAGCAAATGTAGTAAAAAGAAGCAAGAAAACAAAAAGATTAACGAACTAACAAAAGTGCATATAATAATCCACAAAGCTACAATTATTTAAAATAACTTATATTCAAATAATCCAGTCTCTTTCCTTTGTTCCCACTGTACTACATACTTTTGATACTTTTTGCAATTACTATCCTACTGTCTTCTCTTCAACTTTTCAGTTTGTCTGTAATCATTTAAACAACCACCTATAATAAATTCTTTCTTTTGACATAGATGAATGGAACATGAATGGTACAGAGAAAATTCCAAAAGTACTTATAGACAAAAAATGAATATTACTATGTGTTTAGAAAGGCAACTAGTTACAAGGTCAATATCCAAAAATCGATTGCACTGTAATAAATCTACAAAAGCTAAAAAGTAACATTATAAAGGTGATATCATCTACGATATCATCAAAAATACCAAATAATTGGAAATATATGCATTTGCCTCTCAGTATCTGTGGGCGATTGGTTCCAGGACTCCCTGAGGATACCAAAATCTGCAGATGCTCAAATCCCATATATAAAGTGGCATAGTATTTGCACGTAACCTGCACACATCCTCTCATATAGTTTAAATCATCTCTAGATTACTTATAATCCCTAACACAGTGTAAATAGTTGTTATCCTGTATTGCTTAGGGAATAATGACAAGAAAAGAAAGTCTGTCCATGTTCAGTACAGATGCAACCATTGTAGGCTTTTCTATTTGCTGTTGGTTGACTCTCTGGATATGCAACCTGCAGATATGGTGGGCTGACAGTATAACTAAATATGAGCTATTCTTCTATACTAAAAATTACAAAAAATTTTTGAGACAAATTAAATAGGGCTAAATAAAAGGAGACCTATGTATACCATGTTCAAAGATCAGAAGCCTCAATATTATAAACATTCAATACTCTCCAAATTTATCCATAGAATCAATGAGGTCACAATCAAAACCCCAGAAGAATATTCTTGTACAAATTGAAAAGTTGATTTAAAAACTTATTCCATAATAACAAGGGGCTAAGATATTTAAGGCAATATATAATAAGAACAAACTTAGATCACTCATTCTATCAGAAATCAAGACTTTTTATGAAGTTATAGCAATTAATAAAGAGAAGCGATACAATAACAAAAAAATAAGTTATTGGAACAGAATAAAGGGCCTGGAAATAGACCAATGCATACGGTCTCCTAATTTATGACAATGGTATTACTACAGTGCAATAAAGAAAAATTTTGTTCAATAAATTATTCTAGTCCAACTGTATATCAATACAAAAAAAAAGTTAATCTCCTTTCCCCCCATCACAAATATACAAACATTGATTCTGGGAGTATTAATTGTTGGCGATAATAAACTTGAAAGAAGAAAAATGTAAAGAAATAATAATATTACCTAAAAATTTATACTAATCTAAAGATACTATTAAATAATGATGATTAATCCAGAGATAGGGAGAAGATATTTGTATCACACATATTCAAAAGAGTACTGCTATCTAGAATATATCAAGAGGGCCGGCCCAGTGGCACAGCAGTTAAGTGTGCATATTCTGCTTCTGCGGTCCGGTATTTGCTGGTTCAGATCCCAGGTGTGGACATGGCACCGCTTGGCAAGCCATGCTGTTGTAGGCGTCCCACATATAAAGTAGAGGAAGATGGGCACGGATGTTAGCTCAGGGCCAGTCTTCCTCAGCAAGAAGAGGAGGATTGGCAGCAGATGTTAGCTCAGGGCTAATCTTCCTCAAAAAAAAAAACCCACAAAGACTATATAACGAGCTTCTAGAAGACAGTAATAAAAAGATAGACAATTTAATAGAAAAAGAAACAAAACACTTAAATAACAGTCAAAAAAATATGAATCCAAGTTGCAAATCAATCTATGAATATGTATTTGTTTTCATTACTCTTCAAGAAATGCAAATTCAATCACAAAGAGATACCACTAGACACATACCAGAATGGCAAATAATAAACTGACTAAGAAAGGCAAATGTTGGCAAAGATGAGAAGTATGCTTGTAAAATTGTGTAATTCTAACACTTAGCTGGCAAGAAATGGTAAAATCGCTAGAAAACTCTCGGGTGGTACTGCTAACTATTAAATCTAAATATTACTGTATTTTATGACTCCAAAATCCAGCCTGTAACTGGATTACAACCAAAAGAAATGTACGCTATTGATCATCAAAAGATACATATTTAGAGCTGGCCAAGTGGTTAAGTTCACGCACTCCTCTTCAGCGGCCCAGGGTTTCGCTGGTTCAGATCCTGGGTGCGGACGTGGCACTGTTTGTCAGGCCATGCTGAGGTGGCATCCCACATAGCACAACCAGAAGGACCTACAGCTAGAATATACAACTATGTACTGGGGAGCTTTGGGGAGAAGCAGCAGCAAAAAAAGCAAAAAAGAAAAGATTGGCAACAGCAACAAATTTTAGCTCAGGTGCCAATGTTACAAAAAATAAAAAAAGACACATACATGGATCTTCATAGCAGCATTATACCAAATAGGCAAAAACAAGCAACAACCCAACTGTCCACCAACAGAGGGATGAATAATAAATTGTGCTGCATTTAAATAATGCAATACACTATCAGACTGAGAATCAATGATCTGGAATTATATGTAATAATATGGATAAATCTTACAAATATAATATTGAATTCATAAGTCCATTCTAATATCTGATTCTATTTCTCCACAAATCAAAAACAGAGAGAAGTGAAAACGGGTTTAGAAGTAAATTTATGACTCTTGGGTGACTAGTAAGACGGAGGGGGCACAAGAGGATATTTTGAATTGCTGAAACTGCTCTGTTTCTTTATCTGTGAGCTGGGGGTGGCTGTATTTACTTGGTGAAAAGTCTAAGCACAATTATGCAGTTTGTATTCAATGCTATACTTCAATGAAAAATGCACATTTAAAAAGTAGCGATTCTGCTTTAGAGCATGATGGATCAGACTATTTCTCCCCCTAGGTATAACTGGAAGAACTGGATGAAATTACTGAGAGGCACCATGCATGTCAGACAGAAATGAAAATGCCACCATCTCAAATAAATAAGAAAGCTCAGAGAAGAGAGTTTAGCTTATGTGCTGATTTTCCCTTCAAGGCATTCACCAATTTTTAAACTTCACAGGGCTGAAATGTAAATAATCCAAATGGGAAGTACAGAAAGTGACCTAAGAGAACGTGAGAAACAGTTTACAAAAAGAAAGTCCAGCATACCTGAATTCTTGAAGGAGAGAAAGAAATAGAAAGGAAAAAGTAATAATTGAAGAGAGATTTGGCACAAGTTTTTCAAAACTGACTTAAAATACCATGCCAGAGATTCAAGAAGTAATACAAATACCAGACAGAGTAAAATAAAACAGAACAAAACAAAAAATTCAGGCAAACAATGTGAAATGCTTGATAAAAGAAAACATATAAACAACAAAACGAAGTAGAAAAGAAAAAAGGCAAATTTTAAAAGAAACACACGTACACACAAGCACATACACACACACAACAAACAAAACAAAAAACAACCAATGTGAGATATTTGGTATATCTAAATTTTAAAGTTGAAACAATAAAAATTCTAGAAGATAACAAAGGACCAAATAAATAAGACCTTTAGATAGACAAAGAATTCTTAAGTAGGACACAAAACACAGTAACCATAAAAGATTCATAATAGAATTGCATTAAAATGATGAACAACCATTCATCAAAAGATACGATTTGGAAGATAGTAGCACACATATATCAAAGAACTCATCTCCACAATATATAAAGAGCATTGTGTTAGTTTCCTAGGGCTGCTGTAACAAATGACCACAAACTGACTGGCTTAGAAGAACAAAAATGTGTTGTCTCACAGTTCTGGAGGGTAGAATTCCAAAATCAAGATCTCTTCAGAGCCCCACTCCCATTTGGGGGTCTATGAGAAAATCATTCCTTGCCTCTTTCAGCCCTGGTGGCTCTTGGCATTTCTTGTCTTCTGGCCACATTACTCCAATCTCTGCCTCTATCTTCACATTGTCTTCTCTGTGTCTTCTCCTCTTCTGTCTGCCTCTCATCTCCCTCTGTCTTTCTCTTACAGGGACACTTGTCACTGGATTTAGGACCCAGGATTATTTAGATGCAGGGTTATTTCCTCATCTCAAAGTCCTTCACTTAAGCACAACTGCACAGACCCTTTTCTCCAAATAAGGTAACATTAACACATTCCACAGATTCAATGTGAATATCTTTTAGGGGCTATATTTGGCCTACCACAAGCATTCTGCAACTCAACAAGAAAAAAGAAACAATAAAAGCTCACAAAATCTCGAACACATCTCCAAATGACCAATTCTCTAAGCTTGTGCTCTCCCATAACATCAATGACTGTGCAAGTAGTTTACTTTAGGAAGGAATTCAAAAGAATATGACCAGAGTCCTGGAAAGTGTGAAACAGAAAAGGAAAAGCAGGCTATGCTACTGAGTCTGTTATTGCTATGGCCAATTTGGGAACAATTCTCAGGGGACCTTCTGAGAAGTCATGTAGATTGTACCTTGACATAGTCTGCCTAAGTGAGAGAGGAAAGAAACCTTTATCCAGCGACTCATGTTCCCCTATGGCTAATGCTTGCCCCTTATGGTATTAACCCCCTTGCACATGTGTCAGAATGGCTGAGAAGGTTCTGGCAGGCATCTCCCCAGTATCTTAGGTCCATAACAGGAAACCAAAACACAGGATGCAGTTGAAACAATGTGTTATCAGATTAATCCATCGAGCATCTGTTTTTCATGACAATGATGGAAGTAAAAAGGCCCAGGTTATGTGAGGTGGAACAAAAGAGGGTCAAATATACAAGTAAACTATAAAAGTCTCTTCAACATCTTTTTAGTCAGGAAAATTAAAATTACATCTTGATTAAGATGCGGAAATATTGAAATTCTCAATTTCCTGGTAGGACTAGAAATGTGCATAGCCATTTTCCAAAACACGTTGTGTCTATTAAAGCTGAACGAGGTATACCCTATGACATTGCAGGTCCACTCTTATTTATATATATATATAACAGGAATGTAAGCATATATGTACAAAAAACACGCATATACATATTCATAATGGCATCATTGGTAAGAGAAAAACAGTCAAATGTACAAATGTATATCAATATTAGAATGGATGAGTAAATTGTGTCTTTCTTACAGAGTGAATACAGTCGGCTCTCTCAATCCACAAGTTTGATCTCCACAGATTCAACCAACCACAAGTTGTGCATTATGTTTACGATCTGCTGATTTTGGTAACTGTGGGGGTCTTGGAACCAATCCCCCATGGATACCGAGAGACAACTGTATCTATACAGTGATGAATAAGAACAAACTAAAAAATGAAACAAAACAAAACAAATCTGACAAAAAAAAAAACTACACACAATAATATATTGAGCAAAAGAAACCAGACAAAAGAGAGCATGCATCATATGAATCTATTTAATAAAGTTAAAAAGTAGGAAAAACTAATCTAAAATGATAGAAGTCAACATGGTAGTTACCCTCGCAAGGCCAGCTACAGGGATAGAGCAGAAGTGGAACTTTTTTGATACAGTAATATTTTATTTCTCATTGTATATTGTGGTTACACAAGAATGCTCACTTTGTGAAAATGTATTGAGCTATATATGTATCTGTATAATTCTCAAAACTCATGTAATACTTAACAAAATTTATTCCTTAAAGTTACAAAATATAATTTTTCATACCATAGAAAAGTTGGACTATATGGAAAGCAAAAAGAAAATAAGAAATATTTCATCATTCAAATAACATTTGAATAACAATAACAAGAAAGACTGTTATCCTGGTCTTAAAATCCTTGAAATCTGACATTGACTTGGCCTCCTTAAGGATGAAAGCCCTGTCAAGCATCGGTTTCCAAACTAAGGAGGTTTTATCCTCACTGAATATTTGCTCTGGCAAGTAGTTTTCCTCCACAATCAGTTTATCTAGAGTTTCCAAAAATTCTTCAGCTGCTTTTATATCAGCACTCACAGACTCACCACTCACTTTCACGTTGTATAATGAGTAACGATTCTTGAATAATTTAAACCACTCAGAGCTAGCAGTAAATCCAACATCATAGTCTGGTCCAGTCTTTTCTTCCAACATCTCAAACAAAATTTTTGCTTTGGCAGTGATCATCATGGTGCTGTGAGGGATACACTTCTGTATCTGGTCTTCAATCCAGGTCATTAGAAGTTTCTCCGTGTCTGATGTAGGTCCTTCTGAAATTTTTGTTAGTCGTGTTGCCTTCCATGAAGCAGATCCTTTAACAGCTTCTGTCACTTTGTTCTTGTTCTTCAAGATTGTAGCTATGGTGGAATGGGACATGCCTGACTGGCTAGCAATAACCATCATTGATTTTTCCACCTTTGTAGTCCTTAACCACTTTTAATTTCATTTACATTTCATTTCGATGTGGCCTCTTACTGGCAACATTAACAGTATGTTTTTTATACTTATGGGCCATCATGAACAAAACAACACGGGATTAAATCAAGCACAAGAGAAAACAATGCAATCAAGCGACATAGTAAGCACGAGATGTATGAGGCTGCTGCTGGTGTAACATGGCATATTGTCTTACAGTAAACTTTTTTTAAGTAGAAAGAGTACATTCTAAAATAATAAAAAGTACAGTATAGTAAATGCATAAACCTGTAACAGACATTTATTATCATTACCAAGTATTTTGTGCTGCCCATAATTGTATGTGCCATACTTTTTTTTTTCCTTCTGGTGAGGAAGATTGACCCTGAGCTAACATCTGTGCCAATCTTCCTCTACTTTGTATACTGGATGCCGCTATAGCATAGCTTGATGAGCAGTGTGTAGGTCCACTCCTGGGATCCAAACCCACAAACCCCGGGCTGCCAAAGTGGAACACGCAAACTCAACCACTATGCCACCAGGACTGTCCTGCGCTATACTTTTATATGAATACCAGCACAGTAGGTTTGTTTACACCAGCATCACCACCAACACATGAGTAATGTGTTGTGCTACGACATTAACAATGGCTATGATGTCATTAGGTAGTAGGAATTTTTCACTTCCATTGCAATCTTATGGGACCACCATCATATTTGCAGTCCATCCTTGACCAAAATGTCATTGTGTGGTAAATGACTGTAATTAGGCATTGGCGATTGCCAGCCCTTGGTATGTTATGCGAAGCTCCCAGCAGTGTTCATGGAGACAAGCTATGATGTTGAAGTGGCTCCATTTACATCTTCTCTCCTCCAAATAGGATGTCAGAAATAGTTATGATCAATTAGTGAGTTATTTTTAAGCTCTGTGTGGTCAGTGGGCATCCTGTCCCTGTTACGCATTAATAATTGCTGTAACTATAATTTGGGCTCTCTGTGACCTCCTATATCACCATTACCCAGTTAATATTTTATTTTTAAAAGTTTTATTAATCCCAGGCATTCCACAACATAACATAATGTCTAAGTGTATGTGTACATGTGTAGTTTGGCTTTTGATTTTGAGAATCTCCCTAGAGGAGAGGGGAAGAAATCTGAACGCAAAATCTCTAACAAGCCCCTTTCTTTTTCCAGAACAATTCCCCCTACTATCTCAGTATAGAGGCACTGAGTACACATCATTGAATTATACTTTATTAATTACTGGAACATTTATCACAGATAGAAAATGTCAGTCTTGGTAAACTAAGGTTACATATTAACCTCAAGAACTCTATTTATATAGGCAATTAATTCTCAAACTTTAGTGTGTGTCAGAATCTTCCAAAGGGCTTGTTAGAAAACAGATTACTAGAGGCTGGCCCTGTGGCATAGTGGTTAAGTTAAGCACGTTCCACTCCAGCAGGTTTGGATCTTGGGCACGGACTTACACCACTCATCAGCCAAACTGTGGCAGCAACCCACATAAAAAGCAGAGGAAGATTGGCATGGATGTTAGCTCAGCACTAACTTTCCTCAAGTCAAAAATGAGGAAGATTGGGCAACAGATGTTAGCTTAGAGCTAATCTTCCTCAGCAAAGGAAGAAGAAGAAGAAGAAGAAGATTAGGCACTACACTCCTAGTTACTAATTTTTCAGGTTTGAGAATTTATATTTTTAACAAGTTTTCAAGTAATGTCAATGCTGCTGGTCAGTGGTCCATGCCAGAGACCCACTGTAGGCTCGAGGGAACCTAAGCTTTAGTCCTCTTACCTGTCTCCCATCCATGTTTCAGCTTTATTTTCTCTATAGATAGTAGCTGTTTTTGACTGTTCAGTGAACCTTAGAGACTCCCCCTCTTTTCCCCTAATAACGGCAATTTTTACCTCCTTCATACTTCCTTGATGGGGGTCTGCCGAGTGTTAGTGATTACGGTAAACTCTGCCCTCACCACAGGTAAAAGTATATTAATCCAAACGAAACTATAATCCCACCAAAAGATTGGGATAGTGTAATGATGTGACTCAAACAAGGTCAATCAATATAGATGCATGCATATATAGATATAGCATAGATAGAGAGATAGAGACAGAGGGATTGATGAAATATAGGTAGATGTCAGTCTTCTCTTCAAAATTCTCCAGTAGCACCCTCTTTTACTCAAAATATAAAACTAAAATGCTTTGAATGGCCTACAAGTCCCTAAATGATCACAACCCTTTATCCCTGACAGATGTCATTCTTACCCTCTCTGTCTTTTACTTCCATTCCAGTCCCAGTGGCTTCTTCCGGCACCCACTTTTTTGTACTACTCAGAAATCTCTTGATCGTGGCTGTCTTCTTTGCACAGGCACCAACAGCTCAGTCTGGACTCCCCGAACTGTTGTACTTAAACTCCTTTCAATTTTCCTTGTCCTGAGTCTCCTTCCTCCCTGCTTTTTCTCCATAATTACTCATTGCCTTCTAATATACTGTTAAGTGTACAACTTTTTTGGTGCATATTTTGCCCCTTGCCACTTCAACTAAACATAACTTTGTGAAGGCAGTGACTTTTGTTCATTTTATTCACTGCCATGTCTTCAGGACCTATACAAGATGCAGGCTCCTAGTAGTATTCAATAAATTTTTGTTGAATTACTTTTAATAGGAATATACATATAAATAATTAAAAATGGACCTTATAGCTTATTTTAATAAAGTATGCCAAGCGTTACTTTAATTGAATTTTGCTGAAGTAGAAATCAATCTGAATCAGTAGGAAGTAAAATTGAGAAAGTTTCTAGCCTTCCAATGTTTCTTTAGTATAGATGTTTATCCTAAAATTATTCCTTCGAAGTTTTCTAACTTACAAGGTTGGAGTAATTACAAGATCTATTATCCACTAATAAAGATAACAAATGTAAGATCTTTAAACATTTCCCTACTTCCACTCCCCCAGCCTGTTTCTCCAGGTGTTATTACTTAAGTTATTTTTATGTTTTCAAGATTAGCATTTATTTTCTTATATTTAATCATGATTCTTATTTTTATATTAAAATAGATTCAATACCAATTGTTTTACTAAAAAGTCTCTATTATTGGCTGAAATTCAATATAAGCAGCCCCGTCACCCCGCCTCACCTCAGGGATAACACAAGTGTGAATGCTTGAGAATATTTTTTATTACCCAATTTGTCTTTCAATAATTGCCTCTGGCTTATTCATATGACCTCTTTTAGAGCCACTTCCCAAACTGTAGTTTCAAACTAGATTTATAAAGGCATAACTCCTATCTTTTCTATGGCTTTTAACCCCTGTATCACATCACTCCAAAAAAGCCACATTCACTATTCTTTTCACGATTCTGGCACTTCCTTTGGGCACACACTCCATAACCTGCTGATTGGCTTTCAGAATGCCTCTGGATTGGCTTCCTGAATGTTCTCTCATCTTCATGGTTGATGGATTGGATCTGGCATATATTGTATTCATTAAAGATATTTTGTTTGTAAATAAGTTGGCATTTATTAGTTTTTCTGGTATTTAGAGAGTTTTCATTAGTGAGTATTCCTAATTACAGATCTTGCATTATAAGTGTCTTCCTTGACTTTATTGAAATAATTCATTTCTCATTGGTCTGTCCTTGTTATGATCAGAGGCTAATTTTTATTTTCTTCTATCTGATACCGTCTTCACCACAGCAAGAATACCTCAAAGATACGGTCCACTGATTACACTGCCCTTTTGTCCAATAATGATGCTGATTTCTGTTTTTCACCTTTGTGTTTCTTTGAACTTTCCAGTGGGCTTATCAAAAGACCGTAGATATAATATGACTAGAATATTTGGCACAAGAGAAAAATATTTAAAGGGAATACTGGAGAAATGTTTTGGTATTTGGCTCTAATATGGTTATCATCTCTTTTTGACAAAGTATGTCTTTTATCAATACATAGAACACCTCTTCATTACTTATTCTGTCTTTAGCTTTAAAATTATATTTAAATTATGTCTAATCTGATATTAAAATTTTCTAGAAGTATTTCAGGTTTCCTCTTACAGATATATAAGATAAAAGAAAATATATACATGGATTCCATCCATACTTATATAACTAATTTTTCTGTTTTTGGAGAAATAAAGACAAGAGATTGCTTGATCTTTGTTTCTTTATTTTTAGTACAATTTGGCATTACTCTTCTTTTAATCAGGGTCATTTCTATCCTTGCCGATGTACTTCTGCTGTGAGTGTTTTCAAAGAATGCCGTTGCTTAGTAAACCTATGAGAACTTATATTTCTGACAACTTACTGAATTTGGCTATCAGATATTTAAATGATATTACCTGTATGTAAAATGTGATGCTCAGTGGTTTAAAAGTGGTTAAGTTCATGCGCTCCACTGCAGGCAGCCCAGTGTTTCGTTGGTTCGGATCCTGGGAGCAGACATGGCACTGCTCATCGGGCCACGCTGAGGCAGCGTCCCACATGCCACAACTAGAAGGACCCACAACGAAGAACATACAACTCTGTACTGGGGGGCTTTGGGAGAAAAAGGAAATAAATAAAACCTAAAAAAAAAAAGAAAAACTATTAATATCTTTAAGTGCTTTCAAATATCATTGAGTGAAGAGTTTGAAGTCAGTGTGATTCCTGTCTCTTGTTGGTGAACTTTTTTCCTCTTCTGGTACTCCTAGAATTGTCATGTTTTCTTTGAGGTTCTTACATTTAAAAACAATATTTCTAATTGTGCATTTGTGTGTGTGCATTTGTTTTGCCTTATATATCTTGCTTGTCATTTCCATATTTCATTCTTGGAAATTCTAGTTATTACACCATTAAATATTTTCATATTTATTTTTTCTCTTATTTAGTGACTCATAAAATTTGTGCTGACATTTTTAACTCAATTATTTTGGGATATTTCCCTTACCTCATCATCCAGTTCATTAATTCTAACTGTTGACCATATTTGTTTTCTATCCAATATATTTATCGAGATCTTTATTTCAGCAATTAAAATTTTATACACAATAATTTAAATTGGCCCTATCTCATAATGCTTGTTCCTGCTGAAAGTTTGTAATTTCATCCCTTACCTTTCTGAGCATGTTTATTATGCTTTTTAAATTGCTTTTCTGCCTTGTATATAAATTTGGTTATTTAGTTCTTTGTCTTCATGGTGCTGTGCTCTTCAGATAATCTGCTTTCTCTCATCATGTTTGGTATGCATTATATCATTACCTCATTAATCATTCATATCTGAGGGGAAAGGTGAAATCTTAAACCTTATTTGCTACTTCATGTGACTTGAGGATATGAAATGAACGTTAGGGCAGAGAGCTCTAGTATCACGTATGGACCTCCAACACACCCTATAGAGTTTACTCACCTCCCTCCCCCCACGATGATGTCGATCCTCAGGACACCCCCAGACACAGTGATTCTTGTGTTTCAATATTAAGTTTGATGTTTGCTTTAGGTTTCTGATAGATAAATTTTAAGTTAAAGATATAATACAGAGTCTGTTTTGTGAAGTGTTTTAGCCATCAGTGTACATTACATTTTATTTTATTTTTCCTGAAGCAGGTGATGTTATAGTTCTATTTATGAGTTATGGTTGATTGAAGCAAAGTCCCTGGACAAAGCAGAATATAGAAAATTTCCTCCTATCACATTTGTAAGTCTTCACAATGAGTACGTGAAGTAGGACGAGTGGAATGATATAACTAAAATTAATATATTTATATGAAAGAGTTTCCTTTCAAATGGGGCTAAGAGGGGATACTACCTATGTTTGGAGGCTCTATGTGATCAAGGTAGTACCAATAATTCTTCTGGGCAAAAGATTTCTGTCTTCTTTTACATTGCTCTGGGTCTCTAAGGAGACATTACTCTGAAGGAGATTTTACATTCTTACTTTTTTTTGCTGTGGTTTCTTCTCATCAGTCTTGGCCTGTAATTTTATTGTTCATTTACTCTTCCTTGAGTCGGAAAAAAAACAATGTGGCCTGGTGTTAGCTGATCAATGGGATGAGTAGGTTTTCCTTTGTTCTTATTATTTTTTACTTGAAATACTCCTCTAAAATTTGCAATGTTCTGCTGATTGCTGTGAATTTACGTTAATAATCAATAATAGAGTAGCCTGAAAGGGGGGTGGGGAGTAGGATAGAGTCAGCTCTGTGGTAGACTCCTTAATTAATCCCCAAGGCTTCCCATTTCTAGCATTTCAATTGTGGCTGACTCCTAGCAGTAAAATGGCATACTAGTGGGTTTTTTTCCACAAAGTGTCCCAAATGGCCTCACCAGGACCTCTCACTCTCTATATAATGAGTAGTACTTGACTTCTTGTGGCTTTTTCTCCTTCTATTGTCTAGGAATATTACTGCTTCTCAGAGGGGGTAATTAAAAATCTAGTACTCATGTCTTCCATCAAACTCATCTTATCTGCATTTTATTTTAACCTTCCCTAATTTTTAGTAATGTTGGAGGTTTCCATCATTTTACTTGTAATCCCTTTACTCATTTCCTATGATAGATATGGCAAGAGAGAATGAATAGGTAGAGAGAACTGAGGTCCATTAGGCCCCTGTTCTTATTTTACAATATTGCATGGAAATATATGAGAAAGAAAATCTTTATTAATTTGCCTCTTGAGGAAACCACAGAATATATACAATAACTTGATCACTCAAGTTTTCTGGTGTTACCTAATGGCCACTGCAAAGAGACCATTTTGTTAACAAAAGAGTAACTTATTTGCTGCGGTCTTGTAAATTGAAATAAGCTGCCACTTTAGGAAAAAGAAACCTTATAAAACACAATGGAATGCAACACACAAAAAATCATGTATGTTGTGAATAGACAGGAAAAAAAAAAGTAAATACTACAGTTAAATATCCATAAATGAAAGAAGGCCATAGCTGCATAAAAACAGACCCTTTCCAACCAAATATTATTGTGTTTTAATTGAATTGCCTGCTGAGCCAAACAAAACTCAAGTCTCTCTGAGTCAGATTCTGACCATCATGCACTTTAAGTGAAGGCAAGCAAAATGCCTCTTGCCACGTCCAGGGGGTTTATGGCTTTCAAGGGGTTTTGGAAAGCTTTTCAACAGGGTTCTTCATAATTGTATTTTTCCCCAGGTTAACAGAAATCTCTAATCACAGTGCCTTTTTTCTTTGTTCAGGTGCTCTCCTACCCGTGTTACACGAGAGACCACTGCGACTCACAGGAGGAGCCCTCTTTGCAAGATTCAAACTAATTTTATACAAACTTCATTGAAGCTCTAGAGTATTGAATTTTTTAAGTAATGCAACTGCCTTTTAAGAACTTTTCCAATTAATGTTTGCTCCTTCGTGGCGTCCTTTATCCTTTCTAACTGGCACTGTAAAATTAATGCTGTATATTATAGATGTGTTATATTCATACACACCTTATATCACGTTATATCAAATATTGTGTGCATGTGCAACAGATATGTATAATATGTGTGCAAATATAACACATCTTATGAATGATGCAACTCAAACTATTTTTTCTTTTTATAGTAAAATAATTCACAAAAGAGAGTATAAAATGTGTTCACTTTAAAGAGAAGTTAAAAGGGAAACACTCATTTTACCTCAACATGACAAAGTAACAGAAAGTAGCTCCTTAGAATCTCTCTTCATGTTCCCTTTGCCATTGTATGCTTCTCTCTACTCTACTGCTAATCACGTCTAGTCTGTCTTTGTTGATAAACATTAGCAAACTTCTCTTCATATCATCTCTGACTTTGGTGATAAACATTATCAAACTTCTCTTCATATCATCTCTGCACATATTCCAAAATTATATTGTTTTCCTTCCTTTTAGAAGGTGTACGAATGAAATTCGGCCAACTGTTGAAGAATGCTTATGTGATCCAGTATATGACTTTATTGATAATAGATATTTGGATTGATTTCAGTTTTTCCAAAATGAGTAAGCTGCTACAAATATTATTGTATGTGTCTGCTTGTGCTCATGTTCTAGTAGGTTATATGCAGGTTCATTTTTAGGAGAAAATGCACACTGTTTTCCAAACCGTTTTTTGTATTTACATTTTGTTAATTACCGTATAGACTAAACTGCTATTACAAAAAGAGCCAAAAAGTACAGCAACTTTCTCTTTCACAGAGCATTCCAGAGTCAAGGAGTGTTGGGTTGGCAGGGCCGTTCTACTACTGCAATCGTGCAAGTCCAGGTTCCTTCACTTTCCTCTCCCCCACCTCCAACAGTTTTGTCTTCATCTATATGATAGAAGAGCTCATTTGCACATCCATTTTTGTACTCAGAGGAAGAGTAAAACAAAAATATACGGCAAGTGGCTTGTTTTAAACGAAATGATCCAGAAGTTGCACTCATCTCTCCACTCACATCTCCTTAACAGTCATTTAGTCACATGAACACATGAGTCTTAAAGGAAGGCTAGGAAATCCAGTCACTAAATTGGCAGTGGTCTTCCTCCGGCCCCCCACATTTTCAAGTGCACCCTCCTTCCCGTTCATGAAGTGCGCTCCTTCCTCACCAAAGAGGACCATTCAAAGATCCCATACAACATAGGTATCCAGCTTAACGTTCAGGATCTCTGGGTTCTGCCCTGTATTTTCCAGTAGGTCTGATATGGCTCACTAATCTAACAATTTATAAACAAATAGATATCACTACAATCTCCTGCACACACTCACAATCAATAAAGAGTAGTAAAAATGAAGAAGATAATCACACAAAAAGCTTCCACTCAAAAAAAAAAAGGAGAAATTCAGTGGTGATTTTTTCATTGTCATAATGAAATATTGCTAGGCAAGAATTTCAAGTGGCCATATCTTCATAATGAAGTAAGATACTTTGTTTGAGGCTGCTTCTGTTATTTGTAAGAAAGTGACTTTAAAAAGTCCCCTGTAGGGGCTGGCCCCATGGCCAAATGTTTGGGTTTCTACACTCCACTTCAGTGGCCCAGGGTTTCACGGGTTTGGATCCTGGCTGGGGACATGGCACTGCTTATCAAGCCATGTTGAGGCAGTGTCCCACATAGCACAACCAGAGGCACTCACAACTAGAATATACAACTGTGTACTGGGGGGCTTTGGGGAGAAGAATAAAATAAAGAATAAGATTGGCAACAGTTGTTAGCCCAGGTGCCAATCTCTGAAAATAATAAAACAGTCCCCTGTAGGGATCAGCCCAGTGGCGTAGTGGTCAAGTTGGTGTACTCCACTTCAGCAGCCTGGGGTTTGCAGGTTCAGATCCTGGGCATGGACTTAGCACTGCTCCTCAAGCCACGCTGTGGCAGCATCCCACATAAAATAGAAAAATATTGGTACAGATGTTAGTTCAGAGTCAATCTTCCTCACAAAAACAAAAATAAACATCTTCTGTAGGGGCCGGCTCCATGGCCTAGTTGTTGAAGTTCCACATGCTCAGCCTCGGCCACACGGGTCTGTGGGATCAGACCCTGGACACAGACCTACACCACTCTCAGCTGCTGTGGAGGCATGCCACCTACGAAATAGAGGAAGACTGGCACAGACTTAGCTCAGGGCTAATCTTCCTCAAGCAAAAACAGAGGAAGACTGGTAACAGATGTTAGCTCAGGGTGAATCTTCCTCAGGAAAATAAAAAAATTCTCTCTAGCAGCTATGTTCTCCTTACTGAAAGTTCTTTTTTCATTAAATTATATAAAGTGAGTACTGGAGAATGTTCCTCCAGAGAACCAGCATGGCTCATGCAGCCCCTGCCTACTGGAGGGTTGTTCTAGGATTTAGCCAACAGCAAGGATTTGCTGGTCAGTCTGTGATTTCTACTGCAGACATATATCTATCTATAAAAGAAGAAAAGGAATATATAAGTAAGGAATCAATAAATATATATTAAAAAGTCAGGAAAATATATTGAAAGCTATAATGGCAGAAAAGGAAAATTAAGTAGAAATTTCTAATTTCTTTAGAACATAAAAATAATATATAACATTTAGCTTAACTGAAGGGCATGAGTTTCCAAATTAAAATGATTTGTAAAAAAGCATATCATCATCAAACTTTGTGATAGAAAGATATTAAAAAAAATAAGAGAGAGAAACTGTTAAGAAAATTAAAGTTCATATAAAATTGGCTGAGAACAGGAGTGGCATCTGATTTCTTAGAAACAACACTAGAATCTGGAAGCAAAGGAACAAAACATTCAAAAGCCTACACAGTAATTATTTTTCAGTTAATCCATTCCCCAAAAGAGTTTCTAAAATAATTTCTAAAATTTTAAAACCAAAATTTTAACGTGCAAAGTAAGAATCAGATGTGATTATAGACTACAGCACATTTATGTGGACAATGATCCTACAGTCCCTTTCATAAAAAGCTACTAGAAGTTGTTCTGCAGAAGAAGGAAGAAGCCAAGAAAGAAAAAGACTGGAGATCAGAGGAATAAAAGATATTCTACAATAGAGAAGTGCTGTTGTGCAAGTGGCCCAAAAACAAGTAGTCCGTATTTGAGGAGTAGAATGGAAGGCCCTGAGAAATATGCCCCCCAAAATGGGAGATCACTGAGCTTTATGAATGTACTAAGAAGAGATTTAAAATTCCGAAAGTTAGTTCACGAATAAGATAAAAGGATGGGTATATAGAAAATTAAATAAAACCGATGAGGAAATTACTAATTCCTAGGCAAACAAAAACTATGCAAAGCAAAGCATATAATCATACAGCATTATGTAATTCAACTGTGAATAATATTATATAGTCATAAGAATATAAATGCAATAATTAAGGAACTCAAAATAACTGTGTAGATTGTGAAAGAAGTGAGCATGGGTGATGCAGGTAGAGGTGTAGGGGGACTGGTAGAGTGTAAGGAGGATAAATTATTGCTTTCCATAGAGAAAACATAGATAGCATGTAATACTGACAAGTTAATAAATCAGGATACAAGCACATTATTAAGAGACACGGAGATAAACACCAAAGGAAACAGTAAAAGAAAGGAAAGTGACTGCTTCTGGAAAGCAGAGATTGGGAATGACAAGGAGTGGGGCAATCTCCGGTCATTTTCTTCAAAAGTTTTTTAAGACTCTGGCTTTTTAAACTATATTTATGAAAAACTCTCATAAAAGTAATATATATATATATATATAATATATATATTTAGAGAGAGAGCTACACGTATGTATATTTATGTATAAATATATATAATTTTTATTTCCAAAAGAGTCATTATAAAATATATATTTCACAATGTGGCACATATGAGCACTCAATAACAGCTAAATTCATAGCTCCGCATTCACATATCCACCATCAGCTTTACCTTTGAGAACTTTCTTTGATTTATTTGTCTATAAAAAGAAATAAATATTGTATACCACACCAACGTGTTATGGAAATAAAATGATATAACGTCTGTGAAATTTCTAAACCAGAGCCTCAAGGGCATATTATAAGCATTAAACTAAGGTTGAATCTGCCATTTTAATTGATGAGGGAATCAAATTCCAGAAAGGTTAAGGGACATGCCCAAGTACATAAGAGTAAAACAAGGAAAGAGAATTCAGATCAAGTCTCCCTCTGAAAGCACGACCTTCATTACGCCACGTTTTACCTGGCTTATTTATATTAAGAAGTACATTCTATTGTTCATACCTGTGTCCAGGAAGGTGATTAAAAACAAAGCCAAAATATTCCAAGGGGAAGTCTTCATTTAAATCTGTGATATTGTTATCACTTTGAAAGTGGCATCCACAAGTGTATGTCTAATCAATGTTAAGTTACATATGATTCTTTATTCTAATTTTCTATCTTCACATTTAATAATGGTTTAATTAAAAAAGACATTGTCCAACTTTAATATCTCTTACTCTCTCACAGCAACAAAAGTGATAGGGAATGAAATGGAGCATTTCTGAAGAGTTTTCAGATAACATTGATAAATGATGAAATACATCAACTCAAACTTATTTTTTGCTTCTGAGCAAACATATGTGATATATAGTTCCAGATCCTAATCAGAATTCAACAGGACTACAACATATACAGTAATAAAAAATGCATTAACATCATAAGTGCCTGGGAAAGAGCAAACTTGCGAAACAAAATGAACAATGATGTCAAAATAAAATTATATGAAATGTTACTCAGTTTTAGTTCCTCCACTACTGGCATGGGACTTGGGAGACTGTGGAGGAAGTATCAGTGCCAAATGATTTTTCATTAGCATCGACCCATCCATGTTACTATACACACATCAGAGAAATGAATATAAACTGTGGTTTAACACTTAATAAATACTTATGTTACAAGCACAAATTTTATGCAAGGTAGTGTCTTCTTAACTGTGAATAGTAAATAGCACATCTTGGTGGGAATATTTTGAATTTTATGTGAATATAGTTCACGTCGTTGGTGAAAAAGCATTGATGGTGTCAACTTGTGCTTAAGAGGGTGCATATTTATGTACTTATACTTAATATATTCCAGTGTTAGAAAGAGAAAAAACTGCATGTGACTTGCTTTTCATTATATTTTCAGTGCTTAGAATAAAGTATTCTATAGTCCAGGGATTCATTCCTTCATTAATGCTTTTAAACTTCATTCACCAATTAATTAAACAAATATTTTTCATGACTCTGCAACAACTACATTCCATTTTCTTTTGCGCTGAGAGTAGAACATGAAGAAAAATAAATCAAAACTTCTTCCCTCATGGAGTTTAAAAGGTAATAAGAAGAAATAGATAGCAAACATAAAAAATTACTAAAATATATAGGAAGTAAGATGGAGATACACATCATAGAGAAAAATAAATTAGGAAAAGGAGCAGAGAATGCCAGGTTCAATTCTAGATGAGATGAATAGTGTTATGGGTTGAATTGTGTCCATTAAAAGAAGGATACGTTAAAGTCCAACCTTCAGTACCTCAGAACACAACCTTATTTGGAAATAGCATTGTTGTAGATGTAGTTAATTAAAAGGAGGTCCTACAGGAGTAGAGTGGACTCTTAATCCAATATGGCAGTGACCTTATAAGAAAAGAGACAGAGAGGGAATATGGCTTTGTAAAGAAACAGAGGCACAGGGGAAATAGCATGTGAAGATAGAGGCAGAGATTGCAGTGATGGATCCACAAGCCAAAGAATGACAAGGATTGCTAGCTGTCACCACAAACTAAGGGAGGGATAGGGAAGAGATTCTCCCTTTGTGCTCTTGGAAGGAACTAACCCTTGATTGTTTCCTTGATTTAAGGCTTCTAGCCTCCAGAATTGTGAAAGAATACATTTCTGTTCTTTTAAGCCACTCAATTTGTGGAACTTTGCTATGGCAGCTCTAGAAAATGAATACAGTCACAAAAAACCACACAGAAGATGATATGTCACTATAGGCCTGAAAGAGGCAAGGGAGAACCATGTGACAATCAACGGAAGAGATTTCAGGCAGTGGAAAATGCAAGCTCAAAGTTTCTCAGGTTAAAGGGGATGCCTGTGTGGCTGGAGCAGAATGATTAAAAAAAGTAAATGGGAATAAGTTTCAAGACTTAAGAGGGTGAGAGAACCATTCAAGCTCTTCCAGGTTACTGCTTAGACTTCGTCTTTTATCATGAGTGAGAAGGGAAGCTGTTGATGAATTTTGAGAAGAGTGACTTGATCAGACTATGTTTTAATTGGATTACTCTAGACATTATGTTGAGAATTGACTAAAAAAGGACAAAGTTATAAGCAGGGGAAACATTTAGGAAAACATTGCAGTAATTCAAGAGAGATTTTATACTGCTTTTTCCAGAATAGTAGTAATGGCTGCTGTGAAAATTGGTTAATTGGATATTCTAAATATATTTTGAAGGTTGAGCTTATAATTTTTGCTGATGGGTCAAATATAGAGTGTGAAAGAAAGAAGTCAACAATGCCTTTAAAGTTTTTGTCCTAAAAAACTAGTGGAATGGTGCTATCATCTATTATGATAGAGAAAAGAACTGAGAGAGCTGATGATGGGGAAAGAACAGAACCTCAGGTTTCGATATGTTAAGCAGACATTCAAGTGAAAATATCAAGTAAGCTATCAAATATGTGATCTTGGAGCTCAGGGAGTGGTCAGAACATAAATTTGAGGGAAATTAGTATACTTATATCATTTATAAAAACAGGAAAATGGATGAACTCACTAAATAAGTGTGTGCAAACAAAGAGAGAGAACCAAGAACTGAGTGTTACAGAACTCCATGGTTAGAGACTAGCAAAACAAAGAAGAACCAACAAAATGTTGGGAAGAAAAAAGGCAGAGAGTTAGGAGGATAATTAGTATTGAGTTTTTGAAGATAAGTTCAGAACATGTTGCAGGAAGAAAAGAAAAAGCATCTGGTTCACGTACTGCCAATTAGTCAAAAAAAAATAAAGACCGAATTTTAACCATTGGGTTTAGCAACAGAAGGATCAGTCGTGATTTATTTACGGGTAGTTTTAGTGTATTGTAGGATTCAAAAGCCTGGAGGAAGTAGGTTAAAGAGAGAATGAGGGTAGAAATATTGGGGAAAATCTAACCGAGACTTTCCGTAAAGATAAAGAAAGAAATGTGGTGGTAACTAGAAGGAAAGTGGGGTTAAGTGATTTTGTTAAATGTGTTTGGAAGAGGATGTAAAAGATGCAGTCAAGAGGAAAGCATCAACCAATTCAGAGTAAGACAAAAGAATTGTTATATAGTTATCTTTGATTAGATGGGGCTGTAGGTGCAGTTTTTGGAAGGAATGTATTAGCAGAGAGGTTGGCTTTCGTTGCAAAAAAGGATTGGCCGTCTATGGTAACAAGAGTAACTACAAAGAAAATGAGCACAGATGCAAGTGCTTGGGTAGACATGGCAGTAGGACTATGGATGTTCTCTTCTTATAGTTTCAATTTTTCTCAGTGAAATAGAAAGTAAAGTTAGGAGCTGAGGGTCAGAATAGAGAAGAAGGCGCTGAGAATTTGACGAGAGATAAAAAGCTATGAAATTAATGACCAGGAGAGTGAAAGAGTGACTGAACTAAGACAATACTGTGAGATTGGAAGGTAGCATTTGTGGCTCATTAATGATAATGACTTTAAAAAGAGGCAGTCATCATTGCTGTGGATTTTTTCTAGATACCTGAAGTTGCAAGGTTGCAGACATGAAGTGGATAGAAAGTTGGATTTAACTCACCAGGCAAAATTTAACCTGATGGCCTCCTGCATAATCACCTATCACTCCCTTGATTTCTCACTGTGTTGTAACTACAAGTTATCTTCCCTGTCCCAGCTACAGGTTATCCTGCTCTCTCTCAGTCAATGTTGCTATGACTTCAGGCATTAGTACCTTCTAGTTTCTTTCTTGTTCTTCATATTACTTGAATATTTTGTCAATCAGCAAATCTTAAGGAAGGTCTTCCTTGCCCACTTTATATAAATAGCTCTTCATCTCCACCACATGGGCCCTATTTCCTTACCTTCTCTATTTATTTATGTGGCATTTATCATTACCTGTCTTTATTTTAAAAAAATTATGCAATTGTTTACGTGTTTAATATCTGTTGCAGCTCTTCCCCTTTAGAATGGTTGTAAAGGGAGTCCTGATTATACAGTTTAGAATTCTTTGCAAAGACTTTAGATTTCATTGTAAATAGTAGAGGGGATCATTAGATGATTTTGTGTATAGGTGTGATATTGTCTGACTGATGTGGTTGAGGGAGATATTGAGTTCTGAAGTGGAGGTACTGCAGTGGGGGAGAGGACAGCAGAAATAATGGAGATACGTTTGGAAGCTATTGAACTATTCTTGATAATATATGAAGTTGTTTTGGATTAAAGATATGTTAGAATTGATGGTAAGACTTGGAAGTAGAGCAATAAAACTTGGTGATGAGAAACATGAGAAAAGAAATGCATCAGAGATTTCTAAGTTTTTGGCTTTAGAAATTGAATGTATCATGGCCATATTTACTGAAGTGTTAATATTGGTAGATTTTCACATTTTATTGAAGATGAAGAGGTTGAAGATGGGAATCTCGAATTCTACTCTAACTCAGAGATAAACTAAACTTTAAGTTTGAGATTACAAAGCATTGACAAAAACAAGTTCGCTATAACTGATATTTTTGTCACTATGAATGATGGACAATGTACTATAAACTTTACATAAGTTAACATATAATTCCCACAAAACATCTGAGATAGGTATTACTGTTGCCTCAATTTACAGATTAAGGAATTTGAGTGTTAGAGAATTAAGAAACTGTTTATTCTTGGCATCAAAATAGCATCGAACTTGCAGACGTCCATGAAATTGCATCTTAGTATCATATTTACTTCCCAGTAGAGATGATAAGTAATGTATTAGTCAACTATTTTCACAGTAATTCTGAGAAACAAACCATTCCAGAACTTCGAAACTTAAAACAATTATGTATCTTGGATCAATGGGTCTGCTTGGGTTCAGCTGATCTAGACTGGGCTAGGCTGTGTCTGAAGTGGCTCTGATTTTCACTCCAAGCCTGTGGGCCAAAGAAATAGCTCTGCTTCTTCTGTCTGGTACCAGGAGGTTAATCCAAAGCATGTTCTTATGATAAATAACAAAGCATGTTCTTATGACAAACAACAAAGTTACTAAGTTAATAACAAAGGGGACTAAGGCCTAGGCTTAGAACTGATACGCTGTCACTTTAGCTTCATTGCCTTGGCCAAAGGAAGACACATAGCCAGCCCAAAGTCAAGAGGTAGAGAGCTATATTATATCAATAACGAGGTTATAGCAAGAGCGTGGATGCTGGAGCTGAAACTGGAGAAAAATTAGAGCCAATTATTAAATCTTCAATAATTAGTAGTCTATATATGTCTGTCTGGAGTTTAGTGGAGATGTGTGGGGTGGAGTTTGTTGTTACTTAGCACTTACATAGTTTTTAAACCATGGAATTGTATGGGATAAGCAAGAAAGTGTAGGTAGAAAAGAGGGGGTAAAAAGAAAAGAAAAGAAAGTGTAGGTAGAAAAGAGCAGGCTCAGAATATTCAAACCCTGCACATTCCAAAGAAAACACCAGCCCTTGACCAGCTCCTAGGATTTAACCTCTAAGCACAGGGAATGTCTTGCATGATAAGTGTGTCCTTGTATATGTGGGGCTTTGAGCCATGCCAGATAGTTAATGCTAACTGTGATTTATGGTGGCCTTAGGTCATGCTCTATCATTTTGACCTCTGGGAAGCGGGAGACTGAGTAACTAAAGTCTTACACCAGCACCCCATGCCTACCCCCCAATAAAAATCTTGGACACTTGGGCTCAGATGAGCTTCTCCCTGGTTAGCAATACTCATACATATTATCACACCTTGTCGCTGGAAGAATTAAGTACTGTCTATAAGACTCCACTTGGAATAAACAACTGGAAGCTTGTGCTTCAACTCGCCCTTTTTGCCTTTTGTCTTTGCTGATTTTAATCTGTATCCTTCTGCTATAGGAAACCATAACCATGTGTAAATAGCTTTTCTGAGTTATGTGAGTCATTCTAACGAATGATCCATCAATCAGGGTGGTCTTGGGGACCCCCTGATACATGGGGTCAAGGACAAACTCTGAGAATCTAGTTTGGGAGTGAAAAGGCATAAAACAGATAAAAATCAGATAGATTGTAAAAATGCTGCCAGTGAAAGTAACAGAAGAATAGAATATTGTAGTATCCTGTCATCTATGGGAATAATGTTTCCCAAGATGGAGGAAATGCCACTTGGATCACATGCTGCTGAGAGAGAGACAAAATGAGAAATAATCAATTATTTAAGAAGAGGAAGGCCATTAGAGATGTGAAAATAGCATTATTATGATTTTGTTTGGAAGGATTAAAAGAAACTTGGGTATGAAAAAATGAAGTGGTGAATATCAACAGTACTTTGTTTTAAGTTGCTTATAAAAAGAGCAGAAGAATAGAGTAGTAGCTAAAGTGGGAGATATTCTTATAGGCTTTATTTTATTTTTTGATGCAACAGCAACATATTAGAACACATTTCCATGTTGATAACAAAAAACATAGAATGGAAGGAAAATTCTGGGACATTTGAAATAGTGAGATAATTTCTAGAATAAAGTCTGTGCTAAGTGATATTGAAATTCAGTGAACAAGTGTAAAGTTTGGCCGTAGAAAGGAGACAAAGCAGTTTATTTAATAAGAGGAAAGGGAATATTATATAAGTAATGATAGCAATAGGTTTGTAGTTTAGAGATGGTAAGATTGGGAAGTTATAATTACTTCTATTTTAGTCAGGAAATAATAAATGAAGATGTTATGAAATGTTGAGATAGAAAAGGCATATAGAGGTTTAAGTATAGTTAACGTGTTGTAAAATGTTCATTTCAGGGACTGGAAGATTAACTTTATTAAGCAAATTGGAGTGAGATTTCACCAAAGGGTCCCCTGAAAAGTGTGATATAAACTGAAAGTAAAACCAATTACTATGGCTTGCTTTTATTCCAATTGTGTTGAGTTGCTGGAGTTCAGACTTCAGGTAAAAAAAAATATGAGTTTATCCAGATTTGAAATTTTTCTAAGCTGAGTAAAACAGATACACAAGGGAGTTGAGGATGAAGATAAAAGGGTGAAGACAATGATGAAGTGTAAAACTGGAAAGTAAGTTAGGTAGTAAGCTCATAGCAGGGGTGATAAACGGTGGGAAAGCGGTGAAACACAGGTGTTAGAGGCCTCTAGGCAGGTAAAGAATCTTGGGAAAGTAGTCATGTATACCTTTTACATAAAAATAAATGGAAAGTTGGAAAAAGATAATCCTTCAAAGTTGATACTTACAATAAAGTCAAGATTTTAGATGAAGTGCAATTACTTGTAATTAAAAACTCCAGCAGGTAACCATGTCAGTGAATTGCCGAGGGCTTGTGAGGAAATAGATCCCTGGGAGGGAAGAGCTCCCATGAATGTGAAAATCACCACTATATTAATATCAAAATTATGAAAGCACATCTTGATAGTTCAAAGGGAATATAAATACATATAATTTTCCTAATATTATACGGACCTGGGAAAAAACCCCAAACAATAATAGATACTTAATCTTAGTAACTTATAAAATCAGTTTTATTTTGCAATTCATTGATGAACCCCCTCAATAATATTCTTATTATTAGTATACCTTAAGAGTTTCATTTTTTGTAAAAGTGTGTAGTAGCGTATACCATCTAGGTTTGTGTAAGTACACTCTGTGATGTTCGCACAATGATGAACGCACCTAACGAAGCATTTCTCAGAATCTCTCTCTGTCATTAAGTGACGCGTAACTGTACTGTTTTTCAGGACTCTGTATCAGTCAATACTTCCATTAAAATTAATCTTTGAGGAAAGAGCTTTAGAAAGAGCACATCCAATTATCCCAGAAATATTACTTTCAAGAATGCCAAGAAACTAGAACAATTTCTGATTTTTTGAAACACTAAGAATGAGCTATGTTTACATAATTTTGGCATTTGCTGCCTTCTAAACACATTCCTGTTTATCCCTAGCTCCATCTATATAAAAAAGAGAAATGAAGCAATGGAAATTCACAAAAAGACATTTTTTACAATAGTACACACACGTCTTTGAGCATAGTTCAGGATACACTGAGCTATATTTAAAAAAACAAATAAAAACTAATCTTTGATTATTCTCTTGTTAAGTTCCTGCTACACATTTTTTTCACCTTAAAGTGGGGTTTATTTTCCCAAATTTTGCATGAGGATTATTGGAAATCCTCTTTCTTTTGTACATAAATTATATGCAAAGTGCTTAGGACAATATCTAGAACATGAGACATGACCAATAAGATAGCAGCAATGACTCTTGCTTTTGCCTCTCCTGTTACACGTTGAGTAAGAATCAAGATTTGAAGTCAGTTTTGTCTAACACCAACACCAGGGCTTTCTCTTCCACATCATACTGCCGCCGAATCATACAATAATGACATACTAAAAGTGTCCAATATTTCCATTATTTTATCAATTGTCATTTTTTGGCAAAATGCAGTATGTAAATTTAGCAGTCCGCTATGATGAATCCTCTGAAGGCATACTTCACTCATTAATTAGTACCATATTTTTAGAGGTGATGGTTTTATCCTGAATAAATATAACAAACACTTTGGTCTCACTAAACACTTTGCCATGCTTTAGCCCATTTTAATTTCAGTGTATCAATTCACCAATTTAAATGAGCGCAAGTAATCTTCATGAAATTAGTTTCATCTAGATTCTTCAGATAAAAGAATTTGGCAATTAATCACGCCTGAGAATTTTTTCCTCAGATCACCTAGCGTTTGCATATTTGATTCTCTAAAACCTATAACTGTTCTAACGAAATGAAAATCCATACTAGTTAGTGACTATTTGAGATAATTTGCATGCATTTTAATATATTAGCACGTCAAAACTAACATCTAATTTTCAGAAAGAAGACTTATAATGTGAATGTTGCAACATTATTGTGGCAGACTGAATTAATTAGCTCCAGCAAAATTTCCCTGGAGCCTTTTCTTTCACACCTTTCTGAAGTAAGTTACGCTTCTTTGATTTTCAGTTCCACAGGGATCAGATAATGCCCAACACTTTCTAATCATTTTTCCAATGTACAAATTATCAATAGGAGTTGAATTATGAGTTGAATAAATTAGAAAAATGATGCCCACGCAGAGAATGTTTATGGGAATTTTAGAATTCACTTTTTCTTTTGTGTAAAGAAAGGCCAGAGAAAGTTTTCTAATTAGAAAAAAATAGTAATTCAAACTTTATCGTGAATCTGAGAATGATTCATCAAATTTTTGACCAAGTTATTTGTAAAGTATCTCCTTGATAAAAAAAAAGCACTATTTCTTATATTTTAGGATAGGTTAATCAAACCGAATTGACCTTGTCAAACAATTGATTTTACTAAATCATGCCTGTAATGTAGTTTTAACCAAAATACTCAATCTACCAGTATAAAACATCTACTGCCTTTTGCAACAGGTAAATGATTAAGCACATATGACTTCGACCCAAATGACAAAGCACAGCTGCCACTTCCACCACTAGGCTCCTCATATGGAGAATGTTATCTAACATCTCTGCACCTCAGTGTCCTTCCTTGCGAAATGAAGGTAATAGCAGTACTAATCACATTATTGTGAGAAATAAGCAACTAAAATGTGTAAGTCTCTTAGAACAAAGTTTAGCAAGTGTAAGTACTTGAAAAATATTAGATATTACTAATTTTGAAGGATTAAACTTTTATAATAGCTCATATTCTGACATGAAGTGATGTGATATCCATAGCATGTGGACATTATTTTGGTTAGTTTGTTTTCAAAACAAGCATAAATGTTCAGTTTTCTATCTTTTGTCTATCATTTTCAACATTATTCTTATATTTATACCTTAAACATCTTGTCCTTTATTTCGTTCCCCTTACTGTGGACTCACTGAAGACAGAGATTGGATCTTGTCCACTGCTATGCCGCCAGTGCCTAGCATACAGTCTAACACATAATAAATGTTCAATTAATATTTTTGAAATAAGTGATTACATGAATTAGGTATTTCAGTTTTTAATAAGAGGCTCTACTATGTGGTTGGTGGCAAAATATATTAAATCAATTGATTATAATGAAAATAATTAATCAAAAAACAATTTTATATAAAATATATTTGTTATTGTGTGCTGATTATACAATATACCATGTGTTTCAGAAATTCCTCATAGGAACAAAGAGTTAATGAGTAAAGCATTTCCATAAAAGCCTCATGCTATTCTTTATCTCTACTAATGCAATAGCTGGAAAAGCTGTGTAGATAAAATTCATTATTGCTATTCTTTAAAATTTTACCTCAGTTATAATGAAATCATCTCACTGAAAAAGGTCATAACTAAATAAATAAACATAAGCCTATAGAACAATAATTTTTTAAAGTATTAATTACATATATTATCACAGTCATACCATGAAATCAGTATGTGTTCTTATAGTAAAGATCATCTCTAAACAATTACATGGCTTTCAAAGTCTAAAATACCTATTCAATTAGAGAGCTTTTTTTTACTCTTTTATGAATAAATATGCTAAAAACCGTTTACTGAATCAATCAAGCATTGTGATGTTCTATTCTCAGTATTAGACCAAGATAAAGGATGAATTAAATAATTGCATGGTTTGAACAGAAAGATGTTTTTAACATAATCCTAATATATTAATTTGCTAAGTTTTCAGACTGGTATGGGACTGTGTATGATATTATATTTGTAAATTAAATGTAATCATAGATTGGGTCATCTTTTATGTATTAACTAAATTTTCAAGTAATTAGCAGATAAAATAGGAAAATACTATCTTAAAAATTTATTTATTTCTCAATATTGTTTATAAGTATAATATATGGCATATGTTCATTAATCCTTCATTATATTTTTATGACTATATTCAGTGCTGAATAGAAAACAAAGCTATATGCCTTTACACAAACATTTGTCATTTATGGAAATCAATTTCTATAAACATAATCAATATCATAAATTAAATTTTAATTAAAAATTCAATCACCTGTGAACACAAACATTTTACGTCATTTTAGTGTGAAAAAAGTAGAACATGTTTCCTGGTAGGTTAAAAATAAATATAAAGTGAAAAAATTATTTACATAAAAAGAAATATCCTCAATAAATATTGTTCATACATAACATGCGTGCTTCGTTGTGAACTGTCTCTCAACTTTACTAGTATAAAATATACTTCACACAATGAAGTCTATATAGAAGTTGAAATATAATGATGAATATTTGAAATGTATATAGTGTTATAATCCAATGTGATCTCAATTAAAAAAAGAATAAATTTTAAAAAGATAGTGATATCAGCATCAGGGTGGAGTGAGTTGTTCCCTTTGTCTCTCCTCTCTAAGTTACAACCAGTAGGACATCCGTTGACCAAAAAGGACTCCCTGCACAGCAGACCAGAATGCCTGAGAGATCCATGTACCTACACATCTGAAGGTGGGTGGACTTGACCTGTGGGAAGCAGTGGAACTAGTGAAGAAGCACCCCTACGGCGGGGGTGATCCAAACTGAAGATACCCCTAGAAGTGGCAGTGGTGACCTGACATGAGGTAATAGCAAGAGCACTCGTGCCAGAGACTGGAGGCTGTGGGAATAGTAAATGCATTTGCAGCTTAGCCCCTGCCCTTCCCCCAGTGCTGGTGAGGGATGCCCACAACCTGACACTTCAGGAAACACAGCGGTGTAAGCAACCAACCCTGTCCCCTACCCAGGCAATGGTGACTCTGATGGCAATCTTTCCAGCCTAAGAGCTGTGTCAAAAAGGCAGATACCTCCAGTAGGGGTGCTGCTGCCCAGACCTGAGGCTTCAGAAAGTGCCTCAGAGCCAGAGACTAGAGGATTCAGGAAGAACAGTGGTGCTCATGGCTCGGCCTTTACCCATCCCCCAGCAGTAGCAGATGACACCTGGACACTGAGGCTTCAGGAGCCACAGCAGTACCTATGACCCAGACCCTAGTGGCAGCACCCCCAGCACTGGCCATATCAGCAGTAGGGGCTGAATATCAAGACCCTGGGCCCCTGGTAGTGGCAGCAACACATATGTACCCAGCACCCCCAACCACAGTACTGCCAACATACCCAGATAACCTGGGAGCAGTAGCACGGGTGGTACACATGGCAGCAGCATCCAAACCTATCGAGAGCCTAGGGAGAGCCAGTGGAGGAACACAAGACACAGATGACCCTGCAAGCAAGAGAAGTGCTTGCAGCCTGGTGACCCTGGTGGTAATGCTTGAGACTGCAGCAACATCATAAGAAGCAAGGGACCAACAACCTACCTCAGAGGCATAAGCAGCACAAGGAGGGCATAGATAACACCTCTGGCAGAGGTAGTGGAGGGTAGAAAGTACAGGCTCTCAAATACAACCAGAAGCAGCTCAGAATCAAAGAAGCCAAAGCATTACCCAAATAAGAAAGGCATTTATCACCACAAATGTGCCAGCAGAGTATCAACTAATCAAGCACCATGAAGAACTACAGTGACATGGTAGAACAGAAAAAAATGACAACTCTCCAGAAACCAAACTTGAAGTCACAGAAGACTACAATCTAACTGACAGAGAATTCAAAATAGCTGTCATGAAGAAACTCAACAAGTTATGAGAAAGCTCAGAAAGACAGTTCAATGAGCTCAAGAATAAAGTTAATGACCAGAAAGAGTATTTCACCAAAGACAATAAAACGCTGAAAGAAAAAACAAACAGAAATTCTGAAGATGAAGGATAGAATGAATGAGATGAAGAATCAAGTAGAAAGCCTTCGAAATAAAGCAGACCATACAGAAGAGAGAATTAGTGAGCTCAAAGATAGAAGCCTAGACATAATTCAGGTGGAAGCGAACTAAGGAGAGTGAACTAAGAGTTTTAAAAAATGAAGAAATTCTATCAGAAGTATACAACTCAATGAGGAAAAGCAACATAAGGATAATGGGTATCCTAGAAGGAGAAGAGAGGGAGAAAGAAGGAGAAAGCTTATTTAAAAAAAATAAGAGCTGATAACTTCCAAAACCGAGGGAAGGAACTGGATATACAAGTACACAAAGCTAATAGAATTCCTAATTATCTCAATGCAAAACAAAAACAAAAACAAAAAAACCTTCTCCAAGGCACATTATGTTAAAATTGTCAAAAGTCAACAACAAAGAAAGAATATTATGGGTGACCAGAGAGAAGAAAATAACTTACAAAGGAACCCCTGTCCAGACTCTCATCAGATTTATCAGCAGAAACTCTACAAGATAGGAGAGAGTGGAATGATACATTCAAAATATTGAAAGACAAAAACTACTAGCCAAGAATACTCTATCCTGCAATGTCATCCTTCAGATACGAAGGAGAATTAAAGGCTTTCCCAGATAAACAAGAGCTGAGGGAGGTCATTGCCACTACCTGCCTTACAAGAAATCTTAAAAGGAGCCCTCCCACATGAAATAAAAGGGCAAAGGTATACAAATCTTTGAGCAAGGTAAGAGATAGAATCAGAAAGTTGCAACTCTATATCACAATAGGTTAGTAAACATTTAATTATAATATAAAGGCTAAAGAAAAACAAAGCATTGAAAATGACTACAGACACTTCAATTTGATAACAAACTCACCGCACAAAAAAAGGACAATTTGTGACAACAAAAAGATAGAAAGGGAAGAGGAAAAGGACAGAATCTGCAAAGGCTAATGGAGATAAGATGCTATCAGCAGAAAAAGGACTATTTCATTTATGAGATCTTTCATACAAACCTCATGGTAACCACCAAACAAAAAATCAGAGCTCAGTCACAAACCATAAAAAAGAGGAAACTGAGAAGACCATCACAGAAAACCACTAAACAGAAATGGCAGACAAAAATAAATGGAAAAAGAAACAATGGAAATATAGAACAATCAAAAAACAAAAGATAAATGGCAGGATTAAGCCACATATAACAATAATCACTCCAAATGTAAGTGGACTGAATTCACCAATCAAAAGACACAGTGGCAGGATGGATTAAAAATCAAAATCCAGCAGCTGGCCCCATGGCTGAGTGATTAAATTTGTGTGTTCTGCTTTGGTGGCCCAGGGTTTCACTGGGTTGGATCATGGGCACGGACATGGCACTGCTCATTGGGCCACGCT
The DNA here is from genome assembly GCF_041296265.1 of Equus caballus. Lineage (NCBI taxonomy): Eukaryota > Metazoa > Chordata > Mammalia > Perissodactyla > Equidae > Equus > Equus caballus. The sequence continues at coordinate 67,220,540 of NC_091688.1, read as the reverse complement.
GAGGCAGTGTCCCACATAGCACAGCCAGAGGCACTCACAACCAGAAAGCACAACTATGTCCTGGGCAGCTTTGGGGAGAAAAAGAAGAAAAAAAGAAAAGGAAGATTGACAACAGTTGTTAGTTCAGGTGCCAATCTTTATAAAAAAAATCCAACAAATTGCTGCCTCTAGGAGACTCATCTCAGTTCTAAAGATAAACATAGTGTCAGAGCGAAGAGATGGAAGATGATACTCTAAGCAAATTGCAACCAAAAGGAAAGGGCTGTATCCATACTTATATAAGAAAAAACAGACTTCAAGCCAAAAAAGATAACAAAAGACAAAGATGGACATTAAATAATAATAAAATAAACATTCTACCAAGAAGACATAACACTTACTAATACACACATATCTAATATAGGAGCACCGAAGCATATAAAGTGACTATTAACAGACCTAAAAGAAGAAATTGACAGCAACACATAATAGTAGGAGACTTTAACACCCAACTTATATCAATGAATAGACCATCCAGACAGAAATTCAAAAAGGAAATGTGGATTTAAATGAAACATTAGACCAGAAAGATTTAATAGATATATACACAAAACACGTCATCCAAAAGCAGCAGAATGCATATTTGCCTCAAGTCCACGTGGAATATTCTCCAAGGCAGATGATATGTTGGGAAACAAAACAAGCCTCAAGAAATTTAAGAAAATTGAAATCATATCAAGCCTCTTTTCTGGCTACAATGCTATGAAACTAGAAATCAACTATAAGAAAAAGCTGGAAAACTCACAAATATGTGGAGACTAAGCAACATGCTACTAAGCAACTATTGGATCAACAAAGAAATCAAAAGAGGAATCAAAAAATACCTGGAGACAAATGAAAATTAAAAGAAAATATAACAAAACTTATGACATGCAGCAAAGTTAGTAGTACAAAGAGGGAAGTATATAGCAATACAGACCTACCTTGGAAAAGAAGAAAATCTAAAATAAACAATATAACACTATACCTAAAAGAACTGGAAAAAGAAGAATGAAGCCCAAAGTGAGTAAAAGGAAGGACATAATAAAAATTAAAGTAGAAAAAAATGAACTAAAGATTTAAAAAACAGTAGAAACAATGAATGAAACTAAGAGCTGGTTCTTTCAAAAGATAAATAAAATTGACAAATCCTTAGCCAGACTCACTAGGAAGAGAAAAGAGAAGGCTGAAATAAATAAAATCAGAAATGAAAGAGGAGATATTAAAACAGATAGTACAGAAATACAAAGGATTATAAGAGAATACTATGAAGAAGAGAGGACTCTTCTTAACACAATTTACAAGACCAAAATTACCCTGATACCAAAACCAGATGAGAACAACACAGGAAAGAAGAATTATAGGCCAGTATTGCTGATGAACATACATGTAAAAATCCAAAATAAAATATTAGCAAATTGAATACAACAATACATTAAAAGGATCATAAACTACACTTAAGCGGGATTAATTCCAGGGATGCACAGATGGTTCAACATCTGCAAATCAATCAATGTGATACATCACATTATAAAATGAAGAATAAAAACATGTGATCACCTCAATAGATGCAGAGAAAGCATTTGACAAGATGTAACATCCATTTACAATAAAAATTTTCAATAAAATGTTTACAGAAGGAACTATCTCAACATAATAAAGGCCATATATGACAAACCCACAGCCAATATCAAACTCAATGCTGAAAAATTGAAAGCTATTCTTCTAAGAAGAAGACAAGGATGTCCACTCTTGCCACTCTTATTCAGCATAGTATTAGAAGCCCTAGGCAGAACAATTAAGCAAGAAAAAGAAATAAAAAGGATACCAATTGGTAAGGAAGAAGTAAATTTGTAACTATTTGAGGATGGCATGATTCTATCTACAGAAAACCATAAATAATCCACAAAAAATATTAGGAATAATTAACAAATACAGTAATGTTTCAGGATATAAAATCGACATAAAAAAATCAGTTGCATTTGAATAAACTGACAATGAACTAGTAAAAAGAGAAATCAAGAATACAATCTCATCTACAATTGCACAAAAAGAATAAAATACCTAGGAAGAAATTTAACTAAGGAGATGGAAGACCCATACACAGAAAACTGCAAGACATTAATGAAATAAATTAAAGAAGACATAAAGAAATGGAAAGATGTTCCATGCCCACAGATTGGATGAATAGACATAGTTAAAAAGTCCAAATTACCTACAGCAGTCTATAGATTCAATGCAATCCCAACCAGGATCCCAATAACATTCTTCACAGTAATAGAACAAACAATCCTAAAATTTATATGGAACAAGTAAGGACCCCCAATAGTCAAAGGAACCCTCAGAAAAAGAAGCAAGCTAAAGGTATCACATTCCATAATTTCAAAATCTACTACAAGGCTATAGTAATCAAACAATAAAACCAGTATGGTACTGGTACAAAAACCAACACACAGATCAGTGGAATAGAATTGAGAGCCCAGAAATAAATCCACACATCTATGGACGACTAATTTTTGACAAAGAATCTAAGAACATACAATGGAGAAGTGAAAATCTCTTCAGTAAATGGTGTTGGGAAAACAGGAAAGCCACAAGCACAAGAATGAAAGTAGACCACTATTTTACAACATACACAAGAATTAACTCAAATGGAAGTCAGAGAAATTTAGAATCTAAATGACAGAGAAGTGAAAATAGCTGTCATAAGGAAACTCAGTGAGTTACAAGAAAACTCAGGAAGACAGTTCAATCAGTTCAGGAGTAAAATTAATGGGCAGAAAGAATACTTCACAAAAAAGATTGAAATCATAAAATAAAAAAAAAAAAACGGAAATCCTGGATATGAAAAGTACAATCAATGAGATAAAATAATCTAGAATCCTTAAGAAATGGAGCTGATGCAATGGAGGACAGAATTAATGATTTAGTGGATAGAAATATAGGAATGCTTCAGGTGGAGAAGGAGAGAGAACTAAGATTTGTAAAAAATAAAGGAATTCTCTGAGATATATCTGACTCAATAAGTAAAAGTAACATAAGAATTATAAGTATTCCAGAGGGAGAACAAAGGGAGAAAGGACCAGAGAGCTTGTTCAAGAAAGTTATAGCTGAGAACTTCCCAAACCTGGGGAAAGAACTGGACTTACAACTACATGAAGTCAGTAGAGCTCCTAATTGCAAAAAGACCTTCTCCAAGGCATATACCAGGAAAACTGGCAAAAGTCAAAGACAAAGAAAAAATATTGAGGGCAGTAAGGCAGAAGAAAATAATCTAGAAAGGAACCCTTATCAGGCTCTCAGTGAATTTCTTGGCAGAAATCTTATAGGCTAGGAGATAATGGAATGATATATTCAAAATACTGAAAGACAAAAACTTCCAGCCAAGAATACTCTATCTAGTGAAACTATCCCTTAGATACAGTGGAGAAATAAAAGCTTTCCCGGATAAACAAAAGCTGAGGGAGTTAATCACCACTAGACCTCCCTCACAAGAAAACATAAATGAAGACCTAATAACTGAAACAAAAAGGCAAAGGTCTACAGAGCTTTGAGCAAGGAGATAAATAGACAGACAAAATCAGACAACTGCAGCTATCTATCAGAACAAGTTAGCAAGCACTTAACTGTAACACGAAAGCTAAATGGAAGGAAACAGCAAAAGTAACTATAAATACTTCAACTTAGTCACAAACTCACAATGCAAAACAGAATAATTTGTGACAACAATAACTCAGAAGGGGAGGAGGAAAGGAATGGAACCTGCTGGGCTAATGGAGATAAGAGGTTATCAGAAAATAGACTATGTCATCTACATGACTTTTTTGTACAAACCTCACAGTAACCAGTAAATAAAACATAAGACCAGAGCCAAAATTCATAAATAAAGAGAAAACTGAGGAAACCATCACAGAAAACCACCAAACTGAAATGGCAATCAGATATACAAGGGAAGAGAAACAATGGAAATATACAACAACTGGAAAACAAGAGATAAAATGGCATTAGTAAGCCCTCATATTTTAATAATCACTCTAAAGGTAAATCATCTGAATTGTCCATTCAAAAGGCACAGAGTAGCTGAATGGATTAAAAAATAAGAACCAACAATATGCTGCCTCCAGGATGCACATCTCAGCTCTAAAGACAAACATAGGCTCAGAGTGAAGTGATGGAAGATGATACTCCAAGCAAATGGCAAACAAAAGAAAGCAGGTGTTGCCATACTTATATCAGACAAAGCAGATTTCAAGTTAAAAAAACAATGAAAGACAAAGAGGGGCAGTATAAAATGATAAAAGCTACTTTCTACCAAGAGGATGAAACACTTATGAATCTATATGCACCTAACACAGGAGCACCAAAGTACATAAAGTAACTATTAACAAGCTGAAAAGGAAAAATTAACATCAACACAATGATAATAGGGGACCTAAACACCCCACTTACATCAATAGATAGATCATCCAGACAGAAATTCAACAAGGAAATATTGAATTTAAATGAAACAGTATAACAGATGCACTTAATAGATTTATATAGAACATTCCAAACAAAAACAGTAGAATACACATTCTTCTCAAGTGCACATGGAACATTCTCAAAGATAGACAATATGTTGGGAAGCAAGGCAAGCCTCAATAAATTTAAGAAGATTTAAATCATATCAAGCATCTTCTCTGATCATGATGCTATGAAACAAGAAATCAACAACAACATAAAAGCTTAGAAAGTCACAAATATGTGAGACTAAACAACACCCTACTGAACAACCATTGAATCAAGGAAGAAATCAAAGGAGAAATTAAATAATACCTGGAGAAAGATGAAAATGAAAATATAACATAACTCATGGGATGCAGCAAAAGCAGTTATAAGAGGGAAATTCATAGCAATGCAGGACCACCTCAACAAACAAGGAAAATCTCAAATAAGTAATCTTAAACTACACTTAACAAAAATAGAAAAAGAAGAACAAACAAAGCTCAAAGTGAGCAGAAGGAGGGAAAAAATAAAATATTGGAACAGAAATAAATGAAATAGAGACTAAAAAAAACAGTAGAAAGTATCAATGAAACTAAGGGCTAGTTCTTTGAAAAGATAAACAAAATTGACAACCCCTTAGCCATACTCATTAATAATAAAAGAGAAGTCTCAAATAAATAAAATTAGAAATAAAAGATGAGAAATTACAACAGATATTGCATAAACACAAAGGATTATAAGAGAATACTATGAAAAACTATATGCCAACAAATTGGATAACTAGAAGAAAAGCATAAGTTGGTAAACTCATACAACCTCCCAAAACTGAATCAAGAAGTAATAGAGAATCTGAATAGATCAATCACAAGTAAAGAGATTGAAACAGTAATCAAAAACCTCCCAAAAAGCAAAAGTCCAGGGCCAGATGGATTCTCTGAAGAATTCTACCAAACATTCAAAGATTTGATACCTGGCCTTCTCAAACTATTCCAAAAAATTGAAGAGGCTGGAACCCTTCCTTACTCATTCTATTAGGCTAATATTACCCTGATACCAAACCAGGCAAGGACAACAAAAGAAGGAATAATACAGGCCAATATCACTGATGAGCATTGATGCAAAAATCCTCAACAAAATATTTTGCAAACTGAACACAGAAATACATTAAAATGATCATATACCATGATCAAGTGGGATTTATACCAGAGGCACAGGGATGGTTCAACATCCACAAATCAATCAATGTGATACACCACCTTAACAAAATGAGGAATAAAAATCACATGATCATCTCAATAGATGCAGAGAAAGCATTTGACAGGATCCAAAATCCATTTATGACAAAAACTCTCAATTAAATGTGTGTAGGATGAAAGTATCTTGACATGATAAGGACATTTATGACAAACCCACAGCTAACATAATACTTAATGGAGAAAAACTGAAAGCCACCCCTCTGAGAACAGGAAGAAGACAAGGGTGCTCACTCTCACCACTCCTATTTAACATAATACTGAAAGTTTTAGCCAAGCAGTTAGGCAAGAAAAGTAAATAAAAGGTATCCAAATTGGAAAGGAAGAAGTGACACTCTTACTATTTGCAGATGACATGATTCTATATATAGAAAACTCTAAAGAATCCATCAGAAAAGTATAAGAAATAATCACCAACTACAGTGAAGTTACCTGGTACAAAAACAACTTATAACATACAGTTGCATTTCTATACAGTGATAATGAACTAGCAGAAAGAGAAGTCAAGAATACAATCCCATTTAGAGTCACTATCAAAACAATAAAATATGTGGGAATAAATTTAACCAAAGAGGTGAAAGACCTATACACAGAACTATAAGACATTACTGAAAGAAATTGAAGAAGATATAAAGAAATGAAAGATACTCCATGCTTGTGGATTAGAAGAATAAACATAGTTAAAATGTCCACATTACCTAAAGTAATCTATAGATTCAATGCAATCCAAATCAGAATCACAATGACATTCCTCATGGAAATGGAACAAAGAACACTAAAATTTATATGGAACAACAGAAGACCTTGAATAGCCAAAGCAATCCTGAGAAAAAAGAACAAGCCTGGGGCTGGCCCAGTGACATAGTGGTTAAGTTCGTGAGCTCTGCTTCAGTGTCCTGGGGTTCACTGGTTCAGATCATGGGCATGGACCTCCATAGTGCTCATCAAGGCGTGCTGTGGTGGCATGCCACACACAAAAGAGAGAAAGATTGGCATGGATGTTACCTCAACAACAATCTTCCTCAAGCAAACAGATGAAAACTGGCAACAGATGTTAGCTCAGGGCCAATTTTCCTCAAGTAAAAAATAAATAAGTAACAAAGCTGGAGGTATCACACTCCCTGATTTTAAAATATACTGCAAAGCTAGAGTAATCAAAACAGCATAGTACTGACAAAAGCAAACACACAGCTCAATGGAACAGAATTGAATGCCCAGAAATAAACCCACACATCTACAGACAGTAAATCTTCAACAAAGGAGCCAAGAACATACCATGAAGAAAGGAAAGTCTCTTCAATAAATTGTTTTTGGACTACTGGACACCCACATGCAAAAGAATGAAAGTAGATCATTATCTTACACCATCCACAAAGATTAACTCACAATGGATTAAAGACTTGAATGTAACATGTGAAACCATAAAACTCCTAGAAGAAAATATAGGCAGCACACTCTTTGACATCAGTCTTAGCAGCATCTTTTTGGATATCATGCCTCCTCAGATAAGTGAAACAAAAGAAAAAATAAACAAATGGGACTACATCAAGGGATTAATCTTCAAAATATATAAAGAACTCTTACAACTCAACAACAGAAAAACAAACCACGTGATCAAAAAATGAGCAGAGGATATGAATGGACATTTTTCCAATGAAGATATACAGATTGCCAACAAGCACATGAAAAGATGGTCAACATCACCCATTATTAGAGAAATACAAATCAAAACTACAATGAGATATCACCTCCCACTCATAATAATGTCTATTATTAAAAAGACAAGAATTAACAGTGTTGGAGAGGATGTGGAGAAAAGGAAACCCTCATGTACTATTGGTGGGAATGCAAACTGGTGAAGCCATTATAGAAAACAGTATGGAGATTTCTCAGAAAATTAAAAATAGAAATACCGTATGATCCAGCTATTCCATTTATGGCTTCATTCCATTTCTATTCCATTTATCCAAAAAACATGAAAGCATTAATATAAAAACATATATGCACCCCTGTGTTTATTGCAGTAATATTCACAATAGGAAAGACGTAGAAGCAACCTAAGTGCCCATCAATGGACAAATGGATAAAGAATACGTGGTGTGTGTATACACACACACACACACACACGCAATGGAATACTACTCAGCCATAAAAAAATATGAAATAGTGCCATTTCCAACAACATGGATGAACTTCGAGGGTATTATGTTAAGCGAAGTAAATCAGATGGAGAAAGACAAATACAGTATGATTTCACTCATATGTTGAAGATAAAAAACAAACAAATGGGGTCCACCCAGTGGCATAGTGGTTAAGTTCACACACTGCTTCAGGGGCCCAGGGTTTGTTGGTTTGGATCCTAGGTGTGGACCTATACACTGCTCATCAAGCCATACTGTGGCAGCATCCCACATACAAAATAGAGGAAGATGGCACTGATGTTAGCTCAGGGACAACCTTTCTCAAGTGAAAAGAGGAAGACTGACAACAGATATCAGCTCAGGGCCAAGCTTCCTCACTAAAAAAAGAAAAAAAGAAAGAAACACAGAGCAGTTTGCTGGTTTCCAGAAGGAAGGGAATAGGATGGCAAAGGGGTAAAGGGGAACACACGTATGGTGACAGATGGAAACTAGACTTTTTGTGTGAACACGATGCAGTCTATACAGAAGCCAGAATATAATGATGTATAGCTGAAATTTACATAATGTTATAAACCAGTGTGATGTCAATTAAAAAACAGAAAAAAATTATTAAAAAATACACCTCATACAAACTTCAATAACTATATTTAGATCAGTTTGTTCATTTTCCAATCTCTTCTTTATGAAATCAACACACGCATCATTCTAAAACAAAAATCCAAAGAATATCAGTTCTCTGCTCACATGCTTTGGCTAACTCATCATTGTGAGGAGTTTAAAGTCTAGGCTCTTGAATCCGCCATTTAAATGTTTGAAGTCTTTTGCAACTTCTCTCTCCTGCTCTAACTCTACAATCCCCGGTTCTAGTCATGATAAGAAGGCCTTCAATACTTTTACAAACCAATGTCTGTGGCCCTTCATGCCTGTGTTCTGTGCTGGCATTCTCTTCTTTCTCTCATACTCTCTGATTCGGATCCAAACTCATCAACCTCATTCTTACCCCGAAGAGCTGTGAATTTGTCCAGGAAGCCACAGATGCGCAACCACCATGCTGCTATGTCAACTCTAAATGCAACTTTGCATTGCATATCTTAGGTCATACCGCAACTGTCTCTTTATGTGTCTGTCTTAATGGATTACGAGTCTCTCAAGAGCAGGGCTAAAGTCTTATTCACATTTATATCTGCCCTCCATAGCACAGCCCTGAACACATACTGTTTCCACTTCCCCAATGTTCTATTTGCACAAAATTGGGAAAGTTTCTTAACTCTTTTGAGCTTCTTTGTCCTAAAAATGAGGCTGAAGATATTTTTCCCTACAAAATGATTCAAGGGATTACATTTTGGGAAATTAAACTTTTACATAAAATTAAACACTCCCTTATTCTGGTGACATGTAATAAGAGATAAATAAATATTAGCTACTATAATTTTACTTAACTTTCCTTACATAATAATTGTTATATCATTAGCAAGGAATAACGAATGATGAGAACTGAAAGTAAAAAGGAATGACACCTTTAAGATGAAAAACGCAACTTATCCAAGTGTCACGTCCTCATTAATTAAAGAGGAGACCAGAGGAAGCATTTTAGGGGTTTTACAGGACAGTTTTTCCAAATGTAACACAGAGCTTCGTACTTGCTGTTTCTTCTGCAGGACATGCTGTCCTCCAGATATTTGCATGGTTCATTCCTTTGCTTTTTCAGGTCTCTACTCAAATGTCTCCCGTTCAGAGATGCTTTACCTAAAGTGAGCATCTTTCTCATTTCTCACCATCTCCATACTTTACTTTATTTTTCTTCATAACACTTACAGCTAATATATTTATTTCTATTTATTGAATCTCTCCCAGACTAGAATGTTATATGCATGAGGACGGAGAGTTGTCTGTTAGAGTTCTATCTTCAGCAGCAGCTAGGAAAGTACCTGTCTTAGTATGTTCAGCATGTTATAACAAAACGCTACGGATCAGATGGCCTATAAACAACATTTATTTCTCACAGTTCTGGAGACTGAAAGTCTAAGATAGAGGTGACAGCACAGTAGCTGAGGGTTCTCTTCTTGATTGCAGACTACTGGCTTCTCACCGTGTCCTCCCATGGCGGAATGAGGCTAGCAGGCTCCCTGAGGCCTACTTTATAAGGGCACTAATCCCAGTCAAGAAGGCGCCACCCTCAAGACTTCCCAAAGGCTCCTCCTCCTAATACCATCATATCATGGTATTAGAATTTCAACATATGAATTCTGGGGAGACGCAAACACTCAGACCACAGCAGTGCCTAACATGTAGTAGATGTCAAATGACTGGTTGAATGAATGAAATTTGAAGAGGATTGAAAAACTATTCAATTCCCAAATATATTTTCCCCACCGACTTTTGGAGTGCTAGAAATTCTTTTCAAACTGTGTTCCAAGGCATGGTAAAGGCACTTTTCTTCAGTGGATGCTTAATACGACATAAGAAAAGGAAGAGACATCAGAGCTCTCTCTCTGTGCTCACACACAGAGGAAAGGCCATGTGAACACATGGTGAGAAGGCTCCATCTGCAAGCTGACAGAGGCGTCTCGCCAGACACCAACTCTGCTGGCACCTTGATCTTGGACTTCTAGCCTCCAGAACTGTGAGAAAATAAATATCTGTTACTCAAATCACCCAGTGTGTGGAATTTCGTTATGCCAGCACAAGCAGACTAACACAGCATGTGAACAACAGACTGGAAACTTCATTGTTTTACAATACTTGCTTTCACCCTGAAACATTTACTGACTTCCTGGCTATGGGAGAGGCTTGGAAATCAAGCCAAAGCTTCTAAAAGGCAGAGAAAAATCTTTCACAGTCTTTCAGTGCTTAGAGGACAAAACTACTAGCAGAGAGGGATAGTTATAAGCAGAAGGTCATTCTACCAGTCAACATACTGCCAGATTTTGAATCTCTGTGAGGTGGGAAGCTGGAGAGCTGAGGTAGAAAATTCTGAAGGGAAGAGGTTAATCTCACATAGACTTAAATAGCTGAGGGGACCATGATCCAGAAAGGTCTCAATAAAAAGGCCTGGAGGCCATACCCTAGAGTCAGGCTTAAACCAGACTTAAAGTGAGTTCTATTAAAAGCGTCACTTGGATACTGACCAAATGCAATTGTTGATTAAATTGAGATGATCAGCCACTGACTTTATCTCTCAAACAAAGAAACAGGGAAACCTCTCTAGTGGAAGATAATACCAATTGGCATGTCATTATTTTTTTAATACAATATTTATTGTATAATACGTTATAAAGCATGGGAGGAAGCAAGGATATATGACTTAAAATCAAGAGAAGAAATAGAAGTAAATCCAGTATTGACCTAGAAATTAGTTTTAGCATAAAGAACTTTCAAATAATCTGATTTTAACAGCAAGAAAATAAAGGTAGAGATAAAAAAAATAGGTGAGAAGATAAAGAATTTTACCAGAAAATTGGAATTTATAAAAAAAAATTCAGTGATCACTCTAGAAAGAAAAAGTATATGAAATTCAAAGCTTGGTTGTCACAGCTGTTTGAACACATTTGTTCAAGAAATTAATTACCTATAAGACAAAACATAGAAGATATACAATTAAGAAACTGAAAATAACAGGTGATGGCAGGAAGGATCATAGTGTAAGACACATATGTATGATGTGTTCTAAACATATGGACTCTTTTTTCCAATTATTTTATTTATGTCATAATGGTTTATAAAATTGTGTAATTTCAGGTGTACATTATTATTTATCAGTTTCTGTATAGATTGCATCATGCTTTCCACCAGTAGTCTAATTTTTACCTGTCACCATACATGTGTGCCCTTAAATCCCTTTTTCCTACCCCTCAACACTCTACCCCCCTGGTAAGAGCTCTGCTATTGTGTATGTATATATATTCACCAAATCTTCTTTATCCATTCATCAGTTGATGGGCACTTGGGTTGCTTCCACATCTTGGCTATTGTGAATAATGCTACAATGAACATACGGGTGTTTAAATCTCTTTGAATTGTTGATTTCAAATTCTTTGGATAAATATCCACTAGTGGTACAGCTGGGTCTTATGGTATTTCTATTTTTAATTTTTGGGGAAATCTCCATGCTATTTTCCATAGTGGCTGCACCAGTTTTCATGCCCACCTGCAGTGTATGAGGGTTCCCTTTTCTCCACACCTTCTCCAACATTTGTTATTTTTTTTGTGTTTTTTTTTTTTTCTTAAAGATTGGCACCTGGGCTAACAATTGTTGCCAATCTTTTTTTTTTTTCTGCTTTATTTCCCCAACCCCCCCAGTACATAGTTGTATATCTTAGTTGCAGGTCCTTCTAGTTGTGGGATGTGGGATGCCGTTGCAACGTGGCTTGACGAGCGGTGCCATGTCTGCACCCAGGATCCAAAGCCTAGGCCGCCGCAGCAGAGTGTGCGAACTTAACCACTCGGACACGGAACTGGCCCCTTTTATGTTGTTAATTATACCCATTCTGACAGGTGTAAGATGATATCATTGCAGTTTTGATTTACACGTCCCTAATAATTAGTGATGTTGAACATCTTTTCATGTGCCTGTTGGCCATCCGTATATCTCCTTTGGAAAAATGTTTGTTCACATCCTCTGCCCATTTTCTGATCAGGTTATTTGTTTTTATGTTGTTGAGTTTTATAAGTTCTTCATATATTTTGGAAATTAATTCCTTGGTGGATATGCAATTTGCAAATATTTTCTCTCAGTTAGTGGGTTGTCTTTTCATTTTGTTCATGGTTTCCTTTGCCTTGCAGAAGCCTTTTAGTCTGATGTAGTCCCATTTGTTTATTTTTTCTCTTGTTTCCCTTGGCTGAATAGACATGCTATTCAAAAAGATGCTGCTAAGACTGATGTCAAAGTGAGCACTGCCTATATTTTCTTCTAGGAGTTTTATGGTTTCACATCTTACATTCAAGTCGTTAATCCATTTTGAGTTAATTTTTGTAGATGATATAAGATAATGGTCTACTTTCACTCTTCCGTATCTGGCTGTCCAGTTTTCCCAACACCATTTATTGAAGAGAAATTCCTTTCTCCATTGTACGTTCTTGGTTCCTTTCTCGAAGATTAGCCATCCATTGATGTGTAGTTTTATTTCTGGGTTTTCAATTCTGTTCCATTGCTCTGTGTCTGTTTTGGTGCCAGTACCACGCTGTTTTGATTACTATAGTTTTGTGGTATATTTTGAAGTCAGGGAGTGTGTTGCCTCCAGCTTTGTTCTTTTTCCTCAAGATTGCTTTGGCTATTTAGGATCTTTTGTTGCCCCATATGAATTTTAGGATTCTTTGTTCTATTTCCATGGAGAATGTCATTGTAATTCTGATTGGGATTGCATTGAATCCGTAGATTGCTTTAGGTAATACAGAAATTTTAACTATGTTTGTTCTCCCAATCCATAAGCATGGAATATCTTTCCATTTCTTTATGTCATCTTCAATTTCTTTCAATAACGTCAATTAGTTTTTAGCATACAAGTCTTTCACCTCCTTGGTTAAACTTATTCCTACACATTTTATTCTTTCTGTTGTGATTGCAAATGGGATTGTATTCTTGGCTTCGCTTTTTGCTAGTTCCTTATTAGTACATAGAAATGCCACTGATTTTTATAAGTTGATTTTATACCCTGCAACTTTGCTGTAGTTGTGGATTATTTCTAATAGTTTTCTGGTGGATTCTTTAGGATTTTCTACATATAGAATATCATGTCATATGGAAACAGTGAGAGCTTCGCTTCTGCCTTTCCAGTTTGGACACCTTTTAATTCTTTTTCTTGCCTTATTGCTTTAGACAAACCTCCAGTACTATGTTGAATAAGAGTGTTAAGAGTGGGCACCCTTGTCTTGTTCCTATTCTGAGTGGGATGGCTTTTAGTTTTTCAACATTAAGTATGATGTGGCTGTGGGTTTGTCATATATAGCCCTTATTATGTTGAGGTACTTTCCTTCTATACCCATTTGATTCAGACTTTTTATGATAAATGGATGTTGGATCTTGTCAAATGCTTTCTCTGCACCTGTTGAGACGATCATGTGATTTTTATTCCTCATTTTGTTAATGTGGTATATCACACTGATTGATTTTCAGATGTTGAATCATCACTGCATCACTGGAATAAATCCCACTTGATCATGGTATATGATCCTTTTAATGCATTGCTGTTTGGCTTGCCAATATTTTGTCAGGATTTTTGCATCTATGTTTATCAGGAATTTGGCCTGTAATTTTTGTTCTTTGCGTTGTCCTTGCCTGACTTTGGTATTAGGGTAATGCTGACCTCATAGCATGAGTTAGGAAGCCTTCTGTCTTCTTCAATTTTTTGGAACAGTTTGAGAAAGATAGGTATTTAATATTCTTTGAATGTTTGTTAGAATTCTCCAGAGAAGATATCTGGTCCTGGACTTTTATTTTTTGGGAGGTTTTTGATTACTGTTTTGATCTCTTTACTTGTGACTGGTCTATTCAGATTCTCCATTTCTTCTTGATTCATCTTTGGGAGGTTGCATTAGTTTATGAATTTATCCATTTCTTCTAGGTTATCCAATTTGTTGGCATAAGGTTTTTCAGAGTATTCTCTTATAATCCTTTGTATTTCTGCAATATCCATTGTAATTTTGCCTCTTTTATTTCTAGTTTCATTTATTTGAAGCTTCTCTTTATTTTTCTTAGTTTGGTTAATGGTTTGTCCATTTTATTTATGTTTTCAAAGAACTAGACCTTTTTTTCATTGATCCTTTCTAAAGATTTTTTAAGTCTCTATTTCATTTATTTCTGCTCTAATTTTTTTTATTTCCCTCCTTCTGCTGACTTTGGACTTTGTTCTTCTTCTTCTGGTTCTGTTAAGTATAGTTGAAGATTAATTATTTGAGATTTTTCTTGTTTGTTGAGGTAGGCCTGTATTGCTACGAATTTCCCTCTTATAGCTGCTTTAGTTGCATGCCATAAAAGTTGGTATGTAGTATTTTCATTTTCATTTTTCTCCAGGTATTTTTTGATTTCTTCATTGATCCAATTGTTATTCAGTAGCATGTCATTTAGTCTCCACATATTTGTGACTTTCCCAGCTTTTTTCTTGTAGTTGATTTCTAGTTTCTTTGCATTGTTGTTGGAAAAGATGCTTGATCTGATATCAATCTTCTTAAATTTATTAGACTTGCCTTGTTTTCCAACATGAGGTCTATCTTTGAGAATGTTCCATGTGCACTTGAGAAGAATGTATATTCTCCTGTTTTTGTATGGAATGTTATTGAGACATATATGAAGTCCACCTGATGCACTGTTTTGTTTAAATCCACTATTTCCTTGTTGACCTTCTGTCTGGATGATCTATCTATTCATGTAAGTGGGGTGTTGAAGTCCTCTACTATTATTGTGTTGCTTTTAATTTCTCCCTTTAGGTCTATTAATATTTGTTTATATACTTGGATTCTCCTGTGTTAGGTGCATTTATATTCATAAGTGTTCTGTCCTCTTGGTGGAATATCCCTCTATCATTTTATACTGCCACTCTTTGTCTCTCATTGTCTTTTTTATCTCAAGGTCTGTTTTGTCTGCTATAAGTATGGCAAGGCCTAATTTCTTTTGTTTGCCATTTTCTCAGAGTATTGTCTTCTATCACTTCACTCTTAACCTATCTTCTTCTTTAGAGTGGAGATGTCTTTCCTGGAAGCAGCATATTGTTGTGTCCTTATTTTTCACCCATCCAGCTTTTCTGTGTCTTTTGCTTGGATAATTAAGTCCATTTACCTTTAGACTGATTATTGATATGTGTGGGCTTAATACTACCATTTTATCTCTTGTTTCTTGATTTTTCTATATTTCTGTTTTTCTATTCCTTTGTATATCTGACTGCCATTTCAGTTTAGTCATTTTCTGTTATGGTTTTCTCAGTTTTCTCTTTATTTATGAATTGTGGCTCTGATCTGATTTTTTCTTTAGTGGTTACCATGTGTTTTGTATAAAAGATTTAGTAGTGAGATAGAGCGTTTTCTGATAGCCTCTTGTCTCCATTAGCCTAAGCAGGTTCCATTCCTTTCCTCTTCCCCTTCTCAGTTTTTGTCATCACAAATTATTCTGTTTTGTGTTGTAAGTTTGTAACTTAATCGAAATGGTTACAGTATTTTTGATGATTTACTGCCCCTTATCTTTTATAATTGTTTGCTAACCTGTTCTGATAGAGAACTGCAGTTTTCTGATTTTGTGTGTCTATTTATCTCCTTACTCAAATTTTCATAGACCTCTGTTATTTTTTTCAGTTATGAGGGCTTCTTTTTTCATTTCTTGTAAGCAGGTCTACTGGCAATGAACTCCCTCAGCTTTTGTTTATCTTGGAAAGCTTTTATTTCTTCACTGCATCTGAAGAATAGCTTTTCTGGATACAGTATTCTTGGCTGAAAGTTTTTGTCTTTCTCTATTTTGAATATGTCATTTCATTCTCTCCTAGCCTGTAAAGTTTCTGCTGAGAAATTTCTGCTGAGAAATCTGCTGAAAGGCTGATAGGGGTTCCTTTGTAGATTATTTTCTTTTATTTTCTTAACTTTAATATTTTTCTTTGCCATTGGCTTTTGCCAGTTTTACTGGCATATGCCTTGGAGAAGGTCTTTTAGCATTGATGTAATTAGGAGTTCTATTGGCTTCGTGTATGTGTAAGTCTTATTACTTCCCCAGTCTTGAGACGTTCTTAGCTATAATTTCTCTGAACAAGCTCTCTGCTCCTTTCTCCCTTTGTTCTCCCTCTCGAATACCTATAATCTTTATGTTACTTTTCCTAATAGAGTCAGATATTTCTTTGAGAATTTCTTAATTTTTAAAAAATCTTAGTTCTGTCTCTTCCTCCATCTGAAGCATTTCTATATTTCTATCCTCTAAATCACTATAATCACTTTTTCTGTCCTCCATCATATGAGCTCTATTTTTTAAAGATTCTAGATTATTTCTTATCTCATTGTTTGTGTTCTTGATATCCAGAATTTCTGTTTGGTTTTTGTTTTCATAGTTTTAATCTCTTTGGTGAAGTATTTCTTCTGCCCATTAATTTTATTCCTGAGCTCACTGAACTGTCTTTCTGAGTTTTCTTCTAACTCGTTGAGTTTCTTTATGACAGCTATTTTGAATTCTCTGTCATTTGGATTGCAAATTTCGGTGACTTCATTGTTGGTTTCTGGAGACCTGTAGTTTTCCTTCTGCTCTGAAGTGTTAGGGTATTTTTTCAGGGCGTTTGATGAATTGATCCTTTTCTGGTTCTTTTCTAGTAGTATCAGGTCAGGGATTCCACCTGCTACTGCTGGGGGGAAGCAGGAGCTGTGCTTCTGATCCCACCCTGTCTGTCAGAAGTTGTGTGGGTACAGTGGGCACTCTGCAAGCCAGGAGAGCATTTGTTCACATGCCATCTTTTGCTGCCTCTGCTTACAGTCAGGCCAGCCACTGTGCTTGGTGGGTGGGGCTTCCTCATGGGGTCCAAGCTAAGGCCAATCTTTGGGGCTATGGTCCACAGTGGCTGCACCTGTAGGCCATGATAACATTTGCACGTGTGTGGGGCTGCCTCCTCCTCCTCTTACAGTCACACCTGGGCACATTCCCACTGGTGAGGGCACAGCAGCATGGTGGGTGCTCCTGCAGGCCGGGAAAGTGTTTGCACACACACCTGCTGAGCTGCCACCACCTCCTCTTACACTTGTGATGGGGTCACTGCAGCATGGTGTGTGCTCCCATAGGCCAGGATAGCATTCATGCACAGTCTGGGCTATCCAAGCCTCCTCTTAGAGTAGTGCCAGCTGTTGTGTGAGGACCTGTGACCTGGCTCACAGCTGCTGGGGAGGCATGGGGGAGTGTTCACCTATCTCCACTGCTTCCCAGGGATTCTGTCCATCCACTTTCAGTTGTTTGGCTACATGCCCCTGTCAGGCATCCTTTTGTGCTGTGTGAGCATCCTCCATTGGTTGCTGAATGTCTGTGTAGTTGCAATTCAGAGGGGGAGAGACAAAGGGAACAGTTCAGTCTGTCATGTTGCTGACATCCCTGTTACATATTTCTTAATTGCCATTAATGATGTGGTTGGTGAATAGCATCAAGTGTGCTCAGGTCAGTACCTCACCTGTATTTCTCACTGCCCCCAAATGCTATCAGAAGTTTTCTTTGGGCACCATTACTGTCACAAAATCTATGCTCACATGTTCACAAAGAGCTGGGTGAAAAGAGTAGATGTAACCTCTGGCCAGGAAAAAGTTCTCGACTCTTTTTTTTAATAAAAGTATTATGAGTGAGGGAAATGCTTTTTTATATCTGCAGAGTGACCATTAAAATTGTAAAATATTTTAAAACTAACATGTTAAAAGAATAAAAATTCAATAATTAATCCTTTCATTAAATGAAAAGTTGATAAAAATTGAAGAATGGGGAAGATACAAAATAGAAGGGCCAGTCATAAAATGAATAGTGAAATAATAAATATAAACCCAATGTCATCAACAAATTTAAATATCAATACAGTACATGCTCCAAATAAAAATCTAGGATTGTTAGAGTTAATGAAAAAAAACTTAAATGCTGCTTGAAAGAAATGTACTTTAAATACAGAATATAGAAAGACTGCCTCTAAAATGATGAAAAGTGCACTATTAAAATTCTATCCAAAATTGTGTCTGGAGACTATATTAATATAAGATAAATTAACCTTTAAAGCAAGAAGCATTTCCAATGATAAATAGTAATATTTCATAATTAAAAGTGGGTCGATGCAATAGGAAGATATTACAATCCCAAATGTATCTATCATATCTTCAAAATATGTAAACAAAGTTGATAGCATGGAGAGTAACAATAGAAAAACCTACAATCATAGTGAGAGATTTTTAATAATACTTTTTCAATATAAAAAGGGCAAGAAAAAAAGTCTACTAACATGGATAAAATGAACAACAAAATTAACAAACATAGACTAATTGATAAGATTGTCCATTGCATCAGACAATGACAGAGTTTTCATTGACTTTCAAGTGTACATGAAATACATGATGAAATAAATAAGACAACCTCAACAAACTTCAAAATATTAAAATTACCCTGAATATATTCTATGCCCACAGTGAAATTAATACAGAAAAGGGCAACTTAAAAGTTACATTTTTAAAACCAACTGAAGTGCTTCTATATAATTCATTGGGCTAAGAAATCAAAATTACAGTCGAAGCTTTTTAAAACTAAAAACTAGTGACTGAGCAACACATTAAAATTTGGGAATTTCACCAGCACAGTGCATAAAGGGAAATACATAGTCTTTTTTTTGGATTTATTTATTTATTTATTTATTTTTAAGGTATGTGTTTTGTGAGGAGGATTGGCCCTGATCTAACATCTGTTGCCAATCTTTTCTCTTTTTTTTTCTCCCCAAAGCGCCGGTACTTAGTTGTATATCCTAGTTGTAAGTCATTCTAGTTTTTCTATGTGGGATGCCACCACAGCGTGGCTTGATGAGCAGTGTGTAGCTGCATGCCCAGGATTCAAACCAGTGAACCCTGGGCTGCCAAAGCGGAGTGCACAAACTTAACCACTTGGCCATGGGGCCAGCCCCAAGAAATCCATAGTCTTGAATTCATATGTTAGAAAAGAAAAATAAAGATGAAAGTCAATTATTTAAATTTGATCTTAATAAGTTAGGAAAATAACAGTAAGAGAAAACTAAGGAATGTAACATAGAAGAAATATTAAATATGAGAGCAAATCAATAAAATAAAAAAAATTCTAAAATACAAAATAATCACCAAAGTCAATTGTTGGTTCCTTGAAGCAATTAATAAAATTGATAACACTTTAACAATCATGATTAAGAAAAAGAAAAGGAAGACAATTTGCCTATATTAGAAATAGAAATGGGGCCTTGCTCCAGATTTAAAAACATGTAAAGGATACTAAGAAAATGGTATAAAGAAATCTATATCAACACATTGGACAATACACATGGAATAGAAAAATCTCTAGGAAAATATATCACACCAAAGCTCAAAGAACTAGAAAATTTAAATAGAGAGACACACATTGAAGAAATCCAATATGTTTTTAGATCATTTCCACAAGACAGAAATGACAACCTTGAACAAAATCTTATGGATAACAGAAAAGGAGGTGGAATGTTCTTTTTGAGACCACAATGATGATGCATCTAAAATTTGTAAATGTCATTTCAAGAAATAAAACTACAGCCTGATTAACTCTGATACCTGAGATGCACTGGGCATAGATTAAATGCCATTAATAATCCAAATTAGATCTTTAATTCAATTCATTTTAGCTCAAGTTATATAATGTAGAAAAGGGAGAATGATGGATAAGAATGTTTAGAGGGAGACACACAGACACACCCAGGGAAAAAGTAGGAAGGAGAGAGAGAGAGACATTTAGATAATATACTTTAATTCTGTAAGGACAGCAAACTCACACAAGAAATATAATACCTTATTTTTTGAAAAACTGACCTGTGAGCTAGAAAAACAAGTAAAAGCCGGATGTTGAAAGATGTGGACAAAAAGCATTGCAGGCCAAGGGAACAACATGTTCCAAAGAGCAAGAAAATGTGAATTGTTTAGAGAAAACTACATATTTTGGTAAAGTTGATGAATGTCTACAAGATTATATTTATCATCTAAGAATTAGCTCATGTGTCACTTCTCAAAACACTTTTTCTTAAACATCTTATGTTCAGGAAACAGGAAGGAGTTCACCAACTGTAAAGCAAGATATATCACAACAGGAGATAAGGATGGAAGTACAGGCTGGATTCGAATCACTCGGGACCTTTTAAAACAAGTCCACAAGGATTTTATTTTGTATAAGGAGTGCTGACATAATTTAAACACGAGTGTAACATGATCATATTTGTAATTTAGAAAAATTAGTCATGGAGCAGTAGATTGAATAAACTATACGGGAAAAATCCTGAAAGGGAAACCACTTGGGAGGCTCTTGCTGAAATTCATGAAGACGATGAGAATTTGGATAAGGTCAAGCCGAGTGAGGGAGGTGAGCAGTTCTGTTCTATAAAGGTTTAGGAAATAGAATGCATAGACTCAATGATTATAAATGTTAGTAAGAAGATTTAATAATTAAAAAAATTTCAGTTTTTCCCTTTGGAAACCTACAAGACCATCACAAGAAAGATTTCAACAAAATATTTTTTAGATTGGATGAGAGCATGAGACTTCATCTTTAAATTTTTCTTTGAAAAGGATTTCAGAACTGATATCCAAATACTGGTGAGACTCTAAATGTTCCTGAAACATTATTTTAGTAAAGCAATCAGGGATGACCATGCTCTGCCTCTGGCCACCAATTAATAAATATGATTAACAAATGAATATTCTTCCTGAATACTAGTAGGAGTTGATGTTAAGTCAATTAAACAGAGACTTTGTAATTCATAATTTACACCTAATTAGTGTTTAATCTTTTTTCAATGCTGTGATTTAATTACAAATGTTTAGTTGAGCAAAATAAAAATCTTTTTCTGTCACTGTTGTTCAGTTAAAATCAACAAGGCTCCCTGATAGAGATAGATTACCAATACAGGTTCACCCTTTTATAATTACTCTAAAGATTAGTGCGGCAAACGGAAATCATTAGATCTTGACTAAGAACAATGACAACAGGTTTCTAAGACTTACTATTTTTGTTAATCTGCCCATTAGAAATCAAGGCTTATTTGTTTCATAAATGCGTTTTTCATTTCTCTTGAGAAATACAAGCTTATTGAATTAAATATGCTATGGTATTTAATAAATGCCATAATAAATGCATGTATTTAATAAAGTTTTAAAAATTTTAACTATATTTGTCTCTAGTTATCCAAAGCTTTTAGGTATTTGAGAAAACTGCCAAAATTAAATCTTCAAAATTTCAAATTCATCTAGTGTTTGACTTATGTTTATTATTTTAATTTAAATTATAACGGCTTTACAGTGGTAATATTGATGTTGATCAATACTGATTAATATTTTTCCACGATTTCTTCTTCTATAATAAAACATATACATGAAACTATATGAATTGATCAAATAATAAAATTAATATATTTTGCACATCTACAAAGAGAATAGGCTTGTTGAATTTATAAAATTGAGCATATTTAGGTTAAAGTTGGTATAAGTGACTAGAAAGCTCAAATAACAGAAATTTTAAAAAGAAATGTGAGTCAAAAGAACTATTTAGTATTTAAACAAGATATTAGATCTTTTCAAATAAACTGAAGCATAATCATATTTCAGAAACGGTAGTAACAAGTAGGCAATAACCAAAATACTCACGAACCAGATGACACTCAACGACAAATAACTATGCTCAGGCACACGCATACACACATCACATATATCCTATGAACACTGATGTATATATAGCCTTTTCCCTACCTTTAAGCCTAAGCTTCCACAAGCCAGTATTTCTTGCCTAAAATTTGTTTTGACATTTCAAGTAGCAGTTTAATCCACTGAACTTTATCAGAAACTGGGCACTTCCTCTAAGCTTCTTAGACAATCAGACAATGCAGAGTGGCATGTTAGTTTGGTCCACTGTTAATTCCAGTGGTATTTCTTCAGCAAGGGGTACTTCAAATGAAGTGCGGTAAAAGTGGAGTTGGGACAATATGAGGGATTGAGCAATTCTAATTCATCAATTCACTTGGCATCATATATTCATGTCCATATTATTTAAAAATAAATATGACATTTCTTACAACAGAAAACAATAGAAATCTTTCAGTTTACTTGCATATCAGATACCTAATGAATAGCTGAGATGTTGGTGAAATATTGAAGTATGTGAAAGTAACGGAGCCTGAGAATGGGAGGGACCTACCTGAGAGAGTCATACCAGGAGATGAAAAAGAAGCTAACTATTAATTTGGAGAAAGGTATTTAGTTTGCACATATTGGATACAGGGCATGTTTATATATATGTATGTACATTTAAATGCCCGTGTTGTAATATTAACACGTCTGCCAAATTTTAGTGATGAGTTAGAAATTCTTTGTAAAGCAAAGGACAAAAAAGTCAAATTGTCTGTGGTTTAATTAAAGAGTAATATTTCCCAAAGTCAAGAAGTCTGTCTATACGTGTCCAATGATGTTGATTCAGCAATTCAACAATATCTTTGCAAATGACTTCAGATTATACTGCTTGTGTTTGCAAGATGAATGTATGTTAAAAGGCCACGCCTCATATAGGTACTTAAGGCAGGAATAAAATGTATTCAGAGAAAGTGATGCCAGCATATCTGCTTCTTTTACTAGGAAAGCAAAGTTTTCCAAGATAACCCCTTCTTTATAAAAGAATTTTTATATATCATTGGCTAGAACTCATGTGGCTGCTCCTAGAAGCAAGGGATAAAAAGAAAATAAAGAACATCTCTTAGTTGGCTTAGAGCAATCATGACCCATTGTCAAGGTGTGAGCTTGGTGTTGCCCAAACATGTCAAAATTCTATTGACAAAAAATCAGGAAAAATAGGGAGGCCATTGACATTTTATTTGACCAGTGATCTATTGCAACAAAATTTGATGCTAGGCATTATACATCTTAAACATCCAGATAATAAACATTATATGTTTTCTTAAATTAAATACCTTTGCAAAATTCCTTTAAAATTGGGAGAATAAAGGAAAAAGTCTAAATAAAATACAATAGGTTTCCACTATTTCTTATAATGTAAAAATTTATATATCACTTTTCCTTTTTAATTTAGGACAACAAATGACACAAAGTTCACTATTTTGAAAATTTTATTAAAGGTTAGTGAGAGTGAAATTTTCAATGTGAAGTCTTTGTGAGTTTTATTTTTCAAATAACAAACTGGAGTGAAATTATTTCTGTTGAGGCTTTTTTATTAAAATTTTCTTACCTCCAGAAATAGATATCATTAGGAAAGTTTTAGGAGTAAAATATTTTAGCCAATATTCCTCTATTTTTATCCCATTTATCACCATTTTACTTACATGTATTGACAGCATGGATAACATGGATGGGATTAGAAATAAAAGTAGCCTGCTTATTTTTAAATATATGGCCATAAGATAGAATTCCACTTAAGAAACCAAATTATAATACTTATGCTAATATAATTCTCGTACCCATCTAGAACAAGTGGAATAAATTAATTAATTGATGAGTCAACTTCTGGAGTATGTGTGAGAGATACTTATTTGTCAGACACAGAGCATTAATATACATATGCCAGGATCATAGAATCAGCCATAACAACCTGGAAAACAGGCCAAATAAATATTTAACTGAGGTTAACTAAGTTCCATGCATGGCAGTTTACAACAATCACTACTAGTTATGAATTGTCTCAAATTGATTTTCCATTTGGTTCATTTTTTAAAAAATTTCTGTTTGGTACATCCAGTCATCATTCTCTTCTGGAGTTCTCCTGATTGATTGAAACTTGACACAAAGAGTTGGTTTTTTTAATTTTTTTTTTTTACCACCCAAATATGGACTTTTCCTTTTTCTTCTGTTTTCATTAATCTCTCTCTCTCTCTCTCTCCTCCCACATTTATATTTTGTTCTTTTCCATTTAAAACATAATTAACTATTTTATTTTCCCCTCCATGTAGTTTAAAATGCTAGCAGCACCTGAAAATCTGCATTCTAGTTCTGGTAGAATCTGCGGATCCCTGGAGTATGAATTTGCAAATTAGCAGTTTATGGTTCCTCTTCCTGTGGTATTACGCATTACATATGCACACAGAGAGCAGAAGTTAACCCAGAGAAGTTTCTTGAGGATTATCTGAAAGTTTTTAAATGGTATTCATAAGTGATCGTGTTAAAATTATCTTCCAGGGGAAAAAGCGAATTATAACATTCATTTTCCAGTTATTTCCTACACTTTCAAGCATGACAGTGTAAAATTGTTCAAATAGGATTGGTTTTATATGTGATCCAGTTGTACTCCATTGGAGACATGCTGAATTTAAAATATTAGGTAGTAAAAAGAGTAAAGTACTGAATTCATCTACTTTGCTAATACTGAGGTGAGGCTCGACTGGATAGATGTGGAGAAAAGATTAGAGTCATTTACCCAAGAGGTACCTATAAAAAAAGCTGCAGCGGTTCAATTTTGAGAAAAAAAAAAGGTGAATTTCCTTTTCGGTCTACATCCACATTAAATCAACTAAAAATATTAGAACTTTTAAATTAATATAAATTGATCGTTGACTTTAAACATGACTTTCTTTTTAGGCTACCTATGATATTTGATAGTTTTTTTTTAGTGCAAATGATTGAATTCTAATCTCTTCACAAGCAGAATTACAAAAGTTTAGAGGTGGAAGAAATATTTCAGATCATCTAAGACACTTGTTCATTTTTCAAATGAGATTATTAAAATTCATGGAGGTTAATTTCACAGGGATTTATGACTAAATCGTGGCAAGGCTGCAACAATAATCTATAAGCTATTGTTTTCATAATTTGAAGTTTTGTTTTTGATGTTTTAAATTAAAGAAAATCCTCTTTATGAAATAACTGTGAGATGGCATATTTTAAATTGCCTTAAATATTATAAAGAACAATAATATTTAAATTATTATTACAATAAATTACAACATTAATCCCATATGAAATAAGAAGGTTTCTTTTAAATATTAAAGAAAGTATAATATCTGGTGGTTATTTACAGAAAACATTGTAACTGGAAAACACTAATCCAGGCAACTGGTACAAAGTTGGAGTTGTAAATCTAATTCAGAAACTTAACAAAAGCTCTGCAAAAAATGACAAAGGTCTAATTTAAGCAGTGGGCAGGAAAGGGAGGAGGTGGATGTAAAAGATTTTAAGAAATTAGAATCCCAGCCCCAGGTCTATTTAGATATTACAGTTAAACAGAAATTTATAAATGGCTTTCAATAAATGAATTGGGGTGAGGAAAGAAGGAGGATAATTTTTTAAGACAACAAAATGACAAGATTAAACCTATTGATTTTTGAGGCGCATGTGGCATATCCATATGATCAGTCTGTTCATGGGTTTTAATGTTTGGACAGCAAAACAAAGATATGAGATATGATTTGGGCTTATCCATAAAGTTAGCTATGATGACTGTTTCACAAGAGTCAATATATAGAAAGTTTACACAGTCATGTGAAGAAAATAGAAAAACATTAAATAGATGAAGACTGAGAAAAGAGGGAAGGAGGCTGAGATTGAAGAGACAGAGAGAAAATAGAAAAAAGTTCAAAAAGCCAAGAAGGTACAAATGTTTTAAGAGATCATTGCTCCCCAATAATCAACAGACAGGAAAAGATGAAGAATGATAGGAAATGAGATATAGCTTCCTACTAGCTCTGAAGTTATATCAACTAACATGGTAGCTTGGTGTTATTACAGTTTTAATTCTTTTAATAATTATCTGTGACTACTGTCTGGAGATTTAGGGATTTTTCACTGTGACTCTCCGATTCCTACTCTGTTAGGAATTCTTCTATATTCTCCATACTTAAAGCCAAATATTTGAATATCATTCAGGCTATTGCATGTGTTACCTGAAAAAATAAGCACTGAAGAAATTGTATCTTCCCAACACTACAATGTTGTAACAAAGTCAAATATGATAACTTCGACTTGTATTTCAAAGTTTAATACAATGGCAATTCTATGACTAGTTTTGTACTAAGTGATTCAGATTAAAGGAAATCTTTTCATTTTCAAAATATGTTTTGATCTGAAATCCTGAACTGCATGAACAACAATTTCTAAGTATGGTAGCATATGGAGAATTTGTTCATAAAAATTGAATTTATAAAGAATAATATCTTTTCTTCATTTTAAATGATAGTCACTACAAATTTTTAATAATATCACTTTTAAATGTGTTAACCTTTCTCAATGACAAAGTCAAATAGGTACTTGTGCTTACATATAAGTAGGTAAGTGTATAAAAGAGCCTCATTTTCCTTCAAGTGTGTCTGCACCAAACTCAAGTGGCTTTCCTGAATTCTGTGGAGACTTACCAATGCAGTTCAATCAATTAGGAATTCTTTGAGCTAACCTGGACCAAAACAAACTAATCATAATTTATACACTTCAAAGTTTCATGGCTTATAATATTGTTTCAACATTTAGTACCTTAACTCATAGTATATAAAGAAAAATTTTAAGGTATTTTACAACATCATTGTTACATGCTCCATCCATATAGCAAAATAGGCTTTTAATTGGGTACAAATCATTTACCAAGAAAATGAGCAGATCCATAAAATCAATTCCTATTTCTCTTAAAGTCTCAGTTATCAATTTACAGACTTCCAAAATGAGTTCTTTGAAATATCTGATGAAAAGTTTAAATCTAATCTACATTATTCACTGAAATTAACCTTTTTCCAAGAATTCAAGATCTCTCCTACAGACAAGAAACGTGATTTTCTTGATAACAATCAATATATACAATTCCTTGGTAACTGTAATAGTTAATTTTATGTGCCAACTTGACTGGGCCACCAGGTGCCCAGATATTTAGTTAAACGTTATTTTGGGTATGTTTGTGAGGGTATTTCTGGGTAAGATTAACATTTATGTTTATAAACCGATTAATGCAGATTGCTCTACCCAGTGGGGAGGGTGCTCCTCCAATCACTAAAGACCTGAATGGAATAAAAAGACTGAGGAAGAGAGAATTTGCTGTTTAGGCCTGACTGTCTTCCAACTGGGGCATTGGTCTTCTTCTCCCTTCAGAGCAGGACTCAGACTGAAACTTACATCATCGGCTCTCCTGGTTCGCAGGCCTTCAGATTCGAACTGGAACTATATCATTGGCTCTCCAGCTTGCTGACTGTAGGTCTTGGGACTTCTCACCTTGCATAACTGAGTGACTCTATTCCTTATAATAAACATCTTTAAAAATAGATAGATAGATAGAGATACATAAATCTATCTATATTCTACGGGTTCTGTTTCTCTGGAGAATTCAGACTAATACAAATTTGGTACCAAGAGTGATTCTGGAGGAACAGAATTTTAAGGATCAGTTTTCTGAATTGGTTCTGGAGTTTTTGGAAGTGACTTTCTCATCTGATTAGATTTAAAGATGCTAAAATCTCTATTTTCAATAGAAAAGAGAGCACTGATAGTGCACAGCATGATCTGGCAACAGAGATATGCAAAATACCTGCAGTGGCTAGTCCTAATCAACTACTCATAAGAAGCAAAGAGTGGGTGAATCTATATATGATACTTTTGAACACTTTGGGAAAACTGACAAATACAGTGAAGTTGACTGGTTTCTCCTAACGTCACTAGAAAACGTGGTAAAAGAAAAAGATAAAATATATATAGCACATATGTCTTTCAAAGGAATTACTTCTAAAATATGTAAAGAACTTTTGTAATTTACTAAGAAGGCAAAAATCATCTAATTTGCCAAAGTTTTAAACTGAAAACTCACAAAAGCAGTTATACAGAGAGAAAACAAGCATATGAAAATATGCTCAACATCATTAATACTTGAGGAAATGCAAATTAAGCCACAAAGAAATACAACTGCATTCAATAGAAGGGTCAAATTTTAAAAAGACTGGACATAGCAAATGCTGTCAAAGATATGAAGTAACTTTTGGTGGAAATGTATAATGGTTTAACTATTTTGTAAAACTGTTCGACAGTTTTTCAAAAAACTATATATCCATCATATAACCCAACCATTATACTCAATTAGCAAAGGGAAAGGAAACCGTATGTGCATAACGTGTACATAAAATTTCATAGTAGCTTTATTTTTAGTAGCCACAATGTGAAAAAAAATCTTCAAGAGGTGGAGTTCAGTGGTTACCAGGAGAAAGGGGGTGAGGGGTAGGCATGCGGGTAAAGGGGAGCACCTATGTGGTGACAGAAAAGAAATAATGTACAACTGAAATTTCACAATGATGTAACTATTATGAACATCATTAAAAAAATAATGAAACCTCAAAATAAATAAATAAAAATATGGTCTAGACTCCGTTAAAAAAAAAAAAAAGAGGTGAAGGACAAACAAACTATACACTAATCTACATAAGAGAATACTACATGCTCTTAAAAATACGTGAACTACTGATACAACAACATGAATGAACCTGAAAATAATTATGCCGTGTGAAAGAAGTCAGTCAATCAATATTACAGGAATCAATCTACATAAATTCTAGAAATACAAAACTAATCAATATGGGCAGAAAGGAGTTGCCTGAGGATGAGGGATGGAAGGAGGCAAGGGTGGATTACAAAGAGGCATGAACAAGTATTTAGGAGTATAGGATGTCTTGATTGTTTTGATTGTGATAGCAGTTTCATGGGTATTTACATATGTCAAAATGCACTAAATTGTGTGTATTCAATGTGTCATTTATTGTACAGCAATTACAAATTAGTAAAGTTATTAAAATTAGTTTCTTGGTGAGGCCTTCTTATGTCACTAAATATAAAATTTCACCTACCTTCTTGATATTTGTAATCTTGTTTCTTTATCTTAATATTTATCACTATCTAAAAACATCTAGTTTATTTCAACTTGCTTACAAATAGGCATATATCTTTATCTGTTTTGTCTACTGCTTTATTTCTACTGACAGAAAATTCCTCACCCAGAGTAAATGCAAACTAAATATTTGTTGAATGAATAAATAAATGATTGAATGAGACAGTATAAAAAAATGGTGGTATTAATTAATTACACGTCTCAGTAGGTAGGTCAATGGATGATTGAAATTGGGTTATTAGAAGAATTAAAAGGGAAAGCCAAGAGGAAGTGCCACAAAGATGTATGCTTGAATTGAGTTATTGAAAGCAAGGGAAGAGATAAAGAAACTGAGAGGGCAGACTTTTGGAAATATTCTCATTGTTATTGATGTCAAATTTAAGATAAATTTAGTTGGAAAGAATTATAGTATCAAAAGAATTAATAATTCCAAAGGAATAAGGGAAACTCTGTGATGATAGACTTCTGCAACAAGTAGGTATATCAGTGGACAAGCTGATATCATGAGATTCAAAGTTCCCTGTTTTCAGGAAGAAGAAAGAATCACCTACAAACAAAAATGTAGCTGCTACAAGTCAACCACTCCTATTTTGGATAGTGGGAGAAGAAATAGTCCCATCCTGAGAAGGGAAAGTGTAAGTAAGGGAAAGTGTTCTAACGAAACAAGCAGAGCACATCTCAAGGGAGAAAGCCAAGGGACCATTCTGAAAAGAAGTTAAGGATATGGGAGATTTGCTTGATGAACAACTTGGAAGACTCTAGAGAGTTCTGCTCAGATTTAAAGGAAACTGAAGCGGCAACAGGATGGAACAGATTCTACAACCCTTTGAAAGCCATCACTGTAGGATACGGCTGTCCAACAAGAGCTGTGGCTTTCAATAGAGGAATGAGGCCACGTCAAACATCATCCCTGTGATGTCATAGCCAGGGTATTGTATAGTCTGACTCTCACTTTCACATACTCTAATTTTTAGATGGTGACTGCTAAGAACAAAATCCAAACAGAAACTGGAGAACAAAAGATTGTGGTTCCTGTACTACATAGAGGTCGGCCTCCTGAGACAGAAGGCAGGGTGTAGAAGGGTAGAGAGTGAATTTGGAGGAGCAAGTGCTGCCTTTGTAGCACAGATTCTATGTTACTCAATGATATGACTTACTTTTAAAAAAATGTTAATTCTCCCCATATTATTTTATAAATCAATAGAATTTCCTTTAAAAATTACATATGTATTTCACTTTGGAAAACAATATTTGTCTAAAAAATTTTCAGGAAAGAGTTAAGTTCCCTGATTTGTTAAGTTGACTTGAGAAAATAAGAGCAAAGGACAGTATTTGCCTTACTCAAGACTTTTTATGAAGTTATCATAATAAAAATATTTTGGTACTATTTGAGAATACATGGCATATCCCACAATATTAGAATAGAGGACTCAGATAGATCATGTATATATGAAAACTTGATGGATGATAAATTTGGAAGAGACGGAAAGTGCTTTAAACAGTGCTTTAAAAAATTGCTTACCCAATGTGGAAAAATTAATGTTAACCCTGATAAACTTTCAGCTTCTGCTTGGGTTGCAGGAAGCTTGAAAATGGTATTTCTCTTACATTTACAACATAAAAAGCCAGAGAAGGCACAAAACACAACTCTTCGTAAACCCATCACAAAAGCTGAATTAGTATAGAGCAACAAAGTAATCTGAAATTTAAGGAAAGACAGGTGACTCCAAAGAGATGGTAGGAGTATTAGTGGGGCAGATGCTGAAATCCAGACAGCATGGAAGTCAATAAGAAGAATTTAGCTAAAATTTGTAGTGAATTTCTAAAAGCCAAGTGTAGACTAGACTGACAGTATAGAAGTCCCAGAAGTGACAGATACAGAGGGAATTTGTACCCATTTGTAGTCTCTTCACCACAAACTTCACCTGATTTTCCCAAGAAAGATTGGGAG
This sequence comes from Equus caballus, assembly GCF_041296265.1. Classification (NCBI taxonomy): domain Eukaryota; kingdom Metazoa; phylum Chordata; class Mammalia; order Perissodactyla; family Equidae; genus Equus; species Equus caballus. Next base: position 67,189,175 of record NC_091688.1, on the reverse strand, counting down.
TTGAATGGGAGCCCTGAGAAAGTCTCTGTCATGGTGTACTTCCAGGGAAGCAAATAGCAGCCGTACAAGAAAAGGCATGAAGCCCCATTTGGACCCCCTGTGTTCCCTATGGAACAAAGCCTTAAGCTACTTGAGGAAGAGCAGCAAACCTGTTGCCTGTAGGGCACAAGTGAAAACCCAGTGGAATATGGTAAGGTCCTGGGCCAAGAACATTAGAGGTCTCCTATATCAGGGGGAGGGTAGAGTCACTTAGAAAGCACCACCCTCCCCAAACCCCATATCCAGGGCCACAGCTCCTGCAAGAGGTGGAAAGGAAACCCAACAGAGAATGCATCCTCTCCTTTCACTCCATACCAACTCCAGGCTAACAAGTATAAAGTAACAAGTAACAGCAATTTATTGTTGGGGAAGTTAGAGAGGAAAGAGATTTTCTCCGAGAAGGAATTACAAAGGAAGACCTAAATAAAGCCGAAGACAGAGAACACACTAAGAACAATTCACTGGCAAGCCAGCCCCTATACACATTACAAAGGAACTCTAGAAATATTTAAAGCCTGTGGTGTTCTGAGGGTTGTAATAGGAACAAGAAAATATAAATGCTACTCAAATCCTTACTTAATTGACTAAACCCTCAGACTGGCAGTATTATAAAGGCAGATATGGCCAACAAGTGGGGTATGACAACACAGGGATTTTTATGCATACCAGGAGACATATACACCTTTGCAACCATGTAATCCTATGGTCTACCTCTGAGAAAATTCTCACAAAGGTTCATAAAAAGGATGTTCATTGATTGTTTGTGGTAAGAGGGAGTTGAGGAAAACTGGTTTCATCACTAGGGTAATTGACAAGGAAAGTGGGTTCCAGCAAGTTCAGCCAGCAAGCATCACAGCAACTTCTTTGCCCCTCAGTGAGCCACCACCTTGTCCTCTCAACAATTCCTGGATATGAGCTTTGTTCTATGTTCTTTACCATTATTTTTATTTTATTAGCCAATTCTATACTACTCCAATCCCCTGTTAGAGTTAATAATTCTTTCTATTGACCTTTCCCTGCTTAAATTATGATGTGGTTTCTTTCTTCTAACCAAACTATGACTGATATACCATCCAAAGCCATTTATTTCTGCAGGATTATTAAGACTCTTAGTTTTACATTTCCTGATATAATGGCAGTCCATGTCTTATATCTTTTCACCTAGGACACATTTAGCCATGGATCAATACTCTGAAGATTAACTGCTACTTTAGTGTTCAAAAGTATTTAATTGGGTGTTTTCCGACATGTTTCTAAGGCATTTTTCCCTTCTGGTGTATTTTCCAGACAATAAATTCTTCAGTTTTAAGTCATTTAGAGCCTATTGCAAAAATGTAAAGAAAGAGAGTTTATACCTATTGATAATAAGATTGGATATATTGCACGAGTCTCATGCACCATTTGTAATGTATTCCTGAGGTAAGTTAGAGTCCAAAATCAGGAGTGAGACACTCGACTTCATAGGGTGATCTGTGTCAAATTTGGCAGTTGAAGTCATGAGCTCTGGAGAGTGTAGACCTCAGGGACATGAGGGCCAAAGGCAACACTCTTGGCCAGGGAAACCCAAGAAGTTCAGCCAAGTTTGTTAATGTAGTTTAAAAATGTCCTTAGCCTTCTTTCCTTATCCTAAGTATTGAGGATAATAAAGACAATGATGTCTCTTAGTAAGTGGTAGGACTTTTTTCAGATTCCCTATTAAGAATCCTAGTAAAGTAAATGTCTCTATCATTGGAGACATAGGTTGAAACTACCCAGCCTGGGATGCAAAATCAAGTCAAAAGTTTTGCTTCAGTCAGAGCCACAGCTCTCTGGGAAAGAAAAGCTTCACCTTGAAAATAAGCACAAAACCCCCAAGCAGATTTTCAAAACCCATGGCAGGTGTGTGGTTATATGAAGTCTATTTGAAGATGTTCAAATGGACACTGAAGTTTGGGTTATTGTCCATGTTCCACCTTTGCACTTTTGCCAGGATGATCTTTGTGATAGTTGAGACATATATTAGAGACATTCAGCAATATTAGTACAATTTCTTCAGGAATATTGATCACGTATAGTGGCAAAATTTTGAGTTTCCATTTGAAGTCTCTGTCTCCACCAAGCAGCTCTCATGATGTAGTAGAAATTATCCTTATGAATTTACAATTAGATTTTTTCCAGCAATTTTTTGCAGACTCCAGAGCTGATCTTTGACATTCTATTATAGCTTCTTATCACATGTTCAATGATTTGACTTCTTGGAATATTGCAGGGGCCAAAATCTTCATGAGGAATATTTTTTTGGCATAATGCTCAGCTAAGTCATTTCCTACAATTTCTGTACTATCTATTTTTCAATGTGATTCTATCATTAGAGCCCTTAAAAGTTCTTTAAAGACCATTTTTCTTTGATCAAAACCCTGATTGTTTCTACACTGACTACTCCAAAAGTATACCTGGTAGCAGGTATAGATAAAATCTCTTAGCTCTTAAACTACATCTGGTAATTGCAGTAAGTTCTGACGTCTGCGCTGATTTCACCTCTAGTCAATATCACATTATAAGGATGAATTGAGAGGTATTATGGTATATTCTTCCTGATACTTGATTTCAGTTTTCAGTTATGATACACCAAAAAACGAAATGAAGCCCAAACTTCTAAAGGAGAAGGAAGTTCTAATAAAACATTTTTTAGTCATGTTTAGTTCACAATGGAGAGGATAAACAGATACGGATTTCCCCTTCATTTGGAAAATGGAATAATAGCAAGATAGAGTTTATACCAACGAATAGAAATGTTTGAGGGGTAGATTAATAAAATTTCATAGAAGGTAAACCTGCTTGTTAGTAAATGTTTTCTATTTTCAGTAAGTAACAAGTACTGACAGCATGAAATATCAAGTTTAAAGGAGATTTTAGAGTCAAGTATGGAGAATACTTGCCTAGTTCAGTTGCTGCTGCTATTGCTCTTGGAAAATATAGGTAGATCTCTGCCACAAGGTTTGTGAAATAACTTTAATAAGAAATTGGTTTGATTATTCCCAGGAAATTGATTCTAAACTCCAAGAGTTTGTCCAGATTACTCGTTACAAACAGATTTATAAACTCATGATAATTAGGAAGGTGTAGATTATAAAGCTGCAGATTATAAAGAAGGTGCAGATATAAAGATTGTATTTAAATGACAATGGTTTTTTCAGGTTTAGATTCACACTAAAGTTTCAGTCATAAGGTCATATAAAAGTTGAGATTTTGTTGCCTATAATACACAGTGATATTCAGGAAAAAATCCCTCACTGACTCTTAGTAAAATTTTGAATGGATTATAATCTATTGAGAGTGCTCACAGCCTTGAGATAAATCATGTCCCAAAAAAATCAACTTTGTTCTCATAAAATTGTGACTTTTCTTTGGAAGGTTTGTTTCTCTGGTTTAAAAGAATAAGCATATTGACAGAGTCAGTCTTATTACTAATATTCCTCATTAATATAGAGGTAAAAATTCTCATAAATTATAGACAAACTGGATTTCTGCTTTATATACTGACATTAAATGAATTTGAAAGTTGTCACTCCTGCCCTCATGATAAGAAAAGTTGAACAAACAGAAAATCAACAAATCTGTTTACATCTATCAGAGAACTGAAGTCACAGGGAAACAATTACCCTGAAAACTGCAGAGACAGGCAGATATAGAGAATCACAGCTTATCAGGAGCAAAAGTTGCAGAAGCCAGAAATGAATAAGGGCACTTAAAGTAACTGACAAATTCCTGAAGGCTAAGCGTGGACTAGCTTGAGTTAAAAATTCCTGAGGGCCTTATACTAGTAGGGTTGGGGAGGGAAGTGCTTTTTTGAGTTTTACCTTCAAGCATCCCACCAGGTTCTCACAGTGAAGAATGGAGAAATATACCCTTAATCTTTGCTGTTGGAAGTGGGAAAGTAACATTTCAAACACACCCAGGAGAATATAGTATACCCAGAATGTTTTGTTCTCCATAATAAAAGCCTCTCATTGAGGGAAACCAACCACTTTACCAGAGCATTGTCTGACCTAGGGGAAGGGTCATTAGGTAACTGAAGACCCCTCAAGCCTACTTATCTCATGTAATGGGAAGGTCAAAACCCACAATTCTGGCTCACTAGAAAAAAAAAGACAGATTTAATCATAAGATTATAGAATCCTTCTCCTTTCCAATAACTTACCAACATAAAACAGGGCTCTGGTATAATAAGAGAGATTACAATTGAGAAAGCTACAAGATACAGACTTTATTTCTTCTGGGGAAGACAACAAGAGAGAGAAAATCAAGGACACTACATGAAATAGAAACCTCTTACACCTACAACTACAGAAAAAATTAAACACAGCCTAATTCTTAGCCAGATAAACAAAAACTCTCACACTAAAGGTGTATTTATCTCCACTCCCATTATTTGACACATCATGTCTGGATTTTAACAAAATTAAAAGGCATGCTAAAAGGCAAAAACACAGTCTGAAGAGACTAAGTATTGGAAGAAAACTTAGATATGGAATAGATTTTGGAAGAACCAGACTGGGAACGTAAAATAATTATAATTTGTCAAGAGTTCTAATGAAAAAATAGACATTATGTAAGAACAGATGGGTAATGTAAACAAGGAGATGGAAACTCAAGAAATAATCATAAGGAAGTGCTACAAATCAAAAACACTATAACAGAAATGAAGAAGGCCTTTGATGGGCCTTTGAAGGCTTTCATCAGCAGTCTACATGTGGTGGAGGAAAGAATCAGTGAGGTTGAAGGTTTATCAATAGAAACCTCCCAATCTGGAATGTAAAGTAAAATAGAAGAAAAAAATAAGAAAGAAAAGAAAATTTCTAAGACCTGTGGGACAATTACAAAAGATATAACATGTGTCATGAGAAAAGCAGAAGAACAAGCAAGAAAGGAGCAGAAGGAACATTTGAAGTAATAGTAGCTGAGAATTGTCCAAAATTCATAAGAGACACCAAAGCACACATCCGGGAAGCTCAAAAACACAAAGAAGGACAAAGATCAAAAAATATACACATACGTATATCATATTCAAATGGCTTAAAATCAAAGACAAAGAGAACATCTTGAAAAAAGCCACAGGGGAATAGGGACTTATCTATAGAGGAAAGATGATAATTATATCAGACTTATCTTCAGAAATCACGCAAGCAAGAAGAGCAGGGAGTGAAATATCTAAAGGGATAAAAGAAAACAAAACACACACAAAACACCAACCTAGAATTTGTATCCAGCAAAATTATCTTTCAAAAGTGAATGAGAAATAAAGACTTTGTCAGACAAGCAAAAACTGAGGGAATTTGTCACCTGTAGACCTTTCTGGCAGATATTTAAAAAGAGTTCTTCCAAGAGAAGGAAAAATTTATTCACCTCAAAAACTCCCCAAAGAGGAGTTGATGAAATTATCATCATTGGTGAAATTATGCCATTTAGAGTAATAACTTAATGAATGATAATTATATTGTAAATAGTCTATCCCATGAGGTCATGAAGCTGTGTTTAAACTAAGATAAACTCACGAGAGTTTGACAAAGGTTCTAGCCAACAAATTTCCTCTCCAGCTCCTGGAATCCCAGCCTAGCATTTACATGTAGTCCCTCTCTTAGCTTCTCATGTCAGAATCATTTGCCATCATCACAAACTTCAAGTTTTTGGTCCCTAAATTTCCCCCTCTTACTGGCCTTTGTTAAAGGCATCTTTAGTTTATAGGCATTCACACGACCAGAGTCTATCACATGAGGATTGTGGCTTGCATCTGGTCCCACAAAGAAAGAAGTATACCGTTGGCCTTCCAAAGTGGTCTTTCTAAATTTGTTTTCATATGCATGTGTTACTATATAATGTTATAAATATCCATACAATTCTGATTGCTGAGCATCGTGTCAGCCACACAGGAGGAATGGCTTTTGCAGGTATCCAGGAAACTTAACATCATATATGACATTCTTGATCAGATGAATTCTGAGTTCTAACTGAAATGAACTTAATATAGGTACTCCCTGTGTCTGTACATTTGACAGCCAACTTTCAAAATATTTCAAGAAGTAAAAGTGAAATGCATTAAAATTATGCATATAGAGACCTAGTATATCAATGTCATCACAAATGCATCAAGAATTTTTATCCAGGAAATATGAGTATTTAGAATAAAATCTATTATTCATGTCAAATGGGATGACACTTTCTGTCATTCACAAATGCAATCATATGTCAATTCCTTTATAAATGATAGGGACTAAGCTTTTTGATAAGAAGATGATAAAATTTTGTTGTTGCACATGAGGAGAGTAGAGCTTATTTTGGAAGGCAGACACAGAACTATCAATCATAATACTATCTGATAAGGAGAGTTTCTGTAGCATAATAACAGTTCACTAGGAGTACCAGGTAAACAAATGAACTGAATCTTTTGTTTTGGGGATGGGATAAAGTGGGATGTGGTGTGGTTACTCTTTCCCAGAGAAGGTAATTTTTACTAAAAGGCTTGAATCGTATGTAAAATGTCCATAGGCTAAAACTATTCTTTCTGGAAAAAATGCCAGGAGGAGAAAGCACTGGCACCAGGGTCATTTAGGTGTGACCTAATTTTATCCAGCTGTGCAGGATATATGTAGGACACCACCATTTATGCAGGAAACCAAGATACACCTACCAAAAGATAAAACATGCTGTAAAATTTGACCCAGTTTCTGCTTGGCATTGTTATTAAGACTTAGTAGCCCTAAAAATTTTCTGCAGCAAAATTCACTCCATTTTTGCTATAAACTGCCTTCTGGGGCATAGAGTTTTCTGGCTTTGTTTAATTTAAAAAATATGTATATTTTTATGTTCTCGGAACAGAGGGCTCCACTCATTTCTTAATATCTTTTCTGTGCTTTTATATTATTTAATTTAAAATTATTTTGAAAGAACCCAGGTATACATGGAGTTATAAATAATTTAACATAATCCCCTCTGTATTTACCACCTGGTTTAAGAAATAAAACTTGCCTGAGCACACTGTCTTATCGCTTTCCTCAAACCTCACCCCTCAAATTCTAAAAGTCATCACAAATGTGAATTAGGCATTTATTATTACCACGTGTTGAGTTTGAATTGTGTCTCCTCCAAATTCATTTGTTGAAGAAGACAGGATCTTTTCAGGGTAATCAAGTTAAAATGAGGTCAATAGGGGAGGTCCTAATACAATATGACTGATGTCTATATAAAAAGGGAAAATTTGGACATAGAGAGGGAAAATATGGAGAGACACAGGGCGAAGAGAGCCATCTAAAACCCAAGGTGGGAGAGAGGCCTACAACAAATCCTTCCCTTACAGCCCTCAGAAGGAACCAACGCTGCCAAGACCTTGGTCTTAGACTTCTAGCTTCCAGAACTGTGAGAAAATAAATTTTTGTTGTTTAAGCCACACAATCTGTGGTACTCTGTTATGACAATCCTACCAAACTCATACACCACGTATGTCTTTCTAATTTACTACATATGCTGTGATCAATAAACAATACATACTATTGCTTTGCATATTTTAAATGCTATAAAAATGGTATCATACTTCTATGTGCTTTTCTCTTGTTAGTTGTATATTTGAGAGGTATATCTTCAAGTATTCTTCTGGTTGATATATTTGCAATGTTGTATAGAATTTTTCTTCACTTTCCCTGCACTATCCTCCCCTGCTTTTTTATGGAGAGATTGTGGGCTTAGTCCTGCAAGTGAGGAGCAGTCTAGTGGCAACAGCATAAATGCCCTGAGCTCACAAGAATTTATGGGAACTCCGCCTGCCCTCCACTTAAAGAACCAGGGGAAGTTGCTATTGTGTGCCGCTCTTTCGCTTGGAGTGAGGGGTAGCCACACTTTATACAGGAATTCTTTGTATGTAGATCCCCTAGCAGCAGTGGAGGGCAGTAGGATCAGAGGTGGGGGGTCAAGGGTGGTCAAGGGAACCCACTGACAGGTAACCTGAAAAAATTTACTCTAGGTTTATAGCAGATAATCCTGCTTGTCCCTCTACATGCTTATGAATAGAAAGACTCTTTGACCTCAATATCTTTTAGAATTATTAATATTAATTAAATTTTAAGAGCACTATCTTATTGTTGACTGTACTGGGTAAAGGTTTCCCAGGACACAGTGTAAACAGTCATTGTTCACTTCTACATGTCCTACTCTCTCAGGAGAATTATCTTGTTCTATTATTGTGATTTTCTTCTCCATGCATTCCAAATGCAGATTTGATCCCCTTTGCCTTTCTTCTGCTGCTAACTTTTATTTTCATGTCATCACTCTTCTCATTAGTATCTTCAGTGTTCTACATTGTTATCTTTATCATTCCTTTTTTAACTTTATTTCTTCCATTACTTTATTTTTAATTACACTTGTTTTCTGATTTCGACTACTTTACGTTTCATCACCTCCTTTTCTCCCATCCTTTATCTTTCTCGTGTTCTCGTCCTTGGGCTTTATGCTTTTATTTCATAGTGGTAAATATTCTAATGATTGTTTTATTCATGTTGCAATATTGTCTCAGTTTTCATCCATTTATCCTGAGTGCTCTTCAGCTGTTTATTTTGCATGTTAGCTTTACACTTTAAAATAATATCTTTATATTGATCATATTTTTTTCACTTTTTAAAATAATTATCCTTGAAGCAGGAGAGGTTTACTCAGACTATGCATTCACAGACTTCTTGAGTAGAGGTGAAGTAAAAGTCAGGTTTTAAAAGGGCTAATATTTTCTTTTTGTCCTACAGTATTGTCTCCTGGAGTGTTGACACTTTATTTTTCCCCCAACAACTGAGAGAGCATTTTACGCAGTGAATAGTCAGTCCGTCTCTCTGTCTCTTGTTCTCTCCTTCTCTCTCCTGCTCTCTCCTTCCCTTTGTCTTCCAAATGCAGTGCCACTGCTTCTTGAAAATGTGGCTTGCCTCGGAATATTCTCATGTGGACTAGCCTAATCCTTTTCAAATTTAACGTGAATACACATCATTTACATGTCACTTGCTGCAATGTAGATTCGGGTTCAGTAAGTCTGGCTCAGAACCTGTGATTCTGAATTTCTAACAATCTCCATAGTGATGCTGATACTTTGCTCCCAAGAACACACTTTAAATAGCAAGAGCCTAGCCGAGTCTGGTTTTTGAAACCAACTGGTTCCACAGAAGATGCTGCAAAAAGATTTTGCACCCCATTCTCACTAGTGTCAAATACACTACTTTGGAAATTGTGTCTCACTAAACATACTGTGCCTTTTGCAGGTTCCTCGCTCCAGCTTTTTCTGAGAGCTGATCCATGGCATTCTCTCTCCATTTCCTTCAATGCATACTACCTGTATTTGACTAGTCTTATACTTTGTTTGCTCTTTAAACCAACTCCATATTTAGCTTAAATGACACATATGTGGTTTTTCTCCTTTCTTGTTTTGCACTATGTCTAGGGAGAATAGGGGAAATGCTTAAATTACATCTTGTCTTAAAAATTGAATTCATTTTTATACTTTCACATCTGAATTTTATTGTAGTCAGGAGAGGTCATCTATATTGTTTGAATTTTTTAAATGATTGAAATTTACCTTAGAGCCTGGTTAATAAACAAAATGTATTCTCTAATTATTAAATTGAATTTTGAAATTACATGTTCACAATACTATATTCATATCGATTTTTGTCTGCTTGAGCTATTAAATCTTGAGTGAGGTCTGATAAAAATCTTCCAAAATAATGATGGAGCCTTCAATAACCAGTTTTCATTTTATCAGTTTTGATTTATCCATGTTGAGAATTTTCATATGAATGTAGAAAATTATTTCACGTAAATTTATTATAATTATTGTTTTATTTGTGATTATTTATAGCATCTTATTTTTAACTTTCTTTCATTGCTTCTGCACGCTAATTCCTTTTGTCTTGCTTTATTTTGGCTTATATGTGTGTGTATATATATATCATATTATACTTTTTGTTACAGTGGTTTGCAAGGTATATACTGCATTTTCATTGTTTTAGTGCTCATCCCTAAATGTTAAACATAAATGGTTGATGTAAGAAAGATAAAATAAATCATACGTTTATCTATCTCTCACTAGCAGTATAAGCACCATAGAATACTTTAATTCCAATTACCAGCTGTATTAGTTTCCTGGGGCTGCCATAGCAAGGTACTACAGACCAGGTGGCTTACACAACAGAAATTTATTTTCTCACAGTCTGGAGGGTAGGAGTCTGAGGTCAAGGTGTCGGCAAAGCTGTTTCCTTCTGAAGGTCATGAGGGAAAGTTCTGTTCCAGGCCTCCAGGCTTGGCTGTAAGTGGCCATGTTCTCTCTGCATCTTCACCGTCTTCCTTTTATAGGCGTCTGTGTCCAGATCTCCTCTTCTTATAAAGATTTCAGTCAAACTATATTAGGGCGCATCCTAATAGGCTCATTCTAATTTGATTACCTCTGTAAACACTCTCTCTCCCATAGTGGTCACATTCGTAGGTATTAGGAGTTAAGACATCAACAGATGAATTTTGAGGGGAACACGATTCAGTCCATACGACCACCTCATCCATTTGCCTGTTATTTTTACCTAGAATATTAATTCTACACATTTTTGATAAAATAAATTAGACATTATCCTTATTTGTTCAGTCAATGTAAGCTCACATTTAACTACTTGTTTATATATTTGTTTTCAAAAATTATTTGTTGAGAAGTCTACTATCAGTAGGATTTTCCTTGATGTCTTTTCTTCATTTAAAACATTTTATTATAGTTTGAACTCTGTAGATTAATTAGTATGTGTCTAATACTATCTTTGTAAATTATCTTTATCTTATTTTTGATATGTTTTATCTGATTTCTGTTTTTATGAGCAAGATTAGCCCTGAGCTAACATCTGCCACCAATCCTCCTCTTTTGGCTGAGGAAGACTGGCCCTGAGCTAACATCCATGCCCATCTTCTTCTATTTTATATGTGGGATGCCTGCCACAGCATGGCTTGCCAAGTGGTGTGTAGGTCTGTACCCAGGATCTGAACCAGTGAACCCCGGGCTGCCCAAGCAGAACGTATGAACTTACCTGCTGCACCAATGTGCCAGCCCCTGCTTTATCTGATTTCTAAAAAGAGAAATCATTTATTTCTTTTTAAAAAAACATCATCAATTATCTCATTAAGTAACATTTCTCCTCTATTATTTCTGTTTTCTCCTAGAAAACCGAATAGGTCTATTTTAGTCCACCTTATTCTAGCTGCCATATATCTTTATCTCTCTTTAATATCTTTTATTCCTCTATTTTTGTGTTCCATTTGAGTATTTTCTAAAAATCCACCTTCTAGTTCACTAATATTCTTTCAACTATGTATAATCTCATATTTAACTTCTCAAAACATTCTACATAATCTTTACTGAGGCATTATTTAGGGGCAAAAACCATTACCTATTTAGATTATGCAAGTTGTTGAATTTTGACAGCTAGTTCAGCACCACAAAATCAACATAAAGAATACTTCTAGGGGCTGGCCCTGTGGCCCAGTGGCTAAAGTTCCACATGATCCACTTTGGCAGCCCGAGTTTGTGAATTCAGATCCCAGGCACAGACTTACACCCCTCGTCAGCAATAGTAGTGACCCACATACAAAATAGAGGAAGATTGGCACAGATGTTAGCTCAGGGCAAATCTTCCTCAGCCAAAAAAAAAAATTTCTATCACCCAAATTTTTCCTCAAGTTTCTTTCTAGTCAATCTCCCCTCCACTTTTGAACTCAGAAAATCACTGATCTGCTAGTTTGCATTTTCTAGAATTTCATATACATGGAATCAGACCACATTTGCTTTTGCTGTGTCTGTCTTCTTTCAATTAATATATTGGTTGTGAGACTTAGCTATGTTGTTGTATATATCAAAAGTTTGTTTCTTTTTAATTCAAATACTACACAGTTTATTTATTCATCTGTTGGTCAGCAGTAACATATAACAAGATGCATGATGACCCACTAGAATGGCCAACATGAAGAAATTACTAACAACGCCAAATGATGATACGGATATGGAGTGACTGGAACTCATATATTAATGGTGGAGAATGAAAAATTGCACAACCATTTGGGAGAAAAGTTTCTTATAAAGTTTCCTAGTTTCTTATAAAATTGAGTGTAAATCTATCACATAATCCAGGAAATACCACTCAAGCATTTAACCAAGAGAAATAAAAATGTACAAATATAACATATAAATATAAGTAAATGAAACATATAAATATTTGTTTGAGAATATATACACATATATATATATATATCTTTGAGAATATTTACAGTATTTCTTATAATAACTAAAAGCCAGAATAAATTAGGCTTTAACAATATTTACAGTATTTCTTATAATAACTAAAAGCCAGAATAAATTAGGCTTTAAATTTAATTATTTCTAACTACTAGAGGTGAGATTTGATTTAATTTCAAAGTTTCCTTATTTTTTCATGACATCTTGTTCATTACTCTGATTTTCAGTCTTTCTTTTAGTTGTAAATCATTTTTAATTAATTAATCTTATTTTATCTTTCCAATAATTCTGTTGGAAGTCATTAGGTATCTAATTGGCACATTTCATTGTTTTGTTGATTATCTCTCACGGTGGCTTGATTTCTTGTTCGTGGTATAATTTCTAAAGTAAGCTTTTGTTCGTGCTCTGTTGATGGTGATTCTATAAGACATGTCTGAAGATGTCCCCCTTCTACTGCATACCCTGTGAACATATATTAGGTCACCTTATTCTAACAGGACCAATTTATGTTAATGTCAAAATGACGCAGGTAATATATATTTTATACAATAATTTGCTTGTGGCTAGAGCAGTGATTTTAAATTCCCAGAGGATGATTTTATTTTATTTTTTTAACTCAGAGTCCAAACTACAAGAACAAAATTCCTTTTATTCTTTCTCTCCTGGTAGGTGGAATATTTCCTAGCCATCTTTTCCTCTCAGTATGTAGTGCTCTGAGCATCTCATTTTTATGTGGGAGTCTGAATTTCAGCTCTCTGTCTTGGTTGGTTGGACCCCAGTATTTGAATTTTATAACCTATGTAGTCACTAATGCCCAAGCCTCTAGGTCCCAAGGTCACTCTCATTTTAGTATCAGCTTACTATGCAGTTTCCATTTCACTCTTTATTTTCTGCATCCTTTAGTTCATCCTTACTTTTTGGTAAATTTAACTCTTGTTTAAAAGCATGTTTGTTACATAAATCAAGCATCTCTGCTATTTTTAATTTTCAGTCTTTTAGAGGAATAGTTTTTCATACTATCTAGTCTGTGTCTGCCAGACAATGTAACCTGCTCCTCTTTTTTTAATCCAGATTTTGGTAAAGTGTACTATTTGTTCACAACTATACTCTCTCTCATTGCCCTTTCTGTAGGCCAAGTATGCTTTCTACATGTATTAAACTTGAGTTTGGCCATACAATCTGTTTTGATCAACAAGACGTGAGCAGAAGTGTTGTACTCTAAATCTTAGAAGTAACACGTAAATAAATTTGAGTGGTTGGGCTGCTCCTTCATCTTGAGTCCTAGAATGAGATGATATACATAAAGGCTGGAAGACCTGCATCTGACCACCTAGCCCTCCTAAATATAAGCAATAAGTCCATGTCTGTTATCGTTAGCCATGATCAATTTGGGGTTGTGTGTTGTCATAGCAAATGTTGACTTATACACTAAAAAGTGTGGCTTTCATTCCATCTTGGTTCTTGTTTTTCTCACAATTGATAAGACTGATACTATGCTATGTTTTCTTGACTGTCTCCTTTCTTTTTATTAAATAAACAGCAACTAAAAAAGAGACATGGAAAGAGGAAAAAACAGTATAAAACCAATATATTGATAAAAAATAGTAATATGGTAGTCATCAACTCAATTGTATAAGTAATTGCTAAATGTAATTGAGTAAATTCTTCATATAAAAGACTAATATTGTCAAACATAATTTTATAAAGTTAACCATAACCATATGCCATTTTAAAGAGACATATTTTAAATATAATGATGTTACATAAAGATGAAAAGAAAAAGATGCAGAGTTATACCTTGCAAACAATAAAAAAAGCTGACTTGGCAATGCTAATATTAGACAAAAAGACATTAAAGCAAGGAGCATTATTAAACATGCATATTGTATCCTCAGCATTATCTTTTTTCTTTGATGTATCTTTTTTAAGTTACTTAAACATTTTGTCATAACTAGCTTAACTAAGTTATAAAATGCACAGATCTACTACGTAGAACATGAGTAAACTGTAATATGTCACCTCACACTGAAAGATGCAAATTGATTGTCAACTAATTCACATTGTGTAACTATCTGCTCCCTCAAGACAGCTCATATTACACGTGAACTTGTGACATATAAACCAAATGACTATACACTGAAATTTGATAATTAGTAGCAAAGCTTATTTCTTCTCAGGAACATAACATTGAATTTAAGAAGTCAAACACAATGATTCAATTTGGACAAAGTGTAAGAACTAGCAAAACAAATCCATGTGGATTTAGAAGTCGAGATACTGGTAAGCCTTGCAGACAGGGCTTGCAACAGGAAAGGGACATGAGGGAGCTTTGGGGGTTCTGGTAAGAATTTGTATTTTGATCTAGGTGACTGCTAAAAAGATGAATTCACTTTGTGAAAATTCATCGCGCTTCACAGTTATGAGCTGTACACTTTTCTACATGTATGCAATATTTCAGATTTTGAATACTTGAAAGCAATGCTTATAAAGTTTTTTAAGGAACAAAAAAACCGCAAAACAATGCTTTAATTACTAAATTTTATATATTTTCCATGCAGTATCACCAGGAAAATAAGCAAAATTTTCACTTACTTTTAATTGTTGCTGATCTTTTCACATTTCAAGAAAAATTATTAATACTATTTCTAAAGTATTTTTCAGTATCTGCAAGTTTTGACATAAGGTGTTTGTGTAAAGCTTGAACATATAATAACTGGAACTAAAAGACATGAGATGGGGTCGGCCCAATGGCATAGTGGTTAAGTTAGAACACTTCACTTCAGTGGCCCAGGGTTTGCAGTTTCTGATCTTGGGCGTGGACCCAGCACCACTCATCAAGCCACAATGTGGTGACATCTCACATAAAATAGAGGAAGATTGGCACAGATGTCAGCTCAGGACCACTCTTCCTCCTAAAAAAATTAAAAAGGAAAGAGTAGAAATTGTTATTTGGCACATAATTTTAAACCTTAAAATGTAAACTTCATACGAAATTTTTCTCTGGATCAGACTAAATAGAAACAATTTTCCAGTGGACAGTGAAAAAAAAAGGAAGACAAATGAAATAAAAGCCAAACATCTGAAGGAGATAAATCCATTTTTAAAAATGAAAACAAAGCGTTGGCATGACAGGATTAATGTCCACAGCTCCAGTGTCAAAAAGAAATATGGGAAAGAATTAACAATACATGGAGCGTGAATATCAACCACTTGAAACAAATGTTCAACAAAAGGATAAATGGAACATGAAGTACCCTATCCTTAGCCTCAGAGATAAAGACAATAATTGAGAAGATTATGCTTTGTGATCCATCGTGATAAATTCTATTGACAGATGCAATAGGATCGGCATGGAGCAGAAACGAAACTTCTGCTACTGCAAAGACAATGAAAACTTTAGACATGGCATTTTAAATTACAGGACCAATTAAAACCTTAAAACCAATTAGACATGCTTGAATTTATAGTATGTAATGCTGAAGAAAATAGAAAAGCATAGTTGCACTTAATGAATACTTTACGAAAAGATTTTTAGATGTCGATATCTGTTGAACATGTGTGTCAAAACTTTTTCTTAAGAAATAATTGATGCAGATTTTAATCCTGTGACTGATGATTTAATAGTTAATGTAATATAATCTTTTAAAGAAAAGAGATTAAAAGAGAAAGTTCTTTCAAATTATTCATATTGCAAGAACACATTTTTTTACTCAGCAAACTTATTTTTTTTCCTTTTTCCAAAGTAATTGCAAGTTTCGAACAATTGTTATATGCATAGAGAAGGATTAAAAATCTGACATGTATTTCACCTTAAATGCACACTGATCTGTAGAAACTCAGGATGAGAAGTATTTAGATGTAAGAATAATTCTTGGAGCAAGTGGAAAATATAAACCTCATTTAAATGTGAAATGATTTTAAAATAATGTATTTTTAAGGCCAAAAATTATCTAAGGCTTA
This sequence comes from Equus caballus, assembly GCF_041296265.1. Lineage (NCBI taxonomy): Eukaryota > Metazoa > Chordata > Mammalia > Perissodactyla > Equidae > Equus > Equus caballus. The sequence goes on along the minus strand of NC_091688.1, from coordinate 67,172,902 downwards.
AATACTTTAGTAGGTAAATGGTAAATTTAATCTAATTTCAACATATGTTCTAAGAGTAGGAACACAGAAATGAACAAATATACATGTAGTTCCTTCGATTCATCACATAATAGTGGAGACATCAAGAAAAACACAAATTAAATTCAATTTGCTAAATATTATAATAAATGGTAAGATTACGTTGCCGAGGGAGCAAAGGAAGGTAGCATATTCTGAGATACAACGTAGTGCAGTTATAAAGGGTGAGGTCTAGAGGAAGAGAAAGGTGTTCTTCAGCCGGCGGTCTATTACAAGCGGAGGGCAGTGCTGCGTGAAGAGGTGTGAGGGAGTTTCCAGAACGACTGAAGCATAACAGGTATTTTGAAGTGGATTGCAAAATGAGACTAAAAGCCTAAAAGAGGCACTACTACAATAAGTTTCTTGCTTGTCCTGAAAATAAAATTAAAATATAGACTTTTATCTCTGAAAAGTGCAGAACCCCATATAAGAACTCTAGTCAAAGGTCTGGCCCTGTGGCCTAGTGGTTAAGTTCAGCACACTTTGCTTCAGCAGCCCGGATTCAGATCCTGAGCACAGACCTGACAGTAAATTGAAATACTCATAGAAGAAAAACACAAGTCTCAAATGATTTGAGACACACTTCTCATGTCCTCCATTCAGCTGAGAATATCCTCCTTACTGAGTTATAGTTTTGCTTATTTCTTATTTTAGTCTTTCCCGGTATTTTATACATCTTTAATTACTACCTACCATACACCTGGAACAATCTAAGCTCTTGGAATAAAATGCTCCCACAGAAAGAGTCTCTGTCCTCAAAAAACTTACAGTAATGTATTGATAATGAAGAGAACGTGCCAAGAATTTTGTAGCTGAGGGCCTTGGAGAATAGTAACTAATTTCTCTGTGTGTTGATGATGCCGTGTGCAAAGAGCTGCTGTGTGACTGGAAAGATCGGGAGACCTAAACAGGGGCCTCTGCTTGGACAGAAGAAGACAAATAGTTGTTTCAAGGTGTGTGTTTCTGGTGCATGCTTTCTTTTGAGTCTTAAAAATTAGTCCCCAGACAAAAATTAACTCAGAAGAGTAATCAAAAATTAAAAAATGATATAAGCTGTTAAGAAATGATTGAGAAGGTTTATAACTTAAATAGGTAATTATTTTCGAAAATACTAACTGAAAGGAAAAGGAGAGTCAAGCTTGTTGTCCAGTAATAGACCAAAATGCTAAGTTCATATTTCAAAGAATCCACAGAAGAAGAAAGTAGTACGATGAGGAAATATGCAGAATTTACTTTCGGTATTTACACTATGTCAATACATTTCATCCAAAACATAGCACGCATTACATTATGCCCAATGCTGAGGCCAGGGAGGAGCTAAAGTAGCGCTTTTTGAATGAATTGACTGGGAATTAGAATAATTATTTCATAAGTCAGATCCACTGGAATTTCAGAAACAAAGAATGTCAAAAGATTATTTGCTGTATTCAGATTCTTAGCACACTAGCTAAGTAATGCATGTATGACGTATAAAAAAACCTATGTAAATTTTCAATTTGGAATTCAAATTCTAACATTCCTTCATGCCCTGCACTCAAATTCAAAACAGAAAATGGGCCAACAGTGAAAATGATGAGTTTTGCTGACTACATATTGGAACTTTTTGGGGGGAAGGAGGGTTTGGATTGGAGTATAGCCAGATCCTAAGGCAAGAGAGAAAGAGGAGAGAAACAAAAATCAGAATCATTTTAGGTAGAGAGAAAAAAGAAGTTGAGAACAGTTAAGTGTTAAGTACCCGTATGATTTGTCCGTCTCCGTTCCTGTGTAGGGTAGTTCTGCCCTCCTCCAAGCAATGTTGTCTGCACAGGGGCACGTATAATCTGGTTCTAATGAAAGAAGGGAGAAGGGGCTTCATCATTTTCATCATGTCTTCTCATCTAATAATATTCAGAGGATAGACCCCTGTCTTGTTAAATGTGTTATAAACAGGATAACCCATTTTTAGGCAAACAGTGGCTCTTTGGAATTTTTTTTTTTTTAAGATTTTATTTTTTCCTTTTTCTCCCCAAAGCCCCCTGGTACATAGTTGTATATTCTTCGTTGTGGGTCCTTCTGGTTGTGGCATGTGGGACGCTGCCTCAGCGTGGTTTGATGAGCAGTGCCATGTCCGCACCCAGGATTCGAACCAATGAAACACTGGGCCGCCTGCAGCGGAGCGCGCAAACTTAACCACTCAGCCACAGGGCCAGCCCCTCTTTGGAATATTTTTTAACCTTACTTCCTGTGTAATCATTTCAGAGAGTTTACTGAAACAGGACTACTATGATTTGTAGCTTGCCTGAAACACCACTTTATGAGGTGAAAAATTTTTGGTTGAACGTCACACAGTATTAGCTCACAAGGTATCTGAGCTATTTGCTATACAACAGTTACCTCATATAGCGAAGATCTGAATATCTTGGATACTGAATGATTTTTTTAAAAAATTAACAGAATCATCTATACTTCCCTTCCTTATCCATCTAGAATTAATGTTATGAGCTGCTAACTATATTCCAAAAGATAAAATGTATTATTTCTTCAAGCTCATCTTGGGTCTTCTGTTTTGCAGACTACAGAAAAACACTCATGCTTTTTTGTTGTAGTCGTGGTTTACCTTCTAGTTCCTCGCCTCTGCATACAAACTTAAACTTTTCATTACTTCGCCCTCAAAGAAAGCTATTCAATAGCCACTCAAAGTCATCTGTACAGAAGAAAATCTGTCATATCCTCTTCCTTAATTTTCATTGTTTGGCTAAATACCTTCTGAAATGACGACTACTAAATTTTCTATTGGTTCCTAGTAACACACCTATAATCTAAACTAAGGAGATAATTATTTCTATAAAATTCCTATCTTGTCATATTTTCATTTTGAAACCTTTATAAATAAGTGGCTTCCTAAGCACATTGTGGTGTTGTTATTATCACTCATAAATTACAATAACTTAAGAAGAAAATAGTAGCTACTCATGTTGCTTGGTTCTGAATTTATACACATAACATAAAGCATAATGATGTTTGATATTAGAATAATAACATGATAATATTGTTCGTCATTAATTCTGGATATATTGTTAAAAATCCTTCTAGATTTTTCATTTTACTAAACAGCAAAAAACTGTTGTTAAGAAGTACATTTCCTTACTATAAATTTTAGAATATTTACTTTTTAACCTATTGTATTAAGCATTATACAAAAATATATATGTTCATTTTAGATTGGAGGAAAGCACAAAAATATGCCTTAAAAGCTAATGTTTTTCTTCTATATATGTAACTATCAAAAGAAGAAAGTTGTCTAAGTTACTTGTGTGGTATATGACCCATGAGGAAAAACTTGCTTCATACATTTATGTAATTCTTCTTCTTCTTAATCATAGGGCTTTGCAGATTGGAATCTAGCCTTGAGAAGTGACCTCTGCACAGTGGGCCCTTGTGACCTGTGCCATGTAAGAAGATAATTCAAGATTTGCAATGTTCACCCTTTATTTTAATTACTCCTTTCCTGTATTGCAATAGTCACTTAAACTGACTTTAAAAAGGCGATCAAGATGATCAATTAACACACAAATGTTCTTTAACCATTTCCTGTTTGTTTTGCATGCAACATTCCCCAAGCTAGAGCTAGACTGACAGAGCAAATATCTAAACTATTTTTATGAGACGCATGGTGATTTTTCTAGTTGATTTGCTAAAGAAGCACACTTAGATTATTAAAGAGAATCGATATATTCTGTCTTCAAAGGTCTATGTTACTTTACATTTGTTACCTCACAAACCAGGTAATCTATAATTAATAAGCTTCCTATCTGGTACAGCCAAAAATATCCTAATATTTTAGGATTGTCATGTGCATTCATAGTTAATCCAAAACAGAGAAGGAAAAGGGAAAACTATAATTTCCTTCAATATCTATTACATGTCAAGTTCTACACTAGTTTCTTTTTATGTGTTAATTTATTCAAACCTCAACATGAAAAGACATTGTGAGATTGAGATTCAAATTTTGGTACCACCCCTGTTGGAAAGATGTTTTGAAAGACATTTTTTTCCCATGGCCTTGAATATATTAAATTTGGAGTGGAATTTTGAAATAGTAACTAATTTATTCAAAATAACAAACAGTTAATGGGAACCAGAGAAATAAATACCAAGAACTTTTTATGTCCTGATGATGCAAAAGTGAATGAGATACTCCTGTGGTTCCCCACAAAGCTGTGTTCCCTCAATAATGATGCCTGTTTTAAAAATGTGTAAATCACATTGTGGTGTGAGAGTGTGTGTGCGTGTGTATGAGCGAGAGAGGGAGAGAGAAGGAGAGACGGAGGAATTAACAATTCTATGTCCTATGTATTTCTTTATATCACACTCATAATTCAGAGAAAATGAGATTTATTAAATATATGTTATGGCAGATATTCTGTATTTCACTTTCCTTTCTCCCTAGTAAAGGCTTCTTTGCCTCACCTTAAATTAGATTAAGTGAAGACTTTGACATGTAAAGTGGATGAAGAGTTTCCCATATAATTAAAGGAATAAAAAGCCAATTTTAGGACTCCTCATCAAATGTAACTCAAGTTCCCACAGAGAATAGATAATTGTCTATGTTACAGACACCACACAGTTTCCAGAATTCCCTTTGAAATATAGCTGAAGACTTTAAATTCTGAGTTGTGATGGATATGAGACAGGGCTGTGGTTTCTACACTTGCTCTCTAGAGGCCTGCTCTTAAAGTTCTTTGACAGGTAATTTCACTGTTCTCTCATATTTATTACCCTACTTCGGAATGAGTTACAAGTGTTTTTCATAGCATGTGAGAAATGGCATGTGTAGGGGAAAATTGAAAAAGTAGTTGGGGAAAATGGAGGAAATATCTGAGTAATAGACCAAACATTCTATTTAATTTACCTCCAGAAAATAAGAAGACATCCAGGGCTTCATGCTGATTATGCTGATTATTATAATAGTTCCAGCCTCTGCAGAGTTCAGCTACCTCAAGTTCCTTATCTTCTGTCCATTAAGTCTTATCTCTTCTGGTGAAATAATGCTTTTTCTAAAGTGCTGATGTTGATTTAGCCCCTGAAGAAGTTCTCCCTATCACCAGGCTTACATATCATCTTGAGCTGAATAACTTAGGAACTGCCCAGTGGATGCATATATTTCGGCTAAACATAAATTTTCTAGTCTAGAACCTCTAGACTATAATTTTATTGATTAACAACCTTCAACTAAGAGATAATCCTTCTATGAAGAAATGGGTGTTCTATAATATGCTGACTTCCTTGATCACATACTTTAAGACTGTTTCAATGTTTCAATAACTCCCCTTTATATGTCCTTGGTTATTTTCATCTTCTCCTTCTATACTGGATAATTCCCATTGCTATATAAAGAAAAGCTCTAATATTTCCCATAAAAGAAACTTGATTCTCTATTTCCTTTAATTTCCATTTTATATCTTTATTATACACCTTGAAACAAAAATTAATGAAAATAGTTAGCTTTACCGGAAACCTCTACTTCCTCACTTCTTTTTTTTACCCCACTGAGGGGCCTATGTCAGTCTTATCCTTTAGATGCAATCTTCCTAGAAAGCACCTGATGGAGGACTATAACAGGCCTTCTGAGTAAACAAATCAGTGAACACCAGTAGAAACGAAGACACATAAATTCAGAGCTCTAAAGATTAAAAGAAAATGGACAGACACTCAGAGACTTATAGGGTAATATATAGCAATACAACAATTGCATCATTGGAGTACTAGAAAATATGGGGAACAGAAAAAATATTCTAAAAATTACACCCCAAATTTGATGAAAAGTATAAACCTACACATTCAAGTCATTAAATAAACTTCAATAGAATAATAATAAAGTTACAACCAGACATATCAAAATCAAATTGCTAATAAAGCAATGATAAGGATAAATTTTTTTTTAAAAAAGCCAGAGAAAAAATATACACTATATATAAAGAACACAGATAAGGACAGAAGATTTCTCGTCAGTAACTATGCAAATTAGAAAATAGAGTTTTCAAGGTGGTAAAACCAAACAAAACAAAGAAAAACTGTCAATCTAGGTTTCTATACCCAGTTAGCATGTCTATTAAAATGAAGGCAAAATAAAGAAATTTTCAGAGCAACCACCACACAAGTAGTATAATGCCTAAAATATTTAAAAAATAATAATCACTGATGATAGCCTTTGCTGGAGAAGACACAGAGCAACAGGAACTCATTTGTTGCAAAATGATGTAGCTGCTCTGGAAGTCAATTTGGCAATCTCTGACAAAGCTAAACATAGTTTACCATACAATTAAGATACTAAGTATTTAATCAAATTATTTGAAAATGTATATCCACACAAAACCCAGCATGTGATAGTTTATAACATCTTCATAATCACCCAAAACTAGAAGAAGGCAAAAGGAACAAATAAATAATAAATGAAGTGGTACTGGATCTTTTCCCAAAGTATAACTTAATATCCATTTGTATCTATGATATAAATAAATGATTGAATAAATAAATTAACATGGGAAAATATACAAGTCTCTGACACAAAATAATTTGAAATAATTGAATAACTCCCCAAAGCTTAAGTATGGATGATACTTTCCAAAGAGTACAATATTAAAAGGGAGAAAATAATATTTTTATGCTGGAGAAACCTGACACACACTATCTGAACCAAGTGATTAAAGTTTTCATCAACAGTGATAAGCAATGTTATTAACATATATCCTTGAAATGACATGATAAGAATGGCACTTTATTTCTCTGGTACTCCTTCCATAAATTCATTATTCTTTTCTAATCATGAGAAAAACATCAGATGAATTATAAATAAGGAATATTCTACAAAATACATGATCAGTCCTTCTCAAAACTCTCAAGGTCATCAAAAGCAAGGAAAGTCTGAGATACTGTTACTGCTAAGAGGTGGCAAGAGATGTAACGACTAAATGTAATGTAGCATACTTGATAAGGTCCTGGGACATTACAAAATTAGGTAAAAGTAAATTAGGTAAAAACTAAGGGTATCTGAGTAAACTGTGAACTTTAGTTAATATTAATGTATTGATACTGCTTCATTAATTCAAAAAAATTTGCCATAATATTTAAATTGTTAATACTAGGATAAACCGAGTGTTTGTTATACAGCAACTCTCTGTATTATCTTTACAATTTTTCTGTAAATCTAAAGCCATTTTAAAATAAAAAGTTATTAAAATAAAGAAATGAATATATATGCAAGCACTAAGAAAAACTCAAGAAAACTGGAGTGAATAAATTAGTATCAGATAAAGCAAACATAAATATATAAATATTTTTTATAAATAATAAATAAAAAAAATCAAGACAATGGAATACTACTCAGCCACATAAAAGGATGAAATCTGGCTATTTTTAACAACATGGATAGACCTTAAGGGTATTATACTAAGTAAAATAAGTCAGAGGGAAAAAGTCAAATACCATATGATCTCACTCATAAGTAGAAGATAAAAACAACAGAAAACAAACACACTGAGACAGAGATTGGATTGCTGGTTACCAGAGGGGAAGGGGGGAGGGAAGAAAGTCCAAAGTGGTGATTAGGCACATGTGTTTGGGGATGGATTGTAATTAGTCTTTGGGTGGTGAACATGATGCAATCTACATAGAAATCAAAATATAATGTTACTACAATAAAAAAATAAAATGAGGAAAATATATCTCAATAAAGCTGTTTGTTGCTTTAATACTGTATATATTCACAATATATAGCATATAACATATATATATTCACAAGTGGAAGAGTGCACAGAATTAGACCACTTGATTGATTTTTTTTTGACAGATGTTCCAAGGCAATTGCACAGAGATGGAATCATCTTGGAACATTTGTCAGTTTCCAATGAGGAGATGCTGTCTTAGATAGGTAATTAGATTTAGATGGTCACGAAGGTGGAACCTCCATGATGGCATTAGTGTCTATACGAGAAGAGGAAGGGACCAGATTTCTTTCTCTCTCCTTGTCATGTGAGGATATAGCAAGAAGGTGACCATCTGCAAGTTAGCAAGAAGATCTCTCACCAAGAACTGAGTATGCTGGCACCTTGATCTTGGACTTCCCAGCCTCCAGAACTCAGAGAAATAAATATGTCTTGTTTAAGCCACCCAGTCTAGGAGAATAATTAGTAAAACAAGTAGCTGAATAAGGATTTATATCTAGACTATATGAAGAATTCTTACAATTCAATAATATTAATAACAATAAGCCAATTTATAATATGTATAAATGATTTAAAAGACATTATAATCTAATAATATAATTCAATGGCCAATGAGCCCATTAAAAACAGCTCACCATTATTAGTTGTTAGAAAAATCCAAATTAAAATCAATGAGAGACCACCTCCCATTAGAATAGCTAAAATTAATACTAGATGAGCTAAAATTAAAAAGACCAAGAAAACCAATCTCAATTAGGATACCAAGCAACTGGGACTCTCATACACTGAATATGGGAATGCAAGATGGAAGGGCCACTTTGGAAAATGGTATGTTGCTTTCCTATATAATTAAGCATACATTTCCTATATCTCTGAACAATCCACTCCTAGATATTTACCCAAGAGAAAAGAAAACATAGGCCCACACAATGATTTGTATGCAAATGTTCATAGCAGCTATTTCATAATAGCTCAGAGCTGGAAACAATCTAAATGTCCAACCAACAGTGGGATGAGCACATCTTGTTACATCCTCACAATGAAATGCCATTCGGTGATAAAAATGAGTGAACTGCTGATGTAAACCACAACATAGATGAATCCTAAAAGTATTATGCTATGTGAATAAAGCAGACACAAATGACTACATACTGTATTGTGCTATTTATGTAAAATTCTTTAACAAGGCAAAATTATAGTGGCACAAAGAAAATCAGTTATTGCCAGAGGTAGGGTTTGCAGTGGGGGTCTTCACTGCAAAGGGGCCATGAGGGAATTTTTGAGGGTGAAGAAAATGTTCTGTAGCTTGATTGTGATAGTGTTGCACAACCATATTCATTTGTCAAAACCCACCAAAATATAAACCTTAGTAAGTAAATTTTATTGCATGAAGAATATAGCTCATAAGCTTATTTTAAGGATATGTTTAGCAAAATGCTTACCCTATAGTAAGTGCTCAAAATATGGCAGATAAAATAAGTTTCATTAGCAGGTCACAATGGTTTTTTTAAATAGAAGCATGACTCAAACTGGATTTTAAATACTACAGGAAGACATCATGAGTTCAAGCTCTGGTAAAATTTGGCCTTAGCGGGAGCTGAAAAAAAGAAAAATATACTCACTTTCTTTTATAAGTTAATGTTTTACTGGGGTTTACGTCACCTCTGACTGAAATATGAAAAACACAGTCCCTAATGGGTAACAAATTCTACATATTGGAGAGAAATATAATTTCCTGTGCTTTCACAATTCTGACACAATGCAAATTCCCCTAGCCTTTCGAAGCCTGCTGCAAACATTAAATCTACTTTGCCAAGTAACAACTGAGTAGGAAAGGCATGTTACTGCCCAATGTAATCACCCTTCTCTTCAGTAGCTTCAAAATATTTGGACTGCCAGTTGCAGAAAATTATTTAGCAATTATGAAGTGAGCGTTGGATCCATGCCGGGTCATTTTGAGCAGCACTAGCTCTCTGAAATGGCACCACTTTAGAAAACAGCATTATAACACTGTGGGTGAGCGAGAATGTTCTACATCCTCTAACACCTGGGCATTATGGGGGGCAGACTTAATGACCTCTCGCTAAATTCCCTTTGCTAGTAGATTGTACTCACAACCACTTCTAGTGTTCTATTTTTCTCTATTTTCTAATATTTTCTAGTAAACTGTTAAAATGAAATAAAGCTTTCTGTCTGATGAGTCATGATTTCCTGAGTTCCTACTTAGAAATTCATCGAAATTTTTACCGCTCAGCATGGTTATTATTTCAAAGACATTTTCAAATAGGAGCCATCATATATGCTTCATTCAAAATTTCTGTTCACTTTATAGAAGTAGTAGGCTGAAGATCAGGCTCTAGAATGTCTGTCATTGGTAAGCTTCACTTAACTTTTGTGCAGAAGGCAGGAATGAGGACTCATCCATCACTTTAGTGTTTTCAGAAAGGTTCTCCTGGGTCACATTTATTCCTGTACTAAAATGTTTCCTCTGGGTCTTGGTGGCCCTCTAGACACTTCTATATTTCTAGAAGTGAACAGAGAAGCAGGGGGCCAAAACTGATTGTCAGGAAATCCTATCAGAAGTTAAATATGAACCTCTTGCTGAATTAATAATTACACTAGATAATACATATTTATATACTGTTTCCTACTTAAAAATATTTTGAATGCATGATCTCATTTGATTTTCATGAAAACTCTGCATAGATTAGGTATTATTATCTTCACATAACATAGAAAAATTAAGGGATTCAAGGAACTGTCTAGGGCCATCAGGTACATAAATAGTGTCAAAAGAAATAGAATCCTGTCACTTTACTACAAATCTATTAGTGCTCTACCACACCATAAAAATGAAATCTAGGTGTAAAAGGAGAGAAATCTCCCTCATGTTGTCAAATGTACAGTGGAGACTGATTTAAACAATTAGAATAAAGGTAAAAATATATTGTCCCTGACCCAAAGAATTATTCTATATTTTGATCATAGTGGTTACTACATGGGTGTGTACATTTGTCAAAACTCATCAAACTATACACTTAAAATGGTTGTTTTTTATTGTATGTAAATTATACTTCAATAAAGTTGATATATAATATGTTACCTCTAGAAGATAGTAATATTTATATATGAAAATTTTAATATTCTGCTTCATTATCATATGTAATAAATGGCTGATATGTAAACATAATTACTGGCACATAAATTATACAAACATTTTGGTGATTTTATATAAGATTATTGACTTAATTATGATTTTGAATCAGCCAGTTATATATTTTTTTTGATATGCTGGTTTAGGTTTTCTTTTAACATCTATCCTTATAAATTCTCCAGTAATAGTTTTAAAAAAATACAAATTCTATTATAAAAACAATTCTGATAGTAAAATTTGCATTTAGTATTCTATGTGAAAAATATAGTTGATATTTACAAGAAACACTGCTTTAAATTATCTGCAGATAATTTACCAAACAATTTAGTGTTTTTCAGAACAGGAATCTAAAACTAAATGCATATCTGCTTGTCTAATATTATTGTTTATCCAATCAATTTAGCAGTAAAACATTAAAAAAAAACTTTAACTAAAAGGAACAATTTTTAAAAAAGTGATTGTGATGAAAACCATAATAAGTTATTTCTTTTTTTCTTTTGAATGGGTCTAGAGTACCTGCTCTGAGGACCACTATGGCTCCTAGGGTTCCAGCGCAACCGGAAGCTGGATAAGGCCAGATAAAACCTGCTGCGCACCACACCGTGTCCATTAGCCGAGCGTCCTCTACCGCCTGGCCCAGAAGATGACTTTTGTGCGGGTCAAGTACTTCTCCATTGACCATGTGTTCTGGAACAACGCCCTAGATGCCATGCACCTGACCAAGTCCCACCACATCGACGGCATTGCAGCTGATCATGACCTCACCCTGGGTCATCTCAGGGGCATATGCGGTAACTCTTCATCAAACTGGGGATCAGCCAGCTGCGCTTAAAGCTGGCCTACAACCCCTACATGGAGCCAGCACGGCAGTGTTCAGCTGCCATCAAGGCCTGATAAAGTGGGTAGAGTCAGGAAACTCCGGGCTATTCTGCCCCAAAATGCAGCTGCCCATGAGGCTTCCCAAGAATCTCTTGGTCATTGCCTGGGGCCTCTCCCTGGAGCCCCCGAAAGATGGTCAAATATGGCATCATCAATATTTGGGAGCTGGTGGACCACCGTATGAACCTGCAGATGGTGGACGACAGCCCCCAATGCCGCCTGAATGCCGAATCAGGATTCAGGCAGATAGATTTGTGAGTATAGCTGGAAGAGGCAGGGTAAGGTGGAAAAAGGGGATCTAATAGATCGCTTTGTAACTTTGTGAAGAAAAAAATCAGTTGACTAAATTTTGAGGAGTCTGTTTCTAGTTTGTCTATTCTGTTGCATCAATCTATGGATCTCTCCTTTCACCAAGACCACACTGCTTTGATTACTGTGGCTTTTAAGTAAATATTTGTTGAGATGTGTGACTCTTCCAAGTTTGTTCTGCTGCAATTTCAAAATCATTTTTGTCTATTCGAGTTTGTTTTTCCTTATAAATTTTAGAGTCAGCTTACAGATATCTACAAAAATCCTGCTGGAATTTTAATTAAGATTGCACCATATCTGCAGATCAAATTGGGGATAATTTATTTCTTAATATTGAGTCTTCCAGTTCAAGAATACGGTCTATCTCTTCGTTTATTTGTTGCTTAATTACTTTCATTCTTGTTTTATGGTTTTCAACATATAGATCTTGAATATATTGTGTTTGGTTTTCACTTAATATTTGTTTTATTTAGTGTTATGGTAAATGGTATTTATTTTTTAATTCCACTTGTTCATTGTTATTATGTAGAAATAAAATTGATATTTTTATGTTGACTTTTATATCCTAACACTTGACAAACTCATTTATTTATTCTAGAAAAATTTCTGAGTTCCAGAGTTTCTACATAGAAGGTCATTTCATCTGTGAATAGTAAATATTTTATTTCTATGTTTATATTCTGTATGCTTCTAATTTATATCACTTGATCATTGTATTGGCTAGGATATCTAGCACAACGTTGAATATGAGTCAGAGGGGAGAGTGTTCTTGCCTTGTTCCTGGTCTTAGGGATAAAGCATACAGGCTTTCACTGTTTAAAATATGATGTTAACAGCAGGTTATTAAAGATACCCTTGTCAGGTGTAAGAATTCCTTTTTATTCCAAATTTACTGAAAGTTTATCATAAATTCATGTTGGTTTTTTCAAATGCTTTCTCTACATCTACTGAAAGGATCTTGAGCTTTTTTTTTTGATAGCTCTGTTAATGTGATGAATCACACTGATTGTCGTATAGATATTGAACTTACCTTGAATTATTGCAATAACTCCATTTTGTTGTGATGTATTATCCTTGTTATTTATTGCTTGATTCTATTTGCTAATATTCTTGTGGAGGATATTTGAGTTTATGTTCATAATAAGTTATTAGTAAAGCTGCCAAACTTCTGCCGATATAGCCAGGAAAGACCAAAAAAGAAATTCAAATTGACTTGATGGTAATAAGAAATTTGTGTCTTGCTAGAGAGATACCTATATTTTTGCCTTTAAAAAATAACTATTTGTCCTGGATTTGCCTTATAGCATTATAATATGTTTTTATTTACTGGACACACAAAATGAATGGTGACTGGAAAGGATGTTGTTTATTTAATACTACTATTAAGAAGAGGCTTTCCTTATAACTCACAGGCACACCCGGGATTTTTGCCCCAGTTTTAAAGAATGACAGCAAAAGCACCTTTATCTGACATTTAGGATGATTAAATTTTGAAAAATCACTTGGCATATTCAGCATGACTCCACAGGGTGCTCTAGCTTTATAAGGCAATGGATCATGTTAGCTTAACTTATATTTAAGATTTGCTGGCCTGATATTATTGTGTTAGGCAGTATTGCTGAAATGGAAACATAAAATTTTGCTGCCATGAGATCAAGTCTGTGCCTGCCCTACACTATGTATTAGTTCCATAAAGTTTAAAAATGCAATGTTTATTCTGGCTCTAATAGTATGGTGAAATAGCAAACTGCTTAAATATGTAAAATTAAGCCTATTCTGCGTAAAAACAAATTTTTTTTCTCATTCATGTGTTATTGAAATTCAGTAGTAAAGGTTGTTTAGCCACTAAGAAAGTTTATATGAAGGTAAAAGAAAGAAGGCAATTGTGTTTGAAAGTTTTGTGTTTTTTTGAGGAAGATTAGCCCTGAGCTAACTGCTGCCAACCCTCTTCTTTTTGCTGAGGAATACTGGCCCTGAGCTAACATCCACACCCATCTTCCTCTACTTTATATGTGGGACACCTACCACAGCATGGCATGCCAAGCAGTGCCATGTCTGCACCCGGGATCCGAACTGGCAAACCCCAGGCCACCAAAGCAGAACGTGCCAACTTAACTGCTGCGCCACTGGGCTGGCCCCTGAAAGTCCTTTTTTAAATGCAGCATATACTTCTGACCCATCATGCATAATTTTTATGAGCCTGTGTATATATTGGCTATTGTTATAGGCTTTTAATTAATACTGGCCCTATATCAGTTCCCCTACATTAAACTCAGCATGTCTGGGGTTAAAACCAAAAGCACCATCCCCTTTCCATGCTTCTTTAGTTACATTCATGTGCAAATATCTCTTTCTTTAGCCTTTGAATCCCTGAGCTTCACATCCAAATAGAAGTTACAAATTGTTAAAGCCCAGGTGGCCTCACTTGGGGCTCTCACTAAAGTTTTGCTTAATCATGGGTCCTTGAAGCTTGTTACAGGAAAACTGATATCAAGAGAACATCAAGAAACTGATACTTTCCAGGCACCAACTCCTCGGCTTCCTGGCACCAGAATCCACCATCCACCATGGAGGCAGATGACCAAAGATATCCACCTGCAGATTCCTTTATCTCACCATCCTCCTTTCTGCAAGCAGCCTCACGAGGCCAAACGCAGGCTGGTGTGGAAGCACCAACCAGCAAGTCCATAGGCTCCCCCTGCCTACAAACAACCACATTCCTTGTAACCTTTAAAACCCCTTACCTCCCATCTTTTGGGGAGAGGAGATGAACTTGAGGGCTCACTCTCGTCTCCCAGCTGACATCACTTGAAATAAAATCTTTTTCTGGCCATAAGCCTGTCGTTCCAGTTTTTATTTGGCCCCTCTTGTGTGGTGGGTAAAGAACCTATGTTTGTAGCTGGTAACAGTACTACTGAAGCATAACAGGAAATGCAATGAGACATGTCAAAGGAAGGCATTATAATAGTGCAATGTTCGTAAAATGTGTGCCATCTATAATAACCTACTTTGAAAGTGTATATGTTTAAGCAGAGATATTACATAAAATGGAATAATGAGTCTCAATTTTGAAAGGACAAAATTAGTTTGTTACATGTGCTAATTAAACCATTTGGAGAAAAATTTACAAATAGAGTGTGACAAAAAATCAGTTATCATTGGAAAATAATTTGAAAAATGAGGAGGCAAAGTATCATTTTGGCAAAGAAGAAAAAAGTAGACAGAACAATGTACAGCTCTTTTGGATTTTCTATCCCCCAGTGTTAAAAAAGTCAACAGATAGAGTTTATTTTAATTAAAGCATAAAACTATTGAAAGAGTGGATCTTTACCTGCTAACTATAGAATGAGCTTATTGATAAGTATTTATAGAATAATAGTGAACACATAAAATTTGTCAAAATTTATAAGTATTTAACAATTTTCTTTTTTAACAATTATGTGTAATCCTATGAAAGTATCTTTTGATTTGTATATTTTCAAGCATTGATTTCATTTTCTTACCAAAATAGGACAAATTAAGCAAAATGGTAACTTTATTTTTTACCTCTTGTATATGCTGTTGTAAAAGGGAAAATGGTAGTAAAATGGACTTTTAATATTCTGCATAAAAGTGACTATAACCATTTCTAAGTTCCTATATGTAAGAGAAAATTCATGTGAGTAAAATTACCTTTTTCATTGTATTGAACCAGATGCAACTACTGAGTAATGCAAAATAAAATAAGCTATATACAATTTCAAGATGGCAATGTAATAAATAATGTCAGGAAATATAATTTTAATTCTTACACATTTTTCTCTAAGTTAAATTATTTAATGTACTGGAGAAATAAAATAGCATGTATTATATATGAAGCACTTGGAAAAGGAAATTCAGTATTATTTATTTGTCAATTCTATAAATTGATGAACACCAAGCATTGTAAGGGATAAATTGATAACTATTAATATTTATTGATGGACTGTGAATATCATAGTTCAAATAAAAGGGAATTTTCTGCAGGTAATGATCTATTTATCCCACCTTATTTTTTTTTTAACTATGCTTAACTCTTAATATACAAATGTGGTGAATTTTTAAAGTTATCCAAACTTAAACAGCTTATTTTGTGATGTTCATTTAATCTTAAAGTTTTAAGAAAAAAATGGAAACTATTCCAAATTAGTCAACTGAAATTAAAAAATATTCAGCCCATTAAATTAAAGGACATATAAAAATATTGACTGATCATATCTCTTCATTTTAATATCAATTAAGAATAATTAATTATGTTGGAAGTTGTCTTGCAATCATAATTATTAGCAATCATTTGTGTGGGTACATTTATATATGGGTAGAAAATTTAATCAATCTAATATGTAATTTGGAAATTATTCTAAAGTTATCTGTTACTCTAGGACATAGGGGCATCAAATTGACTTTATGGGAATCCATAGATCATGAGTAACATTTTTTGTTACTCTACCTGGTCATCAAGCACTATTGAAACACACAGTTGCTGGCCGGAGTATTGTGACAGCAAAGGTTTCATACTAAACTCTGTCATCAGCATGGAAAAAAAAAACATTCGATGTTAATATTTTAATGAAACATTCCTCATATGTACACTCTTTAAAGTAAATGCTCTGCAAAATTTTTTCTATATTCAATTTAAACTTTATTCAGTGATTACTATAGTTAGGCATACAGTGAGTATAAATAAGATAATTTTTATATTTGGTATAAACTACAATGACTTTCATACCTTCAAAAATAGGCAATTTTATTCGGATTTCTCTAAAGGAATGCTTTATATGTGTTTACCAAAATTTTCTGTAATTACCACGTAGTATCCACTATCCGGGCCATTAAGGAGGATATGTGTGTGTGTAACATTTGTAAATAAATCAAGAAGATGACTTACTTTCCTCCCATTGTCATAATGGAGCATTATTTAAAAGACTCACTGAACCATTACTAATTATGTAGAACAATGCACTTGTGTTTATCTTTGCTACTTACTCTGTGACTATAACTATCACCCACTCATTGTGGAGTTACATGTTAACTTGTGGACTTCTGTCTAGTAGAGAAAATAATTTCAATGCTGTATTTTTAACGCTCTGTGGGACATCAACCAGCTTTGTATCTATGAATGTATTTAATTTAACATTCCTCTAACTGGGTGATTATATAAATCTCATTTCTCAAATTATTTTTTGAACCAGCTTTCCCATCTTACTATTTCCTTAATTCATTAATGTTTTGAATAAATATATTTGACATGTTTGGTCTGTATTTCCATAAGAGTCCTGTTTCTAAATTTGAAAAATTGTATTTTATAGATCCTACGTATGGTAATTCCACCAATTTGATGAGTAGGAAATCTATGTTTTTGACAATTTTATTTTGATACTAATTTTCTCTAGATTGTGACTAAAGTCAGAGTATCCTGGTGCTCCTTTAGATTTCTTCTGGAAGCTGACTCAGTCATTATCACAGAGTGTTTAACAAAGTTTAAAAAATGAGGTGAAGTGAATTTTCTCTAGTTATTTAATACATTTGGTGCCTTATAAGGCCCTTCATTTATGCTTTAGAATTCTACTTTTGAAATATGTTCAGGAAGACATGAATTGTGCTGTATCTCTACAACTTCAAGGCAGACATTTATACAAGCTATCAAAAGCTTAAAAGAGCTTATCTGTCTTCCTGGAAACAATCTTTTCAAAATACATAACTTTGCTGTTACATGTATGAGAGATAGAATAGAAAAGAATTGGCTCAGTTTAGAGAAAACGATATTCCCACAGAACACTGACTACGTAAATGGGATAATGGATAAATCTCTCTGTGATGATGATGAAAATATTGACAGTCTCCTGCAACAGATGTGTTTCCTATCCCAATAACTCATTTGCAGGCTAAACTTCCAGATTTCACTTGTCTCTTTGCATATTTCCTGACAACGCATTTCCCTGTCATTTGGAGTGTGTGTTTTGCCATTTTTATTCTAAAACGTCTATTTCTACAGGCCAAAGATAAGATTAGAAACTTTTAGGAACATAGATATGATTCTGTTTCAAATTCTTAAATGTATTATGTTGTTTAAAGATTTACGTTTGTACTGCCAATACTTACTAATTTGTAAACTTCAAAAATGTCCCATCATTTTTTCTTTGGTTCAGCTCCAGAGTTCCTTTGCGTCAGTTCCATCGATAAGATTATTGCTTTGTAGTTTGGCAGTCACATATTTCCAAATGCTAACTAACAAGATATATTAGATTTTGAGTCATTCTCCCATTGTTTTATATCTTCTTTGATCTTTCATTTATAAGCCTTAATTGACAAAAATTTCCTCCAGTTATGTATAATTTATAACATTATCAAGGCTGATTATGTCACTCAGAGTGTTAAACTTGATAAATGAGGTTTTTATATTTCCTCACATCATTTAATTTTAGAACACATGATTAAAAAATGAATTTTTTTAGGACTTTCCCACCAGATTGGGTACTTTTAAAGTGTGTCTAATTTATTTTGCTTTAGATTGAATCAAGAATAGAGATAGTATTCTGAGGTTTACAGCACTAGTTGAATTGTAATGTTTTTGACATTTGTAGAAGTGATTTTTTTAATACGCAAAATCTATGAGCTCTAGCTTATGTAATTGAGTCATAAATAAAAATTCTGTGTTTCACAGTTTTTCTTTCAAGGTAACAGTTGCTACATGTGTTGAGAACAATGAATGTTTTTAGACTTTTTTGAGAATTTCTGTTCATCTATTATAGATAAATAACTGCAAGAATTGTAAGCAGGGATT
The DNA here is from genome assembly GCF_041296265.1 of Equus caballus. Classification (NCBI taxonomy): domain Eukaryota; kingdom Metazoa; phylum Chordata; class Mammalia; order Perissodactyla; family Equidae; genus Equus; species Equus caballus. The sequence goes on along the minus strand of NC_091688.1, from coordinate 67,153,998 downwards.
CTAGGTATATAGACAATAGCATGTTTTCCAGTTTATTCTACCTCTAAGTTTAATTAGAAAAGATGGCAGGCAAAAATTCAGGTAAATATACATATTTTAGGCACTTCTTTGTGATATAATAAGCAATTTAATATATATATTACTGAAGAACCTACTTTTTAGGTGAAAATGAACAATCTTCCATCCTTAAAATTATTAAGGAGTATCACTTGTCGGGTACATGACCTTGGAAAAGTCTCATTTCCTTCATCTGTGGAATCCAGATAGGTATTGTACTTTCCTCATAGGGTTATAGTAAACAGAATATTGGCAAAACACATGAAAGATTGCGTGGCACATTTGGACACAGTTAATATTAATGATAATGATAATCTGTATAATTATTACTATTTTTAGATAAGAATATTTCAATATGAAATGTGACTATGTATTTTCATAGCACTACAAAAGCAATTATTTTCACATATATTATCATGTATATATACAATCAATGTAGTCCTGATTGATAGATAAAATAACTCTTATCCTTGGCTTTATAAATAAAGAAATTAAGATTGAAATACTCCTAATATCCTATGAAATGCCCAGACTACTGATAAATTGACACTTAAATAGCAAGGCCTCGAATTCAGATCTTCTGATTCCAAATCCAAAATTCTTTCCGTTATACCAAAATGAAGGAATTCAGACTGTTTCCATGAGAAAAATCAGTATACCCTCTCCCCGAGGAGCCTTCTTTTCCCTCACCCATTCTAGAAAGCATTTGCTTTTTTAGAACCTCAACAAATCTGAGAATCACTAAACATATGAGTAGATACTTTAAATAATAAAGAAATATTTAGATAAAATAAAAAAAACACAATAGTAAATCTGAGCTATAGACTTACTAACCCACAACATATTTAAAATGGACATCCGAAAGGAATGCTGAAAACAAAACCATCAGTGACAGCCTGAGCAGACCAAGGATGGATCAATCTCAATCAATTGCAGATCTGCCTGGGTGCCCTGCAACAACGTATAAACAATACACATAATGGATAGACTAGGCACAGAGAGAAAACTGTTACATTGCCCACCCTACCCTTATAGTAATGGTAGCAAGGAATCTCATAGTTTTTTCTAAGAATGCTGATGATTTTTCTAGCATAAGCAATGTGCGTAGAGTGCCAGAATTGCGTGATTTTTTCAGAATTTGAAACTAAATATTGAAAGGTGATCTCACAGTTTTTGTTACTAAATAGAATAATATTGCACAAAAGGATACATGTTGAAAAGAAAGTAAAGATATATATTGTTTTACATTATTTGAATAGTTACCTAATATTGCATTAATGAAATTATGTAAATTACATAGTCCTTATTACCTGAGCAAAAATTCACTTACGAAACAACATTTATCAGAACTTTTAAAAGAATCTTTCTTTGTCCACCAATCTAAATTGCCATATCAAAATATTTGCTGGAGCACATTCATTTCTCCACTTGGAACCTTAAACCACTTAATCTCAGACCTCAGAGTAATATAATATATCATTTCTTCTAACATCTTCTTTCTGAAACACAGCAGAGACTGACAAGATGGCTGTATTGATCAAGACTAGCTTAGAGAAACAGATCATATAGAATATATATAAACACACAGACACATGCATATATGTGTATACTTACGTGTGTATACACATACATATATGCATGTATGTAATATGTGTACTCATTATACGGAGTATATATATATTTATTATGAGTATTTCTTAAAAGCAATGCATGTATTTTTATGTAAGTATGCATTTATTTTTAGGAACTGGCCTGTGTAATTGTGGGTACTGACTAAGCAAGTCTAAAATCCATGGGGCAGGCAGTAAGGAAGGGAAGGCAAGATCATGAGGAGGATGAAACCCCAGATGCACAGGCTGAAGCTTCCAGTCCATAGGCCAAAAATCTCTTAAGTAAGGAAAGGTCTATGCCCTCTTTTAAAGGTCTTCCAATTGAGCTTTTGATTCACTTAAAGCCAACTGCTTAGGAACGTCGATCCCGTCTACCACATTGCTTCAGAGCTGTACCTTATAGTGTTTACCTGAACAATGGGAGCTGTGTGCTTGTTAACAAAAGTACTGCTGCCTTCCTTCTGTCCTTCAACGCTCTTGAGAGAATATCATTTGTAGCCACCCTAATCAGAAGCATGTGAGAAAGGGAATTCCAGAGACTGTAGTTCAGCTTAGCCAAATTGATATATTAAAACTCATTCTAGTGGCATTTTTCCTTACCTCTATAATTTTAATACATTTAGTTCTGATAACTGGTTTTCTGCCAATGCTTTGGGAAATTCAACAATTTGGAAGTTATATCAAGATCCATTGGAGACTCCCTCACACGGCAACCCAAAACTCTTGACTCTAAAGGTGTGTTCTCCAATGAGGGAGCTTGAGACTCACTTAGTAGTCTGTCCAACTGCAAAAATGGCTGAGTTTCTCAATCTATTCTGAATTCTATTTTCTTTTCATTGAAATCAGACCAAACGTGAAACTTCAGTCATTGTCTTCAAGGAAGAAAGATCCCTTTTAGAATCCTTTGGATATCTGATCTTATCTGAAAAACTTTCATTTTTGGTGGAAAATGATCTTGTTACCATCAACACTACTATTTGCCAGTGTTCATGAGGTTTTTAGTGTTAAGTCTGTAAGGCATTCTTAGGGAAAAGGTGATCATAGGCCTTGATAAATTTATTCTTTGAGTTGGCTCTTGGGTCTGAAGAGTTCAGAAAGTAACTCCTCAGAACAGTAACTTTTGGACAAATGTTGCCTTGGATCACTTAAAAACCTATGAGAATTTTCCTCAGGCTGTCTTGCTTTATCTATGAGACTTCTGTTCTGTGAAAACCCATCCATCCAAACCTTCCACACTCTCAGAGACTCGATGGTGAGGTGCACTTGGAAGCCCAAGACACAAGTTGCATTGGAGACTTTTAGACTGAGCTTTGCCAGACTCTCATGAGTTTTCCTCAGTTTAAACAGAACTTCATGCCCTGTCCAAGCCAGGCCATTAAAAGCTATTAATGTCATTCATTGAATTACCACTCTAAGTAACATAGTTTCATCAAAGATAATTCAGAATTACAGGGGCCACTTTGAGGAACTTTTGAGGTAAACAATTTACTTTTATATGAGAGTTTCCTTAGAATATAAACTAATTAAATTCCAAAATATTCAAAGGTCAGTTTTTCCATCTGTGTGTGGAAGCTAAACCTTTTTCCAAAGTGGTTGTAACATTTTATATTCCCATCAGCAACTTATGATGTTTCATTGCCAACACGTACGTTGTCTGTATTTTTTTATTATAAACAATCTAGTGAGTGAGAGATGGTATCTCATTGTTTTGTTTTGTTTTGTTTTGTTTTGAGGAAGATTAGCCTTGAGCTAACTCCTGCATGTCCTCCTCTTTGTGCTGAGGAAGCTTGACCCTGAGCTAACATCCATGCCCATCTTCCTCTACTTTCTATGTGGGGCGCCTGCCACAGCATGGCTTGATAAGCAGTGCATAGGTCTGTGCCTAGGATCTGAACCAGCAAACCCTGGGCCGCCAAAGCAGAGAGCGCAAACTTAACTGCTATGACACTGGGCCAGCCCCTCCACTGTGGTTTTAGTTTGCATTTTTCTAAAGTATATTTTGTCTATTTTTAATTGGTGTGTTTGTCTAATAATAGAAGTACAGTTGACTTGTCTTTTATGATCCAGTGCCCAGAAACTGTATTTAACTCATTTACTAGTTTGAATAGCATCTTTTTTCTGCCACTGGTACTCCAGTTGCTATTGTATCTGCTGGCTCATATGACCCATGGGGCACAGCAGCTGGCCCTGCAACCTGAACTTATTACAGAGCCTTCTTCTGCTCTGGGCCCTACACAAAACAAGCAGCTTTTCCGGTAGCTCTGTAAATGGACTGAAGTAGCACAATGAAATGAGAGAGATGTTGCCTCCAAAATCTAATGAAGCCCACTAGGCATTGTGCAACTTAACCTATAACTTAGAACGGATATCTTGTCATGCCCCATATTGCTGGACCCTTAGAAATTTCACTAAGGTGGGAGCCTTCGAAATTTTTGTCAGATTTATTTCCCATCCTTGGGTGTGCCAGTAAGTCTTACCAATAAGTCTAGAATATTTGCTACTTCTTGCTCTTTAGGTCTTATCAGCATGATGTTATCAAAATAAACAACGAGTGTGATGTCTTGTAGAAGAGAAAGGTGATCAAGAACTCTGCAAACTAAGTTATAACATAGGGCTAGAGAGTTGACATACCCCTGAGGTAGAACAGCGAAGGATTACTGCTGACTTTGCCAGCTAAAGCAGAGTGCTCCTGGGGGCCTTTAATAGACATTGAGAAAAAAACCATTTGCCAAATCAATAACTATATACCAGTTACCAGGGGGATGTGTTATGAACCATCTGGTTCAGCAACTGTAATTATAGTTACTACCTGGTTAAGTTTATAAGAATCCACTGTTATTCTCCAAGATCCACCTGTTTTCTGCATAGGCCAAATAGGCTAGTTAAATGGGGATGTGGTAAAATCACGATCCCTGCGTGCTTCAGGTCTTTGGTGGCATTAACCTTGACAATCCCTCCAGGAATGGGGTATTGCTTTAGCTTACTGTTTTCCTATGCAGAGGCAGTGACATTTTGGGTCTCCTGGAATTAGTGTCAGTTGAGAGCCAATGTTCAATAGTCCAGAGGTCTGATTATTTCCTTTCCCTCAATGCACAGTTACCCTGGTATAAGACCATAGGTCCCTCTGAGGAAAGCTGGGGAAAGATTAACAGTATACATTTTCGGTAGTGCACTGGGATCCCTTCTCAAGGCGATTCAGCCTACCATTCATTCAAGGGGTTCTGAGTTTGTCAACCAGCTCAAGTCTTGGAATAGATGAAGTGGCTGTGAACCTCTATTTTTGTAACCCAGGTTAGCCATTTGTACAGTTGACCTAGAACTTTTCTGCTTATATAAATTAATTAAGAATTTATTAGGCTATCCATTTCACTTATAAGAATGCCATGATAAACTAGACAGTGCCATAGGTCTGTGAGAGACTGACTATTCTGATTGCCACTTTGACTCTGCTGGCCGTCACAGTAACCACGGTCACCTTGCTTTGGTGGTTGTGAGGCACCAGTTGACCCTGCTACCCCAGAATCCAATTATTTCCCATGGATTTAGGTTCCCAATTCAGTGGCTACAGTTCCCACCTTAAGGTCTTACTTAAGATCACACTTACAGAAAAGTGTGACCACAGAAATCTTCAAAGATGCCAGGGCTCTCCTCACAAATTTATTTCTCATGGTATTAGTGAAAGATATGTCTTCTGTAACCTCCCAGTGTGGAGGAGTAGATAATAAATGACAAATCCACTTTAACTTTCCAAACCTCCTAAGACTTTGAATCCTTTTCTCTACATTAAACCAAGATTCATCAGGCGTTTTCAGTTCACTCACTGTGGGCCATCTTTTCATCCATATTTCAGTCAATCAACCAATCAAACAATTAGAATTCTAACTCCCTGGATTGCAACATTCAATACAGAAATCTCTGCTTAGTGAGCATGCATCAATAAAGTCAGCCTTATCTAACTTTTTCTTCCCTCCACGAGCATCCCACACCTTTAGTATCCATTCCCACACATTCCCCAGAGTTCTGTCTATATAAATGAGAAAACTCAAGTAGTTCTTTCGGAATATATTGCACCTTCCCGGAGGTCACATTTTGTGCCTCATCTTTTTGGGCCTGCTGAAACTTGAATCTAGTTATAGAACTAGAAGCAAAGAGGAGTGGTGAGGATCAGTCCTGAGGAGAAACAGCATTGTTTTGCATGGCAACTACCTCAGGTGAGGCCATTACAATTCGTCCAGTCTATGAATTGTTAATCTCCTCAGACTGGGGTGGAAAGGCTGGTACCACTGGGGGTAGGGAGGATGATACTGGGGGTAGGAGGCCACTTTCACTGGGGTAAGGAAGGCTGCTTCTGCTGGGGATGGAGAGTCCACTTCCACTGGGCCTAGAGAGGCCACTTTCACTCTAGGTGGGGAGTCCTCTTCTACTGCCAAGAAGACTCATCAGAATTTAGGGGCTCAATGTCCCCAGTTTCATTAAGGTCTTCTCACACAGTTCCATTCCAATTTACAGGATCCCATTGTTTCTCAATCAGTGCCCTCATTTTAACAGTAGACACTTCCTAGGAAGCTAGGAGTCAATTGTATTGTAATTCAGCCATCACAGGATAGGATTCTTTATTTGATTTTCACCAATCTTAGCTCTGCTGCTACAGGACATAAGGCATACAGACACCTTCAGTTCATTTATACAGCACTTGAGCTGGGGATTCAAATCCCTGAACTCATCCTTTTCTTTCACTACTTTGTCCATCGACATTAAGAGCAACCAGCCAACCTCATTATATTAGTTAGTTTTCCAAAAGTGTTCAAAAATATATATACATGTGCTCAGAAACTTGCTTCTTCTTATAAGTGGTTCATTAGGAGTATTCTATAAATTTATTTTGCATACCTCTTTTTCAAGTTCATGCCATAGACTATCAGTGCTCTCTTTGCTACTGGAAATAGTCATTACATCTTTAATCAAATTAGGGAGCCAATTCCAGACACCCTAGACCAATTCAGAAAACTCATTCTTAAAACTCTGTGTCTCCACAGAGGATTTTTAGGGAAATAAAAATATTCTGTGTGATATCATAATGGTGGATACATTTGTCCAAATTCATAGAATGCGTAACAACAAGAGTGAAACATAATGCCAACTGTGGACTTTGGCTGATTACAATAAGTCAATATAGGTTTATCATTTGTAACAAATGTACCACACTGGTGGGAAATGTTAATGATGGGGGAAGCTATGTGTGTGTGGGGGGCTATGTATATATGGGAAATCTCTGCACTTTCCCCTCCATTTTCCTGTGAACCTAAACTATTCTAAAAAAGTGAAATCTTAATTAAAAAAAATTTGTTTCTCTGGAACCACTCTCAATATCAAAATTTATATTAGTCAGCATTCTCTGGAGTAACACAACCAATAGGATACACTATATCTATCTCTATCTATATCTCTGTCTTTGTTGGAAGATTTTTGATTACTAGTTCAATGACCTTACTAATTATGGGTCTATTCAGGGTTTCTATTTCTTTGTGATTCTGTACTGGTAGGTTTTGTGTTTCTAGGAGTTTGTCCATTTCACCTAGATTATCCAATTTGTTACCATACAGTTATTCATAGTCTTCTCTTATAATACTTTTTTTGCATAGAATTGGCAGTAATGTCCCCACTTTTCTTTCTAATTATAGTAACCGAGTCTTCTCTCTTTTTTCTCTTTTAGTCTGTTTAAAGCTTTGTCAATTTTCTTGATCTTTTAGAAGAATCAACTTTTGGTTTCTTCAATATTTCTTTGTTTTTCTCTAATTTATCTCTGCTCTAATCTATATTTCCTTCCTTCTGCTAGCTTTGGGTTTATCTTGTTCTTCATTTTATAATTCCTATGGTTGTAAAGTTAGGTATTCATAGGGATTACATTTAACATCCTAAAGTTATAACACTCTAACGAGAATTTATGCAATCATAACTTCAATAACATACAAAAAGATTTGCTCCTTTATGGCTCTGTTCCTACTCCTTTCATTTATTAATGTCACAAAATTACACCTTAATAACTGTATGTCTAAAACTAAAAACTAATAATTGTTTCTTAAATGCATTACTGTCTTAAATTATGTAGAAAACAGAACGTGGAGTTACAAACCAAAGTTAAAATAATACTAGCTTTTAGGCTAATAATTGTTTTCTTAATATATTAGTCTCAGAAATTATTTAGAAAACAAAAGCTACAGTTACCAACCATTGTTACAAGAATACCAGATTTTATAAATGCTCATGTATTTACCTTTAATTAAATCTTTATTTCTATATAAGATTTTGAGTTCCTGTCTACTGTCCTTTCCTTTTGGCCTACAGGACTCCCTTGAGCATTTCTTGCAGGACAAGTCTAGTGCTAATGAACTCCCTCAAATTTTTTTCTGTGTGGGAATGCCTTAATTTCTCCCTCACTTTTGAAGAACAGTTTTGCCAGATATAGGAGTCTTGGCTGAGGAGTTGTTTTTTTTTATAACACTTCAAATATGTCAACCCACTATCTTATGGCTTCCAATGTTTCTGATGGGAAATCTGCCGATCATCTTACTGAAGATCCTTTGTATGTGATGAGTCACTTCTGTTTTGCTGCTTCCAAAATGATCTCTTTGTTTTTGTCTTTCACCGGTTTGAGTGTAGTGTGTTTTGGGATGGATCTCTTTAAGTTCATCCTTCTTGGAGGTTGTTGAGCTGCTGGGATGCTTATAGTCACGTCTTTCATAAAACTTTGTACATTTCAGCCATTTCTTCTCCAAATAATCTCTCTGCCCCTTTCTGTCTCTCTTCCCCTTCTGGGCCTTCCACAGCGCAAATGTTGCTCAGCTTAATGTTCTCCCACAGGTATCTTAGCCTCTGTTCACTTTTCTTCCATCCCTTTTCAGTTGTCCCATCTTCAGATTCTCTGGTTTATTCTCCTCCCTGGTTAAATCTGCCTTTGAGGAAAGCAGAAATTATGTCCTGAAATATATTTTGCATATTGTATCTGTGTTTTAATTTAAATTTAAATAGAAATTATCATTGAATAAATTCATATTTTACCCATACTTAGGGAAAATACATAGAAAAAATCTTGAGGTCTTGGAATTCCCCTCATTTGTAGTGTTAGGGCAGTTTTTCATAAGGCCTTGCCCAGAGATCCTCCTTGCTTCCTTTTTTCCTTCATACCCTCCTTTCTTCTTTCCTTCCTTTATAGTTATTTAACAAATATTAAGGATCTATTATGTTCCTGGCATTCTGAGAAATCATACAGGGTACACAATTGTTAAGATTGTCTCTGGAACAAGTTAATCAGGGTCTGGTTGAGGTGCTGGATGTTTAAACAAATAAATCAAAGGAACCTAAAGTGGGGTTAAATTGCATATGCTAAAATGATCAATAACAATAATTAAAGAAATTTAAAGGCATTTTGATTGATGTAAAGTTGGTAACAGAGCTTTCCTAAGAGAAGTGGAAGAAGGGGCCTTTCTACCAGTGTCTCTGATTAGTTTTCTGGACATTAATATTCACCATGCTCAACATCAGCAGAATGGGAGGTGAGATGTGGTTCACATTTCCTTTCAGAAAGCTATGTCCAGATATTCTATCCAGAAACAGTAAAAAGAAAGGTTTCAAATTATGTTTAGTTATTATGTTTTGTGAAATTCTGTAGACAGACCTCCTTCACCATCAACGTGGATCTTCCAATAATCTCAATATCCATCCTACTTTATTTTTTAAATAGTGTTCATTAAAGAAACTACATAGAAGAGGCTGAAGTCAGATCATCCTCTGACTGAGTGTTGCTGCTAGAGAGCACAACAGAACAAAAGGCTCAGAGAATCAATAACTCAGACTTTTAGAGGCAATTAAAAGTGTGGCATGAAAATCAAGTGCACTGAGACCAAGAGCAATAGTAGATGAGGATAAACAGAAAAAAAGGCAAAATCAGACCACAAATTAAGAATTGGATACTAACTTCTTCTATAACCAACACCCTTCTTTAAAGTAATGTTTCTTCATTGACTGCATACATAATAAAATGAATGTTTTACAATGTAAAGACCTGTCAGTTGTTGAAGATCAATTGTTTTGCAGTCTTTGTTATTGCAAATAATGCTACAGTGGATATCCATGTACATACTTTATCACTCATCCCTAACCATTTATTTAAGGATTTTGTGTACGTGTCTATAAGTGAGCTTGGTCTCTTCTTTGCTCTTCTTGGATAACTCTTTAAAGTTTTGGTATCATATGTCAGGTAAATATAATTAAAAAGAAAACCTTTTCTCAACCCAGAAAACCTCTCTACAAAGGTAGAAGAGAAAGAAACAGTTTTATTACTGAATAAACATTAAACCAGAATGTGATGCACATCAAAGCATCAATAAGAGATTGCAGAGACAGAAAGAAATCTCACCCTTTTACGTAGCTAAGCAAGTATAACCCATTACATACATATTCTCAAGATAAACAATAACTAGTTTTCAAATAAGAGAACTTGACAGCATCATTTGTCACATGTAGTTCATCTGAAACTTACTTGGTGATTGGGGTGATCATCTGAGTTAGCTATTTGGCTTTATATAAAGGAAAAACAAACTTCTCATTTCTTTATGTCGAGAGGTAATTTTGCAACTTGGAGCAAGGCTCCTGCCCAAATTAGGCTCCTCATTTGGAAGTTGGGAGATGGATTCACTATCTTCCTTGATGTTTCCATTTCAAAGAGATGCTTCTGAGGTCTTTGAGAAAGATGTTCCTGAGGCCTAAAGCTGGATGGAGCCTTATTTAGCTTTTAGAAAGATTTACATATATTTCAAAGCCACAGAGAAAGAACTTACAAATTTTCTAAAGTTCATATTCTTAGAAAAGGGAGGAGGGGAAGTCTCCTCCTTTTTTTCAATAGGAAGAATTAAGTCTCTTATTTAGAATTTACATCCGCCCTTGCAATCTCCTCCCTGTCTTACATAAAATAGTAACATTACAATTTCTAATTATTTCCCTTGCTGTCTCTACCATTCTCTGGGCAAGTTCCAGGCGTCTAAATATTCAGCAAATCCACAGTGAAATACAAAGCAAAGCGACTGCCAGAATATGGTAAAATAACAGAATTATTGAATTTTTGAAAGTCAGTACTTTATTTGTTTCAGGGGAATAACCTTTGAATATATTATACCAGTGGTGAATGGTTATATCAGTTTCTTGATAAGCAATTTACCAAAATGTTTCTTAACCAAATGTTAGTTTTACCAATTGTTGTGTTGTCTTGAATGCCTGCAATATCAAATATTAACTATCTACAAATCATTTGATAGTCCTTTATGAAGTCTTATCTCATTCAAACCTAAACAGTAGTTTATCTCTGTGAACCTGAAAGTCTAAATTAGAAAGTCTTAATCATAAATTTCCCTTGTAAAGCTCACAAAATTTTGAGTGTCAGTCAATTGCATAACGACCATCACATATGACTCTTTAGTAATTAATCTATCTTTTCCAGGAGTTTTTCCAGATGTGAAATGCAGTTATGTCTAAGACTATCATCTAGTATTTAAGTCTTATTATGAGGCACCCAGTGAAAGTTACAGATTGAACTTCCAGTGTTTAAAAATAGGGCTGTAACTATTCTAAGTCTTGAGGACAAAACCCTATGGCTTTTTTGCTTTGCTTTGTTTTATTTTGTTATTGGATACAAATCAATAGTTATCCTGTTATAACAGCCAACTAAATTTCCACAAATAACAGGCATTCACCTTTGTTTATGCATCAGTATTGAGACTGGAGAGAACTTGCATCCCAAAATTAATTGAGTGGCATATACCTGTCTTTTGCATTATCTGTAAATGCCAGATTTCTGTTTGTCTATTAATTAGATGTTTTTCTTTTCTATATCATCCTTCCAACACATTTTTTTAGTGTCAAATTTAGGGCTTAAGTACCTGGACACAAGTTAATTACTTTTACTTTGTTGTTATCAAAAATTACTAATGGAGATGGTCCCACTTTCACTCAGTCAATAGTCAGATTATTAGACTTAAAATCCAGACCCTGGTTATTCTGGGAGTATATTTTAGAGGTGATAGGAAATGAGATTGTGAGAACCATTACTGTGTACGTTAGTTTTCTATGGCTGTCATAACAAAGTATCACAGATGGGATGGCTTAAAAAACAGAAATTGATTGTCTCATAGTTCTGGAGGCTTGGAAGTCCAAGATCAAGAAATCACAAAGTTGGTTCCTTCTGAGGGCAGTGAGAGAGACTCTCTTCCATCCTTCTCATGTCTGGTGATTTGCTGGCAATCTTTGGTGTCTCTTGGCTTGTAGAAGCATCACTCTGATCTCCGACTTCGTCTCTATATGGCATTCTCCTTGTGTGTGTATTTGTGTCCACATCACTCTTTTTTGTATAGACACTAGCCATATTGGACTAGGAGCCCACTCTACTCCAGTATGACCTCATCTTAACTAACTACATTGGCAACACCTTGTTTCCAAATAAAGTGATTTTCTGAGTTAGAAGAGCTCCCTTCAGTTGAGTTCAGTAAAATATAGCTTATTCTAGAAAACTTAAGTTTCCAATCTTCCTGAGTTGTTAGCTTCATATGAGAAGCATGAATACAGTTTTTGTTGTTGGTTTTGTTTTTCACTTTGGTTGTTAATTGTATATGTCCACTTGGCTGGACCAAGGGATGCCCAGATATCTGTTTAAACACTGTTTCTCTTTGTGTCTGTGAGGTTGTTTTCAGAAAAGAGTAGTATTTGAATTTGCAGCCTGAGTAAAGCAGGTGTCCCTGTCTAATGTTGGTAGGCATCATTTAACCTACTGAAAGTCTTTAGAAACTTCCTCCTTCTGCCCCGTGTGAACTCGAATATGAAATACTGCTGTCTGAGCAGGCAATTATGAAGGTTTATCTTTGAAAAATCAGCTATAAATTTTGCATAAGATATATTAGTTTGGGTTGAAGTAAAAAATTCCCTAATTTAAAAAATATTTGCTCTATTTTTTAAATTTCCGCGTAGGAGATAACCAATTTCACTTATTTAAAAGCCTTTTCAGATTTTAGAGATCAAAACAAAAGATCTAGATAATTATCAAGCAATTGTGTCAGTAGAGGTTTTTCCTCTCTGCAAAAGCTGGAACCTACTGTCTGCAACATTGTACTAGTTTCCTAAGCAGTCTACTTTCTTGTTTTGTTTTTTTAAATTTTTGTTGTTGAGTTTTCTTTTCTGTTTTGTCTTTTGGTAGTAAGTCCTTTCATCTGCAAAATGAGCTGCCTTCTAGATGGTAACACTCCGTGGCCTACAGCTGACAACAGATGCCTTAAATATTAGATCTCAGTTGAGCCATATTGGAATTTGTTTAGTGAGGCCTTATGTCCTGTGAAGCACAGAACTATAACAAAGCCAAATTATCAATTTTGTAATGATCTCAAATTTCTGAGGATACCAGCAAGTCATCTACATTTTGAGTAATTATAGATCCCTCTGGTGGGACAAATTTCTCTGAATTCTCCTGTAAATGACTAGAAAAAGTAGTAGGAAATCCTACTTAAAGGATCCTTTGCTATAAATACTGGATTTCTTCATAAGCAAAAGCAAACAAGAATTTAGATCCATCCTCTAGAGGAATAGAAATAAAGAGAGAAAAATCATAGCATAGATAAACTACAGAGAAATTCTTTGCAGACAATGGCACCTAAATCAGAAGTCAGAATAGTTGCAGAGTTAGGTCTACAAGGATTAAGAAGGTTTTGTACAAATCTATGTAGTGGTCAATCATCGTTATCAAATTTACCTTCCTTCTTTATTTGAAGTGTTGTGTTATAGGAGAATACCCTATCAAAGCTATTTCTTTATGTTTCTTATTACTTTATGACTGTTCTATCTAATTGAGATATCGACAAAGGATATTATTTTATATATGACCAAGGGGATTATGTTTTTGGCTAACTATTTTTATTGTTCTATTTCACAAAATAAGCAAATGTCATCATTCCTTGGGACCCAAAGTGATACATTTATTTGTTCAGATCAGAGTGCTTTTCCAGTGTGAAATGAGAATGCCACTCTCTGCCATAACTCTTTAGCCATAACTCTTTATATTCAGAAGGCATGTAGTTAACCAGTTCAGGTGTGTTTTCCCCAAGGAGCTCCACAGACCCTCTATCTGGAGTACAGGATATGGTAGCCTTTATACATAGCAGGTCTCTCCAATAGATTTATTGGAGAATTAAGAGAAAATAACAACGCATGATTCTCTGCAAGAGGACCTTGTCTGTATGGAAGAAGCAGAAGAAAAGGAAAAATTAGAAGGCTACCTGAAAAGCCAACAACCTGTATTGATCCAACACTATATGGAAAGTGAGAAATTTCTGAGGAAATTGCAGAACAAGTTACACCCATATCACCAGTTCCTACCTCCAAGATTCCCTAAATATGACATTTTTAAGACAGTTGTCAGTTATTCCCTAACCTTCTGGGCTTTCCGGATTCCCTTGTTTCTGCGATTCCTGCAGCCCCCAAAGTGTCTGTCTACAATCCCTCCTCCAATGTCCTGGCTTTTTGCAATAATGACATACAGTCTTCTTTCTTCCTTTCTTCCATTTATACGTCGTGCATAATTTGGATTATTCTCTTTAGTAAAAGTTCTAACTGAGCAGATGACACAGCACTCTTTAATTACTTTTCTTCTTTGTTTTTCTCTAGATTGTTCAAGAACTGAGAGCTGCTATTAAAATTTGAATAATAGTATCTCCTTGCCATCCTACCACCTGTTTCTTAACTTGAGTTTGGATAGTTGACCAGAGACCCAGACAAATGTTGCTAAGACTAGAGTGCAGATTTGATCTACCCCTGCATCCATGCCAGTGAATTTTGAGAAAGCTTCAACAATCTGCTGATGGAAATCAATGAGGGACTCACCTGTCTTCTAGGTACACGGCTGCAACTTATTTCAGCTCACCTTAATGGAGAGAGTTCAAATACTGCCTTTAGCAACCCCTATTGATGGATCTCTAACTTGTAGGGGAGCAGAATTTGCCACCTCAAGATGTGTTTCTTTAGTGTGAGGATTATTTTGGGCTGGTTATTTTTTAAAAACACTGCAGACATGGGAGAAGCTCTGAAAACCAAGTAGAAGTCATCTTTTGTAAAAGATATTTACATTTGTAAGGGAAATCTCCATCTGTAAAGGTATCTCTTTCTCTGTACTGGGACAGACGAGGGGGATGACCTAACCTTTAGTAACTCTTATCAATGCAGAAGGCAAGGACTTAAATCTGCATGATAACTTTACTCTTGTAAAGTACCATGCTTTTTCTGGGAATCTCCCATAACTGACTCCCCTTACCCAACTTTGTCTTTAGCCAGAAATGTTATTTAAGGTGGCAGCTTTGGCCATTTTGTGAGTTACTCAGCTTTCTGGATTTCTCCCATGTATACATGTTATAAAGCTGTATTTGATTATCTCCTGTTATTCTGTCTCATGTGAATTTAATTAGTAACCCAGCCAGAAGGACCAAGAAGGTAGAGGATTTGTCTTCTTCCCCTACAAACTCCCTTGGTTCTTTGATAGTTGTGGGAGGTGGTGGAGAGTCAGCTTCCCTTGGCTACCACACTTCTTGATGTGTTTGATGTGGGCTCAGTGAGCCAAGGAGTGGAAAGAAAGATTTATTGGACTCTCAAGGTCCAGCAGTAGTGCTCTTTTGTTCAGAGAATAGTGTGGGATAGCATGGGGACAGGATCCATGGGCAGTAAAGAGCCGCTGCAAACATGGGTTGAGGGCAGGGCTAAATTTAAGGCATAGGTATGTGAGTTATCTCTTTACAAGACAAAGGAAAGAATATGTAAAAAAAAGTCATTAAAATGGTATCAGTGCCTGTGGGGTCTGGTCATCCGGTGGTCCTACAACTTTAGATAAGAATCAGATTGGATTAAGTCAGGATGTCCTATGCTTCCCCATTAAGAGTTTCTAGAGATAAGGTCATCACCCCTTCCTCCTGGTGCAGAGAGGGAGACACCCCCACAGATGGAGACTTCCTTCACAAATACAAAATTCTCTCATCAAAGGGCAAGCAAATTCCACACTTCAGAGTTTCCTTCCTGTCTGCAGCTTTCAAAAGTAACCAGTTCAAAATAACCTTCATCATGTTGATCTTCCAGACCCCAATGTGCTTGCTCCATCAAATGAGCAAAGTCACTGGTTGCAGAATTCCATGCATTAGCCAATGCACACCTCCATGTATGGAGCTCTAAACTGAAAGATGCTGCCAAGTACTTTTGCAAATTTCTGGGGCACAGGGAAAAGAAGGCTTTACATGAGTAATATCAGCTGGAGAGAAAGGCATGAGGATTACCCCAAAGGCCTGGATAGCTTCTCAATGGCATTAGCTTCACTGATAATCCAAATAGGAAGAGCTGATTTCCCTTACTCTGAGGCAAGAAAGATGTAAACTATATAGCAATTTAGTTTCCCTTCCTGCATTGATGTTTGTCAGCTTAACACCTGGCCTCCTTTGTTTGCCTTCTTTGAAGGGATTACTGCAGCTTCTCTCCTTCCTGCTGCCTTTATAAGCTGGCAGAGTCTTTTATCCAAGTTTTCAATGATTCCCAGATCAGGTCTCTTCACCATGTCTACTTTCCTAGCTTCCTGGTGTGTGGATGATAAGGGACTCTTAGAGGTGGAATCTGAGCTAGGCAGGGAGACACAAAAATTTGTGTCATCAAAGAGAGCAGTTAATTCACTACTGACTAAAGATATTATGCCCTCATCCTTCTTTGAAGGGAAATCTAACAACGAGGGGAACTACTCATCTAAAAGATCATCTTCTGCCCTTTCCTGTCACTGGTGAGTTTGAGTCAGGGAGGGATGAAGACAGGGAGGGGAAGGTAAGGGAACAGGGACAGCAGAGAAATTCTCCATAGATCTATTACTCCCAGTATTGGGATCACGTGAAAATTTAGAATGTAAACTTCAGGAAGATAAATAAAAATGGTACATGTAGATAATTAAGATAGTACTGAATAGTCTGATAAATATTAAAATTTATTTTAAAAGTGACAAATAGAAATGGCAAGCAATAGGATATACTGGAGTATATAAGGAAGCCATTTGGTGTAAACCTAATTCATTTTTCCAAAAGGGCCTGACTGTGGCCATTAAGCACGCATTGTATATCTGCTTTAAACATTTACTATGGCAAGAAAAAATGGCCTTAAGATAAAGGTGCAACTTCCCCTGACATTGGCATTTCCTTAGGGATAAGCATCTTTCCTTAGGCTAGGAACCGATTGCTGTGCTCACCTGTGACCAACCATCTTGAGACAGCAGACCTCCCTGCTGTGTCCATCAATCACTGTGCTGACAGAGCAGTCTTGCAACTATTGTAAAAGGGACATTTCAATCATGTGAAACATCCTGTTTGGGGGTATATAACCACTCTGTGTACCCCGCTTCTTTGGTGCCCTTTCTTCCTTCGGGAATAAAGGCCCCAGCCATGGTCCTCACATTTTAGCTCAGAATAAACTCACCCAAATTTTCATTTATAGATTGGTTATGGATTGTTTTTGTCTACAAAAGTATTAATATCATATCTATGCAAAATGAAACTAAAACTTTAAAGTTGGTCGTCCTTACCCAAGAGGAGATTGGTTGGCCTGTTGTGTTCAATTTATTCCTCTTTCCCATAGAGTAGTCAGAAAAAGTATGAACTTTACTTTGTTAAAAATACCTTCAATTTCTTCTACTTTGAAGGGAAGCCATCTTCTCCTGCTTTGAAATAAAATTTATAAAAGATTCTGATTTGTGTCGGGAGAAATTGTTTTGAAATACAGCTTAGGTTTTATTGGAAAGTAAAAGAATAATGTTTTGGCTTAGAACATTAAGTGAAATTAAACAATGATTTTTTCCATGACTTTTTTTTTTAGGTTGGCAATACATTATAAAGATTAAAATGTGATAAAGATGAAGGAGAAAATATAGGTTTTTTTATAAACTTTTCCAAAAGAAAGAAAATTGTACAATCTATGCAGCAAAATGAAATTTATTTTTATTAAGGTTATAAAGTTACACCCTATTTGGTTCATTGGAAATATGAAGCTAAGGAAACACAGCTTATAATTTTCAAATCACAGTCCAGGTTTCCTTGTTTCAACAGCCAAAGGACTTATAAAAGGAATAAAAATTAAAAAATACTGCAGAATGCAACATTAGATTTGTTTGTTCTGACCCAAATCACAAGAATTTTCCAAATGAAATCAGAGCACTTGATCATAATGTTGGATGCCAAAAAAATTCCTAATGAAGTGGCAAGCCCTTCTGAAACTACACAGTGCCTGTGACCTCTAAGTCAGGTTGACTCTGAATATGACTCTCCTATGTTCAAAACCAGAGCTCTTTCATCAGAGGAGGAATGGCTGAACAATGATCAAAGTATTGAGGTGGCCAGCCCTGTGACCCAGTGGTTAAAGTTCACAAGTTCCGCATCGGCAGCCCAGGGTTTGCTGGTTTGGATCCTGGGCGAGGACATGGCACCACTCATCAGGCCACGCTAAGGCAGCATCCTACATAGTACAGCCAGAAGGACCTAGAAGTAGAATATATAACTATGTACTGGGGGACTTTGGGGAGAAAAAGGAACAAAAAAATGAAAGCATTGAGCAAAATTTTTTGAAGTAATCTGTATATTTGGTCACTTGTAGTGTGCTCCTGAGATAAAATCAAAAGCAAAATCACTCAATACCACTTATAAAATTTCTTAATTTTACCTCAGGAGAAATAATTAAAGGTAATTAATTGGTTATAAAATTAAATTAAAAAAAATGAATCCT
Source organism: Equus caballus (assembly GCF_041296265.1). Taxonomy (NCBI): domain Eukaryota; kingdom Metazoa; phylum Chordata; class Mammalia; order Perissodactyla; family Equidae; genus Equus; species Equus caballus. The sequence continues at coordinate 67,135,510 of NC_091688.1, read as the reverse complement.
AATATGAAAGAGGGCTCCTATGCAAAGATCTTCAATTTAAAGAGGTCAAGTGAGACAGTGGAAATGGAGGTGCACAAATTATTAACAAAAACTCTTTCTTTCAATTAACTAATGAATTAATACAAAAGATTCAACATTTATTGAAGAGCTACTGTGTATCTTTAGAACACAGCTGTGTTCTAAATGTTCATGAGAGAATTAGAAAGTCTTTAGGGAAAAACATGATTCTTTTCCAACATAAGAATTGTCCATGTTAGAATGGCACTGGAGAAGAATTGCGCTATTACAATGTTATACACTTTTTAGACTCATACCTGTTTGTCCTAGGACAGAGGTTTTTCTTTTGGTAAGTATACCAAAGGATAATACTGGTAAAGGTTATATACTGTATACATTTAAAACTCTATTCTAGGACAGAGGATTTTCTTTTGGTAAGTATACCAAAGGATAATACTAGTAAAGGTTATATACTGTATACATTTAAAACTCTATCTCAAGGGGATTATTGCTCAACAAGTATTGCTTATCACATCAGAATGAATCTTACAAATTATCTAACCATAAGTAATCTTTTGTTAATAAAGAGCCTAAATAATTTAACGAGTCGAGTAAGGGCTAAGCCAAGGATTGGCAAACCAATCTACTTTAATTATTGAAGACAGATGTCCCCCGTACAAAATTTAGACTTCTTTGCACCGAATTTTCACATTAATAATACATAATGAGAAAGAAACCACACACTTCTTTTCTTCTAAATAAGGACCCCATTTCAATAAGTGAGATCTGTGGTTTTATGCTGGGAGCTTTTTTGTTTGGTTATTATGTGCCTGTTTGATTGTTTCTTATCCTTATTTAAATATTTAATGAAAGTTTTATCCAGCTTGTGCTCTGAGGCTTTGAAGCAAAGGGCATAATTTAAAATATCTAATAAGTAAATAAATGTCAGAATAGTGAAAAAATATGGAATATGCAAAGTATATTAAAAGCACTGTTTTAATAATAGAATAACAAATTTTAATATTCTCTTGGGAAGATGAAGTGTCAGAAATGAGATTCAATAGGCTAGAAAATCTTTTAGAAACATGGTTGTGCAATGCAAATTTTTGTATGTCTGTTGCAGTGTCTTATGCATAATAGTTGCTCAAAAACCATCAGTGATATAAAATAGATTCTGCTAAAGATTTCTTCAATAAATTAAATATCCCTTTAACATTTTCGATGTGTCATACAATGTTTGTATATAATGAATCAGAGGAATTGTTAATAGTACATAGGGCAGTCAAAGATGCTTTTATTTCATGGGGCCGGCCCTGTGGCTGAGTGGCTAAGTTCACTCGCTCTGCTTTGGTGGCCTAGAGTTTTGAGGGTTCAGATCCTGGGTGTGGACATGGCACCGCTTGTCAGGCCATGCTGAGGCGGCATCCCACATAGCACAACCAAAGGTACTCACAACTAGAATGTACAACTAGGTACTGGGGACTTTGGGGAGAAGGGGAAGAAAAAAGAAGGTTGGCAACAGTTGTTAGCTCAGGTGCCAATCTTTAAAAAAAAACTTTTATTACAAATAGGAGATCTCAAAGTTTTAATTAGACCCATGTATTTATATACAACTAAATAAATATTATGGCCATTCTACAAAGTATAATAAAATATTATAATGGAATGATGCAGATTTGACCATTGGCAGTATTCAGAAATGTTTAAGGAAGAATGCATGGAGGATAAGTACTAAAAGATTATATTTAAAAAGAAACATTTGCTGCCTTAGACATAAGACTTTAGATTTAAGCTAGAGGGGCTTGAAGATTTCAGTAAACTAATATATATGTACATATATGTTTGGCCTGGCAGTACATAGCAGGAAAAAAGCAAAGAGATTAAGTATAGAAATGCATATATTGAAATGAAAGTCCATCTTATGTGGTCACTAAAACTAAAGAGGAACTGGAGCTAAGTTGTCAATGTCTCCTTGACTATAAATTTTATATTTGAGAAAAATTTGGGGAAAGTCAAGATAGAAATCAAAGTTTATAAGATCAAATTTACTTAGCCTTAACATTTTCAGTCTCCAACACTCTGGCTGAGTGATGGTTCTATCCTATTATAATAGTGATCCATCAACAAAGATGAGATTGGTTAGTCAACATAAAAATATTGCAATACTCCCTGAACCCACTGAAGATTAGATTACTGGAGAATATCTTAAAAGTTAAAATTATAGTTCCTGTTATATTTTCTTTAATTCTCTTTATGTATTTAGGAAGTACCCAAATAAATACTAAAGTAATGATTGTTAATTGTATTTTTCCAGTCCATTCTCACCCACAGATATTTTGAACAGCTTGCTATGCAACAAGTGACAATGTCACTAGATATTATTTAATTCTGCAACGAGAGCACTAGATTGCTGCCCAATTGCCAGGAACAATGGCACTCTGTAAAAAGGGTTACTAATGTTTTTTAGTTATAAATTATTTATTTATTGATGTTGTTAGAATTAGACTATAGCTATGGATACCCTTTTCAGAAAAATTAACAAAAAAAATTTAAAGAGAATTTTTCATGTAATCTCAGAAATTGCCTAGAGACATTCCATTCCATTTATAGCCTTCCTCTCAGAATCCATAGATGCAGGTGAAAAAATTTCCTGTTCCATTTCAAAAGGAAAAAATGGAATTTTCTTACTTATATTTATGTACGTGATCCCTAGACCAGTGATACTCTTGTGGGTTCCATTAAATAAGTAATTTGATTGAAAATCTCAATAACTATAAATTAATGCATTTGATTCTGTACTGAAATATTATATGTAAGACATATGTAAAATCAAAATCTTAAATGGTGAGATAAATAAAATATGAACATAATTTTTAATATTTTCACTATGTGAATGAATATTTTTTGAACCACTTGAGATATGCTCACTCTATATTGGACACCCCTGTTAGAGATGAGGAAACAAATATTGCAACTTTATATATATTTTAGATGTTTCTAAATATTTGAAAAATATTTTGCAGTATTTAAAACCTTTGTATCTATGATTTCTGTGATTTGATTTTTTTATGATATGATTTTTATCATAGAAACCACATTATTTGGTTTTAATACAACATTTTGTTCCATGTTTAATTAATCTAAGTTGATTGGGTATCCAGGAAAATGTTCATTTGAGATCTTTATATTTGAAGAGTATGGTTGCAGGACCCTTGTGGAAGGACTGAATTTATGAATTCTGGTGGAATGAAGCTTTCTGGAAGTACTTTTTTCCCGCAAATACAATACAAACTACCACTATGCATTTAAGTGCAATTGAGTTCAGCAGATTTTTAAAGTATTTTCTTGACTTGTTTGCAATGTGAAGATATAGAGATGGATATGACCTTGTCCGTACAAGTAAGGATCTTTTAGTCTAGAGGCAGAACAACTTCTACACCAGTTTTTATAATTTTTTTCAGACAAATGGATCAATAGATAATACATTATTTTTTATGTTTCTCTTTTTGTGATATAATCTCACTGACCCACATTTATTTTAACTCCATCAAATACCCAGTAATAGGTCAAAAGTCCTCTATCTAAATAATCCAAGCCCTATGTCCCTTGCTAGAGCAAGACATAGTACAGTGAAGTGCCATAGTTAGAACTGAAATTCAGTCTTACGTTGTATGGAAATAACAGCCGTAAAAATTTCCAGTAGTCATGCCCTCTCTTAAAAATTCAAGTCCATTCAGTTTTGCCATATGGCTATCCCTTAAACAGTTGAAGGCTATTATGTCTCCATTTTTTCTGGGTTTTTTTTTTAATAGCTTCAAAATCTTATTAGTTGTACTTACCTTCAAATTATATTATATGATACATGCTGAGTTTTGAGGGCTCCTCAAAAAGTATCTTCTCTTATTCCTAACACTGATTCTAAAAATTTGAGAAATAAAACAATAAATAGGGAAGCAGAAACATCTTATTTATTACTAACAGAGGTAAGTCAGACAACATATCTTGCCTAAGAATCCAGTCAATCCACTGGCTGAACACTGATGAAATTACCCCAGCAAAATTTGGCAGCGTGGATCTGGGAAAGGCCACTGAGCAGGAGCGGTCAACACCATGTCAAGTGAAAGAAAAATTATAAAGTATTTGGAACTAAAATGAGAATATACCAAACATATTCATCAGACAGCATATCTTAAGTATTCATGAAAGTGAATCTTATTTACTCTTCCCACTACTCTCCTTTCTGTTGCCTCCAAGCTGAATCTTGGGAAAATTTTAAGCGAGGTTGAAATTGGGGGACTGGCTAGGAAGAATGTAATGAGAAACTATGTAATTGTGAAAAATGAGTAAAGCTTTTCACAGAAATAATTCTTGTAGTAGCGTGTGTTGAGAATTTTATTACATAGTAAGAGAGTTCAATTAAATAGAACATAAGACAGTAAGGATTAGAATACAATGCCAGTTAAATAGACTAGAGTTATGCTAATTAAAAACCTTTAAGAAAAAGGGAATGGAAGGAGGAACTGTGTATGCTGACATTTCCAACTGTGTATCTGAACACATGTGTATCTCTTGGAACTAAGATAATAACTCACTAATTTACTAGATAATAAGTACCAAAGCCAAAATTCAAGAACAGCTATGTCTGTCTTCAAAACTAGTGTATTGATATGTAATCACTGTATTATATCATCTAAATAGACAATAACTTTTAAAATATTATATTAAGAAAAATTTACTTTATATAGACCTTATTTACAGGAAATGCTCATGAAATTACAGATGATACATTTATCTTTACAAACAACCCCACCTAACATGTAATGATAATAAATGTTGCTAAGAAAGTTGGCACTTGGAGTTGTAATTCTGGTTTGGTGGTAAACCATGTAATCTTGGATGAGAATGCTGAGTTCCTCAGGCTCAGTTCCCCTAATTTCACAGTTGCCTGGTAAGAGTTGACTAGCACAGTGCCTGCTAAGCACACAGTACATGTGAAATATTATCCTGAAAACTTTAGATGGTTATGATAATGAAATCAAAGTAGAGTATACATTAAAAATTAGGCTATAAACTGCTAGGATTTTACTTTATTGCCCACTGTATTACAATACAACACACATTCAAAACACAAAATTTTAAATGATTAGAAAACAGGAAATCACATGGATTATATTAGATAATATTAATAAAAACTAAGAAAACAGGAAAACTTAGCTTTTGGTTTTCTATATATACGCAAATTTTTTTTAAAGTACATCAAATAAAATGGAGTCTAACAAAAAAGTCATATTTTTTATTCTTAACGCTATGACAGCTATTTCAACACAAATAAAAATATACTACAATCATAAACTAAATAGATATAGTTAGCATTGTTTTTATCTCCTAAGAGAAATAACTATACGATTATGAGTGAAAAAAGGAAGAAAAGCCATAGAAGTTGACAAAGAGTGTTTGCATATACCTTTTAAACCTTTTATTGTCAGCACTTTGGAATCCGGCTGTTATTATATTCTGTGTAAAAATCAACTTTGCTTTCCCGTATAAACTAATTTTCAAAAGAGAGATCCATATATCATGCTACTATCCCTCTGAAAAAATCAAATTATAAACCTTCCAGCAGCTAAGCCAAATCTTATGGTGTTTATTTTCTCTTCACTTACTGCTATAGATGTGAAAACTATGTAAAGCCTATATACATAGAACCTGTTTGAACTGAAAAAGAGAAAATAGAAGTTCGGAATCCATGTTGCCTGCTAATTTAATTGTATTATCTACAATATCAGAAAAAAGTCTTCATATTGAAAATGGCATCTCTTTTAAGAAAGGTGTGTATATGTGTATGCATGTATGTGTGTCTGTGTGTGGTTTTATATTTGGAATAAGAAAAGATTAATAACAGTGCATTGATACATGGCTGCCCCATTTAAGCTTTCTTCTGCAATTTACTAACATAACTCAGTTATTTGCTGCACACAGACCTTTATTCCAATCATTTTCCATGTTTCTTGACTTCCTGCTGTGAAAAGAACACATGAACAAAGTAAAATTTCTAGCAACCATGTCTGATAAAATAGTGTCAGAAAATGCTGTCAAATATTCTCTCTTCACAAAAGAAGCCCATTGATAGCACACTACATATTAACCACTAGCATAACTGAGGAAAACAAATCTTTAATTGCCTCTTTTTTTTTTTACCTCACTACATTTGTGTAAACCTTGGCTAAGTAATCTGAGGATGTTTTAATGCAGCTCTGATTTGTTAAAGATTACAATAAAACCATTATCATCAGCATGTTAGTCTTGGCTGTCAGAATAAGACGTCTCTGGGGAGGGGCCGTTGTCTTCATCCATTTCCTTCACCCAGCTGACTTCAGCCTCCTTCCACTGACATAAACATTGTCACAGAAAGAACAACAGTCTTACTCTACCTTTCACTGTGGAATTTTCACCAGTCTTGTTCGTCACTCAGTCTCAGATATACTTAGGAGAAAATACATATCAAAAATTATCGGAATATACGTGAGTATAAGTGTATATATTCTACTTTTCATAAAAGCACTAGCTGCCTGAGACTTTTGCTTTCAATGTTCCTGCTTCCCTTTAGCAGTCATTTTATTCCCTTGGGGAATTTATTTCACTGCTCTTAATGTTACCTTCTCTTTGGCACTACCTCATGGTCAATGGGTGTGAGTCCCTGTTCCTGCATTCCACATTTAACACAGAATCCGCATAGTTCACCCCACAGTCATGGGTTCATCCATCTTTCCTTTGGCCTTTCCCACTCGGAAAGTTCTGCTCCTATACTGCTTTGTCTGACTTTATCACTTACACCAGGAAGTGTTAGAAACATGCACTAAGAACAAGTAATTATATTCTGTCCTTGAGAATAGCCTTTACAGTACTAGACATATTAATATTTCATGGATTTATTTCAATATGATTTTATCATATTTGTTTAGGCAGGATAAAAAAAGCAAACCAATTTGGCTATGGTGGTAGAGAGGTATTTCTTTAGAAAATGACTTTTTTTGTTTTATTTCTTCACCAACATGAAATGCCTATTAACGCATATTCATATTGGATTTATTTCTTTAACTGCTCCTATCCTGCCCAAGACTGGGGTAGCAGGTACTCTGTTAAAAAAAAAAATGCCCTTTTTGGGCACAAAAATTTATCCCAAGCCTGGAACTTCTATTTATGCATAAAATCTCTCTAATTTACTCTTCCTTGTCTGCTCCATAGGAATTGCTGTATCTACTCAACATCTTTGGACTTATGTCATACAGCTTGGCTTTTTCCCAAGCTGTGGCCTCTCAAATGGCCCACTGATCTCAAGATACTGCAGCCAGAGGCAAGGCCAGACTGGCTTTCTACCAGGGTCATAGTATCTTGAATTAATGCTGTTGGGTGGGTGTATGTTTCTGTGTATATGTGTAAACACCTGCAAGAGGAGATTTTAAAAATCTCTTCACAGCGTAACTATTAGTTGCAAATAACTAGGTCAGTCAGAGAATTACTGGCTATCACAATCATTAAGGATCAGGTTGAACTCAGAATTTAGTAAAGAAACTAGGGTAATTATCTGTCTTTTAAATGCCCTTACAGTTTTATGTCCTTCAGAGTTCTACTTTTTGGCCTTATCTGTTGTGGGGGACTGGAATTGGCCACTGCAGGATATGTCTCTTTGGCATGAGGATTATTTGGGGCTGATTACTTCTAAAAAACTGCAGACAGGATAGAAACTCTGAAAAGTAGAATTTACTTACCCTTTGTTAAGAGACATTTACATTTGTGAAGGAAATCTCCATCTGTAAAAGTGTCTCGCTCTCTGTACCAGGAAGAAAGGGGGACAACCTTATCTCTAGAAACTCTTAATCAATGGGGAAGGCAAGGACTTAAATCTGCATAATAACCTTACTCTTGTTTACTGTACTCGTCTGGTAATCTCCCATAACTGACTCCACCCACCCCCAACATCCTCCTTTGTCTTTAGCTGAAGATGATATTTAA